>NC_091119.1:40322891-41802891 GCF_040183065.1 Periplaneta americana | reverse complement strand
TAGCTGCTATTGTCACAATTAATGTTGCCAATTTAAGGACTTCAGGAATAACTTGCTTCAGCTGGTTTTCATATATGGCAGATAATATTTCATGGATAGGTTTGTTCGAAAAATCAAAGACTTCTGCTGAATATATTACACTTAATTCATTTTTCAAACGTACTTGATCAAAGTGACTGTTATAGGACTGAAATAATTTGTTTAGTGCCTCATTCGGGAAGTTTTCTCTATAAGCAGAAAATTTTTTAGAATCTAGAAGATGTGTGAACTGAAGCTTTCCATAATCAGAAAATCTGTCAGTAATTTCCACGTGCATACGATCTAGTATGCTGTAGTACAGCTGCCTGTATTTCAATTCATCATCTCCTTTTCTTCGCTTTAATGGTGGTTCCATTGTATTGGCTGAAGAATTTTCATTTTCCATATTACTCCATATGGACGGAAACCCACTACGTCTGAACTCGGATATAGTATTTTTTTTAACTCTGATACCTCTTGCAAGTAGTATGCTATGTCTAGACTTTTTGTCTGAAGAATATTGTAGAGCACATCTGTATGTGCGAACACTCTAGCATAGACTTCAAGAAGAAATATATTCTGAAACTGTGTGAAAAAATTCAAATATCCTTGAGCCTGCACATTTACAGCATCATCCCAGTTTTCTTCAGAGTCATTACAAATGATATTTTTAAAGAAAGCAGTCCGTTTTTCTCTGTATTCCTTTACTGTATTTACAAACCGAGATGTAAAATTCAATCTAGTTGGTGCTACTTTTGGGAGTTTCTTGTTCATTAAATTCCTTGAGTTTTCTGATCTTTCAGGAGATGATGAGAAAAATGCAGCTAAACCCGACAGTGTTTTGAAAAAAATGCGGCATTCTGGAATGGATGAAGTAGTTTGTTGCAAAACTAAATTGAGAACATGGCTATAACAATGGACAAATAGTGCTTGAGGATACTTTTCTTGAACTTTTGTTTTTAAGCCATTAATATTTCCCGCCATAACTGAAGCACCATCGTATGTCTGTGCAATTAACTTATTGCCGACATTGTATTCTGCTATAACACCTTCCACATGCTGAAACAAAGCAGCAGCAGTTTTGTCCGAACTGACATTTGTGAATCCTATAAACCGTTCTTGAACATTGGCAGTACTGTCGACGTATCTTAAAACAGTGGACAATTGACTCTGATTAGAGCAGTAACTTGTTTCATCAACAACAATGGCCACAAAAGGTTTTATGTTCTTTATCATAACCCCACTTATAGCAAATATTAAGTCATTCTGAATTGCGAGAGAAGTACCACGAAATACTGTTGAACTCTCAAAATGATTGGCCAGTAAATGGTCAAATTCACTTAAGGAACTTAAATATTCAATATAATTTCCTATATTGTCTGATTCCACACTCTCGTTATGACCCCGAAAAGCCAATTCTTGTTTTCCTAGAAAGCAGACTGCGTTAATAAGATGCAGTAAAATCTCCCGATTTTTTTTTTCACAAGAGCATTGTGTTGGTTGATGTGTAGAGCTTTTCGCTTATCTAGCTGTAAATCAATTCTTGTCTTCCCAAAGTTTGCAAAGTTCATGCTACTACAAATATGAGCTTTTGATTTGTCATATTCTAGGACTGCCGTTCGAAGGGAGTTCATATTAGAAAACCCCTCTTTTGACCACACATTAGTTTCGCGGCTAAATAACAAACATGGCCAGCAAAATAGTTTAGACAGTTTAGAAGTACCACACAACCAATTCCACTTACCATATGATGTTGAAGTGAAATGGCGTGTGTACTCTCGCTGTTTTTCTTTTACGTCCATGGACAAATTTAACTCAGGAGTTGGTCTTTCCATTTTCACAATTTCAACTTTCTCGTTGTATGTACGACGGTTAAAAGGCACTTTTAATAAACCTTCTATTACACAGCCATTTTCAACACAAACCTCTCCAGAAACTTGTTCTGCCATATTTTTCACAATATCACTTAATTGGGAAATTAAAAACTTAATAATTCACAATTAATATAACTCTTAGACACTCGAACAAATCACAGATTTAAAATAATGCACTGCAAGAACACAATCACATTCAATTGCTACCGTACTAAGCGTATTGCTGCTTCGCGCCTGCGAAGAAACCGATCACGAGAGCGGCAACTCGCCCGCTTACAGTGCACGATGGAAACAGTAGGGAGCGGGAGGGGACGGGCAGTTGTGCGAAGGACAGCGTGAGCGAAACGGTCACAGGCTACCTCACGTAGCAAGCGGTTTCTCCAGCGATGCCGCCTTGACAACTTGTTTCTTTTCGAGAGCAGAGAGCGCATATAAATCTAACAATTACTTTAATTTTAATTACTATGGTAAAACAAATAATACAAAATTATTACATTATGTTATATTATAAACTTTTTCTTTTGTAATTTCCTTGGGCTACCGCCGGTAGCCCCGGTAGTCCGCAAAATACGCCCCTGGTAATCATAGGTTACGAAACGACGATTAAACTGTAACTGTGGTTAAAATGTAATTTCTGTGCACCATTCATAATCACCGATTACTTAATCATGGTTAACTAGCGTAAAGTCTATGATGTTACGCTGTTTCTACAAAATGACTAAAGGAAAGCATTCATTCTTCTGCAAAGATAACAGTCATCGTCTAAAAATGACAGCGCTTACCCGTTCTATATCGAAACGAAAGTTTCCTATACTTTCGCGTTGCATTTGTTAGCTTTTGGGCGCTGTTATGTTTGAGAGTTGCATTTCTTTGTTTTTCAGTGCTGTTAGGTTAAAATCGTACAAAATAGAAAATTAAATGCAAAAATGATTACCTATATCCCAAGTGAATTTGAAGTACTGATAGACTTAATTACTATATTTAAATGTATCATAATTACATGAAAAAGATGGAATATCCATAAAAGTAAAGGATGAAAAAGATCAATACGAATGTGTGTACACTCTTAGAAAAAAAAATGACCGGGCTCCAGATTCTATGTCCGATTCGGAAAACTTCGGGTGCATTCGTTAGAACATGATACGCACGCAAACGAATATCTTCTGTCGTAAATGTTTCCAACACTCCACTGCCACCACTATATAATGATTATGTAACATGCTTCTTAAAGGGAAGAGTCATCGTCTCTCTCGCATAGCGTAGTCGGTAGCATTGTGATCTTGTATTCAAAAGGTTTCGAGTTCGAATCTCAGCCTAACCTTTGTTTTTTCATTATAATTTTTTGCTTCTTGTATAGTGATAATAACCAGTATTGTGAAATATTTAACAGAAAGTTGAATATTTAAAAAGGGCAAGTTAGATACATATTTAGCAATCCTTTCCCTTCTATCTTGTATTTAAAGAGACTAAACGAAATCTTCTCGGATAGAAATAAAGAAAAATAAACCTTAAGTAAAAGAAACCTTCTCGGATATGAATAAACAAACATAATTATTTTCTTTGTTTTAAACAAAATAAAGAAATAATCTCGGAGACCAATAAACAAAAATCAAAATAGACAAAAAATTCAATACCAGGTATGTAATCCCTCCACATCTATAACCTCCTGCATCCTACGAGGTATGGATCCGATCAGGCATCTCAGGTACTGTCGTCGTGAAGATATACGATCCCAAGCGTTCTTGATAATGTTCTTGAGTGCATCTTTTGTGGTCGGCCGACGTGGCATTGTATTATCATCGCGTTCACAGTTTTCTTCACCTCCGACCTCATTTTCTAGGACATTCAGATCTGGTGAACAGGGAGGCCATTCTATCAGTCTGATATATGGCCTCTCTGAAAACCATCTCACGTCCTCGACACAGGTGTGAACACGATGATTATCCTGTTGAAATATGATATCATCATCAGGATATATCAACCGTACAGAGGGAGGGATAACATTTTCCAATAAGACCTTGTATTGTTGGGCATTAAGATTTCCGTCGAGCCGCCATAGAACACTCAGACCGTCACTGGACATCCAGCCCCAATATGGAACAGATACACGGCCACTGCGAAAGCGAGTTGCCACATGCGTGGGATCGTATCGGGATCCCCGTGAACGGTAGACTATTTGCCGTCCGTAATTGTCAGGAAAAAGTAACTTCGTCTGAAAATATTACCTTATTCCAATCGAAATTAACATTTTCCTCTGCAAATGCAAGGCGGAATAATCTGTGGTCATCAGTGATGCACCTTTCATTGCTGCCACACTTGGATAACGTCCTACGTCCCGCAGACGTCTTATGACATTGCGAGAAGATCCAGGGAAACGGGCATTTACAGTACTTTAATTGAAGAATGGGTTCGCGTCTACTTCTGCAACTAAAGCAGCGTCCTGTGCACGAGTTGGTTGACGATGTTCAATTCCTTCTCTGGATAATCTAACCCATCTTCTAGCTGTGGAATCGTGCACTCCTAGTCGCCTACCTGCCTCAGTAGCGGAAAATCCGGCATCCCTCACAAGAGAGAGAAGAGCTTGCCTACACGTATCTGGCCTAAGTCAGCCATGTTACACCTGATAATGACATGAGAGAATAGTTGTTTCACGTTTAATATGCGCAGTTACATGTGCGCAGAACTATGTTTGTTTTCAGAAGTTCCAGACGTCTCTAAATAAATTACACATCAATATAGAAATAAACGTCCTTACGGGGTACACGACCTTGAATCGCATACACAAGAAGCAAGGCTGTTACCACGGAGCTGTTACAAAGCAGATATGTAACGGCACTATTTACGAGCGTAACCAATATCTGGAACGCATTGGTTTTGTCTTTAACATTATTCATCTCGTTTTTGCAATAGTATTAACATTATGATGATAATGGTGATTATTATTATTATTATTATTATTATTATTATTATTATTATTATTATTCTCGTGTTTACAATACTATGAATATTATTGTTATTATTCTCGTTGTTGCATTATTATTATTATTATTATTATTGTTATTATTATTATTATTACTATTATTATTACTACTACTACTAATACTAAATTTAGTAACTGAGCAATACTCCTTATGGAGAAGGGAGAAGATCCAAGAACTGAGCATCTGTTTTAATTCAAGGGTAATTAGGAAGAAGTCTCCGATATTACTGAACGTTTTTGTTTAATTTCCAAACTCCTGTGCACGTTAATAAGTGTATCATTTGTTTTCAGCTAGAGAAAAAATAAAACGAAATAAATATACATTTATCCGAAGGCGGATACGAACCCGGGTTTTCTGCGTGTGAAGTCAGAGTTTTACCACGGAGCTCTGACACACACACACACACACACGCACGCACGCACGCACGCACGCACACACACAGTTCAAACCGTTGTTTGCCGGTATAAGAGCATGTTCTTGGATCTGGCTGGTTTCGTCCTTACTACTCTGATTTTAGTCTTGTGTGTCAGGCGCTCAGCCGAACGGAGCTTAGACAAATTTACGCTTCAAGAGTCCGGTCATTTTTTTTTTTTTTTTTTTTGCCTAAGAGTGTACGATCCAGGACCCTATTCATACCAGAGAACTGTGCATTATCCAAAGATTCATCCATAACCTCTCTTCGTTCATCCAGCGACGTAGAGAAAGAGATACTCGAGTATTTCCTCTTAAAATAAGAAAATATCAGTTGCATAGAATTGTAATATAAGCAGCCGATTCATAGGAGAAATACGGCTGTTTCTATGTTATTTTAAGTGACACATTTGTTGCAGAAGAAATGTCACTGTAGATTTTGATAAACGAAATCCCTCCTGAAATTTTCTGTCACCTAATTCCTGGTAAGAATTCTCTCTTTCCACTAAAGAAACTTCACGCTCACCTTCATCTCTATCCAAGTAATTCAAGTACTGTACAATAATAACCATCTTCGAAATAATCACCTGTGGATCTATCCGCCATTTTGTTTTACTTGGACTACTAATCACTCTCCTTTAACCGCTCAAATATGGCCGGTTAGAGATTATCGCGGTCAGTGTTCTTGTTGTATGCGCTACGCTAATAAGATTTTGAGAAATTTTCATATTGTCATTTCGCTCAAAGAAAAGAGAGCATAAACAATTTATTTCTTCAACCAGCAATAATAACTGATCCGTTGACATGTTCGCTCATAAGCCATTAACATATTGTTTTTACGTTGTGCTCATTACAAACAATACAGCAGAACACACCGCCATGACACAACAGTGCACGATGTCATTCGTCTGCTAATTCCCGCTCTTTACAAGAACCAATCAGATTGATTGATGACGGCTGATAGGCACTGCCACCAACTCTGCACGCTGATGGAAGCGCTGCTACAACGCTGGAGCAACAGTGATTTTATCGCTGAAATTCGGAACACCGTGATGCCATCTTAGCTCACAATCAGCGCCGAGATTCGGAATGCGCCCATTGAAATGATTTTAAATATGCGGCCGTGATTTCCACTCACTTTACAAAAGCGTCCTAGCTATCTAGACATAGCGTACAGATAGATCTGGTTGTAGTAAATTGCACAGCAGCTCCACTGGTTTCTGTTTGTCACAAATGTTTAGTTGTGAGATTTATGTTTATATTAAAAACAAACTTTGCAGTTCCATATATGAATTCAGGACTGTAGTGTTATCCGTTTTCCCTGATCACTTGTGCGTATGTTATGTGATATATTGCTGGAAGCAAACCGTTTTGCATGGTCATTTAATAAATTACGTCCATGATTTATTAATAACTGACGGGTATGTCGTGCAATTTAATATCATTTGATTAGTGGACCAGATGCAGCCCGACCGTTTAGATGACTACTTTCAAATTATGTAAATTAATAATTAATTTGTGGCGCATTATTCTAGGATAAGTTTGTAAAGACTTAGTGTTTTCCAATAAATATCATAATAATAATAATAATAATAATAATAATAATAATAATAATAATAATAATAATGAAATTAATAATAATAACACTCAATCAGGAGTAAAACTTGCTCACATAGTTGAACATACAACAATATCCGATTCGAGTAATTACTATACGGATACGATATATATAATGAAATTAAAAACGGCAGTTTAATAAAAATGTACACAATAAAAATAGAAATAAATACATTGGAATAAATGTTGGTTTTAAGTTACAATAAATAAGATTCACAAAAGGAAGAATGAAATCAACAATTGAATAAAATGTACAAACTAATAATAATAATAATAATAATAATAATAATAATAATAATAATAATTTATTTATTTTATTATTAATATTTGTGTGCTGAACAACAGCCAGAGGCCAATTATAGTTCAGCACAATACACAAACAGAAGATACAAAGGTGCAAAACAAAAATAAATAATATCATAAATAACAAAAACATACATGAATACAATTGTGTACAAACAGTAAAAACTAATAATCAAAACGAAACTAAACCTTAAAAGGATCTAAATTGTACCCATGCAAATTGGCATATTTTATGCATCTACAGACTGGAGAAAGTGATTTTGAATTTCGGTTATAAAAAATTTTTTGAAATCTTAAACCTTTTGTAGGAATACGAAGGCTGATATTGTTTATGATAGACTCACAATCAATATCACCCTTGATAACTTTGCAAAAAAATTGATAATCAAGATTTAGACGTCTAGCATAAAGGCTACAACAGTTAAAATATTTACAGGTAATATCATAGTTAAAGTCAGTGGAATTGGGTATATATCGAAAAGCACATAAGGAAATAAATTTTCTTTGAATATTTTCCAATTTAACCGAATCGGTTGAAGTAATGGAATTCCAGGCTACAGATGCATATTCAAGTTTAGAGCGAACCAAAGTAAAGTATAGAATTAATAGTGACTCAGGAGTAGAAAAAGAATAAGTTATAGACCTTATTAAACCAAGCATTCTTATTGAATGATTATAAATATATTGAACATGATCGTGAAAGTATAATTTAGAATCGAGTAGTACACCAAGATCTTTTATAGAATTTTTCCTAATAATACAGGCGTTATTAAGAGAATAATTAAATTTTATGGAAGTAGTTTTTCGAGAGTACGAAATGACAAAAGTTTTTGTTTCATTAATTTTCATTCCATTAATGTCAGACCAAAGTTCAATGGAGTTAATATCATTTTGAAGAGTTTGGCAATCGGCAGAACAATTTATTGAGCGAAAGATTTTGAGATCATCAGCAAATAACAGGTAGTTTGAACTTATTCTTTTACATATGTCATCAATAAATAATAAAAATAATAGAGAGCCCAATGTAGATTCTTGGGGAACTCCACATAAACAATTAAATGGGTCCGAGAGAGAATCACCAAGACGAACACAACATTGTCTATTAGTTAAATAGTTTTCAAACCAACTCACGTAGTTAGAAGAGAGACCAAAGTTTTTTAATTTATTTATCAGAATATTGTGAGGTACAACATCAAACGCTTTGCTAAAGTCGATATAAATTGAGTCAATTTGACCTTGGGTTTCAACAACAGGCATAACAAGATTAAGGTAGGATACTAAGTTTGTAGTTGTTGATTTACCTTTAGTAAAACCGTGTTGTGCTGAATTAATTTTATTCTTAACATAAAATGAAACGTGTTTGTGGATTATTTTTTCAAAAATTTTTGAGAAATTGTTTAATATTGAAATAGGTCTATAATTGGAAACAACATTTTTTTTACCATTCTTAAAGATAGGAATAACGGATGCTTCTTTCCAAAGCATAGGGTATGTACCGGTTAATAAACTTAAATTAAATATAAAGGTTAAAACGGGTATTAGAATATTAGAACATCCCTTAATAATAAAATTAGGAATGCCATCAGTGCCCTTTGATTTATTAGGTTTAAGCTTTTTTATGGCTAATGAAACGTCTTCAACCGTAATTTTAGGTAAGGATAAGAAGTCAGTAGAATTATACTCCAACAAACAGAGATTAGAATTAGGCTGTTTTTGAATCGATTTGAATTGATTAGCAAATGCATTAGCAATTTCTTGCTGATCAGTAATGTGAATCCCATTTATTAATAATTCGGTGTGATAATTATTGGATTTACGAAAAGATTCTACGTATTTCCAAAATTTCTTAGGTTCATTCTTCAAATTTTCATCAATGGATTGTAACCATTTAAATTTGTCAGATTTAATCATAGCTTTAACTTGTTTTCTGTAATTGGAAAAAATTTGATAATGGTGATCAGTTTTGAATTTCTTAAAATTTCTATGTGCTTTGTTCTTTTTCCTAATAAGTATACGCAAGGTATTTGAAAACCATTTAGGATAGTGCGATTTTTTTACGAAAGTGACAGGAACAGCAAGAGAAATAGCTTTGTTCATAATCTGGGATAACGCGTTAGCAGCAACGTTAACATCAGTAGTTTGATATATGGAATTCCAATCATGATTGTATAGAGTGGAATAGAGTTTCAAGTAATCACCTTGAGAATAATTTATGAAGGTACTAGATTGGCAGTGATCAGGTAGCGACAAATACACTTCAAGATTAATGGAGATAGATGGATGATAAGAATCCTCCAAAACTAGAGAATGATTGGCTAGTTTTACTGTACTATTAATAATATTAGTAAAGACAAGATCAAGTAGATTTTTATTTGAGACAGTAAAATTAATTTGGTTTAATCCCAGAAGGCAAGACGAGGAATATAAATCACTGGACTTGATTTTAGAGTAGTAATGAATATCATTAAGATTAAAACCAGTTGACCAATCCATACTAGGACAATTGAAATCACCAATAATTACTATTCTAAAATTATGAGTATCAAGGTTTTTTTCAAGAAAATTTAGGTAAGATTTTAAGTGAATATGACCGAAATCAGGTGGGAAGTAATGATTTCCAATTAATAAATTAGTACCATCAGCCATTTTAATTTCAATCCAAACACATTCATTAATAATTTCTAAATCATATCGCCGACAGGTAAAAGGTAACTGGTTGTTAATCGCTGTTAGGACACCCCCACCTCTTTTTTTATTGGTGTCCTCATACGTTCTGTCTGCTCGAAACACAGTATAATTGTTAGGGAATAAGTTTGTATTTAATACTGATTCAGATAACCATGTTTCAGTAAGACAGATAATGATATCATTATTACTTACTACATTTTGAAAAATTTCATCAATTTTTGTATTAAGACCACGAACATTTTGGTAAAATATCTCAAGATGATTATTAGAACTGTGCATTGAGAGTTAGAGAATAATATTAAGAGGCATTAACCCTAGAATCAACTGAAGTACCTGGTGGAGCAAAATGCTGCTCAGGTTTAAGTTTACCAAAAAAGGGTGCAATGAGGCATCCCGCAGGCCAAACATCAGAATTATTAATTAACTCGAAATCCCTCTCATCAACTGAGATATGAAAAGAGGAATACGACTGGTATTTTGTTTTCAATTTAGTTATTTCGAGAGACCTTAATTTACGTTGATGAAAGAGTGAATCTTTAATATTATTCTCGTTTACATTAGGACTAAATCTAGAAACAAAAAGAGATTTGGTTCTGATTCTCTCTGGAGCCATTTCTAAGTTGCTATTAGTTAGAGTGCCAACTTTAGGATCTCGTTTCTTAAATTTTTTGCGAGTGACAGTTTGAAAACCATCGGAGTCTACGTTATTTGATAACGCAACAGTGCTATCGTCTGTGCGTACGACAGCAGAGATTACCTCATTACTGTTATGATGAGTAAGAGCAAATGAAGTACTCGGTGCTGACTTCGCATGATTGCGAGAATTAACAGTGTCAGACAAAACACTACTGTAGGATTTAGTAACCGGGTGAACAGTGGACTGTTGACCCAATTTTGGGACAATCTGATCAGGCTTACAAGGACAGGAATTTTTTACCAAAATCTCGGCCATTTGTAATTTGAGGGCAGTATTCTCGCTCTTTAATTCACCCATTTCTTTTTCAAGATTTTTAACATGCTCCAGAATAACTGTTAAAGTATCTAGAATGGATTCACCATTCAATCGTACCGTCTCTATTTGAACAGAGAGAGATTCCTTACTTTGTAAATTAGGTAGTTCAAGTTCTCTAGTAGGCGAGATGATCTTCTTATCGGTCTTCTTGGTCGGTTTCACAGGAGTGTTATCACCATGAACCGCCTTCGCAGCACTGGTACACTCATCACACTTGAAGGAGGAAATACCTCCCTTCATGAAAAAATCGTATTCCACTTCACTCATATTTAAACAATCAAGATGAAATCTTAGGCCACAAGGCCCAACACACTTTAGGAACTTTTGTCTGCCGAAGAAAGCAGCGCTACATTTAGAACATGTATCTTTACTAGGCGGCATTGTACGCAGTTAACTAAGCGCCTTAAATGAGGACACAGACGAATGTAGTAACAACTAAACACTGTGAAAACAGCGGAGCTACACAAAAAGTCGACTGCTCTTCATGACGACTAGAAGCCGAATGATAATAATAATAATAATAATAATAATAATAATAATAATAATGCTTACTTACTTACTTACTTACTTACTGGCTTTTAAGGAACCCGGAGGTTCATTGCTGCCCTCACATAAGCCCGCCATTGGTCCCAATCCTGAGCAAGATTAATCCAGTCTCTACCATCTACCCACCTCCCTCAAATCCATTTTAATATTATCTTCCTACCTACGTCTCGGCCTCCCCAAAGGTCTTTTTCCCTCCGGTCTCCCAACTAACACACTATATGCATTTCTGGATTCGCCCATACGTGCTACATGTCCTGCCCATCTCAAACGTCTGGATTTTATGTTCCTAATTATGTCAGGTGAAGAATACAATGCGTGCAGCCCTGCGTTGTGTAACGTTCTCCATTCTCCTGTAACTTCATCCCTCTTAGCCCCAAATATTTTCCTAAGCACCTTATTCTCAAACACCCTTAATCTGTTCATTTCTCAAAGTGAGAGTCCAAGTTTCACAACCATACAGAACAACCGGTAATGTAACTGTTTTATAAATTCTAACTTTCAGATTTTTTGACAGAAGACTAGATGACAAAAGCTTCTCAACCGAATAATAACACGCATTTCCCATATTTATTCTGCATTTAATTTCCTCCCGAGTGTCATTTATATTTGTTACTGTTGCTCCAAGATATTTGAATTTTTCCACCTCTTCGAAAGATAAATCTCCAATTTTTATATTTCCATTCCGTACAATATTCTGGTCACGAGACATAATCATATACTTCGTCTTTTCGGGATTTACTTCCAACCCTATCGCTTTACTTGCTTCAACTAGAATTTCCGCGTTTTCCCTAATCGTTTGTGGATTTTCTCCTAGCATATTCACGTCATCCGCATAGACAAGAAGCTGATGTAACCCATAATAATAATAATAATAATAATAATAATAATAATAATAATAATAATAATATATTGGTCAGTTTACAATGCCTTTTGACATTTTCTGACAGCCAAATATTAATTTTCGTCACTGATAAAAGTATCGCACTGCAAGATACCACTCCCCTCTATCTCTCCATAGATCTTCTCCTAATTGCCTTCTTTCCATAGCTGCCAGAATGCCCTTTTTCCATGTTGTCATAGGTCTTCCTCTTTTTCTTCTTCTTGATGGGGTCCAATCATATGCGATCCTTGGTAATCTTTCCGTATTCATTCGCATCATATGCCCATACCATATTAGATGTTTTGTGAAAATATCCTCTACAATATCATTCTTAACTTGCATTTTCTCTCTGATTATATCGTTTCTGATTCTATCTCTTCTTGAAATGCCTGCTGATCGTTTCCAATAATCCATTTCTAAGGCCAAAAATTTATTTTTGAATGCGTTTACAATTGCCAAGTTTCTGCCCCATATAAAGTTGTACTTCTCACAATTGATTTATAAATTTTATTTTTAGCTTCAATTCTGATTTTATTATCCCGTAATACTTGATTAAGAGTGGATATAGCATGTTTTCCTTTCTTCAAACGTTCTTTCATTTCTACATGGTTCCTTCCATCATCTGTGATTGTAACACCTAAATATTTGTATTTATTACTATATTTAATAACACCCTTATTTTCAAGTATCAGATTTTGTTTCTTTCCCCCAATAACCATATAATGAGTTTTTTCAAAATTAAATTTTAATCCAGATTTTTCATATTCTTCAATGAGTTTTCTGCTCATATATTCAATATCATCATAGTCTTCTGCTAGTATAATTTGATCATCAGCAAATTGTAGAGTATATATATTTTTGTCACCAACCAAAACATAATAATAATAATAATAATAATAATAATAATAATAATAATATTAATAATAATAATAATAATAATAATAATAATAATAATAAACACAGTGAATACATATTGGTGTTAAGTGATAAACACGATTTACATATTGAAATCATAAATAGAACTTTGAATAAAGTGTGCACAAAAATGAACACTGTGAAAAATTTATGTATTAGATCAGAAACAAATACCAATTACATAATAAATAATAAACACAATTGAATAAAGTGTACACAAAAAAATAAGAATCAAAAAGTAAAAATAAACACAGTGGAATACATGGCATTAAATGTTTACATAGCGTTAAATCTGGCAACTCGTCATAAAATATTCTTCTAATCTGTGACTCTGTATAGGAAATGGAACCTTATTTTCGAAAAATCAGTTTTTTTGTTTTCTGTTTTCTTCTACTTCAGAATGAAATTCCGAACATTAAAAAATTTTGGTGTAAGTAAAAAATTTAAAATTCTATTTTTTTAATTAGGTTATTTTACGGCGCTTTATCAACATCTTAGGTTATTTAGCGTTGAATGAGATGAAGGTGATAATGCCGGTGAAATGAGTCCGAGGTCCAGCACTGATAGTTACCCAGCATTTGCTCATATTGGATTGAAGGAAAACCCCGAAAAAACCTCAACCAGGTAACTTGTTTCAGATTTTATATGGATTCCAAGTTAATAGGCTATTATGAAATTGCTCTTTCTGCAAAAATGACTTTAAAGTTAAGTGCAAACATTTATAAAAAAAAACATTTTCATTGTACTGCAAACTGCTTCCACATCGATGGCAGTAAAGTCATGTAGTTCAAAGTTCGATCAAACAGATAGCGCTGAGAACCAGAAATTGAATTTTTCATCCAGGTCGTTTTTTCTCCCCCTGCAAAATTCCGAATTCTGAATTGGTGTCCTTTTTCCTAAGCCGGGTCAAATTTATATTTAAAAGAAATCAAAGTTCGACAGCCCTTGACTTCAGGTGGCAGAGAATTCCAGTGGCGGCAAGTAGCAAGTGAAAGATGATGTGTGAATTGGAATTTATAGCGCGTTATAGTGTTGTGATCGAGTATTTAAGTTGTGATAGCGAGAAGAAGTTTTATTTCCATTTTCATAACGGCAATGTTTGAAAATTTTTATTTTCGTCATTATTTCCATCAGTCCTTGACCAATCAGATTGAAGTAACATGTTATGAATAAACTGAATTTAATATCGTTCTTTCTTTCTTATTTATTTCCTTTTTCTCTGGGAACATTTAATCTTAAAATCTCCGCAGTATGCCAATGGCAAGAAATCCTAATTTCAACATAGATGCAAAATTATAAAGGGAGAACGACAAAAAAAGAAAGGATAAACACTTAAGGAATAATTAAAATAGGCCTTACATTTAATTTCCTGATTGGAACCCCGCTCATCTTCGCCACTTTCTTTCCTCCCCAATCATCCTTCCTCATCATCCCATTTCTGGTTTTTCAGATCACTCTACAGGCGGCCTCCCGGAACTACTGGCTCTCTCGACCGGCCTCTGTGGAATGTAGCTAAGCGACGTTGGATGGCTTTTGGAACGAGCACCCGAGGGGAAGGAGTTTCGCCTAGGACCGACAGGGGGGCCTTGGGGGAAGTTGCCGAAGCAGGAATGGTATATGGATTTCTGTCGGCTGTAGGGACCGGTCGTTAGGGAGTCATGTGGTTGGGTTGGTGCGCGTAGGGGATCTGTGGCACGCAACTCATTCCATATCGAGGGTTAGCGCAATAGATCTCAACAGGTCGCAGTGCTCGGCTATCCATGTCCCCCTCACTTAAATTCCATGCCATTCCACTCCAAAACATATATATTAACTTTAATTGTCAATATTACAAACGAGTCCACACCTGTGGAGTAACGGTTAGCGCGTCTGGCCGCGAAACCAGATGACCGGGGTTCGATTCCCGATCGGGGCAAGTTACCTGGTTGAGGTTTTTTCCATGGTTTTTCCTCAATCCAATATGAGCAAACGCTGGGTAACTTTCGGTGCTGGACCCCGGACTCATTTCACCGGCATTACCACCTTCATCTCACTCAGACACTAAATAACCTAAGATGTTGATAAAGCGTCGTAAAATAACCTACTAAAAATTACAAACGATAACTAGCCTAGGCCTACAGTAACGCTTCGAACAAATAAGTAATAGTGGGCTGAGGTGTGCCAAATTCTGTATAAGAGAGAAAGAACATAGATTTAACCGAATAAAATTGTTAAATGATTGTCATGTAATTTTTCTAAGCACTTATCACATATTCCCTGAATAGCCTCTATTGTGTAAAAGGATCTCGAATAAGCATTATTACAAATTTCATATGTCTTAAAGGCTGGAATTATTGTTGGGTAGGTTCTTTTACTGTCCAATTTCTTGGACTTTTACTTCTGTATAGAGACTTGATCAATATATAGTATCTGATAATGGATACATTTCTTAATGGGAAGGGCGGGCCCATTCACACCACACGCCCAGAGGGAGGAGGAGGAGGAGGTGAAGGGGAATAAATTTGGAGACCACACCCAGAAAACTTAGTTCGTAACTTCTTTCCTCAGCCAGAAGCGCAGAAGTTTTAATGGTTGGGCTACATCCTCGCATCGCAGTGTCTGCTCCTGGACTCTGAGAAACCTCACAGCGTCTAGGAATAATTCTGAGGTCGAGGATTATGCTAAGTTTCAGCAGTCATTGTTATCTCAAACACAGTAAATTTCGATTCGCAGCAGAGATAGTGTTACGCTGCTTAATGCAAGATAGACATCAGTAAAGTGCAAGAGGTCCAACCAAGGTGGACAGAAACTTTTATATGTAGACTATAGAGGAAATCCTAATGCAGATTTGAAATACGAATGGGGTTCGAGAATGGAAAGCGCGATATTCAATGAAATCCGTAATAAATTGTAGGATTTGAAGAGTAGGCTCCAACACTAATGGTGGGTTGCAAGATGCATTTATTCCTTCTTTACCCGCTATCGGACCGATAAGTTCGAAAGACGCGTTGCAAGAAACATCTTTAGTGTTATTGGTCCGTTAAAGGATTCACTAACTCACAGATCTGATTTCCCTCCTATAATAATATTTATTCCTCCGTTAGACAGCCATCTTACGTACATTTTGTGTATTGGCAAGCAGTTTATATATTTTGATTCATCATAATGTTATCTGTGTGAGATTCAGGCATGCGATATTTTATATAATAGGCCTATATACACGATATTGTAATACTATTGCATATCGATGGCTAAGAAGTGATACCTCGTATCTGTACATTTGCAGGTAAATAAAAAAACTTCGAAATTATTTTCTCAAAATAGACAAATTTCTTCTATATGTTTCTGCTCTGCTAGATCTTCTATTCGAGAACAAAATACTAGTACACTGTCCAAATTTTGTGAACACAATAATAATGTAGTTAATCTAAATAATAATAATAATAATAATAATAATAATAATAATAATAATAATAATAATAATAATAATGTGGTTAAACTAAATTACCATTTTTCTAGATAGAGGTATCTATTTTTAGCTACCGATGTACGTTAATTTGATTACTTACACTTGGCCACGTACTGTGGTTCTGTAAGAAGGAAGAGCTACTGCGTAACAACAGACACCATCGTGCCCGTACAACAATTGCCAACCTGCTCAGAAACAGAGGATGGGAAGTACATGAGGAGATTCATTGTGTGTCTGAAGATGATTCTCATAGAAGAGTCGATATAATTGCCATCAACAGAAGAACCCAGAAAGCGATGGTCTTAGACCTTACGATTTGCTTTGAACGAGACACGAATTAAGCACTGCAGATAAATGATGATAAGCGAGCTAAATATGTACCTTCTCTTCCATACCTCAGTGAAAAATATGGCATTTCGCTTTACAACTGGGATGTTGCAGGCTTACTATTTAGAGCGAGGGGTTGTTTGCCAAAATCCTTTAAAATTCCCTTTTATGAGGTTCAGAAGATTGTAATGGAAATTCTGAAGGCCTCTCTTCAAATTCTACACTATCATCTATATGTTAACACGTACATTTTTTGTTTTAATGTACAAATCGAATCATTATTTTGCTCGTTTCATTTCCCTTTATCTTTTACGTTTCTTAATTCTGTTTGTTAATTCCGGATCCCAGTGGTCAACCTCACTTGAGAACGGATGATTTGAAATGAATCCTAGTAGTTTATTTACTTATTTATTCATTAATTCTTCGAATAGCGAAGTTATTATTTATTTCTTTATTACAGACTCTAGTTCATAGTCTGACGACGAGATTATATGCTTTGTAGTCTGTCTTTTTATTTTCTATTAAATTAATGCACTCGTGCGCTATTTTTAATAATAAAAGCATATTTATTTTTTTAACTGAAAGTTCTGTTCCTGATTTCTTTCTGGTTAGCATTAGACTATATTTATTGCAAATTTTGACAATAATAAATGCAATGCCTCACATCAGTCTAGCAGCCGATTCACGTAGATACTTATTAATGGAGAAAAATTAGTTCCAGCACCTCGAATCGAACCCAGGACCCTCAGCTTGGCGCTGAGTGCTCTTACCATCTGAGCTATTCCGAGACCCGATCCACAGTGCTGGCTGAACTCTCCTTTTTATCGTCAATGGCCTACTACCTTGGCTTCTTGAGAGGGGAAACATAATATGTAAATGGACGATGTAGGGGGAGTGGCAGTGGAAGGAATAGAAATGTTTAAATAGCGGAGACACAACTTTACCCTCCCTCATGTGCTCTTCCTGCTCTACTCGGAGAGGGGAAATGCGCTCCGACGTCACAGGTTGGTTAGTTGGAAATGACTAATCTACATTTTTTGTCTAGAATTTTAATCGAGTATTTAACGATGCTATATAAAATGCGTGGTTATCTAGCGTCGATGGGATTGGTGATAATAATCGGAGTGATATTAGACGACATAATTTCTAGAAATCGGCCTAAAATTTGGGAAAACTTCTGAAAAATCAAATAGATTATCAAAGCCAGACTGGATTGTATCCCAAGCCTGAGCATAGATTCAGAGACGAACCCGGCTCGCTACAGTTAGATCACGCCAGTGAAATTTACTTTAGTTGTGTTTAAGAATTCTCAGTTAACTGATATTTCTTTTGTAATGATAGCTTTAGGGTTGTACGGATACAAATGTTGAGCTACTGTTTCTGCAGTTCCTTGAATATTATTATTATTATTATTATTATTATTATTATTATTATTATTATTATTATTATTAAGTTATTATTATTATTACTTACAAACAGCTTTTAAGGAACCCGGAGGTTCATTGCCGCCCTCACATAAGCCCGCCATCGGTCCCTATCCTGTGCAAGATTAATCCAGTCTCTATCATCATATTCCACCTTAATCAAATCCATTTTAATATTAGACTCCCACCTATGTCTCGGCCTCCACAAAGGTCTTTTTCCCTCCGGCCTCCCAACTAACATTCTATATTCATTTCTGGATTCGCCCATACGTAGGTATACACTACATGCCCTGGACTTAATGTTCCTAATTATGTTAGGTGAAGAATACAATGCGTGCAGTTCTGCGTTGTGTCACTTTCTCTATTCTCCTGTAACTTCATCCCCCTTAGTCCAAGTTTCACAACCATACAGAACAACCGGTAATATAACTGTTTTATAAATTCTAACTTTCAGATTTTTTTGACAGCAGATTAGATGGCAAAACCTTCTCAACCGAATAATAACAGGCATTTCCCATATTTATTCTGCGTTTAATTTCCTCCCGAGTGGCATTTATATTTGTTACTGTTGCTCCAAGATATTTAATTTTTCCACCTCTTCGAAGGATAATTCTCCAATTTTTATATTTCCATTTCGTAAAATATTCTGGTCACGAAACATACTCATATACTTTGTCTTTTCGGGATTTACTTTTAAATCTATCGCTTTACTTGCCTCAAGTAAAATTTCCGTGTTTTCCCTAATCGTTTGTGGATTCTCTGCTAACATATTCACGTCACCCGCATAGACAAGAAGCTGATGTAACCCGTTCAATTCCAAACCCTTTCTGTTATCCTCGACTTTCCTAATGGCATACTCCAGAGCAAAGTTAAAAAGTAAAGGTGATAGTGCATCTCCCTGCTTTAGCCCGCAGTGAATTGGAAAAGCATCAGGTAGAAACTGGCCTATACGGACTCTGTGTAAGTTTCACTGAGACACATTTTAATTAATCGAACTAGTTTCTTGGGAATATCAGATTCAATAAAAATATTGTATAAAACTTCTCTCTTACTATTATTATTATTATTATTATTATTATTATTATTATTATTATTATTATTATTATTATTTTGGAATTTATGTGATATGTGAGGAGAATAGCTATCGCGTTTGAATTCAGACGTGGACGAGAAATGACTGATAAATTTTACGAACTGTCCTCTAATTCAGAGGCAGGATTTTTTTTAAGCAGTGAAAGCTGTATACCTGCCTTGCTCCTATAAAAAAGAAAGAACGCTAAAACTATGCGTCTTCCGCAAAATGCCATTGTCTTTCGATAGCTAATAAACGTAATGTTATTTTGTTTTATTTAATGATAAATTTAACAGAGTCTGGTTAATTTTATCCAACTAACACAGTGGCGAATATCGTACTGACTTCACCATTCAAAATATTTTTGACACAATTTCCAGACATCGTGCACACATCTGAAATACAGAATGTGATGCTGGCTGCAGAGTACGCCTTACAGTTGGAATCAGCGTGTTAACTTCCATGTGCCGGACAAGGAATTACCACGCCATCTGCAACAGTAGACAGTCGGCAAGCGAAATCGATAATGTGCTAATACAATATACATCAGATCTCGGAATCCACCACAGCCCGTTGTTAAAGCTACTTGCTAGGACGTTTGCAATGCGCATCACGTGACCCAAACTCAGAAATAGACCACTGTCACGTGACACGAAAAATGCGATTTAGTGAATACGTTAACTTCCCTCCATGTCAGCCTTGTGAGTTCTTCAAGGTTATCAGAGTAACCCAGTACAGAACGAACCATAAGTAAAGTACATTTCAGGGGGTTGTTCTTTGAGATATTTCAAACAAAAATTGTTAATACAGTTTTGCTCCTTTTTGCTTCCTTTTCGAGATACAATTTGTTTTATGTTAAAAATTTCATTGCATGTTTTGGGAAAGTCATTGATTTAATTGCCAATATGCTCAGTCAATTTAAGAGAGGAGAGTATTATGATAATAAATTATTGAAACATTTTAGTTTCGTCCTTTAAATGTGCAGAAATTTGATACGAACAAATGCAACATTTTAAAATTACTTTGCAGAACGAAAAGTTACAAGATTTAAATTGAATTATGTTAGTTTTGTTACAATTTAATACTAATTTGTTAGCTGAGAACCAACCACATATTTTGAACAGAATAAATTATCTCTGTTGAAGACTGGAATGTGTTGGAGTTATTAGCTATAATTACTATAGTTGTATCATCTGCAAATAATATGGGATTGTAGCTCGCGCAAGGACCGATTACCGAAAAGCAGTGATGGCGTTGCTGTCTGTTCTGACGTGTGTATGTAGGCACGCCGAGGGAGCAAGAGGTGCGGGCCGATGGAAGTTCTGTCTCTTCCAAGAAGATGAACAAATGAGGACATCGCTACGGAAATAAAGAACGTAGTAAGAGAAAAATTCGAAACTAACTAAACGCGCAACATATGTTTACGAATGAAATAATGATACCGTGCGATACAAGACACGTATTCACATGCAGTGGAACTAACTAAAGTCGTAACTATCACAACGCAAGATTGATTCTATCGATGTCATTTCTCTTCCGACTGTACCCTTGAATATCATTCAAGCTATCTCGTGACCTTTCTTGTCGCCCTCTCTTCCTTATCGCATTGTTTCATTCGCATTCCTTCCGTCGGTATTTCCTCCTTGCGAGACCTATACCTACATTTTTAGTAGATCGGCAAGATCATTTATGAACACTAGAAAAGAGGGGACCTAATATTGATCCTTGTGGAATAGTTCCCCATGTCGAGGGAGAGTTCATATGGTAGTAATGTCGACTTACTCTTTCCTATCTATGAGATATGAGTGAAACCATTGGTGTGCAACGCCTTTAATTCCATAATAATCTAATTTGTGATTTATACATTCAAATGCTTTGGATAAATAGTACCTGTGTCGTGCGCGAATCATGACGTTACGCCAATATAGTCTATGAACAACTAACAGTATCTCCGTACACCCTGGGACAGAATATAATAATAATAATAATAATAATAATAATAATAATAATAATAATAATAATAATAATGGCTTTATTAAACCTGATAAAGTCAAGGCCTTAAGGCCTTCTCTTGCACTCATTCAGGATTAAAACTTGCTTACATAATTGAACAAACAATTGGATCGGATTTAAATAAATTACATACTGATACTATATGGGTACATAATGAGATCAAAAGAGGTAGTTACATAAAAATTTACCTCATAAAATAAAAATAAACATAGTGGAATATATATTAATGTTGTTAGAATCAAATACGAATCACACTAAAACAGAAGCCGATAATTCAATAAAAATGTACAGAGTTAAAATAAAAATAAACACATTTGAATACATATTGGTATTAGATTAGAAATAAGTAGGATCACATAATTAAACCAGAAACCGAAAATTGAATGAAATGTACACAATAAAAAATAATAGACTAATAATAATAAAAATAATAATAATAAACAACACAGGGGAATACATATTGGTGTTAAGTGATAAATAAACACGATTTGCATTTTTACACAATGAAAATAAGAAACAAAAAATAAAAATAAATACAGTGGAATACATTACATTAAATATTTGCAACACTCATCATAAGATATTTTTCTAATTTAGATTTAAAAGAAATTAAAGTTCGGCAGCCCTTGACTTCAGGCGGCAGAGAATTCCAGTGACGAGAAGTAGCAACAGTGAAAGATGAAGAATAAAGAGATGATGTGTGCAGTGGTATTTCTAACGTGTTATTGTGACCGAGTATTTAAGTTATGATAGCGAGAAAGATTGTGGAATCGGACAAATAAGTAAGAGGGAGCAGAGGTGTGCAAAATTCGGTATAAGAGAGAAAGGGAATGTAACTTTCTCCTCTCATTTAACCTGAGCCACAATCATTTATCGAAAGAAGGCGAAATGTAATCGTAGTAGCGGACATACAAATGAAACGAACTAACACATTATGAACACAATGGAGTTTATGGGATAAATCCACCCTGAGATTACTGAATAAAGCTCCACAATAATCGAAATGTGTTATAATAAGAGTCTGTACAAGCGTCTGCTTTAATTTAGTTGGATAGTGATACAGTCTTTTTAATGAGTGAAGAGTGGAACATACTTTCTTGCATGTGTGTTTGATATGCGCGTCCCAGGTAAGGTTAGATTCAAAATGAACTCACAGGTTTTTTACAATTGAACTGAATGGAATGATCGCTTTATTTAGAGTCACAGGAGGAATATTCAGCTTATTAATATCGGGCATTAATCTTTTATTCGAAAATAAGATAGCCTGTGATTTATCTGTATTTAAGTTAAGTCCGAATTGTTGAGACCAAGATGAAATAGATTCGAGATCTTTATTGAGTCTATTAATACAGTCACTTAGTCTATCAGGGCTGGCAGAAATGTATAATTGAACGTCATCTGCATAAATATATCTGCAATGATATTATTATTATTGTTGTTATTATTATTATTATTATTATTATTATTAGTATTATTATTATTATTATTATTATTATTATTATTATTATTATTATTATTATTACTCTTGGGCCCAGTTTCACCAACCCTTGTTAAATATTTAACATGTCGTTAAGGCAGTTTAACGGTAAACTTAACAGAAGAGATGTTTCATCAACTGTTGTTACTGCTAACATCATGTTAAACCCACTGTTAAATTAACATAGCATACTCCCGCAGTTAAATCCTTAACGTCCTGTTACAGCGTGAATCATGGCTGCCACAGAACACGCCGCATTATTATATCGAGATATATTTGTAGTGAAAACAATTAGCTGCAATAACTACTTCAGCATTTTTAGTTATTCAGAGAAGATATGTTCATCATCATTATCATCATCCTTCACGAATTAGGCCTCTGTAGACCTGTTTCGGCCCCATCTAGCAGTCTTCTTAACGGTCTTCCTGGTCGACGATGTCCTCTAGGTTTTATATTGCATCATAATTTTTGGGATTCTTGAATTTTCCATTCTTCTTACATGATCTAGCCAATTGAATTTGTATCTGCTGATTTTTTCTTCTACTGACTCTACTTCTAATTGTTCTAAAATTTCTTCATTCCTTTTTCGGTCTAAAAGAGTATATCCTGCTGTCCTCCTGAAAAATTTCATTTCCGTTGCTTTGATTCTGTTCATGTCTTTTTTCTTTAATGCCCAAATCTCGCTTCCGTATAGAAGGGTGGGTAATGCTAGTGTATTATATATTTTTATTCTTGTAGATTTTTGTACTAATTTAACTTTTAATGTATTGTTTATTATTCCTAGAATTTGTGTAAATTTGGTAATTTTCTTGTTCACATCTTTTTCGTTTTGATAAGATATTTCACAACCCAGATAATTGAAATTTTGCACTTGTTCGAGGCATTGGTTATTGTGTATTATCTTACTTCTCACTGGGTCTTGTCCTAAAAATGCCATTAGTTTTGATTTTTGTGCTGAAATTTCCATCCCAAAATCTTTTAATATTTTATTCATATGTTCATAAATACTAAAATGATTCGTATTAATATTAGCACTGCATCCACAGTAAAGAGAAGATATGTGCTTATTAACGTACCGGTAAGCATTTCTGTGATTATTATTTCGTATTAATACTCAGATATAATTGCAGATTTTCAAAACGATATTTCTTTATTTCACTGATTTAACAGTTCACATGTAGTTATGATCAATTATCTGTGAAGATAAAATGTTAAGATATAAGATATGAAAATAATATTAACGCTTAGCATTGTAGTATTCATCATCACAATTATTTTCATTTTCAATTGGTTCTATTTGATCCTGGATAATTGAAAGAATCTTCGTACAAATATCAAATTTGAGAGTGAAAGTACCACCGTCAGGTTTCAAATGTTCCACTGTATCTTGAGCATGACCCGTTTTAGCATTTCTTTTAATATTTTCATAACATTGATTTGTTTCATAGTTTGCGTTTTCACATCCAAATGGCGATTGAAAATATTGAGTTAAAGAAACCCATGCTTGTTCCTTTTTCCTAATGAAAGTTCCATCACTACGTTTGAGTTCAATTACATTCATATAATTGCTAGATCTAGTAACATAATTATATTTCTCATATGAGGTAAAATTACTGCTCCTTACAAGTTTCTTTTTCTCGATTACCGTTGTAATTAAGTTAGTCTCCAATACATTCATAATGTAAAAAATACAATTTTCCGCTAAAACAAATGACTGCACCAACTAGAGGCACATTCAGTAAACTTTCATAGAGTCACTGCTTCTTTGATTCCTATTACATTATTCTTAACATCATGTTACCTAACCAAAGTACCTCAATTGGTTGGTGAAACACTATTACACTAACAGGATGTTTAATTTTTGACACATTAGTTAACATGCTGTTAGAGTTATTTTAACGAATCTTGATAAAACTGGGCCTTATGGACGGTTTTTCCAAGTATTGTTAGAAAATTTAACGACTGTTAAACTCCAAACAGTTTGTTAATTCATAAAATTGTATGTTTTCAACACCAGTTTGGTTTAACAGATTGTTAACAGTTTGTTAATTTTAAATGTAGGATTTCGTGCAGTTAACTCGCTTAACAGTTAGTTAAATTTGGCCGATGTCTCCACAGCTGGTCGAACAGAAGTTGGGAAATTAATATTTTGTGTCTCTCTGTAGGGAATGTTTAGCATATGACTGGTAATATAATATTTAAAAAATACTTTGTACTGTTTAAATACATCAGTGTTATTTTATTTCCTTCATATTTCGTATCCATAATAGCAATGAGGAAATATAACCTTACTTTGTAATTATTATTCAGCACGTCACTTACAACTTTCGTTTGTCAACTGTTTGTTTATGGAGCGTGGCCTACTATAACAGGTTGTCATTTTATGCAAGTTTCATGACTCACTCTATAATATAGAATTTAAAGATTAATTTTAGCGAATAAAAAATTGTCTTACATGTGTAGAATCATTACCAACTGCTGTTGAGTAGTTAAAATAGTGCTAACAGACGTTATAGTTAAGTGTTGGTTATCTTAAACAAAGTTATGTTGAACAAATGGAAAATACAGTACAGTAACAAAGCGTTAAAAATAAACAGACAGTTAATTTAACATTCGTTAAGCAAAATTAAACATTACTTGGACAAACTGGCCATTAGTCTATCAGGGCTGACAGAAATGTATAATTGAACGTCATCTGCATAAATATATCTGCAATGATATTACGAGTATTATTATTATTATTATTATTATTATTATTATTATTATTATTATTATTATTATTACTGTTGGTATTGTTGGTAACATCGTCATCATCTTAATGCTGAATTCGCTAATTAAATCCCGTTCCAGCAGCACATCAGTTATCAGATGACCATAACGAGCGTGTTGCTGCATCATCAGTGATGGGCTTCGTCGCCACACAATGGAACGGACGGATTCCTCGCGGAGGTGGAATAGTTTTCGCACTTATTAAGCTAATGGAGCGCGGAATGCTTTACATGAGGCGCGCCCACGCGTGTCAAGCGGCTTCCATGCAGCGGAACGACGATCGAGTCTCGCCTCGTGAAAGCAGGCTTCATTGCATTTCCCCATAACAATGACATTCCCATGCTGGACATTTTGGTGTCATAAAACGTTGACCAACATCAGTAGCGAGGTGGCTCATGCGTTCCTCACGGGACTCGCATTTGGGAGGACAGCGGTTCAAATCCTCGGACCCGACCAACCTGACTGTGGTTTTCCGTGGTTTTTAACAGTTACTTAGGTAAGGGTCGTATTCATAGAAGATACTTTGGACCAAAGTTGACTTTGGAAAGTATAAAGTCGCCATTACCCTATTCACAGTCGACACTTTGACGAAAGTAAACTTCGATCGTGACTTTACTTCGAAGTCGCCGAAAATCTAGACTTTGACTTTGACTTTCGTTTATGGACATAAGAAAAATGGCTGATATTTAGGAAATTGTGATATTTGCCGAGACGATTGATAACATACAGGAAATTATTGAAGCTCCTCATGTTTCTCGACGTATTATTAGACGTGTACAAAACTCTATTGCATTTTATAGAGATAATGAATTCAAATCAAGATACAGATTTGAAAAATGGATCGTATTAAATAATATCCACGTTTCAACATGCACTGATGAATAATGGAATAATAAAATACTCTTATTTCACTTCGATATTGCTCTATGGGTATAAGGATTAATGGTTTACTATTGATTTTGTATATTTAATTGTATTATTTATACGTCTTCACCAGTTCTAGTAGCATGTCTCTTTCATAATCAGTCATTGGTGGCATCTTCTTATCTTTCACGTCTTCACAATTATTTTACATTGAAATAATATTATATAATGCTGTAACAATCACTTAACGTCTGCCGATGTTCAATTGTTTCACTGATTTGAGACTCAAAAGATGGCTTTTATTGTGGCAATGCCTACTCTACTTCAGCTATTCATTAATGTAATTCATTTAGAAGGCCGTGATTGTGATTACCAACATTCATAATAGATCGTCAAATCTCGAATTACCGAAGTAAAAGTCAAATTCTCAGAAGTAGCGTCTATGAACAGGACTTTTAACAAAGTTAAACTTTATTATGAAAGTCGACTTTGGGAAGTCTTCAGCCAAAGTCTCGTTTATGAATACGACCCTAAATGTCGGGTTGAAATTTTCATTTCCACGGTCCATTTCCCTACCTCTTCCCTGTAGAAAAAGAATTTAGATTTCATATAATATAATTCGTCTTCCTCATCTCATTCCATACGCATATTCAGGTCATGACGCATGTCGTTGTCCGCTTGCAGGAGGGGCGCCCTCTCCGAAACCGTCTCTGGGTTACAAGCCTTTCGCAATTGCTCTGCCAGGATTCATTCCTTAAGAGCACTTCCGAGGGCGCTTAGAAGGACTGTCGGAATGGATCCTGTGTTGCTTGGTCACCTGGGAAGTATGAACTTGTGGTTGGGGGACCAATTGGTGGGCGGATGAGGGGTCTCATTCGGCCGGTGGGCTGGTACACCTCATTCTCATTCATCTTATAATTCGGGGTCCACAATAGGCCACTGTTGAACCGACGTGCTGAAGAGTTGTCCCTAAACCACCCTAGCCATTCAACACTACTACTACTACTACTGCTGCTAATGCTGCTGCTGTGCTATTGCTGCTGCTGCTACTACTACTACTATTACTACTACTACTACTACTACTACTACTACTACTACTACTACTACTACTACTACTACTACTACTACTATTACTACTCTGTAGCTAATTCTTTAATATTCCAAATGATAGGCCTACTTCGATACCCCGCATACTTCATTACAGTCCGATATTGGTATGAATGAATGATAAATTGACATATAGGCCTACTCGGGGACATTCAAACAAAATGTGCATATCCATATCTGTGGAGTAACGGTCAGCGCGTCTGGCCGTGAAACCAGGTGGCCCGGGTTCGATTCCCGGTTGGGGCAAGTTACCTGGTTGAGGTTCTTTCCGGGGTTTTCCCTCAACCCGATATGAGCAAATGGTGGGTAACTTTCGGTGCTGGACTCCGGACTCATTTCACCGGCATTATCACCTTCATCTCATTCAGACGCTAAATAATCTAAGATGTTGATAAAGCGTCGTAAAATAACCTACTTAAAAAAAATGTGCATTTCAAGGCCACGGCAGTAAATGTCGTTTTAAGAACAATCAGTTTCTTCGTTGCTCAATTTTTACCTCTACACTGCATAATCTTATCCAGTGGCGTGTGGTGGTACGAGTATTTTATACAGTGTATGCAGTAAGCAACGCGAAATGAAAACATTACGGTACAAAGAAGTCACGGTACAGGCATACAGTAATAAATGCAAATGTCTTCGTAGCAAAAAATTGAATTTACATAATCCTTAATGCATAATAATAATAATAATAATAATAATAATAATAATAATAATAATAATAATAATAATAATAATGGAATCAAACCCGACCTCGGGGAGCATCCTTTTCTTCTGATCTGAATTAATAGGATTAATGAGTTCCAAGAAGCGTAGGGAAACGAGATGTTGCTGAGGTGTTACAAAACTGTATCACTAATATTTCACAAAACTTACATTTAAAGGATGTATTAATATCAAGTAGGCCTGCTTAATTTATTCTTACTCTTTTTCTGTCTGGCTCATTTGCATTCCTTCTTAATTCTATCACGCCCCATATTTCTTCAAAGTTTTCACTTCTTGCTTCAAATTCTGTGTTCAGCTCTTTGACTTTAGTTACACAATAACCAATGTGACGATGTGATGTTAACCATAAAAATGTTTCTAAAAAATCTTCATTTCGGATAGGTCGTAGCGTCAACCTTACTAAACAGAAGAAGGCGCTCGAAAGAAAGGTAGTGCTGGTGATCGATTAAAATATTTAATCGATTAACTATTTGAATTTAATCGATTAAACGATAGATTAATCGAGTTTTGATCTAGTTGAAAAAATGTTTTAATATACTGTAACACACAATTATTGTTAAATTCAACTTGTGTTCAGTGATAAGCTTAGGTATTAAATGTTGTATATTTGTAAGTTATATATTGTATCGTTATATTACAAAACAACTATTTTAATTATTTACTAACATATTTTTTATGAGGCTTATAATTTATTGTGTCAATTTCTCCGGGAATTTTTGAGACAAACATAAATAACAAAAAGTATGAAGACTCGCCTAGTTAATACTGCTTCATCCATGATTTTAAGCATATGAGTGCTCCGAATTAAGTGCCGCTCTACGTTTAGTAACAATGTTTCCTGCATCACTAAACGCGAAAAAAAAACTTCTTTTCTGTCAAGCACTTCTCCACGATCGTTCAATTTCAATCCAAAAGTTTCACAGAGTTTACCTTTCAAATTCTCATATGACATAATGTAGTTTACACTTTTCACAGACCACAGAAAACTGATTATTTTTCTTTATCAAACACACAACCTTCACATACAAACTCAGTACAGAAACTGCGGTCGAAATAGAAGACTGGCCCCTATTGCAATCGAATTACCAGATTTTAGAAAGAGAAGAAGATAGTTACGCTCTCACTTGCACACAGTGTTAGACATGGCTATCTTATAAGGGATGAGGGGGACGAATCCCAGAAAAGTATGTATTTCATATGCTAGGAAGATGAACTGACAACAAAGTGGAAGTTTTCTTGGAAAACCATAAAACTTGATAAGGGTTTCGCATTGTGTTTCAACTTTCAATAGAGGTAGACTAGGTCACTGTCCTCATATCTCTATCTCTTTCTGAAGTGTTTGTGCAAAGATTTTCCCTAAGCTACCTGCTTTGCAGTTAGAGAATAACAGTACTATTGTGCTTTTAAGTAATCAATTTCCGAAGAGGAATATTGTCGGAATTTATAGTATAAGCTTGTATGAACAAAGTAATAATTATTATCAACTACAACCGATTAATTTTAATCGACTCGATTATTCGATTAAATATTTTTGATCGATTAATCTTACAACAGAAATTGATTGATTAATCAATTAAATCTCACAACACTAGTTCAAAACATTGCTTCCTGCTCCCAGTAAACGAAACAGCATGGGAGCTTGGAAGGGGGGGGGAGTGAGGTGGTTGAGACTCAGCTGTGGTAGGGATTTTTCGGTGAGACGTGCAATGCTGGATGGTGGTGATAGTACTAAGGAATGCCCAAAATATGGCATGGACGTAGGCCCAAACCTGCAAACTCATCATCATCATCCTCCACGAATTAGGCCTCTGTAGACCTGTTTCGGCACCATCTAGCAGTCTTCTAAAAGTTCTTCCTGGTCGACGATGTCCTCTATTTTTATACTGCATCATAATTTTTGGGATTCTTGAATTTTCCATTCTTCTTACATGATCTAGCCAATTTAATTTGTATCTGTTGATTTTTTCTTCTACTGACTCTACTTCTAATTGTTCTAAAATTTCTTCATGCCTTTTTCGGTCTAAAAGAGTATATCCTGCTGTCCTGAAAAATTTCATTTCCGCTGCTTTGATTCTGTTCATGTCTTTTTTCTTTAATGTCCAAATCTCGCTTCCGTATAAAAGGGACGGTAATGCTAGTGTATTATATATTTTTATTCTTGTAGATTTTTAGATGGATAGCGAACTGGATAGCAAAAATTACTTCTTTTATGTTATATATCACTGGATATCTTGTATAAAATAAATGTTCATCTCATCGTTTTGTTTCTCATAAATGCAGGGTATGCACTGCTTACCTTGCTTCTATGGAATACACGCCACTGATCTTATCCAAAACTTAACAACACTAATCTATACTAATAATAAATCTGTAGCCGAAATTTTTCTGGTAATGTTCGATTTTCCAAAAATAATTGGTCCTAACATATATAATTAACCACCCTGAAACCGAAAATCGCATTTTTGAAATTTTTGTTTGTATGTCTGTCTGTATGTTTGTTACCTTTTCACGCGATAATGGCTGAACAGATATATATATGAAAATTGGAATATAAATTAAGTTCGTTGTAACCTAAATTTTAGGCTATATGGCATTCAAAATACTTTATTTAAAAGGGGGGTTATAAGGAGGCCTGAATTAAATAAATCGAAATATCTCGCTTATTATTGATTTTTGTGAAAAATGTTACACAAAAAGTTTCTTTAAAAATGATTTTCGATAAGTTTTATTCTTTACAAAATTTTGATAGGACTGATATTTAATGAGATAAATGAGTTTTAAAATTAAAATAACGCCATCTAAGATGGTGCAATGAATGAAAAACAAATGACTTCGTCTATAAGGGGCCTTGGACAACAACAATCGAGACAGGGGCCTTGGACATCAACAATCGAAAGCTATTAAACATAGCTTACAGAGAATATTTCTGTGTTTGTATGAAGTAATATCAGAAGCTAAATTAACCGATTTGTATAATTAATTATTATTTCACCATTGGAAAGTGTAGTTTCTCTAGATGGACATAATGCTATAATGTTATTACAGTAACGTCTGAGTAAATCGAGGACAGGTAAGATTAAAATAGCTTCTTATGCACAGAAAATTTGATAGGCTATTTTGTACATTCGTTTTCTGTATTTCTTAAAATAATATTTATTATTTATGTACACTCATTTTAATCTCAGAGAATTAACGAACAACGAGAGTGTATTGATTTAGAATGCAGTAATAGTACGTTAGATTAGCAATCCATTATTTTATAATTCAAATTTTAACTATGCTCAATTGAATCGTGTTAAACATATATGCAATAAATGCAATGCAAAAAAAAAATTGGGTAATGAGCGAAGCAGATTATCTTGCGCTGTTGTAAAAGTTGTTCCCTGGATCAAACGTCCCATTTTAATTATGTAATTACTTTATATTTATTTCTAACAGGTGCAGCGGAGCGCACGGGTACGGCCAGTGTAAAATATACTGGTGACATCATTAAAGCGCTGAACAAACCTTGAATCTTAAGATACTACGTGAAACAGAATCTCGACTGTATGCGATAACACGCTGCTTTCGATTCAAAGGCTGAAAATAATATAGCATTGTTCTAGGGAAGGGCGAGCGAGCTTATGAAACTCCTAGCCTATTGAGATGTTCCTGGAAAATAGACTACGTGTTGCGAACAAGGTATTAAAAGCTGCGACCGTAACGAACTCTCTTTCTAAAGCAGTAAACCATAGCTTAACACTCTCAGCTAGATCTGCTTGTGGCGCCGCCAGTACAGAGTCTCTTTGAATAATTGATGGTTAATTAGCAGCTTTATAGGCTAATTAACAACCTGGATTTACACGCACGGAGTAGTAAAGTCTTCAGATTCGGTACTTCGAGCTGTTACTCTGTACTTAGTATTCAACTAATTAAATACATTTTTGTACATTGGAAACCTTTGTACTTTGATGCCGCTTTACTGTAAATCCAGTTCTGTAAGTTGAAAAGATAATGGGTAATTATAAACGCCATATTATTTTAATGAAATATCTGACATAGTTCAGGATGATGATATTAATTATTTATATTTATGAGTATACTTTCTTATTTATTCACTTACCTGTACATCCACTTGATTATGACGTCACATATTTCTTATTTTATTATGCATTTAACTCTTTTTTCATTATTTGTTGACCTATTTCCTTCTTATTTTTCTAATTTCTCATTTTATTATTTATCACGAAATTTGTTTATTTAATTATATTCATTCATAGTTTCATCACCAAGGGCAGATCTTTCACTACAAAAATCAGCATTCTTCAATATTTTCTATCTACAGCAATCCTCTTAGGCTCCACATACGATCCATATATATCTTAATTTTGCCAATCATCTCGCATCTTTTTCTGCCCCTAACTTTTCTTCCTTTCACTATTCCTTCCAGTGCATCCTTTATTAGGCAGTTTCTTCTTAGTCAGCGACCCAGCCAGTTTCTTTTTCTCTTCTTGGTCAGTTTCAGCATTACTAGTTCTTAAGCCACTCTTTCCAGCACAGCTTTATTTTTATGTAAGCTTTTGTGTTTACTTTGTTATTTACTTGTAACTTGTATACTTAATTTTGTGTGCATTTCTTAAATTATTTTATGCTCGACCATGCCGAAATGTAGTAATTATACACCTGGTAGTAGCCCTTTAATGCACCCCATTAAAGTATACCTATTCATTATAATTCAGTTGTTCAGCCAGTGAGAAATCACCATTGTACCATTATAAAACCGCAAGTATTGATTATTCTCGGATATGCAATCGAAAGACAATTAGCGAAAAGTCAGGGAGACTGGAAATCCAATACTGTTGCAGAAGGTTATGTTCTGTTACTATAATAATTAACGTTAATTGTAAGTAATATCCAAATAAATTCAATTTGTCATCTCATTTTTCAACTCTAAATCAATTTCCAGGTTATATCAAGACTAATGTTCATGTTATTCTCTAGATTATATCAAGGTGAATGACATTCGTGCCTCGGAAAAAATCAATACTTTCGCGTCTGCGCATATCTCACAATTCAGGTCAGTTCCGCTCCTGACTTACATAATCATAACATGAATACTAATGAATAATTTCAAGTTAGAAATATGGTCGAGCATAAAAAGTCTTATGAAACTTGCCTATAATGGTAATTAAGACGCTCGTATGAAAATTATGAAACTCGCTCGCAGTCGTTTCATAAACAAACATACCATTATAGGCTCGTTGCATAATGTACTATTATAAGTATACTTTCTTATTTATTCACGTACCTGTACATCCACTTGATTATGACGTTACATATTTGTTATTTTATTATGCATTTAACAATTTTTTTTCAGTATTTGTTGACCTATTTCCTTCCTATTTTTCCAGTTTCTCATTTTATTGTGTATCACGAAATTTGTTTATTTAATTATATTCATTCAAAGTTTCCTCCCCAAGGCCAGATCTTTCATTACAAAATCAGCATTCTTGAATATTTCCTATCTACAACAATCCTCTTAGTCTCCATATACGATCCACATATATCTTAATTTTGCCAATCATCTGGCATCTTTTTCTGCCCCTAACTATCTCCCTTTCACTATGTCTTCCAGTGCATCCTTTAGTAGGCAGTTTCTTCTTCGTCAGTAACCCAGCCAGTTTCTTTTTCTCTTCTTGGTCAGTTTCAGCATTACTAGTCCTTAAACCACTCTTTCCAGCACAGCTTTATTTTTATGTAAGCTTTTGTGTTTACTTTGTTATTTACATGTAATTTGTATACTTATTTTTGTGTGCATTTCTTAAATTATTTATTTATTACTTTCTAATGCTGCAAATAATCGATTTAGATATTTTCTCGGAAATAAACATTTTCAGTATCTATGATACCAAGAAAAGAGGTTTTGGAGATGCCGTCTGTCTGTCAATCCACAACAATTTTCTGAAACTGTCGGTTGAATTTCTTTTTCGCATTCAACATCTGTCAATGAACTTATTAAGGAATGAAATAGTATTTATTCCATATTTATAAACTCTATTTTACATAGAGTGTATTAGGGTTATAATTTAAACTAATCATAACAAATTGAAACTTATAGACTAATGATGACAATAAATATACGTTTGTAGACATATCATATAGACACATATATACATTAATTAAATTAAAGCCTTTCATCAGTTCGGCGATTTCGACTTTTCACTCTTGTAATCGAGAAACAGAGAATTTCACATGGATAGACATATTGCATTTACAAATCACTTTAAGGGATTAGGTACAGCTTACAGCAGTAAATTTTTGGAAATATTTAATATTTTTTACTCCATTACTGTATCTTGTACAATAATGAAAATTAGTACGTGTAAAACACTGTTCTTCTGCTATATGGAAAAAATATTTTTACGATTTAAAAAAAATACATTTACATTTTTGTTTTCAAAATTCAGTTCGCAATGCAGTGATGAAGCATTTCCCACATAACTAAAAAACTATCCAATATTCTGTGATGAAATATTTTGTATGTATTTATACATATCTACCATATAATGCAAGATCACTTCTCTACCTTTGATAGATTGCCTGATAAAAAATAAATTAATTTAAAAAATGGTCAAATATCAATACTTTCTTCTAACACAAAATAAAAAATATCATTTTTTGAGGAATGTAGTTGAAAGAGCATGATATTGTAAACATGAGTTTCAGCAATAAAATAAAAGAGAGAGCACATGAAAAGCTAACAAGTTTATGAGTTATGAGGGAAACGCTTCATCACTGCACAGTAAACTGCTACTATTATGAATTTTGAAAAAAATATAAATAATTCTTTTAATCGTAAAAATATTTTTTTCATATAGCAGAAGGATAGTGTTTTACACACACCAATTTTCATTATTGTACAAGATATAGTAATGGAGGAATAAAATATTGGTTATTTCCAAAAAGTTTACTACTGTAAGCTGTATCTAACCCGTTAAGGCATTTGGTAGAGTTAAAACAGAAAAATTACCTACAATTCTACATAATGATGGAGTACTGAAACAAATATTAACAGCGTATCTAACTTATGTAGAAATAATTTAATATCTTTTAAAGTAAACAAATATCTCAGTCTGTAAACCAGTTAACCGAGGAGTCCAACAAGGTTGTGGACTATCCCCTTTGTTATTCATAATTTACATGAATAACATAATTAAAAAATGGAGACAGCTACCTCATGGCAATGTACCAATTATACGTAGACTCAATTTAGAAGGATTAATTGGAGTTCGATCTGTTGTAGATTCTGTAAGTTATAATTATGTTGACCAAACCTATTTCCTCCTTTTTTTTTTAGTACTTCAAATTTCCCAGTCATTTTCATTACATCGTTGGTGCTCCATCGCCATAACACCAAATTTTCAACTTTCTGTTTTCTCTGTTAATGTTTTCTGTTATGTATCTCCATTCTGTACCTTCATTCCCTCTCATAAGTTTTTCTCCATAAAGCCTGGCATCTGTCCTCAAACCATAAACACATCCATTATTCGTATAATCTTCTCATATCGCGTCCCTCGTAGTAAGAGATTCGTGATTTTATTTCCCTTCGGTTATTAAAATTCCTTGAATGTTTAGCGTTCGGCAGTGCGTGAAGGATTGCATATCTCGATATTAGCAACTTTTTTTATTTCAACATTGTGTGTCTATTCCCTTGTCTCCGTCCATCCATGAGAGCCTAGAGGGAATTTCTTCGACTTCAAACACAAGTTCCAGATTCACTGCAGGCCGCGGAAACAGCGGGACATGTACGTCGTGTATCTATCACTTGGGTTCAAAACTGAAATAAGGAACAACGACCTCCGAGAAGAATATTCGAGAAGAAGCGCAATGTCTTAGCTCTCCAGAAGTTCGTAGTTTGACATCGTATCGTATTTGCCTAAGTCAGCGATGTCAGACAGGGACTAAACGGAGCGGAGCGCTCCACTAGACCAGTTGCGTGCTCCGGTGTTTCCACAGACATAAGCAAGTTCAAGCCCCTATCTAGCTCCACAACCGGTATTGGAGCTTACAACTCTGACACTACTGGCCTAAGTCAATGTGCAGACCTAAAATTATGCGATTTTATAAATACAGTTAATCTAAAGATTATGTTAAACCTAACCGAGAGTTTAACTTAACGCGCAGTATTACAGAGTCTTGATTACGTTAAACAGCAGTGGAATACGATTGGTATTACTGCTACAAAAGAAAATAAGATGATCGTAGCTGTTTAATTATATTACTGATTTAAAATAGCCGACGCTCGTGAAGAATGTTCATTAAGAAACATTTTTTCCTTCGACAACAGAGAGAATATCATAAAAAAACCTGTAGAGGACCAGTACCGCCTACTTTAGTATGCTTGTCAGACTTAACCTCAAATAGTTTTCTAACGCTGGCTACCAATTATACAGGGTGATTCACGAGGATTTACCGTCCCTTACAGCGCTTGTTTCCGAAGACTTTCTGAGCAAAAAATGTAACATTTGTCCTAATCTCAATATTTTCAGAAATACAATAGTTTGAAATTGTTTGTAAAATATCGTTATTCTTGAGTTTTAAGGGTAAAAGAATATTACAGATAAAGGATGAACTATCAGGAGTATTATTTATTTAATTAGATAATATTCTGAAGCTAGAAATGTGTTGTGAATTCCATAGTTGCTCCGTACAGATTTTTTTTTTCGATTTTTAACTACAAAATTACATTTCCTTAGGCATTTATCACAACGATTGTTACAAATCACACTTGTAAATTCTTTAAGACTGTACATTAGGATGCATAATTAAACTGAAAAGAATCAAGTTCCTAAAGTCGTATGATTTGTAACAATTTTTTGTGATAAGTGCGTAAGAATGATGTAATTTTTAATTAAAAATTGAAAAATAAAATCTGTGCAAAACAATTAACAACACATTTTTAGCTTCAGAACACTAGCCAATTAAAGAAATGACACTTTTGAATAGTTCATTCTCTATTTGTAATATTTTTTTACCCTTAAAACTAAAAAAAAGGTATTTTACCAACAACTTCAAATTAATTTAACTTTGAAAATATTGAGATTAGGAATGTCTTCGGACGGTAAATCCTCGTAAATCACCCTACACACTCCCAAACACGTTGCTATCAGACTAAACTATGCAGGACCGTCAGCGAAATAACTCCGTACAGAATTAACTGATTAATGAAGTAATAATATTAGTGTGCATATTTTATAAGTTTTCTATAATGTTTATTAAACAGAATTCAGTCAAACAATACAATTATTTTTTGAGTCTAGTAAAATTAGGTAATATTATTAGTGCGTTTATAAATCAGGCCCCATAGTAAATCTTACCAGGAGACTGTCTCCCATATACAGTACAATACTCAATAGGCTTACAGTAGATTTATGGACACCTCCGAAATCTTCTATCTTTTCAGTATAGGCACTTACTGAGGGGGGGGGGGAAGCGCAACGCAACAAGTAAATGATGCGTTGCCTCAACAGAATGTTCTTAAAATAAAAAGGAAATCATTTATCTTTTCAAATAATTTTTAAATTGTAACCCTGAAACTTATTTTTGCACTTGCTTATCTTGTTATTGTATCCGAGGTTCAATTTTGGAGACAGGGTTAGGAACTATAAAGTCTAATTCTGAAGGGTAGGACTGTCTGTTTTGAAAGCCTAAATCTGTTTTAAAACTCATGTTCATTTATATTCAAAGAGGTGCACTCTATTTCGAAAAATTCTTGGCGCCGTATTCGTTCAGTAATATTGATCACACCAGCGAATAGGGATTATAAAGAATGGACACTTCGCGTCGGTACCTTTGATGTAGCAGGACCGATTTCAATGACCTTCAAGCCAGCTAGAGCGTCAGATTCTGCTTTCTCCCTAGAGTTGGCGCTGACATCACACCAGCTAGCAGTCGACACAGCGGAAATATAACACATACAATTAATACATCTAGGTACATTATGTACTCAAATAAAATAAATTGGATCCATAAAATAATAAATCCTTCATTACCTGTAATGTCTAGACTCTAGAGTTCCTTTATAATGAGAGTTCAGACGTTGACCCCAACAACAATTAAAATATGTAATGATTTGATAGCGCTGAAAATGGAAAAACAAAACTCTTACGAGAAGTAAAACCATATACCTATATTATATTATATACAAATATTAAACGAATTTTATACTTAATTTTATAATGTATTATATTATTTTATAATATAATTTATGATATCTGAAATATAAAATATTATTATTACAACTAGTTTGTCACTGAGAAATAAGGAAAAGCTGTTAACTTGAATTTATTTGAAGCAAAGCGTTACTGGATTATGCAATAAGGTAGGCGATGTTTGGATCCTGTGCCTTAATTCTATTCTCAATTATTATCTCAGCGAATGCTCGATTACACTACCTCTAGCGCTTGAAAGTGGAACTAGCCGCTGGCGCACAGAGAAACAAAACACAGGAAAATTCGCTCAGTGTCCATTCTTTATAATCCCTATTCGCTGGATCACACGTTCATCGTCTCTCATAAGTTCTTGGAAAACATCTGCACTGTCCATGTGCATTGTGGGAACCGCCATCTTGCACTGTTCAGCTTTTACTGCAATTTAAACGGTAGAGGACTGCCGATCAAGTTAAACTCAAGTTAACTCAAGATTAACTGGTAGTTAAGATTTATAATATGAAGCAGAACAAAAAACTTGAGTTTAAACTGAACGTAAGGTTTAAACGGCGTTTATAATGCCGACCCTTAGACTGATTCAAGTTCATCTTCTCTGTCACTTGCCATTTTAAAATTCTTGACCTTCATTTCCATCTTTATCAAAAACAAAAATTTCAGTCATAGACTTATCTGTAAAGATTAGGCTTCTTAGATAAATATGTGTTCAGGTTTCGGGATTCATTATATCAGCCTTTGGGTTGTGAGTCTACGGAATTATACAGGTACTGAATTAAAATTTGGAGCGAGTAGTCTTGATGGGAATCCACCCATATGTTGGCTACAATTTCTTCCAGGTTTGTAAAATGAAATGAATAATTATATGAATGTCATGCAATAAGTGTAGAGTGTCTAAAGACAGTGTAATAGACTTTAAACCAGGTGAAAGAACATGTATCATATGTAATAAACGTGACGAAAGTACGTTAAATACTGACATGGTAAGTCATGAAGTAATAATCTACTATCATGTGAATAAAAGGTCTATATGCTACAAACAATACTGTCATAAGAGGTCGCTTTGAAAATTTCAGTGTGAGAGGAAACAATTAGAAAATGAAGATGAGGAAAACTTCTCAACCGACTCTTAGGAAATATGGAAAGAAACGGCTCTGGATCGTGAAAGACGATAATATTGAGCCATCCAGGAGTTCCAAGAATCGTTGCGAAGACGCAATTATCATCTGTACCTTTCAAATGATATTTCCTCTTCTCTCCTCATTGATTGAAGCACGCATCATTAAACTACAATCATTAGACTTGAGAGTGCTTTTATTTTTGTTAATAAATTTTTATTATCCTAAAAACGATTTATTAGAGAAATAATAATACATCCACTTAGAATAATTAAAAGACGTAGGCTATATTAACAACTACTCTTTCAGAGGTAGCCTATGCATTTTGAGTTTAAAGTATGAAAGTTACAATAGTAAGTATGTACAGTTGTCAAAAAAAAAAAAAAGTGGCCGCACTCGTGAACAGCGAATATTTTCAAAGTCCACTTCGGGTCGCGGCGATGTTACACGATGCATGTGCTTGTACAAGCAGTTCCGGAACTATGAAAGTGTTCCATATCTGCACCTCGTAGACCAGCGGTAAAGTGCTTGTTTAATGATTCAAAGGTTGTGGGTTCGGGCCTTCTTCAAGTTTTCATTTTATTTTTTAATCGTTCTTTAGTGACGTAAATGATATTCAAATTATCATTTATATCCAGTTATCGTTCTTGATGGATATCACGTTATTTATATTTTGTTATCGTTCTTTAGAGATATGAATAAAATTCAAGTCGTCATTTGTATTCTGTTATCGTTTTATAACGATATGAATAATAATAATTATTATTATTTTATCTCCAATGGGGGTTAGCCCTATTTCACATATGTATGTTAGGGCTATAGTTTTATACACAAAAAAGATAAGCATAAAGAGAAATGGAAAAGAAAATTAAATTAACTTACGCGATGTAAACAAAACATAAACAATCCGTACATTAGGCATTGCGATTGCAAAACAAATATCAGTTATCAATTTGAAACATCCAAAACATTTACAACACACATACGTAACACTTCTATAACACAAATATGCAGCTTTCCGTACCATACATCATAAATTAATACACAATAGTCACACAGACACAATCAAACTATAATTACGACATTGCGACGACATCAAGCATCCCATAACTGACTCACATACATAACAAATCAAGCATCCGTTGCAACACATACACTTCAACATAGTAACCACACTTTTAAAAGTTACAAATTTGGCTCCAAGAAGAATAAATAGGACACTGTTACTAATTACTATTCTTCTACAATTACTTAAATACATCTGTAATAAATCTGTGAAATTCCGATATGAATAATATTCACGTTTTTTATATTGTTATCGTTCTTTAGCGTTATAAATAATATTCAAGTTATCATTTATATTATGTTTTCCTTCATTAGCATTATAAAATAATATTCAAGTTATTCATATTGTTATTGTTCTTTCGAAATCTAAATAATCTGTATTTTATGTAAGTAATTATTATAACACAAATAACCATCTTTCTTTGTAAAATAGATTATTTCATTTAGATAATTAAATACGTATTATATAATACCTTATATTAATTAAACAAACCGATATTTATCATTTATATTGTGTTATCATTCTTTAGTGATACTGTATAAATAATATTCAAGTTATTTATATTGTAATCGTTCTTTAGCGATATAAATAACATAAATTTTATATTAGGTTTGGAAAAATCCAGTTGCATAATACTGGTATTAGTTTTTATTTTTGTATTATTACATTATACTATCTTGAACCACAATAAAATGAAAAGGAGTAACGAGGAATTGAACCTGAGACGTTGACATCTAAATTCCGACGTTCGTCCGCTGAGCTACGAGGGCAAAAGTGTGGAAACATTTTCGGAAAAATTGGCCCAATCACACTCTAAGATTTTCTGATGATTCGTAGAAGCTAGTCCAGGATGCGGGGGGCAAAGGCTAATTGAGATTTCCCGGTCTCTGATCGGGTCAAACATCCTGATAGAATTAATATTTAACCCTTGCCGTGACTTTCGGTGAAGTCCGGAGGGCCCAATTAGTCAAATCCACTCTCCTCATCTCCACACTTGGGCCCCCTGGAATTTAATAAGATGAGAAAGAGATAGTGGTGTGCGGAAAGCAACGGGATGTTACCGCATTCAGACCTATCCTTACCAAGAAAAACTGCAAACATGATCAAAGGAAGCTTTTAATAGAAGAAGAAGGATCTTCTGCGGACCTCTGGAAAAAGAACTAAGGAAGAGACTAGTGAAGTGCTTTGTGTGGAGTGTGGCATTGTATGGGGAAGGAACATGGACATTACGACGAAATGAAGAGAAACGAATTGAAGCATTTGAAATGTGAATGTGGAGAAGAACGGTGCATGTGAAGTGGACAGACAGAATAAAAAATAAAATTGTGTTTGAAAAAGTGAGTGAAGAAAGAATGATGCTGAAACTGATTAGAAAGAGAAAAAGGAATTGTTTGGGTCTCTGGTTGAAAAGAATAATAGACGACATTAGGATATGTGGATCATATGCGGAGACTAAGAGGAAGGCAGAAAATAGGAAAGATTGGAGATTGCTGGGTTTGCAATGAAAGACCTGCCCATGGACAGAACACTTATGTATGTATGTTCAGAATGCCTGGAATATCGTGTCTAAAAACAGTCGCTATTTGCAAAGACTAGTTAATTCCATGACCACTCGACTGCAAGATGATCGAGATAAGAGGAAGATAGACTAAATATTGAATTGTGGCTTTTTGTTTTGTTTTTTGAACGATTAATTGTTTGAAAGTTTTAAGGCCGACGCCAGTAAATTTGATTTGTTTATGCCACGAATGATATTTTTATTGAGAATAAAATATTTTTTCTTTCCATTTGCAGCCACAATATCATAATGATAAAGTCATAGCATAATATATTAATGAACCTGATGTTAATTACTAAAATAATCGTAAAAGAGAACGGAGCCATTATGTATAGTTTGTCTCTCTCAAAAACAGAACAAAAAAAGAACATAAAAAAGCACGAGATTGTAGTCGAACGCAGGACCTCATGAATAAGAGGCCTGAACGCTACCATTACGCTGTCGAACAACACACACAGAATACTTCAATTATAACTGTAGATATCAGACAACGTGGTCCAACAACATGTAACATCGCCTGTCTCCGAATTATAGCGAAGATACCCGAAGGGAACTTTGTTTCAGGAGAGCGGCCACTTTTTCTTTTGACAGCTGTACATATTTGCTCTTCTATTTTGTACGTAACTGTAATTTATTTTATTCTTGTATTTGTTTACATGTTAGAGTTCATCTATGCATTGCACTTATTTCCTTTGCTGTTACCGGTGTCCATTAGTTGATTTATATATTAGTTATGAAGATAAATGTACCAAAGTGTCCAATCAAGTATAATCCTATTTCAAGCTAACTTACTTACAGTACTTATTACAGCTTTTAAGAAACCCGTAGGTTCATTGCCGCCCCCCACATAAACCCGCCATCGCTCCCTATCATGTGCAAAATTAATCCATTCTCTATCATCATATCCCACTTCCCTCAAATCCATTTTATTATTATCCTCCCATCTACGTCTCGGCCTTTTCAAACGTATTTTTCCCTCCGGCCTCCTAACTATAACACTCTATATGCATTTCTGGATTCGCTCATACGTGCTACATGCCCTGCCCATCTCAAACGTCTGGATTTAATGTTCCTAATTATGTTAGATGAAGAATACAATGCGTACAGTTCTGCGTTGTGCAACTTTCTCCATTCTCCTAAGAATATTTTCCTAAGAATTTCAAGTTAACACTTATTTTAATTACGAAAAGTAAATTCCTTCAATTGTTACTCCATTTGTTTAGTTACAAAATGACATCAAAGTTCCTGTATGATGAAATGCGCTTGGTACTCTGTCCTATATATCTGCGGTTGTCTAGTCAGGCGCAATCGCTTCAAGGCTGGATATTCGAACGAATGTGCAACCTTGCCGGTTGATCTGCAACCGGTCGAATATAAACTGGTCTTAAGCGCTGTTCTGCAGCACTCTGATTTATGTATTATCTGTAATCAGAAATCAACATGGTCACAAAATTAGGACATCATCATCTCCGACCAGCAACGCACGGTTTAACATATCATAATTTTTCAGTAATTCATACTTCGCAACATTTTCCTCGGGAATTGCTCTCTCTCTCTCTCTCTCTCTCTCTCTCTCTCTCTCTCTCTCTCTCTCTCTCTCCCTCCCTCCCTCTCTCTCTCTCTCTCATTGCTATTTCTAAAACAAAATGTTAACAAACAAAGCGCCACCTTTATAGATCTGTTTGAAGTTCAGTTAAATTCGATGGAAGGAACAATTCCCTTCTACTGGTGCTTCCCTAAAGGACACCTATTGTTACTTAAGATGACCTTTAATGCTTGATAAATGTCACAAGACTGTGCTGTCCTTTAAGTCGTAGATAGGCGACTGACCCTTGTGCCGGCCTTGCCTGCAGCTCCCTCATTCTGCTGAGAATCTCTCGAAACAGCAGACAGAGAAGTTGGTCGTTCTCATATTCACGCCGTGCTTCCAGTATATTGTTATTGCTTCAGTGACTTCCGGTCTCTTTCTTTGTATCTACTTTCGGTTCATTGTCATTTGCATGAAGATATAGTCCTCGTAAATTTTCCACTGTTTGGAAGACAGGATATATTTTGACTGATTCTTTGTCACTTCTATTTTGGAAGTGTATTCATTCGTCTGAAAAAGAAAACAAACAAAAAAAAACAGAACTAAAGTAATGCAGAAGAAAAAAAATAGCGTTTGACACAACGAATCATGTGTTTTGTTTAAGGCAATATGTATTTGCTACAGTTTATTACAAAGGACAGAGGAAATACAGCTTTATAGTACTGTATCTTCTGGAATGATAGAGTTAAGGATGTTGAATTTAATGCACAGATAGCATTCGGTGCTAATATGTGTAACAAGTGTAATATGTTAGAGTGGTTCAGAATGGTAGTTTGAAATTTCTCAACTTCAATAATAATAATAATAATAATAATAATAATAATAATAATAATAATAATAATAATAATAATCCGGAGTTGCGCTCGAGTGTGTTCGATTCCCGCTTGAGCTGATTACCTAGTTGGGTTTTTTCCAAGGCGAATTCTCGGTCCCATGTCGCCAAATATCATCTCGTTATCACAATTCAATTGACGCTAAACAACCCAGCAGTTTATACAGCATCATTAAATAAATTAAGTAATAATAATAAGAATAATAATAATACTTACGAGACGATAATCTTGTTTTGTGATAAATCATAACATTATAAAGGACTTGCTTGTTATTTCACACATTTATAACGGGCTTTGGGTCTTATACTTGCTTGGATGATGATGATGATGATGATGATGGCGATGATGATTTAACTACACATTTATTTATTTATCTGCTTAGTGATTATTTATTAGTATCCTTCGGAACAGCTGCACAGTTCCTGGTAATTGTTAACACAAAGTTGAATGACGTCAGCTCTGGAAGTAGGGAACTAAAAAGTAGTTAAAAATGTTATAGCACCATAACATTTCGAAAAGGCTTACTCACTCGTTAAATTTTGTGAGAATGAGAATCAAGTTAAAAATGTTCTAGATAAGCAATATTGGGTACGCAGCTATTAGAGATATCTCTTTGGCCCCGACAGTCACCGCAAACCCAACAAAGTAATAAATACATAAGTACATAAATAAATAAATAGATAAATAGGTAAATAAGTACATAAATAAATAAATAAATAAATAAATAAATAAAAAATAAATACATAGGGGAAAGTACCTGAAATTGGACCGGCATGCAAATTGGACCGAGCGTTTTTTCAAGTAACCTAATGCAGTACCTGCCGTCTAGTGGTAGATTTATGAACTATGAGCTTCCCTCATCTAATTTTGTAAGTATTGTGCAGTTGGCAATCATGTAAACTTAGTTACACAGTTTTATTCTTTTTTAAAGATTCTGATGTTATTGTCGTTACCATTATCATAAGATATTTAAGAAAAGACAGTTGAGTGAGGGATTTTTTATTAATACTGTGCAGTAGTATGTAGAACAACGTACCTTTTCACAAAGTTACATTAAATCTGTGCCTTTTTAAAGTTTTATTAGATGTCTAGAGAAATAAATTTACAGTTTCGTACAAATTGAACCGAAAAGGTTTTTTAATTGGACCGTTATTACATTTATATATAATATTGTTTTTTGCTTATGTAATGAAATGTATGAATCCAAATAACAATACGCGAGTGTTTCACATCAAAAGTAACAATCAGCCCTAGTAAAATGTTGTTTGAAATTCATCTCGTAAGATACAGAGCACTCGGTACAACTTTTAGCTAAGCTGCCGTAACCTCGGAAGGCGTTCGAGTGGATCTTGGAAGATGAAATTACAGATAATTAGATAAAGGAAAGGAAAATGAAGACGGAGACGATGAAGTTGAAGAAAAATGGCAACATACGAGATAGACGAAAACAAAGATTAATATAAAAAGTAGTTTTGTGCAAAGTGTGTTCAGTAGTTTTGTGCAAAATGTGTTAAGTGTTCAAGCATAAAATTGTTCTATAATCGTTAAAGTTAAATTCATGTAACGTCTAGCTCATTAATAAACTAAACCATAAGAATGATAAAAGTGGTCCAATTTAAAAACTCCAGGTTCAATTTAGAAGACCTTTCTTGCATATTGGACCGAGTGTAGATCATTACATTTTGTTTGGTACTGTCTAAACTGTTACTTATAACATGTTGTAGTTTTACATGTGTATTTTTAAAATGTCAAGGTATGTTTTGGTGATAAAGTGAAAATTCTAAGTGTTTCCGTTTTGACAAAAAATTAGAAAATGTTGGAATTGGTCCAATTTGGGAGACTCTCTCGTAAATACGTAAATAAATAAATACATAAATACCTAAATAAATAAATATATAAACAAATAAATACATAAATAAGTAAATTCACACGTCTGCTTATTTACTTAACTGGTAGTTTATTTACCTACTTATTAGATACTTCGCAAATTCTGTGGGGGTATAGGAAATAGCGGTTGTTTGCATAAAAAAAATTGACAAATTATTTCTCGACTCGAACGAGCCTCGTGCTTCCATTCCGCAGTCATTAATATTATCGTTTCGACTAATTTTTCTCTGAGTGTGAGTGACTTTAAATGGCGTGCAGTTTTCTGATGTAATGGAGGTAGCGACACTATTTGATCCCAGGGGCCTCGTTTGTAGAAGCCGTGAGAACCGCCGGAGGGATAGAAGGACATTAATGTAGTAAAGTCCCACGGGGTGACTTCGCCCCTGTAACTGTCACCCAGAGCTTAATATTTGAGGCTGCGGAGGGACAGATTAGACCGCGGGCCGAAGAGGAAACCAACAGCGACGCGCTGAATAAAACAGGGAGCGGATTAAAATGAGAGCACCCTTTGTGGAGTTCTGAGTAATCCCTTCAACTCTCGAGTTTACCAGCGAGTGGCATCAGACCCTCACTATAACTAAAACTACTGCATCAACTATCGCAACCATCACCTACATAACTATGCCATAAGCAAGCAAGCTTATTAAGCATTTTCTTTCTGCGTAGAGTAGGTTTAATTTGTACTTAATCAGTAAAAGAAATGCTTCTCTCTTCTTAACTTTTACAATAAACTGTCTAGCTTTTATTAATCAGTTTATCTTTTAGTACTTTGATTTTTATTGTATCTGTAAATTTAATATTAATTGTAATTATAATTGTAATTGTATTCTTAATATTGTAGTTGTAATCCCCTGGTAGAGGGGAAGAGAAGGCCTCATGGCCTTACCTCTACCAGGTTAAATAAATAAATAAATAAATAAATAAATAAATAAATAAATAAATAAATAAAAATAAAATAAATAAATAATGATAAATAAATTTATCTTCCCGTATGACAAGGTTGCCAGATTTGACAAAGCGTATTACATATAATTTGCAAACACACCTAAAAGGTAAAATGATATACATTTGAAACTGTTAGGGAATCGAATATACAAAATTCCAGAAAATTTACACCTAAGTAGCTTTTGTGCTCATTTACAGTTAAGAAAGGGAAAAAAAATATCATCAGATAGGTTAGAATGATTTGAATGTCATATACCGCGAGAAAAATAATAGTACGGATTTATTGGCATTGATATCTAAACCAATCAACAGCCATCGGTTAAGATAACTTCAAATTTCCATTATCACTTCCATACAAATGATTTCTCAATATCTGAACCGATCCTTTGAGGGCACTAATGGCTATTTCCTTCACATTGCTGTGTATTAGCCCCAGGTTTTTACATTTGTTGGCAAAGAACATGGGTGGGCAACTTGTGCTCTCAAACTGTGAACAAACTCAGTCAGGTAGAAAGAACTCTGTGCTAGCTGCAATGTACGAGGGCCTTGCAACACGAGTGGTTGTTGGTTCGCTAGCGTCTACAGTGATTGGCTGCTTGTAACTGCAGCGGCTGCCTCGGTGTGTGCTCTTTTTGTGCCAAGGTTTTTAGCACCTTGGGAGTACGAGTTGCCCACCCATGGCAAAGAAGGAGGGTATGGTACCTCGTGCTCCCACCATCAGACCTATTACATTTATGTGGGACAGGCTATGCGGGATTGCTGGTTCATAGATCCGTTCATAGATCCGTTTCTTAGTAACTATTTAGATACAACAACCACCGCCACTCAAATCACATCACTAATTTACATTTTCACTATAACCATCGCCTAAATAGCTATGTCAAAGTAGAATGATTAACCATACATAGACATCACAACTATCACCTGAACAACAGCCGCCTCTATAACCATATTGTATGTCACGCATGTCCAATGAAATAGGCAGCGCCGAATCACTGCTGAATGCAGCCCGCAGTATTTCACTCTACTTCTGAGGAGTGGGGATGGAGTTGTAGCTGATACGAATCACAAAGTGAGGCAGTGGTTGATTACACATAATAATATTGCTGTATGAGATTTTATGAAGCAAGCTGTATTTGCTGAAATAAGAAAGTGATTTTTCAATTAACGAATTTATTGTAAATGATGAATGATGTTAACTCTTAGTTTGAAACAGACTCAAAGTAACGTGATAAATGAGTCTGTAAAGATGCTGGGTATGTATCTGGATCCTAAACTAAGGTGGAACCGCCATGTTAGTTATGTAGATATGTAATAGTAATATACGTTACAAGAGCGATATGTTGACGTTTTCATGTTCGAGGAAAAGATTGAAAAAGCGAAACGTAGTTGAGCTTTTTTTAATTTCCGAGAACATGAAAACAAACATACCGCTCGTGTATCGTACATTATTTTGTGCGAAGATCGTTTATTACATACCTGAAAGACGAATTTCTAATTAGTTGCAATGAAATCTCCATGTCGGTTTCTGTTTAACGACAGCAACTTCGGAAAACCAAAATATCTTTCTTCAACATTGTTGCTATAAAATGTTTTCTGTGTTTACTATACTCCAGCAGGCCGTGATATACGTCTGTCTTTTTTTCCCCACCAGTCTATAAACGCGAACTTAAAACAAACGGTAAGGTTATGTAATGATTTATTTTTCATTTTAATATTTTAACAATATTATTTATATAACATATTGCAGTAATAACATCGGCATCTGGAATCTTGTTGATTTTTTCACGGCTTCCTTAATGTTACTTGTATCAGGAATGCAATAAGTTTCGTGGAGTAGTAGACTTTACTTAATTTTTGCAAATATTTAAAAACAATAATTAACATTGCAATTTAGGTGAAATTGCAGTGGTAAGTTTCCAATTTATAATTATTACTATGTTAAACGTCTCTAAAAATAATATGTTAAAAGCCTAAATCAGTAAAATGAATGTGGCGCTTAAGCGGTAAGAATACGGAAATTGTTGTGTGTGTTACGTTGAGAATATTGAATATGGTATTTCACACTTACCGCGTATTGGTTCTGTGCGGAAAACAAGCAAATACGCACGATCTCGCACAAAAGAATTTCTAGAGTATTTTATCTCTTGAAAAGTCTCATGTACAAGATTCCCAATCATTATTTAAAACAAGGTTACTATGCACTATTTGAAAGTGTTATTAGATATGGATTACTTTTATATGGAAGTAGTTCTGATCTTCCAAACATTATGTTATTGCAGAAAAAGGCAGTTCGTATTTTAACAATGTCACCACCCAGACTATCATGTAGATCTCTATTAAAAAATGAAAAGATTATGACAGCCTACAATCTACATATTTTTGAACTTTTAATGTATGTAAACAAGAATATTACTAATTATACGACTATAGAAGATCTGCATCACTATGAAACCAGAAATAATGATCAATTAAACGTACCATTTGTGAGGTTGCAAAAAACACAATCTAGCTATGTAATTACTGCAATAAAAGTATATAAATAAGATACCTACAAATATAAAGGCACAACATGAAAGACAATGGTTGAGTGTTAGAGAAGGCCGTATGGCCTTAACTCTGCCAGGTTAAATAAATCATTATTATTATTATTATTATTATTATTATTATTATTATTATTATTATTATTATTAATTCAAACTTCAGATTAAGAGATGGCTACAAAAGAATCCTTTTTATAATATGAATGAATTTTTTGAAAATAATGTAGTATTTTAGCTGAGTTTTATTATTTTTTAGTTTTTAACATTTTAAGTATTGAACATTCTATTTTATAATATTACATTGGGGAGGCCTCTTATACTATTGTACCTTCATGTAAATAAGGAATATGAATATGAATACTTCATTTGGCTGCTATCAATGGCAGTTTATTTATCGAATTATCAACATAAAGAATATATATTTACACAAAATTATTCCATAAAATATTTGCCTACAGTTACTTTTTAATGTAACACAATAAATATTTATTTGAAAATGAACATAATGTATTTTTAAAAATGAATAATAGGCTAATGCACGTTACGCTCTTTATTGAGCTAATTCACAGTATAATGCGTCTTATATAGCATTTGTTACACTAGTGAAATATTATTAACTAATTATTAATCACGTCGTTCCTATATCAGTTCAATGAATATTTCACAGCAAAGAACCCAGTTTATATATGTGTATTTAAATAATACTTACTTACTTACTTACTGGCTTTTAAGAAACCCGGAGGTTCATTGCCGCCCTCACATAAGCCCGCCATTGGTCCCTATCCTGAGCAAGATTAATCCATTCTCTATCATCATATCCCACCTCCCTCAAATTCATTTTAATATTATCTTCCCATCTACGTCTCGGCCTCCCCAAAGGTCTTTTTCCCTCCGGCCTCCCAACTAACACTCTATATGCATTTTTGGATTCGCCCATACGTGCTACATGCCCTGCCCATCTCAAACGTCTGGATTTAATGTTCCTAATTATGTCAGGTGAAGAATACAATGCGTGCAGTACTGTGTTGTCTAACTTTCTCCATTCTCCTGTAACTTCATCCCTCTTAGCTCCAATTATTTTCCTAAGCACCTTATTCTCAAACACCCTTAATCTCGGTTCCTCTCTCACAGTGAGAGTCCAAGTTTCACAACCATACAGAACAACCGGTAATATAACTGTTTTATAAATTCTAACTTTCAGATTTTTCGACAGCAGACTGGATGATAAAAGTTTCTCAACCGAATAATAACAGGCATTTCCCATATCTGTGTGTAATTTCCTCCCGAGTATAATTTATATTTGTTACTGTTGCTCCCAGATATTTGAAGTTCTCCACCTCTTCAAAAGATAAATTTCAAATTTTTATATTTCCATTTCGTACAATATTCTCATCACGAGACATAATCATACACTTCGTCTTTTCGGGATTTACTTCCAAACCTATCTCTTTACTTACTTGCAGTAAAATTCCCGTGTTTTCCCTAATCGTCTGTGGATTTTCTCCTAGCATATTCACGTCATCCGCATAGACAAGCAGCTGATGTAACCCGTTCAATTCCAAACCCTCTCTTTTATCCTGGACTTTCCTAATGGCATACTCTAGAGCAAAGTTAAAAAGTAAAGGTGATAGTGCATCTCCTTGCTTTAGATCACAGTGAATTGGAAACGCATCTGACAGAAACTGACCTTAATTTCATAATAACCTATGCTCTGTTCAGCTGCAATTTTGATATTATCTCGGATATTTTCCCACATGCTATTAACATCTAACTCTTCCTCAACATCGTCGGTACTTGCTAATACGGCAAACCTATTTGAAATTTCGACCTGATAATGTTGCTTAGTTTCCTCGTCCTTTAATTTCGGAATATTGAATCTTCTAATATTAACTTGTTGCTCTACTTGCTTGGCTACTTACTGATAGTCTTTCTCTTAGTTCTCCAATTACCAAATAATGGTCAGAATTACAGTCTGCCCCCCTGAAGGTTCGAATGTCTACTATACTAGTATGTCTTCTTTTATCTATCAAGATAATGTTATGTAATCCATCTGGAGAAGTCCAAGTATATTTATGTATATCCTTATGAGGGGATGTTGTACTATTAGCAATTAAATTTTTTGATTTGGCAAAGTTGACTAACCTAACTCCATTGTCATTACTAGATATGTGTAGACTCTCTTTTCCAATAGTCGGTTTAAAAATATCCTCCCGTCCTACTTTAGCATTGAAATCCCCCAATAAAATTTTCATGTGATATCTAGGTAACTGATCAAAAGTCTGTTCCAATTCGTCATAGAACCTATCCTTTATATGGTCGTCTTTCTCTTCTGTAGGGGAATGGGCATTTATAATTACGATATCGCACCATCTACCCTTAAGTACTAAATATGATAACCTATCACTGATAAATTCGACCTTTTTTACTGCTGATTTTATTTTTTTATGAATAAAGAATCCTGTTCCTAATTGGTGATTATTGTTTCCTTCCCCATAATACAACAAGTAATCTCCTATTTGTGTTATGCCGTTTCCATCTAACCTAACCTTCTGTACTCCCACAAAGTCTATACTATATCTAGCTAGTTGTTTTGCTACTAATGTTACCCCTCCTGTTCTATATATACTTGTGACATTCCAAGTACCAAATCTCAAAACCTTATTCCTTTGCTGTGATCGTGCCAGAGAATCAGTCCCATTCCGAGGCTTATTTGAAGAATTCGTAACAAGCTGTTTTTTACGGTTATAGGTTGTTAGCCCTTCGCCCAACCCCCAAGCTGGAGGACCACCCCTCATCGGCTGTCCGCGACTGCTTATTCAATATATTCACAGCTACCCTCCATATCTGGAGGCCGTCTCCTCGATCCGCAACCTGAGGACGCGCCATGCCGAGGTGATAGAATAATAATAATAATAATAATAATAATAATAATAATAATAATAATAATAATAATAATAATAATAATAAATATTATGTTCAATCATTATTGTTTCCTAATCTTCTTCATCGACTCGAGCAAAAACAACCTCAAAATCTGATGTTATATCTGAAAATCTGGACATAATTGTACCGAAAGGTTCTTGTCCAAAAATCTTATACGTATCCTGTATTTCGATTTCACAATGTAAAAAAAAATGTTAACTCTTATAGGTTGACGCATAGGTACATAGATTCTACGGAACAAGCAAATTAACTATAATAATAATAATAATAATAATAATAATAATACTAATAATAACGGAGGTAGAGCCTAACATTTAAATCAGAATTTTGAGAGTAATAGGCAGTATAATGGCGTTTTATAGCCACTTAAAACCTTGGAGAAAATGAGATACTTAATATTTCTTTCATACTCAGAAACAGAAATTTATTCTCCTGTTGCGAACGGAAGGTTCTATTCTTCAAAATCGACGTGGAATGACATGATTTCGATACAAACATTGCGAAGGTACAGACTCCATTGATACCATCGTTCTTCTGACATGCAGGGAGTAGTGGAAGGGGATAAGAAACAAACATTACGTCTTTCAATGCTCAATGACCGCGTCTCAAGTTTGCATCACAATTCACTAAATGGACAAGCCGTATAGAAGTAATTTACATCGTCACTACAACTATCATCATTATCACCAAAATAACTACGCCCCTCTAGCCTGAATAAAATTTGTATCGAAAATATAAAACCATTGTTACTATTACTACCACAACCATCTTCATTATCTGTAGTAATGTCACGGGAGGTCAGAGATTTTGGGAAATCTCAGACCTCGAGTGACATTTATTAGGACTATTTCGTGAATAAAATAAAAATGTAAATAATATATCCCTAAAGTTCGATCACAAAATGTTAATAGTTGTATATTAACGAATACTTAACCTTTTCAGACATTGTGAAGTTTGAATACTCGTAGATGAATATCGATTACTGCAATAAAGAAATTCGATGTTATTATTCAGTAATGCCAATTGCGAAAAGCGAAATACAGGTTTAACAGTGTTAATTACATGTGCTACACTTTTTTCTTATTATTATAACATAAATACATTTTCATTATCTGCTGAAATCATAATTTAATTTAACAGTAACAGTGGGGGCAGCTATATACCAATGCTTATGTATTCACAGCGAGACATGTTGCTACACAGTGAAGCCATCTCTCAATAGATAGTCCTAATTAAAACACGAATTTTATTACACCATACGGAAGGCAGTTTGATCAAAGAACTTATTATTACTATGCAGGGTCTTTGGGTTTGATATGCGATGATGTTACATAAATTTGAACATCTGACTTTCTATTAATTGTTTCATTTCATTTACAAAATACACATTTTATAGGCTACAATTATAAGTTAAGTTACCTGTGGGAGCAGGACCAATGTCAGCTGTGCGTTAATTCGACCGTTACTCACAATCAGTGCTACACGAAAGCATTTTTATAGCTCAACAAACGCATTCTCGCTGTAGTGTGTAACGGAACTAAAGCTGCATCTACACAGTTCAATATTCCAATCGCGTATGCGTGCAATCTGGGAAGAATATTGAAAGAATCAAATTTAAAAGGTACCTTCAATTAAGATGCATGAAGATTTTATATCTACATGGTGCGCCGTTTTGAACGTGGTCTTCACTGCGTAAATATATTAATTAATATTAAATATCAATCTTGCATTCATTGCTTTAAAGTTGAAAGAAAAGTTTAACCGTGTAGTTGCATCTTAATGTATTCATGATCAACAATTTACGGGGAAACAATTGGCGACAACAACTAAACAAAAGAATGACCATGCGATAAATTGATAGCGATAAATCTAGTTGCAAAAATTATCGTAAAGTGTGACTGTGATTGGTTGGAATTAAAAATTTCATTACATTTCATGGTCGAAAATGGAATGACGTCATATAAACGAAATAGTCAGCGAAAATCTACCCCTTATGCAATCTTCGCATATAAGGGCACAATGGACCAAATTGTGTCTATACTGTTTTCGCTGAAGAAAAAATCCTAATTTAAACATAAGCACGTTGCTGTCATACCCGTGATTGGCTCCCAGTCGAAATACTCACATGACGCAGGAAAATATAGTTCGTATTTGGAAACCACAAACTCATATTATTTGAAAATAAAAAAAAAAATTGAATTTTAGTTGTTAAATGCGATGAAACATAGAACTTCACTGATATGTAAAACGTTATGTAAAAGAAAAGCTACTTTTGTGTTTTGTTATGTACTATGAACGCGGATGAATACCAACAGTAATACCGAGGTAGTCTGTTCTTGTAACAACCTGGCGTCACTTGAGCTCGTAGTTGTTCACGTAAGCACGTGGTACTGAAGTATGGCTTCTGCATCCTGGGTGTGTTTGGTTATTAAACATAAGAGTGGAAACCCTCTCAAAAGAGGAGAAAAACAAATAGTCTTAAATGTATATAATAAGTTAAGTGAGTTTTAATTACAGTAATTACAAAGTAAATATTTCCTAAGCAACCGAATGCATAGCAGTGAGGTTAGGCCTACTTGACGAGTAACGGGAAATGTTTAACATGAAACAGAATGTACAACAGTGGGCGGGAACACGTACTGAGAATCTATGGCGCCAAAGAGCGGCCAATGAAGCCTCACTTCAGTCACGTGCTATTGTTTATATTAGGATTTTTCTTACAGCGAAAAGATTATAGGTGTACGGATTCGTCTAAAGCCCAGCCCGCGTCAAAGCCAAGACAAGCCAAGCAACAAAATAGCTCACGCCCCATTCTCTTTTATGTCCTTGCTTTTCTTTCCATCGCACTGCAGAGGTGCATAAGGTTACTGAAATTTCGCCTCTATATCTACTTAAGTTGATTATCCACTATTAAATCGTGGTGGAAGGAGAAACAAGACATGTGACGTTATGACGCATCTGGGTCGGGTGCCAGATTTGCCCTACTCTGATTTAAATAAATCACTTTTACCCTACACTGAACACTTAACAGGACATAAATTGGGTTGATGATGCGTTTGAAATATACATGTAACTATGCTTGCATCCTATTATCTGGCAATGAATTATGTACCATTTTGGCAAGTTACCGAGACATGATGTGTCCACATCTGACATTCAGGGAATGTACAGCTTGCATACGAGACATTTACTATCCAGTACTCATTTATAGTTTACAACTCAGTAAAAATAAAAAGTGATAAACTCAACTGTTGTTTTCCCAGCTTTTTTTATACTGTTTATCATCCCGGTTTAAAGCATGGCAGTTAAAGTAAAATATTCATCGTTTTACTGTTTCGTAATACATAGAAATTATTTCAAACTGCGCTTTTTCTGATAGTAAAACGAAATAACAGGATATTGTTGGGGTATGAAGGTGCAACTTCAGCGTTAGGGAGGCATGTCATAGGTTTTTTTTTTTTTTTTTTTTTTTTTTGTTGAAATTCGTAGAAATAATTTGGACGGAGGTTAGGTAGTCGATAAAAATGTCCCTTAGTTGTGTTCGATGTATATGTAATCTTTTATAACAATTATGGTACTGTAAAACATAGATTTTTTTCATTATTGCCTACATGGCACAATGTTTTATCTCATCAGAAGTGTTTTAGTCTCTGTTCTGTCGCTGCCGTAAATGTTGCATCAATACTGACAAGTGAGCGGATGATTAAATAATGAATGAATTTAGTAGTCAGCAAATAACAGACAATCAAAACTTACGTTTTCATTTAAATCAGGCATGTCAGAAATCAGACTCTAAATATGCAGATATGTGCGAAGATCGCCGGTCTGAGCAGGTTGCATCAATCAAGCGTTGCTCTTACCCGTTCTTAGCTGGAGGGATGTACAATAATCTATTCTGCGCTTCTAGGGTTGTATTGAGTAGACATTTGGACATTATAAACATAGCAGAACGAAAAAAACACAGTTATTATCAGTGTCTACATTTGAGAATTGTAATACAAGAAACTTTAGGCTTACTCAGTTATACTTGACAAAGTAGTGGTTTGTAAAGCATAATTTATTAATATGATTTTTATACAATATTTGAAGAAAAAAAAATTGCAGTAATTTGGAAACAACAAGAAACGAACAAGTATTTCATTTTACGTAGTAGGTACTAATTATTTTAAAGTAATAGGCCCTACTCTTTCATTGTTCGTCAAGCATTATTATTTACTGTGACCATTGGTGCACAAATGTTGAAGAAAATATTATACTCCCAATTAATTACATGCAGTAGGACATTGTGAAGTTTTTACACTGAAATCATTTCTTTGCTGTATCAATGGTGTAGTCAGTCTGGTTACAGCGCTTGCGTTCACAGTGACTCGTAGTCAGCAGTAATATCAATTAATGATAAATATAACACTAACATTATGGCCTCAGAGATAAGAACTTTAATAATGAAAAGTGCCGTCCATATTTGTATAACTTGGGTCAGAGGGCATATTGGGATAGTTGGAAATGAGAGAGCCGATGAATTGGCAAAGATGGCAGCCAACTCTGATGTGCCACTGTCGTACAATTTATGTCCGCTATCCTATATCAAAAAAGTAGCCAAGGAGCATTATATGCAAGAATGGAACGAAAGATGGGTCAATAGTGATAAGGGAATTCTTACAAAACAGCTATATTTTCCAACGGTCTATGATCGTAATAAATGTAAAGTAATAACGCCAAATTTCGTACTGACACAGTTTTTGACTGGGCATGGAAAATTCAGGGAATACTGAAATAGATTCCATATTAAAGACGATGCAACTTGCATTTGTTGGAAGGAATCTCAAGATGTCAAACATGTATTATATGATTGTCCAGTCTTTTGCCGTGAAAGATACGAGCTTGAGGTGTTACTGTACACTTTAAACTATACATTTACCAAACCGTTAACCAATATACTTACCAACTCTAAATCATATAAGTATTTCATATCCTTCTTAAATAGAATATTCGTGAAACTGTAAAATGTTAAATTATTCCGGGAAAAAAATCGTATTATTTCTAATCAACTATAATGAAACTGCAAGTCTTCAATTTCGCATACTATAATATTGTACTATTGGTTTTAATTTTTAGTTTAATTAGGCATTTGATTTCTAATTTTGAGCTACTTCTTGTAATACCTGATTATTGCTAATTGTTGTTACTAAATAATGTATTTAATTCGTAAATTTTAACCCCTCTCTTAGTATAGCTATTTATTGCTTCTAAAATAACATGTTTAATAGCTATTATATATATATATATATATATATATATATATATATATATATATATATATATATTTCTTCCTATAACCATTAGATATAAATATAGAGACATGCCTTGAGGCTTTATGAAACGATCCATTCTTTCATTAAGGTGCATTCTTGTACATAATTCATGTGAATTGCAACCTTGACCACAATTTTGTATTATAATTTTATTATTGTTTATTGCTTATAAAATATATTTTGATGCCAACTATAACCCTAATTTACCTCAGGGTGAAATAGGGTTTATTAAATTGGATAATAAAAAAATATAAATTAATAGTAATATTAATATTAATAAATATAAATTAAGCTTAGAATTTAAATTCACATATAGTTTATTTGAAAACGTTGAGAGCAAGTATCGAAAAGTTGGGAGCGTTTCTCAAAGAAATTAAAAGTGCAGTTCACAAGCTGTGAAGCGACTATATTCGCTTTATGTCAGATTTAAATATTTATTAATATAAGTATATTGAATTAATATTGTGACGTGAGATGGAAAATTTGCCTTTATATATTTTTCCAGAAAATTTTTCCGCCTTGCAAATAGTTGTTTTCTTCTCTCCTTATAACCTCAAGAGCCTCACATGTATTCCTCACTATACTCTCATCACTTACCAGCTTATGAAATGAAAGTCGTAAGTCGTTTAATCTTTGATGGCTGTGTTAGTACAGACTCCAAAACAACGCCATTGTCAAGTACGTTTTGCCGTGAGAGTACTGATTAAGAAATAAGCGCTGGCAATGTCATATTTTGAGAACTTTACTAATCTGATCTAAATTATCACCTCACAACACTATTACCTCGACATAGGCTGATGAAAGCCTTTCATTTTAAAATTATTATTATTATTGGTGGCTGAGGAAAACATTATAACAATTATGTTATATGATTCGTAATTTCTCCTCTCCGTTATCTGTGAACTCCTCACTTTATTTATCATAACTCATTCACAGACACAGCCAAATCGGCACTCGTACTGAAACTGTGTTACTGAAACAAAAGCTCTGCGGGTATTGTATAGCCCTGTCGCGTTCCCCTCCAAGGCGATTCACTCCCTCCAGGTAGGGGAATAGAGAGTGCACATCGCACAGAGACAGTTGCACAGTGCGCGACTGCACAATGTGCAGGGTTTTGTAATGCCTGATTTAAATAATGAACGCATGGAGATTCTACATTTGAGTCCATTAGCGTTCCGAGGCTAAATGAACAGCTCTGGGCAGTATATTCTTTAGCTAACACAACTATTAAATAATTTAATAATAAGTAAATAATTTAAGTTTACTACGTCATACTACTTTTGACAAATAAAACGGTCGTCTTTCAACTAATCATTGCTGTTTATAGCATGATTTCATCACTTCCCTAGCATTTGTTTATTTTATCACTTCCTAGCATTTGTTTGCTTTTATCACTTCCCTGGCATTTATTTCTTTGTTTGGCAACATTTCAAACTGCAAATTCTTCACGGTACTATAAAACATGCTTTGCGATCGTCATTTGTTTACCGCATAGATAGTAAACTGAAAATGGTGGCTCCGTTCAAACGTTTTGGTGAAGCTAACATTAGTGAAATAGAATTTTGGTATGTCAATTAATATCTATTTTTATTGTATTAGAGTATTTTATTTCTTCTAATCTTTATAGGCTATACTTTTTTCTGTTTTTAGCATCTCCCTACCATTTGATGAAGGATCGGTGGAGCGGAAAAAAATTCTCTCCGGCACCGGGATTCGAACCCGGGTTTTCATCTCTACGTGTTGACGCTCTATCCACTAAGCCACACCGGATTCCAATTCCGATGCCGGATTGAATCCTCTCAGTTTAAGTTCCACCTCTTAGTTTCCCTTTAGTGGCCAACCCTCATGCACTGTGTCACAGATGTGTGACAGTGGCACAATGTCCAACACACTATGTGCAGAGATGCACACATTACGAGTGACTAAGTGGCCAGGATCCGACGGAATGAGCGCCATCTTAAATCACTAAGTGATTATATACGCATATCATATTATTGCGATGTACCGAAGTACATATGACATTTCCATGCAGGAATTCTGCGTTATCATATGAGTTGTTTCTTTGTTGCCAACATTTCAAACTGGAAAGTTTTTACGGTACTATAAAACATGCTTTTCGATCGTCATTTGCTTACCGCATAGAGAGTCAACTGAAAATGGTGGCTCCGTTCTAACGTTTTGGTGAAGCTAACATTAGCGAAATAGAATTTTAGTAAGTCAATTAATATTTTATTGTATTAGAGTAGTTAATTTCTTCTAATCTTTATATACTTTCTTCTAATCATGTAATAGTCAATTAAATCCCACTCGAGTTTTAATTTTACCTAGACAAATCAAAACCTCTAGTGAGATTACTGTTGATAAATATTTTTCAACCTAGAATAAACTTTATATGACGAACAACATGGAATGTGCAAAATCAGAATCGAGTCAAGTGTGTTCATTACAGATGTTTTATGCAAGTGTCAAACTAAGTTGATTGTCATAGTTCCGTAATTAAAAAAAATCGTTCTCGGTTGTATTGCTCCACTCATGCATTTTCCCATCCATCTTTCCTAATTCCTTTCTAATCCAATAATTCACCTAACCCTCACTTCTTTCATCCATCCATCCGTTCATCAATTTTTCACTTATCCCCCTGGTCCTCCGTCCATCCATCCATTCACTTATTCATCTATCCCTCATATTCAATCATCTATCTATTCATTTGTTCTTCATTTCCTCCATCTATCATACATCTGTTTATCTATTCCTCACTTCTTCCATCCACTATCCATGTTTTATTTATCCCTCATTTTCTCAACATATCCATTCACCTATTCATTTGTCCATATCTTTGTCTATCCAGCTGCCTATTCATCTGTCACTCAATTCCTTTATCCATCCATCTATTCATCTATTTATTCCACACTTGCTCTTCTACCAATCTATTTATTTATTCCTTACTTAATTTAATCCATCCAACCCACACTTCCTCCATTCATACATCCACCTATTCATGTACCTTTCACTTCCTCCATCCATCCATCCATCCATCCATCCATCCATCCACCTGTATCTAATTTTCTCCCTCCATCCATCCACCCATCCATCCATTCATCTATCTTTTACTTCCTCTGTGTATTCATCTTTCATTTATTCCTCACTTCCTCTATCCATCCATCAATCCATTCATCTATCCCTTATTTCGTCTATCTATTCATTTGTTCATTTATTCCTCACTTCCTCTATCCATTCATATAATCATCTATCCCTTACTTCAATTATCCATCAATTCCTCTCTTTCTTTATCCCTCACTTTCTCTATCTATTCACCTGTTCCTCACTTCCTCTATCTACTTATTTATCCCACACTTCCTCTATCTATTAATTTATCCCTCACTTCCTCTATCTGTTCATCTACCTCTTACTTCCTATCTCTATTCATCTATTGCTCACTTCCTCTATCTATCCAACTATTAATCTATCTCTTACTTTCTCTCTCTATTCATCTATTGCTCACTTTATCTATCCATCTGTTCATCTATCTCTTACTTTCTCTATCTATTCATTTATTCCTCACTTCCTCTATCCATCCATCTATTTAGCTATCTCTTACTTCTTCTCTCTATTCATCTATTGCTCACTTCATCTATCTCTTACTTTCTCTCTCTATTCATCTATTGCTCACTTTTCTATCCATCTATTCATCTATCTCTTACTTCCTCTCTCTATTCATCTATTGCTCACCAACTATCTATCCATCTATTCATCTATCTCTTACTTCCTCTCTCTATTAATCTATTACTCACTTCGTCTAGCCATCTATTCAGCTATCTCTTACTTCCTCTCTCTATTCATCTATTGCTCACTTCCTCTATCTATCCATCTATTCAGCTATCTCTTACTTCCTCTCTCTATTCATCTATTGCTCACTTCCTCTATCCATCTATTCAGCTATCTCTTACTTCCTCTCTCTATTCATCTATTGCTCACTTCCTCTATCCATCTATTCAGCTATCTCTTACTTCCTCTCTCTATTCATCTATTGCTCACTTCCTCCATCCATCTATTCATATATCTCTTACTTCCTCTCTCTATTCATCTATTGCTCACTTCCTCTATCCATCTATTCAGCTATCTCTTACTTCCTCTCCCTATTCATCTATTGCTCACTTCCTCCATCCATCTATTCAGCTATCTCTTAATTCCTCTCTCTCTTCATCTATTACTCACTTCCTCTGTCCTATCTCTTACTTCCTCCCTTTATTCATCTATTGCTCACTTCCTCTATCTATCCATCTATTCATCTATCTCTTACTTCTTCTCTCTATTCATCTATTGCTCACTTCCTCTATCCATGCATCTATTCATCTATCTCTTACATCCTCTAGCTATTCATGTATCCGTCTGTCCCTAACTTCCTCTAGCCATCCATCTATCACTTACTTCTTCTTCTTCTTCTTCTTCTATTCATCTATTCTTTTATTCCTGACTTCTATCTAATCATCCACTTCTCACTTCCTCTATCCATCCATCTATTCATCTATCTCTTACTTATTCTATCTATTCATCTATTGCTCACTTCTTCTATCCATCCATCTATTCATTTATTTCTTACTCTTCTATCCATCCTTCTATTCATCTATCTCTTACTTCCACTATATATTTATCTATTGCTCACTTCCTCCATACATCCATGTATTCTTTATCTCTTACTTTATCTATTGATCTATTGCTCACTTCATTTATCCATTCATCTATTCATATATCCCTTTCTTCTTCTTCTTCTTCTTCTTCTTCTATTAATCTATTCTTTTATTCCTCACTTTCTGTATCTAATCATCTATTCATTTATTCTTCAGTTCCTCTATCCATCCATTTTTATCCCACTTCTTGCATTTATGTAATAATAATAATAATAATAATAATAATAATAATAATAATGATAATGATAATATGTGGAGTGTAAAGATGGGAAGTATTATTTGCGTTTGCAGTCTACATTACGAAATAATCGTCCAGTCAGTAGAAACACATTCAATTGTTCTTTACACTCCCCAACAGTTCTTTTGTTTAACGCTGAGGTAATGAAGCGTCCATTTTTTAACTGCGGAAGTCAGGAGCAGTACCGAGAATTTTAACTGCAGGCAGGACGGAACACGGGATTAAAGTGTAAGGCCGATGGGCTTATTACGGGTGTCAGTGAGGCCTATACGCCACTCGTGCGTTCACGTGCACGACCGAAAAATAGAGAAAAGTTATCGTGTGTTTGACAGAGCACATTACTCATGATCCAGCAACAAGAATGAGGGGCGTCCGCAGCAGTCTTCAGGCCTGTGGACGAGGAAATGAATGAGTTCCTAAATTGAAAATGATTAAATTAATCACAGCTCAAATAAAATAATGTGTGATTTTATGGATTATGTATGAAAGGTAGAACGGAGAAAAAATTTCTCCGGCTGACGCTTTATCCACTAAGCCAGAGGTTCGCAGTCGACGTGTAGCGCAGCCCCATGGAGTGTGTCGCGAAATTTTGAAATTGAAAAATAAATTTTATGCCATCCAGAAAGTCTCTTTACAACGCATTTTTTTTATTTACAACGAAGTCTTTAATATGATACATTTTATTTTGAGACAGACTTTACCAATGAAACGTGAACACCTGTAACAATGCTCAGTAATTCGTTCACTCTTTCCAGAGTTTAGAATCGTCAGAATATATTGGCCAGTTTCAATATATACGTGTGAGCAGGTGATAGTGCGACTATTTTATCAGAAGTGCTTTATTTAGATTTTACCATAGACAAATTTTTAATTCGAAAAAGACAATTTGAATCAAGTTCGAGTTAGATGACAGCAGTGCTAATTCAAATAATGTTAGCGAAAATTCACTTCAGGTTAACAAAACCGTACTGCGTTTCGTAAATACAGGATGTTTAAAAAATACGGGGCATAATTTCAGGTATGTATTTCCCACATGTAGACAATCAAAATAGTTCATTGCAACATGTGTCCGGAAATGCTTTATTTCCGAGTTATGGCCTTCAGAACATTGAAATTCACCGGAACGTTTTTCTTTCCGCAGGTCGTTGCCGTCAAAGGAGACATTAAGAGGACACTCTGACAGTTCATTCCAAGGCGAAGGTTACATTCAGTGTTGTGTAGGCGTTGGACTGTGCGACATGTATTTACATCAAGAGCTGGCAGAAATACACTTCATGTAGCCTACGGTAAGGCGGACGGCAATGCTGCGCTGGCTCGTCGTTTGTACCAGCAGAGGTACCCACAGCGACAATGTCCAGATCGGAAGACATTTGTACGTCTCCATTACCGTCTGTGCGAGTATGGAAAATTTAACTGTCCTGGTTTGGGAAGGGGACGACCAAGATCTACAACTCCAGAAGTACAGGAGGAGATTCTGGAGGCTGTGAACATGACTCCTTCTATCAGCACACGAAGGGTAGCGTTGCAAGTCAATGTTCCTCATACGACTGTCTGGAGACTGTTGAAAGAGTATCAATTGTATCCTTATCATTTGCAACGTGTACAGGCCCTGTCACCAGCAGATTACCCTGCACGAGTTAGGTTCTGTCAGTGGTTCTTGCAGCAGTGTGGTGTAAATCCGAACTTTCCTGCCTTAGTATTATTTACAGATGAAGCACAGTTCACACGAGATGGCATAACAAATTTCCACAATCAGCATGTATGGGCGTATGAAAACCCAAGTGCAACTGTTCCATCTCATCACCAGGTGCGGTTCTCCCTCAACATGTGGGCCGGTATCATTGGTGATCGATTAGTTGGACCCCATGTACTTGTAAACAGACTTACGGGGCAGGCGTACACAAACTTCCTGGAAAACACCATACTTCATGTTTTAGAAGACACTCCACTGATCAATCGTCAACACATTCACTTCTTGCATGATGGCGCTCCTACACACTTCAGTCGTACGACTCGCCGGTACTTGGATCGAAGGTTTCCTGATCGATGGATAGGTAGAGGTGGCCCAATTGCTTGGCCTCCACGCTCACCTGATCTGAACCCTCTCGATTCCTACTTGTGGGGCAATTTAAAATCATTGGTTTATTCGTCTCCGGTGCCTGATTTGGAATCCCTTCGGAATCGAATTGTGGCATGTTCTAAGGACATACGCAATACTCCTGGAGTTTGGGATCGTGTTCGCAGGTCAATGAGACATCGATGTGATGTCTGTATTCAAGCAGGAGGTGGACATTTTGAACATCTTCTATAATGACAACGACCTGCGGAAAGAAAAACGTTCCGGTGAATTTCAATGTTGTGAAGGCCATAACTCGGAAATGAAGCATTTCCGGACACATGTTGTAATGAACTATTTTGAGTGTGTACATATGGGAAATACATACCTGAAATTATGCCCCATATTTTTAAACACCCTGTATAGTGAACAATACTTGCAATATGGTTTTACATGGCGTGGCGATGAATATAAACAATAAACCGAGTGTCTTATATGCATATGCAAAATTTTGATAGGACTGATATTTAAGGATATAAAAGACTTTTAAAATAACAATACAATACATTTTCACCGCTGCCGCCTCAGATTATAGCGTTGTTGTTCCTGCAGTAACTCCTATGTGCAAAATATAAAATTTTTGAGTAGGAAGATAAATCACATTTACTCATTCCATGGCAATGGTAGCCTACATAGGAGAGCGTGAATTCTTACATTAATTTTCGAAAGAAAGAAATATAATTGCATAATATCACTGTATATGCTGTATCACCATTTACTGAAGGCGTAGAAAACAAGGGTTAAAATTAAGTTATTACCATAATTCAATAGTAACATATAAGCAAGTAATATAAAGTTTACGCATTAAAACTAAATGATATGTCAATCTTCATTAAACTATGGCTGCATGTAATAACAAATAAGAAACATGTTAAAGGAATTGTCATTGCACCAAATGAGTCTCTCTGGACTGAAATGATCGCATTTTAATTATTTAAATACAATTTAAATTAAGTAATATTAAACGATTTATCCCTTTATCAAACACGAATGTTCCCTGGATCAAACGTCCTATTTTAATTATGTAATTACTTTATATTTATTTCTAACAGGTGCAGCGGAGCGCACGGGTACGGCTAGTAATATTATAAATTTTAGAACAACAACATTCCACTAAACTTAAGAACATACATAAACGAATTTCTCGTAACATTTGATCATTCACTATATATCAAATTCAAATTATCAATGCAGAATACAATGTTCACGTCACTGGACAATCAGCTCAAACGCGAACTTGTTCACTTAAAGGTTGTTAAACTCACACTAAAGACAAAAATCCGTTTCATTGTTGGTTCCAGATGTTTAAGAAAGGTTCCTCTAAACATCACACTTCTCCGACTAAGGCTGCCAACACAGAGTGTCATGTAAGTAATTATAAAATATTAGATGGCGTAATAGCCTGCACGGCGTAGGTATTATTAACATTAACATTAAGTAGGTATTATTAACATTAACATAACACAATACCAATACTCACAAAACTTCAACTTCATTCAGAAAATTAAAATACAAGATAGCATACAAAACAAATAACACAACACAGAAATATCTAAATAATCACATTAAACTTCCAAATAAATATAATTCAACTGGAGTTCACAAACTAAAATGCAATAGTTGTCCACATTTTTACATAGGACAGAACAGGAAGATCCTTTCACACAAGATATAATGAACATATTAAAGCTATAACCAAACCCTACATCACATCAAATTATGCAGACCACATTATCAACAATAATATGGAAACAGATATTGAAATTTTACACATCACACCAAAAAGTTCACAGTTAAACATCTTAAAACAATACGAAATAGGTATATAAACATACAATAAAATACCCACAACATATACTTAACACACAAAGTTCAATACCCACACATTATTCGACGTCATGATACGTCATAACACATACAACCAGCCCCCACCATAAGAGCAACATTCCCCCACCCCTACAATCGACAAATGCACATCGCAGAATTCAAGATCACCAGTAGTTCAGGAGACACTGAGGAAGACGTGACATCACGTCGATACGGGCCGTCTGTCAAAGGTATATAACTTTTTTAAAATTGTAACACTTTTTAACGTATGACTAGGTAATTTTATGTTTTTAACAAACAAAGTGTTAGCGTGAACTTTAATCAATCAATGTATTATTAACCTTCACTTACGCTATATCTCAATCTTGAGCATTGAATGAGACTAACTATTGCCATTTATCGGTTCTGTGATTTCAGAAACCTTGAAAAATAACTAACTTTGTTTCTCAATCTCTTATCTATTGAATGAAATCTGTGATAATTGAATTACGAACTGAAATTATTGATTTGCAAACGGATTTAAATTTCAATACAGCCTGTAAGAAGTAGTTTTAGAGGAGCTGACGTATTTAAAACAATGTATGAAACAAAGTTGCCTATACTTAAAGATTTAGCTGCTAAGATATTACTGTTTTTTTCTTCTACTTTTGTACATAATATTATATAAACAGCTATTTTCACAAGTTACACTTATCAAGCATAAAAACTGGTCCCGCCTTACAGATGACAACTTTAAAGCACAACAGTTGAGAATTGCCGTGTTTAGCCTTCCGCCGGACTATTGTAATTTCCTTTTCAGAAAGATGTTACTTACTTACTTACAAATGGCTGTCAAGGAACCCGCAGGTTCATTGCCGCCCTAACATAAGCCTATCCAGTCTCTATCATCATCTCCCACATCCTTCAAATCCATTTTAATATTATCCTCCCATCTACGTCTCGGCCTCCCCAAAAGTAATTTTCCCTCCGGCCTCCCAACTAACACTCTATATGCATTTCTGGATTCGCCCATACATGCTACCTGCCCTGCCCATCTCAAACGTCTGGATTTAATGTTCCTAATTATGTCAGGTAAAGAATACAATGCGTGCAGTTCTGCGTTGTGTAACTTTCTCCATTGTCCTGTAACTTCACCCCTCTCAGCCCCAAATATTTTCCTAAACCCTTATTCTCAAACACCCTTAATCTTTGTTCCTCTCTTAAAGTGAGAGTCCAAGTTTCACAACCATACAGAACAACAGGTAATATAACACTGTTTTATAAATTCTAATTGTTAGATTTTTTTGACACCATACTAGATGACAAAAGCTTCTCAGCCGAATAACAACAGGCATTTCCCATATTTATTCTGCGTTTAATTTCCTCACGAGTGTCATTTATATTTGTTACTGTTGCTTCAAGATATTTGAATTTTTCCACCTCTTCGAAGGATAAATCTCCAATTTTTATGTTACCATTTCGTACAATATTCTGGTCATGAGATTTTCAGAAAGATGTGCGAAAAATAATTGTATAAAAATGTTTTTACTTTTACAAGTCTGGCTTTCAGGTATAGATCCCTGCAAACCAGAAAACCACAAATTTAAGCCTCACAGAAAGTGTGCACTCAATGCTGGGCTCTGGCGTTTTGTAAACCCATTTGAGGTATATGGATATAGGTCTAAGACGAATAATTGAGGCGGGGTCTGGTATAGTTCCTGAGTAGCTAAGTCGGTAGAGCGTTGGCGTGCTCATCCAAATATCCTGGGTACGATACCCGGTCCTGGATCAATTTTTCCCTTGAAATTATTCATGTTTTTAATTTTTCCTTAACTAACCTTATTAATGATGTGTGTTTTCTTATTAATGAAACTATTTGCTTCTTTGTAATAAAACTATTGAAATTAATGGATATACTGCATAATTATATAAGGTAACATTATACCTAGAGATAGATAGAGAGCGATAGAGAGAGAGAGAGAGAGAGAGAGGGAGAGGGAGAGGGAGAGGGAGAGGGAGAGGTATGGAATGACCAGTTCAGCATTTGCACGAATCACCACTGGTCGTGGTTTTCATGTCAAGTAGGCTACATTAGAAGAAGCAAGACCTGTCCTGTGACCTTATCATGTGCCGTGGTTATATCACCAATTGGTATGGAGGGGGAAGATAAGTTTTAGTCTGACATAAACTTCCGTGTCGGTAGATTCGTATAATATTAACCATCCAGAAAAAGAAAATTATTTCTGAAAGCTCATTCTATCTCTTCTCGCACAGCTCACATGTCAGGTCTCGCCTCCTCATCTATACCTCTCCCCGTCTCCTTACTTCTTAGCCTGTCTCTCGCGTGTAATCATTGCATTCAAGTTTTGGTCACCGCTGCTATAGATAAGAAGAGAAGTATTGCAAGTGTTGCGGAAGTTGAACGTACGGGCTATTCCATATGAAATCGATCAGTAAAAAACCTCGCATTTTTTTATACTCTTAATTTTTTCCCTGTTTATAGAAGATGCTGAGGAGAGTGCATTTTCAAAAATATACTATCTTAAGTCAAACGGTTTTTGTATTGTTGAGCGACAAATTTAGCGTATTTTATAAAAATATGCCTCTTTCAGCGCTCAGAACTCTGGAACCATTTACTGCAGAATATTGAACGAGAGCTCATTTTGAAGCTGTCATTTGGTAGGTTATGTTAAGAAGTAATCCTTATTTTTATTATATACAGAGAGACAGATAATCTGATTTTACTTACTTTTAGGCTTTTTGCCCATTTGTACAAATGTAAAAAAATTTCGAGAAAAAAACCTTGTATTATTAAGAGGGATTCGGCATTGTTTGCTTAGTGGTACGGCAATAAGTTTCGAGGATATTAAATAGATTATTTTCACATGCCTAGACTTGAACGGCGCAGTACCGCACGCACTGGCCGAGAGCTGAAGATAAGTGAGCATTGGGCGTCATTTTACTCCTGTGTTTATGAAAACCTTTGATAAAGCTAGCACAGCCATGACTGCTAGACGACACATCACGTGTTTGTCTCCTGGCCTTACTTGTCTCGGCTAGCTCCCGTCTCACAGTCAGCTGGTTACTTCACGCGCGTACTATTTATTCTCTTTATTTGATATTTTCAATACTTTCTTATCAATGTGCCTTACTTACTTACAAATGGCTTTTAAGGAACCCGAAGGTTCATTGCCGCCCTCACATAAGCCCGCCAGCGGTCCCTATCCTGTGCAAGATTAATCCAGTCTCCATCATCATATCCCACCTCCCTCAAATCCATTTTAATATTATCCTCCCATCTACGTCTCGGCCTCCCTAAAGGTCTTTTTCCCTCCGGTCTCCCAACTAACACTCTATATGCATTTCTGGATTCGCCCATACGTGCTACATGCCCTGCCCATCTCAAACGTCTGGATTTAATGTTCCTAATTATGTCAGGTGAAGAATACAATGCGTGCAGTTCTGTGTTGTGTAACTTTCTCCATTCTCCTGTAACTTCATCCCACTTAGCCCCAAATATTTTCCTTAGCACCTTATTCTCAAACACCCTGAACCTATGTTCCTCTCTCAGAGTGAGAGTCCAAGTTTCACAACCGTACAGAACAACCGGTAATATAAATGTTTTATAAATTCTAACTTTCAGACTTTTCGACAGCAGACTGGATGATAAGAGCTTCTCAACCGAATAATAACACGCATTTCCCATATTTATTCTGAGTTTAATTTCCTCCCGAGTGTCATTTATATTTGTTACTGTTGCTCCAAGATATTTTAATTTTTCCACCACTTCGAAGGATAAATCTCCAATTTTTATATTTCCATTTCGTACAATATTCTGGTCACGAGACATAATCATATACTTTGTCTTTTCGGGATTTACTTCCAAACCGATCGCTCTACTTGCTTCAAGTAAAATTTCCGTGTTTTCCCTAATCGTTTGTGTATTTTCTCCTAACATATTCACGTCATCAGCATAGACAAGAAGCTGATGTAACCCGTTCAATTCCAAACCCTGCCTGTTATCCTGAACTTTCCTAATGGCATATTCTAGCGCAAAGTTAAAAAGTAAAGGTGATAGTGCATCTCCCTGCTTTAGCCCGCAGTGAATTGGAAAAACATCAGATAGAAACTGGCCTATACGGACTCTGCTGTATGTTTCACTGAGACACATTTTAATTAATCGAACTAGTTTCTTGGGAATACCAAATTCAATAAGAATATCATATAATACTTCCCTCTTAACCGAGTCATAAGCATTTTTGAAATCTATGAATAACTGATGTACTGTACCCTTATACTCCCATTTTTTCTCCATTATCTGTCGAATACAAAAAATCTGATCAATAGTCGATCTATTACGCCGAAAACCGCACTGATGATCCCCAATAATTTCATCTACGTACGGAGTTAATCTTCTCAAAAGAATATTGGACAAAATTTTGTACGACGTCAACAAAAGTGATATTCCTCGAAAGTTACCACAGTTGGTTTTGTCCCCCTTTTTAAAAATAGGTACAATTATGGACTCCTTCCATTGTTCTGGTACAATTTCCTTTTCCCAAATAGCAAGTACAAGTTTATAAATTTCGCTATATAATGCACTCCCACCCTCTTGTATTAATTCTGCTGGAATTTGATCGATACCTGGAGACTTGTACTTTTTCAGATTTTCTATCGCAATTTCGACTTCTGAAAGCGTGGGTTCGGGTATAAATAGCTCAGCAGTTTGTATTTCAATTTCGTCCCGATCATTTCTATTTGGCCTATGTACATTTATTAGTTGCGCAAAATAGTTTTTCCATCTGTTTAGGATTGATGGAGAGTCTGCAAGCAAGTCACCATTCTCATCCTTGATCACGTTTACCCTTGGCTGATATCCGTTCTTAAATTCCTTTATACCCTTATATAAATCTCGAATGTTTTTATTCTTACTATTTGTTTCTACCTCATTCAGCTTTTCCTTCAAGTAACCTCTCTTTTTATTCCTAAGTGTACGACTTGCTTCCCGTCTTTCATTGAAATAATTATCTCTCTTCTCCTCAACTGGATCCTGTAAGAATTTCAATTTTGCCTGTTTCCTTCTTTCTACTACCATGCAACAATCTTCATCAAACCACGGTTTCTTTTTCTTAGTTTCATAATAACCTATGCTCTGCTCAGCTGCAATTTTGATACTATCTCTGATATTTTCCCACACGCTATTAACATCTAATTCTTTCTCAACTTCGTCGGAACTTTCTAAAGTGGCAAACCTATTCGAAATTTCGACCTGATAATTTTGCTTAGCTTCCTCGTCCTTTAATTTCAAAATATTGAATTTAGTAATATTAACTTGTTGCTCTACTCGCTTGGCTACTGATAATCTTTCTCTTAATTCTCCAAACACCAAATAATCTTATCAATGTGCCATCAGTAAAAAATATGTGTTTATTGTACTTTCAATGCGGAATCTAACTATATATTTTTAAAATATTTTTTCCTTGGTAAAGGCATCTTAATGAGGAAAAATCTAAATTTCTCCATTTATATAAAAAAAAAATAAGAAAATCTGTTTATAAGTCAATATAAACTTTAATTTCTCAGCATCAAAATAAACCATGATTTTGATCATTTGGTGGAAGGGTTTCGGAGCTATAACAGTTTGAAGTTGCAAATTTCATGAAAATACGATAAATTAAATATTTTAAATTTGAACACTATGAAGTTCTGATGCCTCAAACTTTGCACAAAGCATTGTATCACAGTTGTCTAGGCACAAAAAAGTGTAATTGTATTTAGAAATTGTAAGGTCAATTTTCTCTATATTTCGGTCGATTTAAGATGGAATAGCTCGTATGCATGTGAATAACTATTTTATGAAAATACGTTCGGAATATGTGAATGTAGACAGACATCACTTTGAACAACAGCTATGACACAAGTTATCACTAATTATGAAAAAAATGTATGTGTGTGAACTGGTAATGGAAATAATGGGAAAATTGGCTGAACGGATTTTAATGAATGCCTCCTCATTTTGAAGCTTAGCATCAAGGAATATGGGGGAAGGTACAGTAGTTAAGTTTTCAGTAAAACGTCAATTTCCTACATAATTTTCCTATTTTCCAAAAACCATCTGTCCACAGTTTTGAGAACTTAGGTTTTTCTTTTTTTCAGAAGAAGACAAAAAAACACTAAAATATCATGAAGGCCATGACCTGCAGGACTGCCAACATATAGCTCAGATTCGCTGACATCATAATGTTAATACGTTGATCTTCATTTGTGTATTTTTCTGACAATGACTCTATATTGGTGATTGAAAACTTCAATTGTTGGCGTCAATATTAAACACATTCAAAACAGTAAAACACTTAAGTGTACCAATGAAAACTTCAATTGTTGGCGTCAATATTAAAAACATTCAAAACAGTAAAATACTTACGTGAACTAATGAAAATCAAATTTTAAATATGAAGCGTCCACTGCAAGAATGATGGATGTCATTTGGAATACATTTTGCAGGAGAAGCAATTGAAAGTTTGAAATGCTTAGCGCTCAAAGCTTAACTGTGATTTTCCTATAATTACTGGACAATGACCATCAGTGTTAATACCATGTAACTCTCTATGTACATTCTATATGTCTTAAGCTATGCATTGACAGTCTTGGTTCATTTTCGACAAGAAAGTGACATCCATAATTCTTGCAGTGGACTCTTCATATGCATATTATATACTTAATTTAATTCTGATTAAATATGCGTATTTGAAATTTGATTTTAATTAGTACATTTAAGTGTTTTATCGTTTTTTAATGTTTTTTTTAATATTGACGTCAACAATCTATACTTTGATATTATGTAAAAATCTTCACTACAATTTTAATGCTATGTTCTTTTCACAAGATATCTCTAGTCAGGGCCGCTGAGAAGGGGAGGCAAAGGAGCAAGTGCCTATGGGCCCGTGAGCAGTAAGGGCTCGTCAGATTAAGTGAGTCTGATTACTTTTTTATTATCACGGATACATACCAGTTACTATAAAATTTTGTAAGAACATTTGTTACATGAATCTGACATATTAACGAAAAATAGTAGAATTAATACAAATTACCACTTCATTACGTAAATGTTTAACTTCTATATAATAGAATATCGGTTTCCCACGTTAACAGTCATCGACACGACACTTGAGGGCTCCGGGATTTGACCGAAATATGTTCCCATTGTTTGTACCGAACACGTTCAATTGACTTGTCCTCTTAACTACCAATCCCTGCTGGTCCACCGCAATATGCTAGTGGACTCTCCCAAATCCAAGCCGCAGAATCAAGTTTCCTTTTCAGTAGGGCCTACATAGTATGTTTCGTGACGAAACTTTCGTTTTTCGTTGTTTTTCTAGTAAATTCTGTGTTACCAGTGGACAATGGACAAGTAGAAGCATAAGTTTGGAGCTGAGAAGCACAAGGAGAGACAAAAAAATTGGAAAGTATTAAGAAAGGGAGTAGAACTTTGTTTGAAGTTCGTGTGAAATTGAGCCACCTTGGAAAACTAAAAAGTAGCAGACAAATAAGTGTCATTGAATGTGTTCGAAAACAAGAGCCTTTCCAAAAACAGTATTACAGTATTTTCAAAGCTGAAGAATGGAGAATGTGTTCCCAGAGACTGGCTAGTGTGGAGTGAAAAAAATCAGAGGAAAATAGTACAGTGACTGATTTGTTTCACTACACACTAGCCAGTCTCTAGGAACACATTCTCTATTCTTGAGTTTTGAAAATAATGCTGGAAAGGCTCTTGTTTCGTCACTTAGAAGGGTATTAGGCAAGTTGGGGGTACTTTTTCGAACAACACATTCAATAACACAATTTGTCTGCCACTTTTCAGTTTTCCAAGGTCGCATGTTACTTGTCATGAACTGGAACTCGTGTGTGTAAATTTGTTTCACTTTCACATATTAACACACCATTTTTACTATTGTTGCTTGTTCTGATTCAGTACTACTGTTATCAGAATTTTTTTCTAAATGGCCACAACTATCAGTATTCACTTCTAAGCATGAACTGTCTTCATGTTTGATAACCTGAACAGACGGGCTTGAGATTGATTTTCTGTACCTTCACTAGCAACGCTCAATTTCACACCAACTTCAAACAAAATGAAGGAAATAAAAATGTATTCAGAGTAACAACGTGTCAAGAGAGACTGAGTAACTTTAGCCTCCTTAGTCTGGAGAGCGATCTTGCTAGTCTTTAAATTTTAATGATATAATATTGATGATTTTGCATCGATGAAGTCAAGGAGAGTTGTTTGTTGTTGTTGGCCTGCAGGTCAGAAGTTAGAACTGTTTAAGAATAGTGTTTTATGAAAACGAAACAAACAACAACGAAAAGACGAAAGTTTCGTCACGAAACATACTATGTAGGCCCTACTGAAAAAGAAACGTGATGAATATAATATATTGTGCTAATGTGAAGTTTTGCTAAAAGTTTTCAATGAAACAAAAGTGCATCTAGTGTTACATTAGTTCAATGGGGCCCGAGCACCATATTGCACAGGGGCCCATAAATCCTATCGGCGGCCCTGTCTGTAGTTATCAATGTCTGAAGATGCCATACTCAATAGCGAAAACGTTAACAATTTTAAAAAATATAATAAAAATTTATAATTGCATAATTTACATTGAAGATAAATCATATGATTTAATATCATTCTTTTGGAATTATAAGGCCGCAGTGCTCGGTCGTAGTGCCCTCTCCCGAAATTCAATTGAATTCCAAATTGTGTTGGTATGTCCTAGCCCTACGGATTCTCACATGAATTAAAAGGTTAAACAAAAGTCGTGATCTATTTGGAGGTGTTTTAATTGGTTGTTGCTGTTTGCTGTGGGTGGCAAACTAGGTCGGTTGGCTTCAAGCAACAGTAAACTAAGAACGTGTGCTGCAAACGTTTTATTGCCTTCAGTAAAGCCGCGTAACGTTGCCATAACTAGCAGAGCACCTGTGTTCAATTAATTAGTTCAGAAAACGTGAGTGTGCCGGATCACATCTGCCTTTCCTCATCTCGTCTTCCTAACAACACAGTCCAGACCAATAGTAACTTTGTTCCTGCCCCACCGGCAGCTCTGCTCGATCCAAAAACTTGGACAAGATCGGAGAATGAAAGTTGTTTACAGGAATTTTTCATTTAGTTCAATTTACAATTTTCACTTCTTCATTAATTTTTACCTTATTTCATACAACAGTCATGTAAATTGATGCCCATAGGAGCAAGCGCGCGCTTTAGAGCCCAGGAGAGCCTGAGCGCTTTACAGCGGAAAGGAAAGAGACAGACGAAAGAGGTAGAATATGCCGCTAGGTCGAGCTATATACAGGGATGGCCAGCACTGATTCAATGGATAAAGGGAAGAGAACTTATTAAAACTGTATCCATGTTAATTTTTAGATTTGTCTGAGAAGTATAACTGCATTATAAGCATGTAAATTTTAATTTTAATATTCATTTTTCACAAATTTGATTTTTTTTATTCAAAAGAAATATTTTCTCAACTTTTTTTTTATAGAAAAGTGAAATTTTCAGATATATGCCTATTTATTTAGTAGCCTGACAGAATGTTTTCGTAAATCTAATATATGGTAAATACATATTACTGAAGATAGTGTATTGAAAATTTTGAAAATATTCGCATGGAAATTGTTTGTAAGGAAATTAATTAACAAAGCAACTACTGTTACATCATAAGCAAAAGATACGTGCCCATGTGTTGTAAAAATGTTATCTCTATAGCTTCAGCACATTTCGAGAAAATAATTTAATATTCTGATGATAGCAAGTTGCTCACCAATATCACCTTAAAAGCATAATGCGATAAGAGTTTTGTTATGTAATATTAGTTACACTTAAAACATATACAGGACCTAGGTAACTTTGCTTTGTACTGTAATATTGTTTTGATTGGTTTATTGACTACTTTTGTAAGGCTAAAGATACCATCAATATCAATTCCAACTTAACATGTCATATTCAGTACCTTTTTCTGAGATATCACTTTGTTTATGAATGATATGTTTCATCCATTTAGTACAGTATAGTTGTACTGCTATGGAATTTATGTGTATATTCCTTCTTAACTCTTTATTATGTTATTAACATTTGAAACACAACTTCAATATTAAGAAATTGGTATTAGTACTTTTGTTTCACAGACAATATAGATAATATCAAACAGAAAGAAGCCATATAAAAATAACGACATAAAAATTTCACGTTTCGTTTGAAGTTTGTGCACCACTGTTTTCTTAATCCAACAGGCTGCTTATTCATATACACAACCCTTCCTCTTTCCATACTTAGCGCTTGATGCCCGTGCACGACGTCAAGGTCAGAAAAATGCGCTTGCTTTGACATCACTGTCATACAATTTCGTGCCATCAGAAATATGATTATCCCCTAGCTTCTCTCTGTGAAAAGCTCACATCCATGCTCTGTCTGTCTTCGGTGATCCAACTGTTATTTTAATTATCAAGCCTCGGATTCTACAACCAAAAATCTATATGAATTGATGTATCACACACCAGAGGCAAAATGGCTATTAACACAAGAAACCGTACCTAAGACAAGTGTGCCCCCTCTCCTCGTTATTATTTAACATATTTATTGACGAAGTCGTAAGAACATGGATGGCGGAATTAGATGAACATTTTAAAATTAATAATACATTCTTAGACACGTTATTGTTCGCTGACGATCAAGTTTTAATCTGTAGCTTAGAAGATAATCTGCAAAGAGTCTTATTCAAATGAAATATAATAAGTAAAAATTATTCTTTAAAAATTTCTCCTAATAAAACAAAAGTGTTTGCATTTAGAGCATCGGAAACAATAAGAACTAAAATTATATTAGAAGGAAAACCTATTGAACAGATCAACTGCTTTAATTACCTCGGTTGCAACATATCATATTTGAAAAACGAAGACTTTACAAAAAAAAAAAAAAAAAAAAAAAAAAAAAAAAAAAAAAAATATTCAATTATAAATGCGGTATAATAAGTTGTTTAAAGACTACACAGAAAGACACCAAACTTAAATTTTACAAAGTGGTAGCAGTTCCTATGTTGATGTATGGTGCAGAATTTTGGGTTCTAAGAAAGAAAAACGCAGAATAGTAGCTGCAGAAGTGAAATTTTTTAGAGGTGTGGCTGGATATACTTTATGGGATAGGAAAAGAAATGATGACATTCGAAAAAAAAAAAACAAAATATTCAAATTAACAGAAAAAATATCTCAATGTAGGAATGATTGGATGGAACATGTAGAACGGATGGAAGATGACCGCATTTCAAAATTAATTTTAAATTATAAATCGAGAGGTGTAAGGAATGTTGGTAGACCGAGAAGGAGATGGACACAACAGCTGTAATTCATGAGACCGGAACGAGCCAGTTATGGCTTAAGCCCTGAAGCTGATGATGAAGGTTCTGGCGAATGTGTAAGTTCGTGCCGATGATTACATTGCGAACAATGGTGGTGATCTGACGATCGTGATTTACAAAAAGTGACTCATGTAAGGAATGGTATAAAGTGTTCTTTGCAGTAGTGTAGGCCTATGTTAATAATATATAGCTATAATGTCTAATGCTGAAATGTAAAATTTAAACTGGGTCCCTGTTTCTGCCTGTAGTACTTTTCACGACAAAGTATTTTGCGAAATTTAGAAACCGTTACGGTTTTTTTTACCTTGGGGATTTGATTGAAGTGAATTTTAATGGCAGGCAGAGTAACTATCTCATGCCCCCATGTTTTAGATTACTTCCAATGCATTTCATTAGAACCAGGTACCCAGCTTCGAAGCCGTTAGCCCTGTGAACTTACAGTATATTTATTTTCCCCTATTATCATAATACAGGGTAGTTATCTAAGAAATTAGCAAGTTCTTTGTGATAGTAAAAGAGAAAGAGTGGGGGAAGGGAAGTGGTCCGTGGCCACCGTTACGGTTTATGCTGTAACTACACTTTTATATCAATTTTCTTCCATAGCTATTTACGACTTTATTTGAACTTGATATCTTGTAAGATTCTGTTGTTACTTGGGTTGTGGGATTTAATCGATTAGTCTAATCGATTAATCGATTAGTCTAATCGATTAATCGATCAATTTATGTTGTAAGATTAATCGATCAAATCATTTAATCGAATAATCGAGTCGATTAAAATTAATCGGTTGTAGTTGATATTAATTATTATTTTGTTAATATAAACTCATACCAAAAATTTCGACAATATTCCTCTCTCGGAAATTGCTTACTTAAAAGCACAATAGTACTGTTATGTTGTAACTGTAAACCAGGTAGCGTAGGGAAAATCTTTGCACAAACACTTCCGAAAGAGATGGAGATATGAGGACAGTGACCTAGTCTACCTCTATTGAAAGTTGAAACACAATGCGAAACCCTTGTTAAGTTTTATGCTTTCCAAGAAAACTTCCACCTTGTTGTCAGCTCATCTTCCTAGCATATGAAATACATACTTTTCTGGGATTAGTCCCCCTCATCCCTTATAAGATAGCCATGTCTACACTGTGTGCAAATGAGAACGTAACTACCTTCTTCTCTTTCTAAAATCTGGTAATTCGATTACAATAGGGGCCAGTCTTCTGTTTCGACCGCTGTACTTTTTCAGTTACAGTTTCTGTACTGAGTTTGTATATGAAGGTTGTGTATTTAGTTTGATAAAGAAAAAAATCAGTTTTCTGTGCTTTCTGAAAAGTGTAAACTACATTATGAGAATGAGAGGTAAACCCGGTGAAACGTTTGGATTTAAATTGAACTATCGTAGAAAAGTGCGTGACAGAAAAAAAAAGTTTTTTCTTGTTTAGTGATGCAGGAAACGTTGTTACTGAACGTAGAGCGGCACTTAATTCGGAGCATGTGAATGCACTCACATGTTTAAAATAATGGATGAAGCAGTATTAACTAGGTGGGTCTTCATACTTTTTGTTATTTATGTTTGTCTGAAAAATTCCCGGAGAAACTGACACAATAAATTACAATCCTCATAATAAATATGTTAGTAAATAATTAAAGTAGTTGTTTTGCAATATAAGGATATAATATATACAGATATACAACATTTAATACTTATGCTTATCATTGAACAAAAGTTAAATTTAAGAATAATTGTGTATTACAGTATATTAAAACATTTTTCAAATGGATCAAAACTCGATTAATTTATCGATTAATCGATTAGATATTTTGATCGATCAACAGCACTAATTGTTACACCCTTCGTAAGGACAACTGTAGTCTAAGCGTGATTTATGTATCCACACTTTGCTAACACACTATAGTTACGTGTACTCCCCATCATCTTTGACACTTGCGGTTACTGTAGGAAACAGCCCACACCTCCAACGGACGTGTCATGTGACGTCACTGGTAATGCTGCAGGACACGTGTGTCCCGGTAATGACTCGTATAAAACCACCCTCCGACACGAACAATGATTGACGACTATGCATGGCTGCAGGCTGCCTCCTGGAAGACGTATCGGTTCGATTTCCACGTCAGATCTTGAAATTCAATTTCGCCAAGATATGTTCTGCCAAACTCAGGACCAGAGCTCCGCTTTCACGATTCAGTAGTTTAATATATGATAGTAATAAATCTTTTGTTTGTTCTTCATGATATGAAATTGGAATTCTCTTATGAATATAACTACTTTTCACGCTCAAGATCGTAGTTCAAATCCTCCGACATATTCGAGAAGAATTTTTGTTTAGACCGAGAAGTTATAAAATCTGATTCGCGATGGAGTTTAAACTGTAATAACACCGTGTACACCAATTATTTTGAATAGTTTTGGATAATAAATTGAAAAATGAAGTTATTAAATTCCACATTAGTTGTGTATGAAAAGTACTTCCGTGTGCGATCTACCATTTATTTGCAAAAGTTTTCCATTCTTTAAACTAATGATTCCTTTTTTAAATAATTGTGTATTTACACTGTAATGCATTGATGTCAAAGCAAGCGCATTTTTCTGACCTTGACGTTGTGCACGGGCATCAAGCGCTAGGTATGGAAGGATGAAGGATTATGTATATGAATAAACAGCCTGTTGGGTTAAGAAGACAGTGGTGCACAAACTTCAAACGGAACGTGAAATTTTATGTGGTTATTTTTATATAGCGTCTTTCCGTTTGATATTATCTATATTGTCTGTAAAACAAAAATACTAACACTAATTTCTTAATATTGCACTTGTGTTTTAAACATTAATAACATAATAAAGAGTTTAGAAGGAATATTCACATAAATTCCATAGTAGTACAACTATACTGTACTAAGTGAATTAAACACATCATTCATAAAGAAAGTGATATTCCAAGGAAAGAGATTGAGTATGACATGATAAATTGGAATTGATATTGATGGTATCTTTAGCCTTATAAAAGTAATCAATAAACTAATCAAAACAATATTACAGTAGAAAGCAAAGTTACCTAGGTATATGTTTTAACTGTAACTAATAATACATAAAAAACTCTTATCGCATTATGATTTTAAGGTGATATTGGTGCGCAACTTCCTATCATCAGAATATTAAATTATTTTCTTGTAATTTGCTGAAACTATAGAGCTAACTTTTTTACAACACATGGGTACATATCTTTTGTTTATGATATAACAATAGTCGCTTTTTTAATTCATTTCGTTACAAACATTTTTCATGCGGATATTTTGAAAATGTGTAATGCACTATCTTCAGTAATACATATTTCCGATATATTAGATTTACGAAAACATTGTTTGAGCACCTGTAAGGCTACTAAACAAACATATCTGATAATTTCACTTTTCTGTAAAAAAAAAAGTAGAGGAAATATTTCATTTGAATAAAAAAGCAAGCTAGTAAACAATGAGCATTAAAATTAAAACTTACATTCTTATAATGCAATTATCCTTCTCAGACAAACCTAAAAATAAACATGGATACAGTTTTAATAAGTTCTCTCCCTTTTATCCATTGAATCAGTGCTGGCCATCCCTGTATATGGCTCGACCAAGCGGCATATATTACCTCTTTCGTCTGTCTCTTTCCTTTCCGCTGTAAAGCGCTCAGGGTCTCCTGATTTCTAATGAACGCTCTTGTGCCTATGGACATCAGTTGACATGACTGCTGTAATATAACGTGTCAGACAGAAAGTACTGACACATTTTAAGTCTTAATACCAACGTATGCCTTTTAAGGAACCCAAAAGTTCATTGCCGCCCTCACATAAGCCCGCTATCGGTCCCTATCCTGAGCGAGATTAATCCAGTCTCTACAATCATATCCCACCTCCCTCAAATCCATTTTAATATTATCCTCTCATCTATGTCTCTGCCTCCCCAAAGATGTCGTTCCCTCCGGCCTCCCAACTAACACTCTATATGCATTTCTGCATTCTCTCATACGTGCTACATGCCCTGCCCATCTCAAACGTCTGGATTTAATATATTTAACTCTTAATAAATGATAAAATATTAGAACAACATTACACAAGGAAACACATAAATGACCAAAAAGTCTAGGAGAATTGTATAGAAACAGATTAACTTAATGTCGCGCCATTTGTAAAGAATTATTTTGATATGAAATCCAGAAAGCGAAAGTTTTATCTTGTTTGGCCTAATTATTTCACTTATGTGTGGCCTTTGAATGGCAGTTTAAGAAGATCAATTTCATTGAATTGTTGCTAAACGTGTGAAACATGTAGTATATGTCATCTTCTGCCATACCTATGCTTAGAGCAAGGCTGGCAGCGCCAGAACACATTATAATACGTTCACCCCTGATCCGGTCCTTTTCTTCTCGGAGGGATTGTAATTTCAATAGCCTGAGAATGGCTTGCCCTTATATTCCGGGTCGAACGTTCTCCTCCCCAGCACCGCATTGTGTATGCAGCGGCCCAGTCGTTTCACGGCCTGGTTTCTGTAACGCGCCCCTTGCTAATTTATCGCATCTTGCTCTCCACTTTATCAGGCGCTATGACAACTTGGTTTCCATAGCAGCAGGCTACGAGCAAGACGATGAATAATTCCACGTGTGCTATGCTGAAGATCCGGAATGTTTCCATATTATTTTCCATAGACAGAAACGTTCCAATACGTTATTGTTATTACTATTAATAATAATAATAATAATGATAATAATAATAATGATGATTTATTTAACCTGGCAGAGTTAAGGCCATACGGCCTTCTCTAACACTCAACCAGGAGTAAAACTGCGTTAAAAAACACTACAAATTTACAAAGTACACTACAATTTTACACACAAAACTGAATAAGATAATAATAATAATAAAATGTAAACAACAAGTAAGTAGAAATCAGACATTATACATAACATACAGAAAGAAAGAAAAAAAGCATAATAAAATGTGAACAGCAGGTCAAAATAAATGAGACATACAAAGTATAAAAAAATAAGACAATTATTGATGATGATGATGATAATAATAATAATAATAATAATAATAATAAAATAATAATAATAATAATAATAATAATAATAATAATAGTAAAATAGTGCAGTACAAAGCATACAATGAATACAATATTTTTAAGTACACACAGTAAGGAAAATTATGATTATATATAGCTCAACTTATCACATTATAGATATACCATTATCGGAAAATATGAAAACAAAAATATAAAATAAGTTAAATGTGAATACGTGAAAACATGCAATACAAATTTGTCATAATAGTAAGTTAGTTTGGCAACTCTTCATAAGAATAATATATTCCTAAAATTCGCTCACAAATTGTTAATAATTGTATATTTACGAATACTTACCCATTCAGACATTTTGAAGTTGAGACAGATTGAATATCGATTACTGCAATAAAGAGATTGGATGTTATTCAGCAATGCCAATTGCGAAAAGCGAAATACAGGTTTAACAATGTTAATTACATGTTAATTGTTATTATAATAGAAATACGTTTTCATTATCTGCTGAAATCATAATTTAATTTAAACATTTTATAATATGATTAAAAATAATCTGATTAATACATTAATTAAATGAAGAATTATTGAAAACGCAATTATTAAATCTGAATGAAGGAGTGTAATTTTTTTTTCAGATAGCTTACAATGGACATGGAATTACAAGATGAAGATGTGGAAGCAGAATTTCACACTTTATTTAGTACTTCGTCATTACATTACACACTACACCGAGAATTAAGAGCTATGTAATATTGTGTGGAAACAGCTATATAGCAATGCTTATGTATTCACACTACAGCGAGACATATGTTGCTATACAGTGAAGCCATCTCTGTATAGATAATTAAAACACGTATTTTATTACGCCGTAAGGAAGGCAGTTTGATCAAAGACTTTGTATATATAAAAGGTCTTTAGGTTTGATATGCGCTGATGTTACATAAATTTGAACATCTGACTTTCTATTAATTGTTTAATTTCATTCACGTAATACAAATTTTATAGGCTACAATTAGTTTCGTTACCTGTGGATGTGGGACCATGTGTCAGTTGTGCCTTATTTCGACCGTTACTCCGTGCTACAGGAAAGCATTTCCCATAGATCGACAAACACATTCTCGCTGTAGTGTGTAACGGGAATAAAGCTGCATCTACACAGTTCAATTTTCCATGGTAAGAATATTAAAATGATCAAGTTTAAAACGTACGTTCAATTAAGTTGCATAAAGGTTTTGTGTCTACATGGTGCGCCGTTTTGAACATCGTCTTCACTGCGTAAATATATTAATTAATATTAGCAATCAATCTTGCATTCATTCTTGAATTCGTAAAGTTGAAAATACAGTTTTACGGTGTATATGAATCTTAATGGATTCATGCTCATCAATTTACGGGGAAACAGTTGGCGACACCGACAAAACAAAAGAACGACCATGCGATAAATTGATAGCGATAAATCTAGCTGCAAAAATTATCGCGATGTTTGGCTATGATTGGTTGGAATTCAAAATTTCATTGTATTTCATTGGTCGAAAATGGAATGACGTCATATAAACGAAATAGCCACTGTAATTATTTACTCTTACATTTTATATTTGTTACTAAAAAATCTTCTTCTTATTTCTGTATGTGTACATACAGTACCTAGATGCTAAAATAATTCTTATTTAAGTTTGTACATTCATATATAAGTGAAAATGAATTTTTTCTTCTTCTTTACGTATCTTTTGATGTCAACGTCAAGCATGGGCAAAGAGATCGCTTTATCAGTAACATAACGAGTGGTGTTCCTGTAGTGGGCGGAGTCAGATAGCTTTCCAAATTAGAAGTTTCCATAACAGAAGATTCCAACGGAGGGACTCCACTGTAACTGTGGAAAACCACGGAAAAACCACAGGTTGGTCGGTCCGGGGATTTGAACCGCTCTCCTTCCGAATGCGAGTCTCGTGCTTATCGTATTAGCCAGCTCGCTTGGTTTATTTCAGTAAACTACCTTTAATAAAAAGAGTATAATCTGAAATCAATTCCGAAAGATGCGGGAAATTACTATTTTCATGTGCTCGAATATTTTAATTTTATCTTGTGGAAGGTAACCCCCCCCCCCCTCCGCTTTCCCAGATGTTTAGTTACACAACTCGTCTTATAACTTCTTATCAATATTGTGTTTCCTTTAAGCACTACTCATGTAATTCGGAATCCCTTTTACCAAGAATGTTCTTTGTCAGAACTATTGATTTTGCATTACTTCAACGTTCCAAATTTGTATCATGTTCAGCAATACCATTGCCATGCTTGTTGTCATTGAAACTCTAAAATCAAATTAAAAGTATGTGTTGTAGAAAATAATTTACAAGTAAAACATTAAAGTTTACCTCTTTTCTGAATAGATAAGTCTCGTCTCCTCTTTTTCAACTTAATGGAAAGCATAGATTTAGGCCTACTGTTCTGTCTAAAAAAGAGTATACACTAGAGATGAACAAAACTAACTGCCGCTCTCGCTCGCTGTGTTCGTTGCATTTGTCTTTCGAGTCTCGTCTCGTCATTCTCGTGCGCTTCGAGTCTCGCTCATCATTCTCGAAATAGCATTTGGTCGGCGTGGAAAGATTTCGTTACTTTGAATAACATACATCATTGAAATAAATAACATTATAAATGTTTAAATGAGACAAAAACACAAAACAGAACAGTATCTTAGTTATCAAAATGTTCAGGTTCTATTATATGATATTACCTATGGTTATATAAATAGAAAAAAAAAACAATTCTCAAATAAATTTGCATTTCTAAGAACATAAAACATAACGTTAATATCTTTTTAGTTGAGATTGCACATTTGATCTCAAACATATAAAAGAAAAATTCCTAGCCTTTTAATAAGGACCTAGTAATTAAATAAAGACTGGGGAACGGATTATTATACACTGAAAGGTAGAGATGATATTTCAAATAGGCTACTTGATTGCTTATACATATATAACAGTTGCCAAAGTAGATAAAAGTTCAGTTAGGTATAAAAAAACTGTGGCGATTCAAGGTTGCTTGACCTTCGGGACTTCGGGAGTGATCAATCTCGGTGTCTCGAAACACTCACAAGCAGTCTTTACGTCAACGACGCGACGTATAGAGTATTGTCGTGCGGGTTTTCGGCTTTGCGGGAGCTGTTAGTCTTGCTTTCTCGATCGTTGTTTATCTCTAGGAGTTAGTAAAATAAAAAAAAAATGTTAATATTCTCATGATAATTAAATCTTTTCGTCGTCAGTTAATTGGGCTGTTTAGATATGCTTGATGTCCGTTGTGTTAAGTCTATAGACTTTAAAGATGATTATGTTGAGTAAATAGATGTTTCAAGTACAGTATTTTTCTCCAGATTAGACTAAGAACTTATCAATACCGCCTGGTATATTCCACTTTTAAACATTTTATTACGTGTAATCTGTTTTCAAGGGAGCTGTTTTTTCTGAATTCTATTACGCTATTGTGTACCACGGACAACTTTCAGGGGAAGAGTTTAGTAAACAAGTGGGGATGAAAAGAAAGTTGTGGAAAAACAGGGTGGGGGAAAAAGGAAATAAATTGTAATAGAAGATGAAATTGAGGAAAAGAACAACAATTACATGGAGGACACAGAGGCAGAATAGTAAGATGAATATGGAAAGAAAGACGAAAAGTGTAAGAGATAAGTGATGAAACAAAAAAGGCAAGAGCGATATGAAAGAAACGAAGGCGAAGGGAGTCAACAAAGAGAAGACAAGCACAGAAAGATAACGATAACAAAGTGTAAAGAAGGAAAATAAAAGAGAGTGGAATGTTTTATGAAAGCGATAGAAACCCATATCACTGCGTTCTTCTAAAGGAGAATAAAGAAAAATTGGGACTACATCGAGCGACCTTAAGAATAATCAAAGAGTGAGCTGAAGCGTACAGAAGGAAAAATGCACGAAGACGATTTATACTGTAGGACATTAGAAGCGAAGTAAACACTTTGAGAATAAAGCCATTGTCTCCGTCTGCTACAGATATTGTACTCGAGAAGAATCTGTTTTCGTTCTTAAAATCCACACTGCTGCACTGTTTGAATGTAACGCGATTTGTCTCGATGTTTACTAAGCACTCACCTCTCTTGCAAAGGAAAGTGCAGGATGCTCAGAGATCTAGAGCACCACTTCTTGCTTCCCCGTGTCTGTCTGTCGTTTCGTTGCAAATCTCTATTGAGCACGTTAATGATTGTCTTTCATTCAAATTGTACGCTGTTTGTTCCTCTTGTGTAGATATTGACAAATCATATTTTATTCATAAATGAATGCTATAAATTTCCATAACACTGAATTCATGGACTGTCTTCTACGCTATGATGAATTGAAATCAATCAGTCTTAGCTAGATTCAATCCTCCTGGATATTTTATTTTCTTCATGCCCTCCATATCTGAAAAGTATTCTCTATCCGCCATCGGGGAGGCGCCCGATGGAGAAGTAGCTATCCTACACGGGCCTCAAACTTGACTTTCCAAAAATATCACCTTGGGTTCATCACTTCCACCGACCTGAATATTCGCGCAATTCATGCAATGTCCTTAAATGTTTTTAATATAGAAACAACTATGACCTTAAAACAAGAATGTTTTAAACAAATACACATTTGCATATAAACATAATTCAGGTGATGTCTAGAAAAATGGCACATATTAAAACTACCTATATTCCATTTTCTTTAGCGATGAAAGCTTCACCTCTACCTATGAATAATTATCACTTAATAATACATAATACTTCATGTAATTAATTAACAAACAAATTATTATTGTAATTGTCTACATCTAACACCTTCCACTCAAGTTAAATATTTAGAAATTATTATAGATCGGCATTTACGTTGGGATAAACAAATTGATTTCATGTGTACAAGTATAAGAAAGACAATTTATAAATTATTCATAATACTTCCGAAATTTTATCACTAACAATAAGAAGGCATTGAGAATAATATTTTTAGCTTTGGTACAATCATTAATACAATATGGTATAAAAATTGGGGTAGAGTAATATCATCTGTACTTAATCCATTAATTTTAATAAAAGATTAATAAAAATTTGTCTGAACAAAAATATGGATTGCCCAACAAATTTAATTTATACAGATGTTGGAGTATTAACTATTGAAGAAGTGTATAAATATAGTGTTTCCTAACTGACTACCACAGAAATAAAACAGGCCACCTGTCGATCCGGAGTTGAGCTAGGGCGTGGATTCGATTCCCGCTTGAGCTGGTTATTTGGTTGGGTTTTTCCGAGGTTTTCCCCAACCGTAAGTCAAATGTCAGGTAATCTATGGCGAATCATAGGCCTCATCTCGCTATCACCAATCCCATCGACGCTAAATAACCTCTAGTTGATACAGCGTCGTTAAATAACCAAATAGAAAAAAAGAAATCAAATAAGAGATAAATCTAATCAACATGAATATCATACTCGAAGGCAAAAGTGTATTTTCCCAGTGATTGAGCCTAAATGTCATACAAGTGCAGCATTTAAATATGGCGCTAGTTTCGGCCCAACACTTTATAATAAAATTACAAATCATTTTCCAAATTTGAAATATTTTAAAATTGAACCTTTTAAAATATTTATACAAATTATTCATGATATATAATATTAACAAATGTGTACTTTTTTACCTTCTTATTTCTGTCGACTATATTAATGTTTTTATTGAATGCCACTAGCTTCTGTCTGATTAACAATTTATATTATATGTGTTTTCTGTCTCGTTTTCTCTTTCTTTTTCTCTTACGTTAGTTGTCAGTCAGAATTAAGTTAATTAGTGTATTTAGTAATCTTCCTTTGTAAATTTTATGCTCGACCATGCCGAAATGTAGTAATTATACACCTGGTAGCAGTCCTTTAATGCATGTCATTAAAGTACACCTACTCATTAAAGTACAGGTGTTCAGCCAATGACAACTCAGCTTACAGGTGTTCAGCCAATAACGAGTCAGCTGTGTACCGTTATAAAACCGCAAGTATCGATTATTCTCGGATATGCAATCGAAAGAGAATAAGCGAAAAGTCACGGAGGCTGGAAATCCAATACTGTCGCAGAAGGTTATGTTCTGTTACTATAATAATTAGCGTTAATTGTAAATAATATTCAAATAAATTCAATTTGTCATCTCGTTTTTCAATGTCGAATTCAATAATCAAGGTTATACCAAGTTTAACGGGATTACACAAGGTCAATGACATTATTGTTCCTCGGAAAAAATCAATACTTTCGCGTCTGCGCACATCTCACAATTCGCGACCTAGAACAAGGTCACTTCCGATCTTGTCAGATACAAATAAAATGCATACATCTGAATAATTTCAAGTTAGAAATATGGTCGAGCATAAAAAGTCGCATGAAACTCGCCTATAATGGTAATTAAGAAGCTCGTATGAAAATTATGAAACTCGCTTGCGCTCGTTTCATAAACATCCATACTCTCTTCTTAATTACTATCATTATAGGCTCGTTGCATAATGTACTATTATGTTATATTATTGGTTAAGACCACACCGTACACAAGCCTGGCTCTTACGGTAGTGGCTAGAAATATTTCTGTTGCATACTTTTGAATTGTACTCACTTTGCTTAGTAGCAAATAAATAAATAAATGGACGAATGGACGAATAGACGAAAAAACGAAATAAATAAATAAATAAATATGAAAATGAATACATTCTTAAAAATACTAGTTCTATTAAAATAAGAATATAAAATCAAGAAAGTAAACTTAATATAATGAGGAAGCTTACAAGTAGGCTAATTCAGAATGTGAGAATCATAATCATAAAGAAAGTAATTAACGTTCTCAAATAGAAAGCAAATTTCAATGCTGTTTATGTCAAATCATACTTTCCGTCTATGTGCCATTTTTCCAGCCGTAGCCGTAAATTTTTAAATTTTTTTCCTGATGATGTATCTGACGCCTAACTCTTAGACTGTGGAGTATTTTAGGAAGTACGAATTCTAATTTATAAATAACAGGTCCTTATCACAATTGTCTGGCCAACTTTCCAAATGGTAATAGTGGGAACCTTAGAGAGCTGGGATTCTTAACCTATGGGTCACGACCCAAAAAAAGGGTCGCCGTGGCTTTTGGGATGGGTCGCCGCAGTTTCCCGAAAAATTAAAATTAAAGAAATGTTAATTAAACTAGGCTACTTGCGATTATGATATTTTATAATTACTACTTATTATGAAATATTACAACTCTACATTAATAAATAATTGCTACACTTATTTACTTGTTTTTGTTACAATAGCACTGCTTAACTTCAAAATATGCCCATGTGTCGGGCAACTTTATCGCCCAGCTAACTTTGGGTCTTGGCCAGAAAAGGGTAAGAACCCCCCCCCCCATAGAGGAAACACATGACATTCATTCATTCATTCATTCATTCATTCATTCATTCATTCATTCATTCATTCATTCATTCATTATCTTCCATAGATCTTTCATGAGCAATGAAGCTTTAAGATGTGGAACAAGTCAACATTTTACAATATTACAATTACAATTTTTACATATTTTTACAATAGTTTTTCAATTTTTACAGTTTTACAATGTAGTAATTTTCTACAATGATGAGGTGAGGTCCGAGGATTCGCCAAAAGATTACCCGGCATTTGCCTTTTGGTTGGGGAAAACCTCGAAAAAACCCAACCAGGTAATCAAATCAAAGAGGAAATGAAGTGATGCCGAGGACTCGCCATAGACAATCCGGCTTCAGTCCCACGGCTGGGGAAAACCTCGGAAGAAATCATTCAATGAGACCAAAGGGGGATCCAACCCAACCCAAGCCCGAACGCAGCTTCGGATCAGCAGCCCAGCGAGTCTGCCGACTGAGCTACATCGATGGCTCTACTAAAAATATACAATACATAGCCAATCAGATTATTAAATTTACAAACGCAAACGATCATTCATTAGTTGAGCTATATGTATAATACAAAACAAGTAAGTTAATTAAATTTAAGGCATAAACAATTCAATCAGTTGTGATATACAGAAATTGATAATACATATCATGCAAACTACTTCAAATTACAAACACAAACAATTTATCAATAGAGCTATACAGATTACTATTCAATTGAAAGCATATACAATTCATCGGCCAAAACTATACAAACATATAAAATACAAAGTTAGCAGATTAATTCAATTTACAAGCATACTTTCATTAAGCTATACGAATTTGTACAATGAATATAAAGTAGATTAATTCAATTTATAATCATAAACAATCATCAGTTTAGCTATACAGACTACTATACAATTTACAGCATATATAATTCATCAGTAGAGCTATACAGACTAGCATTCAATTTAAAAGCATATAAAATTCATCAGCCAAACTATACAAACATATACAATTAAATTAGTACAATTTACAAACTTATTTTCTTAAAGCTATGAAAAACAGTACAATTAATATGAAGTAGATTAACATAACGCTCACTCACTCCTTAGAGATGGAAGATAACTGTATATTTTCCCTGACCCAAATCAAACACAGTTCCATTGGATTTGCGGCAAGAAACATTTTAATCTAAAGTACACGTCAGGTTAGCAATTACAGATGTTAAATTCGAGAGTTCCACAGGAACGTGAATGTCCTGCGCAGGCGACCTCATATCCAGAACAAGATCAATGAGGGCTGTGAAACAAATACGATGGGGGAGGAATTGCTCCGCTGCAGTCTCGCCCATCAACGACCCCGGACGGGATCAGCGGGCAGGAACTTTACTGCGAGCTAAGTAATCCAGGCAGTTGATAAAGCGGCACAGAGGAGTACTTGACAGTTCATCGGAGATCGCGGCGCGCTATCTGTGCCTCTATCTCTTTACGTGTTACCACAGCCTACTATATACAGTCACGAAGCTTTAGTTTTGAGGGTGCTAGAAACAATAGACTGTGACGGTACTATTTTGCATTGCCTGTAATGAGGCGATATTAGCGATCCTAGTGGTGAGCAACTATCTAATATTTGCATATTTACTACGTATTGAGCTTCGCGACTGTATATACCAGACTGTGGTGTTACTTTGAATCCATAAATCAGCCTCTTTCTGTCTATGAGTTTTTAGTTTAGTTTTCTACCCAAGGGCAGGTCTTTCACTGCAAACCCAGTTTTCTCCAGTGTTTCTTATTTTCTGCATTCCTCTTTGTCTCCTCATATGATCCACACATCTTAATATCGTCTATCATCTGATATCTTCTACTACCCCGAACTCTTCTCCCGTTTACAATTCCTTCCAGTGCATCCTTCAGTAGACAGTTTCTTCTCAGCCAGTGACCCAATCAATTTTATTTTATTTTTATTTTTATGTTATTTTATTTTATTTTAAATCCACCACCAACAGAAGCAGGCTTCCAATTACAGGTGGCTTAAATAGATATATACACAAAATACATAATAAGAGGAAAATGCAACAAAACAAACAACACAAACGAAAGAAAGAAAATACATAATGGTAATAGATGCTAGAATATAATATTACAGTTAATATAGTGCCAAATGTCAATATAATGATGCAACATTATTTAAAAACTAGAGTAAAAACATTATAATACACTTATTCATAATTTAAATATCTAAGGAAATACAATTCTTTTTAATATTGTATGAAATTTTTCAATTGTTAAACTGAAATCCAATTGAGAATCACAGTTTAAAGACAGAGAGTTGTAAGTATTACACATAAGTCAAACAATGGAGAGTTCTTGAAGAAAACAGTTCTAGGAATAGGAATAATAAAAGGTTGCCTATGACGTAATTCTGTTCATTTTACATTGAACTGAAGGAATTTAAGAAAATCACAGTTATTCAATATACCGTTCTTCTCCTCTTCCTGATCAGTTTCAGCATCATTCTTTCTTCACCCACTCTTACCAACACAGTTTCATTTCTTATTGTGTCTGTCCACTTCACACATTCCATTCTTCTCCATATCCACATTTCAAATGCTTTTATTCGCTTCTCTCGACTTCGTCGTAATGTCCATGATTCTGCCACATTCCATACAAGGCACTTCATTAGCCTCTTTCTTACTTCTTTTTCTAGAGATACGCAAAAGATGCTCCTTTTTCTATTGAAAGCTTCCTTGGCCATTGCTATCCTCCTTTTAACTTCCTTACAGCAGCTCATGTTACTGCTCATAGTACACCCCAAGTATCCGAAGCTGTCCACTAGCTTTACTGCGTCATTTAGAATTCACAAGTTTATCTTCTGTATTTTTCTTCCTATGACCATGTTCTTCGTCTTATCTGCATTTATCTTCATCCCATACTGCTCACAGCTGTCATTTAGCTCCATTAGCATATCCTTTAGTATCATTTCCTCTTTTGCTAACAACGCCATATCATCAGCAAATCTTATGCACTTTATTCTTCTTTCTCCTACTATCACTCCTCCCACGTTCTGAAAACAGTTCTTTACTAAATCCTTCAAGTAGATGTTGAACAGGGCAGGTGATAAAGGACATCCTTGACGTACTCCTCTCCCAATTTCACTTCCTTCTGACATTTTTTCTTCCATCCTGACTTCCATTCGTTGTTTCATATAAAGATTACTGAAGAGTCTTCTCTCTTTCCAATCGACAACAATTTTCTTTAGGATCCCCATCAGCTTATTCTATGGGGTTGTAACACCAAAATTCTTTACGAAACGTAGAAAATTGTAATTATTCCTATATTAATCCAGTTAGATTCTCTCTTCGATGTTATTCCGACGCTATTACTTTACAGATCATGCGGTGACTTGCGGTTAAGACACTGTTCTGCACGCCAGAAGATCGCAGGTTCGATTCTCGATGGCGTTACAGATTTTCTCCATTGATTTAACCTTACGGGTCGTAATACGGCTCTGGGTTTCACCAAGCCTCTAATATAAATGAATAATGGGGGTATTTCCTTGGGGATAAGGGTGACAAATACATATCTACTGCTATTAATGCCGATTGTTTTACCTTCCACTGCCTTGAGGTTCCTCTTGACTATATAGGAATGCTTAGTCATCAACGTATCTTAGGAGGTAGCGCGTTTGTCTTCTGTTTAAGAGTTGAGCTTGAGTTGATTTCCTGGTTGAGTTTTCCGAGACTTTTCCCTAACTGTAAGGCGTATGTGAGATATTTGGAAATTGTGCTTTTAATCATTTAGGGCCATATTCTTAGACATTCTTAGCGCGGGCTTCCGGTGGATGATCAGCGAACTAACGTTTTTCGTATTCATAAACCAGTGTTAGCGACGTGATATGATATGAATCCTGTACGAATAACCAGTCGATAGCCGGGGCTAGTTTAGCACGCTCGTAGCGCGGACTAGCGAAATGTCTATGAATAGCACCCTTTGGGTTTATAGTTAAACCATGGCAAATCTCCTCTCGGTATGACGCTAAATAACCTAGTAATTAATACTTACTTACTTACTGGTTTTTAAGGAACCCGGAGGTTCGTTGTGCTTTCACATAAGCCCGCCGTTGGTCCCTATCCTGAGCAAGATTAATCCAGTCTCTACCATCATATCCCACCTCCCTGAAATCCATTTTAATATTATCTTCCCATCTACGTCTCGGCCTCCTGAAAGGTCTTTTTCCCTCTGGCCTCCCAACTAACACTCTATATGCATTTCTGAATTCGCCCATACGTGCTACATGCCCTGCCAATTATTTCAAACGTCTGGATTTAATGTTCCTAATTATGTCAGGTGAAGAATACAATGCATGAAGTACTGTGTTGTGTAACTTTCTCCATTCTCCTTTACCTTCATCTCTCTTAGCCCCAAATATTTTCCTAAGCACCTTATTTTCAAACAACCTTAACCTATGTTCCTCTCTCAAAGTGAGAGTCCAAGTTTCACAACCATAAAGAAACGGTAATATAACTGTTTTATAAATTCTAAATTTCAGATTTTTTGACAGCAGACTGGATGACAAAAGCTTCTCAACCGAATAATAACAGGCTCTCCGAGGCTTATTTTGAGGTTTCGTAACAAGCTGTTTTTTACGGTGATGGGTTGTTAGCCCTTCGCCCAACCCCCAAGCTGGAGGACCACCCTTCATCGTCTGTCCGCGATAGTTAATACAACGTCATTAAATGAGATTAAAATGTGTCGTTACATTTCCCTTAAGAGGACACTCTGATAACTTTGATTTTTTTTTATTTTACAGATTCCAACCAAATTTTCACAGTAGGTATGTTCCCATTGACATTGAATTGAAATATTGAATAGCCCATTTGAAAGTAATTGACTTCCTAGTTTTTTAATAACAAATTTTTATTTATTATATTTTAGTATTTCTGGATACTCCGTATTTTAGTCAAATTTAATTCTAGATTTATTAAATTTTAATGTGTGGTGCAGAATAGCTGTAGAAATAACTTCAAATATCATTTTCTTATATCTCCTATAGTTTTTTAATTCATTCTTTCATATTTTTCTGGCCAAGGGCATGGTTTTTCACTGCAAACCCAGCATTCTTCAATCTCTCCTATTTTCTACCTTCCTCTTCGTCTCCGCATATGATCCATATATCTTAATGTCGTCTATAATCTATCTTCTTCTGCCCCGAACTCTTCTCCCGTTCACCATTCCTTCAGCAGGCAGTTTCTTCTCAGCCAGTGACCCAGCAAATTCCTTTTTCTCTTCCTGATCAGTTTATTATTGCCTTCAAAATTTGCAATCAATTTTTTCTTAATTTGATAACAATGAGAACATTAATATTCGGTGCACAAACAAACTTATACACAATCGATATTTGGGATGATCTAGAGCATGGTGTCTATGTGCCTGCTGACTTTCATAAGATTGAACTGTATTTACTATAAAATAATGTGGTCAGAAGTACTAAAAAGAAGAGTTACGGTAAAAGGCAATTTAAAAGTACTATATTCATTCTATTGCACACACAGACGTTGTAAAAGCGTTCTTTTAAACCAACTTAGAAGCGGAATTGAACAAATTTCTTTGGCATGATGAAAGTACATAGGCATAGTAATCGTATTTTTAAGTGAGAAAAAAATCCCAAAATTTTCACGTTCGTACCCTGTTTACTGTATATTCCGAAGTGTGCAGACGGACCGGACATTTTCTAGGGCATAAACCAGGGATGTAAAACTGTGCTACAATTTCGGCACACGTCAAAAGCCGAAACAAGTGACTCATCCCTTCCTTTTCCCCCACACGTTATTGGACATGGTAGGGGGAGAGGAAATATGTATTCAGTGTGCTTGTTGACGTCACAGATACGTAATTCAAGGCCGGGGGATTGTGAACGGGGAACAAACTCTTTCCCCATGCCTCCACCCCTCTCTTTCCAAGTTCTGCATCCCTGGCATAAACAGCCACTAGTTTCGAATTACCTCACCCAGCACCCAATGCAGTTTCTATGTGGTGCATTGTTACCAAATTCAATCTTAAAGTTTCACTGTACTGTCACAACAGCTCCCAGTTAGTGCGAGTTCCATGACGCAAAACTCCTCTTGCTTGCTTCGAAGTTGCTGTCTTGTGAAGCACTACACTATGTCTCTGGTGATGATCAGTGTTGCCAACTCAGAATTCCATTTACCGCTGCACAAGCTTAAAAAAATTACTAAACTGTATATATTATTTTAATGTACCGAAGTGCATATGATATTTCCATGCAGATATTCTGCGTCATCATATGATGAAAGAGTAATGGAACGGAGAAAAATTCTCTTTCATCGTATGATGACGCAGAATATCTGCATGGAAATATCATATGTACTTCGGTACATTAAAATAATATATATGATATGCGTAAATCACTTCGTGATTTAAGACGGCGCTTATTCCGTCGGATCCCGGCCAACTAGTCACTCATCGAGTGCACCTCAGCACATGTGTGGACTTCGGTCCTGCGTTCATAGACATCTATGACGTATTGCAGAGGGCGGCCACTAGAGGGAACCCAAGAGTTGGAGCTTAATCTGAGACGATTCTAACCGGCGTCGGAGTTGTATCCGGTGTGGCTTAGTGGATAAAGCATCAGCACGTAGAGCTGAAAACCCGGGTTCAAATCCCGGCGCCGGAGAGAATTTTTCTCCGTTCCATTACTCTTTCATCGTACTAAACTGTAGTTAAAAAACTCCAGATTTTTCTTAACACATCATTTCCAAATTTGAAATACAAACTATATAGTTTTAGGAACTGGAGAATTTTAGGTTTCAAATTTAAAAAAAAAAAATTCTAATATTTATAATACTTTGGAAATTGAAATAACACTCACCTCTGCCCAGAAGCTTGTTGTGAATGGCAATATTATGTTGTCGAACAACATAAAAACACTCGCTACACTTTTTGTGTGTATAATTATCAGCATGGGTAATTAAATCTGAATATTTTGCATTTAATATCACCTTGCACCATTTTCACCGAGTTTTCGAACTATCACCGGTAACTTCTTCTACCCAATCTTTCAACACGTTTTTTTAACACATCTCTAAACTTTTGTACGTATGTAGTTTTATGCGGCACATTTCTTCAAAATTTAATGAATTAGATCAATAATATACTGGACACTTCGGAAATAATCACATTCACAATCACACCAGTCGGTTCGAAATTTGATTTCACATTGAGCTGGAGACGTGCCTGCGAACAATGAGTCTGATTTTAAGTTATATGTATATCTGTGTTTACATAAACTATAATGCGGAATGATAAATTAAATAATAACCTATATCATATATCATAAATGAATAATAATAATAATTCAGTTCATTATCTATTCTTTATGATTAAATACATCAATTCATTTACAAAACAATGCATACATTAGATTAAGAGGTTAACGAATGCGGAATACCTGTTTGTACAACAATGGATGAGGAATGAAATGGACGTGGTTGCACCAAATCGAATTAACATAAAACGTTGATATTGTATACTCGCACAATGAAAAAGTGTGATAATACCATACTAAACTCTGGTTTATGGTTAACTAACATTGTCTGCAAGTACATATAAAAATTATAACATCTTTACAGAAAAAAAAAAACTTAAACATAATATCATCTCTCTCTGCATCATAAAAAACGCCAAATAAATAGCTAGCCGCTGTCTGTAAAATTCTGTAACTGACCATAGTCCTTAAAACACCAGATTTAACTACAAAACCGCTGACTTGGCAACACTGGTGATGATGACATGAACTAGCAAATAAAACACACTTCAAACCTGTCGCTTTTACTATTTTGAATAATTGATATTTGCCATTGTTGTCGCCCCCGCTAGAGGTCTTTATTTTTGCACCACTCTTTTTTAAACACAGTGTAAGCCTATTTACAATAATGAACTAGAAAGTACAGTCTGATCAGTTTGGATAATATTAATTTATTATTATAAAGCTATTATGATAGTAAGAAAAATTTCTTGCTGGTTATATCTGTAGTGCTCGGGAAAAGTGGCACAAGTCAAAAATGTTAATTTTACAGGAGAAGGATAAAAACTGTCTTCACACTGGTTTATGTCGACTTGATTTTCTTCTATATGAATTATTGTAATGGGAGAAATACTTATCTCTCTTTTCCCAAGCGAACAGATGTTCCGTAAATTGTCAATAAATTAATAAAAAATGTTTGTGGAAACTGGCTTACGCCACTTTTCCGAAGCACTGCAGATATTATGATTAAAAGATGGGAGTTTCCATATATGACAATCAACAATGCATAATCTGAACGATAAATGAAAATCGTAGATGATTAAAATGGCTACTACAAATCAACAGAGGGCACAATGTGTTCTTTGGTATGCTAAATTTGAGAGTGTTAAAAGAGTTCAAAGGAAATTTCGACGTGAGTAAGGTGTGCGTAATTACCTAAATACGATTCCACAATGTTGTGGTATCGAAGATTTGTAGAAACAGGTTCTATGTTAAAAAAAAAACATGCAGGAGTTCGCAGGCGAAACACAGTACGAGAAGCAGAAATCTCTTGGCTTGGCCCCCAAACTCCCCAGATCTAACCCCTCCTGATTTCTTCGTGTGGGGTTTTGTTGAAGACATTGTCTATTCACAAAAACCCAGAAACACTGATGATCTGAGAGTAAAAATTACTCAAACTTTTCAACAAGTCAAGAGGGAAAAATTGGATCGGTGTCTGGTAGAGTTCCCGGGTAGCTCAGTTGGGAGAGCGTTGGTACGTTTAACCAAAGGTCCCGGATTCAATACCCGGCCCTGGAACAATTTTTCCCCTCGAAGTTATTCAAATCAACTTTACAGGGAGTTATACCTGAAAGCTTGATTTGCATAATACACGTCACTGTTCGTTAACAGAAAACCACAATTTAAGTCGCACAGAGTTAGTGTGCACTCGAAGTTGGTTGCTTGACGGTTGTCAGCCCACTTTGAGGTCTGTGGATATAGAGGGAAAAATTGGATCGGTGTCTAGTAGAGTTCCCGGGTAGCTCAGTTGGGAGAGCGTTGGTACGTTTAACCAAATGTCCCGGGTTCGATACCCGGCCCTGGAACAATTTTTCCCTCGAAATTATTCAAATCAACTTTACAGGGCGTTATACCTGAAAGCTTGATTTGCATAATACACGTCACTGTTCGTTAACATAAAACCACAATTTAAGTCACACGGAGATAGTGTGCAATCGAAGTTGGTTGCTTGACGGTTGTCAGCCCACTTTGAGGTCTGTGGATATAGAGGGAAAAATTGGATCGGTGTCTGGTAGAGTTCCCGGGTAGCTCAGTTGGGAGAGCGTTGGTACGTTTAACCAAAGGTCCCGGGTTCGATACCCGGCCCTGGAACAATTTTTCCCTCGAAATTATTCAAGTCACCCCTCTTATGTTACAACGGACATGGGCTGAATTGCATCACCGTTATGAGTTGTGCAGGGTGCGCAATGGGGGTCATGTTGAGCTCTGAGGAATCTCCCATCTTTCAGTGATGTATGCAGAAAGTTTGAACAAATAAAGTTCAGTAGTAAATGTTTACGATGTTTTTATTTTATTTATACCCAAACGGATCACCCTGTATTTGTAAAAATAGTAGCTAATGCTGATATAAATTCATGAAACAACTGAGTGTACACTATAGTCAATGGACACTGGAAGGACATATATAGGACTGATATCTTAGAAGATAAATCCTGCAGATGATTTCAACTCTTTGATGAAATAACATATCTACTGTGTGGCAGTGAGTCCAAGCTAAGACTAGATGGGCTGGCATTTGCCAAATCAAGTGACTTGCATGAAATCCAATTCAGATAACTGGTTTCCTTCATTAAGTACACAGGGCTGATTGAGGGGTGGTTAAAGAACAGTATAATTAATAGCTCAGAAATGGATATAGTTGTAAAGGCTGACTGTGATCCACACCTTTCAATCTAATCGAATCTAACCTAATCTAATTTGATCTTACTCGAGACTACATTCTGAAATGAGGTAATTTCTGGCACTGGGATTCGACACGTGCGATTCTGCCGACCGATAAGCTGTTGCTAGGATCAATTTGAAGGAAGGCTGGACATTGCTACTCCTGCACGCCCCCTGAACCGCCCCTCCACTTGGCGTTATTTATGGGGTGGCATTAATGAAACACAAGCAATTCTCCAAGTGGCTTGCTTCCATGGTCGTTACTCATCCCTCGCCGCATTAAAACGAACGGCTCGGCGTTGAATAACAGGAGGAAAGCCTATTAAAATAATGGAAAGCAAATTGCTGTCTCTAACATTTTGTATATGTTGCTTTAAATACGTTTTGAAACATTCATCCTACTTTCGTCAGCATCAAAATGACAATAGAAGAAAAAGCACTGATCCAATATTAAAACACTTACCAGATTACCACGAAACAATTGGAATTCATACAGTCCTCTCTGTAGATTAAAAACTCAAAAAAGTTTTATATCCATTGTTCAAGAATTAAAACAGAAAATCAACATCCAGAATTTAAAAGAAAATTTACAAATTAAACCAAACCCTTTAACTCTATTAAATATACTGTAGAGTATAATCTAAATTTAACACAAGAAATACTGAAATCAGAAGTAAACGCTGAAATAATGAAACAGTTGTCTTTAGAGACAAATAATATTAGGTACATGGTTGGATGGAGTGGAGGACGATTTAAGGACTCTAGGCGTGAGAAGATGGAGACAGAAGGCTCTGGTTGGACAGGAATGGACCAAGATCCTAAGGGAGGCCAAGGCTAGACTACAATGACCGTAGTGCCAAAGAAGAAGAAGAAGAATATTAGGTACCTTCCACAAAACTGGCTTCATGTATACACCGACGGATCCTTGATCTCCAGGGAACCAGGTGTTACGTGCTGTATCTTTTCACTTTATAGATCTCTTGGATATGGAACAACAAGTTTTGATGGAGAAATCATTGCCATAAGTGAAAGTCTCAGGAGTCTTCTATGCCATATCAATAAATTTAAAAATGCAGTTATATTGTCAGACTACAAAGCAGCTATTCTATCAAGAGTCTCTAGACACACACCTTCATCTCAAACAGCAGAAATAACTAAAATGCTCTCTCAATTAATATCACTCAATAAAATAATTGTATTTCAATGGATACCATCCAATTGTGGAATCCTGGGAAACGAGAATGCGGATGTTTTAGCAAAGAAGGGCAGCACTGCTACTTACAGACCTGTTACTAAATCTACGTATTACTCTGTGAAGAGATTTATTAAATCTACATACTTAGACTTCAACAAACAAAATTTGATAGCACAATCTCAAGGGAAAAATGGAACTCTCTGCATCATAATCCACAGTTGATTCCCGATTTACCACGCAAATCGTCTGTAGCTGCATATAGATTGGCAACAGGCCATGACTGTTTGGCCAAGCATCTTCATAGAATTGGAATGTATCAGTCCCCTAACTGTCCATTGTGCTACTCAAATAAAAAAAATTGATTCAGAACACCTCAAAATCTGTGCTTCAGTGGCTGACCATGACAATATCTTTGAAAAGTATTAGAGTGCAAGAGATCAAATGACTTTATTGTCAAACGCCTGGCATTAGAAAACATCAACAACAACTGTCGTCAACATGTGCTTGTCAAATTATCGAAATTAGAAAATACTATTTACAGATTACACATATTATATCCATGCCGTGTCTAGATTGTGGGTTCGAATCCCACTTGTGGGATGTCCGCGATGTATGTTTTAGGTACAGACCTGCAATTCTTGTAACCGCATGCCTTATTGAGTGTTTCTATAGAGTAGAGCAGCGATGTAATCCCGTTTTATTACGTGCTGTACTTCAATTTCGTTCCAGCAACAGCACGCGTTCAAACCCTTGCTCCCCTGCTATCCCTCTCCTACCTGCAGTCTTATGCTAGACGTTATGGTGAATACATATTTAATATAGTGCATCACTCGACCTCATGCTAAAGAGTAAAGAGCATTGAAGTCAGCACAATATCCTCAATTACTTAAATTTGTTTCAGAAAAAGAATAGTAATAATAATATTAGTTCAAGAGCAGCAGCAAACGTCTTTGAGAGCCGCATGTGGTATGCGGTCCGCGTAATGAGAACCACTGCATACCGTCCGACCAGCGTATAGATAATTATACAGTATGGACACTTCGCGTCGGTACTTTGACCCTATATCATATATACCCAGATAGGTCGACTTTATAGGTTTTGAGGTTAACAACTTTTATCAGGTTTACTACGCTGCCATCTAGTTGTCACGTCATAATTCCCATTTGAATTGCATTAGCGACTGTACTGACATCTCGTGTTCGTTTACGGCGAACGGGTGGCGATCCTGACGGTTGTTCTCTTCAAAGTGCTGCCGATTTTAACATAGCGATGAGTTATCTGTTACATATATGATATAGGCTTCGATGTAGCAGGACTGATTTCAATTACCTTCAAACCAGCTTGAGCGTGAGATTCTGCTTTTTTCCTAGAGTTGGCACTGACATCACACCAGCTAGCAGTCGACACAGCGGAATATAACACATATAATTAATACATCTAGGTACATTATATACTCAAATAAAATAAATTGGACCGATGAAATAATAAATCCGTCATTAACTGTAATGTCTAAACTCTAGAGTTCCTTTTTAATGAGAGTTGGGACGTTGACATCAACAACAATTGTTTGATAGCGCTGAAAATGGAAAAAACAAAACTCCTATGGGAAGTAAAACCATATACATATATTATATTGTATACAAATATTAAACGAATTTTATACATAGTTTTATAATATATTATATTATTTTAGAATATAATTTATTATATATGAAGTATTAAAATATTATTATTACAAACTAGTTTGTCACTGAGAAATGAGGAAAAGCTGTTAACTTGAATTTATTGGAAGCAAAGCGTTACTGGATTATGCAATAAGATAGGCGATGTTTGGATCCTGTGTCTCAACTCTATACTCAATTATTATCTTAGCGTGTGCTCGATTACACTAACCTCTAGCGCTTGAAAGTGGAACTAGACGCCGGCGCACAGAGAACCAAAACAGGAAAATTCGCTCAGTGTCCATTCTATATAATCCCTATTCGCTGGTCCGACCATCAGTATAGTCGAGTGTACAAAGAACGACAAACGTAATACATGTTCGATGCTGAAAATGTATATGCCTATTTCTGCGATAATCTTTAATTCGATTTATTGCAACCTCAAATGAGGAAATAAAAAAACTGAATGAAGAGTTAGATAGGTTAAATAAACTGTTTTGAAGAATTATCGTAGACCAACTAGTCAGAGCATCACGCACATAACAGATTTCAGTTGCATCACTGTATAAAGGAAAGAACCATTTGATGCAACGGAAAACCCCAAAGGCAGAAGAAAGAAAAGCAGGTATACAAACGTCAGAAGATTTCCGAATGCCCACACCACCAAATTGAATTGGGAGAGAGCTTGAGTCCAACTAGTATCGGTAAAACATATATTTAGGATCATTTCCAAACTGGATCGAAAAAGAGCATCAGCTTTATGTAGGAAAGATGGAAGAAGCCATAAAGGAGTAGTAAGCATAAAGTAAGTCATCTTAGGGATTAGAAAACAATTTTTAAGGAGATAATAAGAAATGTGAGGATGTATTAGTTTTCAACGATCGATGAAATATTGCAAAGAAATTAGTTTTTGTTCAGCGATGTGATCGGCAGCTTCCAAAAAGACGGGAAATCCAAGAATTGTTAAAGTAGATTTTGACATTAGTAAAATACCCGGAGCAAATTTTTCAAAAGAAGAGAAAACAGATTGATTAAACTTAAAACAAAAATAAATTTCACATTTATCAGGATTAAGGTCTAACCCTATAGTTGAACCGAATTGAATGGTTTTACTAAGATCTTGCAAAACATCTGAAGGGGCCTCACTTAAGAAACCTTCATCTAAGTAAAAAAAGGTTGAGATCACTAATAAGTTCGTTAAGGGTATGTGTACGTGAATTACCACAATTATTCTCAGAAAATGCAGGCTCTAGATTTCTAAAATTTTATAAGGAAATGAAGTCACAATTGGACAAAAATTACAAGGCATCACAACAAGACTTATTAGAACTTAAATATCTGATAAAAGTATAAAATAGGTTACTAATAATATTTTTAAGAATTCACTTTTTATTTTAAATTAAATTTTCCAAAATTTGAAAATTTTCACACATATTATTTCATAACTCCACAACCATTAGAGATAGATTCTGAAATTTTGTAGATTGATTTAACATGAATTTATGCAAAAGGTAGACTACAATAATGCCCATTTTTTGAAAATAGAAAAATTAGGTCACAAAACATGTAAATTTTAATATATATTATATAGAACAAATAAAAAATTAATTGTATCAAAACAAACAACTCTACATGTCTGAGAGTAGTCTACTTTTAAGAAATAAGTGTTTATTACACCCAGGAAAAATATTAAGGATGTCAGGGAGACCTTAACAATGCTATGGTTACCCAATGATGTAACTGCAGAATTTCTTTGTTTTTTGTCGTACTCTGATAAAACTGGTTTGAAAAATATTATTAGTAACCTTTTTTTATACTTTTATCAGATGTTTAAGTTCTAATAAGTCTTGTTGTGGTACCTTCTAATTTTTGTCCAATTGTGAGTTCATTTTCTCATAAAGGTTTAGAAATTTAAAGCCTGCATTTCCTGATAATATTTGTGGTCGTTCACGTACATATACCCTTAATAAGGGGATGAATTGTTAGACTAAAAGGTAAAGAGCCAGCCGGATCCTCCTGTTGGCAACCTGATTGAGACATAATAAAGTAGAAGGGTATCTGTATAATTGCGAGAAATAGGGGAAAAGTTGTAGAATTTTAAATTTGACAGTTTGCAATATGTTATCTCTTTCAATACAATTGAAGGCATTTCTGAAATCTAACTTAAGAGCGATTTTATCAGAGTGAGAATTGACAGAAATGAATGAGCGCAATGAGTGAATAATACTTTCACAGCCCTGAGGTGAACCGAAACGGAATTGATAGACCAACAACTGCAACTTTCATATTCTTCGCAAGTTCAAAATTTGCATAACAACGGGAAGTGAAGTAAAGTTGTAGTTAAACCAAGAAAAGTGCAGCAGTACAGAACAAGGTACCGTAGACCATATTTCAATGATAATGTGTTCCCCACTTAACTGCACTTGAATGCTTATTCGTTCCATTAGCCAGGCTCTTATCCACGATAAGCCGTTTGTCTGGCACTATCCAGAGCCCTGGAAATAGCATGCACCTTGTGCAAATATATGTAAATTCAGGGTAGTCAAGCTACTACGTGAACAAAATCACTAACGCCAATTTTACTCTTCGCCGAGTTTCAGTTCAGCCAACTTTTCCGCGCGCAAGATGGGAACCCTTATGTCTCATGAGAAAAAAAAAACAAAAGAAAATTGCCTGCCGCATTGCTAAGCCTCCTGGAACAAATTTAAAATTATAATTCGGAGTTTTGTTATCTGTAGTCATAACCTTGGCTCCAAAAATCAGGAGAGGTCAGACTGCAGGATTTAATGTAAAAAATTATACTAGCTTGTTGATATCTAGAGAGATAAGCCGCCTGTGTTTCGTTATCATCCCTTTCCGTGTTCGCAACAAATGAATCGCGTGAGAATTGCTATCTTCTCAGCAGGATTCCCACGGAACGAGAAAATGTGGCGCTGTAATGAGAAACAAGTGAGGAAGTTAAGACGCATTCTTATTTTATCTCACCTCAGAAATAAAAAAAAAAAACTGTTATTTCATACAACTGAGAAAATTTAACAAACTATGAGATGTAAATACAGGCCAACAGTAATTAATAATGGTACAGGAAAATGTATTCCATATCTGCGTATCTGTGACTATGAAAATGACTCTATGCGTGTGTAACTAACGTTTGAACAATTTTATTTGCCTGCCTCTCTATCTCTCTGTCCCCGTCTCTCAATCTGTCTCCCTAACCTGTCTGTCTGTTTGTCTGCCTCTATCATTCTGTTTGTCTCTGCCCGCATTCTTGTCTGTCTGTCTGTTTGTCTGCCTCTATCTTTCTGTTTGTCACTGCCCGCATTCTTGTCTGTCTGTCTCCATCTATCTCCCTACCTGTCTGTCTTTCTGTTTGTCTGTCTCTATCGTTCTCTCTTTCAGCCTGTCTCCCTGCTGTCTCTGTCTATCTCTCTTTCTGTCTGCGTGTATGTCCCTATTTATTTCTCGTTCTATATATATATATATATATATATATATATATATATATATATATATATATATATATATATATATCTGTGTCTATGTATTTCTCTTTCTGTCTGTCTGTATCTACACTCCTATCTATCTATCTATCTATCTATCTATCTATCTATCTATCTATCTATCTATCTATCTATCTATCTATCTATCTATCTATCTATCTATCTATCTATCTGTCTGTATATCTGGCTCTATCTATCTCTCTTTCAGCCTATCTGCTTCTTTCTATCCCTCTTTCTGTCTGTCTGTCTCTATCTACCTCACTTTCTGTCTGTCTCTATTAATCTCTCTTTCTCTCTCTTTCTGTCTGTCTCTATCTACCTCACTTTCTGTCTTTCTCTAGAAATCTCTCTTTGTCTCTCTTTCTGTCTGTCTCTATCTAACTCTCTTTCTGTTTGTCTCTATAAGTCTCTCTTTGTCTCTCTTTCTGTCTGTCTCTATCTACATCTCTTTCTGTCTTTCTTTATAAATCTCTCTTTGTCTCTCTTTCTGTCTGTCTCTATCTAACTCTCTTTCTGTTTGTCTCTATAAGTCTCTCTTTGTCTCTCTTTCTGTCTGTCTCTATCTACCTCTCTTTCTGTCTTTCTTTATAAATCTCTCTTTGTCTCTCTTTCTGTCTGTCCCTATAAATCTCTCTTTGTCTCTCTTTCTGTCTGTCTCTATCTACCTCTCTTTCTGTCTGTCTCTATAAATCTCTCTTTGTCTCTCTTTCTGTCTGTCTCTATCTACCTCTCTTTCTGTCTGTCTCTATAAATCTCTCTTTGTCTCTCTTTCTGTCTGTCTCTATCTACTTCTCTTTCTGTATGTCTCTACAAATCTCTCTTTGTCTCTCTTTCTGTCTGTCTCTATCTACCTCTCTTTCTGTCTGTCTCTGTAAATCTCTCTTTGTCTCTCTTTCTGTCTGTCTCTATCTACCTCTCTTTCTGTCTGTCTCTATAAATCTTTCTTTGTCTATCTTTCTGTATGTCTCTATCTAACTCTCTTTCTGTCTCTTTGTCTCTATTTCTGTCTCTATCTCTCTTCTGTCTGTCTATCTCTAACTTTCTCTCTTTTGTTTGTCTTCCTTTGTATCTATCTCTATCTATATTTCATTTTGTCTGTCTGTCTGTATATCTATCTGTCTTTCTGTCTGATTTCCTGTCTGTCTGTCTGTCTGTCTATCTGCCTGCCTTTCTCTATCGTTTTATTTGTCTCTATATGCCTTCCTATCTGTTTGTCTCTGTCTATCATCCTGTCTGTCTGTCTGTCTGCGTCTATCTATCTATCTATCTATCTATCTATCTATCTATCTATCTATCTATCTATCTATCTATCTATCTATCTATCTATCTATCTATCTATCTATCTATCTATCTATCTATCTATCTATCTAACTCTCTTTCTGTCTGTTTATCTCTATTTATCTTCCTTTCTGTTTGTCTTCCTGTCTGTCTCTATCTTTTTGTTTGTTTCTATCTGTCTTTCTGTCTGTTTATCTCTATTTATCTTCCTTTCTGTTTGTCTTCCTCTCTGTCTCTACTCTCTTTCTCTTTGTCTGTCTGCCTGCCTCTGTCTTTCTATTTGTGTCTGTCCGTGTGTCTTCCTGTCTGTCTGTCTATCTATGTCTCTGCCTGTCTGTATGTTAACATATTATTATCATTGAACTACTTATCTATTTTTGCGTCTATTTCTGTAGCTCTTTTTCTATCCTCTCTCTCTCTCTCTCTTTCTCGTGCCTGATTTTATACCGCCGCGCCGCCAGATCTCGAAAAGTCTTGTTCAGAGTCCATATCTGTATTTAAATTATTCACACTTCGCACTGATAAATAATAGAATTTTAATGCCATAGGTTCATGACCACACCAGGCCTAAATTTGGAACGGACAAACAAACTGTTGACGGCCAAACGGACCCACGTACTACGCAAAGAATAAAATGTCACCCATCGCATTCACTGCAGTCCGTATGGTTTCAAGAACTCGCTGATTCACAGTAACTGAAAGATGGATTGCAAGTTACATCCGTCAGTGATTAATGACATCTGGTGAACTGTCGCGTAATCAGGTCTGGCAAGGGTTGCGTTGTCCGCACATTTTAGACTTCAGTGATGCGCAAATTCTGGTTATCTTGTAATAAAGCGGCTGACATGAACCGGCAACATCAGCGTACAAGCTGTACACAGCAGACTGCATGTAGCTGCAGATACACGACGGGTCGTGCCAGAAAGTTCCCTTCGCAGCGTGTCCAGTTCTTGTGTGCGGATTTACTCGATAACAAAGGCGCGCTTGCGTTCACGTCCGGCTACTCCGTGCTTATAGAAGAACAGGATGAAAAACAGATACAGTATAAAGTGGATTGATCACGTCGACGACGAGAACAAGAGATCACTTGCAGAGTCCGGAACTTACTTCTTTCGGAAGAGGAAATGTTAGATGAAAAACTTAACAATTGAGAAAGAAAGAATAAAAGAAGAAACGAAAGAAGAATGAACTAATATAGATGGATGGATGAAATGAAAGAAAAGGAATAGAAAAATAACTTACTTACTTACAAATGGCTTTTAAGGAACCCGCAGGTTCATTACCGCTCTCACAAAAGCCCGCCATCGGTCCCTATCCTGTGCAAGATTAAACCAGTCTCTACCATCATATCCCACCTCCCTCAAATCCATTTTAATATTATCCTTCCATCTACATCTCGGCCTCCCCAAAGGTATTTTTCCCTCCGGTCTCCCAACTAACACTCTATATGCATTTCTGGATTCGCCCATGCGTGCTACACGCCCTGCCCATCTCAAACGTCTGGATTTAATGTTCCTAATTATGTCAGGTGAAGAATACAATGTGTGCAGTTCTGCGTTGTGTAACTTTCTCCATTCTCCTATAACTTCATCCCTCTTAGGCCCAAATATTTTCCTAAGAACATTATTCTCAAACACCCTTAATCTCTGTTCCTCTCTCAAAGTGAGAGTCCAAGTTTCACAACCATACAGAACAACCGGTAATATAACTGCTTTATAAATTCTAACTTTCAGATTTTTTGACAGCAGACTAGATGACAAAAGCTTCTCAACCGAATAATAACACGCATTTCCCATATTTATTCTGCGTTTAATTTCCTCCCGAGTGTCATTTATATTTGTTACCGTTGCTCCAAGATATTTGAATTTTTCCACCACTTCGAAGGATAAAGCCCTACAGTATAAAAATAACAGAAAGAATAAATGAAGGAAAGAAGGAAATTGTATTGTATTTATTAACATTCCATGGTATTCACAGCTAGAATATGGAACAAGTCAAAACACTTAATACTACTATAAAGTCTTAGGGTGCTATGCATAGACATTTCGCTAGCCCGCGCTACGAGCGTGCTTAACTAGCCCTGGCTATCGACTGATTACTTGTATAGAATTCATATCATATCATATCGCTAAGAATGGCTTATGAATACGAAAAACGTTAGTTCGCTGATCATCCACCGGAAGCCCGCGCTAAGAATGTCTATGAATATGGCCCTATATTTATAGTCACAGTCTAGTTGAAATATATACAGAAGAGGTTTACAACATAGTCTGCTAGTACAACACGAAGTTTTAGTATCAATTTCATGAAGCGTTCTTGAATGTCATGAATTTACCTACAGAATAGAAGGCGTGAGAAGTTAGGTACTTATTTAATTTGGCCCTAAATAATCTTATGTTTTCAGTTTCATTTTTTATATCCATAGGGAGGCTACTAAAAAATTTTACTGCCACATAACGCACTCCTTTTTGATAGAACGATAGACTTGCCGATGGTGTATGAAAGTCATTTTTGCCGCGGATTTATGTTATGAACTGTTGAATTATGCTAGTTACAAAGATTTCACGATTACATACGAGGAAGATTATTAATGAAAAAATATACTGACAAGCCATGATATTATTTGTAGTTTTTTTAAATAGTCCTACACGATTCCCTAGATTTGGCACCTACTATTATTCTAATTACTCTTTTTTGTAGTAGGAATATACTGTTACTATCTGTGGAATTTCCACAAAATATTATTCCAAAACTCATTACGAGTGGAAGTATGCAAAATATATTGTTTTTAAGGTATTGATATTTACTATCATTTGCATAGATCTAATAGCAAAGCAAGCTGAATTAGTTTGGGGTTAATTTCTTTAATATGATTTTTCCAATGAAGTGAATGAATAAATGAATGAATGAGGTTACGCAGCAAGAAACAAAGACGCCAGAGAGGAATAATGAATTAAAAAGGAATTTATAAATAGAGACAAAGCTGAAAGACGAAGAATGGAAGATTATACGAGAGAGTGGGATGTTGAAAGAAAGAAAGAAGGAAACCAAAGAGGAAGGAAGAAAGAAAAGGAAAAATAGGAAATAAGAAGAAAGAGAAGAAAAAAAATAGAGAAATGAAACGTGAAAATAAAAAGAAACAGGAAACATAAAACCGAGGCGGAAAAAATGGGAAAGGCAGAAAAGAAAAGAGAAAGAATGAAATATGAAAAGCGCTAGATATATAGATAGAAAGAAAGAACGGAAAATAGGCAGGAAGAGAATTGTGAGTGAAAGAGAAGAAAAGAAAAAAAGAATACATGAGTTACTAATAAGTATGAAGTAATAAATTATAATAGCAAAGTTGGATAAATTGAAGGAAGAAAGAGGTAAATAAAAAGACTTACAACGTTTTTGTATCCCTATTGTTCGCCTTCTATAGCCATAATCTGTGAACAGATTTTGTTAAATCTCTTATCTTTGGAGAATTGAATCAGGACGACTCAAGAGCCTCTGGTGTCTGCTTACTGAATGATTTTCTGTCGCGACATCCCCCGAAGCTTCCACTAGAGACTTGGATTTCCTTCTTAATTGTGAACATTGGTGCAAAAGTGTTACAAGTGGCTTTCCGTTCCTTCAGTAATTATTACATGTTCTATATATTATTTTAACTGAATTATTTAACGGTTCTGATGTTCATATTATCGTAAATAGAAAACCACTTGCTGAATTTTGAATTAATCCAATTTTATTTAAAACAATTCTGATTTATATTTTTGCTGGTAAGATTAAATTTTAGTCGACGAAGACAACTGTTGTGAGGGGGTTACTGCAGACACACTCGTTTTTTTTCAACAATAATTTCACTAATACTCAAACAGTATGTATGTGATTACAATGAGTGAGTGAGTTATTATAATGAATTGCGTGAGATTTGCAACAAAGTAGAAAATTAAGCGCGAACTTGTGTTTATAAAAGTGATATCGAGGTTTATAGAATACCTATGTGTGCGCCAAGCTTTCAGGACACTTATCTCACTCGGTGATACGCTATACTTCCGAAACAATTTAGATAAATTTGAAATGGAAAAGGTTATAGTCTACACACGGACTTTACCAGCATGTAGCCATCTTGGTAACTCAGTTGGTAGGACACGGACTGAAGTTCAAATCTCGTTGATAGCGGAGTTGTACTGTTGGTGGACAAAGGAAAGATTGCGAGGGGTTTTCCCTTTTCCCCTCGTCATTCAACCAGCACTCTACATAATTCCCCTTTCATTATCATATCAGTTTTTTTTAATGTAGCATCTCCTGTGTATGAGTGACTCGTAGTCGCCATCCGGTGAAGCAGATGTTCTTCGCGGTTTGTTCAGATATTGGTAGATGGCAGTAATGATGAGTTCTAATCGACTCATAGTCCTGTATGAATAGGCACCGAAACCCCGAGTTTGTTTGTTTATTTGTTTGTTTATTTCTTAACGGAGATATGATGACTCATCCATACATACAGTAGATCGAGTCCACACCTGTGGAGTAACGGTCAGCGCGTCTGCCCGCGAAACCAGGTGGCCCGGGTTCGAATCCCGGTCGGGGCAAGTTACCTAGTTGAGGTTTTTTCCTGGGTTTTCCCTCAATCCAATACGAGTAAATGCTGGGTAACTTTCGGTGCTGGACCCCGGACTCATTCCACCGGCATTATCACCATTTCATTCAGACGCTAAATAACCTAGATTTTGATACAGCGTCGTAAAATAACCCAATAAAATAAAAAAAAAATACAGTAGATCTATGACGAATGGCAGATCACCAATAGATTGTTTTTTGTTTTTACATTCATCGTGCGAACTACTACCGAGATGTCAGCCTCATGACCAGAGCTAGGAAATTGGTACCAAAACTGTTAAGTTATGTGAGCTTGAACTATACCTCTACTGAATGAAAGGTATTAACGCAACTCTCAATGTCAGTGAACCAGAACGACAAACACGCACATCCGGATGATAACCAAACATGTGCTCCAATCGTCCACGGCCTTAGAACAAGAAAATAATAAACGAATAATATAAAAACAGTAATTGTAATTATGAACTTCGTAACTTCTAATTTAAAATAATTTACCCATACATATAAAAATAACATACAAAGTATACAATTATGATTCTAGCCTCATTATAATAAATAACAATGAACATTTTCATTTTATCAAAAGAAATACTCGTTTTATGTTGAGAAAAAAATAAAAACGATATTTGTCCTCTGAAAATAATCATTCTATATCACAAGGCGTTACTGGAGAAAATCTGAAATATGATGCAGTATTTCTTATTATCACCAGGTGAACAACTATTTTGTGCGAGATGGTGCGTATTTGCTTGGTTTCCGCACAAAACCAATCCGCGGAAAGTGTAAAATTCCACATTCAGTATTCCCAACCTAACACACATAACAAATTCCCTCTTCTTACTGCTTAAGTGACATATTGATTTTACTGCTTTAGGCTTTTAACGTATTATTTTTAGAGACGTTCAATATAGTAATAATTACAAATTGGAAACTTACCACTACAATTTCACCTAAATTGCACTGTTAATTATTGTTTTTAAGTATTTGCAAAAATCATTACATAACCTTACCGTTTGTTTTAAGTTCGCATTTATAGACTGGGGTAAAAAAACAGACGTATATCACGGTCTGCTGGAGTATAGTAAACACAGAAAACATTTTAAAGCAGCAATGTTGAAGATAGATATTTTTGTTTTACAAATTTGCCGTCATAGAACAGAAACCAAGATGGAGATTTCATTGCAACTAATTAGAAATTTCTCTTTCAGGTATGCAGTAAACGATATTAGCACAAAATAATGCACGATACACGAGTGGTATGTTTTCTTTCAATTCTCGGAAATTAAAAAAGCTCAACTACGTTTCGCTTTTTCAAACTTTTGCTCGAACATGAAAACTTCAATATACCGCTCTTGTAACGCATATTACTATTGTGAATCTAATAGTGTATCTCGTATGTGGCACATAATATTAAACCCATATTTGTTTTCAAGAAAAATTTAATTCCTATTGTAGTGGCAGCTAGGAAGTTCGTATCGTAATTCCAATTTTGAATTTGGACTATAACGCAACCGAATGCATAGCAGCACGAGACGTCAATATTTAACGAGGAATAATCCGGGAAAAAATTAACGTGTTACAGAATTCTGTTTGCATAATTATTTAATAACAGATGAGTTTACTTTTTTGGAATCATGCATCAGATTAACATTACGTAAATAATAAATAATAACAGAATAGCTCACTTTGTATAATACCTAAACTATTAATATAAATTAACAATATTCTTGAAACTATTCACGACTGTATACAGCTCCACAGAATGATACTATGCGTTGTTTATGTGAACATACTGTATATTGTCTGCAGCGAGCGGAAGCAGAGCGAGGCGCGGGTGAGCTCTATACTCTTCGCTGTAATGAACTGAAATCTACTGTTTTGTTACGAACTTTCTACCTGTGCTTATGACCCTTCATCTACTTAGAATTTGGATAGAATTACAATCAAGATGTGTTCCCTGATAGTACCTGTAGCACTCGCCAAACATGACGTCACGTCAATACAATCTATGAACAAAGAACTTACCTCCGTGCGCCCCTGGACCAAAATATGTTCCCTAGTAAGTAATAGCAATAGCAGTAATAGTACTTCGTTTAGCAATGCTTTCAATTGAAGATGTTATTCATTGTTGAAATATGACGTGACAAAAATGGCCGACATATTCTTCCTGGAGTCCTGTACCAGGAACAGAATACTTTCATGTGCCACAAATCTACGATTCGGTACCTACAGCTTTATTTTCGCTCTAGGAGAAAGTAATGTAAATCGTATTTCAAAATTCCTTTCCTCATTTGGATTTAAGGGGTTAGGTACAGCTTACAGCAGTAAATTTTTTGGAAATATTCAACATTTTTTTCCTCCATTACCGTATCTTGAATAATAATGAAAATTGGTATGTGTAAAACATTGTCCTTCTGCTATATGAAAAAAAAAATATTTTTACGATTTAAAAACATTATTTATATATTTTTTTCAAAATTCAAAACGGTGGCAGTTCACTGTGCAGTGATGAAGCGTTTCCCTTATAACTCAAAAACGTGTTAACTTTTTCATGTTCTCTCTCTTTTATTTTATTGCTCATGTTTACAATATCATGCTCTTTCAACTACATTCCTTAATAAATATTTTTTTTATTTTGTGTTACAAGAAAATACTGATATTTGACCATTTTTTATCAGACAATCTATCAAAAGTAGAGAAGTGATTTTGCATCATATTGTAGATATGACATACATAAATACACACAAAAAAATTTCATCACAGAATGTTGGATTTTTTTTAGTTATGAGACAAACTCTTCATCACTGCATAATGAATTTCGAATTTTGAAAAAAAATATGTCATTTTTTTATCAACAGTAATCTCACTAGAGGTTTTGATTTATCTAGAGAAAATCAAAACTCGAGTGGGATTTAACTGACTATTACACGATTAGAAGAAAGTATATAAAGATTAGAAGTAATGAAGTACTCCAATACAATAAAATATTAATTGACTTACGAAAATACAAAAATGTTTTCAAATTTGTACCATCTCAACATTATAAATATTACGCTAGTAGATGGCAGTAGTGTGTTATTATTAGCTCTTTTCTTGATATCAGTTGTGCCAACTATGGAATCTTCATTGAACTCTGTGGAAGGTTACTGGTCAAGAAGGCTTTGTTGATTCAGTTTCATTTTTATTAAAACAGTTGCGTTCCACTTCAATTATCCCGATCCCAGTAATCAACGTCACTTGACAGATGATTTTCAATAAATCTTAGTATTAAACAATCTCTGATACGTGACTATTCATAACATCATAGTAGAAGCTATAACAAACATAACCTAAATGATATAAACGAGTGTTAGAAAAGTTTTAATTAGGGATGATGAAATAAACAAGAAACGTTTTAATTAACGATGATGAAATAAAAAATAAACATTAATAATTTCAAAAGGAACAATTACTGAAAGTACAATTTTCAAATTTGAATGTTTTTTAGTTGTTGGTGGTTCAGTTGATGTTATATTGGACGTGTGCGTAAAAGAAGTGAACTCGTTGATGTACATGGTGTATCCCTCAACTTATTCAGGATTTCCGAATGGTGATCTTCATTTATTTGTAAATAGGGTTTCAGGGAAGATGCATAGCTATGTCCAGTGATCTTTATTAATTCTTGTTCTTGAATGCCAATGCGAGTCATATTTGAAAGTGCTGTGCATCGACTGGAGTGGTTTGTAATTTTCTGTTTTTGACGTCCAGACCAGTGCAGTTTGAAATGTTGGCAAACAAAGAAACAAATGCTAGGGTAGTGATAAAATTAAACAAATGCTAGGGACGCGATAAAATTAAACAAATGCTAGGGACGCGATAAAATTGTGCGATAAGCAGCCATGATGGGTTGAAAGACGTCCTTTCGCACGGTTTTATTGGTCAAAAGTAGTGTGACGTAGTAAAAGTGTAATAGTCGTAAAAATATTTTTGTCGTATACCAGAAGGACAGTGTTTTACACATACTAATTTCCATTATTGTACAAGATACAGTAATGGAGGAAAGAAAATGTTGAATATTTTTAAAAAAATTACTCCTTTAAGCTGTACCCAACCCCTTAAAACCGCAAACCTCTGATCTAGTCAGATAATAACGACTCGGTTGTTGAAATTAATCAATATTTCTTTAGAAATGAATTCGGATGTTATAATAACAGTTAACAGGAATCCTTTTCGTTAACAGGTACATGATAACCAGGCTTCGAGACTTCGGACCCGATAGAGAAGTTCAGTGGGAAATCAGCATAACGAAGTACTGAGTATAGTGGTAAAGCGTACAGAGGGTGGGGCTACTGTGGAATGAATGACAAAAAATACGCAAAGAAAAACGCTCTGGATTTGAAGGTTCTGACGAATAATTTGGTTTTCATACAAACCTATTTTCAAACTGTGTCTGAAACTATTACACTGTTAGAAAAGTCAGAGCAAGAGGTGCCGGAAGCCCTCAAATTAGTTGAGGAAATGACACAGAGAATTAATGAGACACCAAGTACACCGGTCACTGAACGTGTAAAACAGAAATGGAAATTAATTATACGTAAAAATAACGGATTGAACATATGGAACATTGAGTAATATAAACAGCAAATTAGTGGACATAGAGTCACCCGAGAATAAAGGACTGTCTCTTAGAGACTGTAATGATGTTAGGTTTTTTTTTCGTTTTGCTCCTATCACGTCCTGCGACGTAGAGCGCAGCTTTTCACAGTACAGACTGTGTTTGGCAGATAAGATTTACGTTTGAGACACTGAAAATGTATCTTGTAGTACATTGCAATTCGGTACTGTAACTGCACTTCCTAAAGACGACCAATAGGATAAATGAAGAAATTAAAATTGCTACATGTTTATTTCCATCATTAACATTGTGTATAATTAAACACAAATGCTTATAAAAGACAGGAGAATAAATACTTTTCACATTCTTTTGACATTGTCATTGTGTAATGTACAGGCTTCGAGACTTTGGACCCGATACAATAATTTTACTGTGCATGCACTATAGGTTGTTGACTCGCTGCAGGTAGTGAAAGGTAGAGATGTGTTCAGATAACAACGTTGCTATTTAGAATAGAGTACGGTAGTATGGGGAAACGTACACAAATGGACATTCTGAAAGTAAATATACATTACACAATGACAATGTCAAAAGAATGTGAAAAGCATTTATTCTCCTGTCTTTTATAAGCATTTGTGTTTAATTATACATAGTGTTAATGGTGGAAATAAACATGTAGCAATTTTAATTTCTTCATTTATCCTATTGGTCGTCTTTAGTAAGTGCAGTTACAGTACCGAATTGCAATGTACTACAAGACACATTTTCAGTGTCTCAAACGTATATCTTTTTCAGTTTTCTACCAAACACAGTTTGTACTGTGAAAAGCTGCGCTTTACGTCGCATGAATTTATAGGAACAAAACGAAAAAACCTAACATCATTGCAGTCTCTAAGAGACAGTCCTTCATTCTCGGGTGACTCTATGTCCACTAATTTGCTGTTTATGTTACACAATGTTCCATATCCGTTATTTTTTCATAAAATTGATTTCCACTTCTGTTTTACACGTTCAGTAACCGGTGTACCTGGTGTCTCATTAATTCTCTGCGTCATTTCCTCAATTAATTTGAGGGCTTCCGGCATCTCTTGCTCTGACTTTTCTAACCGTGTAATAGTTTCAGACACAGTCTGAAAATAGATTTGTATGAAAACTAAATTATTCGTCAGAACCTTCAAATCCAGAGCGTTTTTCTTTGCGTATTTGTTGTCATTCATTCATTCTTCAGTACCCCCACCCTCTGTACGCTTTACCACTATACTCACTACACCGCTATGCAGATTTCCCACTGAACTGCTCTATTGGGTCCAAAGTCTCGAAGCCTAGTAATGTATATTTACTTTCAGAATGTATATATGTGTGTGTTTCCCCATACTACCGTACTCTATTCTAAACAGCAACGTTGTTACCTCAACACATCTCTACTTTTCACTACCTGCAGCGAGTCAACAACCTATAGTACATGCACAGTAAACTTATTGTATCGGGTCCCAAGTCTCGAAGCCTGGATAACCTATGTTGCGATAGGACCAAGTACAATTTTGTATCTTATTTCACTGAATCTGTTGAAAAGGCCGCAGAGTGAACTGCCAGAACCTACATTACTTGTTTTTGTCACGTCGTATATTGAACAGGCTGAGCGAGTGTTTATTATCGCTTGTCTTAAGTTTTAAGAGCAGATACTATCTCCTCACTCCACAATCGGGACAGCATGCAATTTGGACTTTTAACGTCAAACTCTCGGGCTTTATCTCACTTCACTGTGGAAACGATAACACCTCTAACACATTTTGTGCGCATAAAGAAGTAAACAAAAGACATCGTCGCAGCGCGTTAACTCGATCGGTTACCTAGACAACGTCGCATTAATTTCACTCTCTACTGCACCGAGCTCTAACCTATTTCCATCGCTGTTTTTGTCGACTTTAATAAGACGTCACCTAGTTAGGAGATCTGAACATGCGCAACAAGATAAAGCTTACAGACTATTCATTGTGCTGCTACGCAGTTTTTATCAGCAGTCAAAACCCTCCTTTGAAACAGGACGTGTAAATACACAAGCAGAAGTATAGTATGAGGTAAACAAATTGAAAATCAATGACAGTGAAGACGAATCGCAGGTTCTTAGTATTTTTTCTTCATTTTTCTACCAATATTTATAAGTAGACAATGGATGCGGGATGACTTATCGTTGAATGTAGGTGTACATTTACTATATGTTACATTTTTTTCACTCAGACCATTGGCCCAACAGCTTTTAAACGTAAACAGACGAAGTCAACATGCTACTGTATCTCTGTACAGTCAGAAGGAAAAATGACGTACTGAGGTACTGTAGTACATACCTTGCAAGGTTCAGTCCTCGTCGTCATTGATGTAATTATCAGCGTTGCAGTAAACGACGATATTATATTCTCGTAAGATGTCGAAGCTGTATCGTCTTCGCCTATCGCTTAAACAGTTTTTGTATCGAGAGAATTTCTGAAGAAAACCTCTAAAATGGGGATCACTCAATTTCTTTAGAGGAATATTTGTACTGAGCATCATGTTGCACGTGTCGTTAGACCCGCACAACTAAGTGATGATGATGATGATGATGTAGATGATTCCTCAGATTTCATTTCAACGCATTTCCTGTTCGATGTACTGTTGCAATGTTTCTCTATAGCCTGAGTTCTGGTTTTTATTTTAATTTTTCATACATTACACACGATATTGTCTTCGTTAATATAATATAAAATGTCACTCTCATACTTCTTAATTGAGTTTCGTATCTCTGAGCGAATTGAACGTTTTGCCTTCGACATTATGAATGGATCAGCACAACGCTATTCAACGTGTACTAAATACTTGAGCAGAATAACACAACTGCATACATTGCGTTGCAATGTTACTATGAACGTACCAGGGTTTCTTCGTTCTGTACGCTGCTGTACTCGCCAGGTACACAAAAGACGGACGGCGCGGCACGTGCCATATACTCTGATACGAAACAACTTCACTTTTCCTTAAGTCATTCCACATACACTGTCTATTTACAAGCAATGTAACTCCTTCATTATGTAATACATAATGTAAAAGCCTCAGTTTAATATAACACAATTCAAACATCACACGAACAACACATGTCTGTAGAAGGGAGATAAATTTGAACTTACTGTCGGGAATCGAGTCGCGATCCGCTGAATGAGGTCGATGCCTTGGGAGTTTTTTTTGCCACAAAGATTGAAGAGTCTATGTACTTAGCTGCCTTTTTCTCCAAGTCACATACAAGCTTGAGATCTCTTGTTTCTTTTCACTTACAACTAATCGATAAACTGTAAGGAGGAATATTCGTTCTTTCTCTAGTCTATTATTCTTCCTAACCCCAGATGTTTGCAAGATTATTTGGATCCGCTGCCATTCACTTAAACCGTAAAATGTACAGGCACAGTCTAGTATAACTTATACAGTCACGAAGCTTGAGTTGTGAGGTTGCTAGGAACAATAGACTGTGCCGGTACTATTTTGGATTGTCTATAATGAGGCGATATTAGCGATCCTAGTTGTTAGCAACTATCTATGGATGCATATTTACTAGTATCCCCTTAATTATATTAAATCCATATTCACCCATATTACATATAAGCTTACTTAATATATTAAAATCACCACATAGAGTATAATAAAATAAACGAAAAGAATAACAAACAGTCAAACCTGTAGAAAAATAAAACAAAAAAAATCCGAAGATACGTATTGAGCTTCGTGACTGTATATATTAGACTGTGGTACAGGTATAATGAAAGTTGAATATCTTGTTCTTTGGAGTGTAAAAATATCTTTCGTTCATAATCCAGAAAACGAAGTCTTATATTCATTAATAAATTGGTTTCATATTAGTATGTCTGTATTTATTTCTAGATATTGAAAAGATAAAAGACTTTTCCGGTTTCGAACACATGTAATTTACGTTTTATGAATCTGAGGTGGATGAAAATAACACCAATGGAAAGAGAAACTCAAAAAGTTTAGTTGTGGCAACATTGTTTTCATAGTTGGTAACACTGCCTCATAATAGCGCATATAAACAAATTTGTTCATTGTTGAGGAGAAATGGCTGCTATAGAGGACAGAAAAGCTTGATTTTCATGAACCAGTCGGTTATTAATGTGCAACGGCATTACTGAACAAAGTTTGGTGCAGATCCTCCCAGTGGACCTACAATCCGTAATTTGTACACTGATTTTAGGGCAAGATTCTTCGCAAACGTTGTGATTTCACCCGTATCGACTACAGTTGCTGCAAGCCCTAAAACCAGAGGACAAAGTGCGACGAAGAAATTTCTGCAAACGTGTGCAAACTTTGTTTGAAAACGGTGATGAATTTATTCGTTACGTGATGTTTTCTGACGAAGGCACTTTTCATCTTTTCGGTAAAGTGAACAGACATGACCTCAGAATCTGGGGGTCGGTAAATCCGCGTACCTACGTGGAACTTGATTATAAGCTTGATGTGTGCCGTGTTACCAAAGGGGGACACATTGAACATCTTTAGGGTTAGGAACTAAATTTTTTCAGTTTCTCTTTCCATTGGTACACTGACGTTCAAAAGTATCCGGTCTACGATTTTATGATCGTGTAAGCGATCTTTCCTACCACTGGATAACTCAGAACCGAAGATATGAAAAACTGACAAACTTTGAAAGAGTACCGCTAGTGCTCAATAGGTGGCACCATTATTGAGAGCCGTTAAGAATGTCAGTGAAAATGATTGCGTACATTAACCATAAATTATTCGTCTAATAGACAATATCCGCAGTTTCCAGCCGAACTCAGTATTGTTTTACAATCAATAGAGTGGGATGAAAAATTAAATTCTATAACACAGGTGTATTTATCTACGATTGGCAACAGTGACTATTATCTTCGCCATCTATGCATAGAAGTAATAACTAAAGATCGACACTTACACAAACAAATTATCGATCACTATCGATTAATAGTGTCAGATATCTTTGAACGTCAGTATACTATTTTCATGCACCTCAGATTCATAGAACGTAAATTACATGTGTTCGAAACCGGAAAGGTCTTGTGTAGGAGTCCAGTATAATTCGCAACATGTAAAAGGAGTTGTTGTGAAGCACGTAGACAAAACGTAATCTATAATGAAAATGTATATGTCGTATGTAACATTAATTTTTTTGTATGACTTGAGGCTTTCCCGGCGTTTGATATAGAATAACTCTTCTCGGGTTCTCAGCCAGGTGAGTTGGAGATTAGCTTCCAAGCTTTCGACGGCTAGCTCTGCCATCTTCTTCGGCTAGACGTGGTCCCACATCACTTCGTCCCTGAAGAAGATGGCAGAGCTAGCCGTCGAAAGCTTGGAAGTAATCTCCAACTAACCTGGCTGAGAACCCGAGAAGAGTTATTCTATTAATTTTTTTTATCAACAGCAGGGTTGTTCTGTATAAACGTACTTGCTTCTGAAGTTGAACATCTTGAGGAATAATTAAACATGCCAGAACAAAGCAAAAAGTTGAATTTATTTTTCTGTTGTAAAATACAACGTTGACGATAAAGCCGAAGCTCTTTTCTTCCAAATGCTAGCGAACACAATAGGGAAGAGAGGATTCATTAGATCGTAGCGTCTATTGATGCACAACGTTGCATGAACGATCCTCTGTTATTTTTCAATTGAAGTTCTTCTTGTTATGTACGACTTGTTTGTTCATAATATTCTTTGTGGAGAAATTCACAATTCTTACATAATACAACCTGTTGTCACCACTTTAATTCTCACAATTAAAATCATCATCTCCTTTCGTTGGGAAGAATCTGTCAGGTCAGGTGACCTGTTTAGGCCAAACTGCTGTAAATATCCTTTGTGGTAAAGTGTGTAATCGTGTCGAGGCATTATAGAAAACTGCGCAAGCACTGATAACACTCGTAACTTAGTTAGCAGTTAAAACTCGTACATTCATACATGGAACAGGAACGAAACACACTAGACAGTGGCTTTACATAGGCTGTGCATGGAACAGGAACGAAAAAAAAACTAGACACTGACTTCATATACGCATGAAACAGAAACGAAACAAACTGATAATACTCGTAACTTAAATAGTACTTAAAACTCGTACTTTTATACGCATGGAACAGGAACGAAACAAATAAGACAATGCCTTCATATACGCATGGAACATGAACGAAACAAACTAGATAATGGCTTCAGTGCAACTGGTGTTCACTCACACAACTTACATGGATAAATATATAATAGGATGCGAAACTGCGGTCAGCACCATCTGGCAGTGGGAGGCTGAAATAAGATGATCAGCGCCCAACGTCGTAGGTGGTGAACATTAGAACTACGTATTGGGTACATTACCCAGAGTTTTCTATTTATCCGTTCGAGATATTGCTCGAGGACTCGATGAGGAGCCAAGATGGCAGAAAGAAACTTGCTAATAAGTGAACATAAAGTGATATTACGTGTGTGTATGAGCAGTGCATGTTAAACAGTGATGTTTATGGACGTTGTAAACATAGTGTTGTTGAATGTATTGTAAAGTAATAGTAATGTAATAAATTGAACTATCTAAGTAGTTCTTGCAGACTTTTCAATTGCGCTGTACAATAAATACCAAAAGAATACAATCCAAATTATCTAACCTTTTGCTTTATTGTTTTTGTCTGTGTCTGGTTATATTTTAATTGGGTAGTGTAAAATAGATCGTATCTTTTATCTTCCTGTTGGCTCCGGTAAGAATTTTCAGTAGAAGCTGCTGTGAGGAATAAAAATGTAAATGTTTTATTTCAAATTGGGTTAGTTTTGAATATCTATGAGGGTGGGATGGAATACTTTCTGCACAGTTTAACATTTTCGTCACCAGGTGCGTTGCTAAATGCATGGAGTAATTACTCTTTTCGCTACTTGGTGCGCTGCTAGATATAATAACGCCCCTCCCTCTAACAGGTGGCAGCAAGATCATTTTCTACAACCGCGCCTCTAGTATGTGTTACGGGAACTCGGTAAGTTTCGCATCCTATTATACAGGGACATCACTTTATTTTTACCAACATTTTTAACATTAACCTGGCTATACTCGGAAGCACTGTTGCCCCCTTCCATTACAGGAGTTTGATGTTACTAGTGAAATATGTAAACAAATCATTTTACTAGGTATAGGAGGAGAGAAAAGTAGTGTATCCATTTATGTTGTAGGGAAATACGATATTACGATATTCAGTTTGATCACCACTTTTACGGAATTTATCAAAATACAGCAGAGTAGTAACATTTTTTTTTCAAAAACTCAATTTTTCAGGTGACTATGTTCGTTATGTAATGTCTACTTTATTTAGCATATTGATTATTGATGTTAACATACAATATAGAGAGTGCACTTAAATTGAGGGGGTCATAAGTAAAGGGCTGTAAGTGGACTTAAGTTACTTTTGAGAAAATGGGGTTTAAATATTTAAGCTTTCGTAAAATCGGTGACATTTTTATTTAAATTTTAATATGTGATGCGATTAAAATATCCCTTTGCCACTAAAATTTTAGATACTTTAGCTTACACTGGATGCACTTAACTCATGTTATTACAAATGTCACTAGCATTCCTTTGCTTCTAGCCACCTCAATTCAAAATAAGGTAATCTGAATTTTTAAACAAGTTGCTGAAAATGGTTGCCGTTCATTACAATGCAGGCTTCAATTCTTTACGCATATTATTAAAAACATTTTGAAGCATATTCTCTGAAATTGAATTTATCGTTTCTCGAATATAATTTTTTAGTACGATATTATTAATATAGGTTCTTTCTTCTATAGAAAACGCAACCATATTTCTGAAACACACTATACACTGCAGTGTTTACTTCGCTGCTTGAAGACTTTGAATGCAACAACGGCCGTAAGTTTGTGTGTCTGACGGGAGCAAGGACATTAGTGAAGGGATGGGAGTGAAGTACATTCAGAAATGCAGGTACAATAAAAATGCAAGTAAAAATAAAATGATGTCCCTGTATATTCATCCATGCAAGTTACTGTTGTCACAAACTTGCGCAAATCTTATGCGCGGGCGGCGGGAGTTCCAGCTGCGGGGATATTACAACTGTTCAGGCGGGAGTCCCAGCTGCTATGGCCGGCGTATGAACCTCCGTGCCACGGCCGCAGTGTGAAAGAAATTCACTGCATAGCACTACAGTACATAATATTATTTACTTCATTTCAGTTATTCTTCATTGTAATTTTATCTCATGTTTCTCCGAAAATTAAATTGGAATTTATTTTTAAGTTTTTCATTGTTTTGTATTCTCTCCGCAAATCAAATTGTGCTTTACTTTTTAGTTAACCTTTCCTTTGTATTCTGGATCCTAGTGGTCAGCCGTAGATGTCGGCCAGATGTCCCAAATTGTAGAATTAGTACAGGGACATCATTTTATTTTTACTAACATTTTTAAATTAACCTGGCTATACCTTTAGAGAACCGGAAACACAGTTTGCTACCCCCTTCCACGACTGTAGTTCGATGGTACTGGCGTAAAACACAAACAAATCACTGTACTAGTGTAGGAGGGAAGAAAAGTAGTTCATCCATTTATGTAAACTGGGAAATATCGCGATTTTGAGTTCGATAATTTTCATTAGGCTTTTGTTTAATCAAAATACAGTACTGTATTAAGAATAGGTGTTTTTACTCACGAACTGAGCTATCCATTCGGACGTATTCATTATGCAGTGTACATTTTACTGTCTACAGTACATTAGCGTACGATATAGAAAATGAAGTTAAATTGAAAAATAATCATAATATGTATATTTAAACACAGCTTTGAAAATGGTGGCCGTTCATTTCGATACAGGCTTCAGTTCTTTTTGGCATATTATCGCACGTAGACTATTGTACCTAATTCCAATTACCAGTTTTGTCCTTCGTACTAGTAACTCATGTTGAAATAATTCTGTACCTAGTCTATATAAGAGTACCTTACGTACTGTAAATTCAATCTTCACTTCTGCCCGACCCGCACAGATAAAATTACTCACACATGCTATCTACTGTCCGTCCAAGTGGTTATGCCGCAGGATCGTAGAAAGGGGGAAATCACGTGACAGTTAATTACTTAACGAGGCCCTTTTATTTAAGTTATTTTAAACAGTTGTATAATATTGCTTAAACGTCCAATTCCTAACAGAAATTAATGTTTTCAGAAATGAGTCAAGACAGCCTAGCTTTTACAGAGGGGCGAGTAGAAGCAGGTGGGGGAAATCGGGATGCGACGTATGCAAACGGACAGTACCTGTGAGAAAATAATTCAATATTGAAAACTCTTTCGCCACTTGAAAACGCGAACATATTTCTGGAACGTACTATACTCACTAACTCAGTGCTGTTTACTATATGCGGTCTTAGTTCTGTGTGGAGGACAGTTGGAACTCCATTAGTAGAAAGGGTGGGAGTGAAGTACATTCCAAAACTCAGATACAATAAAAATTGATGTAAAAATAAAATGATGTCCCTGTAGTTCTTAAGGCTCGTTGTCGCATAAAGGTCACTTTATTAATCTTGTTACATACAACACGGGTGATCTTCTGGCTGGCAAAAAGAAATGTATAAACAAGTCGTCTCTTCATGAATAAGATTAAGTTTCAACATCCAAAGTCGTTACCGTAGTAACCACGGCCCCCTGTAACAGTGTAATGAAAGCACGAATACAGTTGGAGTTGTGCATGACGCGTGTTTTCGTCATGACAACATCTAGCAAGAGATGGAGCTGGAGGGGGGAAGGAACTTGGCGAAGCGCATGCAAAACTTTCTCATCATGAAGTCTTTGAAGACTGCCCGAGAATATAAATTTAATTCTGCCGGCCTCGGCTCTAAACGGGATTAGATATCTCGTACATGAAACTTTTCTTAACCCTTGTTAAACCTTCCAGACCATATAATGCTTTGTAGGCCTATCAAAGTTCAGATGTTACAAAGTTGCTAACCGTCTGAAGGAAGCGAGTACACAAGAACTCGCCACTCAGTCGAATGCCCTTTATGAAACAATTTACCATATTATGCTACAATTACTAAATATAATAATAATAATAATAATAATAATAATAATATAATATAATATAATATAATATAATATAATAATAATAAAATTGGGGTGGAGCAGCATCATTTGTACTTAATCCATTAATTTTATTACATAGAAGATTAATAAAAATTTGTCTAACCAAAAATATGGATTACCCAACAAATTTAATTTATACAGATTTTAAAGTATTAACTATTGAAGAAATTTATAAATATAGTTTACTAACTTACTACCACAGAAATCAAATAAAGCATAAATCTAATCGACATGAATATCGTACTTGAAGACAAAAGTCTACTTTCCCATTAATTGAGCCTAAATATCATACAAGTGCAGCTGTTAAACATGGTGCTAGTTTCGGCCCAAGACTTTTTAATAAAATTACAAACCATTTTCCAAATTTGAAATATTTTAAAATGGAAGCTCTTAAAAAAGAAATTTATAAGTTTATTCTTGATATATAGTATTAACAAATGTGTGTATCTTTTACCATTTATTTCTGTCGACTATATTTATGTTTTCATGGAATATCACTAGCTTCTGTCTGATTGTTAATTTATACTAAATGTCCTTTTTCATCTTTTTTTCTTTTTCTTCTTTTTTTTTGCTCTTGTGTGTTATTTATTGGTTTGAATTAAGTTATTGTATTTAGTAATCTGTCCTTGTAAATTTTATGTTATATTATTGGCTAAAACCACACCGTACACGAGCCTGGCTCTTACGGTAGTGGCTAGATACATTTTTCTTTTATAAATTTAATTTGTACTTAGTAGCTAGATAGCTAGTTAAGTAAATAAATAAAATAATAAAATAATAATTCACCTCTAGCAAGTGAATTTTTTTCAAAGATTTACTATACACCTATAGGCCTACTGCGTTCCATAATGTCTGACAGATGACGTAAACATTACCGGCATAAGAAGGGAGAAAGATAATAATTGCTATTTAACCAAAGGCAGAGATCACATTCCAGGCTTATCTTCCATAATGAAGAATGCAAAAAAAAAAAAAAAAAGAAAAAGTACTGGAACTCCGTTCTAGCGCGTTCCGCGAGAAAAAAGGACTGTTAACTTCTATGTAGTGTCGTACATCCAATGTTGTAGGTAGGTCAGTGTTAACATGCAATCTAAAATTCTAAAAGATCAAGCAGTAACTTCATTCATATTAGATAAAAACAAAAGTATATGTTAAAAATCCCAATCTATCTATGCTGAATTCCGATAAAAGATTTTTATTATCGTTTTTTAAAAAAAAACTCACCTTTTGAATTAATGTGAAGTCTGCGCTTTGTGGATTGCACAGAGTTTCTCTATACGTGGCCTTATGGTTGACAGGCCAACACGTAAATGATCTTCAAGATGCAGCAGTCTGTTTCTTTGTTTAGATTTCACTATTTTTATGGTTAAAATGCTGATTTACGTAATAATGACGTTGAAAACAGCAGTTCTAAATGTATTTTTGTTTATTCGGCACAATCGACTGATTTTACAAAACATTTTCGTATATAAGACACTCGGGATTTTCTTTATATTCATCTCCAAGCCACCTAAAACCATATTGAAAATATTCATCACTACATTAACGAAAAGGAGGGAATTTTTATTCCCATTAGTACTGCTTTCATCTAGCCCAGAACTTGATTCAGATTCTATTTTCCTAATTAAAAATTGTCCATGATAAAATCTAAATAAAGCACTTTTGATAAAATTGTCGCACTATCACCCGCTTCCACATACATAGCCCTACTGAAACTGACTAATATGTTCAGATGATTCTAAACTCTGTTTATTAGTAAGTGGGAAGAATAGACGAATAATTACTAAGCATTGTTGTTGGTATAATACGAAAATTTGTTTTCAGTCAATGACTTTATTATTAATATATGTAAGGTGCAAGTCCTTATATTACATGATTTAATATTGTATGAACGTTTTCGTCGGTTTCATACCAACATCATCAGATACAACATTCTATATAGCAATATCATCACTAACAGGTACATATGTCTCTGCAACCAAAATACAATATATATTAATAAGAATACAATATGATAAAAACATGATAAAAACCAATATCATTAGAATATAAATGTGTCTTTCTTGTGTAACTACACCCTACTGTCAAATGATTAAAAGCACGAAATATATAAATATGTTTGCAGGTCTTCACTGTTAAATAATAAAAAAATAAAATGAAATAATATATAATATATAATCTGTGATGCTCTTCAATCTAAAATGGAAGTAATAGAGTTAAATTAAATAATGTGTATTATCATTAATTTGATGACTTAACTTTAAATGAAGAGTTACTGAAAATTTTATGAGATTAATTAAATTTCGTGTGAAGAGCATCACCGCTTATAATGCACGTTAAAGTATATGCCACAAATCAACATCATAAGACAACCTAATATTGAACTATATCGTCGGATACAAATGATATCCATAACAACTTTGAATAATTAGACTCAAGCCACAACCTCAGTCTACATATTATGACGTACATTCATTTCGAAGGTGAAAAGACTTGCAGTAGTGATGAAACAAGAATACGGGCACGAAAAAAAAAAAAATCAGTTAACATAGTTCAATTACTGTAATGCATCTCTTCACACAATATAGTATACAGATTTCATTTTATTTTTTATTATTCATCAGTGAAGACCTGCAAACATATTTGTACAAGTATTGTAATCACACGTGTGCTTTTTAATCATTTGACAGTAGGGTGTAGTCACACAAGAAAGACACATTTATATCCTAATGATGTTTGTTTTTATCATGTTTTTATCATATTGTATGCTTATTAATATATATTGTATTTTGGTTTGTAGAGACATATGTACCTGTTAATGATGGTATTGCTATATAGAATGTTGTATCTGATGAAGTTGGTATGAAACCGACGAAAACGTTCATACAATATTAAATCATGTAATGTAAGGACTTGCACCTTACATATATTAATAGTAAAGTCATTGACTAAAAATAAATATTCGTATTAGGGTAAACTAGGTAGTTATTGACCAGTATACGGTGATTGACCGGTTCCTTTTTTCAAGTATATTGTGAATAAACCAAGATCGTGATTTCACTTTTTGCTGCATATACCTCTAGTAGCAACCCTTATTTGTGGTTAGTTGTCGCTGTTCATCCCACTGAGTTAGTGTCTGTTGTCTGAGAGGACTGAAATCGATTGGAAATGCAACTGAACGTAAACAAGTGTAAGTAACTAGAGAAATTGCTAAGAATAATGCACGCAATAATTTATTTATTCTGCAAAGGATACATAAATTCTGGTGCTCGTTGTTACGCTCACAGTGTGAGAAAAGGTATAAGGTTTCCGTCCACAGAATATTATTTTGTTAAAGTTTTTATATGACATAAAAATGCCCCGTGGTCAATCACTATAAAGTGAATGGCCGCAAACTACAGTGATTGGTCGTTCATAAATTATTTGTTAGAATAATGACGAATTTGCTCCAATTCTATATATGTTATCGGTTAAATGATGGGGATTTTTACAGGACTGATACTATATTATAATGCCTAAGCCAGGTAAAGTGCATTATACAGGGGAAGCTTTACGAAACGCTACAGAACCTGTCCACAGTGGATTTGATTTAAATGAAGCTGCCAAGAAGTTTGGTGTCCTAAAAGCAACCTTAGCGTCCAGAAGCAAATATCCCGTTGAAGGAAAAGTGTTCTTTGGTCCTCGTCCAGTGCTGGGTGAAGCCATTTGTAATAACATCAGAGAAATGACACACACTTGCTTCTGATAAGGCACGAAAGAGAAAAATGGAAGAAGAGGCAAGAGAAGGAAGGAAGCGAATAAGAAATGAAAGAAAAGGCAGCGAGAAGAGTTCTTTTCTTATTTTTTTTAACTTGGTTATTTAACGACACTGTATCAACTATGAGGTTATTTAGCGTCGATGGGATTGATGGTAGCGAGATGGTATTTGGCGAGATGAGGCCGAGGATTCGTCATAGATTACCTGAAATTTGCCTTACGGTTGGGCAAAACCTCGGAAAAACCCAACCAGGTAATCAGCCCAAGCTGGAATTGAACCCGCGCCCGAACGAAACTTCGGATCGGCAGGCAAACACCTTTGCCGACAGAGCTACGCTGGTGGCGAATAGTTCTTAATGAGAAAGATCAGAAGAAGAGAAACGAAACAGACAGAAAAAAGTGAAAATTGTGAAAATGTGTTGTTCAATCACTAATAAATGAGTATTCAATAACTGTGCAGTAGACGGTCAATCACTAATAAGCGTGTGGTCAATAACTGTGCAGTAGACGGTCAATAACTGTAAAAGTGGATTTGTTGTGTTTATTTAATTTATCTTTGCATTAAAATTTTATTTTTTCTTTTGTTTATTGATTTTGATTTGTTTCTGAATCTTCACTTGACCCAATGCCTTTAAAATTCTCTCAATAAGTTACCACCGTTTTCCGCTATTTCATTGTTTTATTATTCATTAGCTTAAGTGGTCAATCACTATACAGTTTACCCTATAATATCACAGACTTTTCTGAAAATTAATCAAAATGAATTGCAAAATATTGTTGTAGGTGTTCACTTTCATTTGAATTATCGCCAGGCAGAAAAATTAAACTGAGAATTGTTGCAGGTGTTCACGTTTCATTGGTAAAGTCTATCTCAAAACAAAATGTACCTTATAAAGAGACTTGTTGGATGGCATAAAGTTTATTTTTCAATTACAAAATTTCGCGACACACTCCATGGGCCTGCGGGGCGCGATACACCGGTTAGGAAGGCCTGTATAAGGCAACATAGGATGGGCACAAAGTAAGAAAGGAGGCGTATTCCTATTTTGACACCGAAATAGCTGAATTTGAAGCTAGCAGTGGTTGCCCTTCAACTGCTTATTAAGGAGGAACAAATCAATCTGTTAAGCAAGAACAATGCTGGCTAAATCTGTCGATGAATTATGTCGGTCATTCAGTCATTCAACAAGTTATCGAGTCAGTCGACCAGAATGAATAAAGATTTGTTCAACTAGTAAAGGTCTTTCTTGTGCAAAACTTCATATTCATCCATTCGGCCATCATATAAATCAATGCTAGTTGGAAACTTGTCTTAACGATTTCCCTTCTGCTATTCTCATATCTGAATATTCATAGCGCTGAGCTGGAGGGCGAATTTTTGACATTAATTGGACTTCTTCCACCATGGAAACCGTTCTGAATAACAAAACAGCATCGCCGCCGAGTGACATTATTTTAAATGCACGGTGACGTCAGAACAGTCACATAACGGTCAAGTTCAACTTTAATTCTGTATTGATTCTCTTGGGCTTTTCTTCGAATAGCTTTAGAGATATAATACAAGTTGGATTTGTGATGTAGTTCTGCAGTCAATACAATACATGGGTCAACTTAAAATAAGGTCTGTAATAAATATGATGTTCCACATCTGATCCATCGCATTTATTTTCTGCTATTTTTTCCTGCCCTACTCGTCAGAGGAATCAACGAAGAGTTTTTCTTAACATCATTTTTGTTAAAAGTTAATTTAGATAACTATAGTGGCATTTTGTATTCATATTAGAATCCTGCAAAACCGGTTCTGAATAATTTAAATTATACGATACTGAGCGCCTAGCGGTGTAGGCAGTATGCAAAGCTCTTCCACCACGCGCACTGCCGAAGGCTCTATTTGTTTCGTTCTCTTTGTGGGAGAACAGCTGCGGCTTTTGGAGCCATTCAGATATTACAATTACCTATGAATGCGAGATCTAAATTTTGCTGTTATTTATAAGCAAAAATTCGTTTATTGCATAATAGTTATTTATGATACTTGTGAGGTAAGTGCATCTTTATTGCGCGAGTGGAAAGATTTAACCACGAGGCATCAGCCGAGTGCTTAAATTACACGAGCGCAATAAAGATCACGCTCACAAGTACCATACGTAATTTTATCCATGACCATAACGAAAAATTCTGTTTTATAAAAGAAAATATGTTGAAAATAAATCCTCATATAATCAATCACATATCATGGCATGGATTTTAGAATCGATACGAGTACTAGGTAGGTCATGATGTAGGCGGCCATGATTAGTGAAGAATGGTACCTAAGGCGTTGGATAAATAACAAATTATAATTATTATATAATTTTAATATATATTTTTTCATTTTAAACGTGTATTTTCATCTTTTTTAATTTTCAGGGATTATTTAGAAGTGTTCACGGGACTAATGTGATTGGAATAATTTCACATTTTACTTCTGTAAACTTAAGAGGAATATTAAAACGTAATTAACCATCAGTTGACTAACGCGTGTTGTTATAAAATCCTATAAACCCAACTTCGCAGGTTCAAGTCTTCTCGCCTCCCAAAAGGTAAATTATTACAAATTAAAAAAAAATACATATTAGAAATGGATGCAATGCACAAATTACGACGTAGTAGAGAGAGAAAAGAGAAGACGATTGAGTGTATTTGAAAAATGGTAATAAAGAAGTAGCGGTAGTGACATCTAGTAACAAATATATTACCGGTAACTTCTTGAATAATAGTTCAATGGAAAAGTATACGTGTGTGCCCGGGGTACTAGGAAAATACTAATGAACTGTGAGATAAAGTTCAAACTGTGAGGTAAAGTCTTTATCTCACTAGTGGAATAAAGCAATGTTGAATAAAAGCCTACTTTACAAACGCGGAAGTATTTAGTAAAGACATGTTTTTCGTTGTGGTCATGGATAAAATTAATTTATTTATTTTCCTTTTAAATATTAATTCAACTGCTGGTTTCTTATTAAAAATTGGTTAGCCTTTTTTGGTATTATTTGTGCTATTTTTTGTAATAGTACGAATGTTATAAAAAACAGATTTATTTCAATGGCCAATATCTCGAAACAAATTTTTGGCGCTTGGACTCTTATTGCGTCACTCCGTCCAATTTTATTTGTCGTAACTGTTTTCGGACGTCCTCGCTTATGCTTGATTTGATTTCACTCACAGCGCATACCCTGCCTGCTTACCGTACCCACTGCCACATGGCCTACAACAGGCAGTGGAAGTTGTGTACTAACTCAGAGTTCTATCACAGTCTACTATATACAGTCACGAAGCTTGAGTTGTGAGGGTGCTAGGAACAATTGACTGTGCCGATACTATTTCACATTGTCTGTAATGAAGCGATATTAGCGATCCTAGTGGTTAGCAACTATCTATGGATGCATATTTACTACATATTGAGCTTCGTGACTTTATATACTAGACTGTGGTTCTATGGTTTGTGCACCATAACTTGACGAATTTTTTGCTAAACCCCTGGGCCTTAATTTTTACTAGTTTCTTCCTGCAAGAGGCTATTCGTTTATGTTCGTTTTATTAGTTTTGAATACGATAGTTTTTTGTTTATAACAGAAGAACAGCAGTACTAGGAGAAACAAACAAACATTGTTAAAATGAGTGCAAACGAGGATTCAGATATTGAAAATGCTGCAAATGCTGCAATTGAATGTTTAGTACAATCGAAATGCCGCGTAATATATGAAGTAGAATATAAAAAGAAATTTAAGATTGGTTTTCCAAGGAAAAAGTAGAAAGTGTGAGGTTCACATAAGTGTAGTTCCTAAAAGTTCCTTTTTGGCCGTCTCTTCAGTGTTGCCAACTAATATCAGTTATCACCAAAGAGGAAAAAATCAAAATGCTACATACTGAAGTAATAATAATAATAATAATAATAATAATAATAATAATAATAATAATGTATTTCTAATTTACCACATTTCATCTTTATGTTGCGAGATGTTTTCTAAATTGTTGAATACATTATGAAATAGCATATTTTTCTCCTGGACTTCTGGCATATTACGATGGTATTTAGGATTAGTATGATCTAATATTAAAATATATTTTGTCTGACAACATGAAATTCATTGCTTTAACTATACAGTTTACTATTCACGAGACCTAACCCAAAAATTTAGTTTGATCACGTGAAAACATTAGTACTAATTCTGTAGTGCTCGGAAAAGTGACACAAGTCAGTTTCCACAAACTTTTTTGGTAATTTATTGACAACTTACGGAACATGTGTTCGCTTGGAAAAAAATACATAGGTATTCCTCCCATTACAATAATTCATACAGAAAAAAATCAAATCGACATAAATCAGTGTAAGTTGTCAATAAATTATCAAAAAAGGTTTGTGGAAACTGACTTATGTCACTTTTCCCAAGAACTGCAGAATTTCGAAAACAGAACACCACTTTAAAATGTATAGCTTACTTAAAATACTTTTAAGCACTTTCTTTCTTGGAGAAGTCGCTACCATGCTAATTCCTCTTTTGGACATTTTAATGAAATTCTAAACACGAAAGAATTTAATTAAAATATCAAATATATTTACGTGCATGTTTCATACGAAGTAGGTCTATAAGCTACTTCTTATTTAAGTACACTTACCTGAATATAGAGTTGAATTGGAATCACAACGCAAGAGAACTGAATTGTGTATTGATATTAATATTAATACTGGTATTACTAATTCATTATTAATTCACAAGCCTTGGTACTTGCATTTTCATCAGTGTGCTTTACTGAAAAGCGAAGTTATTGCTGCCAACATAACAGTTAGAAAATAACTGCCAGTTGTAGTATTTGTCAATACCCGAAATTCGAAAAGAAGTTGGTAAAAAAAATTCAACCTGAGAGCTAGAAAATCACTATAATCCACTAGCATATGTAGTATAGTCCAGGTCAGCTTACTTAATACCCCAAGGGTGAAACCTAACCATTTTCCCCCATTACTACAAAAGCTAGTGGATTATTGTGATTTTCTAGTTTGAAAGTTGAATTTTCTTTTGCCAACTTCGTTTCGAATTTCGGTACTGAGAAATACTACAACTGGTAGTGATTTTATAACTGTTATGTTGGCTGCAGTGACACAAGTTATCAGTACCGTAGTTTAAATTCTGAAAATTCAAATTGTTCTAGATATCTAAGCCCATTAGTGAAAGCTAATGAAATTTGAACCTACTAATAATTAATTAATATCAGTATTAATATTAATACATAATAGTTATTGTATGTGTTCTTTGCGTTGTGGTTACAATTTCAAGATTAGAGTCAGGTAGGCTAAGTGTAAAAAATATAACATATTTGTTGTAATACATGCCCTTGAGTAATCGATAGAAATACCATTTCACATTTTAATTAATTTCTTTCGTGTTTAGACTTTTACTACAATAATAGAGTAAATATTCTAAAGCATACATTTCAAAGTGGTATTCGTTTTCGGAATTCATACTAATCATTTCACGTGATCAAACAAAACCATTTTTAGGTTAGGTCTCGTGAATCGTAAACTGTTTAATCAAAGCAATGAATTTCATGTTGTCAGAAAAATACATTTTAATATTAGATCATGCACTAATCTACTAACTACTAACACAATGTGCGAGAGATCCAAAAGAAAAATATACTCTTTCACAAATTATTGAACCTTTTAGAAAACACCTCCCCAACATGAAGATGAGATGTGGTAAATAAGCAAGACATCGTTATTGTTAATACTATATTATTATTATTATTGTTATTGTTATTGTTATTATTATTATTATTATTATTATTATTATTATTATTATTATAGTACATGGCATTGTGTGATTTTATCCTCTTTCGGTGGTATCTAGTATTAGTTGGCAACACTGAAGAGACGGCCAAATTAGTCTTTTAGGAATTACTCTTACGTGATGCTCAGTATAATAGTAAGCTGACCCGGGCTATAGTTGCGTAATAGAGGTATCATTACCTGGCTAGTTGCGTAATGAATGTGTTTACAACTTTTTTATTAGTGATGTAAAGTCCGCATTACATAATCAAAGTGGATAAAAGAAGTAAATATTTGCGAAAAGTGTAAATTATATGGCCTAACGATAAAGTATTTGTCAATTTCTTGAAATTAAATTTTATAGGTACAGTGAATTAATGAGGATAGCGTATTTAAGTGTGCTTTAAAGGTATATGTACGTGAACGACCACAAATATTATCAGAAAATGCAGGCTCTAAATTTCTAAACTTTTATAAGGAAATGAATTCACAATTGGACAAAAATTACAATGTACGACAACAAGACTTATCAGAACTTAAATATCTGATAAAAGTATAAAAAAGGTTACTAATAATATTTTTTAGAATTCACTTGTTACTTTAAATTAAATTTTCCAAAATTTTAACATTTTCACACGTTATTTCATAACTCCACAACCATTAGAGATAGAATTCTGAAATTTTGTACACTGATTTAACATGCATGTATGCAAAAGGTAGACTACAATACTGCCCATTCCTTTGAAAATAGAAAAATTAGGTCACAAAATATTATGTAAATTTTTATATATTTTATAAAGGACAAATAAAAAATTAATTGTATTAAAATAAACAACTCTACATGTCTGAGAGTAGTCTGCTTTTCAGAAATAAGTGTTTATTACATGCAGGAAACATATTAAAGATGTCAGAGAGACCATAACAATGTTATGGTTAACAAATGATGTAACTGCAGAATTGTTGTTTTTTTTTTTTTTTCATACTTTGATAAAACTGGTTTTTAAAATATTATTAGTAACCTTTTTTATACTTTAATCAGATAGCCTATCTAAGTTGTAATAAGTATTGTTGTGGTGCCTTGAAATTTTTGTCCAATTGTGAGTTCATTTTCTTATAGAATATTTCAAATTTAGAGCCTGCATTTTCCGATAATATTTGTGGTCTTTCACGTACATATACCCTTAAGAATTTTCGTCAGTATCATAATAGCCTAATTTAGAGCAAATTAATGAAATCTTCAGCCGACCAATACCTGCAATATGTATAATATAAGAAAACTGAGCGGTTACGGTTTCCAAGGAAACTGCCCGGACCTTTGTGGTGTTCTGGCTATATAAACGACTCAAGCGTGCTTATAGCCTCTTGGCGTGAGAGATTCTCGGTATCTGTGATATTAGAGACAATATAAAATGTCCCTGTAACAAGAAACTTGACGAGTAAGTTTTCCCGCACTGCGATTCCTGATAATGCGATAATGTTAAAGCGGAGTGAGTTAACAGCGCGTGGAACAAAATCATTGCAAAGGGGGAAGACGGTAGATAAATGTACTCTGTCGTTTGTATCGTGCAAAGAAATTTGCCTCGGCATTATGAAGATATCACGAACTTTGCATAATTCAAGCGTGCACACAAAAGCACAGAGATAAGGATGTGCATGCGGGTTGCTTCCAGATGTCACTGAAGCCATCTCTGCATACATACTGGGATAAGAATCTGTTTCTTCTAGAACTTGAAGGTTATTTTTGTGAAAAGAGTGTTTCTTCCAAGGAGTAGCCCACGCGGAGTCATGACTATGGAACGTAATCGATGAAGTCTCAAGATATTCTTGAAATATTTCTAGTGGCAGCGTATACAGCTAAAATCTAGCGTCTTCCATTCCAGCCTGGGAAATGGTATCTTACTGTATTTCCCTCTCACTGAGCCTTGATGTGTCTTATTGTCTTAAGATTGTTATTTTGTTATAAGTAGGGACCGCACTTTGTCCCACGAGGCTTTAAGAATAAGCATTATTGAACTTTTAAGTGGACGAGCGCGTGCATCTAGCATGCGAAATAGGTCTACTTGACTGACTGCTCACACAACTCTTGTTTGCGCAAGCTGGGCAGAACAAAGCATGTACCACTTTAACAATTACACTAATACTAGTGGTTTGTGCAGAAAATGCTGCAAACTAAGTTCATTACACGTTCAAATAAAAATTTTTCAAATTTATTTTCAATGAAGAATACCAGACATTTTGAAAGTTATTTGCTTCCATAATGATGAAACATACTCCCTCTGAATGATTTTTTTAAGCCAAATACTTTTTCTTGAACCTCTCTACCTTCAGTTTTTTAGTTTCAACGCGAAAACGCAAGTAACAATGTCAGGACGATCAGTGGGTTTTTCATGTGGGAGTAAAGCAATAGCTATTTCAGGTCATTGTGTTTTCTAGGTGAAAGTTAAAAGATGTCAGGTTTGCTGTGCTTTCAAGCAGTAGACATTGCATTTTGGTATAGCTGCTGTATGTAGAACTTGAAATGTAGAGGATAAAATCATTCTATCCTGCTAAGAGATCTTGCTGAAATGATCGGTAGACTACATAATTTTGTAGGCTTCTTATTTTATCAGTAAGTAATACCTTTTGGTCTTTCCTTAGGCACTGTAATTTTTGCGCTCTCTCGAGCCAATATTGAAGAGAATGTCGCATATAAATATCTACACCACACTGCCATTAAGTATATGAAAAAGATTCGACCCCACTTGATTAATAACTATAAAAGTATTTAATTTTTAATAACAATATTATTATCTTACGTAAGTTTTGCAGTAAATTATAGAAGTGAAGTTCTAATTTAAGATATTCTCTACATCTACTTACATAACCCCAAAAAGTTTCACTTTCATATCATCAATATAGCATTAATATGTTATAATTAAGGAAAAATAGTCACATCATGGCATTAACTACAATAATATTTCATTTCTAATGGTAATAATGTCATCAAACCACCTCAAGTTTTATAGATTTTAATATCCAATACACAGCTGTACTCAGAAAATTACACACCGCAGAATCAGACCTGTAAATTATTTCAGTAAATCTTGAAGTTTTTAATAAGCAATTGAATTTGAGCACTAAATATGTCAGCAATCCTACAGGTCATGGCCTTCGTGTAAATAGCCTATTGTTTATTGTAGTGTGTTTTGTTTTATACTGAAACGAAAGGAGGATCAAGTCGGCCGTGCTGAAATGCACGTAAAGATGGATTTTGGAAAATAGGAAAATTATGTAGGAAAACTAACGCTTCACTGGAAGTTACTATTTTTGTGAAAATCCTTGGATGCCAAGCTTCAAAATGATGGGTCATTCATTAAAATCCGTTCAGCCGTTTTCCCGTAATTTCAATTACCAGTTCAAATTATATATATATATAGGTATACAATTCAAATTATTTACACTGTGTAGAGTATATTACACTATTTTTTTTTACAAATTTCACTATCATGAAGGATGTGGGCCTAAATTGATCAAACATTTTACACTATTATGTACAGTGTTGTGTATTGTAATGCAATGTACTTTATTTAATAATACCATAGCCTACTTACTTTGTAAATAGTGAATAATTGGTAAAAATGTTCTATCAATGTAAGCCTGCATTCTTTAATATACAGAGTGAATCAAAAGTCTGGAACCATATAAATATCTTTCATATACTCGATTTTCGATTACAATAGGTGTTACCAGTACTTGTAAAACCAAGTGCTCTACCAGTGAAACATTAGATTGTAGCCCTCAGCTATCTCAAAAGCCGCCATTCTGAATGCAACTTTGAAATTTTAAATGGAAAGGGGACCATGTATGTACTCAAAATCGTGTGAAATTTTCTGAGAAAAACAATGGTGCAATTCGTTTTGAGATATCTCTTATCGTTTTTAAGTTATTTAAAGATAACTGTCATAATGACACAAACATTAGTTACTGCATCTACAGATATTTTGTAACATGGTACGGTACTAAGGAGGCTTTGGAAAAGGTATTTTTATGCAATTCTGGTAATTAACTTTTCCTGCTTTACTGTTTGGTTAACCTGTGACAGTTTAAACGCACTGTTGTGATTATTTGAAGCTTTCCTATAACAAATTTCTTGATTTTCGTGATGACATTATCGAAAGAGGAAAGAATTGATATTGTTCTTCATTCTGGTTGGTTAAGTCACAGAAATGTTTTAGCAGACCGGACGAACAGTTCCATGGACACTGGATTGGTCGGCGTGGACCAGTAGAATGGTCGGCCAGGTCTCCATATTTAACACCGCTTGATTTTTTTTCTTTTGGGGTTACATAAAGAGCTTGATATATGAAGAGAAAATTGAAAATGTAGATAGAACATTTTGTAGCATTTCCGGGGTGACTTAAGCACAGGCTTCAATGATACGGTTCTTTAAATGTTCCTATCAAGCTCTTTATGTAACCCCAAAAGAAAAGATCTTCTGATAGACCTGAAACTATTAAGATGGTAAATGAATTGAAGTTAATGAAGGCGAAATGAGTCCGAGGCCCAACTCCGAAATGAGTCCGAGGTCCAACTCCGAAAGTTACCCAGAAATCTGCTTCAAATGGTTGAAGGAAAACCCCGGAAAAACACCAACCAAGTAATTTGTCCCAACCAGGATTTGAATCCGGGCCCACTCGTTTTACGGTCAGTCAAGCTAACCGTTACTCAACAGCGGTGGTCTATATAATTAATTTAATATTGTTAAAGTTCACAAACCAGAACCAACTCCTTCAGAATCCACCGGAGTGTACAATATCGGCTCTATTCTCTGTTACATTATTGACTGTTTTAAATGACGATAGGATGCTGTGACATCAGTAGTTTCCGCGGTATTTATTGTCTTATTTTTACTCATTTGTGAAGAATAGTCTGGTTGGTAACTCTGTGATTGTTATTACAGTATGATGTAATTTCTCTTTAGTACCTTTGCAGTAGAATTATAATGCAATGGTTATTGCAAGCGGTTGTAGCACGAACGACTAATAATTGTGCACAGGCTACATGTAGTAAAAGCAGTGATCGTGATAGTAATTGTTTAATGGAGTTATATTATGCACGCTCATTTTCGTGTAATGGTGTTATTCATTTCACGACTCAGGTACGTTTCACGTTTCCGAGCATTCCTTCTTATGGAAGATACAGTATTAGTGAAAGAGGAATTATTTTCTATTTTGCTGATCTTTCATAAATTGAGACAACATAATAAGAGGACACAGGAAAACAAGGAATATTGGAGAATGTTGGATTTGCGTGAAAGACCAGAAAATTACGAATGAATGTATACTAGTTTTTAATTGAACTCTGTATTGTATTGTACACAGAAGAATAGACATTGTGGCTAATAATAATAATAATAATAATAATAATAATAATAATAATTATTATTATTATTATTATTACTATTATTATTATTATTATTATGAATTATTGGGTTGGCTATTGGGTTTGACAATCGGTAAAACTGAATTGGTTTTGACATAAAGATGGAAGTTTCAAGTGTGGAGTCGGTCTGGGTGGCGCAAGGTTGCGGGTTCGATCTCGGCCCAGATCGATGACATTTAATGTGCTTAAATGCGACAGGCTCATGTCAGTAGATTTACTGGCTTGTAAAAGAACTCCATCGGGACAAAATTCCGGCACACCGGCGACGCTAATATAACCTCCGCAGCTGCGAGCGTCGTTAAATAAAATACACATTTTAACTTAATGTTTAAGTGTGGAGGATGTGATAAATTATTTTCTTTCATTGACTAATTTAACACATTATATTTGTCAACTTAAAGATTAATTTTTGGTCCTACAAAATATATCTGTTATGGCAACAATTGTTATTAGAGGAAAAAAATTCGCTCCGGCGCGAGGATCGAACCCGGATCTTTGGCTCTACGTACCAAGCGCTCTAACCACTGAGCTACGCCGTAGTTCAAACCACAGCACCGGATCGAATCTCTCTCCTATAGTGTTTTTTCCTGTGTGGCCTGACTCCAAGTTCGACATAGCCTATATGTTGACATATATTAAGTCAACTGCCATTATACAAGGAGCGCACTCAATTGAGTGACTTGGTCGAGATTCCACAGTAATGTGCACTGTTTGGTGAAGAATCTACGTAAAGATTAATTAATTGTTACCATAAGAGATCATTATATAATAGTACATTATGCAACGAGCCTATAATGGTAGTAATTAAGACGCAAGTATGATCGTTTATGAAACGAGCGCAAGCGAGTTTCATAATTCTCATAAGAGCGTCTTAATTACGATTATAGGCAAGTTTCATACGACTTTTTATGCTCGACCATATTTCTAACTTGAAAGTATTGAAAATTAGGTCTTTTTATGGTTATGTGCGAACTGACCTGAATTGTGAGATGTGCGCAGACGCGAAAGTATTGATTTTTTCCGAGGCCGAATGTCATTGACCTTGGCACAGAATAAGAATGAACATTAGTCTGATATAACCTGGAAATTGATTTAGAATTGAAAAACGAGATGACAAATTGAATTTATTTGAACATTATTTACAATTAACGCTAATTATTATAGTAACAGAACATAATCTTCTGCGACAGTATTGGATTTCCAGCCTCCGTGACTTTTCACTAATTGTCTGTCGATTACATATCCGAGAATAATCGATATAACGGTACAAAGCTGACTTGTGATTCGCTGAAGACCTGTACTTTAATGAGTAGGTGTACTTTAATGACATGCATTAAAGTACTGCTACCAGGTGTATAATTACTATAGTTCGGCATGGTCGAGCATAAAATATATACAGTATAAGAGTTCCATCAACTATACATTATACAATATATAATATATTCTGTAGGACCAAACAATTAATCTTTACGTTGATGCTTTACCCAGCAGTGCATATTACTGTGGAATTCCGGCCACCAAGTCACTCAATTGAGTGCGCGCCTTGTATAATGGCAGTTGATTTAATATAAATGTCAACATATATGTCGAACTTGGAGTCAGGCCACAAAGGGGAAAACATTAGAGGATAGGGATTCTATCCGGTGCTCTGGATTGAACTTCGGCGTAGCTCAATGGTTAGAGCGTTTGGTATGTAGAACCAGGGACCCGGGTTCGAACTCCGGCGCCGGAGCGAATTTTTCTCCTCTAATAACAATTGTTACATTATATTTGGCTCGAGATTTGTATTTGTTACATTTTAAATGAGTTATGCCCTGGACCACTGATCCCGTTAGTGTCTTTTTTTATTGATGTAATTATTGTGACGTCATTTTTTGCGTTTATGCGGTGATATTCTTTGCTATGGTAACCTCCAATTTTACACACCGCAGCTCCATATTAGCTCTGAAACTATGAATTTTTACGAAAATATTTTTTTTCTGACATTCGTGTGCCGAAATTGAAACACATTCCTTCTTCAATGTTACAATATAACTACTTAGGAAATAACATAAACTGTTTATGTCACATAAACATAAACTTTTTAGATCACTTGCAGGGTAATAAACACTCCATGATAATGTCATAACACTTTATACATAATCTTAGCTCTCATAGGTCTGGAAATTTTTTTATTACCGGTACGTAACAATGATATATGACGGCATAGGTTAGGCCTTCGGTTTTCTTACTACCACATGCGTGCAGTGCTTTCTGTGGTCTGTTACGTGTATGAAATGGGCTGAATTGATATATATTAATAATTGGGTTATTGTACAGAGAAACCGAGCCTGTAGGCTATGTTATTTTATTAATCTTCTTTGCTTGCAGTCACAACCGAGAAACAGAATTTGGTTACTTATAAGTAGACTTCGTGGAATTGCCACGAGAATCGCAAGGTTTACTGCGCACGCGGTATAGACTGTATGAGAAAGGGGGCGTGCAAAGGATAGATTATGCCTCTAATGTAAACACTGAGCAGTATACTGCGGTTACAATAAAACATGTATCCTGCATTCAAGAAATATAATGAATGATCATTGAAGTAGGAAATGTCTAAACATGTAAATACACAATTATTTGACAGTGAGATATATTAACTCTTAAAATTTAATGTAAGATGCTCACATCATTCTTGAATATGTGCATTGCGGTGAAGAGTTATGTACTTTTTGAGCGACTGCGAAGTAACCTCCTCCGATGGTCACTTAAACAGTTTTTATTTTGGGAAAATGTACGTTCGACATCACACGATGTAATACGTGCATATTTGAAGAACGGAAAGTAGCTACTTTTTAGTACACCAACTTCAGATGTCTTGTCGTGACCTGATAGTACATCATTTATATTACGAAGTTATTAATAGCCAGAATTTTTAGCAATAATGTTTCTCAAATTACATTCCACTTTTTCTGAGATTAGTGAATTGTTATTTTGGATAACGGTTTGTGATACTTTATCCACTATATTAAGGACTTCTGAGAGTTGTAGTTTAGACGATTCTAACAGGATGATGCTTTTGGACACGATTTTAAAATTAGAATCAATGAACAGAATATCTTCCAATAGCTGTTCAGAAGACAATGATTTTACAGCTGCAACAGCGGAACTGTCTGTCCTATCCAATGCATCAATGACCTCCATTATTTTGATGTAATGTTAAAATTACCAGCATCGAACCACGTTCCCCAACGACTCAAGACTGGCTTTCGGGATAAGGGTATTCTAGGGGCAATTGTTTGTAACAGCAACACTCTCATTGTAGTATGTTTGATTGAATTCTTGTTTGCACTGAACAAATGTTAAGCTTTAACTATTCCAACCACAGTAATGCAAAAACAAGTGCTTACATAGGTATACATTAGCCGTAGCAGCTCTTATTTATTTGGACCGGTCACAACTCTTAACATGAACTGCTTATACTACGAGACCGGGCGGTCGCTCACCTCTTCTTTACTACCGTACATCGGCAACCTGATTGCATGCTGCGTGTGGCAATTCAACGAAGTCTACTTATAAGTTACAAAAATGGCATGTATACAGGGTGATTCACGACTAAGAATCCGCGCTTTAGGAATCAGTTCTATAGGCCATTTTGAGCATAAAATGTCACATGAACAAGGGCTTCATTATAATTAGTTTGAAAGTTCTTCGTTTCGCGGCGAGTGGTTTTAAAACTGAGAAAGGCTGTAGGCTGAAATGGCAAATTTTCAAAGCCTCGAGCATAAGTATTTGTTTATGTTCGACCATGCCGAAATGTAGTAATTATACACCTGGTAGCAGCCCTTTAATGCACCTCATTAAAGTACACCTATTCATTAAAGTTCAGGTGTTCCACCAATCAGAAAATACCATTGTAGCAATATGAAAGCGCAAGTATCGATTATTCTCGGATATGCAATCGAAAGATAACTCTAGATTATATCAAGGTCAATGTCGACATTTGTTTCTCGGAAAAGATCAATACTTTCGCGTCTGCGCACATCTCACAATTTACGAGGTATTGCACAAGGTCAGTCCCGCTCCTCAGTCAGATAAGAATAACATGAATACTTATGAATAATTTCAAGTTAGAAATATGGTCGAGCATAAAAAGTCGTATGAAACTTGACTATAATGGTAATTAAGACGCGAGTATGTTTATGAAACGAGCTCGTTGCATAATGTACTATTATTTATTTTTTATTTGTTTATTTATGTATTTTCGTAACGGAATTTTTAGCAATAAGTTATTGTAACATATATAACGGGCATTTGACTTACCTTAATTCATTTGCTTGTAGACGAAAAGGACCCTTCTCTCTTTCGATATATTACACACACAATTGACTGTTCTCAAATAAACACTAGCAAGCGTCCTCACAATCACAAATTCACAACCGCATACAATACCGATATTCGTATTACGAAGGACAAACCAAAACTAATTCGCGCGCTAGCATTTCCGTTGTGTTATTTTCCCGTCACTGCCGGAGGTTTGAAAAACTTTCATTTTATGGGATACTAGGGATGTCAACGAATAACTAAACGACTCCTTCATCTTATCATCGCAATGTTATTCTAAAATGCCAATTAGGCCTAAGACCTACCGTAAAATGAATGAGAGAGCAGAAACGTAACCTCAAGAATGGAATGTCAGACATTGTCGACCATTTCCCGTCTGCTTGAATTTCTGCTATAGAAAGCGTAGTTGAATGCGGATACTTCCTTTCAGTCCTTATTTTCTCCTCTCATTTTATTGCAATTAAATCTATTTTCACAAGCACGTCAACTTTTGGAATAAAATTTATGAACCACTGAAGCAAGTTCGACTCTTGTGATTGCACTGTTATGTTCAAATAACAAATCAATTAGAAATCTCTTTGAGGTAATTATTCAATTATTCATTTCAGTACAAGATACAGAACGGGCGTATTATATTTAGTATCAATCGATCTCACGTTTTGTGTCATTGATTGCATAGGATATTAAACATTTGAATTCAAATAAAGAATCAGTTGAGGATTCTCGGAATAAAACAAAATAAAAGACGAGTACAAAGAACGCTGCAGAAGATGTTTTCGCCTGACGTGAAGTACATTTGACAAATTGAATAAATAAAAGTCTAATATTGACTTCTGGATTGTAGGACCTATCTTGGAAGAAAAGAAAGCTTAACTCTAAATTAAAAATACAACCCAAAAGGACCAGGAGAAATACATAGGGTGTAACCATTACTTTGTCACAAATTTCTAGGGATGGTTAGAGGTGATCGACGTAAAAAATTGTCAGATTTATTTATTTTTATTTATGTACTTATTTTGATAATAATTGTAACATAAAATATAATATAAACAGATAAAACTTTGGCTCACCCCTAAAAGAGTAGAACTCGTGCTCAGGGACGGATTCCTAAATTAAAATTATGAAGTATATAATATAATTTGTCTTATATCTACTACACAATAAGAATATATAAATTTAAATTTACAATTTTTCATTATTTATAAAAACCATACATAACTTTTTAAATTTAATACTAGAACTATTAGAATTGACAAGATTAGAATATTTAAATATAAATTTGTTATATATTCTTGGGCCTGAATTACTATAATGATTAAATACTGTAGCAGTGCTGCATTTTGTTTCAAACAATCTTAAAGAATTCATACCTTTTGTTTCATAACTATGAGAATACAATTCAAAATTATTTCGATTTTTATGTAGGAATTTAATTAATACAATATAATAAATTTTTCTGGTTTTAAGAACAATAAAAGGCTGAAAACAATTTTTGAGGTGGAAAATAAACGGATTTATGAAGACATATTTCAATTATTTTCTTCTGTAACAAATAAAGTGGATTAAAATTAATTTTAAATAAGCTACCACATCCTATAATTCCAGACATATTTACCGATTGAAATAAAGTTAAGTATATTTGCGTAATAAACTTATTGACAAGTAATATATTATTTATTAGAGATATATGTCCGGGAGCTTTTCGTTTGGCAGTGACAAGATATGATGTTTGTGCTGATCAGTCTAAGTAATAACCCATACTTTTTGTCATGTCATTATGAGCATGCATGTAGACTTGATGGATGCTACAGTTTGAATAACTTCTACTACCATTCAGTACAGCATGTGTTGAAATTGTCTTCCAACGGTGTCGATACAAGTATTACAACGCTGTTCCATCGGCTGTCATACCCATTTAAAGATTCCCGGCATGTTCCTAGTGGTGTCACAAGCAATTATAATTCTTGCTACAGATTCTTCCTGTGCGATCGGTGTGTTGTAAACAAGGTGTTTTCTTAATTTTCCATTTGTTCTTCCACAAATAAAATGCATTTCACTGATAAATAATAAAAAAACAAAGGTTACTGTTCGTGCATAATGCTAAACGAAAGTAAGCCTAACGTCATACAAAAGCGTTTAAATTGAGGCCATTCCCACAAGACAGACATATAGACAGGAAACTACTTTAAGAAATATATTTTGTAAGAGGATATTTGAAGAGCATATTATCAAAGTTAGGCAAATCCATTTTTTGTGATTTCGAGATACTGATTGTTTCTCATAGAATTTTGTGTGCTGAATGCTATTCTAGAATTGTTTAGGTTCAAAAACGAAAAGAACAGTTCGAAAATAGCACTTAATTGTGCACTTTAGAAACAAAATGTAGACAACTCCACTGTGGCTTGGTTTCAAATTAGGACAATTCCTTCAGTAGCCAATGAGAAGCCCACATTCGTACCACATTTTCCCATCACGCATCGCGAATCCATCATGGCTGATTGTTTATATAATCGGTTTGTGGATGAATAAGTACTGTTTTATGTAAATTTGCTTTGAAACCGAGTTAGAAGGGACTTAGATTCAAAAGTAGACAATTTCACTTTAAATATGGCTTTGTTTGGTTTCAAAAACAGACATCTCCATGACTTACTTTGAGAGATGGACAACTCCACTTTTTTAAACTCAAATTTCGACCTGAATATTAATTTTAATCACATTTTGATACTGAAAAAATATTTCTATGACCCATGAGAATGTTTGAAAAAATGTACGTATAACAATGACATTGGTTTCCGGGAATCTAGTTTTTCTTATTTCCTGTAAAAAAACCAAAGTGTAGTTGTCCAACTTTGATACGAAGCTCCTCATTTGGATATAAGTTATTGTGCATGTAAAGAACATTGATGTCATTCTTTATGGTTTGAGATGTGTCATTCTTAACATTTTGTACCCTATGTATTATATTTGTATGTATATATGTATGTATTTATTCACACTGAAAATGGGTATATATCCGGTGGCAGTGGTAACTAATTACACTCAATAATGACAATTATTAATAATAAACACAACTAATAAAAAACAATAATTAATAATAATAAAATAATAATAATAATAATAATAATAATAATAATAATAATAACAAGGAGCATCCTAAATTAAAATGAAGCATGGTCACTTAAAATAACATTTAAAGTAAATCTAATTTGCATCTTAACCCAAGGCTCGAGCTAAGACCCACGAATCTGACAGGTTCATATCTGCACAAGTACCTTTCGGCACTACACTTATTTCGCTGTCAACTCACTGCATTGATTCTACCTGATTTCACTAACACTACTAACCATTTCACTGTTCAAATACTTTGCACAGCCACTTCGCTGACACCAACACACTTCACTTACACAATAGACTTCACTGACACTACACACTTCACTGACACTACACACTTCACTGACACTACACACTTCACTGACACAACACACTTCCCCACTGATAGAACACTTCAAATAACAAGATATCAATTACACCCTTTAACTAGTATATATAATATACTACCGTCTATTAGTAAAGTCCTTAAGCCTATTTTTAAATACATTTTTGGTTATTGGTAAAGCCTTTAGTAAGTCTGCAGGTAAAGCATTCCAGTCCTTGATAGTACGATTGAGAAAAGAAGAGTACGATTGAGAAAAGAAAAATATACGCAAAAACTTTAACATGTATAGCCTATATAATAGGGCCTATTATTGTCTTATATGGCAATCAGCATTAGTAGCAGTAGGGTTATCGATACTACATGCTTGCCTCTTTACTTACAAGGAAATACCTCTGGTACTCATTTCTGTAAGAGAATGACTAAGTTTAAGTATGGCTCCAGAAGGATTAGATCAAAAAAGAAAATCGATTACCCAAATTGGGAATCGAATCCGCAACCTTCCTTAACCGCTCGTCCTACATATTAGTGAAAATACAGGGACATCATTTTATTTTTACTAACATTTTTAATATTAACTTGCCTATACCTCTGGATCAACGCCGTTTGCTACCCCTTCCACGACTGGAGTTCGATGATACTGGCGTAATATACAAACAAATCACTTCACTAGGTATAGGAGGGAAGAAAAGTAGTTCATCCATTTACGTAAACTAGGAAATATTGCGCTTTTGAGTTTAATCACTTTCATTAGGTTTTTGTTTAATCAAAATACAGTACAGTATTAACAATGAGTGTTTTTACTCACGAACTGATCTGTCCATGCGGACGTATTCATGAATATTATACTGTCTACAGCACATTAGCGTACAATATGGAGAATGAAGTTAAATTGAAAAATAATCATAATATGAATATTTAAACACATTTTTTTAAATGGTGGCCGTTCATTTCGATACAGGCTTCAGTTCTAATGTGTATATTATCGCACTATAGACTATTGTACCTAATTCCAATTATCAGTTTCGTTCTTCGTACTAGTTACTCATGTTGAAATAATTCTGTACCTACTCTATAAAAGAGTACCTTGCGTACTGTAAATTCAATCTTCACTTCTTCCCGATCCGAAAAGATAAAATTACTCAGACATACTATCTACTGTCCGTCCAAGTGGTTATTTAGTAGGGTCGTAGAAAGGAGGAAAATCACGTGACAGTTAATTACTTAACGAAGCCCTTTTATTTAAGTTATTTTAAACAGTTGTATAATATTACGTAGACGTTCAATTCCTAACAGAAATTAATGTTTTCAGAAAAGAGCTAAGACAGCCCAGCCACTAGCTGGCGAATAAAAGCTGGTTGGGGAAACCGGGATACGACGTACGCAAATGGACGACAGTACCTGTGCGAAAATAATTCAATATTGAAAGCTCTTTCGTCACTGGAAAACGCGAACATATTTTTGGAACGTACTGTTTACTATGACCGTAAGGCTACTATGACTGTATATGCGGTGTGGAGGACGGTTGAACTTCGTTAGTAGAAGGGGTGGGAGTGAAGTACATTCAAAACTCAGGTACAATAAAAATTGAAGTAAAAATAAAATGGTGTCCCTGTATAAAAATAATTAAAGGGGAATTGATGTTTTATTTTATAAATATGCATGATATTTGAATAAAACTACAATCTGACACATTTGAAAAGTCGACAGTCGGAACAAAGAAGATGTTAAAAATGTAGAGTATAATATCTCCTAAATATCGTAAGCTACGTAGCAGGTGCTGGTCATGTACCAAACGTAACATAGCGTGAGCCATACATACCCTGCCCTACCTCTTCCATTGTTGCCGTGGTCCAACGCGCCAGATTAAAATTTCATGCCGAGTTCCTAACCTTTTTCCAGTTGTAGTTGCGCCGCATCAGTTGTCTCTTACTAATGCATTTGCTTCTGAATACTTCAGGGTTCCTGCATTATTGCTCTAGTATTGGATTTTCAACACTGCAACGGCTTTAGGGCGAAGCCGTAATAGAGACAGATAGTCAATTGGTTCCAAATCGCACAAATTACCCGACCAGTTTCCAGTTTACTTTCTGATTATGCTAAGCGTAAGCATGCAGTAACATACTGTGATGTTACAAAGAATATTATTTGAAGATTTTCAAGAGAATGTTCCCAGCATTACTGACACTGAAAAGCTGCTTTTGGTAATGCAGTCTGCCTGCCGGTTCGAAACTAATTGAAGACATTATTACAAAAATAACCCTAATCATTTTTATGAAACTGAACTAAGGACACATTTCCTACTATTTCAAATGTTTATAGACTCCAAAAATGACACATGTCAGGTGCAATAGCCACAAGGATAAACACCAGTTGTACGGAAACAGCTGACATGTGTTGTTCTATTTATTTTTATTGTTCTCCTGAAAAATAGCAATTTTGACAAGGGTTGTTTTTGCAATAATGTCTTCAATTTTTTGTACACTGCGGAAATTTATTTACCTGTAGTAATGGGAGTTTAGAAGAAGCGATTTGTAATCCTTTAAGAAATGCTGACTATCCCTATTTACTAGCATCTGGAAAATTAGAGTTAAATCACAATGAAATATACAAAATTATGTAGGCCTACAAAATAATTAATTTGGCTTAGGAACTTATGACTTATTCATTCATACATGGATTAATACATACATACATACATACATACATACATACATACATACATACATACATACATACATACATACATACATACTGTTATGTTCAGATAGCTTGGCCGGTGTTATGCGCAAATATTTGAGTAGGTATGATTTGGAGTGAGTCAGTGTGGCAGGAAGAGGAAGGAAGAAAACTGCATGCATGCTGACGTACGGCAGTGATGTCAAAGCAAGCGCATTTTTCTGACCTTGACGTCGTGCGCGGGCATCAAGCGCTAGGTATGGAAGGAGAAATGAGCAACCTGTTGTATTAAGAAAAGAGTGATGCACAAACTTCAAACGGAACGTGAAATTTTATGTGATTTTTATATGGCTTCTTTCCGTTTGATATTATCTATATTGTCTGTAAAGCAAAAGCACTAACACCATTTTCTTAATATTGTAGTTGTGTTTTAAATGTTAATAACATAATAAAGCGTTAAGAAGGAATATTCACATAAATTCCATAGTAGTACAACTATACTGTACTAAATGGATGAAACACATCATTCACAAAGAAAGTGATATCCCAAAAAAGGGATTGAGTATGACATGATAAGTTGGAATTGATATTGATGGTATCTTTAGCCTTATAAAAGTAATAAATAAATTAATCAAAACAATATTATAGTACAAAGTAAAGTTACCTAGGTATATGTTTTAACTGTAACTAATATTCCGTAACAAAACTCTTATCGCATTATGCTTTTAAGGTGAGATTGGTGAGCAACTCCCTATCAGAATATAAAATTATTTTCTCGAAACCTGCTGAAGCTATAGGGCTGACATTTTTACAACACACTGGCACATATCTTTTGCTTATGATGTAACAATAGTTGCTTTGTTAATTCATTTCCTTACGAACATTTTCCATGCCAATATTTTCAAAATCTGTAATACACTAACTTCAGTAATACGTATATTAGATTTACGAAAACATTGTTTCGGTACCTGTAAGGGTACTAAACAAGTATGCCTATATCTGAAAATTTGACTTTTATATAAAAAAAGTTGAGAAAATATTCCTGTTGAACAAAAAAAAAAAACAAACTTGTGAAAAATGAGCATTGAAATTAAAACTTACATTCTTATTATGCACTTATACTTCTCAGACAAAACTAAAAATTAACATGGATACAGTTTTAATAAGTTCTCTTCTCTTTATCCATTGAATCAGTGCTGGCCATTCCTGTATATAGCTCGACCAAGCGGTATATGAGGGGTTCACAACCAGAGTGGACCAAGTCCTTCTGGAATAGCTCTGAGATATTGAGTCTTAAAATTCCTTAGCAACCTTCACCTTCCATATAAAATGCTGCCCTCTGAGGAGTAACAAATGAGTTATGGACTTGGTTTGTTATGGCAATGAATAAATCTAAGTTTTCTACGTCCGAGATTGTATTAATCCACAAACTAACCACTGGTGGATTTGGTCCACTCTGGTTGTGAGCCCCTCATATACTACCTCTTCCGTCTGTCTCTTTCCTTTCCGCTGTAAAGCGCTCAGGCTCTCCTGAGCTCTAAAGCGCGCGCTTGCGCCTATGGGCATCAATTTACATGACTACGTACGGTAGGCCTATAGCTATCTTGAAAAACATCGGTCACATACCTGTCGATCACAGTTTTTCCACTCACTATTATCCAAACACTCTTACTTAACGAACACAATGCACTCACAATAAAGTAAACTAATTTCTTTATTGGTTTCATTACGGTACTAACGTTTTTGCAATAGTTAATATGCTACGCATTTGCACAAGGAAAAGAAGTGAACTCTACAAGAACTGCATAGCAACTAATCCATACACCCCTTTTTCCATTATCAAATGCACTTGCCTTTGTTTACTGCGCAGAATGTTATGACCGGTCAAGCCATCTAAACACAGCAGTACATACATACACACAGAGTGATTTACTTGCCCCCTTCCTTTTTAGTGTTGTACGGCAATGTGTTAGTGATAGACGTACAACATTGACATTGAAGCTGTTGGCCCCGTTCTGCATTGAATTTATATCTCTGCAGCATATTGCATCCGACAAGCTTCAAAGTGTCGATCCCAATGGAATTGCAAGCGGCAATGATTTATTCTTTTAAATGTTCGACATTTCGCCGTCTCTCTGCATCCCTATACTTTCTGGAATAATGTGGAATGGCATCGAATAAATGACGAAGATATTTAATTTGTATGTGGAATGTTCGGTGGCTTTCACATTAACCAAGACATATTAAAAGGACATGAATCATGTGAGATTATAATAATAATAATAATAATAATAATAATAATAATAATTATTATTATTATTATTATTAATTACCGAGCGGGCTTGCGGCGTGGTAGAGGGCTAGCCTTGCATTCGGGAGGTCCGGGGTTCGATCCCAGGGGCCGGCAATCCTAACTGAGGTTTTTCACGGTTTCCTCAGTTATTTCCAGGCAAATGCCGGGATTGTACCTCTTGAAAGTCCGGCCATGGACGGCGATCCTTCCCTTAATCCTTTCATATGTGTGAGTGAATGCTGTGTAATGTCTTAAATGTTTGTGTTGTATCGGAGGTGGCCCTGGCACTGAGCTGATCCCTCATCCGGGCAGGCCCTCCATGTCCTTGTGTGGTCAAAAAGTATGTATGTGATCCAATAGATTAATTCCTCTCCCGACAGGTCGCGGCCCTGTAAGGCCCGAGTGGCGTGGGTCGTGTAATTAGAACCTAAAAGGGAGAGGTTAAACTAAGAGAAAGAAGAAGAAGATTATTATTAATTTCACTCATTAACCACCTAAGTTATGATATCAAGCAGACAACATACAATATATTTGTATTTCAGATCTGATTACGGATGCTGTGTTTATGTAATCGAATATAAACGTGCTGGATTGTTTAATTTTTTATGAAGCAATAGCAGATGACTTACGTGGAAGATAGGCTTAAACGATGTAGATCTAGGACAACAGTTTAATTTTATAGAAAGTTAATAGCTGAAATGAATTTGGCTACATTGATGCACACTTTAGAATTAAAATCTTTATGCTTTTGAGAAGTAGCAGAAATTCGTATGTACTTTTATTTTTACTTGGACGTCAGTAACGCAATAATTAATATGAATTATTTAGATACAATAACACGTCTTTTGTCTGAATGTGGTACTCTTTTATATACAGAGACGAAATGGGGTTCTTCTACATTTTTTATCATTGATAGGACTTTTGTGTGTTTAACCTTTGGTAGAAAGTAATGACAAGAGATAACTCAATGAGTTTCAAATCGAACGTAAAACAGAATAGACTATTGCATTCTTATAATAGTCACCATTTCTTCCAGATCATTCGTTTACACAAGCGAATTTTGCCAACTAGGAATCCCACGAAATCGCCACCGGCTCAAGGCTTGAGCGTTATGCAGAGAAAGCTGTATGCCTAGCCAAATACACTATCTACCAAAAGTAATTAGGCACTCTTTCTGCCCGTTTAGAACCTCGTGGTACCACCTCTTGTTGCTATAACAGCAGCCACCCTGTCAGGCATGCTCTCCACTAGTTTGTGTGGGATATCCACTGGAATGCGTCGCCATTCCTCTTGCAACATGGCACTCAGTTGGACAATGGAAGTTCGCCGCATCTCCCGAGACCTCAATCTCCGGTCCAATTCGTCCCAAAGGTGCTCAATGGGATTGAGATCAGGACTCTGTGCAGGCTAGTTCAACCGGTGAACATTATTGTCTGCATACCACTGCATAGTAGCCGCCGAAACATGGAGCCAACTTCCATTGTCCAACTGAGTGCCATGTTGCAAGAGGAATGGCGACGCATTCCAGTGGATATCCTACACAAACTAGTGGAGAGCATGCCTGACAGGGTGACTGCTGTTATAGCAAGAAGAGGTGGTACCACGAGGTTCTAAAGGGGCAGAAACAGTGCCCAATTACTTTTTGGTACCGGTGCATAGCCTCAGCATAATATAAAGAAAGCTATACTTCCGATTATTATTATTATTATTATTATTATTATTATTATTATTATTATTACTATTATTATTATTATCTACCGCATCAAGTATAATAAGTTAATAATAATAATAATAATAATAATAATAATAATAATAATAATAATAATATTTATTTATTTATTCTCGTGAAGTTAAGGTGATCAGGCCTTCTCCTCCACATAGCCAGAAACAAAAGAAACTGTGGTTGAGCAACTAAGAATCCCACGTAACCAGCACCAGTGCATGGCATCAACATAATATAGAGAAAGCTATACTTGTGGTTGAGCAACTAAGAATCCCACGTAACCAGCACCAGTGCACGGCCTCAACATAATATATTGACATATTGATTTATTGATATAGTTCACAAGTACAAAACTTAATAATATAACAAAAGATCTATAAACAAATGTAGTTCTACATACTAAATATACAATTTCCTAGACTCATTATTTTATCGCAAATCTCAATAATTTATTGGTTCAAACTTGCACTTACGTCGAAAACATAATATAGAGAAAGCTATACTTGTGGTTAAGAAAGCAAGAATCCCACGTAACCAGCACCAGTGCATGGCATCAACATAATATAAAGAAAGCTATATTTGTGGTTGAGCAACTAAGAACCCCACATAACCAGCACCAGTGCATGGCATCAACATAATATAGAGAAAGCTATACTTGTGGTTGAGCAACTAAGAATCCCACGTAACCAGCACCAGTGCATGGCCTCAACATAATATAGAGAAAGCTATACTTGTGGTTGAGCAACTAAGAATCCCACGTAACCAGCACCAGTGCATGGCCTCAACATAATATAGAGAAAGCTATACTTGTGGTTGAGCAACTAAGAATCACGGAAGGTACACATCACACGGAAGGTACAGACACATTACTGGACTTGATAATTACTAACAATGCCGACAAAGTACTGACGCATGGACAGTTGCCTGCACCAGGACTATCAGGGCATGATATCATTTATCTATCGTTTAATCTGCAGTGTCCTAAATCGACTCCTAGAGTAATTACTTACAGGGATATCAAAAGAATAGATGATATTGCACTGAAAGAAGACGCTGCGCAACTTCCATGGCACATGATCTGGACATTACGAACTGTAGACGAGAAAGTAGACTTATTCAATACGTTAATACTTCAACTTTATGACAAACACGCACCATTAAAGACCAAACGTACCAGAAAGACCCCAGCCCCTTGGATGACGACTGAAATACGTAGCCTGATGTCCGAACGCGACTTAGCTTATAGAAAATACACCCGCAACAAAAACGACGAATATTTTAACTCCTATAAACACCTAAGAAATAGAACGACTCAACTAATAAGAAACGCTAAACTGAAATACTCCTACAAACTTATAGAACCCAACACAACCCCTTCCGAATTATGGAAAAATCTGAAGGTTATTGGACTTGGAAGGGCTAGTGAACAAGCAGACATTCCCATCCCACTTGACCGATTGAACGAACACTTTGTAAAGGACCCGACCTTAAACGACACAACGAAACAAGACACAGTTTTGCCTGACTCAGCTCCCCCAACTCGAGACAAATTCTATTTTACCGACGTCACTCCCATTGACGTAATGAAAGCCATCCGACGCATCAAGACAAAAGCCCAAGGGCCAGACAACATTAGCATATTACTCATACAGAAAATACAAGACATAGCAATACCTACAATTGCACACATATTCAATAGTTCCTTAATCACTTCAACTTTCCCTAAAATATGGAAGCAAGCTTTCGTTCTTCCTCTTCCAAAAGTCAAAGTTCCCACCGACCCGAACGACTATAGACCAATCAGTATCCTGCCAGCCATATCAAAAGCACTGGAAAGAATCGTACACAGACAAATTACTAACTACATGAACGAACACAAACTATTCGACAAGTATCAGTCAGGTTTCAGAGCTGGACACAACACAAGCACTGCTCTGCTTAAAGTGACCGAAGACATTCGTGAAGCAATCGACTCTAATAAAGTAACAATACTAACACTTCTTGACCTTAGCAAAGCTTTCAACTCTGTAAATTTCGACCTGCTCACCCATAAATTGAGAAATCTGCATTTGTCAGAGACTGCTGTGAGTTGGTTCGAATCCTACTTACGGGAAAGACAACAATGTGTTGTATCCGGGAATCGAAGCTCTTCCTGGCTTAACATAACATCAGGTATACCACAGGGTTCGGTACTCGGACCATTGTTGTTCACAATATATGTCAGTGATATTATATCTCATGTAAGGCATTGTAACTATCACTTGTATGCTGACGACCTTCAATGCTACATCTCTTCCCGCTTAGATCGAATAAATGACGCTATAGATAAATTGAACGAAGACATTGACTCGATTGTGACATGGACAAAGAAATTCCATCTTAATATCAATCCTGGAAAGACACAAGCAATCATATTAGGACACAAACGGCAAACCGACGCTGTAAAGCACCTCGACATTTCCCCCGTTAAAGTAAGTACAGTGCATATCCCTTTCAGTTCTTCGGTAAAAAATCTTGGCATTCACATGGATAATAATCTCAACTGGGACATGCAAATCACAGAAACCTGCAGAAAAGTATATTCTATTATTCATGTGCTAAAAAGGATAAATGTTCATCTTCCCTCTTGCTTAAAAAAGTCCCTTGTGCAGACCCTTGTATTTCCCTATTTTGACTATGCTGACATTTTACTGACTGACCTTTCCAGCGACAACAAAATGAAACTTCAACGTGCTCATAATTTGTGTGTACGTTTTGTAAGCAATGTTCGTAAATATGATCATATTACCCCATCCCTGGAAGCAATAGGTTGGCTTAAACTAGATAAGAAAAGAAATTTACATTCACTTCTCTTTCTCTTCGAAATCTTGAACACTTCTATTCCTTCGTACCTGTCGTCTCGCTTCACTTACCTTTCTTCCCACCACAATCTGAACACACGCTCTCGCCATGAAACAATACTAACAATACCATCCCATCGCACCTCTTCATACTCATCCTCTTTCACAATAGCCCTGCCAAGACTCTGGAACTCGCTACCTGCTAGCATCAGGGACTGTCGAAATAAAATTCAATTCAAATGCAAACTTACTAGGCACTTGGTCAGTAATTGAGACTCGTTCAGACATGGTTTCTTGTAAATAGTTCTTTTAATCTACCACAAAATATCTCAATATCCGGTAATTTCATCACTATAGAATTTTGTTATTGTAGGTTTAATTTGTAATTTAGTAAATACAAAAATATTCTTTGTTCTTAACTTCTATGATAAAATGTCTAGCTTTCATTAATCAGGTATTCTTGTCGTACTTTAATTTTTATTGTAATTGTAATTGTAAATTTAATATTAATTGTAATCTTACTGTTCATGTTATAGTTGTAATCCCCTGGTAGAGGGGCAGAGAAGGCCTGACGGCCTTATCTCTACCAGGTTAAATAAATAAATCTAATCTAATCTAATCTAAGAATCTCACGTAACCAGCACCAGTGCATGGCATCAACATAACATAAAGAAAGCTATACTTGTGGTTGAGCAACTAAGAATCCCACGTAACCAGCACCAGTGCATGGCATCAACATAATATAGAGAAAGCTATACTTGTGGTTGAGCTACTAAGAATCCCACGTAACCAGCACCAGTGCATGGCCTCAACATAATATAGAGAAAGCTATACTTGTGGTTGAGCAACTAAGAATTCCACGTAACCAGCACCAGTGCATGGCATCAACATAATATAGAGAAAGCTATACTTGTGGTTGAGCTACTAAGAATCCCACGTAACCAGCACCAGTGCATGGCATCAACATAATATAGAGAACCTATACTTGTGGTTGAGCAACTAAGAATCCCACGTAACCAGCACCAGTGCATGGCCTCAACATAATATAGAGCGTATTCCGAATCTCACCGGTGAGCAATCGGATGGCATCACGGTGTTCCGAATTCCACCGATGACGTCATTGATGCTCCACCGGTGTCGCACCGGTGCCATCATCTTGCAGAGTTGGTGGCAGTCTCCATCAGCCGCCATCAGTGAATCTGATTGGTTCTTGTATAGGGCGGGAATTAGCAGACGAATAACATCGTGCACTGTTGTGTCATGGCGGTGTGTTCTGCTTTAGTTCTGCTGTATTGTTTGTAATGAGCACAACGTAAAAACAATATGTTAATGGCTTATGAGCGAACATGTCAACGGACTAGTTATTACTACTGGTTCAAGAAATAAATTGTTTATGCTATCTTTTCTTTGAACGAGATGGGAGTACGAAAATTTCGCAAAATTTTGCTAGCGTAGCACAGAAAACAACTTGTACAGTCGCCATGACAGCATCGATCCTTCCAGCAGTTTTGTTCCTTATTTTCGCGGCAACGTGACGTCATTGATGCCACCGGACCGGTGAGATTCGGAATACGCTGATAGAGAAAGCTATACTTGTGGTAGAGAAAGCAAGAATCCCATGAAACCGGCACCGAGTATGGTCTCATTGTTACACCGAGTATGTTGTAGCACATGTGACTGACTATCGCCATATGTTAGCTCCTGAACATTACGCCAAGCCTCTGCATCATAAATTTTGAATTAAATAATGTAAAAGATTCAATAATCAGGAAGTTAATGAGATATGAAGTTTTAAGGGTTGTGGAAGTTTTAAGAATCGTGTAGGCTACATCACATGTATATATCACGTCAGTCAACACTGGCGATGGAACATTAGTTTCCGGAATAATAATCTCGCTTTTAGTACAAATCAACTATTAGAAACTAATGCTGGATACCTACGTATCATAATAATGAAAGCAGATATCTCACATTTGCCAGGAATGTTTGTTGCAGAACTGAAGATTGTGTATTACTCAAATGTAACAACCGGAAACATAAAGGGAGGATCTGACGCGACATTCAGTGAAGGGAAGCCGTAATCTGGCTATTTGATTACCAGTTGAACGGGATCTAGATTGACTGTTTCCAGGAACAATACGGAAAACTGTAATCTGATGTTGACAACAGAAGATAGATTTTCATGTAAGCTAACGATGGAAGCGTTATACAGACAACAGCTAAACATTTTAAGCGTCCATTCTTGTCACGCTATGCCACATACTAGGTTATTCTATAAATAGCTTATTGAGAGTCTAATTTTAGCGTAAAATCTGTAGTTTGGATCTCACTCACTTCTGTCGGAAGAATAATAAATTACAGACTGGAAGAGTCAGAGTCCGAATTCAGTTAAACGAGGAATTTTGTCATCAGGTCAAAATTTCTATAGCACCTGAGCTAGTGCTGCTTATGATTAGGTTTTTCTCCGGAGCGGTTGTTTGTGCGCTTGCAATCGGAGACCTCCGGTTACCTCCGATTGATGCCGCGCAGGTTGTATATGTGCTGTAGCGCAGACATACACTTTCCGCTGAGCATTCCTTTAATCGGATCAGGTAGTGATTGGAGTCCGCTGACGACCGCGTATCTTTTAGAATAAGTGTGTAATTTTTTGTTGGTTATTTTCTCTTTTTATATACCTCTCTCTCTCTCTCTCTCTCTCTCTCTTCGGCTCTTCTTTTTTTCTTGTTTTGCTTGAAGTACTACGTTAGCTGACAGATTTTTTTTCTAGTTTTGAAATTCTTAGTATATGTGGAAAGGCGTATTAGTTTTATGTCATTGATCAAATTAATAACATTAAAATTAACTGAAAACTAACGCAGAAGTAAAGCTTTTCAGTAGCTAATGTAAACATTTATAATTTTCCTGGAAACACTCGTTTATTCACAAACAGTTTTTGTCAATTATTATTCTAATCGGTTTAGTTTAACGTAAAATATATTAAGGGAGTTTCAGAATGGAACAAAAGAAACGTGTGGTGTCAATAAGTTAAAGTTTACTGTCCAAAATAATTTATTAAGATTTTTCACCAGACAGGATTGTGATCATTGTGTTAAAGGGTGTCAGTATTTGAACTCTCTCTTCTAAAACGCGTCACTCTTCCTCTGTAATAAAAATATAAGCGGATGTCAACTTTAGGATAATTGTAATTATATTATTACCACACGTTTCTTTAGTTTCAGAATGAAACTCAATATTTTAATCTAATAACTCAAGTTGCCTTTTAATATTCCATATAAGTTATGTATGATTTTTATTGCCTCGAAGGTTACGTTTTATAGAAATTCCAATATTTTTTTTCTAGACTGTGGACCTTTGGAACAACAGCACTAGAGCAGTTTAAAAAAATCGTATCAAATGTTTTGCGTAATTTTAAAACAACGAAAACGATATCACTAATTAACCGTCAATGTGTATCTGAATGGTAATAATTTATTTTTGATAGCAAGTACGAGTACCATAAGCGCGCCTCTTAATGTTAGCCTAAACACTTACATACCTAAATTTTAAAATTTAGATCTACTCAGAGAATCTATCTAACCTGGTCCACGCCATAGAGATTTCCAAATACGGACCTGTTAGCGTCCTAGGTGCGTTTGGCTTTTCTGGCAACACAATCACCAACTCATATTTCATTTCAAGTAAGCGGCTCATCACTGAAGTTTGGAGTTTCATCTCGTAACAATATGCTGGATCAATCTTAGAGGGTCCTTTTTTGCTGAAATTCTTCTGCTTTTCAGTTTTTCATTCGCAATGTTACTCTGTCAGCACACTAAACCACGAAATTATTTATTAGAACTTTTATATATAAATCAAAGTAAACACGCTTTTTAAAAGAGTTCAAAAATGTTTTGAACAGTTAAATTTACTTACTTACTTACTTTCTTCAAGTTCGCGATTGTGCGATCGCTTCAAATGGTCTAACAAATTCGAAGTACCACCACCCTTAGAGTAAATTCGCCCACAATGTTCACAGCGTGCGTCTTTATTATTATCTTCAACTAAATTAAAGAATTTCCATGCGACGGATATACAATTTGGTGTCATTTTATTCCACTCACAACTACCCTCAGTCCGTACGCGTCGGTCGTCCTTGAGCTCTACGTCCTCCACCTTCGCTTCGCTCCGCTCCGAACCCCCGCATCCCTCCGTATGTTCCCTGTTCCACCTACGATAGTACCGGAGATCACCGGTGGATAGCTTTATTCGTAATCTCAGATTCCTCCGCGGTAGTAGTCACTCCGATGAGCAGTACTAATCTGAGCCGTCCTTCTACATGAGTAATGGGCAAAATAAGGTATAAGCACAGTCTAGTATATACAGTCGCGAAGCTCAATACGTAGTAAATATACAAACATTAGATAGTTGCTCATCACTAGGATCGCTAATATCGCCTCATTACAGCCAATGCAAAATAATACCGACACAGTCTATTGTTTCTAGCACCCTCAAAACTCAAGCTTCGTGACTGTATATAGTAGACTGTGTTATAAGGGTGTATAAGACTGCTTATTTGGCAGGATATGGAGAATCCGTATGCACTGGAGCCTAAAGAAACTTTTCGTCCACCCGTGAAGGAATGAGTTGCGTGCCGGCTGTTCTGCGAGGATAAGTCGGCCCCACCATCCGCCCCACTACGCATTCCCCTTCAGCTTTCAGATCTGAGTAGGATGCCTCTAGCGGTTATTTGCCATTCCTCAAGTATAGGCCTTATAAATATTAATTTATGGCCTGTTACATCTTTTCGAACAACAAGGATGTCTCTTATGCAGAACTAGGAGTCTCTGGAACTCACAACCACTGCCATCTACCAATTTGGAGAAACTGCGAGAAACATCTACTGAGATGGACGTCGTCTATTCACAGTAGAAGTCATATTTTTAGAAACGGAAATAATATGAAAGGGAAAATATGAAGAGCGTTGGAGAGTGATCAAGGAAGAACGGGAGAACCCCGACAAAGAAATACGATGAAAGAATAATGGAACGGAGAAAAATTATCTGCGGCGCCGCGATTTGAACCCGGGTTTTCAGCTCTACGTGCTGATCCTTTATCCACTAAGCCATACCGGATACCCACCCCGGCGTCGGACAGAATCGTCTCAGTTTAACTTCCAACTCTTGGGTTCCCTCTAGTGGCCGCCCTCTGCACTACGTCATAGATGTCTATGAACGTAGGACTGAAAGTCCACACATGTGCTGAGGTGCACTCGTTATGAGTGACTAGTTGGTCGGGATCCGACGGAATAAGCGCCGTCTTAAATCACGAAGTTATTGACGCATACTATATATATTATTTTAATGTACCGAAGCACATATGATATTTCCATGCAGATATTCTGTGTCATCATACGATGAAAGAGTAATATAACGGAGAAAAATTCTCTCCGGCGCCGGGATTTGAACCCGGGTTTTCAGCTCTACGTGCTGATGCTTTATCCACTAAGCCACACCGGATACCCACCCCGGCGTCGGACAGAATCGTCTCAGTTTAAGTTCCAACTCTTAAGACGGCGCTTATTCCGTCGGATCCCGGCCAACTAGTCACTCATAACGAGTGCACCTCAGCACATGTGTGGATTTCAGTCCTACGTTCATAGACATCTATGACGTAGTGCAGAGGGCGGCCACTAGAGGGAACCCAAGAGTTGGAACTTCTGAGACGATTCTGTCCGACGCCGGGGTGGGTATCCGGTGTGGCTTACTGGATAAAGCAACAGCACGTAGAGCTGAAAACCCGGGTTCAAATCCCGGCGCCGGAGAGAATTTTTCTCCGTTCCATTACTCTTTCATCATATGATGACGCAGAATATCTGCATGGAAATATCATATGTACTTCGGTACATTAAAATAATAAACCGACAAAGAAAACCTAACTATCTTGATTTAGTCCACTTCAGATTCAAGTATGTCACCACCGAGATTATAATGGGCCAGAATTCTACTAACTAGCTATCAAGCCGACATCGCGAAGTGTACCTTATTCTGAAGTCAAGGAAACACAGATCTATTACTCCCTGCGCAGTCTGTATCTTAATGACATATAAGCATTCAAATTATTGTTCTGCAACCAAGTATCCGTATGTCTGTCTGTCTGCCCGTTCGTCTATTTATTTATTTGTTTGTTTATTAAATTATTATTTTACTTATTTACGGATTTTACGAATTATTTTAAATTTAAAATCATTCGGCTTTTACTTTTTTATTATTGTGAATAATCTTTAGTTTTTTATTTGGGTCCTATTTTTGTTTTAAAATTTGTTCAATGAGTTTTATTCTTGCTTATTAATTTGCTTTTAAATTGAATGATTCAGTCGCTAATATTTCTTTTATGTTTTTTATTTATATTTTCTATATCTGGTTTATTTTGGGAATCTCTTACACACACTTTTAGAAATTCATAGAATTTTAACCATTACTTCTTTATTTATTTATTTATTTATTTGTTTATTTATTTTTTATTTATTTATAAATCAGTTCTCTTTTACAAAAATAATAGCGAAATGTTTAAATTAAATAAAGATGGTCGTGTGTATTATACAAGAAAAAAAAAAACGAAATATTTATTGAAAACTACTAGACATCGTATTATTCAAATTCTCCCGTTGTTTCTGTCAGTTACATTGCAAATAAATTACCACCCGACATATTATAAATTTGTACTATGAAGAATTCTAAGATGGTGTTAAAGGACTATGTTTTCACAATGTCTTTACTCACTCCAAGAATTTTAATGATTGATGTGTCCATTTATGCATTGTATGACAGCTGACAGTAATAAATAATAATAATAATAATAATAATAATAATAATAATGATAATAATAATAATAATAATAATAATGGCTTTATTTAACCTGGCAGAGTTAAGGCCAGAAGGCCTTCTCTTACACTCAACCAGAATTATAACTTGCATAGGCTACATAGTTGCACATACAACTGTATCGGATTTAAGTAATTACATACAGATAAGATCTAAATAATGAGATCAAAAGATGCAATTAAATAAAATTTTACCCAATAAAATAAAAATAAACACAGTGGAATACATGTTAATGTTATTAGAATCAAAATATGTGATCACATAAAATCGGAAGCCGATAATTCAGTAAAATGCACAAAATAAAAATAAACACATTGGAATACATATTGGTACTAAGTTACAAGTCTGATTCACGTAATCAAAGCGGAAACCGACAATTTAATAAAATGTACACAATAAAAGAATAATAATAAACGAACACAGTTGAATACATATTAGTGTTAAGTTACAAATAAACACGATTTACATCATAAACAGAGATTTGAATAAGGAGTACACAAAAATGAACACTGCGGTAAACATATGAGCACGAAATTAGAAGAAAATACTGTTAAGCCTACATAATAACATTATAAAGACAGTTGAATTAAGTATACACAATAAAAATAAGAAAATGATATATGATATATATTACTTTTTTACTCACTCACTCACTCACTCACTCACTCACTCACTCACTCACCTGCAATACTGTTCTGTTCAGATTTCGACTCCGGAAGTTAAAATGTACATTGTACTTGTCTTTTCGTTTATTAACGCCACTTTTGCAATGATAGTATATTCGATGAAATGGCAGCGACAATGAACAAAAAGGTAGAAATAAAATTACAGAAATAACAGTAGAATTCCCTCACTGGTAAAACTGAAGTCTGTTGGGTTGACAATCGCACCAGCGAATAGGTAATTAAGTATGGAGACCTCGCGTCGGTACCTTTGATGTAGCCGGACTGATTTCAATGACCTTCAACCCACATAGGGCGTGAAATTCTGCTTTCTCTCTAGAGTTGGCGCTGACATCACACGAGCTAGCAGTCGACACAGCGGAAATATAATTAATACATCTAGGTACATTATGTACTCAAATAAAATAAATTGGATCCATAAAATAATAAATCCGTCACTAACTGTAATGTCTAGACTCTAGAGTTCCTTTATAATGAGAGTTGAGACGTTGACCCCAACAACAATTAAAATATGTAATGATTTGATACCGCTGAAAATGGAAAAACAAAACTCTTACGAGAAGTAAAACCATATACCTATATTATACTATATACAAATATTAAACGAATTCGATACCTAATTTTATAACGTATTATATTATTTTATAATACAATTTATTATATCTGAAATATAAAAATAAAATATTATTATAACTAGTTTGCCACTGAGAAATAAGGAAAAGCTGTTAACTTGAATTTATTTGAAGCAAAGCGTTACTGGATTATGCAATAAGGTAGGCGATGTTTGGATCCTGTGTCTCAACTCTATACTCAATTATTATCTTAGCGTATGCTCGATTACACTAACCTCTAGCGCTTGAAAGTGGAACTAAACGCCGGCACACAGAGAACCAAAACACAGGAAAATTCGCTCAGTGTTCATTTTTTATAATTCCTATTCGCTGGTCGCACGAACTATCGTTAAAGCATGGCTTGAGAAATTGTTTACAAATCTATAGCCTTCACTATTTCAGCACAGTGGCGGTGCGTCAATAAGAGCACAAGAGCATGTGAACACCTTGTTTCCATTAATGCACGACTAGTTTTATTATTTAATAGCGTATTGGCGTAGTGGGGATGTATAATATCAGGATCGAGTATTTTAAACTTCCCGCATCTTTCATAAACTTCTTATGTAAACTTGGTAACATCCGTTCACGTATAAGCCGTGCTCTTTTCAAGAAGGTTACAGAAATTTCACACATGCACGGCAGAAAATTGTCTTTCGCTGGCCGCTTATGACTCGTCAAGAGCACAAAGCATTAAGTGAACAGTGAATCTATCCTATAGATGTCAGGTGCATCGATGCCTATCGTTTACGTGCTATATTTCGAGGAGAAAATTTAATAAGCCTGTATTTTAGCCTGCAGGTGTCAGCATCTCACTGTCGGAACGTTTACTTTATGTGGATGTGTGTACAGTGCTGCTACGAAAGTGTAGTTTGTGAATTGCTATACTTCAGTGTCGGCATATACCATAGTTTGGCTTTCAAACACGTGCTGGCTGAATGTGATGGTAGTATGAATTTAAATATCTGTATGGTGGTGTATAATATTTAAGAATAATATTTACTGGCATGTATTTATAGTAATCTATGCGAATGGAATAACAGTACTGGTATACGCTATAATGTATCAGTATGTTGTGAATCAAAATACTGTATATTACTGAACATACGCTTTTGTAAATTGTTTTATGTATTAATTTTTAACAAACGTAAACAATGAACTCTGTTCAAGTAATTTTGAAGAGTAAGGAACTGTGTAAACTGGCTTTCCAGGAAAAATTGGAAATAAAAAACTAGATTTCATTATTATTGTTATTATTATTATTATTATTATTATTATTATTATTATTATTATATACGGTCTTTTCGACAGTGAAACATTGGAATCATGACATTTCATATTAGGCTAAAAACGTACGATTTTAAATTCTCTTCGATTTTGGAACACAAAATTGTTAACACACATAATATTTTATCACGAGCCGCCACTGCTTCAGCAGCATTGAATATTCGCTTCGGCAACATTGGAGGTAGTCTACACGCATTTTACAGAGAAGTTTAAGTAGCATGCAGAGTCAGCAGATCTTCTGTAATCAGGTAATCAGGACAAAGAGAAACTGCAGTCTCACGAATTGCGAGATGAGCGACAGAACTGACCTCATGCGACCGCTGCAACGGGAGGCCATCTGTCACCCGAAAGCGCTCGGATCTGCAATCACCCGGCGCGTGCTGTACCATATAAATCAACGCGTCACTATGCGTCAATGCATCGACATTGCAGTCCTTCCCTTTATTTCGTATACAGGATATTAATCCGGTTGTGCTGGTAATACTGTTTTAGTAGAATGGACTGGAAGTGAAGGATGGGTTTACTTCCGCTCTAAAAATCAGTTTGTAAATTGGATTTAGTGCAAGATAAGGCTGGAATTTATGTGGTTGTAAACTTTAAAGCATATTAAAAATAGTGAACTTTGGCTGAAAACAGTGGAAACTTATAACTTTAATCGCTATCCAAATTCAATTTGAAGAAGAAATTATTCATTTTCCCATTACTCGAAATCAATATGGTTTTCTTCATCATTATTATCACCATAATTATGCACATCATCCTAACCATCGAAATCATCATCATGTATAATGAATAATTATATAAATTGGAAATTTATTTTTTGAAGTGGTGGAGAAGTTCAAATATCTGGGAGCAACAGTAACAAATATAAATGACACTCTGGAGGAAATTAAACACAGAATAAATATGGGAAATGCCTGTTATTATTCGGTTGAGAAACTTTTATCATCCAGTCTGCTGTCAAAAAATCTGAAAGTTAGAATTTATAAAACAGTTATATTACCGGTTGTTCTTTATGGTTGTGAAACATGGACTCTCACTTTGAGAGAGGAACATAGGTTAAGGGTGTTTGAGAATAAGGTGTTAGGAAAATATTTGGGGCTAAGAGGGATTAAGTTACAGGAGAATGGAGAAAGTTACACAACACAGAACTGCACGCATTGTATTCTTCTCCTGACATAATTAGGAACATTAAATCCAGACGTTTGAGATGGGCAGGGCATATAACACGTATGGGCGAATCCAGAAATGCATATAGAGTGTTAGTTGGGAGGCCGGAGGGAAAAAGATCTTTAGGGAGGCGAGACGTAGATGGGAAGATAATATTAAAATGGATTTGAGGGAGGTGGGATATGATGATAGAGAATGGATTAATCTTGCTCAGAATAGGGTCCAATGGCGGGCTTATGTGAGGGCGGCAATGAACCTCCGGGTTCCTTAAAAGCCAGTAAGTAAGTAAGTAAGTAATGACTAATTATAGGGGTATCTGACTTCTGTCGAGCATAGGTAAAATTTGAACAGGACATTTAGCAAAATGATTAAGACAGTGCAATGGTTGGAAAATTACAATATTATTTCGGAATTTCAGACACGATTTAGAGAGAAGAGTAGAACAAGTGACAACATTTTGATCATTAAGATGGTTATATATAAATATATAAATCCTAAAAGAGTTGTATGTAAGGTTATTGGTGTTTATTGACTTTGAAAAAGCATTCGATTAATTTAATAGAAATAAATTATGGTAGGTATAACATAGAAAAAAACTGCGATTAGATCTTCATTTCTGGAGAATATAAAAGTACTTTATAGAGAGTTAGTATTTAGAATTACATTTTAAAATGGAAATCTCTCTAAAATTTTTAAACTAAACGAGAGGACTGAGGCGGGGTTGTAACTTGAGCCACTATTTCATTTAACTTATTTATTAATGATATTTTTGACAATATTGTAAATATAAATTCTCATTGCCGAGTAAATTTTTATTGTGTTCTTACCTCAATGAGACGAACAGAAGTTTGCAGTGTGGCAGAGGGTGGGCATTTCGAACCTCTCTTGTAAGGTACTGAACATAGTGCATCATTTTGAAACTAAACTGGAACTAGTAAATTACAAACATAAAGTATTTTGTTGTACATCTAAAAAATTATCAATTTCCGGACCCATGTTTATATAACATTTTTTTATCCTCTATGAGTGTGGAATCCAACCCTGAAATTGTTCCGTGTATTTTTAAACATCCTGTTTAAAGTTGAAATATGCGTGAGTAGAAAGACTAGTATAAGCGTCGATAAATTAAGAGCTAACTATGCAAAAAAATTTCTAGGTGTACCATGGAACGCGTCCAACTTGTCAGCGAGACTGGAGATGGGGATAAATGGAACCTAGCCTACCATACTTCTGGAAAGGAAAATAAACTATTTATGTAACATTCATAACAGTTGTTTAATTAATTAATGTATTAATCAGGTTATTTGTAACTATACTATATAATGTTTAAATTAAATTATGATTTCAGCAGATAATAAAAACGTATTTCTGTTACAATAACAAGAGAAAAGCGCAGTACATGTAATTAACATTTTTAAACCTGTATTTCGCTTTTCTCAATTGGCATTACTGAATAACATTAAATTTATTGCAGTAATCGTTATTCATCTATTTCGACTTAAAAATGTCTGAATAGGTTAAGTATTCATAAATATATAATCATTGACATTTTGTGAGCGAATTTTAGGAATATATTATTTACATTTTTATTTTATTCACGAAATAGTCCTAATAAATGTCACTTGTGACATTACTGTAGATAATGTAGGTATTGAACTACGAGGGTAATACCAGAAGTAATACACAAACTTACTTCATAGGCACACGTTTTATTTTTTTCAATCCACTTACATCACGATCGTTGAAAATAGTTTCCTTGAAGTGTTATGACTGATTACCAACGTTGTGGCAGGTTTTTAATGCCGCTTAATTCTCCTTTGAAGTTTAGGCTCGGATGCGTTGGGTCACAGCTGTATTCAGGTCAGTTAACATTGCAAAATGTTGGCCCCGAAGTGGATTTTTCATTTTCGGGAAAAGATCAAAGTCAGGTGGATTCATGTCCGGACTGTTGGCTAGCTGAGGGAGTGTTTCCCACTTGTAATCGGTCATACGGCATTCACTGGCTCGGTGGTTTACGGTCTTGCATTATCGTAGAGAAACAGCACATCAGATTCCTGTAGCTGCAGTGGGTTCTGGTGAATTTTTGGGCGCAGTTTCCTACGGGCTATATCTTCATATATCATCCATCTGTCTTCTTCCAAAATATTAGCAACAATTAGCTCCGCAATGATTTCCGGTGATGATTTCAGTCTTCCAGCACGTTGATTATCTTCTGTAGCAATATGACCTTCGCGGAAACTTTGAGTTCATCGGGAAATGGTATTGTCGGACTATCGGATCTGTGCCCCCGTAAGATATGCGAACTGAACCCTAATTCCTTTTCAGCCTCGGTAATTCATTTCTCTCCCTGCATTCCTATCTCTCTCTCCCTTTCTCTCCCCCACTATTCACAATTTTCAGCCTTCTTGCGGGACAGTTTATTTGCACTTGCAGTCCAGTGTTGTCAACTCAACATGAATACTGTTGCACGGAGTGGCGAAAGAAATATTATTAAGCAAGTACGCAATAGCATTTTGCGATGAAGAGAAACAAACAGGTCAATACCTGTTTCCTATAAATCAGGCAACGAAAAGAGCAGCTGCGATCACAAGTGAGGCTTATTTTATTTCAATTTATTACGTATTAAAATTACTTACTTAACTAATACTAATAATACAACATTTTTATGTAATTTATATAGGCAGGTCAGAGCGCCTAACAAAGAAAATCAGGAGAGAGGGAATCTGTGCAGGAGATGAAAAGCTAGAATCACCAGGGAAGAACAGACCAAGGGAACCTTTAATTCTTGTAGATGATATGAACCGATGTATTTTAAGAAGAAAGATACAAGAATTTTATACCGTGTAGAATGAAGTTCCGGCATTGGAGAAATTACTGAAGGTTGCGAGAGACAATATTTTCCAAGGTTGGAGAGAAACGCTACGGAAAGTGATTCGAGACATGGGATTTAGGTTTAAAAAATGTAGAAATACAAGATGTATTTTGATTGAAAGAAATGATATTGTAGCATGGAAGACCAGTTATTTATGACACCGTTTGACGGAAGTTTGGCACCATCCCTATTCGGCAAGGTTCGTGGCTTGCTGTTTAACGTGGTGGGAGGAAAACGGGTGGAATGGAGTGAGTACAGGCGTTAACTTTTCCAAGAACGACGACAACGCTGAAAGGGCACAGATCCGATGGTCCGACAACACTACGGTCTACAGTAGTCACCACACACTTCTCTCGAAGCAATTCATAAATTTCCGGCGACATACTACATCTACGTAAAGTTTCTATTTCAATTAATGATATGCAAAATCTAACTTTCAGGTATATCTCCCTGCGAAGCAGACTTAATGGGCAGGGCATAGTTGCGCCCCACGGTCAGGTAAGATGCAGCAGATAAAAAAGTGTCCCTGTTTTGTGGGCACAGTTGCGCCCCGTTCCCATCAGATAGAGAAGAGGGCATGGCAGAGTTGCGCCCCGATGAAATAGTTAGAGAAAAAGACACTATGGAAATTCGAGCCTCGTAATCAACCAACCTTACTGATTTCTTATTCCGTTTCATATTTATTGAAATGAACACCATGAAGTTGGCAGTACTTTATTAACTGTTTTTCTACTGTTCATGCAGCGATTATCGATAGCCTACCGTAAAAATAAACATCATGAAGTTGGCAATACTTTATTAACTGTTTTTCTACTGTTTATGCAGCGATTATCGATAGCCTACCGTAAAAATAAACATCATGAAGTTGGCAATACTTTATTAACTGTTTTCTTCTGTTTATGCAGCGATTATCGATAGCCTACCGTAAAAATAAACATCATGAAGTTGGCAATACTTTATTAACTGTTTTTCTACTGATTATCGATAGCCTGCCTTAAAAAATGAACATCATGAAGTTGGTAGTACTTTATTAACTGTTTTTCTACTGTTTATGCAGTGATTATCGATAGCCTACCGTAAAAATGAACATCATGAAGTTGGCAGTATTTTACTGACATATTCAAATGAGTGGGCCGTTCGAATATGGGGCCTTAGTCTTGACATTTTATTAGTGATTTTCACACCGTCTGTGGCGTATAGTGAGGTTAATTTAAAATGAATGTTAAGTTTAGAGAAAATGGTAAAGAGTTAACAATTCACAATGATTCCAGGTTTCAATTTTCGAAACCCTGTACCATAGGGTTAAGATATCGGTGTACAAACAAAAAATGCAGTTCATTTATTGTGTGCGATCGATAAAAAAGTGTTATTTTAAATAGCAAAATTGATCATATGCTACCTGATTTCAGTGCAGCTACCACTATAATATTTTTAAGTAATTTATTTATTTTGTGCACTATGTCCATCGGGGCGCAACTATGCCTTGTTCATTCTGCTACCTGATTTCTTCGGGGCGCAACTATTCCATGGCTAGGCCTCCCGATTGACCGCGGGGAGGAACTATGCCATACAGGACTTAATTTGAAAGGAAAAATTGTTCCGGGGCCGGGTATCGATCCCGAGGACCTTTGGCTGAGCGCACCAACGCTCTACCGACTGAGCTATCAAGGAACTTCACCCGACACCGTCTCAATTTTTCCCGGTGTCCTGGGTAATTCAGTCGGTAGAGCGCTAGCGCGCTCAGTCAAAGGTCCCGGGATCGATACCCGTCGCCGGAACAATTTTTCCCTCGAAATTATTCAATGAATGATCTTTGATCTCAGACAATGACGTGACCTGACTGATTTTCGTCGTTCATTTCAATCACTTATACACAAAAATGTTTTTAAACAATTTATTTGAACTTGCATAGAAATGCTCGGAGTAACTCTCACTCAATAAATGACAAACACACATATCCATGGATATATTAAGACGGCATTCTCTATTCTCCATTCACTAAAAAGATTGTATCATTATCCATCTAAATTAAAACAGACGTTGGTACAGACACTCATTCTACCTCACTTCGATTATTGCGAAGTTTTGTTCAGTGATCTCAGGATTGATTCCGCTCAGAAACTACAGCATGTTCATAACGCGTCCGTTTCATTTGTAATGTTCGATACTATGATCATATCTCACCTTCTTTCGAGAAGTTATAATGGCTTAAGTTACATGAGAGGAGAAATCTGCACTCACTTTCTCTCTTATATCGAATTATGCAGACTTCATCCCCCTATTATTTATTCGCTCGTTTTCATACTCTCTCTCGCTATCATAATATTAATACTCGATCACAACGCGATAACACGCTAGAAATTCCACTTCAAACATCATCTCTGTATTCCTCATCTTTCACTGTTGCTACCTCTCGTCACTGGAACTCTCTGCCGCCTGAAGTCAAGGGCTGCCCAACATTGAAATCTTTCAAATCCAAGTTAGAAAATTATCTTATGACGAGTTGCCAAACTAACTTACTATTATGACAAGTGTTGTATTGCATGTTTCCACGTATTCACATTTTTTTATGTTCTAGTGATATTTAACTTATTTTATTATTTTTGTTTTCATATTTTCTTCCGATAATGGTATATCTATAATGTGATAAGTTGAGATATATATGAGCCGTTCAGAGCACAAGTGGTGTAAGTCAAAATTGGATAATGAGGTTTAAAGTAAAAATTCTGTAAAATACAGCGCAAAGTAACAATTAATATGTCGTTCTTGCTATCCGCTGACTACTAATAGTTTAAATAAAGTGGATATTAATTGCTACTTTGCGCTGTATTTTACAAAATGTTTACTTCAACCCTCATTACCCATTCTTGACTCACACCACTTCTGCTGTGAACGGCTCATATAATCATAATTTTCCTTACTGTGTGTACCTAAAAATATTGTGTTCATTGTATGCTTTGTACTGCACTATTTTAATACTATTATTATTATTATTACTATTCTTATTTTTTATCATTATTATTATTATTATTACTATTACTACTATTCTTATTTTATTATTATTATTATTATTATTATTATTATTATTATTATTATTATTATTATTATTATCAATGATTGTCTTATTTTTTTATACTTTGTATGTCTCATTTATTTTGACCAGCTGTTCACATTTTATTAACTTATGCTTTTTCCTTTCTTTCTGTATGTTATATATTATGTCTGATTTCTACTTACTTATATTTACATTTTATTGTTATTATCTTATTCAGTTTTGTGTGTAAAATTGTAGTGTACTTTGTAAATTTGTAGTGTTTTTGTAACGCAGTTTTAGAGAAGGCCGTATGTCCTTAACTCTTCCAGGTTAAATAAATCATTATTATTATTATTATTATTATTATTATTATTATTATTATTATTATTATATGGGAGCGCATGCTCAGTGTGCGTTATTTCTGGGATCGCCCTAGTAGAATTCTTTTATGGGTCAAGACTAAGAATAGGATCAGAACCTTAAGTAAAGTGTGATATTTTGGTATTGAAAGAATGAAGAAATGATAATTTAAATAAATAATTGAAAACAGAGAATATGAGAATAGAATCAGAGTCATTTAAAGCGGATGGGAGGCAAGTGTCTTTGAGATGGGAGAAAGAGGGAAGATGAGATACTGAGCATTAGTATTAGAAGAATCATAGTAGTGGGAACGTACACAATGTTGAAGTTATTATTGTATTCTTGTTGTATTGTATTGTATTGTATTTTATAGTAGCAGCACAGTATTAAATTGTATTAAACTGTTACTATCAGAATTGTTAAGTTAAGAAATTGTTCAAAGAACTAGTGAAATTATACAGAGTGTTAAAAAAAAGTGTCCAATATTTTAGGAGGTGATAGTATGCATCAAAACAAGAAAAAATGTCCAATAAACATGGGTTCTACTCCTACAACACATACTTTCTGAGATCTGAACACTTGTTCATAGGAGATGTTCAATGTGACGTCCATTTATGGCAATGCATTTTTCTGCCCTACAATACAGCAGGTTACCAGATAAACATACCGTAGTTAACACCGCTGGCATGGAATACTGTTACGTCGCAAGGAATACTGAAAACAAAAGTCTGGTTACGGATATGAGCGGGGTTCAGTAGAGATGGTGTTGTAAATTTTGATAATCAGCATGTGTAGGATGATGAAAATTCCCCTGCAGTTGAAGAAACAAGGCATCAGTACCGATTCTCAATCAACGTATGGGCAGGCGTTCTTGGTGCTAGATTAAGGGCCATACAGTACGTACTACTACAGCAGAGATTAACTGGGACTCGTTATCAGACTTTCTTATTAAGGTACTGCCTACCTTGTGCCATGTCAGCAAAGACACCACTTGTGGTTCATGCATGGTGGCACACCAGCACATTTTTCCGCAATGAGTGTGAACACCTGACGCTGACATTTCAGGACCGCTGGATTGATTGAGGAGGCCTCATACCTTGGCCTGCTCGTTCCCCAAACCTAAATCCCCTAGACTTTTGGTTAAAAGAACAACCAGTCAATTTCAAAGAGGGCGTGATTCCTTACGCCGAAGGGCAGAGGAATGCACTGCCACGAATGGACGTCACATTGAGCACCTCCTATGAACAAGTTTTCAGATCTCAGAAAGTACTCGTATGTGTTGTATGACCCATGTTTTTTAGACATTATTTTCTTGTTTTGATGCATACTAGCACCTCCTAATTATTATATACTTTTTTAAGACCCTATATACTATATTTGAATTTGATAAGGAAATGGCGGATTTGATCTGGAATGCATCTTATCCACCATGTCCAAACAATATTGATTAGAAATAAATATATAAAATATAATCATTATTCCCATCTCATCACTGATATTCAGGTCTATATTATACTTAATATATCATCTTCTTTTCACATCTACTGTATTTATACTCGTATGTTTCAATTAATGTACTTCTAACGTTCATGATAAAAATGTATGATTTTCTAATGGTTATGTAGTTGAATATTTCGAATTTTTACGTTCATACGAACTCTGTTTTAAAATTTGATTTTGAGAATTCTGATGGAAATATATTATCAACACATGTTTACATAACCTGTAATACAGTATGTTGGTATTGAAAATCAGCTGTTCATGGAATTATAGCTTCTCGTAACGCTTTTGTAAAACAGCCTTCAAATGCTGTGGTTTCAGATCACTACAAATGGTTAAAAACGAATACGCGCTTTCCCGTGTTTGTGAACAGGTGAAGTTTCATTGTGTGTTTCTGCTCAGGATTGAGTTTACATATAAAACAGGTTGGATGAGGGTTGGTAAATAACTGCATAATCGGGTATCCCACTCTGTTTGGTCGTATGGATAATTAAATACTTAAAGCGTAAAACTCTACAATAGGCTTACATACTGTGCTATACTTTCTTTAAAGCAAATAAAAAATAATAGCCCACATTTTTTATTGTATGGTCACACATATGCTAACACATAGGTCACACATCTATGTCCATTTTTACACATTATGTTGGTTCATGATTGGTTCATTAGTTATCACCATGATCATCATCATCACTATTATCATTATCATGATTACCATCACCAGTATTACCATGATGACCATCATCACTATTATGGTTGCCATTACCATTATCACAATGATGGTCACCATCACTATTATCATTATCATGACTACCATCACCATTATCACCAAATATCATCATGATTCGCATTATTATTTTCAACGTGGTTTGTACAGTGTCTGACTCAAGCAGTTCATAAATTGTTTAAAAAAAAATACACTTAATTTTTTAAAAATATCGGCTTACGGAAAGATAGATATATAGATAGATAGATAGATAGATAGATAGATAGATAGATAGATAGACAGACAGACAGACAGACAGACAGACAGACAGACAGACAGACAGACAGACAGACAGACAGACAGACAGACAGACAGACAGACAGACAGACAGACAGACAGACAGACAGACAGACAGACAGACAGACAGACAGACAGACAGACAGACAGACAGACAGACAGACAGACAGACAGACAGACAGACAGACAGACAGACAGACAGACAGACAGACAGACAGACAGACAGACAGACAGACAGACAGACAGACAGACAGACAGACAGACAGACAGACAGACAGACAGACAGACAGACAGACAGACAGACAGACAGACAGACAGACAGACAGACAGACAGACAGACAGACAGACAGACAGACAGACAGACAGACAGACAGACAGACAGACAGACAGACAGACAGACAGACAGACAGACAGACAGACAGACAGACAGACAGACAGACAGACAGACAGACAGACAGACAGACAGACAGACAGACAGACAGACAGACAGACAGACAGACAGACAGACAGACAGACAGACAGACAGACAGACAGACAGACAGACAGACAGACAGACAGACAGACAGACAGACAGACAGACAGACAGACAGACAGACAGACAGACAGACAGACAGACAGATAGATAGATAGATAGATAGATAGATAGATAGATATATATATAGATATATGGATGGATGGATGGATGGACGGACGGACGGATAGACGGCTGGCTGGGTTGGTGGATGGATGGGTGGGTAGGTGGATGGACTTTTTTAGTAATATTATACATACAGATGTTATATTATCATAATTATCTCTTAAATCCAATGCACGGGTCTTCTGACCGTACATGATTTGTACATAGTTTCTCCTAACCAATGAAGTGAAGTATTTACGTAATAAATAATTGCTTTTAACAATAAAATGGTTTACATACAATTAACTTTTCCTATTTTTCCTAAAAACCCTTCCCTTTGCGATTTGTTTATATATGTACATGTATATTAAATAACTTAGTAATTAGCCCTATTACATAGCCAGAAATTTAGTAACGCAAGTTATTGTAATAATTGATGACTTTATTCGCTGCATGTGCATGTACATCCCTGTTGTCTACGTTACGACGCTACGCAGCGGATGCGCTATGCGCTCGTGATCAAGGTCGAGCTCTTCTACCATGATTGGTCGCTAATATCGTCTGATCCCTGCCTTAAGGGGTTAGGTCCAGCTTACAGCAGTAAAATTTTGGAAATATTCAACTTTTTTTTCTCCATAACTGTATCTTGTACAATAATGAAAATTGAATTGTTTAAAACACTGTTCTTCTTCTATATGAAAAAAAAAATATTTTTTACGACTTAAAAAAAAATTTACACTATATTTTTCAAAATTAAGTTCATTGTGCAATGATGAAGCTTTTCCCACATGACTAAAAAACTACCCAACATTCTGTGATGAAATTTGTTATGTGTATTTATACATGTCATATCTACAATATGATGCAATATCACCGCTCTACCTTTGATAGATTGTCTGATAAAAAATAAATTCATTTTTAAAATTTGGTGAAATATCAGTGTTTTCTTCTAACACAAAATAAAAAAAGTAGTATTTACTAAGGAATGTAGTTAAAAGAGCAAGATATTGTAAAATATGAGTTTCAGCAATGAAATAAAAGAGAGAGAACATGAAAAAGTTAACAAGTTTATGATTTATGATGGAAACGCTTCATCACTGCACAGTGAACTGCCACCATTTTTAATTTGAAAAAAAAATGTATATATATCTTTTTTTAATCGTAAATATATTTTTTCACATAGCAGAAGGACATTGTCTTACACATACCAATTTTCGTTATTGTACAACATACAGTAATGGAAGAAAAAATGTTGAATATTTCCAAAAAATTTATTTCTGTAAGTTGTACTTAACCCCTTAAACAGATTTAGATGTTCCAGCAGTCCCACCAAATCCTGTGAAATCGAGGAAGGAAAATGATGTAAGGAGTCTGTACACATTCCTGTCAGAAGAACGGAAGACTTAGGTTACTTTGAAATAGTCCTTGCTAAGTTTCATCAATTTACTTGATTTTTGTTGTATTTAGCACATTTTTTCTTAAAAAATTTCCGTATGTTTTCTTTTCATATACAACAACTTTACCATTTCAAGTGAAATCTTTAATATTGTTCTTAAAATATGGTTGTGTTTATAAAAAAGAAAGCATTTTACCTGTAATCACTTCTCACAAATTTTAAAATATGATGAAACACAATGTTGTCCTTAAAACAGTATAAATTGTGTGTTCGTATTCCTTGTGTGATCCTCTTTATTTAATCCTCAACAAGAAATCGCAGAAGGAAATTTGTTCTGCCGTTTTTCCATGCATAGGGTAATTGAATGGAAGAAAGGCCATTGAATGGAATAAGGGCAATTGCAAGGTTATTTTATGACTATTTCTGACTTACACATTTACATCAATTAAAATGTTTTTTAATTAATACAACTTTGAATAATAGCGTGAATCTCGGTTGTTTACTATGACTAAAAATGTGTTATTTATACAGCTACTCAAATAATTCAAAGACCTTTTTCTCAAAACTTCAATTTCCGGGTTACGCCAGTTTTCGATTCAACTCCTCAATTACTTCTAAGATTTCAAATTAAAATTATAATTCACTCTGCACACTTAGCACAGCCAAGCCAACGGCAGTTACTTGCTGCGCTCTAGCGTCGAAACTGGGCAATAATGCTCCACGCGAAACTCAATGCTAAGAAAGAGGAATGAGCAGGCAGTTACGCAACCATAAGACGCGATCCAGCAGGCAGTGGTTTTATAATATAGGCCTATATATTTTTTATGGTTCCTATTGATTTACTTATTTATCGAGTATCGAACTTGAAACATGATAACATGTTACCTTCTAAGGTGGTGCTCTTTGATTCGAACCGTCCACACTCAATAAAAACATTGATACTTATTGGTCATTGTGTCAGTATGGTGCACGCCACTTGTTAACGCATCGTAAGCCTGAAGCCAGACATGGAACACGCCCAGTTTCTGCGGAAAGTAGATCAATTTCCATATCCCTCCTTGAAATCGATTCCTGAACCTCTGAATTGTGTTCAGATTCGCTACCGCTTCAGGCATAATACGAGGACAAGCCCTCTGATGATGTGAATGAAACAGAAATCCGTTGCCATGGTATCCGCATGGTGCGTTCTTTTCACGGCCTCATTAGTGCTGCCTCTTGTGTTGCAGGCCGTGTCAGACGCCATGCTGGTGGAGCTGAAGCAGTGCTTCATGGAGGCGTACGACGACAACCAGGACGGCAAGATTGACATCAGGGAGGTGAGTGCGAAGGGCAGCGCGAGTGCTTGCAATATTAGATGTGATTAGGCCCTGAGGGTTTATTCGCGACTTGCGAACTGTAGGACTCTCACATATCGAAGCTCTTCCTGGCTTAACATAACATCAGGTATACCACAGGGTTCGGTACTCGGACCATTGTTGTTCACAATATACGTCAATGATATTACATCTCTTGTAAGGCATTGTAACTATCATTTGTATGCTGACGATCTTCAATGCTATATCTCTTCCCGCTTAGACCGAATAAATGACGCTATAGATAAATTGAACGAAGACATTGACTCGATTGTGACATGGACAAAGAAATTCCATCTTAATATCAATCCTGGAAAGACACAAACAATTATATTAGGAAACAAACGGCAAACCGACGCTGTAAAGCAACTCGACATTTCCCCCGTTAAAGTAAGTACAGTGCATATCCCTTTCAGTTCTTCAGTTCACATGGATAATAATCTCAACTGGGACATGCAAATCACACAAACCTGCAGAAAAGTATATTCTATTATCCATGTGTGAAAAGGATAAATGTTCATCTTTCCTCTTGCTTAAAAAAGTCCCTTGTGCAGACGCTTGTATTTCCCTATTTTGACTATGCTGACATTTTACTGACTGACCTTTCCAGCGACAACAAAACGAAACTTCAACGTGCTCATAATTTGTGTGTACGTTTTGTAAGCAATGTTCGTAAATATGATCATATTACTCCATCCCTGGAAACAAAAGGTTGGCTTAAACTAGATAAGAAAAGAAATTTACATTCACTTCTCTTTCTCTTCGAAATCTTGAACTCTTCTATTCCTTCGTATCTGTCGTCTCGCTTCACTTAGGCTACCTTTCTTCCCACCACAATCTGAACACACGCTCTCGCCATGAAACAATACTAACAATACCATCCCATCGCACCTCCTCATACTCATCCTCTTTCACAATAGCCCTGCCAAGACTCTGGAATTCGCTACCTGCTAGCATCAGGGACTGTCGAAATAAAATTCAATTCAAACGCAAACTTACTAGGCACTTGGTCAGTAATTGAGACTCGTTCAGACATGGTTTCCTGTAAATAGTTCTCTTAATCTATCACAAAATATTTTAGTATCCGGTAATTTCATCACTATAGATTTTTGTTATTGTAAGTTTAATTTGTAATTCAGTAAATACAAAAATATTCTTTGTTCTTAACTTCTATGATAAAATGTCTAGCTTTCATTAATCAGGTAATCTTGTCGTACTTTAATTTTTATTGTAATTGTAATTGTAAATTTAATATTAATTGTAATTTTATTCTTCATATTATAGTTGTAATCCCCTGGTAGAGGGGCAGAGAAGGCCTGACGGCCTTATCTCTACCAGGTTAAATAAATAAATACTACTAAAATACTAATACATAAGACGACCTGGAATATTTTAACAAGTTCTAGATACCTGTAAAAGTTTATTAATATAAGAAATGGGCATTTATTATAGCAAACAAGCACTCAAATTTATTGAATTTATTAAATAACAGATTAAAATATACAAAAAGCAGTTATATTACACAAATATTAATCAGACTATAACCATATTCTAAGCGCAATAGATAGGATGAGGAATGATAAAGCTCCAGGAATTAACAATCTGCAGGCGGAATTGTGCAAGCAAGGAGACGAATGCCTCAAACAGATACATGAAGTCATAAGTCAAGTTTGGACATATGAAACCATGCCAAAAGATTGGAAAATCAGTATCATATGTCCTATACAAAAGAAAGAATGTAGCAATTATAGAGGCATCAGTCTGGTGAGCAATGTCTATAAATTCTCTCAAATGTTCTTTATAAAAGACCATCTAAATATACAGAAAGAGAAATCGGAAATTACCAATGTGGCTTTAGGCCCAACAGATCGACCATAGAACAGATATATACACTCAGACAAATTTTAGGTAAAACTAACGAATACAACGTAACGACACACCATCTATTCATTGATTTCCAAATGGCGTATAATACTATTAATAGGCAACAACTATATCAAGCAATGACAGCACTGAAAATACCTAATAAACTCATTAGATTAGCTCAGATGACAATGAAAGAAACTATAAACTGTATTAAGATGCAGTCAGATTTGTCAGGGGAATTTGAAACCAACAGAGGTATAAGACAAGGAGATGCATTGGTCTGCTTGCTATTTAACATAGCCTTGGAAAAAGCGATAAGAGAATCAGGAATACAGACAACTACACAATATACTAGACGTCTGTTCAAGTTCTGGCATTCGCAGACGACCTAGATATTATTGCTAGGTCACAGAAAGCATTTATCTCCCTGGAAAAGGCAGCAAAGATAATGGGATTGAGAGTTAATGAGAGCAAAACTAAATACATGATCTACGGCCGCAAAGGAAACATTATTAATAGAGCACCAACTTATCTTAAAATTGAAAATTACAATTTTGAATATGTAAAAAATTCTTACTGTTACTTTGGATTACTGAAATATATTAAATCGAAATTCTTAACCATCTCAACTAAAATAAGAATATACAGGGACGTCATTTTATTTTTACTTCAATTTTTATTGTACCTGAGTTTTTTAATGTACTTCACTCCCACCCTCTCTACTAGTACACTTCGAACCGTTCTCCACATAGAACCAAGAGTATATACAGTCAAAGTTGCCTTACGGTCATAGTAAACACAAACAGTACTGAGTTAGTGAGTATAGTACGTTTCAGAAATATGTTCGCTTTCAATATATGGAATCATATTCTCGTACAGGTACTGTCGTCCTTTTGCCTACGTCACATCCCGGTTTCCCCCAACGGCTTCTGCTCGTCCACTTGTAAAGGGTAGTAGTTGGACTGTCTTAGCTCTTTTCTGAAAACATTAATTTGTGTTAGGAATTGGAAGTTTACGTAATATCATACAATTGTTTAAAATAAATAAAAGGGCCTCGTTAATTAATTGTCACGTGATTTCCATCCTTTCTACGACCCTGCAACAAAACCACTTGGACAGTAGATAGAATGTCTGAGTAATTTTATCTCTTCGGATCGGGCAGAAGTGAAGATTGAATTTACACTACGTAAGGTATTCTTTTATACAGTAGGTACAGAGCTATTTCAACATGAGTTAGTAGTACGAAGGCCGAAACTGGTAATTGGAATTAGGTATAATAGTCTATAGTGCGATAATATGCACAAAAGAACGGAAGCCTGTATCGAAATGAACGGTCACCATTTTCAAAAATGTGTTTAAATATCTATAGTTTGTTTATTTTTCAATTTAACTTCATTCTCTATATTGTATGTTAATGTGCTGTAGACAGTAAAACATACACTGCATAATGAATACGTCCGAATGGAGTAAAAACACTTATTGTTAATACAGTACTGTATTTTTATTAAAGAAAAACCTGATGGAAATTATCAAACTCAAAATCTCGATATTTCCCACTTTACGTAAGTGGATGAACTACTTTTCTTCCCTCCTATACCTAGTAAAGTGATTTGATTGTATTTTACGCCAGTATCATCGAACTCCAGTGGAAGGGGGTAGAAAACGGTGTTTCCGGTTTTGAACCTTTAAGCCAAAGGTATAGCCAGGTTAATATTAGAAATGTTAGTAAAATAAAATGATGTCCCTGTATAAGACGCTTATTAGGCCGGTGTTGACGTATGCCTCGGAAACTTGGACTATGAACAAACAGGACACCAGAAGACTTAATATCTTCGAGAGGAAAATTCTGAGAGCAATTTATGGACCCGACAAAATAAATAATGAATGGAGAATTAGATATAATAAAGAAATATACGATCTGTTTAAGGAGCCAGATATTATAACAGTTATTAAAATTGGTCGATAGCAGTGGGCTGGTAAGAATGGACGATACTAGACCCGCTAAAAGAGCCTTTACTTCCAATCCTGGAGGAAGCAGATCCAAAGGAAGACCGAGGAGCAGATGGGAGGATAATGTATACGAAGATGCCAACTTTATTGGTGCACGAATGTGGACAGTCAAGGCCAGAAGTAGAGACGGCTGGAATAAAATACTGAGGAAGGCTAGGATCCTCAATGGGTTGTTGAGTCAATGATGATGATGATGACAACCATATTCTTGACTTCTCTTCTTAATTTTCTGTACAGTAAATTACCTTCTATAATACAACGAGTGTTGATAGTTACCCGGTAATTTAATTTCGCTTTTTAAACTCATGTTTGTTGTCATGATAATTATTTCGACACTGGAGGTCGAGAAATAATTGAACCGATTATTTTTTAAAGGTCACATGTCCACTTTTGTCAATTTTACAGGAGAAGCAAAAAACTGTTTATTTTGCTAATGGTACTTTGTAGTGTAATCAGATATTTTTTTATTCGACGTCAGAGGTGTTAAGTTATATTTACATGCATAAACTAATGGTAACATCACTAAAACTCAACTGTAAAAAAAATACATTTATGATGGACTTATGAATTTTAATAATAAACAACAAGTAAAACAAAATGAAATGAATTTTTATGTTCTTAAATGTGTTTTAACAATTATTGACTAGTAGTACATTATGCAACGAGCCTATAATGAAGGTAATTAAGAAGCGAGTATGGATATTTATGAAACGAGCGCAAGCGAGTTTCATAATTTTCATACGAGCTTCTTAATTACCATTATAGGCGAGTTTCATACGACTTTTTATGCTCGACCATATTTCTAACTTGATATTATTAATTTTCTTTGTATCTGACCTTGACCAATGTCCCGTATGTTGTGAGATGTTGGCACACGCGAAAGTATTGATTTTTTCCGAGGAACAATAATGTCATTGACCTTGCTAGGCCATAAGAACCTACAGAGATAACATTGAAATTAAATTAGACATTGGAAAACGAGATGACAAATTGAATTTATTTGAATATTATTTACAATTAACGCTAATTATTATAGTAACAGAACATAACCTTCTGCGACAGTATTGGATTTCCAGCCTCCGTGACTTTTCGCTAATTCTCTTTCGATTGCATATCCGAGAATAATCGAATCTTGCGGTTTTATAACGGTAGAAAGCTGACCTGTCATTGGCTGAACAGTTGTAACCTGAGTCGTCATTGGCTGAAAGACCTGATCTTTAATGAGTAGGTGTACTTTAATGACATGCATTAAAGGTCTGCTACCAGGTGTATAATTACTACATTTCGGCATGGTCGAGCATAAAAATATGAAGGCGGCAGGCCGAGCATTCTAGTCGTGTCTGGCCGCGTTGGGGTGTTTCGCTCGCGTCTGGGGAGAAAGGAGGCGCGCGGGAAGAGAAGCGCGAGCTTCGGTGGGCGCTGGGGCGCGGCGCAGAGAGAGGGGAAAGAACTGCTGTTACGACGCGAAGCGGAGGAGATGAGAGTAAGGAAACGTCTGGAGACCGATTGTTGTAGAAGCTACGCGACACAGTAGATTCGAGAACGTGTGATTTAATAAATAAAAAGGGGCAAATGAGCAGCAAAAAGTTTAGTTTGTCAGCTGTGAGAGAGCTAGCTAGTCTTCAAGCAAGGTGAACTTGAGTAGGTTCGCAACTGTGGAAGCGTCCAGGCGAGTGCGGCGTATCCGGAAGTCTTCGGTTCAAAGTGCAGTGAACTGGAAGGCTTGGGGTTCGACGTACCGTGAACTTAAGTGAGTGCGCTAGAAGAACTAGCCAAGACGAACGAACTGTGAACTGAGAATTGACAGTTTTGTTTTGTACATAGTGCATTGTGAACATTATTTGAAATTAGGAGTACATTGTTGTTCTCCTCAATAATACACGTGAATTGTCATTGTCGTTCGGTGGAGTGCAATAACGACTACTGTGTTGCTGTGTTGAGTGGCATACTCATTGTTGACGGGTGTGTGATTAAAGTCAGAAATAAAAGCTCAAATCATTATTGTTTAAAAGTTATATTTGGTGTCAGAAATAAAAACTTACATCATTTTTGTTTAAAATTTACAATATGTAAGAATTTAACTATTAAGAACATTATTTTGCTAAAGCAATATAATTTTATTTCTAAAATAAACCAATTTAAAAGCATAAAAGCATTTAAGTTTCGTCATTAGACACTTCCTCTGAAATTTTCTGTCATCTTCATTGTTTTTTTCTTCTATTGGAGAATTTCTTCATAAATTTGAAGATATTCAGGAAGTACATACTGCATAACTTTGCTGACATCTTTAACTTTCGTCTTATTTATAATATAATTTAATAATATGATTTACTTTTAAGCAGTTTCAAGTCATTAGGATACATCGCCTTAGCTCCATGCAGTAACTTGAATATGTGTATCATTACTCCATCAATATGCAACCACTATAGGCCTACCCGGGGACTTAGCATCAAAAATCATAATTTAGGGGCTGGGTGCAAGTAGGGCATTTTAGATGATGTGTCCTTTTTGAGTAAAACGCTTTATTGTGTTGTTTGATCTGTTGTGCATATGATCACCAAGTTGTAGTTCAGTACTATGATCATAGAGGTCAGGAGTACCCAAAATGTAAAGACGTGCATAGATCACATTATTACGGTTTGAATTTTCAACAACAATTTTCTCAGAACTTGCATTTGAGAGAAAAGCCTTTCTTGCACCCAACCCCTCAATTGAATACTGTGAAATTTAAAAGTATATTTTCTTATCTTTAGGCATCCCTTTTCCTAATGATTCACTTACTCGCCATTTTGTAAATGTTGTAAACAAAGAATGAAATCATGAAATTTTATATTGTATATCATGCAAAGAATGATGGGAAAAGAAGAGGGTTTATTACTGATAGTCACATGTCCTGAACACGTGCCCTTTAATTCTAAACGGAAACTTCTTTACATTGTAACATTCGGTAGAGTGCACATACTAGTGCCTTTTCTTGAGCAAATGGTGAGCAACACTAAGAAGAATACAATGGTCGTCATAACTCAATTTGACTAAAAGTGGACATGTGACCTTTCAATAATAGTCGATTCAATTATCTAATGACAGCAAAAATGAGTTTAAAAAGCGAAATTAAATTACCTGAGAACTACTATCACGAATTGTATTCGGGAAGATAATCCCAGTGCGAACAACTGTAAATCTGAACAACTAAATTTTCGAGGTTATAATAAGATCCAGAAAAATAGTCGAATGAAAGCAGAGATGATAAGAATAAAAGGCTCCTTGGAATAAAAACTGCCACCGGCTAAGGCGCTTGTCTGGAGTTGCGCTCGGGCGCAGGTTCGATTCCCACTTGGGCTGACTACCTGGTTGGGTTTTTCTGAGGTTTCCCCAACCGTAAGGCAAATGTCAGATAATCTATGGCGAATACTCGGCCTCATCTCGCCAAATATCATCTCGCTATCATAACTCCCATCGACGCTAAATAACCTCGTAGGTGATACAGCGTTGTTAAATAACCAAGTAAAATTTGAAAAAATAATAAAAACTGAACATTTGACGTTATAACATCACTTTATTTTGAACTCTCTTGCCAAATACCATCACGCTATCATAAATTCAATCGACGCTAAATAACCTCATAGTTGATAGTTGATAGTTGATAGTTGATAATAATAAAAAAAAACTGAATATTTGAGGTTATAACAACACTTTATTTTGAACTCTCTTGCCAAACATCATCTCGCTATTATAAATCCAATCGACTTTAAATAACTCGAAGTTGATACAGCATTGTTAAATAACCAAGTAAAATTAAAAAAAAATAATAAAAACAAGTGAACATTTAAGATTCTAACAACACTTTATTTTGAACTTTCTTCCAACTATCATCTCGCTATCATAAATCACATCGACGCTAAATAACCTCGTAGTTGATACAGCGTTGCTAAATAACAACGTAAAATTTAAAAAGAAAATAATAAAAACAACTGAACATTTGAGGTTACAACTACATTTTATTTTGAATTCTCTTGCCAAATATCATCTCGCTATCATAAATCCCATCGACGCTAAATAACTTCGTAGTTGATACAGCGTTGTTAAACAACCACGTAAAATTAAAAAAAAAAACAATGATAAAAGTAACTGAACATTTGAGGTTATAACAACATTTTATTTTGAACTCTTTTGCCAAATATCATCTGGCTATCATATATTATCCCATCGACGCTAAATAACCTCGTAGTTGATACAGCGTTGTTAAATAACCAAGTAAAATTTAAAAAAATAATAAAATCAACTGAACATTTGAGGTTATAACAACACTTTATTTTGAACTCTCTTGCCAAATATCATCTCGCTATCATAAATCCCATCGACGCTAAATAACCTCGCAGTTGATACAGCGTTGTTAAATAACCAAGTAAAATTAAAAAAAATAATAAAAAGAACTGAACATTTGAGATGAAAGTGTAATGAAACGGAGAAAAATTCTCTCCGGCGCCGGGATTTGAACCCGGGTTTTCAGCTCTACGTGCTGATGCTTTATCCACTAAGCCACACCGGATACCCACCCCGGCGTCGGACAGAATCGTCTCAGTTTAAGTTCCAACTCTTGGGTTCCCTCTAGTGGCCGCCCTCTGCACTACGTCATAGATGTCTATGAACATAGGACTGAAGTCCACACATGTGCTGAGGTGCACTCGTTATGAGTGACTAGTTGGCCGGGATCCGACGGAATAAGCGCCGGGTTCAAATCACGGCGGCCGGAGAGAATTTTTCTCCGTTCCATTACTCTTTCATCGTATCATGACGCAGAATATCTGCATCGAAATATCATATGTACTTCGGTACATTAAATAATATATATGATATGCGTAAATCACTTTGTGATTTAAGAAGGTGCTTATTCCGTCGGATCCCGGCCAACTAGTCACTCATAACGAGTGCACCTCAGCACATGTGTGGATTTCAGTCCTACGTTCATAGACAGCTTCCAAATGTCATCTCGCTATCGTAAATCACATCGACGCTAAATAACCTCGTAGTTGATACAGCGTTGTTAAATAACGAAGAAAATTTAAAAAAATACTAAAAACAACTGAACATTTGAGTTTAAAATAACACTTTATTTTGAACTCTCTTCCAAATGTCATCTCGCTATCATAAATCACATCGACGCTAAATAACCTCGTAGTTGATACAGCGTTGTTAAATGACCTTGTAGTTGATACAGCGTTGTTAAATAACCAAGTAAAATTAAAAAAAAAATAATAAAATCAACTGAACATTTGAGTTTCTAACAACACCTTATTTTGAACTCCCTTGCCAAATATCATCTCGCTATCATAAATCCCATCGACGCTAAATAACCTCGCAGTTGATACAGCCTTGTTAAATAACGAAGTAAAATTAAAAAAAATAATAAAAAGAACTGAACATTTGAGATGAAAGTGTAATGGAACGGAGAAAAATTCTCTCCGGCGCCGGAATTTGAACCCGGATTTTCAGCTCTACGTGCTGATGCTTTATCCACTAAGCCACACCGGATACCCACCCCGGCGTCGGACAGAATCGTCTCAGTTTAAGTTCCAACTCTTGGGTTCCCTCTAGTGGCCGCCCTCTGCACTACGTCATAGATGTCTATGAACATAGGACTGAAGTCCACACATGTGCTGAGGTGCACTCGTTATGAGTGACTAGTTGGCCGGGATCCGACGGAATAAGCGCCGGGTTTAAATCACGGCGGCCGGAGAGAATTTTTCTCCGTTCAATTACTCTTTCATCGTATGATGACGCAGAATATCTGCATGGAAATATCATATGTACTTCGGTACATTAAATAATATATATGATATGCGTAAATCACTTTGTGATCTAAGACGGCGCTTATTCCGTCGGATCCCGGCCAACTAGTCACTCAAAACGAGTGCACCTCAGCACATGTGTGGATTTCAGTCCTACGTTCATAAACATCTATGACGTAGTGCAGAGGGCAGCCACTAGAAGGAACTCAAGAGTTGGAACTTAAACTGAGATAGAGCTGAAAACCCGGGTTCAAATCCCGGCGCCGGAGAAAATTTTTCTCCGTTCCATTACTCTTTCATCGTATGATGACGCAGAATATCTGCATGGAAATATCATATGTACTTCGGTACAATAAATAATATATATGAACATTTGAGGTTATAACAACACTTTATTTTGAACTCTCTTGACAAATATCATCTCGCTATCATAAATCCCATCGACGCTACATAACCTCGTAGTTGATACAGCTTTGTTAAATAGCCAAGTAAATTTAAAAAAATAATAAAAACATCTGAACATTTGAGGTTATAACAACATTTTATTTTGAACTCTCTTGCCAAATATCATCTCGCTATCATAAATCACATCGACGGTAAATAACCTCGTAGTTGATAAAGCGTTGTTCACTAACATTGTAAAATTAAAAAATGATAATAAAAACAAGTGAACATTTGAGGTTATAACAACAATTTATTTTGAACTCTGTTGCCAAATATTATCTCGCCATCATAAATCACATCGACGCTAAATAACCTCATAGTTGATACAGCGTTGTTAAATAACCAATTAAAATTTAATAAACAATAATAAAAACAACTGAATATTTGAGGTAATAACATTTTATTTTGAACTCTCTTGCCAAATATCATCTCGCTATCATAAATCACATCGACGCTAAATAACCTCGTAGTTGATACGGCTTTGTTCAATAACCAAGTAAAATTGAAAAAAAATAATAAAAACAACTGAACATTTGAGGTAATAACAACATTTTATTTTGAACTCTCTTGCCAAATATCATCTCGCTATCATCAATCACATCGACGCTAAATAACCTCGTAGTTGATACAGCGTTGTTTAAATAACCAAGTAAGATTTAAAAAAAATAATAAAAACAACTGAACATTTGAGGTTCTAACAACACTTTATTTTGAACTCTCTTCCAAATATTATTTCGCTATCATAAATCCCAACGACGCTAAATGACCTCGCAGTTGATACAGCGTTGTTAAAATGACCTCGTAGTTGATACAGCGTTGTTAAATAACCAAGTAAAATTAAAAAAAAATAATAATAAAAACAACTGAATATTTGAGGTTATAACAAGATTTTATTTTGAACTCTCTTGCCAAATATCATCTCGCTATCATAAATCACATCGACGCTAAGTAACCTCGTAGATGATACGGCGTTGTTAAATAACCAAGTAAAATTAAAAAAATAATAAAAACAACTGAACATTTGAGTTTCTAACAACACTTTATTTTGAACTCTCTTCCAAATATCATCTTGCTATCATATATTATCCCATCGACGCTAAATAACCTCGTAGTTGATACAGCGTTGTTAAATAACCAAGTAAAATTAAAAAAAAAATAATAAAAACAACTGAACATTTGAGGTTATAACAACACTTTATTTTGAACTCTCTTGCCAAATATCTTCTCGCTATCTTAAATCCCATCGACGCTTAATAACCTCGTAGTTGATACAGCGTTGTTAAATAACCAAGTAGAATTTTAAAAAATAATAAAAATGACTGCACATTTGAGGTTATAACAACACTTTATTTTGAACTCTCTTCCAAATATCATCTCGATATCATCAATCCCATCGACGCTAAATAACTTCGTAGTTGATACAGCGTTGTTAAATAGCCACGTAAAATTAAAAAAGTAATAATAAAAACAACTGAACATTTGAGGTTACAACAACACTTTATTTTGAACTCTCTTGCCAAATATCATCTTGCTATCATAAATCCCATCGACGCTATATAACCTCGTAGTTGATACAACGTCGTTAAATAACCAAGTAAAATTTAAAAAAATAATAATAAAAACAACTGAACATTTGAAGTTATAACAACACTTTATTTTGAACTCTTTAATCATTGCTTATCTATAATTTTCAACATGTTTAATTTTATTGTAGACATTTTTACTTATAGTAATTAATTGTGTAATTATTGTAATTAATTGTTGTTGCATGTTGAAACTGAGAGTTTCACGTTTTTGCTTCATTGCTGATACTTCGAAACAGAGACGATACAAATAAAACAAATGAACGTAGGAAAAACTATGACTTGTTAATTTTGAGCAGCATACTTTTAACTATCAGTGTAATTCGATTCTCATTGGTGAATCGAGCGTCAAAGAGCTCGTTCATTGGCTGAGAAACGTTCGCGTAATATTATCAATCAAATTTCCGTATTGTGTTTTTCTAGCTTCTGTCGTTTTTAACAAAAAATATTTTATATTTCACTTATTGTGTTTTATATAATTTGACATAAACATTGTAACTTCGAGACGTGAAACGACACAAAAGTTGCTGAAAAATATACAATATATGCAAAGTGACCTGTAAGTAATATCACTAATTTCAGGGGGTTATTCTATGAGATATTTAAAATAAAAAAGTTAATATTGTTGCTCGTCTTCCTTACTTTTCGGGATAAAAATTACTCTATATGAAATATTTCACAGCGTATTTGGAAAAGCCATTGATTTAATTCCCGATATTCTCAGTTAATTTAAGAGAGCAATATATTATGATAATAAATGATTGAAATAATTTTAACCCTAAAATTCGCACAGTGTCCTACAGGATACAACAGGTTAATAGGATGTATGCTATAATTTTAATAGAACAATAGAAAAAAAATGGTAGCAAAATTAAAATTTCACAATACTATAATAATGTACGACATATAAAATATGGACATTGCGATAGTTGTTTTCCTTACAGTCCGACACGGTTTAATAAACTAGTGTGAGAAATGAAGTTTTGCAAATTATCTTTATGGTAGGCAGTCTCATGGTCTTTTCTCAATCAGAGAGTTTTGCCAATTTTAGGGTTAAATATGGAACAATTTGATGCGAGCAAATGTGACTTTGTAAATCTCCTTCACAAAACAGAGATCACCAATGACGATCTATGAAAAATAGAAAAAGTAGTGACAAGACGATATTTGCACAAAGTAAATTCCTGCAGACACAGTACTGACTGATCTTTAAAGCTATTTAATACGAGTCGCTGGGATAGGATAGTTTGCGTATTTCCTACAAGCCAAATCACCTTTCAGTCAGTCGCATTTCTTTTGTTTCCAGATTTGTATGCATAGCTTCTGCACTCTTAAAAATATTATTATTGAAATAAAGGAAAGATGAGAAGCAAGGATTTTTACTTCTGTTAAAAAGTGAACAGAAATCGCCAGTGACGAATCTGTAAAGAATATAAAAAGTAGTGTCAAGCCAATATTTGCACAACTCCTTACATCTTGACTATTTAGCTTCCTTATAACTTGAACACTTAAAGCACTAAAAAAAAACCCTGAAAATATACATGCTACTATGCAGTAAAAAAACTGTTGAAATATGCGATAAAAATGAAATATAGGCTGTAAAAAGTAAACTTAAAGCTTTATTAATATGATATAAATTATAATAATTTAAAGTAATAACTGTTAAGCAGCCATATTACACAGAAGACGATTTTCCTGCCAATAAAAAACATTTGTGCGAGATCGTGCGTATTTGCTTGGTTTCCGCACAAAACCAACCCGCGGTAAGTCTAAAATTCCACATTCAGTATTTCCAACCGAACACACATAACAATTTCCCTCTTCTTACCGCTTAAGTGACATATTCATTTTAATGCTTTAGGCTTTTAACATATTATTTTTAGAGACGTTCAATATAGTAATAATTATAAATTGGAAATTTACCACTGCAATTTCACCTAAATTGCACTGTTAATTATTGTTTTTAAATATTTGCAAAAATTAAGTAAACTCTACAACTCCACTAAAGTTACTGCATTCGTGATGCATGTAACATTAAGGAAGCCGTTTGTTTTAAGTTCGCATTTATAGACTGGGGGGGGAAAGACAGACGTATATCACGGCCTGCTGGAGTATAGTAATCACAGAAAACATTTTAAAGCAACAATGTTGAAGATAAATATTTTTGTTTTCAAAAATTGCCGTCATTGAACAGTGTGATGCTCGAACCCAGGTATACCTGCAATTACCCAGGTACACCTGTAATTAAGCTTACCTGTATTAGTATTGATCACCTGGCCTTAAGCATGGGCCTCTGGCCTTGCAGTTCGTTTAAGGATTATCCTTGATGTTAACCCACCTTGAACCTGACACTTAAAATTTGTAACATTAGAAAGTAAGAGAAGATTGCAGTATTGTATAGTTAACTTGTATTCTTTTTATTTGCAATTTATTTAGTTTATTGGCATTACGTAACTTTTGTACTTTGATATTACAAAGGAAGAAGCGCACCTATATCCTGTTTGTCATAAGAAATTACTGTATTTTTGCTCTTTTATGTAAAGTCACTATACCACAACTCATCCTGTTTACAGGATATCTTGTCATGACCTTATAAGGGATCGATGATATTTCAATGGTGAACAACCAATTGTAAAGCTATCTTCTTTCTGAAGTTCCAACCCCAAGCTAGAATCTTAACCAATCAGACGTTGTTATTTCGGGCGTATCCCTTTTTATAATTACTATAAAACCCCATGAATCTGGCTCATCACTCTCAATCGGCGGTACTTGGAAGAGACTACATTACGCTACTTCAGAGCCAGGAGGAGGGTGCAGACTATAGCTCAGAAGGTTCTCCAACGCCACGAATATTCTAAGTCCGAATATTCCCTTCACCACTTAGACGAATTCAGAGCTTGGCTACAAGAACGGGAGATGGCAATTCTACAACTTATATGTAAGTGGAAATTGTCCGTACTTGCTTAGCCAGATTCAGACTTTCTTTAAGGAAGGAACTTACGAAAGAAGTTAGCAACTTTTTCACTATACTAATGTAGAATTCTTTCAAATTATGTTTTATTATATTATATTCAGCATTATGTTTATTTTATTGTGTTTACTTATTATTGCAAGCGTGAAGCTGCAATTTGTGTGTTGAATAACCAACTCCTTTAAAATCTGTTCTTTTCCCGCTCCTTGGGATCCTCAGCAGTGATTATAGGATTGATAATTCGTTCACCTGGACTACCTTATCATCCCCTACTTATCCGATTCCCGGGGGCACGACATTTGGTGGCAGCGGTGTTAGATTTTAACAGGGGGTGGTTTATGTGTTTATTTTATTTATGTTTTATTTGTGTTTTTGAATTTTTATTAGTTGTTGTTTTGAATTTATTACCTAATGTGGTTGCATTGATTTAATTTTGTATGGCTTGTTTTCAATGTTGTTCGGGTGTATCCGAAGGTGATACAGAATTTACCGTCCTTTTTGTACATGTAATTGGGGTATCGCATCCTTTAGCTTTGGAAGGATCAAGCAATTACGCCCAAAGTTTAGTTGAGACATTTTTTAGAAAACATACTAATATTAATACGAATTTAATTCAAGAGCATCGTATGAAATTTGTTGCTTTGAAGGCAGGATCTCGCCTTGATATTGCCTTTGCAGGTAGACCGTTTAAAACTTTTAAGACACCAGCGTTAAAAACATACCGTTACGAACATTCGCAAGGGTTAGAGGTAATTTTCGAAGTAGACATACGACTAGTTATACGCTACGTACCACCAGAATTCGACTACCCTATTTTGGAAATCGAACGTACGGACTATCTTCCCCAGTATTGCCAGAGTGGTGAGTTTAGCGACGAATTGATAGCAGGATCGAGGGTGTCAATGCGCACATAAGCTGGTTGGGAGGAATTGAGTCAGCATAATAGCTCAAACCCCACCAACAAGCGTAGGTACACAGACCACGTAACTGTTGAACAGATGACCAGTAGACAGCAGCGTTGAATCCATACTTGACGAGTGGGAAGGTATCCATTAAATAACTAGTGTAATCAAATACCAACAAGATGCCGCAAGGAAACGATCCACCTGCATTAATTTCCAAAGACTTAAGCGTAACCAAATTAGTAGAGCCATGGAAAGGGGACTCGTATAGTATACCAGTTACCAGTTTCTTTGACCAAATTGAAAGAATTACCACCATGGGACGACTTACAGATAAAGATGCAGTTCAGATTGCCATATTGAAATTGCGAGGCACAGCGAGAACATATTATGACACCACACCTGAATTACAAGCAGTAGATATTTCTTTTAAAGACTTCAAGGAAAATTTTATTGCTAGATTTAAAGATAAGAGATCGATGCAATATCACTACTTAAAATTACAAAATGCCATGCAAGAAAAGCACGAATCACCAGAAGAATTTTGCGACAGAGTGCGAAGACTAAGCTTAAAGACAATAGTGCATGATCAGGATGCCAATACTAGAGAGATTTTGAAGCAGGAAGCAGATAGGCGATTAGTTGCCGCATTCATACATGGTTTACGTGGAACTGTTGGCCGAGAAGTTAGATTTCAGGCACCCACTACAATTGATAATGCGCTACGAATAGCGAATCAAGTGTATCAAACGGAAAAGGATGAAGGTGCATCCGTTTTGAAGGAGCAAAAAGATAAGAAATTGTTTATGGTTCAAGCCCAAGCAGGGAACAGACAACAAAATTCGGGTAATTATCAAGCATGGAGCAACAACCGCAGATATGAGCCGAATTTCAACAGGGGATTCGCTCGCGGTCGAGATGTACGACCCGGGGGAAATTATACTAGGGGACAGTATAACGGGTCAAGGGGGCGAGGGTTAGCTCCGGGACGTGGAAATTCAAATAGTAACCGATCGAGCATCCAATGTTACAACTGTGGGATTATGGGTCACTATCAACGGGACTGTAGGAAGGGATCAGAGGGGCATCCGCGACAGTACCCAAACGGGATAGGTCCTACGAAGAAAACCCCGTCGTAGGAGCCGAATTACAGTCACACTCAGTTCTGGTAGCGCCGTCTGCTTTAAACGAGGTAGTTAGCGAGCCTCGGGTAGACTTAGAAATAGAGGGGAAAATTTGGGAATTCGTTGTGGATACCGGCGCCACAGTATCATTAATTAAACCCACAGTAAGCTCAGCGCTAATTACAGAATCTGATGTAGTGATCAGGGGTGCAAACGGGCAAAAGGTAAAAACATTTGGAACCCAGACGGTCAAATTCCTTATGGGAAGTGAGCAATTTGAATTTAAATTTGTGATAAGCGACATACGAATCAGCGCCGCAGGCATCATAGGGATGGATTTTTTGCGCTATGTTGGTGCGCGTATAGACGTCCAGTCGAACTCCTTGGTAATAGGCAGGCAAACTGTGACATTGATCAACACTGATCTACAATCGTGCAATGTCGCATCAGTGTCTGGAAAATCGGGTTCTGTGTCTGCAATGGCCTCGCAGTCATCGACTCACGATCAGCTTGACTGGAGCGGACCTATCTTGCTAGCCGAGTCCGTTGTCTTACCACCACATACAGTAAAAATAGTCCGAGGTAAGGTTATGGGACGCCATAATCTTAGTTGTAACCCAAAGACCTCTCAAGTGCTATTGGTAGAACCAACCAGTGATCAGGATGGGCTACCTGGAATTCATGTAGCACGCAGCATTAGTCAACTTGGTAATTTTAGGACAATTGTCAATGATGCTCGGGGACATAGTTCCCTTGTGGATGATCACGGATCGGGATACGTTCGAAAAGTCTCCATGAATGGCCAGAAAAATTGTGATCGTAATAAAAGTAATAATTGTGTTCCTCATTGTAATGCAAGTGGCCAAGAAAATTTCCCTACCAACATAAAAGGTCTTTCCCAAAGCAAAAACCCCTCACCGGATAAATTAGTCGGTTCGGACGAACAATCCCTTATGATACTGTCTGTGAATGGTGCGGCAGAGTCGGCGTTTGCAACTGGAAAGTTGGACGACCGACCGGTGCTGAATAAGGAGACTATAATTCCCGTGAATAGTCAAGGTCAAGTTAGGCAGATAAATAATTGTGAACACCAGTTGTGTGAAAGTTCAACATTTGATGATAATGGTGAGGTTTTATTTTGCTCACGATCGTCAGAACAGGGGGTGAATGTAGGGTTGAATAGAGAATTAAAATTAGAGGAAAAATTAGTTATGGAAAACGCACCACATGAAGCTGTTAATGTATTAAAGTGTGAGAAAATTTTAGGTTACGTACCTATTCAAATTGTTAATTTTTCGCCCGAACCTGTGAGTTTAGTCAAACACCGTGTTATAGGAGAAGCTAGTGTAGCAAACCTAGGTGTTGATCAAGAATCAGAAATCGCTAATGAGATGAATAACAGTAATAGGACCGTGAATATGATTGACCGGGAAACAAAGCGAACATGGAACACAAATCGACGTAGGGCTAAAGACAATTATGTACCAGAATTATGGGAATTTGAGAAATTTTTAGATGAAAAATTAGGGCACTTACAGGGCAAAGATAGGAGACTTATGATAGCCGTCTTACGAAAGTATAAGCATTTGTTTTACGTCGAAGGAAGTCCAGAAATAGGCTGTGCTAGTGAAGTGAAGCATTCCATAAATACCGGAGATGCTTTACCAGTGAAGAAGAATCCTTATAGAATTCCCCACGCGTTAAAATCGGTGGTGGAAGAACAAATTAATGACATGTTAGATAAGAAAATTATTGAACCCAGTACTTCACCATGGGCAAGTCCTATTGTACTTGTACCCAAGAAATCTCAAGATGGAACTGTAAAGCACAGATTGTGTATTGATTATCGGGGATTAAATGCCGTTACAAAGTCAGATGCTTATCCCCTCCCTAACATTGTAGAGACGTTAGATTCTCTAGGGAAATGTAAAGTATTTTCTGTATTGGATCTGGCTTCTGGTTACTTGCAAATACCAATTGATGAAAAAGACAAAGAGAAAACTGCTTTTACGTGTCACATGGGACACTATCAGTATAATAGAATGCCTTTCGGCTTGCAGAATGCTCCCAGCACGTTTATGAGATGTATTGATTTCCTATTAATGGGCCTGAAAGGGACCATTTGTTTGGCTTATCTTGATGATATCTTGATAATGAGTGAAGATATCGCCACTCATGTGAAGAATTTAGAAAAGGTGTTTGTAAAATTGCAAGAAATTAATTTCAAAATTCAGCCATCTAAGTGTACTTTTGCAACGGATCAGGTTGAGTACCTAGGTCATATTGTATCGCGAGAAGGTGTGAAGCCCGATCCACAGAAAATCAAAGCCATTCGGGACTATCCGCAACCAAGATCAGTTAGAGATATTCGTTCTTTTGTAGGCTTAGCATCCTATTATCGACGACACATCCCTAATTTTGCCGCTATTGCTAAACCTTTAACAATGTTAACTAGGAAAGATGTTGAATTTAAATGGGGGACTAGTCAGGAAGAAGCCTTCCGAGAACTAAAGGCAAAATTAAGTACAGAACCATTGTTGAGTTATCCTGATTTTTCATTACCATTCATTGTAACTACAGACGCATCACAGGAAGCCGTAGGCGCTGTCCTATCACAGAAAATAAATGGAGAAGAGAAACCAGTTGCTTATTGCAGCAGACAGTTGAATGCCGCTGAAAGAAATTATAGCTGCACTGAAAGGGAACTTCTTGCAGTCATTTTTGCTACGAAGCAATTCAGATGTTATCTGTACGGGAGAAAATTTACTCTCCACACAGATCACGCAGCCCTCAGATGGTTACTTAACTTAAAAGATCCGAGTTCGAGGCTCACTAGATGGAGTCTACGACTAGCGGAGTTTGATTATGAAGTGATTCACAAACCAGGCAAAAAGTTACCTCATGCAGACGCCTTAAGCCGACATGTTGGTATTGTGACCTCAGACTCAGAATTTAATTTAACCGAAGAATTGATTTTGTCAGAACAGTTAGCCGATGATCAGCTGATTAGGTTAATTGAATTTGATGACTTCCATAAAGATAATAATGGGTTATTGTGTAGGCATTCCCCTGCACACGGGATACAAGTTGTCATTCCGCGTTCGCTAATAGCAACAGTGATAAAGCATTATCACGATAATACTTTTATGGCTCATCAAGGTACCAAGAGGACTATTGCAGCCATAAAACTTAAGTATTGGTGGCCGACCATGAGTAGTGACATTCAAGAGTATATAAGCTCATGTGATAAGTGTGCTAAACGGAAAATTGGAAAATCTCAAAGAGCACCATTAGGAGATGCGGTAGCAGCCGACGATTTCATGGATACTGTATCGCTGGACATTGTCGGACCTTTACCTACTACAGAATCTGGGAATAAATACTTATTAACTTTTGTTGATCATTTCACCAGATTTTGTGAGGCTATCCCTATTCCGGACCAAAGTGCAGAGACAGTCGCAAAAGAATTTGTGACCAAAATTATAGCACAATGGGGGACACCCAATCGCTTGTTGACTGATCAGGGAACCCAATTCACTTCAAAATTATTTTTTGAAACGTGTAGATTATTGATGATTAAGAAAATTCAGACTACCTCGTACCATCCACAAAGTAATGGAGTATGCGAGAGGATGCATAAATTATTAGTTGATATGTTATCACATTATGTTCATAAAGATGGGAAGAATTGGGATAAATTTGTACCCTATGCTATTATGGCGTATAGAGCCACACCACATACAGTAACTACGTTTAGCCCATATTATTTAGTTTTTGGCCGACATATGAAGTTACCCATTGAAGATCGCTTCATTCAAGTAAAACGAAATTTGGGAAGAAAACAAAATTCTTATGATTCCTATGAGGCACATGTGAAACTATTAGCAGATAGAATTCGAGTTGCATCTCAAGTAGTGCGACAACAATCCAAAAGGGGTCATGAACAGTCCAAAGCTCACTATGACAAGCGAGCAAGGGAGCGCGAATTTAATGCAGGAGACATAGTATATCTCTATGACCCCGTAGCTTCCAGAAGTAAAGCTAAGAAATTCGCATATCATTGGACTGGACCATTTGAGATAATTGAGAAATTATCTAACCTGGTTTACACCGTCAAAATTAGTGAAGAGAAATGTATAAACGTTCACATAAATAGACTTAAGGAATGCAATAGCAGACATATGTCAAGTAATGATGCTACGGTAATAATAAGCCCGCCTAGCATAACGAGTGAAGAAAGAAATGAGGAAACCCCAGAACAAAATATGGAGCCCGCTAATGATGAATTATCAGAGACAGCCAAGAAGAAGCAAAAGGCAGTAAATAAACGTTGTGACGATAGTGATAAAGATTGGGAGCCGGGGACCTTTGTTAGACGTCAAAATAAGGATAAAGAAACTATTACTAGCCCATATAAATTACGCGATCGAGGAAATCAGCCTAGAAAGTATACTTTTGATTCAGATGAGGAAATTGATGATGTACAAGATGATAATGGTGAAACCAATGTAGCAAATAGTGAATTAAATAATGAACCGAGTCACGATCAGGTAGATATTACCGAGGAAGTTAATATAGTGCCGTTTAATAATGCAGCATTGCAATATCCCTTACGTAATAGGTTACGACGCATATGTGAGGATGTAACGGAGTAGAGCACATTTTGGAGTTGTGTATGACGTAACATTCCATGCATGATGTAGTTGGGACTATCGTGCTGGCCGGTAGAGTTCGCCTGAATAATACTCAGCCGCAGCATCGAGCCAAATTATTTTTGAAATTTAATTTTAAATTTTATATGCCCATTTCTACGATTGATATTAACCTATCGAAATTTGTTACTTTTGCTCTAACTCCATGTAATAAGAATGTTATAGGAAACGCGCTTAGGCCCCTATAACCGTAAAGAGTTCTGAATACTCGGTTAGGATTTAAATAAATATAGTATATCTATATTTTAGGTATAAGTAAGTACAGTAGCTTGTATTTTGTTTTTACAGTGCTTGCCGTTTGTTTTACAAGGACACTTACGAAGGACTCAAGACAACCAGACGCAGACTTGGCCTTAGACAAGGGGGCAGTGTTTTTGAAAGATCGAGACGTCCTTCTGACAGGCGACAAGTGGACCATAGTCGTAAACATTAACTTAGAGGTATACCGTAATCTAATTGTACGAATCCGGGAAATATTAGAAGAAGCTAGACAAGAGATTCCTAGAATAATGTTCGGACGATTGACTGTGCTATGGACCGAACTAGACAGAGTTGGGGACATAGTAGATAACCTAGCAGATGAACTACTAGATATAACAAAACTTTTACCAGAACCAGATACAAGTTTTCAATTACAGGTATCCTCAGTACAAGATCAAAATCGGACACGACGAGGACTTATAGATGTGGTAGGCTATACATTAAAGTATCTATTCGGAACTATGGATTCTCGGGACTTACATAATATTAACCATGTAATAGATCAGTTGCAGGGATTTCAACAAAAGATATTACACGTAGAAGAACACCAATTAACTTGGATTAAAACGTTAGACCAAGAAACCCATTTGAATGCTCAAAACACTATCAAATTAGCAGAAGTATTAAGAGACTCTATTTCAAACTTTTCAATAGGATTAAGTAGAGTACAGACAGATGTACGCGACGTCCAACAATTAATTAAGAAACAGACTACTTATAGTGCTATGATTCGAGAAGTAGAAATGGCAGTATTTGAAATAAAAACTTGCCTTGCACAGACATTAACCGCGTTGGATATGACATCTTTAGGCAAATTATCCACGTCATTAATCCGACCCCATAACTTATCAGATATTTTACAACAAGTTTCATTAAAATTGACCTCAGGGACATCTATGATAACTACGACTACCGTTGAGGATATGTATATTTACTACGATTTAGCCACAGTACATGCAGCAGCCACATCAGATAGTATTAGACTATTCATTGATATTCCATTAAAAGCAGCAGATCGTCATTTTGAATTATATCGATTACATCCCTTGCCTTTCTTCCATAAAACTCTCCAAAAACATATGGTTATTGACATACAAGAAACATATCTGGCTGTATCAGAGGACCGACAATTTTTCACAACCTTTTCTGATGTTATGCTAAGTAAGTGTGTAAAGAGTTATTTCACCATCTGCCCTTCCGATTATACATTGTATAGGCAAAACCAGCCCAGCTGTGCTATAGCCTTGTTTCTTGGTAAGGCAGAAGCCATAAGAGAACATTGTAGCAGGTTGATTTTGAATCACCCATTTCCAGCTGTGTGGATACGTTCACCAGATCACCGGTTCTGGGTCTATAGTCTGTATCAACCCACAGAGGTAACACTACGTTGTTATACCCCTGGCTTTGAGTATACAGCTTCCGAAAACAAAGTCATGAACTTAAAGTTGGAGAACACCGGTATAATTAGTAACAGCTCTACCTGCTACATCCATTCTGAATCATTTAAATTATTTCCACATTCTTCAGGAAGAAGCGAATTTAACCTACGCACTAATTTGCCTATAGTATTGCCGGACATCAAAGACTTGCTAAATAGTGACGAAGAAAATGTACTAATTAATAAATTACCACAAGCTATGTCAGATGAGGCAATAATGACATTGAATACAGTGATAGCAAAAAGTGAAGCTGTTCAATCGAGACAAAATTTCGACGTATCAGGTCTTACTTCAGAATTAAAAAGTAAGCCTAATAGCTCCGAAAAAGCAACAGTAAATGTGTTTTTAATTACTATAGTGGCTTTAATGACATTGACATTATTGGTTGTAGTATTTAAACGGAAGTTATTGAGTTGCTTCCAGCACGCACGCCAGCGTTACTCAGTTCTCACAGATCCAAGGCCGACACCACGTGCTCGACGTCAGGCGCAACGGAACGAGGTAGCAATGAACCTCGACGAGCTAAACGAAGAGGAAGTAACAACATCGGATCCGGACCCGAAGGAGCAACAGGCCGCTTCGAACCGGGGATCCGCCCAATTGTTTGTACGCCACTAACGTCCGTCAACAAGTACAAGATAAAGAAGTCAGATATGTAAAGCAAGTTGCCTGAAGACATTTTGTATAAGTATAATTAGTTTATTTCACAGAGGAAGTGGTGATATGACGACTACTAAAGACATTTTAATAATTAACAGTCTGACCACATCCTGTTGAAACTTGGGAACCTAATGATAATTCCCAGGCTTTTGATGTTTACTAAGATTATCATTTGAGTTTTGTATGTTTTATTGTAACCATTTTCTTAAAATGTTTGTTTGAGTATACCCAAACATTTTGAAAGGTGAGAGTAATGTGATGCTCGAACCCAGGTATACCTGCAATTACCCAGGTACACCTGTAATTAAGCTTACCTGTATTAGTATTGATCACCTGGCCTTAAGCATGGGCCTCTGGCCTTGCAGTTCGTTTAAGGATTATCCTTGATGTTAACCCACCTTGAACCTGACACTTAAAATTTGTAACATTAGAAAGTAAGAGAAGATTGCAGTATTGTATAGTTAACTTGTATTCTTTTTATTTGCAATTTATTTAGTTTATTGGCATTACGTAACTTTTGTACTTTGATATTACAAAGGAAGAAGCGCACCTATATCCTGTTTGTCATAAGAAATTACTGTATTTTTGCTCTTTTATGTAAAGTCACTATACCACAACTCATCCTGTTTACAGGATATCTTGTCATGACCTTATAAGGGATCGATGATATTTCAATGGTGAACAACCAATTGTAAAGCTATCTTCTTTCTGAAGTTCCAACCCCAAGCTAGAATCTTAACCAATCAGACGTTGTTATTTCGGGCGTATCCCTTTTTATAATTACTATAAAACCCCATGAATCTGGCTCATCACTCTCAATCGGCGGTACTTGGAAGAGACTACATTACGCTACTTCAGAGCCAGGAGGAGGGTGCAGACTATAGCTCAGAAGGTTCTCCAACGCCACGAATATTCTAAGTCCGAATATTCCCTTCACCACTTAGACGAATTCAGAGCTTGGCTACAAGAACGGGAGATGGCAATTCTACAACTTATATGTAAGTGGAAATTGTCCGTACTTGCTTAGCCAGATTCAGACTTTCTTTAAGGAAGGAACTTACGAAAGAAGTTAGCAACTTTTTCACTATACTAATGTAGAATTCTTTCAAATTATGTTTTATTATATTATATTCAGCATTATGTTTATTTTATTGTGTTTACTTATTATTGCAAGCGTGAAGCTGCAATTTGTGTGTTGAATAACCAACTCCTTTAAAATCTGTTCTTTTCCCGCTCCTTGGGATCCTCAGCAGTGATTATAGGATTGATAATTCGTTCACCTGGACTACCTTATCATCCCCTACTTATCCGATTCCCGGGGGCACGACAACAGAAACCAAGATGGAGATTTCATTGCAACTAATTAGAAATTCCTCTTTCAGGTATGTAATAAACGATCTTCGCACAAAATAATGTACGATACACGAGCGGTATGTTTTCTTTCAATTCTCGGAAATTAAAAAAGCTCAACTACGTTTTGCTTTTTCAAACTTTTCCTCGAATATGAAAACTTCAACATACCGCTCTTGTAACGCATATTACTATTGTCATTCAGAAACCCATTTCTTCAATAAATCTTTTCTGCTACTTTATTCTTTCGGCATATCTTGTAAGCAGATAGATCATGCACCGGTTCTTGTTTGATTGTGCAGTAAAATTTGTTGAAATGAAAATTTACACCCCACGAGACTTCTTTGTCGCAGGTGTTTAAATACATTCTATGATATCAGAATAAAAGACGGTAAAAGTCTGAGATCAATTTCGACGGAAAAAATTTCATCTGCAGCTGAAAAGAGTCATTAAATAACATATTACTATTACTTACGGCTTCTAAGAAATCCATCGGTTCATTTCCGCCCTTACATAAGCCCGCCGTCGGTCCCTATCTCTATCACCATATCTCACCTTCTTCAAATCCATTTTCATATTATTCTCCTATCTACGTCTCGGCCTCCCCAACGGTCATTTTTCCTCCGGCCTCACAACTAACACTCTATATGCATTTCTGGATTCGCCCATACGTGCTACATGCCCTGCCCATCTCAAAGTCTGGGTTTAATGTTCCTAATTATGTCAGGTGAAGAATACAATGCGTGCAGTTCTGCGTTGTGTAACTTTCTCCGTTCTCCTGTAACTTCATCCCTCTTAGCCCAAAATATTTTAACATATTACTATTACGACACAAATTTCTAGGCTTCGGACTATAATAATTCTTTCATTAAGGTTTTCGTTTGTTGAGTCAACTGTCCGAAAGCAGGTTTGAATCTCATAAATGACACTAATAAGGAATCACTCTTGAGTAGGGGCCAGAGTTTTATGTAAAATCAAGGTGTGAAATATGTACATATTTATGTAAGAAAAATAAGCTGAATATATACCAAAATATGTAAAATCATGAAAATATTTAACATTAATATGTGGCAGGTATAGAATAGGTAAGACTCTCCAGTTGTGATTTCATAGAGCACCCGAATTTTACCGCACACTTGACACACGTTAGGCTACTATTTTCCATCTGTAGTGAAAGCTTCGTCCATCGCAATCAATGATTTTATTTTTGTCATTAGGGTTGAAGATACAGGGGCCATTTTGTTTAGTTAAAGGCAGTAGATAAACTCACTTGCACTTTCTACTGTAAGTACTAAAACTAGAGAACCGAATGAAATGAATGACACAACAGTACTGCAAGCACTGGCTCGCTTTACTGGATTAGGAGAAAATAAGAGGAGATGTGGGACACATGCATTTTAGCTGTTTCCTGTAAGAAACAAAATACTTACTAAAACTTCAAACTATAGGTGCACTGTTGTTTGAAAAGAGACATTCCTGTCTCATTCAGAAGAGTAGGATTATTCCAGCAGAGAACCATACTTTCTAATTCCTCTAAAAATATCATTTCACGTATAGGCCAACTAAATTTAAAGGAAAGAGGCCAAGCAATAACCTGAAAAGCTATTTATTTTAATCTTTGAACATCTTTCCAGTTTGTTCCTTTACTCCAGCTCCTTTTCAAAAGTCGGCTACTTTGTTACGGCCCATGTCAGACTTGACACAGGTTTTCCATGGAAGGATTAGGAAGAGGGAGAGTAAGGTTGCAAATTGCATGGGAACGGCTTGTTAAGACACGTGCAGAACAATTATAGTTCGACACAAACCATGTCATCTCGTCCACTTCACCGCATGATGACAACGCTACTTTCTGAGTGTTTTTACAATACAAGGTAGTTGTGAGAAGGTTGCCTTTCCTTCACTCATATTTACAGTGGGCGGTATGGGGTGAGTGCCTCTATTACTTCCTGGAACTAAGGATGTTATGTTTCGTCCCGAAATATATCTTTTCTTGGGTAGGTAAAAAGGCTTTTTAAATCTGTGTATTTCAAGTTGTAAACTTCCACAGCAGAAGTTTTTTTTTTTTTTTTTTTTTTTTGGGGGAAGCAAAAATTAATAAACCCCCTAAATATGTAGATTTATGTAATACTAAGCTATAATATGTAATGTGGGGTAAATATGTAAAAATATGTAGTATCAAATTTGAATATATTAATGGTAATTACAAGATTCGCAAATATTTGTTATTTATATACGATTAGGTTGAAAGGAATATAATATGTGATTACATAAAAACCCGGTCCCTACTCATGAGACAATTATGCTAGGAAATAACGGGGTAGAGTGGCCGGTTCCTTTCCTCTTTCATTCGGGTTCTCAAAAAATAGTAATATACGTTACAAGAGCGGTATGTTGACGTTTTCATGTTCCAGGAAAAGATTGAAAAAGCGAAACGTATTTGAGCTTTTTTAATTTCCGAGAACATGAAAACAAACATACCGCTCGTGTATCGTACATTATTTTGTGCGAAGATCGTTTATTACATACCTGAAAGACGACTTTCTAATTAGTTGCAATGAAATCTCCATGTTGGTTTCTGTTTAATGACGGCAATTTCGGAAAACCAAAATATCTTTCTTCAACATTGTTGCTATAAAATGTTTTCTGTGTTTACTATACTCCAGCAGGCCGTGATATACGTCTGTCTTTTTTTTCCCCCAGTCTATAAATGCGAACTTAAAACAAACGGTAAGGTTATGTAATGATTTATTTTTCATTTTAATATTTTAACAATATTATTTATATAACATATTGCAGTAATAACATCGGCATCTGGAATCTTGTTGATTTTTTCACGGCTTCCTTAATGTTACTTGTATCAGGAATGCACTAAGTTTCGTAGAGTAGTAGACTTTACTTAATTTTTGCAAATATTTAAAAACAATAATTAACATTGCAATTTAGGTGAAATTGCAGTGGTAAGTTTCCAATTTATAATTATTACTATGTTAAACGTCTCTAAAAGTAATATGTTAAAAGCCTAAAGCAGTAAAATGAATGTCGCGCCTAAGCGGTAAGAAGAGGGAAATTATTATGTGTGTTACGTTGGGAATACGGAATGTGGTATTTCACACTTACCGCGTATTGGTTCTGTGCGGAAAACAAGCAAATACGCACGATCTCGCACAAAATATATTGTTCGCCTTGCTTCATCGACACCTTCTCTGACCGTCTTGTTATGCGTTGTGCCTACACAAAACCATACAGGCGTACTTTGCAGTTTTTGGTTTCCTTTGCAATGAACAAAATCAAGTGTACTTAACCGAGCGTGGGCTTAGACGTTTACGTTCGGAACTTGCAATTGGGGAGGTTCCGGATTCAAACCCCGTGGTCGACCATTTCGACTGAGGTTTTTCATGGTTTTCATTAGTCAGAAAGTCAAAGGCCTTATTGGAAGTTTACATACCATGAAATATCACCGCTTAATCACCATTATCATAAAAAATCTAAATTAATTACATAAACACTAAACATCTATAACATAGGACAGTAGAAATTGAAACTCACCTAGTATAGTCAACGGTCTACTGATATACCTAAAGATCCTACACACGCCATATGACCATAGATGTCAAAGCGTTTATAATTTCATTCATTTAGTGTTCTGCCCAAGGGCAGATCTTTCACTGCAAACCCAACTTTCTCCAGTCTTTCCCATTTTCTGCCTTCTTCTTTGTTTCCTCATCTGATTCATATATCTTAATGTCGTGTATCATCTGGTATCTTCTTCAACCCCTAACTGCTCACCCTTTCACCATTCCTTCCAGTGCATCCTTCAGTAGGCAGTTCCTTCTCGGCCAGTGACCCAACCAATTCCTTTTCCTCTTCCTGATCAGTTTCAGCATCATTCTTTCTTCACCCACTCTTTCCAACATAGCTTTATTTCTTATTCTGTCTGACTACTTCACATGTTCCATTCTTCTCAATAATAATAATAATAATAATAATAATAATAATAATAATAATAATAATAATAATAATAGGCCTAATAATAATAATAGTAATAATAATAATAATGGTTTATTTTAATTGGCAGAGTTAAGCCATTCTCTCCATAATAATAATAATAATAATAATAATAATAATAATAATAATAATAATGATGATAATAATAATAATAGTTTATTTTAATTGGCAGAGTTAAGCCACTCTTCTCCATAATAATAATAATAATAATAATAATAATAATAATAATAGTGTTAGTAATAATAATAATAGTAATAATAATAATAATAATAATAATAATGGTTTATTTTAATTGGCAGAGTTAAGCCATTATTCTCCATAATAATAATAATAATAATAATAATAATAATAATAATAATAGCAGTAATAATAATACCATGTATGGTGGGTCCCTATCACCACAGCATGGCGCGTCCTCAGGTTGCGGATAGAGGAGACGGCCTCCAGATATGGAGGGTAGCTGCGAATATATTGAATAAGCAGTCGTGGACAGCCGATAAGGGGTGGTCCTCCAGCTTGGGGGTTGGGCGAAGGGCTAACAACCCATCACCGTAAAAAACAGCTTGTTACGAATTCCTACAGTAAGCCTCGGAATAGGACTGATTCTCTGGCACGACCACAGCAAAGGAATAAGGTTTTGAGATTTGGCACTTGGAACGTAACTAGTCTTTATAGAACAGGAGGGGTAACATTAGTAACAAAAGAACTAGCTAGATATAGAATAGACTTTGTGGGAGTACAAGAGGTTAGGTTAGATGGGAATGGCATGTCACAAATAGGAGATTACTTGTTGTATTATGGGAAAGGAAACAATAATCACCAATTAGGAACAGGATTCTTTGTACATAAAAGAATAAAATCAGCAGTAAAAAAGGTCGAATTTATCAGTGACAGGTTATCATATTTAGTACTTAAGGGTAGATGGTGCGACATCATAGTTGTAAATGCTCACGCCCCTACAGAAGAGAAAGACGACTATATAAAGGATAGATTCTATGAGGAATTGGAACATACTTTTGATCAGTTCCCTAGATATCATATGAAAATTTTATTGGGGGATTTCAACGCTAAAGTAGGACGGGAGGATATTTTTAGACCAACTATTGGAAAAGAGAGCCTACGCGCAATTAGTAGTGACAATGGAGTTAGATTAGTCAACTTTGCCACATCGAAAAATTTAATTGTCAAAAGTACAACATTCCCCCATAAGGATATACATAAATATACTTGGACTTCTCCAGATGGATTGACACACAACCAAATAGATCACATCTTGATAGATAAACGGAGACATACTAGTATAGTAGATATTCGAACTTTCAGGGGTGCAGACTGTAATTCTGACCATTATTTGGTGATTGGAGAATTAAGAGAAAGATTATCAGTAGCCAAGCGAGTAGAGCAACAAGTTAATATTACTAAATTCAATATTTTGAAATTAAAGGACGAGGAAGCTAAGCAAAATTATCAGGTCGAAATTTCGAATAGGTTTACCACTTTAGAAAGTTCCGACGAAGTTGAGAAAGAATTAGATGTTAATAGCGTGTAGGAAAATATCAGAGATAGTATCAAAATTACAGCTGAGCAGAGCATAGGTTATTATGAAACTAAGAAAAAGAAACCGTGGTTTGATGAAGATTGTTGCATGATAGTAGAAAGAAGGAAACAGGCAAAATTGAAATTCTTACAGGATCCAGGTGAGGAGAATAGAGATAATTATTTCAATGAAAGACGGGAAGCAAGTCGTACACTTAGGAATAAAAAGAGAGGTTACTTGAAGGAAAAACTGAATGAGGTAGAAACAAATAGTAAGAATAAAAACATTCGAGATTTATATAAGGGTATAAAGGAATTTAAGAACGGATATCAGTCAAGGGTAAACGTGATCAAGGATGAGAATGGTGACTTGCTTGCAGACTCTTCATCAATCCTAAACAGATGAAAAAACTATTTTGCGCAACTACTAAATGTACATAGGCCAAATAGAAATGATCGGGACGATATTGAAATACAAACTGCTGAGCCATTTATACCCGAACCCACGATTTCAGAAGTCGAAATTGCGATAGAAAATCTGAAAAAGTACAAGTCTCCAGGTATCGATCAAATTCCAGCAGAATTAATACAAGAGGGTGGAAGTGCATTATATAGCGAAATTTATAAACTTGTACTTGCTATTTGGGAAAAGGAAATTGTACCAGAACAATGGAAGGAGTCCATAATTGTACCTATTTTTAAAAAGGGGGACAAAACCAACTGTGGTAACTTTCGAGGAATATCACTTTTGTTGACGTCGTACAAAATTTTGTCCAATATTCTTTTGAGAAGATTAACTCCGTACGTAGATGAAATTATTGGGGATCATCAGTGCGGTTTTCGGCGTAATAGATCGACTATTGATCAGATTTTTTGTATTCGACAGATAATGGAGAAAAAATGGGAGTATAAGGGTACAGTACATCAGTTATTCATAGATTTCAAAAAGGCTTATGACTCGGTTAAGAGGAAAGTATTATATGATATTCTTGTTGAATTTGGTATTCCCAAGAAACTAGTTCGATTAATTAAAATGTGTCTCAGTGAAACATACAGCAGAGTCCGTAGAGGTCAGTTTCTATCTGATCCTTTTCCAATTCACTGCGGGCTAAAGCAGGGAGATGCACTATCACCTTTACTTTTTAACTTCGCTTTAGAATATGCCATTAGGAAAGTTCAGGATAACAGGCAGGGTTTGGAATTGAACGGGCTACATCAGCTTCTTGTCTATGCAGATGACGTGAATATGTTAGGAGAAAATACACAAACGGTTAGGGAAAACACGGAAATTTTACTTGAAGCAAGTAAAGCGATCGGTTTGGAAGTAAATCCCGAAAAGACAAAGTATATGATTATGTCTCGTGACGGGAATATTGTACGAAATGGAAATATAAATATTGGAGATTTATCCTTCGAAGAGGTGGAAAAATTCAAATATCTTGGAGCAACAGTAACAAATGTAAATGACACTCGGGAGGAAATTAAACACAGAATAAATATGGGAAATGCGTGTTATTATTCGGTTGAGAAGCTCTTATCATCCAGTCTGCTGTCCAAAAATCTGAAAGTTAGAATTTATAAAACAGTTATATTACCGGTTCTTCTATATGGCTGTGAAACTTGGACTCTCACTCTGAGAGAGGAACATAGGTTAAGGGTGTTTGAGAATAAGGTGCTTAGGAAAATATTTGGGGCTAAGCGGGATGAAGTTACAGGAGAATGGAGAAAGTTACACAACACAGAACTGCACGCATTGTATTCTTCTCCTGACATAATTAGGAACTTGAAATCCAGACGTTTGAGATGGGCAGGGCATGTAGCACGTATGGGCGAATCCAGAAATGCATATAGAGTGTTAGTTGGGAGACCGGAGGGAAAAAGACGTTTGGGGAGGCCGAGACGTAGATGGGAGGATAATATTAAAATGGATTTGAGTGAGGTGGGATATGATGATAGAGACTGGCTTAATCTTGCACAGGATAGGGACCGATGGGGGGCTTATGTGAGGGCGGCAATGAACCTTCGGGTTACTTAAAAGCCATTTGTAAGTAAGTAAGTAAGTAATAATAATAATGATAATAATAATAATAATAATAATAATGATAATAATAATAATAATAATAGTTTATTTTAATTGGCAGAGTTAAGCCATTATTCTCCATAATAATAATAATAATAATAATAATAATAATAATAATAATAATAATAATAATAATAATAATAATGGTTTATTTTAATTGGCAGAGTTAAGGTCATTCGGCCTTCTCTTCCACTCAACCAGTATCCATATCCACATTATGAACTTAAAAAAATTCTGTACCTAAAGAAGCTATCAATGCTGAATTGGTTTCTGATCTCGTTTCTTTCTATACATCTTTATGTAGGAATAAAAGTTGAAATATTTATAATAATGTAATAATATTGATAAAGTCTTCATGACCCTCTGTAGCTGTTAACGTCCTTGTGGATAAGGGACGGAGCTAGAGTGCCTTTGGTGCGTTATTTTTACGCTAAGCTATTCTATATCCACCCTCATATCAGTCTTTGCGCACAAATATTCAAGTCTGAACATAATTATTCACTAATTTAATTATTGTTTTATTTATTTCATGACCATTTTTAGTAATTACTTGAAGTGTTCGCTACTGGACACAGTTTTATAGTATATTGACCGGGCCGAAGAAGGATCGATGAACTTAGGTTTTCATTGGTCCATTGTGCGCCATGTGATTATTTTCCCACTCCGTTGGCGGCTACCATTCCACCTAGGCCCGCCGAATAAAATCCTATCTCGGGGATGACAAAATACTTAGCATGCCACCCCCTTTAGTGAAATAAAGTTGTGGATCCCTTGTCATAGATTTATGGCATGTAAAATAATTCTGTGCCTGATAGAGGGCTCCTAGTGAAAATTGTCGCCTATATTTGGCCCACGTTGAATTTTGACGCTGAATAAACATATGTCTAAAAATCCTTAGTTTTTTAGTTATTAATGAAAGAACATAATGCAACATCTGTTAGATATTGTCAGCTTGGTGGCAAGTGTTGCAACTTTAATCAATTCAGAAACTCATAACAATGAAAGTGGAAGCAAGAGGAGAACATTTTGAACATTTGTTTTGAGTTTCTGAATTGATTAAAGTTACAAAACTTGCTGCCAAGCTGACAATATCTAACAGATGTTTCATTATATTCTTTCATTAATAACTAAAAACTAAGGATTTTAGGATATATGTTTATAGGAACGTTTTTTCTTGTTATGGTGTGAGGAACATGCCCCCAAGGTTTGTCAAATTATTTCTGAAACACCCTGTATAGGGCGTACAATGAACCAAAGCGTGCCTATTTCTTTCAGAATCTGAAAATGACTTTTCGTATCATCACAATACTTTTTCTTCAACCTTCGTAGAATGAAAAATTAAAACAACAAAAATGATGTTGAGAAAGACTAAAAGAGTTGATAATAATGAATACGATTGAGGTAATGATGATGATGATGATGATGATATAGGCCCACGTACGTAGTCATCGAACTGATCGAGCGCTGCTGATGTGAAGTGTTTTGCAGCTTATTCCCTGGTCTTATTACTGTTGCTTCTATTTTTCTGGAAATTATATTGACTCTATAGGAAGACATTCTGTTTGTTTATTTTCAGCTCGCACAACTTTTGCCAATGGAAGAAAACTTCCTTCTACTCTTCCGGTTTGACAACCCACTAGAATCCAGCGTCGAGTTCATGAAGGTGAGTGCATGAATGTCCTAAGTCATGATTTTATTCTTAACATTTCAGAATTAGAGTTTAAGCCACAGTCACATTTTTCGCATTTTACTACTCGACTTCTAAAAGCGCAACAAACTTTGAATGTAAATGTGCAAATAAGTGACAATCACATTGGACTTCAGAAACGAAGATAGTAATGGAGAAAATGAAATCAGAGATGTATTTGAACTAATCTGAATTTAAATGAAATCTATTTTTTTTAGTAGGTTATTTTACGAGCTTTATCAACAGCTTAGGTTATTTAGCGTCTGAATGATATGAAGGTGATAATGCCGGTGAAATGAGTCCGGGGTCCAACACCGAAAGTTACCCAGCATTTGCTCATATTGGGTTGAGGGAAAACCCCGGAAAAAACCTCAACCAGGTAACTTGCCCCGACCGGGAATCGAACCCGGGCCACCTGGTCTGCGGCTAGACGCTCTAACCGGTACTCCACAGGTGTGGACTAAATGAAATCTAATGGCATGGGCAATGTTCAAAAAGGTATTGAGCAATAGATGTTCAGGAATTTATTTCAAAGAGTAGGTGCAGTTCATATAAATTAAGTGAACAATTTTTTTTCTAATTGATTTATATAATTCCATCGCATATTATAAATTGTGAGCGAAGATTTAGTTCCATGGATCTTGTAAAAACTGGAATTAGAAACCGCCTTTCAGTAAAAAGAATTAGCACTCTGCTAACAATAAATCTTGAAGAGCCTACTAGTAAAGAATTTCAATGTTTAGAGTGCCCATAAAATAACGTATTTTAATGTGGCGTAAATTCAGCAGCAATTGATTCTAAACATACCTACGTCTAATGATTTACTTACATAAGTAAATCTAGAGTGTGAAAAGATGGATTGAAAGTAATAAAACTCCAAGAAATAAATTACATAACTTTTTGTTTCTGCATACTTTATTAATTTTATCTTTCTGCACAATTATTTATAATATTGCACAAGCATTCCGCAATTTGTACAAATATAATTTTTCATTTGTGTATTTTTGCGACATTTATTTATTTTCTAGCCTAAACCCTGCTTCAGATGATAATGATTGTGAACCATACTAGCTCAGTTGGTAAAGTAACTGACTGCAAACTGCAAGGCGCCGGGTTCGTTGCGATGTGTTTCTTGTTAGCATAAATTTCAGGCTACATTCAACTTGTTGTCAGATTGACTACCGGTTCTTTTCGGAGGTAAAATGGCTGCCGGAGCGTGGTGCTGACTACATAACCTCCCTCTCGTTCCTAGGTTCGAAAAGCAAGTAATCTCCAATGCTTTCATACCATTTTATCTCACATAAAACATAAAAGTAAAATGCACTTGCATATAATATTGGAGGTGCATAAATTTTCAACTTGTTTTTAATGTATACAAAGTTTTTCTTTTGTTTCTTTGCTATATCTCTTACATAATTACTTAATATGAATGAATTACCCATAGGCGTAGATCAGTCGGCTAAGGCGTTTACCTGCCGATCCGGAGTTGCGCTCGACCGTGGGTTTGATTCCCGCTTGGGCTGATTACATGTTTGGGTTTTTTCCGAGGTTTTTCCCCAACTCTAAGCGAATGTCAGATAATTTACGGCCAATCCTCGGCCTCATCTCGCAAACTACATCTAGCTATCACCTATTCCAACTACGCTAAATAACCGAGTAGTTGATAAAGCGTAGTTAAATAACCAACTAAAAAAATACAAATTAATTGCATTGTAATTATACAGGGTGATTCGTTTGGGTATGGATAAAATAAAAGCACCGCAAAACATTTACTTCTGAACTTTATTTGTTGAAACTGCATACAACACTGAAAGATTGGAGATTCCTCAGACCCCAACATGACCCCCATTGCGCACCCTGCACAACTCATAACGGTGATGCAATTCAGCCCATGTCCGTTGTAAAGTAAGAGGGGTGATTTGATGAAAAGCTTGAGTAATTTTTACTCTCAGATCATCAATGTTCCTGGGTTTCTGTGAATAGACAATGTCTTTAACAAAACTCTACACGAAGAAGTCAGGAGGGGTTAGATTTGGGGAGTTTGGGGTCCAAGCGAAGAGATAGCTGCTTCTTCTGCTGGGTTTCGCCTGCAACCTCCTGCATGTTTTTTTTAACACAGAACCTTTTTCTACAAATGTTCGATATCACAACATTATGGAATTGTATTTAGGTACATTACGCACACCATAATCACGTCGAAATTCCCTTTGAACTCTCTTAACACTCAAATTTAGCAAACCAAAGAACACATTGTGCCCGCTGTTGATTTGTAGTAGCTATGTTAATCATCTACGATTTTCATTTCATAACCAGCAAGAAATTTTTCCTACTATCATAATAGCTTTATAATAATAAATTAATATTATCCATGCCCAAACGGATCAGACTATTTTCGTATGCATTTATCATTACTGCTACTTACATTTCTGTCGATTAAAAAATCTAGTAATAATTGAAGTTCAATTTCTAATGGTTTATCGTTAATTCAAGAAGTCATTCAATAGCGTTTTTGTATCTTTGCGGGGTCAACACACACGCACTCTTAACGAGAATAGTACATTATGCAACGAGCCTATAATGGTAATAATTAAGACGCATGTATGTTCCTTTATGAAACGAGCGCAAGCGAGTATCATAATTTTCATACGAGCGTCTTAATTACCATTATAGATAAGTTTCATACGACTTTTTATGCTCGACTATATTTCTAACTTGAAATTATTCATAAGTATTCATGTTACGGTTATGTAAGTGAGGAGCGGAACTGATCTGAATTGTGAGATGTGCGCAGACGCGAAAGTATTGATTTTTTCCGAGGCACGTATGTGATTGACCTTGATATAATCTAGAGAATAACATGAAGATTAGTCTTGATATAACCTGTAAATTGATTTAGAATTGAAAAACGAGATGGCAAATTGAATTTATTTGAATATTATTTACAATTAACGCTAATTATTATAGTAACAGAACATAACCTTCTGCGACAGTATTGGATTTCCAGCCTCCGTGACTTTTCGCTAATTGTCTTTCAATTGCATATCCGAGAGTAATCAATACTTGCGGTTTCATAATGGTACAGTGGTGATTTCTCATTGGCTGAACAACTGAATTATAATGAATAGGTGTACTTTAATGAGGTGCATTAAAGAGCTACTACCAGGTGTATAATTACTACATTTCGGCATGGTCGAGCATAAAATAATTTTTAAAACAATAGTTGAACCAAATATTTTATTGCATAAAAAATTATGCTGCAGTCCAGGTCCTTATGAGTGCTGTTGACACGTCGAACACTCTGACAAAGTAAGATGCGGCAGGAAAATGTGTTGCGTTCGGCTGCTCTCGTCAGATTTCGTGGTTCCAATGTTTTTTAGTTGGTTATTTAAAGATGTTGTATCAAATACTAGGTTATGTAGTGGTGATAGCAAGATGCAACTTTGTCTTCGATTATTTGTAGCCAAACTGAAGTTTACATTGGGCTCACTGATAGAATCATATGATCAGTTCATGTTCTATTTTCTGTGAGTGTGAGATGATTCGATTTGTAAGATGGCTGTATTTTTGAAAATTAATTTTTCATTCAGCCGTTGTAATGATTCCAACGACTGGGGTAAACTCACCTGGAAACGAAAGTAGATAGCAACAAACTTCGAAGCGTTCTAAAAACTTAATCGTTACCATCAATAAAAAGTACAAACGACACCTTTTCTGTAAAATCCACGAGTTTTTCTTAATTTATAATAATCTGGTTTTCTCTTCAACATATGTACATTTCAATGATAATGTCATTCTAGTTTACGTTTTACTCTTTTGCTCCTGCTTGCAGATCTGGAGGGAATACGACACAGACGGCAGCGGCTACATAGAAGCTGATGAACTCAAGGTGAGTGCTTACTTATCATTACCTACAATTATTAAAAAATCATAAAATTTATACCCAGATTAATCTGGAATGGAATACATCTCGCTATACATTCCACCAGAAAATCTTCTTAACATCTCTATTAGAGATGAACAAACTAACTGCCGCTCTCGCTCGCTGTGTTCGTTGCATTTGTCTTTCGAGTCTCGTCTCGTCATTCTCGTGCGCTTCGAGTCTCGCTCATCATTCTCGAAATAGCATTTGGTCGGCGTGGAAAAATGTGAAAATGTAGTCCTTACTCTCCAGTCGTGATTATATAATGAGTTTTCTTAGAGTGATCTGTGAGATGCACGTAACACGAAAAAAACAAATTGATTAAATTAAGATATTGAGAGCCATCGTAATTTTTGGAGCCAATCATTTAAGAGGATATGTATGATTTTTAAAACTTCCACAATTGTCCGCCAACATTTGTGAAATTCAAACTATATAAACAGATCTATAATAATATCATCTGTAGACAGTTTGGTGCAATTAGGTCTAATAGTTTTGAAATTATATTTTTAAGTATATTTTATATTGACGTTAATAAAAAAGCTCGTTTCATCAAAGTTTTCAAAATGTTAAGTTCATATTAGCTAAAAATCCTGAAAATAGTTATTGGAATAAAAGTGAATTAGCATTTTGAGCTTAGTAATAGTATAAGTTAAAGTGCAATCAAAGATAAAATATTATTTCTAAATTAAAGAAACACATGTCTAATAAAAGTAAATATCCAGAAACAAGCAACAAATAAAACATCAACAAAATAAAGAAATAAAAGGGATCTAGATACAATCTACTGACCTAAATGTAAATTAATTTACCTTCGATGTCAATTCCGAAACCAATTTATTTCTCTCTTCTCCTGAATAATGCCTATATTTTTTCATGTTGCGTCTCATAATGCCGTTTTATGTTGCTTTTTTTTGCAAATGACATTTTTTTACACAACAAACATTGGACTTCATCACCATGTTCGAAGCATAAATATTGTATTTTCCACTCTTCCTTGAAAGGTTTAAGCGCTTCCCTTCCGTCATGATGTGCTGTGTTCTAACAAGGGAAGGGTTTCGGCTCGAACTGGAATTTTTTGTTAAAAATTTGTACAGAGGCTTACCTCACAATGATGATGAAGACCGTAAAAGCATTCATTTATGTAACTCTCCGTTTGGTTGGTATTGGTCAATACACTTCTTTAAAAATGTGCATGAGGATTCTATATAAAATGCATAAAACAGCATGGAGCAGAGCAATAATCACAACACACAGAAGTAACACCTGGACAATCTTCTGAACCACACTCCAGTGCTGAAAAATCAAATGCCACCTGAATTAAATTTTTGAAGTCCGAGACTTGTTCACGATTCACGTAACCAGCTGACTGCCAGGAATACTGAAGTATAAGGCAGTATACTGGAGCAGGCAACTTGTTATGAATAACAGAGTGCATTTTTATTATAAACACTCGATTTCCCAAGTTAAGTTCTGGATTCTGAGCAAGAGTCCTTATGCAATCTGTTATCCTCCGACCGTATATTTTGTATTGTCTAAGGAAATAGATATTCAGAAGCTTGATATATTCAGTTTTTTTTAGATGGAATGATCATACATTCCATGTCCTAGCCTTAGAATGATTCATTTATTAAGGTTGCGTCCTTGTGCGCATTCAATGACTCACACAACAGTATATACTTTTGATTAGCTGCAATATTTTCAGACAGAACGTTGGAGAAAAATGTTCTTAAATGGGCTTTAGACATTTTACCACTCGCACTAGCTTCTAGGCTAAGCTAGGCTTACGGGTAAAGTGTCCCATCCCCTTAACTTGTGCAGTGCTCTCCCCACCCCTCAACTTGTACAGTGCTCTAACAGACAAACCACACATTACACAAACGAAAGCTTTTGGGAGCTTTACAGAGATGTAAAGATGGGCCTGTATACAAATTTTGGATACGAAATTCCTCTTCGAGCCGAAACCCTTCCCCTGTAAGATCTGTACAGCTGTCAAAAAAAAAAAAAGTGGCCGTACTCGTGAACAGCGAATATTTTCAAAGTCCACTTCGGGTCGCGGCGATGTTACACGATGCATGTGCTTGTACAAGTAGTTCCCGAACTATGAAAGTGTTCCATGTCTGCGCCTCGTAGGCCAGCGGTAGAGTGCTTGTTTAATGATTCAAAGGTTGTGGGTTCGGGCCTTCTTCATGTTTTCACTTTATTTTTAATCGTTCTTTAGTGATATAAATGATATTCAAATTATCATTTATATCCAGTTATCGTTCTTTATGGATATCACGTTATTTATATTTTGTTATCGTTCTTTAGAGATATGAATAAAATTCAAGTCATCGTTTGTATTCTGTTATCTTTTTATAACCATATGAATAATAATTATTATTGTATCTCCAATGGGGGTTAGCCCTATTTTACATATGTATATTAGGGCTATAGTTTTATACACAAAAATGATAAGCATAAAGAGAAATGGAAAAGAAAATTAAATTAGCTTACGTGATGTAAACAAAACATAAACAATCCGTACATTAGGCATTGCGATTGCAAAATAAATATCAGGTATCAATTTGAAACATACAAAAACATTAACAACACACATACGTAACACTTCTATAACACAAATACGCAGCCTTCCGTACCATACATCATAAATTAATACACAATAGTCATACAAACACAATCAAACTATAATTACGACATTGCGACGACATCAAGCATCACATAACTGACTCACATACATAACAAATCAAGCATCCGTTACAACCCATACACTTCAACATAATAACCACACTTTTAAAAGTTACAAATTTGGCTCCAAGAAGAATAAATAGGACACTGTTACTAATTACTATTCTTCTACAATTTCTTAAATATATCTGTAATAAATCTGTGAAATTCCGATATGAATAATATTCACGTTTTTTATATTGTTATCGTTCTTTAGCGATATAGATAATATTCAAGTTATCATTTATATTCTGTTTTCCTTCATTAGCATTATAAAATAATATTCAAGTTATTTATATTGTTATTGTTCTTTCGCAATATAAATAATCTGTATTTGGTGTAAGTAATTATTATAACACAAATAACCATCTTTCTTTGTAAAATAGGTTATTTTATTTAGATAATTAAATAAGTATTATATAATATCTTATATTAATTAAACAAACCGATATTTATCATTTATATTCTGTTATCGTTCTTTAGTGATACTGTATAAATAATATTCAAGTTATTTATATTGCAATCGTTCTTTAGCGATATAAATAACATAAATTTAATATTAGGTTTGGAAAAATCCAGTTGCATAATACTGGTATTAGTTTTTCTTCTTGTATTGTTACATTATACTATCTTGAACCACAATAAAATGAAAAGGAGTAACGAGGAATTGAACCTGAGACGTTGACATCTAAATTTCGACGTTCGTCCGCTGAGCTACGAGGGCAAAAGTGTGGAAACATTTTCGGAAAAATTGGCCCAATCACACTCTAAGATTTTCTGATGATTCGTAGAAGCTAGTCCAGGATGCGGGGGGCAAAGGCTAATTGAGATTTCCCGGTCTCTGATCGGGTCAAACATCCTGATAGAATTAATATTTAACCCTTGCCGCGACTTTCGGTGAAGTCCGGAGGGCCCAATTAGTCAAATCCACTCTCCTCATCTCCATGCTTGGGTCCCCTGGAATTCAATAAGATGCGAAAGAGATAGTGGTGTGCGGAAAGCAACGGGATGTTACCGCATTTAGGCCTATCCTTCCCAAGAAAAGCTGCAAACATGAACAAAGGAAGCTTTTAATAGAAGAAGAAGGATCTTCTGCGGACCTCTGGAAAAAGAACTAAGGAAGAGACTAGTGAAGTGCTTTGTGTGGAGTGTGGCATTGTATGGGAAAGGAACATGGACATTACGACGAAATGAAGAGAAACGAATTGAAGCATTTGAAATGTGGCTGTGGTGAAGAACGGTGCGTGTGAAGTGGACAGACAGAATAAGAAATAAAATTGTGTTTGAAAAAGTGAGTGAAGAAAGAATGATGCTGAAACTGATTAGAAAGAGAAAAAGGAATTGTTTGGGTCTCTGGTTGAAAAGAATACTAGACGACTTTAGGATATGTGGATCATATGCGGAGACTAAGAGGAAGGCAGAAAATAGGAAAGATTGGAGATTGCTGGGTTTGCAATGAAAGACTTGCCCATGGACAGTACACTTATGTATGTATGTTCAGAATGCCTGGAATATCTTGTCTAAGAACAGTCGCTATTTGCAAAGACTAGTCAATTCCATGCCCACTCGACTGCAAGATGATCGAGATAAGAGGAAGATAGACTAAATATTGAATTGTGGCTTTTTGTTTTGTTTTTTGAACGCTTAATTGTTTGAATGTTTTAAGGCCGACCCCAGTAAATTTGTTTTGTTTATGCCACGAAAGATATTTTTATTGAGAATAAAATCTTTTTTCTTTCCATTTGCAGCCACAATATCATAATGATAAAGTCATGGCATAATATATTAATGAACCTGATGTTATTTACTAAAATAATCGTAAAAGAGAAAGGAGCCATTATGTATAGTTTGTCTCTCTCAAAAACATAACAAAAAAGAACATAAAAAGCACGAGGTTGTAGTCGAACGCAGGACCTCATGAATAAGAGGCCTGAACGCTACCATTACGCTATCGAATCACAGAGAGAATACTTCAATTATAACTGTAGATATCAGGCAACGTGGTCCAACAACATGTAACATCGCCTGTCTCCGAATTATAGCGAAGATACCCGAAGGGAACTTTGTTCCAGGAGAGCGGCCACTTTTTCTTTTGACAGCTGTACATCCTTTAGCAATGTTTACAGGTAAAAGAGCTCTCGCTCGACATTATTAGTCGCCATCGCAAGACTGACCTAGGACAGTCTGCGATGATCGTATGATGGTAGTTCAAGAATTTATTTCGAATCGCAAAGTGTTTGGATGTCGGAAGGGGGCCGTTTTAAGAATGACATGTGAGACAGATCTATTTTAAGATACGTTTGTAGATAGGTCTATAAATTTGTATTCCAGACTTAAAAAATAATGACTTCTTGGCGAGAATTTGAGTTAAGGGCAACTAGCGAACGAATCTCTGTGTACAATGAATAGTGTCAAATGAAACGAATTATGTAGAACAGATATTTTTAAGTCGTAAAATTTCAAGCTAGAACTATTTTCCCTCCATCGTAGCATGGAGTTGGCAGTAGTTGACAGAAGTTGTTCACATGGAAGACAAGAGAGAGCTATTGGTGAATGGCTTATCGTTGTTTTTGTTGTTTTGTTAATTTTGCTGTTATTTTTGTGATACGTCAAATGCAGAAATTAATTTGAAGCGCAGATCGTTGCCTCCTGTTTCCAATTCCGTGTGACAGGGTTTGTTATTTATGGATTAAAATAATACGATGGTATATTCAATATGATACTGTTTGGATTAAACATTTTTCAGGATGAATATAGCGCACATTTTACACAAAATTAAATAACAAACACACTTAATTCTCAGATTAATTACGCCATTTTCGGCGATAGTCTGCCATATTTCTGACAGTAGTTCAATTTCGCTGTGATACCTCCTTTTGATCTCGGAGGAAAAATTTGTTGTGATACTTTATGAATATCATTAAAATTATTAAATATGCACACACACAGAAAATGAACCACTGACAGGAATGAACCTTAAGAGGAAATGCGGATAAAATGTTGGTCATTTCCAGTCAAAAATCGCATTTTCGTTTTATTGTAAAAATTAATCAGAAATCTCTTATTTATATTTTGATCAAGTTCCAATGCTCTGTGGCACTCGAAAACATAAAAATTACGCAATATATAAATGACTGCACGCTTGAACTTTAATTCCATGCAAATTTTACAAGCTGTTTCCTCGCACTTTCTTTCAGCACATTTCGTCAGGTTCGAAGTGTAAAGGCTCCTATAATTCTGACTGTAGGAACTAGAGATGAACAAAACTAACTGCCGCTCTCGCTCGCTGTGTTCGTTGCATTTATCTTTCGAGTCTCGTCTCGTCATTCTCGTGTGCTTGGAGTCTCGCTCTTCATTCTCGAAATATCATTTGGTGGACGTGGAAAGATTTCGTAACTTTGAATAACATACATCATTGAAATAAATAACATTAGAAATGTTTAAATGAGACAAAAATACAAAATAGAACAGTATCTTATTTATCAAAATGTTCTGGTTTTATTATATGACTAGCCGTACCCGTGCGCTCCGCTGCACCCGTTAGAAATAAATATAAATTAATTACATAATTAAAATAGGATATTTGATCCAGGGAAGATTCGTGTTTGATAGAAGGATAAATCGTTTAATATGTTACTTAATTTAAATCGTATTATTAAAATGCGATCATTTTGGTCCAGAGACCACTCATTTGGTGCAATGACAATTCCTTTAACATGTTTCTTAATTTTTATTACATGCATCCATACTTTAATGAACATTGACATATCATTTAGATTTAATGTGTATATTTTATTTTACTTGCTATATGTTTCCATTGAATTATGATATTAACTTAATTTTAACCCTTGTTTTCAACGTATTCAGTAAATGGCGCTTGGGCCACTATGGTTTTGAACCCTTCAAGTAACTTAAATAACTTATATTATATTATATTATATTATATTATATTATATTATATTATATTATATTATATTATATTATATTATATTATATTATATTATATTATATTATATTATATTATATTATATTATATAAAAAATGTGTTGATAACGGATGTACACAGATAAGTAAGTTTTTAATTTGTTATTGGGGCTCTTGAATCTCAGGAGGAACAAATTTTATTTTACAACAGCGCAACATAATCTGCTTGGCTCATTACCCAATTTTTTTGCATTGCATTTAATGCATATGTATTTTATGTATTTTAACACGATTCAATTGAGCATAGTTAAAATTTGGATTATAAAATAATGGAATGCTAAGCTAACATATTATTACTGCATACTAAATCAATACACTCTTGTGGTTCGTTAATTTTCTGAGATAAACATTATTTTAAGAAATACAGGAAACGAATACATAGAATAGCCTATCAAGTTGTTTGTGCATAAGAAGCTATTTTAATCTTACCTGTCCTCAATTCACTCCGAAGTTACTGTAATAACATTATAGCATTATGTCCATATAGAGAAACTACACGTTCCAATGGTGAAATAATAATTAATTACAGAAATCGGTTAATTTAGCTTCCGATATTACTTCATAGAAACACAGAAACATTTTCTGTAGGCTATGATTCATAGCTTTCGATTTTTTTTTGTTCGATTGTTGTTGACCAAGGCCACTTATATACGAATTCATTTGTTTATTTCATTACACCGCCTTAGATGGCAGTTATTTTAATTTTGAAACTCATTTATCTCATTAAATATCAGTCCTATGAAACTTTTTCAAAGAATAAAACTTATCGGAAATGATTTTTAAAGAAATGTTTGTTATGTAACATTTTTCACAAAAATCAATAATAAGCGAGATATTTCGATTTATTTAATTCAGACCACCTTATCACCCCCCTTTTAAATAATGTATTTTGAATGCCATATAGCCTAAAATCTAAGTTACAACGAACTTAATTTATATTCCAATTTTCATCGAAATCGGTTCAGCCATTATTGCGTGAAAAGGTAACAACATACAGACAGACAAACATACAAACAAAAGTTTCAAAAAAGCGATTTTCGGTTTCAGGGTGGTTAATTATATATGTTAGGACCAATTATTTTTGGAAAATCGAAAATTACCAGAAAAATTTCGACTACAGATTTATTACTAATATTAGATTACGTATTGTTATATAAATAGAAAAAAAAAACAATTCTCAAATAAATTTGTATTTCTAAGAAACATAAAACATAACGTTAATATTTTTTTACTTGAGATTGCACACTTGATCTCAAACATATGAAAAGAAAATTCCTAGCCTTTTAATAAAGGCCTAGTAATTAAATAAAGACTGGGGAACGGATTATTATACACTGAAAGGTAGAGATGATGTTTCAAATAGGCTACTTGTTGTTTATACATATATAACGGTTGCCAAAGTAGATAAAAGTTCAGACAGGCATAAACAACTTTACTGTGGCGATTCAAGGCTGCTTGATGTTAGGGACTTCGGGAGTGATCAATCTCGAAGTCTTGAAACACTCACAAGCAGTCTGTACGTCAACCGACGCGACGTATACAACATTGTCGTGCGGGTTTTCGGCTTTGCGGGGGCTGTTAGTCTTACTTTCTCGATCGCTGCTTATTTCTACTTCATACCCATCTTCTGGCATATCATATCTGCGATCGGTGGAAATTTCAAATTACATACCGTCTCAATCAGTGGCTTTGAGAGAATGAAGCCTCTGAAGGACGGCCTGCTATACAAAGAATGACGGAATTCCCTGTTAACCATTTTATCAAAAACAACAAAAGACTGAAGGGGTTAAGACAGCAGATTGGGTCGCTTTCTCCAGTGCAGAAGAGAATAAAAATTGTAAAATGCATTGAAATGTCTAAATACATCTATATAAAACACAGTAAATACGGTACAGAAAAATACATAGTAATTATGATTTAGTTTTTTTTTTAGTTCTTAACCCAGATAAACCCAAAAAATTTTTGTGATAAAAATACAGTAGCACATTAGTTACTCTCAAAAATCGGTTAAATGATGTTGAAATAAACTGAAACAAGGAACGTATATTTTCTAAAGCTAACAAATACTACCAACATTATCGCACAACTTATAAAATGTCCCTAACACCAACAATGCCATAATATCCGAAGGCACTGCAACTGTCCTTAAAAAAGAACGGTGGGAAAATCTGGGTTAAGGTCCAATTTACGTTTTCTTTTTTTAGATTGAACAGAATTTACATATATAGCTCTCATGACCACGATTCGGAAGATTATCTGAGAAATCATGAGTTTAGAAGTAAGGAAAAAATAGATAAAAACCTATAAATTCGTTCATTAGTTATAAGTTATAATATTTTAGAAATATTTCAGAAATCGTACGTTTAAGAACTGTATATCTATCTAATGACTTGAAATAAATAAGCCTATAATAATGATTATTTTACTTGTTTGTACATTAGGCCTATCTATAATAAGAAACTGCGTAATTTATCGACATCCTTTTTTGTGTAATTCACTCTGTCTTCTGCATGTGACAAAAGGTTCAATCACATACATTCATTTGTTCATGGACTGCCATTATACCTGTTGCTAGGGAATTACTCACTCACAGTAGAAAGTTACGACATTTCTAGCTGCTTAGCGGCCATCCTTCTTGCTCGTTATAATGTATTCTGCCAGGTAAGAAGGAAATGTTGGAGGCAGGAGAAAAGCAGACAAAGTGACGGTTACAAATGAGGTATGGAAAAACATGTAGGAGTTGAATGCGTTGCACAAAGTGAGCGGTTTGGGGAGGGGAATTCTGGAGCAAGAGAAAAAGTCTCAAGCTTCATTTTTCATGCAGACCGAGCCATTTACAACAAATATCGATTTATTCATCAACAGTGTTTCAGTAAATGCCCTATTTTCTATTCTAATCGTTGAATATAGCGCGTATTTAGTTGAATTGATAGTATATTGGCTTTCCGTAACGGAGACTTTGAATTAAATCCAGCCAAATTAGAAGTTGTGATGTTGAGAAGTTATACAGGGTGATTCACGAGGATTTTCCGTCCTTTATGGAGCTTATTTCTGAATACATTTTGAGCAATAAATGCCATATAAACATAGTTCCTATTCTCAATATTTTCAGAGTTACACTAATTTAAAGTTGTCTGTAAAATACGTTTTCTCTTTAGTTTGAAGGTAAAATAATAATTCAAATAGAGAATGAACCATTCAGAAGTATCATTTCTTTAATTGGCAAGTAATGTGAAGTTAAAAATGTGCTGTGAACTCCTTAGTTGCTTCGTACAGATATCTTTTTCTATTTTTAACTAGAAAATTACATTATACTTACGCACTTATTACAATTATTACAAATCACACCACTTCCAACAACTTACTTATTTGCAGTTCAATTTTGCATCCTAATTTACAGTCTTGGAGAGTTAACAACACATTTTAAAAAATGTCGCCGTCCACTTGAGTACACTTGGCCGCACGCTTGTGAACGGCACTCGTCGCTCTACGTAACTGCATACGGCTATCTTTGATTTCCGTAGCGCTCGCGCTGGCTGCTGACTGCACGCTGACCGAGATCACGCGTTCACAGCAATGCGTTCCAATAACGAAACGTAACTCTGTAAATATTGAGAAGAGGACCCATGTTTATATCACATTTTTTGCTTAGAATGTCTTCGGAAATAAGCTCCGTAAAGGACGTTAAATCCTCGTGAATCACCCTGTAGAAGGTGATTCAAAAGGATTTTGTAGCTGTCACAGCTAAAACATTATGCAGATTGCGTATGGCAATTTCACTAAAACGTGTTCTCCCTGAAATAAAAACACTGTGTTGCTGAGCCGATATATTTGAAGTTTGTCAATGTACGAACGGGCGGTCGAGTAGCTCAGTTGGTAGAGCAGCTGGCTACGGACTGAAAGGTCCGGGGTTCGATCCCAGGTGGTGTCAGGATTTTTTTCTCGTTGCCAAACTTTCAGAACGGCCCCGAGGTTCACTCAGCCTCCTATAAAATTGAGTACCGGGTCTTTCCCGGGGGTAAAAGGCGGTCAGAGCGTGGTGCCGACCACACCACCTCATTCTAGTGCCGAGGTCATGGAAAGCATGCCCCCCAAGTGCCTTCATGGCATGTTACGGGGATACCTTTACCTTTACCAATGTACGATCGTTTTGTTTATAAATACAATTTTTTAAATCGTGTTACTTGTTATATAATTAATTTTACTTCCATATTGTACTATGGGGAGAGTAGGGTAGTATCGGACATCGGGTAATATCGGACAGTGAGTTTCTTTCATCTACCATACGATGATAGTACCTGATTGACATGGTTACGTTTCTGTGATGTCGCATAGAGAAACGTAACCATGTCATTCAGGTGCTACCATATGGTGGTAGATGAAAGAAATGCACTGTCCGATACTACCCGATGTCCGATACTACCCGACTCTCCCCTACTGATTTTTCTCTCTATTCCATATATGCATTTTTTTAATTGTTTTCCGGACCTATATGGTCACCTGTTATGACTGGCGGATTTTATTATTATTATTTATTACTATTTTATACTACTACATATTTTTATACATACATTATTCTCTTCTTTCCTAAAATTATGAATTCAAACATTCGCATTGTATTGGCAACTAGGATGAGAAATGCACTCTCTTTTTACATTTTTCAGTAGTTATTATACGTAATTATAGTACATCTGACTTTCAGATAGTACACAGGAATACCTCCCCTCACTTCTATCATTCTGTCTGTCAGTCTCCCTCTCTGTTGCACGGCATGTACATACACATGTAGACCTACACGCAGTAACAGAAAGGATTCGGGGTCAATTTGGCGTCGCATATAGTTCATACACCCTTTTTCTTCACATGCAGTTTTCCGTAAGTTGATATTTTTTGAACTTAGGTGCATTTTTCTCTTGAACTACTGAATCTATTTACATGAAATTTTTACAGTGTTTTCTGCAGTCTGTTTTCTACAAAGTATACCTACGTGTTTGTGGATATTACACACATAACACGAAGAAAAAAATATATATTCATTGGAAAAATGGAAAAAATTATTAAGCAAGGTTTAATACTTTTCCCTTGTCACTAAGTGTGAAATATTTAACAAAATATTGCTTTAGAGTTTACAAAACACATTACTTGACAACTTAAAAATACAAGGGATATGAGTCAAGACTGTAGCAGGTAATGTTGATGTTTTGTTATTTGTTTGATGTTTTGTTATTTGAAGTGTTGCATCAGTGAAGAAGTTTGTTGTGTCAGTGATGTGTGTTGTGTCAGTGAAGTGTGTTCTGTCAGTGAACTATGTTGTGTCAGTGAAGTTTTATAGTTTCTAGTGGTCGTGCAAAGTATGTGAACACTGAAATGTTTTTGGAGTGTTAGTGAAATCAGGATAGTATCAGTGAAGTGTGTAGTAGTATGATTGCAGTGAGTGAGTCGACAGGGAAATGAGTGTAGTGCTGAAAGGTATTTGTGCATGTATGAATATATACTCGTGGGTTTTAATTCGAACTTAGGGTTAAGATATAAAATTAGATTTAATTTTAATGTTATTTTAAGTGGTCGTACTTCAGTTAATTTAGGATGCTCATTGTTAATTTTATTATATTATTATTATTATTATTATTATTATTATTATTATTATTATTATTATTTCGTATTATTATTATTGGCATTAATTATTAGTATTATTATTTTTTATTAGTTGTGTTTATTATTAATTGTCATTATTGAGTGCAATTACCATTGTCACTGGGTATTTACCCATTTGCACTGTGAATACATACATAAACACACACACATACACACACACACACACACACACACACACACACACACACACACACACACACACACACACACACACATATATATATATATATATATATATATTGTATAAACAATGTGCACTCCAGGTACATTTAGCAAAGTGGGAAAACATGTTATCAGTTAGGACCTTTCTTTTGCAATTAGATAAGAAACTAATTAGTTATATTTTAGGTTAACCTAGAGTGTCCACCAGCCACTGAACGAATATTGCACACTTCTATCACTGCCAACGTGCCGCTATAAACCAATTTTCAATACTTTTATCACAACCACAACACATTTCAAATCTTATTGTATCATATATATATATATATATATATATATATATATATATATATATATAATTATTACTACGGTAACACATTTAGTATATCACGAAACATGTAAAATGCAATTATTATGAATGTCGCCATATTCTTTTTGGAATTAGTACGATCCACTTCCACTAGACAGCAGCCGACACGATTGACATAGCCGGAAATACTTGAAAACGAAACGATACTAAATGTGAGGAATGTTACTACAGGTGCGTAGTATTATATGACAGGTTAGGTTAGGTTTGATTAGGTGTGTATTATGTGACAGGTTAGGTTAGATTAGGTTTGTAGTATTATGAGAGAGGTTAGGTTAGGTTTGATTAGGTGTGTAGTATTATTACTACGTTGGCAACACTGAAACCCACTGTTACATTAAAGACGGTATCCTTCGTTCACGCACGACGATTTTCGTATATAAGTAAGGTACGTATTTAGGGCGGTTTGGGTGGACTTACAGCTCTCCCAGTGATCACATCAATTTCTACTAATCAATACTATAAATACAAGGCATTTTCAAGGTGTTTTATCAAGTTCCTATAATGGTTGGTACATAAGAAAGCTTCACCGTTTTTATACCACTGCATTCAAAATTATGTATTGTATAACTATGGAAAATTGTATTTCACTCTGAATACTAGTAGCCTAGAAATATTGAACTAAACTTTGAAGTAAAATTCTTTAATCGCACAGACATCACTACCCACTCCCCTTTAAAAGTTAGGGGAGAGTTTGGTAGTATCGGGTAATATCGGACAGTGCGTTTCTTTCATCTACCACCAGATGGTAGTACCTGAATAACATGTTTACGTTCCCTCAAAACCAAACTATTGCTGTAAACATCACTTATACGATCATACATGTCCTACGCGTCAGAAATTTGGGCTCAAACCCATCTCCGCCACATCAAGAAACTCGGTGCCATCCAAAGAGCTGTGTGCAGAATCATCACAGGAGCTGATTTTTACATTACTAACGCACAACTGTACAGTGACCTGGAAATGATTTTATTCAGTGACTACGTGCAGCACTTACGTAAAAATTATCTTCAGAAACTACAAACACACCCTAATCCACTTATTAAACCATAATTATACATAGCATTCAGTGAACAATCAAGTAATGTTAACTTTTCTGCAAAAATCATTGATTCTGAAAGTTTACCTACATGTCCAGCTTACCAGTCTCCGTTTCTGATGGAGAAGATGGTCACACTTCATTTACGTACTCATGTTATTCTAAGCAATATTCTTGTTAAGGCAAGGGTCCATGTGACCTGAAACTTGTAATGACATGTGTCTTTATTGACACCACCAAATGAATAAATAAATAAATAAATCTGTATGCGACATCACAAAAACGTAACCATGTCATTCAGGTACTATCATTTAGTGGTGATAGATGAAAGAAACTCATTGTCCGATATTACCCGATGTCCGATATTGCCCAACTCTCCCCTAATTTGAAACGCTTGAGCAGAAGTAGCAGTATCGTCCTGCGAACCACAGTTTATAGATCTGCCTTATGGCGGTGGTGGTAGATGAAATAAACTCATTGTCCGATATTACCCGATGTCCGATATTACCCAACTCTGCCCTAATTTGAAACGCTTGAGCATAAGTAGCAGTATCGTCCTGCGAACCACAGTTTATAGATCTGCCTTATGGCGGTGGTAGTAGATGAAACTCATTGTCCGATATTACCCGATGTCCGATATTACCCAACTCTCCCCTAATTTGAAACGCTTGAGCAGAAGTAGCAGTATCGTCCTGCGAACCACAGTTTATAGATCTACCTTATGGCGGTGGTAGTAGACGAAAGAAACTCATTGTCCGATATTACCCGATGTCCGATATTACCCAACTCTCCCCTAATTTGAAACGCTTGAGCAGAAGTAACAGTATCGTCCTGCGAACCACAGTTTATAGATCTGCCTTATGGCGGTGGTGGTAGATGAAAGAAACTCGTCCGATATTACCCGATGTCCGATATTACCCAACTCTGCCCTAATTTGAAACGCTTGAGCAGAAGTAGCAGTATCGTCCTGCGAACCAGAGTTTATAGATCTGACTTATGGCGGTGGTGGTAGATGAAAGAAACTCATTGTCCGATATTACCCGATGTCCGATATTACCCGATGTCCGATATTACCCAGCTCTCCTAATTTGAAACGCTTGAGCAGAAGTAGCAGTATCGTCCTGCGAACCACAGTTTATAGATCTGCCTTATGGCGGTGGTGGTAGATGAAAGAAACTCGTCCGATATTACCCGATGTCCGATACTACCCAACTCTCCCCTAATTTGAAACGCTTGAGCAGGAGTAGCAGTATCGTCCTGCGAACCACAGTTTATAGATCTGCCTTATGGCGGTGGTGGTAGATGAAAGAAACTCATTGTCCGATATTACCCGATGTCCGATATTACCCAACTCTCCCCTAATTTGAAACGCTTGAGCAGAAGTAGCAGTATCGTCCTGCGAACCACAGTTTATAGATATGCCTTATGGCGGTGGTTGTAGATGAAAGAAACTCATTGTCCGATATTACCCGATGTCCGATATTACCCAACTCTCCCCTAATTTGAAACGCTTGAGTAGAAGTAGCAGTATCGTCCTGCGAACCACAGTTTATAGATCTGCCTTATGGCTGTTTATCGAGTTTGTTAAATTTTGCGAAGAGAAGTTTACAAGTAAGAATGCGCGCGCGGGGCCTTGTAACCCGATATTAATCCTGCGGTACTCCATTCCACTTCATTAAGCTGCGGTCCTGCGAATAGCTTCTTTAAATTGCAATTAGGGCGTCTTGCGAGAGTTGGCTGCGCCGCCGAACCAGGTTAATTTTCTGCCGACTTGCCGTTAGTTCAACCCAGAGGACGCAGTCAATATGGGGGTCATCAGAGTGCATGCAACACGTCGCCGGGGTCAACAGCTGCTTTTAATGATGTCGCTGCGGTGTCGGTAACTTTCTGCAAACTGTGATTTCGAAAGGTCGTCAACAGAGAATTTATGATGGAATAATAGACAACCCATGCTAATGATGATTCTGATATCTTGAAGTCAGATAAAATTGATTACTTCTTCACTAATTATATTAGCATGAGCAATGTGTTCTCTTGTATATAAAAGAAAAACTTTTCATGCAACTTAGTTCATGGAGATCGCTGCTTTTAAGCTGCTTAGGCCCAATTGTATAAAGCTCTCTGACTAAAGATCAACTTTGATCGAAGATCGGAAAGTGAACCGAGTTCAGACACTTCTTCGATTGTATAAAACTTTTCCGCGATCAAATTACCTTGGTTCAAATGCAATCTAAGTTCACGTGAAAAGAATTTGGTAACATCGCATAAACAGGTGAAGTATGTGATCCGCGAGCCATGTTGTACAGGTTTGTTTAGTGTCGCCAATTTAGCGATAGTGTTCAAATCATAACTTTAATATTATTTATATCGCTAAAGAACGATAACAGGATATAAATGATAACTTGAATATTATTTACATCGCTAAATAATGATGATAAAATAAAATGATAACTTAAACAAGGTTCGAACTTACATTTTCAACGACAACTTCTTTTAACTTTTATATTGCTTAAATAGGGATTTAGCGATGTTTTTAACACCCCATAGTGACAAAATTTAATCTTTCTTCGTTGATAATGAGAAATCTAGCGACTTTCCAACTACTTTTTGGCGACTTTCCGTACACTCTGTTGGAGACACTGGTTTGTTTTGTGTATTGTAAGTAATGACGGACAATAAGAAGAAGGTTGACTGTTCTCCAAATTATTACCATGTTATAGTGTTTGATACTCTAAACATAATAAAGCTTTATAAAACGACAATTTTCGTTTAGTAATACAGTTAATTGAAAATTTATGAATGTACCTATCATATCCATTAATAATTAATGGTTATAAACACAATATAATAATTATTTGATACTGCTGAACACGATAAAGCCTTATAAAATATAAGAATGTTCGTATATTAAGGCAAGAAATTGAAAACATATATTACCATACTTATTAATATGATTAATAATTGTTATTCTTTTTGCACAATCTGCCACTCGTACATTTCAAACAGAAAATAAATAACTGAACTTGGATCATTTAACTTAATCGGAGAAATTTCTTCAGTGAAAGTTGACTTCAGTTTAAGACAAATCAATCTGAGATTAAACTTTATACAATACAAAATTCCAAGTTCAGCTAGAACGAGGATCAATTTAACCTCTGATCTAAGATTAAATGGTTTATACAATCGGCCCTTAGAGCAGCACGAGCCATTTACGCTTAAGCAACGTTGCCAAGTTGTAATGCTATGACTCAGTCAGTTATAGTAAATTAAATACAGGGACATCATTTGTTTTTACTAACATTTCCAATATTAACCTGACTATACCTTTAGATTAACGATTGAGAACCGGACACTGTTTGCTACCCCCTTCCACTACCGAAGTTTGACGACACTAGTGTAAAATATAATACAAATCACTTTACTAGGTATAGGAGAGAAGAAAAGTAGTGCATCTATTTACGTAAACTAGGAAATGTTACAATTTTGAGTTTGATCATTTTCGTCGGGTTTTTATTTAATCAAAATTGGATATTTAAACAAATTATTGAAAATGGTGGTCGTTCATTTCGATACAGCCTTCAATTCTTTTGTGCATATTATCAAAAACATTTTCAAGCAAATCTGAAATTGAATGTATGGTTTCTTAAACGTAATTGTTTAATTCTTCTATTGTTGTAGGATGTTAAACAAACACAACTGTTTCACAGTAATCCCAAAGAAATAATGCAAAGTACTCAAATCAGGCGACATGGGGGGGGTAGCCATAATCCTACGTCTGTTGAAATAATTCTGTACCTACTCTATAACAGTGTACCATACGTACTGTCGATTCAATCTTCAATTCTGCCCGATCCGCATAGATAAATTTACTCTGATATGCTATCTACTGTCCGTCCATGTGGTTATGTAGGTAGGAGGGTCTTAGAAAGGGGGAAAATCACGTGACACTTACTTAAGGAGGCCCTTTTATTTAAATTATTCTATATAGTTGTGTAATATTACGTAGAAGTCCAATTCCTAACAGCAAATGTTTTCAGAAAAGAGCTAAGACAGTCCAGTCACTAGCCTTTACAGAGGGGCCAGCAGAAACGAGTGGGGGAAACTGGAATGCGACGTAACTGAACGTACGCACAGTACTTGTACGAAAATATAATTCAATAGTGAATTAATGCTCTTTCTTCACTGGAAAATGTGACCATATTTCTGGAACGTACTATACTCACTCTGTACTGTTTACTATGACCGTAAGACGACTTTGACTGCATATGTGGCTTTGGTTATGTGTGGAAGTTTGCTACTAGAAGGAGTGGGAGTGAAGTACATTCAAAAACTCAGATACAATAAAAATTGAAGTGAAAATAAAATGATGTCTCTGTATTAGCATACACGTGCCCAGTAAAATATTATAACCACGAAGCAGATGATACCAATGAACTAAGTCGCGTGAGGAACATAATACTGAGATCCATTTTAGCAATACTTAAGGAGAACTCACTTCAATTACTGGTAGGCCTAAGTACAAACTTCAACTTTCAAGATTTTAATGTATATTTCCCTACATTCTAAATTTGTACAGGGACATCATTTTATTGTTACTAACATTTTTAATATTAACTTGCCTATACCTCTGACTCAACGACGTTTACTACCCCTTCCACGACTGGAGTTCGATGATATTGGCGTAATATACAAACAAATCACTTTACTAAGTATAGGAGGCAAGAAAAGTAATTCATCCATTTACGTAAACTAGGATATATTGCGCTTTTGAGTTTGATAATTTTCATTAGATTTTTGTTTAATCAAAATACAGTACACTATTAACAATGAGTGTTTTTACTCACGAACTGAGCTGTCCATGTGGACGTATTCATTATGCAGTGTCTATTATACTGTCTACAGCACATTAGCGTACAATATAGAGAAGGAAGTTAAATTTAAAAATAATCATAATATGGATATTTAAACACATTTTTTTAAAATGGTGGCCGTTCATTTCGATACAGGCTTCAGTTCTAATGTGCATATTATCGCACCATAGACTATTGTACCTAATCCCAATTACCAGTTTCGTTCTTCGTGCTAGTAACTCATGTTGAAATAATTCTGTACCTACTCTATAAAACAGTAGGCTACCTTACGTACTTTAAATTAAATCTTCACTTCTGCCCGATCCGAAAAGATAAAATTACTCAGACATACTATCTACTGTCCGTCCAAGTGGTTATGTCGTAGGGTCGTAGAAATGAAGGTAATTACGTGACAGTTAATTACTTAACGAGGCCCTTTTATTTAAGTTATTTTAAACAGTTGTATGATATTACATAGACGTCCAATTCCTAACAGAAATTAATGTTTTCAGAAAAGAGCTAAGACAGCCCAGCCACTAGCTGGCGAATAAAACTTGTGGGGGAAACCGGTATACGACGTAGGCAAATGGACGACAGTACCTGTGCGAAAATGATTCAATATTGAAAGCTCTTTCGTCACTGGAAAACGCGAACATATTTTTGGAACGTACTGTTTACTATGCCCGTAAGGCTACTATATGCGGTCTTGGATCTGTGTGAGGACGGTTGAACTTCATTAGTAGAAGGGGTGGGAGTGAAGTACATTCAAAAACTCAGGTACAATAAAAATTGAAGTAAAAATAAAATGATGTCCCTGTATATTTAATGCAGTCCAAAGAATGTGCAGACGTCCAGGAATATGTGAGACATGACCAGCTCACATAATTGCAAAACACGTGTTTTTCTAGTAGTAAATACATAATCTGCACAAAGACACTTTGTCTTGACATTAAACATTACTGGAAACTATGTATGTGTGTGCATTTTATTTTTTTAAGATTTATTTACAACATGCTCCATTACTTGAGTAATAATAAATGCTTCTGTCTAGAATTCTTGATACAAAATTTACATACTTTCATTACACTCTTAGAGAAATAAAATTAATATGGTACAAAACGGTTTTAAATCTTATTACACATTAATTTTTTATAGGTATTTTATAGGTTTAGCGTTTTTCAAAGTCTATTGATTGTGCGAAGCATAGAAACTGTCTCATATATTTTTTCACTATCACACTCTTATTCAGCGGCCATGTATCTTGTGAAATACGCTTATGGAAGGAGTCTCTTTGCGTTAGTAAAATTCGACAAAGAAATGTGTGTGTGTGCTTGCGTATGTGTGTGTGTGTCTGTGTCTGTGTGGCGAAAATATAAGTAACGTCATTAATTCAGGGAGTTATTTGAGATATTTCAAACAAGAAAGTTTAATATAATTTAGCTCGTTTTTACTTATTTTTCGAGATAGAAATTGTTTTATACGAAATATTCCGTAGCGTGTTTTGGGAAACCTGTTGATTTAATTCCCAATATGCTGTGTCACTTTAAGAGGTAATAAATGATAATAAATTATTGAAAGAATTTTAGCGTTTTTTAAAATGTGCAGTAATTTGATCCAAACACTCGTAACATTGTAAATTTCTTTTGCAGAACGAAGAGTTACATTTGTTTGGATCAAACAAGATAATAAACAATATATCAAAACAACTTAAAATCCCGAAAAATATAAATACACGATTAAGAGCTGAAATTTGAATTTTATAAACGAGTAAAATATAAACTTGAAATTTTGCACACGAATATATCGTAAGCATATTATATGCATACCAATTTTGAAAACAATCAATCTAAATCTGTAGAAGTAACGAACTTATTTTTATTTAAAACGGACAGATTTTGTATAAGTCTACCTTCTTTCTAAAAAATGTAAGTCTTTGTACTGAATTTTTTGGCGCGCTTTCCTAAATGTTCAATTAATAGAGAGAGATATATTTGAATTTTATGAGCTAATATATTTAAAAAAAAGACTTAGGTTTGAAAAACAAAAAAGTGACACAATTTTGTGAAATTTTATATTGCAAATTTTATAATTTTTTTAATCTATACTATAAAAATCTCTCTGTTCTAATATTAACCACAGTTTAGTTACCATACACAAGAAATGGTAGCTCTAGGACAAATTTAAATTAATGACGCTCGCAAATGCAGATATTATATCAGCGTCGTCGGTGTGCCAGAATTTTGTCCCGTATGAGTTCTTTTAAACACACTTAAATGCCATCGACCTGGGCCGGGATCGAACCCGCAACCTCGAGCATAGAAGGACAGCGCTATACCGACTAGCTACCCAGGCCGACGCTCTAGGACAATATTTGTGGGAGAACGTAGATTTACAAAGACCGAAGAATTACCAAAAAACTAAAGCCTAAAAAATATTGTTCAAAATTTCATCAGCTAGGCTATTTACATAATAATAATAATAATAATAATAATAATAATAATAATAATAATAATAATAATAATAATAATAAACCTTGGCGCTACAGCCCACGAAGGGTCTAGACCAACCTGCCGGCTGCTGGCCTCACTCTCACATGCCGAAGCAGAGGTGGACGATCATCCAACCAGAATGGAGGTATCGTGTGGTTAGCACGATGATCCCCCCAGCCGTTATAGCTGGCTTTCGCAACCGGATTTCGCTACCTATCGTAGCTCCCCAAGTGCATCACGATGCTGAGTGGGCACCGGTCCCATACACTGGCCGAAATTTCATGAGAAAATTTCTTAGGACTCGAACCAGCGCACATTCCGTAACGCGAGTCCTAGGCAAGATGCCTTAGACCACTACGCCAAGGCGCGGGACTACAGTATTTAAATTATGAAAACATTTAAAACTCGCTACCAAATCAACTGACTGTAGGGGCTGAAGTGGCTGAAGTTTTCGTGAACACGTTAAGTAGACGTCAGGGATTAATATTGAGGAGAGAAATAAAATCGATTTTTTTTTATGAAATTGAACAAATTTCAACCAGTTCTTCCCTTAAACCGATATACTGAATATTTCAAATGTTTTTCTTCCTTTTTTCCCATTACTCACTGTTATTGCATGAAGAAATGTGATAATTCAAGTGTTGACCATCTTGTATACGTCAATTATAATTCTTGCAGCTGTAACTTGCGGACAGATTTGGGACGCTGATGATCGGTTGCTAGGAAACCACACTTAAAGCAAACTAACGCTGATGTTTCCTTCTGGTTAAAACCCCATTTAATTACTGAATCAACTCTCTTACGTTAATCGGTGCTGGGCTATGTGGAGCCGCATTTTCTCTATCCCCGTGTGCACCACTCCATCCCCAACACTCCGCAAGTAATGACACATGACCCCACTCTCTGAAAGCATCCCCGGGCACGTTGGGGAAAGAGTGACTTATCTCTAGATAAATGTATTGCGAGTAGAGATGAACAACGATCGAGAAAGCAAGACTAACAGCGCCCGCAAAGCCGAAAACCCGCACGACAATGTTGTATACGTCGTGTCGTTGACGTAAAGAGTGCTTGTGAGTGTTTCGAGACGCTGAGATTGATCACTCCCGAAGTTCCGAACGTCAAACGGCCTTGAATCGCCACAGTTACTTATACCTGACTGAACTTTTATTTACTTTGGCAACTGTTATATATGTACAGGGGCATCATTTTATTTTACTTCAATTTTTATTGTACCTGAGTTTCTGAATGTACTTCACTCCCACCCCCTCTACTAGTGAACTTCCAACTGTTCTCCTCACAGAACCAAGCGTATACAGTCAAAGTCGCCTTAAGGTCATAGTAAACACAAACAGTATTGAGTTAGTGAGTATAGTACGTTCCAGAAATATGTTCTCGTTTTCCAGTGACGAAAAGTTTTCATTATTTAAACATATTTTCGCACAGATACTGTCGTCCGTTTGCCTATGTCGCATCCCGATTTCCCTCACCCGCAACTGTTTAAAATAACTTAAATAAAAGTAATTATCTGTCATGTGATTTCTCCCCTTTCTACGATCCTGCGACATAACTACTTGGACGGACAGAAGGTAGCATGTCTGAGTAATGTTATCTCTGCGGGTCGGACAGAGGTGAAGATTGAATTTACAGTATGTAAGGTACTATTTTATATAATAGGTATAGAATTATTTCAACATGAGTTACTAGCACGAAGGACGAAACTGGTAATTGGGATTAGGTACAATAGTCTATAGTGCGATAATATGCACAAAAGAACTGAAGCCTGTATCTAAATGAACGGTCACCATTTTAAAAAATGTGTTTAAATATCCATATTATGATTATTTTTCAATTTAAGTTCATTCTCTATATTGTACGCTAATGTGCTGTAGACAGTATAATATACACTGCATAATGAATACGTCCACATGGATAACTCAGTTCGTGAGTAAAAACACTTATTGTTAATACAGAATTGTATTTTGATTAAACAAAAACCTAATGAAAATTATCAAACTCATAATTACGATATCTCCTAGTTTACTTAAATGCATGAACTACTTTTCTTCCCTCCTATACCTAGTAAAGTGATGTGTTTGTATTTTACGACAGAATCATCGAACTTCAATCGTGGAAGGGGGTAGCAAACGGTGTTTCCGGTTATGAACCGTTAATCCAAAGGTATAGCCAGGTTAATATTAAAAATGTTAGTAAAAATAAAATGATGTCACTGTATAAACAATCAAGTAGTCTATTTGAAACATCATCTCTACCTTTCAGTGTATAATAATCCGTTCCCCAATCTTTATTTAATTACTACGCTCTTATTAAAAGGCTAGGAATTTTCTTTTCATGTGTTTGAGATCAAGTGTGCAATCTCAAGTAAAAATATATTAACGTTCTGTTTTATGTTTCTTAGAAATGCAAATTTATTTGAGAATTGATTTTTTATTTATATAACCATAGGTAATATCATATAATAGAACTAGAATATTTTGATAAAGATACTATTCTGTTTTGTCTTTTTGCCTCATTTAAACATGTATAATGTTATTTATTTCAATGTTGTATGTTATTCAAAGTTACGAAATCTTTCCACACCGACCAAATGATTTTTTGAGAATGATGAGCGAGACTCGAAGCGTTATAAATGACATTAAAGTTATCATTTGTATTGTGTTGTCATTCTTTAGCGTTATAAGTAATATTCAAGTTATCATTTATAATCTGTTATCGTTCTTTAGCGATATAAATAATATTCAAGTTATCATTTGTATTCTGTTATCCTTCTTTAGCGATATAAATAATATTGAAGTTATCATTTATATTGTTATCGTTCTTTAGCGATATAAGTAATATTCAAGTTATAATTTACATTCTGTTATCGTTCATTAAGAGTGACTTTGTACTAAGTGCGTTGGACATTGTGCCACTGTCACATATTCTGTGACACAGTACATGAGGGTAGGCCACCAAAGGGAAAACTGAGAAGTAGAACTTAAGCTGAGGGGATTCGAACCGGCATCAGAACTGGAATCCGGTGTGGCTCAGTGGATAAAGCGTCTGCACGTAGAGTTGAAAACCCGGGTTCGAGTCCCGGTGGGAGAAAATTTTTCTCTGTTGTATCCATCCTTCATCGTAGTACATAAAACCATAAAGAAAATCGTGTAGTGATTCGTGAAGAAACACCATTAAATTGAAAGCATATACTATATTTTCGCGGAAATCATAATATTTTTCAGTACAATACTTTCCCTAAAGAAAAGTAAAGGGGGAAGTTAAATAAATTTATAAGTGCATATTTGGTTAGAGTCGGTTATGGTCTCTTTGGATTAGGACACTTCGACGAACCGCACAGGGGAAAGTAGCCATCAATGGACCAGCTATCGATTTCTTATTTTATCTAACAAAAGCAATGCCTTAAAATTCCGTTCATGGGCTTCAACAATTACATTACTAATAAGGATTGATAAAATGAAATTTCAGGGCTACATCCTATTTATATTTATTTAAAGATTGGCTCATTTAAAATTCGGCTATTGGTTCAAAGAAGGCGACAGGGTTCTATGAATGGGCCACTATGTTCCCATAAATGGGCCAAAAGAAAAATAAAAAATATCTCAAAATAATGTCAACAAAGGAAATGTAATAATGAAGAAACGTAGATTCGATTAATGGATGTTGAACTTACTTTTAATCCAATTATAATCGTATTTTGAAACTGAAAGTCATGAAAAACACAGTCCTTGTCATTTCAATATTTTAAAGTTTTAGGCTATTTGAAATTAGCTAATACAGCAGTTAAAAAAAGTTACCACACAACTTTAAATTACAAGACAGCAGCATATTGATGTGATTTTCCAAATTATTTTCTTGAGTCTGCGATTATTCTTATACTGTAGATAAAATAGACTTCCTTTTCAAGACACACATGCCACATAAAGTATTTCTTTTGACTCCGCCTAACATTTGCACAAGCTTCATGGACTCATTTTCTGCAAGACATACACTGAATCATATTTTCGTCGATGGTTTCTTCACACATGAAACAAAATCAGTAGTCTTGATTTTGAATGCTTCCTGAAGAGAATTGATTTCCATGAATGACCCATTCATGGGCACTCCAGCTGATCCACCCATAGCGACTTCGTCATTTTCTAATCACACTTGAAGAGCGCTGAAGAGCTTATACAAAATTTATGAATATACAACTAAAAAGGAAGCAGACAGAACACTGCTTCCGGATATATATGTCAATTTATAACTTAGTGTTATTAAGCCAATGTACTTTGTACTCTAAGTTACTTTAAAATTACAGTAAAACTGACAAAAACATATCTGAGCTTCTTGTTCAGCATACATGTTTGCTGCCACCACCAAAAACAACTCAGGAGTGACATACACGAGGGGAAGCTTTGAGGTGACGTTTCACGCATACACAGTCAATATGACCAAGAATATGGCAACGGTCCATTGAAAGCAACGGTTCATCGATGGCTACTCTCCCCTAATAATCAGCATCAGGTAGAAGCTCACCCATTGAACTGCAGTAAAAAAAATCACTGCAGCATCGAAGCCCGAACTCCCGCCCCCAGGACCAGCCCCGCCCTTGGCGCAGTGCACCGTTTATACCCCCTTTTACTCCCACGGGAAATTTTAGAGAGCCAATGACAGATGATTCTTAATAACGCTCGCCTCTCTTGCTTCTTGTTCTTTACAGCTCGTTTAATATATCGGAGTTTTTTAATATTCTTTAATTACTCCATTTCGCTTTATTTCTGTAATTTATATTTCTTTACTCCGTTCTTATTTCTGCAGAGCGATGGGTTTCTTATATTCTTTGAATTCAAAAGAGTGGAAGATGAAAGGCTTCCACGCACACTTACAGCTTATATGGGTTCAATTTGAAGCTTATATTTTCCAGCATAGTTTTCGTATTTAAATTCAATTGGTAAGAGTAATAGGATTATCTGTAATCAAGAATGAGGAACCTAGATACATTCTAATTCCTGCAACTATTAAGTTCTCATTGTAACTTTTAATGTTTTCATGTTGTGACTCTTGTAAAAACTTGTACATGAAAGCAGATGGATTTATTGAGCAATATTATACATACAGATGTACTATATTATCCGAATTTTCTCTTAAATCCAATGCACGGGTCTTCTGACCGTACGTGCTGTGTAAAACAAGTCCTACTTTGTAGGTTTCACCCCCTCACCTATGATTAGATCCAACCACTCTCCAAAAGAACACACAGATTAAAATGAAAATGGCAAAAACAAAACACATATATAATATATCCTAACTTTACATGAAAGTACGTATTAACAATGAGGCCTATAACGAGACACGAAAAATGTTCTAAAACTATTAATTATAAAGAAGCACGTAGAAACATATGAATTCCCTTAGAATTTAATATAATGAAGCACGCGTATTGTCATAGAAACCATTATAATAAAACGTGTGAACTTCCATGGAAACAATTACTCCCTCCGTTCCAAAATATGGTATAGTAACAAACAAAACAAGTTTTATTATTGCGCATGTGCCCACGAAATGTTTTGTGGTGTGGTATTCTGTTCAGTAGTGCAGGGACTATCAGACAGTGCAGTTGTGAATGTGTCTAATCTTCTGTAGTGAATCAAACTGTAATATTTAAATAGTTCATTATGAACAGAAATCAAATGGGCACCTGTTGTGTGTTCGTTTTGCAGAAAATGTAACACCAACCCAGTCAATTTTGAATAGAACATCTAAGGCTCAACAGTCGTACAAAAACGGGTTGTAATTTATTGCAGTTTTTATGTTAATTGGCCTCTCTCAAAACAACGTTTGTTTTTTTCTTTTGTTAATTTGACACACACAGAATGAAATATACCTAATTTTTATGTTTTTCTTATGTTAATTTATCAAGTAAATAAGTATCTAGAATATGTATTAAAGTTACATTATATTACTGAGAACTTTAAGAAATGTATACCATATTTTGGAACAGAACTAATTACATTTTTCTATACCACATTTTGGAACAGAAGGGGTAAAAAATATGAATTTTCATAGAAACTATTATAAAAAGCATACAGAAACAAATGAATTACCATGAAAGTTTTTGATAAAATATATTGTATTAGAAACCATTACAATGAAACTCGTAAATGTCATAGAAAGTGATATAAATTAGGCGTGAATTTTTACGGAAATTATTAATATGAAGCATATAGAAACACATGAATCGCCATAGAAATTATAATTTTCTAGTGGCTTGTGTAGAAAATGCTGCAAACTAAATTCATTAGAAGTTCAAATAAAAATTTTTCAGATTTATTTTCCAGAAAGAATACCAGACATTTTGAAAGTTTGAAGGTCATATTAGCATTCAGATAAGTTGGAATAATAATATAAAATGGTTGTTTAATTTCAGTCAGCAACTTATCGAAACTACACAACCATTTTATATTATATTTCGAAAGTTATTTGCTTCCATATTAATGATACATACTCCACGGAAGATGTAACATTCAAAGCAATGTAAGAACTAAATGAAGTAGGCCTATAACCCTGTCAAAAATCTTTCTTTTGAAAAGCTTCTCTCTTAATAGTTTTTTATGCCAAATACTTTTTCTTGAACACATCTATCTTCAGTTTTTTGAGTTGCAATGCGAAAACGCAAGAAACAATATCAGGACGAACAGCATGTTTTTCACGTGGGAGTAAAGCAGTAGCTATTTCAGGTCATTGCGGTTTGTAGATGAGAGTTAACAAAATGTCAGGTTTGCCATGCTTTCTAATAATAGACATAGCATCTTTATTAATAACTGTAAAAATATTTCATTTTGGTATAGCTGCTGCATGTTTCGTGAACTGCCTCGAAAAATTGCACAAATGAAGATAGACATATTGGCATTGTGATGTCAGAGAATCTGAACTCCAAATACGTCAGCAATCTCGCAGGCCATAGCCTCATAACATTCGTGTAATAGGGGAGAGTCGGGTAGTATCGGACATCAGGTAATATCGGACATTGCGTTTCTTTCATCTACTACCATATGGTAGTACCTGAATGACATGGTTACGTTAATCTATGCGACATCACAGAAACGTAACCATGTCAATCAGGTACTATCATCGTGTGGTAGATGAAAGAAACTCACTGTCCGATATTACCCGATGTCCGATACTACCCGACTCTCCCCTAATGTTTAGTTTAGTGTGTGTTTTGCCTTACTCTGAAAAACCATAAGTTCTCAAAACTGACGACAGATGAGTTTTGAAAAGCAGAACAATTATATAGAAAAATTGACATTTCAGTGAAAACTACTATTTTCCCTCATATCCTTGGATGCCAATGAAGGGTCTTTTATTAAAATCCGTTCAGCTGTTTTCCCCTAATTTCCATTATGAGTTCAAATTGTATATAGACAATGAAACATTTGTTTTGTCCTAGAAACCATTATAATGAAACTCATGTATTCTCGTGGTAATTTACATAAATATGCCTGAATTTTATTAGAAAATGTTTTATAACGGAGCATGTAGAAACACATATGAATTCCCACAGAAATTATTATAATAAAACACTACTTACACAGTAACAGACTAGAAACCATGAAACGCGTCAATTTTAATGGAAAGTGTTATAAATTAAGGCGTGAAATTTCACGGATACTATCATGACAAAGCATATAAAAGCGAACGGGTGATTCATTGGTAACGCACTAGACTCGCATTCGGAAGGTGACGGGTTCAAACCCCGTGGTCGGCCAATCTAACTGAGGTTTTTCATGGTTTCCCACAATCACAAAGGCAATTGCCGGATTGTAAATTTACATACTATGATTACCATACATACCAGCTTAATTACCATTATCATAATTATTAAAAATTGAAATTAGTTAAAATGAATGCAAGTTATATATAACATAAGACAGCAATAGTTCACGGCCTACTAATATAGGCCTACCCCAAAATATCCTGCACACGCGTTGTGACTTAGATGTTAAGACCTACATAAAAAACTTAACAAAGGAACCACATTGAAATATATGAATCCCCATAGAAATTATTGTAATGAAATACTTGTATTGTCACAGAAACATTATAATGAATTGTGAATTTTGATGGAAACTGATATAAAGGAAGACGTCATTTGTGTTTGTGAATTTTCACAAACACTATTATAACGAATTCTACAGAATCACGTAATTTTTATGTGAGGGCGGCAATGTACCTCCAAGTTCTTCAAAGCCATAAGTAAGTATTCGCCATGGTGCAGTATATACTGAATCTTAAGTTAAGATTGTTCACTGAATAAGGAAAGTTGGAGTCTATTTGTTTTATTTATTTATTTACTTATTTATTTACTTATTTACTTATTCACTTATTCATTTACTTACTTATTTACTTACTATTTACATACTCATTTACTTACACATTTATTTATTTATTTATTTATTTATTTATTTATTTATTTATTTATTTATTTATTTATTTATTTATTTATTTATTTATTTATTTATTTATTTATTTATTTATTCTGATGTAGTTAAGGCCATAAGGCCGTCTTTTCCACAACACCAGGAACACAAATACAATAAAGACAAAAATGATAGAGATGAATCTGAGGTTGCAATAATTTTCTGAAGAATCGCTGCATAGTAATTGTTACAACGAAATACGTATTATGTCACTGTAACGTACTCATGGGTATGCATTTAATGAAATTAAAGCAATAAATGAATACATTCATCCACTGATCAGTAAATAAAATAATTTGTAATTCAAGCAGTTCTAAATGTTGCACACACGAGCGTTAGGATATGAAATTTTCAGATCCTGCTGCCGCAGAAACACAACACACCGAGTTCAAGGGCTCACAAGTGTAGCTATGGTACGTAAAACACATGACTGCGCATCTGCAATGCTCCAATCTTCACGGATACGAAATTACTAGATTGTAAAATTTCTGACTCGACAGCCAATAACTTTCTAATTCTCACGGGAATGTGCACCTGTTATTTTCAGTGAGTATGTAATGATGTAGGCCACGGAATTGGTTCTACCATCTTTGTCAGATTTGATATGCAATTTCACATCCGCCGGAAGAGACGAATCTCTGAGGAGCGGCTATAAAGAGCAGCTGTTGCCTGTTGCCATAGCGACAAGACCCGCTTCCCATTAAATGTCGCTAAATTGCAGGATTCACATGTGTTGCTGAGATAGGCTACGTGGGACAGTTGACTTGTTCCATATTGCAGGGTAGCTTCCAGTTCACTAGTATTGAACCCTCCTGATCGTTTCGTTTCTATCAACATAGAACCATGTAGAGGTATTTATCTGGCGGAACATGAAGTATTTTTAAGCAAATCTGTCCATATATTAGATTTCTTGATGGAATTATATAAAGAAATGTTGAAGAACCGAGCGGGATTTGAACCCATGTTCGAGTGCAGTTTCAAGACCCGTCCGTTACCCTTAGACCACGTCGGTGACTTCACGCTATAAAAACCCCGTGAAATGTTTTATATAAAACTATTTTTATCTCGAAAAGGAAGCAAAAACGAGCAAAACTGTATTAAAATTTTTCGTTTGATACATCTCGAAGAACATCTCCTTTAAATTAATGACATTACTTACGGTTCACCACGTACATGATTAAGCTTATGTTTGAGACCTCTATCATTATATTTTCAGCTTATTTTCTTCCAAAACAACGCCAGTCTCGGCCTGAAAGTTTGTGTTATTGTGCATGCCAGTTGAAAACTCGCTCAGTCCGTAGAAAGGTGGATTAAAAAAAAAACTAGCCTAGTCCTTTCATAAAAATGGACTTAAGGCATTTCGGAATTACACTTTTGAATTATCAGTCAAAACGTTTCCGGACACGGGTTTATATAAAAGTTTTTCAAAATGATCTCCACTATCATCTTTAATAGATCGTAACGAAGTCACAGAATTACTCTATATAATCAGTTAAAACATCATCTTGTATTAAGAAAGTAGAGGTGAAATTGTTTGCCATCTTATTCCAAACATTTGTCATCGGAGGCAGCGCATTTTCGTTCCCAAACAAGTTAGAGAAGTTATAGGTTAGTACATCCTGGCCGTTCAGAGTTGACATTCTTAAGCTATATGCTTACATCAGGACGCTACGAAAGGTATAGTTCAGTACATAATAACTTAATAATAGAGCATGAAAACTGTAAGTGGGATTGCTACTAAATTGAAATGGTCTGTCCAGCTACTTTTTAACCATATAAACGCACTAAAACTTCAAAACTAGCGCTCTACAAAATATTAGTGCTATATATGACAGAAAATATAATTAGATAATAATACTAAACTAGTATATAGAATATAATAATTATATTATACAACATAATAATAAACATGATACGTATTAACTGTATATATTCTATAGACAATATCTGCAATTCGTGTAACAAAATCAGTTCCGTTACGGTGAACAAAACATATATTCTGAGATTATGAAATTCATATCTTTTACCACAATTGTCAGTAAAAAAAAAAATTGTTTAGGGTAAGAAAATGTTCTTCCTACGTTACATGACGTTACAGGGACACAATTATAATAACAGAAATCAATATAACCTACAAATTAATAATATTTATATTTTACACAATATATAAAAATAATTCATTTATCAAAACCTATACGCGTTGCAGTGAACGAAAACATACATTCTGAAGTTATGAAATGCAAATCGTTTACGAACGTCACATAAAATTTGTTTAAACTGAGGAAATGTTCTTTCTACGTCACATGAAATTACAGGGGCATATTTATAATACATTACGTCACAGCACAGATCATTATTTCACATAAATCATAGTATGTTTCCATTTCTTATGCTGAATTAGTCCTTCATAATTTCGAATATAACCAACTCTAACGTAGATCTTGGTGGAGGTATTCTTTTGAAAGAAAGAAAATAGAGAAGAAATAAGTTAAATATTGTATATTTTACAAATTAAATTAATTTAGGCTCTAGAGACATTAGAATGGGACAAATTTGTGTTCAGAAACGAGCCCACTTAGAGAATTATTTTAAAAATACAGATCAAAATTAAACACAATATAACAGAGACTGATAAATTAAAACAATATTAACACAAAAATCTGAATGAAAAATTCAACTTACTCAGTATTAGAATCAGATCTTAATGTAGTCGTAACTTGGTGGTTTACATAAACATCATTGACGATGGAGCGTCTGTATTGTACCACAGTCTAGGACACGGACTTCATTTTATTTTTACTTCAATTTTTATTGTACCTGAGTTTTTGAATGTACTTCACTCCCACACCTTCTACTAATGAAGTTAAACCGTCCTCACACAGATCCAAGACCGCATATACAGTCATAGTAGCCTTACGGTCACAGTAAACAGTACGTTCCAAAAATATGTTCGCGTTTTCCAGTGACGAAAGAGCTTTCAATATTTAATCATTTTCGCACAGGTACTGTCGTCCATTTACCTACGTCGCATCCCGGTTTCCCCCACCAGCTTTTATTCGCCAGCTAGTGGCTGGGCTGTCTTAGCTCTTTTCTGAAAACATTAATTTCTGTTAGGAATTGGACGTCTACGTAATATTATACAACCATTTAAAATAATTTAAATGAAAGGGGCTCGTTATGTAATTAACTGCCACGTGATTTCCCCCCTTTCTACTACCCTACGACAAAACCCCTTGGACGGACAGTAGATAGTATGTCTGAGTAATTTTATCTTTTCGGATCGGGCAGAAGTGAAGATTGAATTTACAGTACGTAAGGTACTCTTTTATAAAGTAGGTACAGAATTGTTTCAACATGAGTTACTAGTACGAAGGACGAAACTGGTACTTGAAATTAGGTACAATACTCTATGCGATAATATGCACAAAAGAACTGAAGTCTGTATCGAAATAAACGTCCACCATTTTAAAAAATGTGTTTAAAATCCATATTATGATTATTTTTAAATTTAACGTCATTCTCTATATTGTACGCTAATGTGCTGTAGACAGTATAATATACACTGCATAATGAATACGTCCACATGGACATCTCACTTCGTGAGTAAAAACACTCATTGTTAATACAGTACTGTAATTTGATTAAACAAAAACCTAATGAAAATTATCAAACTCAAAAGCGCGATATTTCCTAGTTTATGTAAATGGATGAACTACTTTTCTTCCCTCCTATACCTAATAAAGTGATTTGTTTACGCCAGTATCATCGAACTCCAGTCGTGGAAGGGGGAAGCAAACGGCGTTGATCCAGAGTTATAGGCAAGTTAATATTAAAAATGTTAGTAAAAATAAAATGATGTCCCTGTATATACAGTCACGAAGCTCAGTACGTAGTAAATATGCATCCGTAGATGTTGCTAACCACTAGTATCGCTAATATCGCCTAATTACAGACAATGCGAAATAGTACCAGCATAGTCTATTGTTCCTAGCACCCTCACAACTCAAGCTTCGTGACTGTATATATTAGATTGTGATTGTACTATGATTCATAGCCTATGCCTATCTGTCTGCAATTCTACCCTGCTTATGAATCCACGTGATGCAATAGATGTACCAAAGAAACTGCTCGATCCGCTATATGTTTGGGGACACAAATGCTCTTCCTGGTCATCAGTGATGCATCACTCGCCACAGAAATGGAAATGTTTCCCCGAATACTATTTTCCAGTTCTTCCAGAGTAGCCTATGTAGTTTATTTTGGCTAGAGTTCTCCCAGAGATAAAAGTCGCAAGAAGTTATGTCGGGGGATCAGGAGGACTACAAGTTTCTTTTCTACTAATAATAATAATTCTATCCTCGCATACTGTATGAAGTTCGTCCATAAAATAGTCTGTTTTATATACCCTACTGTCGCAGCACCATATTGGAGAGAGAGCGTATTTTTGCCTTTTTATTTGACATAATCTCCGGGGAACTTTAAAAGGCAAATAATCCACACAGTCTGGAAGAACTGAAAAATAGCATCGAGATAAACATTGCCTGCATTTCTCAACGGATAGTGCAGCAAGTCACTTTTTAAACAAGTAAGACAAATGTTTGGAACAAGAAGGCAGACAGATTCTGCATCTCCTTTCTTAATTTGGATAAGTAAATGATGGTTTAACTGCATACAAGGTATCTCAGGAGAAATTTAAAATACTTCAGGATAATGTAGATTAATCTACATTGATTTAACCTGATATACCTATCAATGGTTATTAGAGGAGAAAAATTCGCTCCGGCTCCGGGGATCGAACCCGGGTCCTTGGTTCTGCGTACCACGCGCTCTAAACACTGAGCTACGCCGAAGCTCAATTCACAGCACCGGATCGAATATAATCATTGATACCATAAGAGATAAATTCTATAGGACCAAAAAATAATTTTTATGTAGATTCCTCGCCCAACAGTGGAACATGTATTAGCAAATGTTAATTTGTAATAAGTAGAGCCCAAAGTTTAGGTATTTATAACAGTTAAAATTGGAAGGCAAAAAGGCAATAGAAACATAAAAAGGCACAATAATCTTTCAAAAAGGCATTGCAGATTTTAAAAAGGCATAATATATTTTAGCAATAAATTTAAATTATATCAACATAATTCACATATTATTTACTTCATAGTTGACAATGTTGACTTATAAAATACTTTTTTTGTGATTAACTGTCTTTTCACAAATCTTACATAACAAAACTGTTCCATCGGTTGAAAACACATGGGCGCCAAATTCACTAACGTAAGCATTAAGTTTACTTTTCAATGATCTACTGAATTTAGGCATTCTAGCTAACCGATCTTATACCTTCTGTCACCCGACAATAACTGACTGTTCCTCACTCAAATTTTCTCCTACAATAATAAACACGTGTAGCACAAAATTGTAACAGTAAGATTTGAAAACATGAAAGCAAACAATTGAAACTACTACTTGACAATTTCTATGAGAACGAGCTTAATATTTAAAATGATAAAGCTGATTGTTGGTATCGTGAAGACATGACAATATTATATTTGTAACTGTGGATTGTCGATCATTATCCATATTACACCAATAGTATTAAAGCACGATTATTAGCAGATTAAGCACCGAAATAAATTACTTTTATTTCCTATTGTTAGTAAAGTTAGTCATTGTTTCAAATATTTAAATTTCAAACACATTACATTAAAAGTAATTATAAAATTGCAAATAAACAAGAAATATTGCTTTAAAATGACAAAAAAGGCCTTCATTTTTAAGAAATACCTTAAAAAGGCAAAATAGGCAAAATAAAAATTGGACCTATCAATTTGATTTACTCCAAATCACATTTATATCTATGCAAATAATGATTTACTTCCACTCAGTAAAAAATACATTTTGCCAAAAATCCGGGCTCTAGTAACAAGGAGATAAGTCATATGATTGAAAATTTAAGTAAATATATTTCTGTAATTCATTCTTAAGCTGAAATTATATTTTGAAATTAGGAATTTTTTTAATGGAATCTAGAGAAAAAATACGAAGTATATAGGGGTTTTTAATCTAGACAGATTGGCAACACTGGGATGGCGATAGAGCAAACAAAAGCTCATTTTGAATATGTGTACGAAGTAGAACAATATGAAATTCCAGACATCCATATTGATATGGCGAAAAATTTACCGGTAAACAATGCCTGGTGTGGAATCTCATCCAGGAGTATAATTGGAACGACGAAAAGTTATGCACATGCTCCCGAAAAACATTTTACCTTCCATTCGTGCACTGTGTGGCAATGATCGATTTTATTTTCAACGAGCATCGCCACGTGAGAATCTATGTGCCTCGAAGAGACCATGGCAGGTCAATGGAGCGGGCGAGGCGGTGCTTTCGTCTACTCTCCACGCTCACTCGATTTAACTCCTCTCGACTTTTACTTAAAGGGAGGGGCCCTAAAGGTTGTTGTGCCGCACAAAACCAACTAAATTGGCGGAGCTACGAGAAGAAATGCAAATGGCATAATTATGCAACTACCACAGTGAACATACTGTTCAACACTTCTTGTGAAGCAGTTAGTCAAATCGAGAAGTGTCTGGATGCTAATAACGAAGACTTTGAACCCTTGTGATAGTAGCTGTGTAACATCTCACAACCATTCCTTGGTGTGAGTATTATTATAGTAATGCAGTTTTAATATTAGTAATTTAACGACGCTGTATCAACTACTAGGTTATTTAGCGTCGATGGTATTCAATATACTGAGATGAGGCCAAAGATTCGCCTAGATTACCTGATATTCGCCTTACGGTTACGGAAAACTTCGAAAAAATAAATCCAAAAGGAAATTGAACCCTTACCCGATCGCAAATCCGGATCGGCAGGCAAGCGCCTTAGTTGACTGAGCTACGTTGGTGGCTAATACAGTTTTTTTAATACATTTATTTTAAACATATACAGGGTAGCTATTTCATAAGTAACGAGTCCATCAAAAATGAACTATTTTGGATAATTTTTTTTAAATGATGTTCATCCTCACGAGAAAGAACCCTTCCCGGTGCCGTACAGACGATTTGGTGTTCGGGCCTTGCTAGACGAAGTGTTTCCAGGTAGATGGATCGGTCGCACAGGTCCAATCCGTTGACCTCCGCGATCACCTGATTTGACTCCCATGGATTTCTTTTTCTGGGAATTCATCAAGGATCACGTCTATGGAACTAAGCCACACACAATTCCTGAATTAGTGGAACGAATTGAACACACGATACAAATGGTTACGCCTGACATATTCAGCAGTGTCCATGAAGATTTGATACGTCGCTTATGTTTGTGCATTCATCAGAACGGAAGACATTTTGAAAATTGTACACCATAATTTATCAACAATCGAAATTATTTTTACATTTATGTGTTTTAATAAAGGTTTAAAACACTATTTTCGTTTAATTGCTCTGGCGGCGAAGAGAGGGAGTGGTTGTTTCCAAATCGACCGTAGGGCACCGGGAAGTGTTCTTTCTCATGAGATGAACATTATTTCAAAAAATTATTCAAAATAGTTGATTTCTCGATAGACTCGTTATACTTATGAAAGACTCTAGTTTGCACGTTGAAATTTATGACCATTTTTTGGATTTCTTTCGTTTTCTATAATAATAAATAGGGATTTTGTTGAGTACACGTACATTTTCTCTCCAATTAAGGCTATAGAATCTATTTACGCAATAAAAATTATAGTGCATGTTTCTTCATTTAATATTTCACTTCCTACGGACAGACAAACTGTATCCCCGAACCTATTCTCATTATTAAGAGGACTGTAATTCTGTGTGTCGGTGAAAATCTCTAATTGATTCTCTTACTCGAATACAATGTATAATCACTAGGGACCAGATTTGTAGGTTTTTATCTACTTTCCTTCTTGCTTTTGAACTCATAATTTCTTCAATACTTTTCCGAATCATGATTGTAGGAGTCGTATATGTAAATTCTGTTGAACTTAAAAAAGAACCTAAATTGGATCTTAGTACCTAAAAATACCTAAATCATTGTTGATAAGCGTTATCTTGTATTTACTGTGTTTTATATTGATTTTTTTTTTATTTTGAGAGAAATATCAATACATTTCGAGAGAGAGAGAGAGAGAGAGAGAGAGAGAGAGAGGAGAGAACACACTCAACGTGGAGGAAGCTGCCTCAATCCCTAAGGCAAAATCTGTACTTAGCAGTGACAACATCTATGACTCTCTTGCTTTCTTCAAGGCACATTTCAGTGACCTTTCAAAATATATCGAGTACTTGGAATCTTCGTCGCTACAACTGAAAGATGAAATTGGTGTCATTGACTCGCTTCTACAGAAACAAGTACCAGGACCTGTGAGTGAAGCCGTCACATTAAAATTGAAGAAAGTATTGCAGAGGAGTCCAGGGTTTGAAAAAATGAAAAATGTGTGCTCCATTCTCCAGGGGAAAGCTTCAATTATATCAGCTACCGTGGGTATCTCCAGCAGTGGCAGCAATGAAATTTGCATCTATGACGTCATGTGCTGTCAAAAGAACCATTTCGTCCTTCAAATGTATTTTGAGAGACAACAAAAAAAACTTCTCAGTCGAGAATCTTGAAAAGTATTTGGTCATAGATACAGTATATTGCAACCAGGAACAGTACCAGTAAATAATGTTGTTTCGTTTGTTTGTTAGTTACGTTTTAAAATAATTCTTGATCAAGTTTGAACTAAATTAATTCAAAAGTCCTGTGTGTACTGTACCTTTTATCTAGGCCTATTTATAGTTAAAATTTATGTAGTTATACCAAGGCAAATTATGTTAGGTAAAATATTATTTGTTACAATAATTTATTCAAACTACAAATAATGTTAAAGGGGAATGAACAAAAATTTCGAATCTTATAAATTTTGATAAATAGTTCGGTTCTTGAAAAGGTCAGTTTCGTGGTCCATGTTGCCTTAATAAATATATATTTATTTCTTAAGAATAACTGTAAGAATACATTATTAACGATCTGACCGTTTTTGCGACCCCTTTCACAGGCTGGACATAAAACATAAAAAAAAAAAAAATCCTGTTTCATCTGTTCCAAATACCTAAAATAGTATTTTTAAAAACCTAAAAATTCAGTCCCTAATGATCACTAAAACCTGGGATTTTTATACTCGTTTAGCGTTAATTCACCTGATTTTAGTCAACATCATCGTTCAAGAGTTTCTCGTGTTGCATACATTTAAGGATTTTTACATATAATTGTTTCAAGCTATCCTATTCGAGTCTAAAAATCCGAGGTCTACACATACATTTTTATATTACAAAAGTAAGAACCCGATTCTGTCATATTTACGGCTAGAAATAGACTTACCATCGCTTTGGCCACAGAAAGGATGTTGCGAAGTCGTATAAAACATAGTTTCCTTATTTGAAGCTCTGGCTGGCATGTGAACACTCGATTCCGCAGTGCGGGATTGACAGCCACAAGTCCCACGTGGTGCCGGGATTCCCCCTGCAGACATGAAATAAATCATAGTCCTGATAGAGGCTGCAATCAGTGACCGGGGCAAAGGCTGCCAGAACGCATCCCCGCGACAGCTGTCATTCATCACTCAGCTTGTTTTGGCGACGCAGCAGCAGCAGCAGTGCCAAATATTCTTTTGTCAAAACTGCAACGAACTACATCGGACCGGTTGGAAAGGAATTAGCACATGAGGGAGCACAAGTGAAATTGTCAAACAATACAGCTGTCCATGTCCGAACAATATTATGGTAGGTCTCCAGTTTTCTTTTATATTTTCAGTGCACTCTTTTTAAAATTGTTGTGACTAATACACTCTTACTACGTCATACTACTCTTGACCAATAAAACGGTACGAAAGGACGTATTTCAATCAATCATGGCTGCTTATCGCACAATTTTATCGCGTCCCTAGCATTTGTTTAATTTTATCGCGTCCCTAGCATTTGTTTCTTTGTTTGCCAACATTTGAAACTGCGCTGGTCTGGACGTCAAAAATATATATAAAATCACAAACCACTCCAGTCGATGCACAGCAGTTTCAAATATGACTCGCATTGGCATTCAAGAACAAGAATTAGTAAAAATCACTGATCATACCTATGCATCTTCTGAAATCCGATTTACAAATAAATGAAGAGCACCATTCGGAAATCCTGAATAAGTTGAATACACCATGTAGGCCAAAATCAACGAGTTCCACTTCTATTACGCACACGTCCAATATAACATCAATTGAACCACCAACCACATTCAAATTTGAAAATTGTACATTCAATAATTATTCCTTTTAAAATTATTCATGTTTATTTTTTATGTCATCGTCGTTAATTAAAACTTTTCTAACACTTGTGTATATTAGTTAGGTTATGTCATAGCTTCTGCTCTGAGAGGATAAAAAGAACTTCTGCTATATGATATTATGGATAGTCACGTATCAGAGATTGTTTAATATTAAGATTTATTGAATAGTAATCATTACAGTGTCTGTATAAAGACACTACTGCCATCTAGCATGCATCTAGCGTAATATTTGTAATGTTGAGATGGTACAATAATACATTTGAAGACAGTTGTATTTTCGTAAGTCAATTAATATTTTATTGTATTGGAGTACTTCGTTACTTCTAATCTTTATATACTTTCTTCTAATCGTGTAATAGTCAATTAAATCCCACTCGAGTTTTGATTTTCTCTAGATAAATCAAAACGTCTAGTGAGATTACTGTTGACTATTACACTTTTACTACGTCATACTACTCTTGGCCAATAAAACGGTATGGGACGACGTGTTTCAAATAATCATGGCTGCATATCGTACAATTTTATCATTTGTTTTATCATCTCCCTAGCATTTGTTTTTTATCACTTTCGTAGCGTTTCTTTATTTTTTAAATTTAATTGCATGAATGAATGAATGAATGAATGAATGAATGAATGAATGAATGAATGAATGAATGAATAACTAAATAAATCATAACTAAGTAGGTAAATATGTAAGTAAGTAAATAAATGACCGAACAAACTAATAATCAAACGAATGAACAAATAAACAAACGAACAAACAAGCAAACGAACGAACAAAAAAGGGCATTACTAAACAAAGTAATTACTCAAATGTACGGTCTTCAAATTTTATAAAGTAATGGCGGTCCCAATGCCTTTACAAGGCTCAGAAATTTCGACGCTAAGTAAAGAAAGAGGAATTGACGCAGCAGAAATGAGACTAGTGCGACCTATGGCTGGCAGCTCTTTATGAGACAACTAAAAATAAAAGAATATAGAAAGAACGTTATTTTACAAGTATAATACAACAAATGCGCCGTGGCGTCGTGGTCTAAGGCATTCTGCATAGGACTCGCGTTACGGAATACACGCTGGTTCGAGTCCTCATGAGGAAGAAATTTTCTCATGAAATTTCTGCCAGTCTATGGGACCGGTGCCCACCCAGCATCGTGATGCACTTGGGGAGCTACGATAGGTAGCGAAAATCCGTTTCGCAAACCAGCTATAACGGCTGGGGGAATCATCGTGCTAACCACACGATACCTCCATTCTGGTTGGATGATCGTCCACCTCTGCTTCGGCATGTGGACGTGAAGCCATCAGCCAGCTGGTCGGTCTTGGTCCTGCAAAGGGCTGGAGTACTAATACAACAAATTGAACATTATAGTTCCAAGAGGCATGAACTTTACAGAGAATGGAAAACTACCGCATCCAACTTACAAGTTTAGCATATAGGCCTATAAGATATATTTATACCAACAGGGAAGGTCAATGTAGGCAGGTGAAAGAAGCGCTTTAAATACTAAGTGAAGTCCCAATAGGCCAGTTAACCTGAACCGTGAAGCCTATGATGGTGACAATTTTTATTTATTTATAACAAAGATCCAGGGGTTCCAAAAGCGTCCCAACTTTTAGTTATCCCTCTTTTATATGTGATCCGTACGGCTTCTATGTTCCCAAGTTGTTCTCTTTTCGTATAATAATAATAATAATAATAATAATAATAATAATAATAATAATAATAATAATAATAATAATAGTAATAATAATTTCTTTATTATTATTACTAATATTTCTAATTTACCCAGTACAGCAAAGTAAATAATAAGTGTAAGTAAATAAGACAATCCTCTAGGACAATGGTTTCCAAACTTTTTCAAGGCTCGACCCACTTTTGGACGAGACTTCTGAATGCGACTCCTCACTATCGAACTGATAGGGTATTTAGCCCCATTCGAAAACATAAATCCCTGTAAAACTGAAAACTTTGATTATTTTACTTAAAATTAGTGGATACCACCCAAAGAACGACCAAAACAGAAGAATTCAGTGCAAAAATAATGCGAAATATTACATGAACATCACTTGTAGTAGCGTTTTTTGCTGATATTTTCGAACATTTAAACATTCTGAATGGTAGTTTGGAAGGCTAAAATGTAACATAATACAATTCAGGTATAAAATCGAAGGATTTATAAAGAAACTTGATTTCTGGTCGATATCACTTGACATAAAGGAATGTGATGCACTCTAGTGCATTAAAGGATCGTGGAAAATTTAACTACGTAGGCTATGATACAACAAAATATACTGAATTTGTTTTCGCGAACATACAATTGAGTTTGCATAATTCTAAACAACAGCTTTTATCAGTATTTTCAGGAATACATTCAAAACTATACTACAATCACTGATGGATAGAAAATCCACTTTTAGACAGTTTAATTCAACCGGCTGACAAAAAAAGATAATATAAATATCTGCGTACCTACCGGTGGGATGTTCGAACTAGGCTTTTTCGCAGAGTGTAGACCAGTTTTGATCGAGAGAATGCATGAATACGTCGAGTTTGCAAAAGAAGCTCTTAAATTTTTTATAACATTTGCAACCTCATGTTTATGTAAAATAAGCTTCTCGTCTAAGATTGTCATCAAAACAAAGACGAGAAATCCCACTGAACTTGAAAGTGATATGTATGTATTTATTTACACTGCAAGTGGGCAAGCACCCCGTGGCAGTGGTATATACAATATTAACAATACACAGTTAAAATGATAAGCAATACACAATAAAATTTACAATACATAATAAAATTTACAACACATATACAATTTTATACACAATACAATAAGAATACACAATACAATTTAACACAATAATAATAAAACATAAAATAAAACACCTAATTTTACAACACAACATACATAATTATGTATAGGTCCTACATAAGTTTCAATAGTCTTTCACTTTACTCTCATCTCATTCCCTGTAGTGGCACTATGACGCATTTCACTGACACTTTAGCACACATTTCACTGACACTCTGTAACACATATCACTGACACTATAGAACACATTTCATTGACGCTATAAATTATCACTGATCGGAACTGTTCACTGCACTGTAAAACCATAACTTCACTGACTCACCTCGCTTCACTGATACAACAATTCAAATAAGTCAAATAATTGCATTCTTATGCATACTTATAAACAGAACTACATTTAAACTAAACATTTCTAGTCTAAGGCCCTCTTACACGCTATTTTTAAATAATTTACAATTCCAACGAAGGAAGTAAACTCGTCAGGCTAGATAAATACATGTCACCTTAAAAAATTAAATGTTGAATGTCACCTTAATTTTAATTTTCACTTTATACACAACTCTTTAAATTATTCTTGAATCTCCTTAAGGAAGGACAGCCCTCAAAGACCGCTGCAGGTAGGTCATTCCAATCATTTATAGTTCTATTTAAAAATGAGAATTTACCTACATCCGTTTTCTGTTTCCTACATTTGATTTTAAAATCATGATCGTTCCTACCATAGTACGTTGGCTTTTCTAACCGAGCCGTTATGTCTACCCATGCTTTCTGACCTAGATGTGCTCTATACAATGATGTTATTCTAGTTTTCCTACGTCTGTTTTCCAAAGTTTCCCATTTAAGTTCTTTTGTCGTATCGTTCCCATCTTCTCTTTTACCTTTAACAAATTTAGCTGCCCTATACTGGATTCTTTCTAAGGAATTTATCTGATATATTCTATAGGGATCCCAACACGTAGTTCCGTATTCCATTAACGGTCGCACTAATGTTAGATATGCTATTTCCCTCGATTTGGGGCTAGCCTTTCTCAAGATTCTCATAATAAAGTGAAGTGCCCTCCATGCTTTGCCTGTAACATTATCAAATGCTCTCCCCAAGAAAGTTTGGAGTTTAAATACACTCCTAGGTATTTACAACATTGTTCTTGCGGAATTACAACACCACTGAATTCGTAATTAAGACTAGTTTCCTCTCGGGTTTTACAAAATGTTATAGATTTACTTTTAGAACCATTTATTTTCATCCTATGCTTTAACGCCCAGTTGTAAATGTTATTCAAGTCTGTTTGAATAGCATCTACATCTGAATTATTTCTAATATAGCTGATTTCCAGTCACATGGAATAGCTGCATTGTTTATGGAAACATGAAATATACGCATTAAGTATGGAATTATGGCCTCGGAACCTAATTTAAGAATCTCTGTAGCAATACTATCTGGTCCTCGAGACTTCCGATTTTTTAATTTCGTTATTCTCTCTCTAACCCCTTTGGAAGTTATTTTGAAAGTCGAATTTGGTTCACATTCACGGTCTGTGACACAACCACTCCTATCAGCGGGATTATTATTATTATTATTATTATTATTATTATTATTATTATTATTATTATTATTATTATTATTATTGAAAACCGAAATGAAATAGGAATTTAATAAGTCGGCCTTTTCTTTGTCATCAGTTATACTTTCTCCGTTCTGATTTCGTAAAAGCACTACTCCTTCATTTTTCCCTTTTCTCCTGCGTACATAATTATAAAACTGTCTCCAATTGTTACTTTCATCTTCTTTTAAAATACTTTCATCTTCTTTTAAAATATCACTTGTGTGTACTGAAAACAGAGTCCAGACTTGAGAACTACTTTATCAAAAACAGGTAGAGGAGACTGTAGTACTTTCAGCATAGTGTAGCTTTGAACATTTTTTGTTTTTTATTTTTTGCTACTATCTAGAAGACTCAAATTGAAGTAGATTGTAGAGAAAGTCGCTAAGTAGCTCTAGTCATAGTTTCGGTTTGATTTATTGCAAAGTGTGAGTTCTGTGGACAAGTGATTTTTTTAGTACCAAAAGTAAACATTTCGTTCATTGATATATGTTTTCTAACACAAAACCAGATTGTTTTTGTTACTATCAATCAAGTACGGTGTAATCTTGTAGTGTAGGCTGTACGGTGTGTTCCGTATCATCTGGTGAGTAATCACATATTTTAATTTCCATTATTTATTCGAACCTCTAGTTTTGGGAGCCATGTTTGTTTAAACGTGCACCTTCTTGTACCTTTGAACACAAAATATCTTGTATCGTGGAACATGTTCCAAGGTACACAATACTATTGGATTTTGTTTTTAGTTGGTTATTTAACGACGCTGTATCAACTACTAGGTTATTTAGCGGCGATGAGATTGGTGATAGAGAGATGAGGCCGAGGATTCGCCATAGATTATCTTGCATTCACATTACGGTTGGGGAAAACCTCGGAAAAAACCCAAGGTAGTCAGCCCAAGCGGGGATCGAACCCGCGCCCGAACGCAACTTCAGGCCGGCAGGCAAGCGTCTTATTGGTTTTGTCTTTCTTTTATTTTAAGATCATGTCACGAAGTAAGTCTGGCCCCCAATTGATCCGGATGCCTTCAGGAAAGCTGTTGAAGCAGTTCTTGCTCCTCCAGAAAATAAAATCTCAATCTGAGAAGCCTGCTCTGGTTTATGATGGAAAATACATTTTAAATATTATTGCCAGTTTTTACAGCTATATTCCCACCTACATTTCATGTGTTCCAACTTACAAGAGGGATGTTACAAGATACATGAACTAGTACCTTCAAACACATTACATATCCCTTCATTTTATTTTTTCCATCCTTAATAAAGGTGTAGAACAGGAAAATACATACAGGAAATTGTAAAGGTGTCTTCAATAATTATTTCAAACATTTTTCATTTTAAATATTTCATTTTCCAAAATTAAAAAAAAATGTGAAAAGTATTTAAAGGTACAACAGTCTCCACTACATTTGTCTCATTACTACTTTAATGTATAATACTGAAACTTTATTTTTATTTATGCTCGACCGTGCCGAAATGTAGTAATTATACACCTGGTAGTAGCCTTTTAATGCACCTCATTAAAGTACACCTATTCATTATAATTCAGTTGTTCAGCCAATGAGAAATCATCTTTGTACTGATTGTACCATTATAAAACCGCAAGCATCGATTATTCTCGGATATGCAATCGAAAGACAATTAGCGAAAAGTCACGCAGGCTGGAAATCCAATACTGTCGCAGAAGATCATGTTCTGTTACTATAATAATTAGCATTAATTGTAAATAATATTCAAATAAATTCAAATTGTCATCTCGTTTTTCAATTCTAAATCAATTTCCAGGTTATATCAAGCCTAATGTTATTGTTATTCTGTAGATTATATCAAGGTCAATGACATTAGTGTTTCGGAAAAAATCAATACCTTCGCGTCTGCGCACATCTCACAATTCAAGTCAGTTCCACTCCTCACTTACATAACCATAACATGAATAGCATGAATAATTTCAAGTTAGAAATATGGTCGGGCGTAGAAAGTCGTATGAAACTTACCTATAATGGTAATTAAGACGCTCGTATGAAAATTATGAAACTCGCTTGCGCTCGTTTCATAAACAAACATACTCGCGTCTTAATTACTACCATTACAGGCTCGTTGCATAATAAGCTTATACTATTTTATGTTAAATATTTATGATTCCGAACATACAGTAAGTACATGTTAATGAAGCATTTTTTGTTTTACCTTTTTTATAAATCATCTCGCGACCTCCCTCGGCTCTTTACACGACCCCAGTTTGAAAATCACTGCTCTAGGATAAAGTACTTATACCTTGTGCCCTTCTTGAACCTATATCCGAGCTGCCGGAGACTGCAGCAACTGAATTATATCGTTAATTAGCTAAATGACCGTTAATTCCTCTCCTGGATTAGCGGCTGACAGAATTGTGCGCTCTTAATGGAGAAAAAGTGTTCAGATATTTAAACTCTCCGGGTCTATTAGTGGCTAATGAAATTAAATGCTGGTATTATATTCAGTCTGTTCAGAGCAGCCATTTCTATCGAAGCTACACTTGTTGTGTCTATTTTCCGACGATTTCTCTTCATTACAATAAAGGTTGTCTCTGTGTTCCAGATCTAGATTCTCCCACTTCTCGTTCAAGCCTTTGAACGCCTTATTTGCTCTTTATTGTTTTCTTCTTACTGTACTGACATTCGTCTCGCTCTATTTATCATCCTTGCCGTCTTTAGCCTTTCTTCTTGCTCTTGCCCTGCTTATTCTCCATTTCCTTTCCTGTTTTCTTTCCTGAAGCACTTTATTCCTGATAAACTAAAATTAATCCTTGTACAAACACTCGTGATGCCACACTTCGACTACTGCGATATTATATTAAGTAACCTAAATGCAAATTTGAGCAGCAGGCTACAACGTGTGCATAATGCGTGCGTCCGTTATATTTGCAATATTTGTAAGTATGATCATGTTTCCCCGTCTTTCCAAACTCTGTCTTTGTTACGGCTAAGCGATCGACGAGCCCTGCATTCTCTTATTCTCTTATTTCACATTCTGCTATTTGACTTCTCGTTTTCAAAATTTATCCGCATATCATCAGCTCAGTACCAGGTCTCATCATAACAATTTACTCATTATACCTTTCCACAAGACATCTTTCGTAACATCGATGTGACGATGTTAGTCGACGTTATAAACACCCCTGATTCCGCCTGCGAAATCATTAAATACTTCCCATGCCTGGACTGATATTTGGCTGGCTAAACAAAAATGAACGACTTAAATCTGACACATTATTTATTGGATGAGTGTTAGAGAGGGCCTATGGCCTTAAGGGAAGACTCCACTGAAAATCATGAAAATTTTTCCAAATTTTTTAGCTATTTCACTTATTTAGAATTTATATTTTTATATCCCAAATGGATTCAGCTCAATTCTGATTACAAATACTCGTATGTTTACACTTTTTAAATTAAGGCTGGAAGGGGGCGTGGAATTTAAAGAGCTGTCAAAATTGTTTTTCATCGAAGAATTCTTCTTTAAAATTTCTGATTACAAATCTAGTAACTTTTTGTTGGCTCCCTGAAGTTACTAGATGAATGTAGCGGAGGAGAATATTAATTTACATAAATATTCAGTTTATTTTCAAATCTATTTTTCTGTGTTCATTTTTGTTGATTCAAAACCAACTCTCTTATGCCAAATATTAATCAATCTGGATGAAATTTTTACTGCAAGTATTTATGAGGTACCTGCATGTTTCTATGCATTTATTTTGTGAGAAATGCTGCTAGTTTATTTTATTAATATTTTTCGTAATGCTGCTAGTTTATTTTATTAATATTTTTCTTAAGAAAATAAACTAGCAACATTTCTCACAAAATAAATGCATAGAAACATGCAGCTACCTCATAAATACTTGCAGTAAAAATTTCATCCAGATTGATTAATATTTGGCATAAGAAAGCTGGTGTTGAATCAACAAAAATGAACACAGAAAAATAGATTTGAAAATAAAATGAATATTTATGTAAATTAAAAATTCAAATATCTTGGAGCAACAGTAACAAATATAAATGACACTCGGGAGGAAATTAAACGCAGAATAAATATGGGAAATGCCTGTTATTATTCGGTTGAGAAGCTTTTGTCATCTAGTCTTCTGTCAAAAAATCTGAAAGTTAGAATTTATAAAAAAGTTATATTACCGGTTGTTCTGTATGGTTGTGAAACTTGGACTCTCACTTGGAGAGAGGAACAGAGATTAAGGGTGTTTGAGAAAAGGTTCTTAGGAAAATATTTGGGTCTAAGAGGGATGAAGTTACAGGAGAATGGAGAAAGTTACACAACACAGAGATGCACGCATTGTATACTTCACCTGACATAATTAGGAACATAAAATCCAGACGTTTGAGATGGGCAGGACATGGAGCACGTATGGGCGAATCCAGAAATGCATATAGAGTGTTAGTTGGGAGGCCAGAGGGAAAAAGACCTTTAGGGAGGCCGAGACGTAGATGGGAGGATAATATTAAAATGGATTTGAGGGAGGTAGGATATGATGGTAGAGACTGGATTAATCTTGCTCAGGATAGGGACCAATGGCGGGCTTATGTGAGGGCGGCAATGAACCTCCGGGTTCCTTAAAAGCCAGTAAGTAAGCAAGTAAGTAAGTAAGTAAGCAAGTAAGTAAGCATTTATGTAAATTAATATTCTCCTCCGCTACATTCATCTAGTAACTTCAGGGAGCCAACAAAAAGTTACTAGATTTGTAATCAGAAATTTTAAAAAAGAATTCTTCGATGAAAAACAATTTTGACAGCTGTTTAAATTCCACGCCCCCTTCCAGCCTTGATTTAAAAAGTGTAAACATACGAGTATTTGTAATCAGAATTGAGCTGAATCCATTTGGGATATGAAAATATAAATTCTGAATAAGTGAAATAGCTGAAAAAAATTGGAAAAATTTTCATGATTTTCAGTGGAGTCTTCCCTCAACTCTGCCAAGTTAAAAAACATGATTATTATTATTATTATTATTAATCTTATTATTATTATTATTATTATTATTATTATTAGTAATTTATATTGGCATTAAATCGCGGCTACATCAATCTAATTTGTATCATTGCGTTACCATTTGCAAGTCGATTATTTGGAATTTAATTTGAAATCTGTACCTAGGGAACATTAATTTGTTATAGATAAGATTAAAATTTTAAATTGTTTACTAATCTCAAAAAGAAATGATTATTTTTGTGTGTGCTCTGATTACCCTATAATACAGTGTGTCCCAAAAGTCTTGGTGGGGTGTCAGAGGATTATATTTTTTGAATGAATAGAGGTTGTAATGTACAGTAATATTACTGTCACATAAAAATAATGCTCTCAAAGTTTTTCGTCTGTAAGTTTGGGGCACTGAAGGAAACAAACGACGGTAACAAACGAACAAATGCAATAATTTTTATTGTTGCAATTAACTATACAAGATGGATAACTAATGTGTTTTCTGGCTGGTAAAATTTGAATCTGTCTCTCGTGTACGACGTGAATTTCGTCGCGTATTTAACGAAGAACCACCATACGAGAATAACATTCGTCGTTGGGATAGACAGATAAAAGAGACTGGAGGCTAGATAAAAAACATACAGGAAGACCATCGACAAATGATGAAACGGTAGAAGACATCCGAAGAGCAAAGAATCTCTGGAACATTTCCACGTTCGGCTCATTAAGAGTTCAAAGAAATCAGTTCGTAAATGTGTTCGACTATTAAGACTTCCGAAATCAAGAGTTCACAGAGCTTTAAAGAATCGTCTTCATCTGACTTCTTATAAATTTCAATAATATTATATGAGGGTAAACAGTGTCCGTCTATGCTTATCTTTAGAACAGTTAACATAAGTTATTTGTCACATTTTATTTAAGGTGAACGTTTTCGGCTTGACAGAGCCATCTTCAGAAGCTATGCCCTTGAATACATGAATACTCGTACATGTGGGTTAAGGCCCATTCACAATGAAAATTAAACATAACCGTAACATAAACATAGAAGTTTGCGACCAGGCTACCAAGTGGGATCATTCACAATGATTCACATAAGCATTGACATACACATTACCGTAAGACGTTAACATGAAAGTTTGCAAACTCCAAACTTTCATGCTTATGCTTACGTGATTTGCAAACAGAACACAATCGTGGAGCGCTGAAGTATATGACAGAATATGAGAAAATGGCGTCGTTGTTATGTTTCCATGGTTACCAAGTATGTTTGCTGTTATGTTTACGTTCCCATTGTGAATGATGGTATGACTTCTTGAATTTACCGTAACGTTTACATTCTTAAGTTAACGCTTACGTTATGTTTAATTTTCATTGTGAATGAGTCTTTAGAGTGTGCATGTATTCATGTATTCAAGGGCATAGCTTCTGAAGATGGCTCTATCGAGTCGAAAACGTTCAACTTAAATAAAAAATGTGGCAAATAACTTATGTTAATTGTTTCAAAGATGAGCATAGACGGACCCTGTTTACCCTCATTATACTAGGTTATCGGTTTTCAATATCCCTTTTAAATTCAATAATATTATACATCTTAATTACACAACTTTTAACACTGTATCACTTCTGAATATGTATTATATGACTTTCTTGTGTTAAATTCTATCGTACCTGGTTTACATGGTTCGACCTGTTATTGGTCTTCTTCAGAACTGGTCGTTGCTGGTCTTGGCGCTTCTTGTTTTGTTTCCTGTGGGGGTGTGTTTGTGTAGCGTAATGTGGAGTCAAAGAGTGTGTGTGTTCTGAAATTGAGTTGTGTGTTGAGAATTTCATTTTGATGCGTTTTTGTGTGTCTGTATATTTCGTATTGTTCCAGTGTGTTTAGTTTCTGGCTTTTTGGTTGGATGTGTAGAATTTCCATGTCTGTGTTGATGTCTGTTGTTACACGTACTGTACTTCATCCAGATGGTTATCACAAAAGGTATAAATTTGCTGTGGATATGCTTAATGAGTCATAAATTGAAATTTTCCATGCTAAAAAACACATTGCACTTTTATTTTGACATCCATCTTGTATAATTAATTGTAACAATGAAAATTATTGTATTTGTTCAATTGTTACCGTCTTTTGCTTCCTTCAGTGCCTCAAAATTACAGATGAAAATCTTTCAGAGTTTTAACTTCATCTGGCACCAATATTACATTCTCTATCTCTCTTGTAACAAAGACAGCAGAGCAGGTTTAGCGTGGCTAAGATTGGGGGCATGGAAGGGTAATAAAATTTTCAACGAAGAAGGGGAGCGTCTTTGTCCGCTTTGCAAAGAAAAGGATTCCTATAAACATATTTTATTACTGTGTGTCGAATTGGAACATGTACGGAGAAAATATTTACCACCCTCGATGCTAAGTGAGAATAGGAGTTCGCTTGCATGTCTTGACCTCATGGGGAATAGAGAATACGAACAAAAGACTGGATTGTTCCTCTTGAAGGCGAGAAAGATCAGAACTGCAGCTGTCGAAGTTTGCGACGCGAACTGAGGAAGGGATAATAGTGTCCACCCAACTGTACACTTTTATGTCTTTTAGGTTAGGATATATTATATAATGTGTTTTATTGTGCAATTTCCATTTTAATATGTGTGTTCTTTTAGAGAGTAGTTGGATGTAATCATAGGTTGGGGGGGGGGAACCTACAAAGGAGGACTTGTTTCGGGTACAAAGCACGTAGGTCAGAAGACCCGTGCATTGGATTTTAGACATTTCTATCTCTATTCGTTAAAAAATATATAATGCATTGAAACCCCCTTCCCCTCCCATGGCTTTTGGGACACAGTATACTGAAGTCATTTTATTTAGAAATGTAGCGTTCTCGTTTTCATCCAATCATGCTTACAAGAATGCAACGCAGGATACAGGTTCCGGTACATGTCTCTCCCCACCTTCCCTCACGAAGGAGCCGTTACCTAGCTCTGAAACGTTGTTTTCTTTTCTTCAATTCTTATGAGGTGCAAAGCCTCAAAAAATTTCACCCCATATTAGACACCGACCTTACACCACATTATACTGTGAACTGAAAACTGAAATGCAGCTTAAATTATTAGGACTAGGTACTGCAAACAATGTGTTCTAAACATTATTTCTTCTTCTGTTAATGTTATTTGACTTGAATGGAAACTGTGTGTAGTTAGTAAATCCTCTGTAAGCTGAGTTTTCCTTTAAACTCACACTTGCCCTTCCTCTCATTCCACCTCACATACGGCTCGATGATGTCTGTATAAAGAGAAGCAGTTCGTTTGAAGTGGTCGTAGGAGTTTCGCTTTACTGACAGATGGAAATAGAGTCAAACTCTGATACAACGCCGCTCTGTCTAAACTTGTATTGGAATGTTTCGGGATCCTGTACATACCGTCCCTGGTTACAGCAAGTGCACACAGTTAATGTGCACCCTCTGATGTTCCTCCATAGAAATCCCACGCAACTAATTTTCTTTCTCTATGTATTTCTCGTTTCTTGCTTCCCTTCTGATTTTTATTTCTTTTTATTTTTCTCTTTTCCATTTTCCCTTCTCCCTTCCTAACCAAGTTAATCTCTTTCCTGTTTACCATAATTATTCTTCATTTTATCCCTTTCTATCCCAGTTTTCCTCTCATCTTATTCCCTTCTACTAGTCTTTCATTCTCTTTCATTCTAGTTCCTCTCCTTATTTCCTCATTTATTATCCTTCCCCAACATTTTAAGTTTCCTTGTTTATTTCTTGGTTTCTTTCAATTTTTCCATTTTATCTCTTCCTTCCATTCTCCTATTCTTTCCAATTATTTGTTGTTGTTTAGCCAACTGTCCGCAGACAGACCTGAACCTCACAAGTGATATCAACAAGACACCACTCATGAGACAACTAAGTCAGTAGATCAGGCCTGCAGAACTGTAGCTCCTGAGAGCACTGCTATAGTCCCCTTTCTTACTCCACCCACCTTTTCTACCAGCGCGGTCATGACGTACTAGTTACGCTCGGCTGCATTAACATTCATTCTCGCGGCGGCAGGTATACAATACGCTATCAAGAATTTACAAATGAACAGATAATAAAATCCTTAGGAACATACCTTCAGAAAGTAAGAGAAAAATGAATGAGGAAAATAAATAAATAAATTAAAAGACATGTAAAATAAATTTTAAAATGTATGTGTGCTAATAATGTAAGAAGGTCTACTTATGTGTATCGTCCCATTACTAGTAAAGCCGATTAAATCGACTTTTTGTGTAAAATAAGTTAAGTACAGTCCCTGACATGTCTTTCAGTGCTCTGTATTCTACTAAAATGAAATAAGTCCGTAATGTTGCTTGCAGGCAACAAATCAATTACTTTATTTGAAGACGTTTTTATTCCTGTTTTTACAAAACTTGTATTACTGGTCTTAACTGGTTTTACTAATAATAGGACAATAAATAAATTGTACGTTAATAAGTAAGTGATAGCTATATGACCGGATGTCAATGCTGTCATTCAAAATTGTAACGCACTCTAGCCAAATAAATTAATAAATACATAAGTAAATAAGTAAGTAAGAAAGTAAGAAATTAAGTAAATAAGTAAATAAATAAGTAAATACTTATATAAATAAATAAATAAATTAGTAAAGAAGTAAATAAATAAGTAAATAAACAAATATATAAATAAGTAATTAAGTAAATAAGTAGGTCTAAATAAGTAAGTAAATAAGAAAATAACTAAATAAGTAAACAAAACAAACAAATAATATGCGTACTGCAGTTTAAAGAGAGCTGGAACATGGCAAAATCTAAACCCGTGAAGAAATACTACTTCCAGAGGAAATAGTAATATGATTATTTTGTTGTTGAACACGAAAGAATTGCTTGTTTACTGTGTCCCATCCAATTTCTTTCCACTCGTCATTTCAATATTAAACTGCATTTCAACAAAGTCCATATTAAGAATTATGGAATGCACAAACTTTCGAGTAAGTTCATTATTACGAACTGTATATTGATTATTTAATATAGGCCTATACTGTAAAATTAAGGACGTCACTCGTTGTGTTCATTTTGAATTGAAATTAATAGTGACTTTCAAGGTTCATTACTTAAATGCTATAAATTTATGTTTCCGTAGGTGATGATAGGAGGAAAGTTTTCGAAAATCTAAAACAGGTTAAGTGCAAAGAAATCTCAAAGAAACTACCAACAGGTAATCTAGCATAATTGTAAAACTTGAAACGAGATAACGCATTATAAAAACGAATTTATTACAATCCTTTTTGAAAATTACATGCCACCACTGATGGACCTTTGACGACAAGAGAAGGTAAATAACTCTACGCGGAAGTCGATCATCCCCAATAGAAGTGGAATGAGACTGACGTCATATTTCCCCTACTTACGAGTTCTGCAGGCCTGCAGTAGATAATGGGGTAGGGTGGCCAGTTCCTTTCTCCCTCCATTGTATACATCGCTGACTAGTAACACATTACACTAATCAGCAAACAGTTCTTCTTCCTCTGACATATATCGTCAAGTGAGATGTATTGCAAGATAATAGATGTACAGTCGTCAAAAAAAAAGTGGCCGCACTCGTGAACAGCGAATATTTTCTAAGTCCACTTCGGGTCACGGCGATGTTACACGATGCTTGTGCTTTTAGAACCAGTTCCGAAACATTGGAATCATTCCACGTCTGCGCCTCGCAGACCAGCGGTAGAGAGCTCGCTTCAGGATTTGAAGGTTGTGAGTTCGGGCCTGGTTCAAGTTTTCATTTAATTTTTTAATCATTCTTGAGAGATATAAATACTGCATTATTCAAATTATTATTATTTATATTCTGTTATCGTTCTTTATCGATATGAATAATATTCAAGTTATTTATATTTTATCGTTCCTTTAGTGATATAATATATAATATTCAAGTTATAATTTGTTATATTATGTTAACATTCTTTAACGAAGTGAATAAGATTCAAATTATCATTTATATTCTGTTATCGTTCAATAGCGATATAAATAATATTCAAATTATCATTTGTATTCTGTTACCGTTCGTTAGCGATATAAATAATATTGAAATTATCATTTGTATTCTGTTACCGTTCGTTAGCGATATAAATAATATTGAAATTATCATTTGTATTCTGTTACCGTTCGTTAGCGATATAAATAATATTGAAATTATCATTTGTATTCTGTTATCGTTCGTTAGCGATATAAATAATATTCAAATTATCATTTGTATTCTGTTATCGTTCATTAGCGATATAAATAATATTCAAATTATCATTTGTATTCTGTTATCGTTCGTTAGCGATATAAATAATATTCAAATTATCATTTGTATTCTGTTATCGTTCATTAGCGATATAAATAATATTCAAATTATCATTTGTATTCTGTTACCGTTCGTTAGCGATTTAAATAATATTGAAATTATCATTTGTATTCTGTTACCGTTCGTTAGCGATATAAATAATATTGAAATTATCATTTGTATTCTGTTACCGTTCGTTAGCGATATAAATAATATTGAAATTATCATTTGTATTCTGTTATCGTTCATTAGCGATATAAATAATATTCAAATTATCATTTGTATTCTGTTATCGTTCGTTAGCGATATAAATAATATTCAAATTATCATTTGTATTCTGTTATCGTTCATTAGCGATATAAATAATATTCAAATTATCATTTGTATTCTGTTATCGTTCGTTAGCGATATAAATAATATTCAAATTATCATTTGTATTCTGTTATCGTTCGTTAGCAATATAAATAATATTCAAATTATCATTTGTATCCTGTTATCGTTCGTTAGCGATATAAGTAATATAAATTTAATGTTAGGTTTAGAATAATACAGCTGCCTATTACGAGTGTTAGTTTTTTCTTCTTATACTGTTATATTATTACATTATACTATCCCGTAACATAATAAATTGGAAAGGTGTCACGAGGATTTGAGCCTGATACGTTTGACATTTCAATTCCGAATTTCGCGACGTCCGACGTTTCTACGTTCTTCTGACTGAGCTATGTCATTTAACGTAATTCAGCGCATTGTCAGAAACACTACAACTGAACAATCATTTCAATTATATTCTGAATATGTAATAATGATATACAGTAAATGGTTACGTGTATGACAATAATATTTGTAGTTGTAATACCAACTGCAACAGCAGCAGTGTTAACAGCAGCAATGATTAAGGACGTATTGCGTGGATACAGTTCAATACAGATTTTTCGAAAACAAATTACGACACTGAGGTCGAGATTATAAAATAATTATATTCTTCTTAACTCTGTGGACTTTATGTATGAGAATGATATAGTTATTAATAAGACTCTAACAAGTATTTATATTATTATTTCCTAATTGAATAATATATATTTTTAGTATAATGAATGTTTTGCTGTTATTTTAAGACCTAGGTAGAGGCTAATACTCTGAGGAAACTACGACGGCATTTCTCCCTGCGACTTTGACTGACATGGCTCCACAAAGAGGTGCAGGAACGAATGAAAGTACCTATAATACGGGCTGTGGTTCATCTTGGTTTTTCGGCATCCGAGGCAGGTAGGCGTTTCAACGTTTCAGAAAGGACAGCCCGGAGATGGATGCAGAATTATCAACGCTCGGCAATTTTTGGCCGAAAAGCTGGGAGTGGTAGAAGGAAAATTTCAACACCACAACAGGACTCCAGATTAGTGGCAGAGGTTGAAAGGAATCCTTTTCATACCGCTGTTACTTTGAAGGCAGTTGTTAATTTCCCTGGCCACGACCAGACCGTGAGAAATCGTTTAAGGGCCGCCAATTTGAGATCTCGACGTGCCATTCCTAGGGAAGTTCATAAGGAAGAGCATATAGAGGAGCGTTTAGTCTTTGCAGTGGGAAATGGTGATCGGGATTGGAAAAAAGTAATTTTTTCTGATGAAGTCACCTTTTCTACTATAAAGGAAGGACCCACTCTTGTATATCGTCCTCCTGGTATCCGATTCGACCACAGATACGCTGCCATGCGTGACCGCAGTAGAGTATCTGTGTCGTGTTGGAATACTCCAATTTCAGCAGGATAATCATCCAGTCCACAGACCTCAATTAATTCGGGACTGGTTTGCTAGGAGAGAGGATATTGAATTGATAGACTGGCCTCGTCGCTCTCCGGACTTGAACCCTTTAGAGAATATGTGGGCACAAGTAAAGAAGCATATGAGGAAAAATTGGCCCAATCCCCCTCCAAGATGCCCTGATGATTTGTGGAAGCTCGTCCGTGGTCCCTGGGATGCCGTGATTGTGAACAGTCGGTATTTGAAAACACTAGTCGATTCCATGTCCACTCGACTGCAAGATGTGATCGAGATGGGAGGAAGATGACTAAATATTGAATCGTGGCTTTTTATTTTTTTAACTTTTAATTGTTTTAATTTTTAAGGCAGACGCCTGTAAGTTTGTTTTGTTTATGCCACGAAAGATATTTTTGTTGAGAATATAATCTTTCTTTCCATTTGCAGCCATAATGCCATAATAAATAATGACGCAGTCAAGGCATAATACATTCGTGAACCTGATGTTAATTACTAAAAACAGTCGTAAAAGAAACAGAAACAATTATATTTTCTCTCTCTCCTAAAAGAAAGCATAAAAGTACTAGGTTGGGTTCGAACGCACGACTTTACGAACACTTGCCCGAAACGCTACCATTACGCTACAGATTAACACGGAATAACTTTCATTCTGACTGTAGATATCAGGCCACGTGGTCCAACAACATGTAACATCACCTGTCTCCGAATTGTAGCGGAGATACCCGAAGGGAACTTTGTGTCTAGAGAGCGGCCACTTTTTCTTTTGACAACTGTACATATCAGCCAGAACCTCAGCCAGAGGTATCAAATTATTTGTCATTATTATTAGGCCTAACCTCTTTATTTATTTCTTACCCTCATCCGTACTTTCTCCATACCATTGCTATTTTGATCTCAATTATATATTTCAATGTTTTCTTCTATCTTTCTAATTTCCTTTCTTTCTTCTTTCCTTTATTACTCGTGATTTTCATTCGCCCCTTCTTCCTTCCTTCTTAATTTGTTGTCTATCTTATGTTCTTTCTTCATTCTTTCCACTTCTTGTTTTCCTATTAATTTTCTTTCCCTTCTCCCTATTTTTTCTTTAATCATTTCTTTCTTTCTTACTTACTTTCTTTCTTTCTTTCTTTTTTAAGTTCTGTCTTCAATATTTTACTTTCTTTCTTTATTACTAAGTTTCTTGCTCTCTTCCTTACTTCAGTATTAGTTTTTTCCCTTCTTTCTTTCTTCCTTTCCAATTATTCTATATCTTACTTTCTTTCTCCATTCTATTTCTTTTATTTTCTTTCTTGTGTTTTTCTCTCTTTCTTTTTTCATAATTTATTCCTTTCTCCCCTTCTCTCTTAGCCTATTATTACTTTCCTTCCTTTATCCTTCCTTCAATCTTTTCTCATTTTCTGTCTCTAACACTTTCATTCATTCTATTTTCCTTTCATTCTTTATCACTAATTCTCTCATCTGCCTCTAATACTTCCATTTATTTTATTTTCTTCCTTTGCCATTAATTCTGTTTCTCTCTTCCTTTATTCTTTATTAATTCTTTCTTTCCTTCTTCCTTCCTTTTTATAATTTTCTGTATCGGTTGTTTTCTTCATCCAATTTTATTTCTTTCTAACTATTCTAGAATTTTTTTCTTTTTTTTCCTTCAGATTTTCTTTTTCCTTTTTAATTTCCCGTCTCACTTTCTTCCTTCATTCCTTTCTCTCTTCGATTCTCTTTTTTTCTTCCCATTTTCCCCATTATTCATTCATTCTTCCATAGTTTACAGTTACATTTGAGGAGCATAGTATACCTTATTTTATTTCAAGGAATGCAGTTCGGTGGCTTATTTGAACACCGAACTGCACTCCTTGAAATAAAATAAGGTATACCAAAGTTAGACAACTCCATTTTTTTGCGATTTCGAGATATTGATCGTTTCTCATAGAATTTTGTGTGCTGAATGCTATTCTGGAACTGTTTAGGTTAAAAAACGGACAGAACAGAGCGAAAATAGCACTTAATTGTGCGCTTTAGAATGAAAATGTAGACAGCTCCACCGTGGCTTGGTTTCCAATTAGGACAATTCCTTCAGTAGCCAATGAGAAGCCCAAATTCGTACCACCTTTTTTCAACACGCATTGCGAATCCAACATAGCTGATTTTTTATATAATCGGTTTCTGGATGAATAAGTACTGTTTTATGTAAATCTGCTTTGAAGAGACTTAGATTCAAAAGTAGACAATTTCACTTTAAATATGGCTTCATTTGGTTTCAAAAACAGACATCTCCATGACTTAGTTTCAGAGATGGACAACTCCACTTTTTAAACTTAAATTTCGACCTGAATATTAATTTTAATGACATTTTGAGACTGAAAAAATATTTTTATGACCCACGAGAATATTTAAAAAAAATGTACGTACAACGGTGACATTGGTTTCCAAGGATCTAGTTTTTCACCTCTCCTGTAAAAGAGCAAAAGTGAAGTTGTCCAACTTTGATACCAAGCTCCTCATTTAACTCTTCTTTTCTGTATTCCTTTTATTTTTATTTATTCATCCTTTTCTTTTTCCTTCCACTCATTCCTCGTTTTTTTCTAATCGTTCTTTCTCTCTTTTTATTTTTCTTCCTATATTTTTCTCTTTACCCTCATTTCTTCCTGTTTCTTTATTTATTTTTTCTCTTATTCATTTCTTTTCTTTTCTTTTTGGATCTTCCTTAGTTTATTTTCATTTCTTTTCTAGTTTCCTTTCTTTGTCTTATCTTTCCTCCCTTCCTAATATCTCTTTCTTTCATTTTGTTTATTTATTTTGTTATTTTTACATATTTATTTTCTTTCACAACATTACCTTTAAACAAATGAACAGGAAATAAACCTCGTCGTAATTATCACGAACTGACTTCTTTGTAACACAGATTTTCAAATATAAAATGCGATGTCAGGTTCCCAAAGCCATGCATCAAGATTGTCTGTGGGGCATTAGAGCGGACGTGTGCCTGCACGTGATGGGGAGGGAAAGGAGTTAATTAAAAAGCGGAACAGCGGATGTGGACTGCAGCGCCAGCGCGGGCCGGCCTGATAACATTTGACGTCTGGCTGCTTTCTGCGTACTTGTTGATGCAGGATTAGCTGCGCCCGTGTTTATGCAACACTCTTAATCCCGTCACTCCCATTTATTCGCCAGCGTCTTCTCTGACACTGATGCCACCGTAATCAGATACCCGTGCAGATGTTGGCTTCTCACATAATCCAACCTGGTTTCGACTCTTGTGACTTTTGTGAAGGATGAAAGTGCTATAAGGCGATTATTTTTCTAAGTAGGCCTATTCGCTCTCATTACGGACATTTGAATTCGGAACTCCGGCGTGGAAAATCAATAATTTATTTTGAAATATATTTCAATCCATATTCTCTTCTTTTTTAATTTAGTTTCCTTTGTGTTATTCATCTTTCTTCCCAACTATGTATCTGTCAACCTTTATTTTTTTCATCGTCTCTTCCTGAGTACCTCTCTTTTATTTTGTCTCCCTTTTTCTTCCCTTTGTGTACACTTTACAGGGAGTTATACCTGAAAGCTTGATTTGCATAATACACGTCACTGTTCGTTAACAGAAAACAGCAATTTAAGTCACACAGAGTGCAATCAATGTTGGTTGCTTGACGGTTGTCAGCCCACTTTGAGGTCTGTGGATATAGAGGGAAAAATTGGATCATTGTCCGCTAGAGTTCCCGGGTAGCTCAGTTGGTAGAGCGTTGGTTCGTTTAACAAAAGGTCCCGGGTTCGATACCCGGCCTCGGAACAATTTTTCCCTCGAAATTATTCAAATCAACTTTACAGGGAGTTATACCTAAAAGCTTGATTTGCATAATACACGTCACTGTTCGTTAACAGAAAACAGAAATTTAAGTCACACAGAGTGCAATCAATGTTGGTTGCTTGACGGTTGTCAGCCCACTTTGAGGTCTGTGGATATAGAGGGAAAAATTGGATCAGTGTCCGCTAGAGTTCCCGGGTAGCTCAGTTGGTAGAGCGTTGGTTCGTTTAACAAAAGGTCCCGGGTTCGATACCCGGCCTCGGAACAATTTTTCCCTCGAAATTATTCAAATCAACTTTACAGGGAGTTATACCTGAAAGCTTGATTTGCATAATACACGTCACTGTTCGTTAACAGAAAACAGCAATTTAAGTCACACAGAGTGCACTCAATGTTGGTTGCATGACGGTTGTCAGCCCACTTTGAGGTCTGTGGATATAGAGGGAAAAATTGGGTCAGTGTCCGCTAGAGTTCCCGGGTAGCTCAGTTGGTAGAGCGTTGGTACGTTTAACAAAAGGTCCCGGGTTCGATACCCGGCCCCGGAACAATTTTTCCCTCGAAATTATTCAAATCAACTTTACAGGGAGTTATGCCTGAAAACTTGATTTGCAAGCACATTTTCATTTGTCGGGAAGTGAAAATAAACAGAACTTTCGGTACTGGGCAGAGGAAAATGCGAAAGAGATCAACATGCGACCACTTCATAGTGCATGCATCATGCATCACTGTCTGGTGTGTTGTCGCACAGTTCGGGATTATTAGCCCATACCTTTCTGAAAGTGAAAATGGTGGTTTATGTGTTAGTACAGAAGCCGTATTCCGAAATGACGTAATCCACAATTTTATGGTCTTGCGGCTAGAAACACGTCCTTGACGTGGAATCTGAAAGTGTGTGGGGAACTGAACTGAAGGACTGAATGGAATACCATAAGGAATAAATTTATATTACTGTTTGATATTTGATTTCAATATTTTACATTTTATGCGCAGTTGAAAATGAGGAGATATTTCTGCCTGTCCTTGTATATTATTGATTTAAACAATTACTGAATATCTATAAATAAGTAACTGGTTGTATATCTATCAAGATAAATGTACAAATATCAGTATAATTTTATGGATGATAATAAATGGACAAATGCTTGACTGGTGATAGAAGAAACAGCAATGTCCGAGAGAAAAAACATGCCACAATAAACTTTATCAATCATAATTTCATTTGGAGATGACGGGCTTTGAACTCTGGTTTCCTACGCGGGAATCCGACACTCCAACCATTAAATAAATTTATTTATTTATTATTTTGCTAATAATTCTAACATAAAATATAAAATATACAAAGAAACTTTAGCTCGCCCCTGAAAGAGTAGAACTCGTGCTCAGGGGCGGATTCCTGAATTAAAATTAATAATTATACAATAAAATTATAATTAATAATTATACAATATAATTTGCAATTATAGTATATAAATTTAAATTTACAATTTTTCAATTTTTATAAAATCCATACATAACTTTTTAAATTTAATACTAGAACTATTCGAATTGACAAGATTAGGATATTTAAATATAAATTTGTTATATATTCTTGGGCCTAAATTACTACTATGATTAAATACTGTAACAGTGTTGCATTTTGGTTCAAACAATCTTAAAGAATTCATACCTTTTGTTTCATAACTATGAGAATACAATTCAAAATTATTTCGATTTTTATGTATGAATTTTATTAATACAATATAATAAATTTGTCTTACGTTAAGTACATTAAAGTCTAAAAACAAATTCTGAGATGGAAAATCAATAGGTTTATGAAGACATATTTTAATTATTTTCTTCTGTAATAAATAAAGTGGATTAAAATTGGATTTAAATGAGCTACCCCATCCTATAATTCCATACATAATTACCGATTGAAATAAAGTTAAATATATTGTACGTAATAAACTTATTGACAAGTAATTCCTCAATAAAACAAAATAGTATACTATTTTACGTAATTTATTACAAAGGTAATTAATGTGTTGGTTCCATTTTAAATGATTATCGAAAATTATGCCTAAATACTTAACTTCAGAGGACTCCTTAATAATCGGACATTTACACTATATAAGACACCAATCAGAATTATGTTATTTAATCTACACTAATAATAAATCTGTAGCCGAAATTTTTCTGGTAATTTTCGATTTTCCAAAAATAATTGGTCCTAACATATATAATTAACCACCCTGAAACCGAAAATCGCATTTTTGACATTTTTGTTTGTCTGTCTGTATGTTGTTACCTTTTCACGCGATAATGGCTGAACCGATTTATATGAAAATTGGAATATAAATTAAGTTCGTTGTAACTTAGATTTTAGGCTATATGGCATTCAAAATACTTTATTTAAAAGGGGGGTTATAAGGGGGCCTGAATTAAATAAATCGAAATATCTCGCTTATTATTGATTTTTGTGAAAAATGTTACATAGCAAACGTTTCTTTAAAAATGATTTCCGATAAGTTTTATTCTTCACAAAATGTTGATAGGACTGATATTTAATGAGATAAATGAGTTTTAAAATTAAAATAACGCCATCTAAGACGGTGCAATGAATTAAGAACAAATGACTTCGTCCGTAAGGGGCCTTGGACAACAACAATCGAAACAGGGGTCTTGGGCATCAACAATCGAAAGCTATTAAACATAGGCTACAAAGAATGTTTCTGTGTTTGTATAAAGTAATATCAGAAGCTAAATTAACCGATTTGTATAATTAATTATTATTTCACCATTTCTCTAGATGGACATAATGCTATAATGTTATTACAGTAACGTCTGAGTAAATCGAAGACAGGTAAGATTAAAATAGCTTCTTATGCATTGAAAATTTGATAGGCTATTTTGTACATTCGTTTTCTGTATTTCTTAAAATAATATTTATGTACACTCATTTTAATCTCAGAGAATTAACGAACAACGAGAGTGTATTGATTTAGTAAGCAGTAATAGTACGTTAGCTTAGCAATCCATTATTTTATAATTCAAATTTTAACTTTGCTCAATTGAATCGTGTACATAAAATATATATGCAATAAATGCAATGCAAAAAAAAATTGGGTAATGAGCGAAGCAGATTATCTTGCGCTGTTGTAAAAGTTGTTCCCTGGATCAAACGTCCTATTTTAATTATGTAATTACTTTATATTTATTTCTAACAGGTGCAGCGGAGCGCACGGTTACGGCTAGTACTTAATTTAGATGTAGGAGGTTTGTTACATTTTTCAGATAATGAGAATGGAATAATTATGGTTTTATTTTCGTTGATAGAAAGATAATTTATGTCAAACCATTTTTTTTATTAATTTAAGTCCATTATTTGAATTATTATATGCATCATACCAGGTTTTTCCACCAAAAAGTAAAACTGTGTCATCTGCATAAGAATAGTGAACACCATTGTATTGTTGTAATGACATGCGATATGTAGCTATTAAAGCGGTGGAGCTTTGCACTCAAGGCGGATGAACAAAGTTGAGTTTCCTGTCTGTTTCAGTAGATTTAAGGCTCGCTTCCAACAGATGGGCCTGCTAAATTATAGAGACTGCCTGGGAGCAGTCGTAAATAGTTGAACATGTTGCGAGGGTCAAGAAGGGAGGCAACAATGGATGTTGCGGCGTCGGCTGTTTCGCGTGCTAGTATTTACAACCTAATAAATTGGAATTTCCTTGTTGCGCAGTAATCCCGGAGGCATGTCGTGCCGGTTACAAGTCCATCAGGTCAACGACGTCCAGTTAGCGCTTTCAGGAGGCTTTGCACAAATTAGTGTGAACTTATACAAGCGTAACCTGAAATTGACTTCAACGTAATTTGGTGCACCACCACAACAGCTCAATGCAGTGAACGATAAAAGCGAACCCATAGTATGTTCTGTAGGGTGTGGAGTTACACAGGGCCGAGAAATAATGGCGTTTTGGTATTGTGGCCAAATTATTTGAGATTGGTACTGCTAGATTCCTTTCAAACCTGCGATTCCCGTCCAAAATCAGCTGGATTTCCTTCTGTAACCGGCAAATAAAACTTAATACTACTTTATTTTATAGGACTCATTGCCCCACTTATATCAATTTTAGCGAAGAATACTTCGTTTGGTTATTTTTTTAGTTGGTTATTTAACGACGCCATATCAACTACTAGGTTATTTAGCGTCGATGAGATTGGTAATAGCGAGATGGTATTTGGTGAGATGAACCCGAGGATTCTTCATAAATTATCTGGCATTCACTTTACGTTTGGGGAAAACCTCGGATAATACCTAACCAGGTATTGAGCCCAAGCGGGGATCGAATCCGCGCCCGAGTGCAACTTCAGACCGACAGGCAAGCACCTCGTTTGGTTATGGTTACATAAAGCCCTATATACAGAGTGGAATAAATCAATCTTCTTAATGTATCCAGCTGTTTACTGACAACATAAAGTCCACTATAGTCCACTATAGTATTTTCAGTTCTTGTTCTTCGTGTGAAATGAGGGGTATTTTGATCGGTGATCATTATAGATGCCTGTTGCTAGTAGCCAGAGTTGGGGTGTAGTCAATATATACTGCAGAGCTGTGTCTTCTGCAACTGGTACTGATGATTTTAACTACAAACAAATAATTAATAATTTCGCTGACCATATTGTATATTAAAAAATCCTGCAGAGAATAACAATTAGAGCCCGGATGTTAGGCAAAATGGCTTTTATAACTGAGTGTATGTATGAAAGACCTATTAGAGATAAACACATTTCCACACATTTGAGGACGATAGGCCCAATTTTTATTTTGTCTTTTTTTATTATTTTAGCTCCCGTTGCCTATTTTAAGGTTAAATACCTTTTTTCAGTCTTTTCTTACGTCGTTATTGTACATTTTCTATATTTTTAATGCATTTAAAATAAACCGCACATAAATTATATGAAAAAACAAAAAAGAACGGTTGTACAAATTAAAAATAGCCTATATATTCACCTCACATTGCTGAGAATCTTATTCTCCAGCTATACATATTTTTCCAAGAAGTCGTAAACTTTTCTACCCTACCGATTCTATCTTTTATGTCACTTAAGAAAGATGTTTGAACATTATAACCCACAGTGTTCAGGACATTTCAGGGTTTACCAGCGAAAGAAAGGGAATGAGGGCAGTAATAAAATCAAGTCTCCAGGTCCCGTTACTGTTGTCGCTTCCACGCACAAGTCACGCCTACTTTGAAGTCTCTAATCCCTTCTCACCCCTCCCCTTTTTGAGACAATACACAGTCGGTTTTTCCCGATCTCTGAAAGAAAGTAGAGACAGTCCTTCTGAAATAAATTGTTTTAAGTTTGCCCCAATACTTCAGTAGAAGTAGAAAGTTCTTTTTTTCCACTATGAAAAACGTTTTTTCTGACAGGCGGCTCACTATGACAGTTGACAACTTAGACAAGCATCTTGTTGTGACATGTAACCAAGGGAAGTGAGTAGCGTTTATTAAGTATTTGTCCATTTTTTGTTTGTTTCCATGAACAATAAATGCCTATTTCACTGCCTAGTTTTACTATTTTAGTGCCAATATGCCTGCCTATTTTAACCAAAATAAATGCCTAAACATCCGGGCTCTAATAATAATCAATTATACTATTTAAGGTGTTAGGTACAGCTTACAGCAGTAAAATTTTGGAAATATTCAACATTTTTTTCCTCCATTACTATATCTTGTACAAAAATGAAAATTAATATGTGTAAAGTACTATTCTTTTGCTATATGAGCAAAATATTTTTACGGTTTAAAAAAATTACTTACATTTTTGTTTCCAAAATTCAGTTCATTGTGCAGTGATGAAGCGTTTCCCATAACTCAAAAAGTATCCAACATTCTGTGGTGAAATATTTTGTGTGTATTTGTGCGTGTTATATCTACAATATGATGCAAGATCACTTCTCTACCGCTGATAGATTGTCTGATAAAAATAAATTCATTTAAAAAAATGGTCAAATATCAGTACTTTCTTCTAACACAAAATAAAAAATATGTATATTATTTATTGAGGAATGTAGTTGAAAGAGCATGGTATTGTAAACATGAGTTTCAGCAATAAAATAAAAGCGAGAGGACATGAAGAAGTTAACAAGTTTATGAGTTATGAGGGAAAACGCTTCCTCACTGCACAGTAAACTGTCACTATTTTGAATTTTGAAAAAAAAAATAAATAATAAATGTTTTTAATTGTAAAAAATGTTGTTTTCATATAGCAGAAGGATAGTATTGTACATATACCAATTTTCATTATTGTACAAGATACATTAATGGAGGAAAAAAATGTTGAATATTTCCAAAAATTTTACTGCTATAAGCTGTACCTAATCCCTTAAGACATTTTTCTTGTAAATCAACAATTGATATTGAATTATATACCAACTCATCTTCCTGGCCCATCAAATAAACATTCAATAATATTTTCCATAATATGTAGCGCCTTGTCCAGCCACACAATTTTCTTTTGAGTATCTCTTCCACTTTTTCGTTATTTCTTCCTCTCTTTTCCTCTACATACATATAAAAATGATGTACTCTTCTGCAGCAGACATCTTAACGTTCTGCGCGATATTAAAACACTTGTGCGGGTTGTAATATGTGGTAGGGGAGATATCATCCCCGAGTGTTAAGGGTGTTAAAGTGACACGATGACCCTTTTGAGAACTGCGGACATGTCATAGCCAGAATGCGGCAGGGGGAGAGGGGAATAGACATATTGTGATATGTGCACCAGATGGCTGCACTGTTCCGCATTAACATACTATTAAAGCAACTCCGAGTATTTCTATCGCAATGAAGTGGCGTATCCTGTCAGCATCATAGAGAAGGGCTGCATGACGACTAGCATTTTAATGTTTTGTATTGACCTAGAAAAACTTATGTACTGTATACACAGTTATTGTCCTCGGTCAAACATGCGAACACCGCATCTTTCTGTATGTAACTACTTGCTCAACGATAGAGATAAGTTCTGTTTTTTCAAAAGAATCACCAAATCGTTTATTTAAGATGTAGGCTGTTTCCAATCACCGCAATCATCGACAATGTGAGGAGTGATACTTGCAGATCTAATTGTGAAGAAGACAGCAAACATAGAGCGGAAGATCAGATGGCGCGCTCTTTTGTCCCAGTTTCAGAAATATGAGTTTCCTGCAAAACTGTTTATATTAGGAAAACATTGAAAACTTATCTTCACATTTCTACAGGAACTTCTTAAGGAGAGAGGTACAACTTTCACTAGTACAATTTTACTACATTTCAATATTTTCTCCTCAGAATCTACAGGGCCTTTCAAAACAAAAATTGGCATGTATTTTAATACACTAATGGTCTTACAGAGGAGTTTGGAATTGAACGGGTTACATCAGCTTCTTGTCTATGCGGATGACGTGAATATGTTAGGAGAAAATCCACAAACGATTAGGGAAAACATGGGAATTTTACTGGAAGCAAATAAAGAGATAGGTTTGGAAATAAATCCCGAAAAGACAAAGTATATGATTATGTCTCGTGACGAGAATATTGTACGAAATGGAAATATAAAAATTGGAAATTTATCTTTTGAAGAGGGGGAGAAGTTCAAATATCTTGGAGCAACAGTAACAAATATAAATGATACTCGGGAGGAAATTAAACACAGAATAAATATGGGAAATGCCTGTTATTAGTCGGTTGAGAAGCTTTTATCATCCAGTCTGCTGTCAAAAAATCTGAAAGTTAGAATTTATAAAACAGTTATATTACCGGTTGTTCTTTAGGGTTGTGAAACTTTGACTCTCACTTTGAGACAGGAACAGAGATTAAGGGTGTTTGAGAATAAGGTTCTTAGGAAAATAAATTCAGACGTTTGAGATGGGCAGGGCATGTAGTTCTTATGGGCGAATCCAGAAATGCATATAGAGTGTTAGTTGGGAGGCCGGAGGGAAAAAGACCTTTGGGGAGGCCGAGACGTAGATGGAAAGATAATATTAAATTGATTTTAGGGAGGTGGGGTATGATGATAGAGACTGGATTAATCTTGCTCAGGATAGGGACCAATGGCGGGCTTATGTGAGGGCGGCAATGAACCTCCGGGTTCCTTAAAAGCCAGTAAGTAAGTAAGTAAGTATTGTTCTTACTGATAAACCGTGTATAGTTTTTATACGAGACAGAAAACGTTACTAATAAACCATGCATAAGCGATGGCTGTATAAACAGTATGTAACTATACCATGGGAATCCCTTTACAGTAGTTATATACACGAAACCCCTTGTTTAAGCGTTGTATATAGAGACAAAATGGTCGTTCCTTTAACAGCTGTTCGTATCAACTGTCATTTTATGATGATGGTTGCCTTGTCATCACAGAAGAACAAACCAAAGAGCACAGAATACTTAGAATAATATTGCTGTAGCTTGTACTCTTTCACCAAAATATAGTGTGGTAATCGATCAGAGCCAGTTGTACTATCGATACTTAACACGGCACACTAGAGCGCTCTACCGGATGCAATAGAGAACCTCAGATATTCTATTACCTTTCGTAATGAAGTAACGACGAAACTATGACGTAGCTGTGTAACAGTTGTACTGTTATACACGACGTATGTAGTGATTATTAGTAAGGAATTTACACATGACTTATAAACGAGCTACTCATTGTATAAGTATAAGACAGTTAAACGGCTGTATATAAAATTTTTATTAGTAAGACCGTATCTGTACATCACTAAGAACATTAATATTTTTAAACCAATAATGGTTATTTATTATTATAAAAATTTGTAGATTTTTTTAATTATTTTTCCAGCCAGAGAGCGTTTACATGATAAGAAGTGCTAAAGATATTTTAATGAATCTTTGCGCGCATATACAGGGTGATTCATGACTGATGTCCAGCTCTTTAAGAATAGGTGTACCCGTATTGTGAACGCTTATGCGCTGATCAGGGGCAGCAGTACCGAGGTATAGAATGCTACGCGCGACATTCGCATCCATGCGGTCAGGTGCATTGAAGTGGAAGAGTTGAGAGATTTGAAAATCTGCTTCCAAATTGAATTATGTTTATTTTATGATTAATACAATATTTTGAATTAACATTTCTATGTACGAGTATTTTAAGTGAATAATTCTTAGTTATGCTCAAAACTACACCTACTTTCGTAGGATTTAATCAGCTGTAACTTCTTAACGGTTGATAACACTAGTCAACAAGGTTTTTGTCACAAGGGTGAAAATGGTCATTTTAGATCAATATTTGTGTGCTTACAGTGGATCTAAATTTGAAAATTTTCCATCACGCACCATCTAAGAGGAAAATTGGAAATTGTAAAAAAAAAGAAGAATGAATTTACTAAAAAACTCGGGTATCGAACAATGGACTTTATTTAAACGGTTACACAGTATATTCATACGTTTTGTAACTTATTGTTGTTCAGAATATACTAGAAGTGTATTTTAAGGAATAGGTTCTTTCAAATATGTGAGTCTGCATTAATAAGGCGCGTAGTGGGCGATATATATATCTGTATAACGTTATTGCTTTATGGCGCTAGACCAAGAGAAAGCACTGAGAGGGTGGGCTTTTAGAGTGAAATAGATTGCATTTTAGGATTAGTTGAAAATTGTTTCAGCTTGTGACAAGTTGTATCGCTAATTTTAAGTGTTTATCTTCGCGTTCATTTACGCTTTCTGATAATTAAAAAATCTCGTCGTGAGTGTGTAACTTCGCCGGACAGCTTTTGTTACGTATGTGGAGAATTTACGGCAAAATCGCAGCGTCGGCCTTTATCAGATAAGTTGAAACAAGCATATTATTGATATTTTGAATGTAATGTGTGTGATGAGGACAAATCGTGGGCTCCCCATGTGTGCTGCATAACATGTTACTCAAAACTGATAAAATGGATGAATGGAGAGAAGAATCGAAGTATGCCGTTTGCAGTGCCAATGATCTGATGTGAACCGACAAGCCATTCAGAAGACTTTTATTTCTTTTTAACAAAGATTACGGGATTTTCAAAGAAAACAAGATCTAAAATCGAATATCCTGATGTTCAATCTGCAATAAGACTGTACCACATGGACCAAAACTCCCTATTCCTAATCCACCTTCATAATTGGAGGAATTGAGTCTTCCAATAGAACAAATAGATGACTTGACTCAACCATCAACATCCTCTGATCCGTCCTATAGTTCAGAACATCATAAAGAACCCCATTTAATCCAACAATGTGAACTGAACGACTTAATAAGAAATCTTAATATCACTAAACAAGCTGAGATTTTAGGGTCTAGACTGCAACAATGGAACCTGCTAGCACCAGACACTAGAATTTCATTGTACAGGAAGAGACATGAACGGTTTTCGAAGTATTTTATAATGAAATAGTTTGTGTGCGCATATGTAAATATAGACGGCTCAATGGAAGAACTAGGATTTCAACACATCCCAGAGGAATGGAGGTTATTCATAGATTCCTCCAAAATAAGTTTAAAAGCAGTGTTAATGCACAATGGAAACACTAAACCATCAATTCCAGTGGCGTATTAAGTGGATATGAAGGAAACTTATACAAATTTGTCAATGTTACTAGATGCAGTCCAATATGAAACATACTGCTGGAAACTCTACGAAGATTTGAAAATTGTCGCCTTATTGCTCAGACTTCAGGGTGGATTCACAAAATGCTGTTGCTTTCTCTGTTTATGGGATAGTAGAGCGACTGAAAAGCACTATATAGTGAAAGACTGGCCTTCCAGAGAAAGCTATGTCCCAAGAGAACATAATATCAAGTATGTCTCTTTAGTAAAACCGGAAAAAGTACTGCTTCCTCCTTTACATATCAAGCTTGGTTTAATGAAGAATTTCGTTAAAGCTATGGATAAAAATGGAGAAGGTTTTGCATATGTAAGGAAACTCAGTGAAGCTAAAGTGAAAGAGGGAATTTTTGTTGGCCCTCAGAATGGAAACTTTTGAAAGATAAGATCTTCGAAAAAAAATTAAGTGTTGAGGAACTAGAAGCTTGGAATGCCTTTGGAAGTGTTTCAGTGGGTTTTTAGGTAATAATAAAGTTTACAATTACCAACAGCTTGTGCAAGAACTCCTGCATAGTTACCAGAAGCTTGGTTGTCAAATGTCTTTGAAAATACATTTCCTACATTCCCATCTCAACTTTTTCCCAAAGAACTTAGGAGCTGTAAGCGATGGACAAGGGGAAAGATTCCATCAAGGTATACACAGGATGGAACGACAACATCAAGGAAGGTGAGATTCTAGTATGATTGGGGACTACTGTTGGTTTTTGTTCAACGAAGGTGACTCAAACTACAAGAGGAAAAAATAACTCTAACTAAATATATTTTTTTAAAAATCTAGCTTGAAGTCTGTATATGGTTGTTTACTTCAGTGTAGGGCTCCTAAGTTATTTGATTTGAGATTTTAATCAATTTAATTTATAAATCTTAAAAAATTATAGTTCATTTGATCCAGTTTTAAATTAATAAAGTAAAAGCTTATTTTGAAGGGGAAAAAAGGAATATAATGCTACTTTTTCTTATTGTAATTATTATTTATGCAGCGTTATTATTTTTCTGTGAAACATCAGTGTATTTTGCATATAAATTTTGTATCTTAGGAATTTATTTATTATCACTGATGTAATTACGTGTTTTGAAATGCACGAAAACGTTTTTTTTTTAATCAAAATACTTCCCCTTCTGTCACACAAAAATGTTACGTGTTACAGATTTTTCACTGCGATTTTCGTAATCAGCAGGGTCGATTTAGTAAAAATCAGTTGATTTCATTTCTGTGACAGACAAAAAGTTAAAATTTGTTGACTAGTGTAATCGGACTCATGTTCATATGGCATGTTATGCTCAAAATAGCCCATAGAACTGATTCCTAGAGCACGGATCACTAGTCGTGAAAACTATAATCTAAAATCTTTACTGAATATTATAACTTATAGTTTATTTTAAAAATATTTATTTCATACTAAATTATTTTAAAAATTAAAATACCATTTTTAAATAAACTGTGAACTGAGATAAGACATTGCATTGTAATTTATTTTTCTCTCTCTTGCATTGGTTTACTATTCATAACAAAATTCCCCACGTTTTTTAATTGTATAGATTTGTTTTGTACGTACATCTAACGTTCAGTGTCGGGACCGAAAATCCGCTGTCTTGTCATTACAGAGATACAGTGCTTGGACATAGAATACATTTGTTTTAGTCGTTTATTTAACGACGCTGTATCAACTACTGTGCTATTTAGCGTCGATGGTTTTGGTGATAGCGAGATGATATTCGGCAAGATGAGGCCGAGGATTCGCCATAGATTACGTAACATTCGCCTTATGGTTGGGAAAAACGTCTGAAAAAACCTCAACCAGAAAATCAGCTCAAGCGGAAATCGAAGCCATGTCCGAGTGAAACTCCGGATCGGCAAGCAAGCGTCTCAACCGACTGAGCTACGCCGGTGGCCGACATGGTATATAATTAAGATACGATAATTGCTATTGCTATTAAAGTTTAAACATGCATAAATTGGGTCAACTTTTTACTTGTCAGTATAACTTTATGCAACTTCGTAATTTCCGTCCAAACGACTCGTGCTCTACGTGCTCAAAATATTATTATACAAATATACAGAATTAACCGTAAGTAATGTCATTAATTTCAGGGGTTATTCTTTGAGATATTTCAAACAAACACGTTTAATACAATTTTGCTCGTTTTTGCTTCTTTTTCGAGATAAAAATTGTTTAATATGAAATATTTCATAGTGTCTTTGGGAAAACCATTGATTTAATTCCTAATATGCTCAGTCAATTTAAGAGAGCAGTGTAATATGATGATAAATCATTTAAATAATTTTAGTTTTGCTCTTTAAATGTGCAGAAATTGGATCCGAACAAATGTTACTTTTCGTTCTCGAAAGGAATTTTAAAATGTTACATGTTAAATGTTCCCGCAGTTTAAAAAAATATATATTTATGTTTCGTATATTCAGAAAGTAAAAGAAGTAAAAGTAACCAACTTAATAATAATCCGTGGCGCTACAGCCCGTGAAGGGCCTGAACAGACCACCCGCTGCTGGCCTCACGCCACATGCCGAAGCAGAAGTGGACGATCATCCAACCAGAATGGAGGTATCGTGTCGTTTGCACGATGATCCCCCCAGCCGCTATGGCTGGTATTCGTAACCGGATTTCGCTACCTATTGTAGCTCTTCAAGTGCATCACGATGCTGGGTGGACACCGGTCCCATACACTGGCCAAAATTTCATGAGAAAATTTCTCCCCCCATGACGACTCGAACCAGCGCGCATTCCGTAACGCGAGTCCTAGGCAGGATGCCTTAGACCACGACGCCACGGCGCGGGACAAAAATAACCAACTTACTTAACAGAAATTAACGCCGTGATTGTGCGGCAACTTCTCTGACACTAGAGTAGAGAGGTATGCCTCAATACTGAGTGATCTACAGAGTGATTCACGAGGTAGGATGCGTATTTTCCGAGCTAGAGGGCCGTGGTCTGTCGGTGTTACAACCAAACGTTTCGTCCACTAGTCCGGTGGGGCAGGGCATAGTTGCGCCCCACGGTCAGACAAGATGCAGCAAATAAAAAAGGGTCCCTGTTTTGTGGGCATAGTCGCGCCCCGTTCCCATCAGGTAGAGAAAAGGGGATGGCATAGTTGCGCCCCGATGAAATAGGTAGAGAAAAAGATATTACGAAACTCGAGCCTCGTAATCAACCAAACTTATTGATTTCTTATTCGATTTAATATTCATTATCGATACCGTTAAAATGAACACCATGAAGTTGGCAGTACTTTATTAACTGACATATTCAAATGAGTCAATCGTTGGAATATGGGACCTTAGCAGTCTTTGACATTTATTAGTGATTTTCACACCGTCAGTGGCGTATAGTGAGGTTAATTTAAAATTAATGTTAAGTTTAGTGGAAAGGGTAAAGAGTTAATTATTCACAATGGTTCTAAGTTTCAATTTTCGAAACCCTGTACCGTAGGGTTAAGATAGAGATGTACAAACAAAAAATGCAGTTTATTTATTGTGTCTGGCCGATAAAAAAGTGTTATTTTAAATAGAAAAATTGATCATATGCTAGGCCTACCTGATTTCAATGCAGCTATCACTGTAATATTTTTAAGTACCGTCGCGAGGGGTGACTTTGTGCCATGAGGGTGACTTTGTGCCATTCGCGAAAAACGTATGGAAGTATTCTTTAAGACCGTGACAAGGTTTTAAAGTCTACTTCCTTACATTTAGTATCTTTAAAACCTTGTGACGGTTTCAAAGACTACTTCCTTACGTTTTTTTATGAAATGCGCGAATGGCACAAAGTCACCCCGCGCGACGGCAATTTATTTATTTTATGACAATCACTTTCGTGTGTACTATGCCCATCGGGGCGCAACTATGCCATGTCCATTCTGCTACCTGATTTCTTCGGGGCGCAACTATGCCATGCCTAGGCCTCCCAATTGACCGCGGGGCGCAACTATGCCATACCGCTCCGGTGGACATCTTCAGTGGCGTGGTACACGAGTGCGGAGAGAGCCTAGGCCCTGGAAATGAATATATGACGCACAAATTGGTATATATTATATTCTGTGCAAAGTTATCTTTGGCATAAATATAGGAAGTGGATGAACATTCTGTTTTTGTTAGACATTGATGTTTCTGTATTTTATTTGCAGAACTTCCTAAGGGACTTGCTGAAGGAGGCGAAGAAGATTAACGACGTTTCTGAGGATAAACTCATAGAATACACGGACACCATGGTAACTATTATTATTATTATTATTATTATTATTATTATTATTATTATCCATGCAGGCTATACACCTCTATCCTGAGAATACATCCTCGTAGACATCAAAAATCAAATTGAACTTTCGTGTTGTTTGTCACGTGTTACTCTCGCCTTCCTTCACCTCCTCAACTTCTTGTCTCATTACATATGCAGTGCAATTGGATCACAAGATAGGGGCTATAAAGCTTGATCGAGAACAGGAGAAATGGAATTCCACTTTTCTCGAAAAAGAAATTAATATCTGGGTAATAGAACAGAAATTACATTTTATGTAAAATACATCAAAGATAAAAATTATGTTCGTTTACAATTAATCCAAATAAGTTTTTCCGTTTATTACTAAAAAAAATCGCTTATACAGGGTGATCCGTTTGGGTATGGATAAAATAAAAACACTGTAAAACATTTACTATTGAACTTTATTTGTTGAAACTTTGTGCATACAGCACTGAGAGATGGGAGATTCCTCAGAGCTCAACATGACCCCCATTGCGCACCCTGCACAACTCATAACGGTGATGCAATTCAGCCCATGTCCGTTGTAACATAAGAGGGTGATTTTTTTAAAAGCTTGAGTAATTTTTTACTCTCAGATCATCAATGTTCCTGGGTTTCTGTGAATAGACAATGTCTTTAACAAAACCCTACACGAAGAAGTCAAGACGGGTTAAGATCTGGGGAGTTTGGGGACCAAGCCAAGAGATAGCTGCTTCTCGTACTGGGTTTCGCCTGCGACCTCCTGCATGTTTTTTTTTTTAACACAAAACCTGTTTCTACAAATGTTCGATACCACAACATTATGGAATCATATTTAGGTACATCACGCACACCATACTCACGTCGAAATTCCCTTTGAACTCTTTTAACAATCTCTAATTTAGCATACCAAAGAACACATTGTGCCCGCTGTTGATTTGTAGTAGCCATTTTAATTATGTACGACTTTCATTTGTTCTTTCAGATTATGCATTATTGATATGGAAAGTTTAGTCTCTTAGTCATAATATAACCAGTAAGAAATGTTTTCTACTGTCATAATAGCTTTATAATAATAAATTCTGTGGTGTTCGGGTAAAGGGGTATGTCATTTTTTTTGTGCAGCTGGAATTTTGTTCCCCAGATGAACACACAAGTTAAATTATACAAGTGGGTGTGCAAAAATCAAAGAATACTAGCATTTGGTGTGTTTTATTTGTGTAGAAAATTATTTGTAATAAGGGTTCCAAGTTTAATTTTCATTTAAATCCGAACTCATTTTTATGACTTATCTCCCTTTACCCAAACACCACAAAATTAGTATTATCCATACTTAAACGGATCAGACTATATAATAAAATCACATTATTCGGTTTTGATTTTAAACAGTAATACACCTATGAAAAATCCTTAGTTACACTTGTGGCAGTGGAAATGTTGTTTCCTTCTAGTCTTTGAACGTCCAATGTCTTGGCTGCCGGTGGGTTTGTACAGATATTCTTGGTATGGAAGACGTATATTGGGCATTTTTAAAACGTGCTGCTGCCATTATAGTTGAATATCTTGAATATCCTTCGTTACTGATTTAATTCGTAGTTGGTTCCTTAATTTTTTATTGGTAACTTAACGATGTTGTATCAACTATTTAGCGTCGATGGGATTGGTAATAGTGGGATGGTATTTAGCGAGATGACGCAAAGGATTCACAATATATTATCTGACATTCGCCTTACAATTGGAGAAAACTTCGAGAAAAAACAACCAAGTAATCAGCCCAAGCGGAAATCGAATCCACGCCCGAGAACAACTTCAAATCGGCAGGCAAGCGCCTCAGCTGACTTAGCAATGCTGGTGGTCTTTGTTCCTTATTTTTCAACTCATTATTCTATCACTGGTCTCCAAAGTCATGGTCGTTTAAAGAGCTGAGATTGGTCACGAAATGATTTTCAAGTCCACACCTATGGAGTAACGGTCAGCGCTCCTGGCCGCGAAACCAGGTGGCCCGGGTTCGAATCCCGGACGGGTCAAGTTATCTGGTTGAGGTTTTTTTCCGGGGTTTTCCCTCAACCCAATACGAGCAAATGCTGGGTAACTTTCGGTGTTGGACCCCGGACTCATTTCACCGGCATTATCACCTTCATATCATTCAGACGCTAAGTAACCTAGATGTTGATACAGCGTCGTAAAATAACCCAATAAAATAAAAAATATTTTCAATGTAAAACAAAAAGTGTATTAACGTACATTTATTTGAATTTAGAAACATATATAATATTGAACATTTTTTTTTTACTAATGGTGATTTCGATTGATTGAGGGAAAACCTCGGAAAAATCACAAACATGTAACTTGCCCCAACCTTGGCTCCCTCGTTTCACAGTCAGACGTGTTAACCGTTACTCAACTGCGGTGGACGATATGATATTAAAATTTAATCTTCGTAAGTCTAATGTGATATTTGACCGCGAACATAATCCCTTTTTCTTTCAGAAATGGACGGAAGCTTTCGTTGGTGATTAAGTTACTCTGTTCAGTCGATGAAGGAATTTTGTGTATAATCTCAGTATAGACCTATTTTGCATCACTTGAATTACTATAATAATTTGTATTATAAGAGAGTAAAATTAGATTTTATCCGCGTATGGAAATTTAGTGCCTGAGTCGAAGCCGAGGGTGATAATTTTCACGATTGCATAAAATCTCTATACTCTCGTGTGCTGGGCCTATATAATATTTTATCCATTACCTGTATCTAAATTTCATTATCGGTATCTAAATTTAATTTTAAATCGTAGGCCTTTTCTTTGTAATGTGTTATTTTTGAAGAAGTTATATAGGGACATCATTTTATTTTTATTAACATTTTTAATATTAACCTGGCTATACCTTTGGATTAACGGTTGAGAACCGGAAATATCGTTCCACGACTGGAGTTCGATGATACTGGCGTAAAATACAAACAAATCACTTTACTAAGTATAGGAGGGAAGAAAAGTAGTTCATCCATTTACGTAAACTAGGAAATATCGCGATTTTGAGTTTGATAATTTTCATTAGGTTTTTGTTTAATCAAAATACAGTACTGTATTAAGTGTTTTTACTCACGAATTGAGCTATTCATTATGCAGTGTACATTATACTGTCTATAGCAATTTAGCATACAATAGAGAGAATGAAGTTAAATTGAAAAATAATCGTAATATGGATATTTAAACACAATTTTGAAAATGGTGGCCGTTCATTTTGATACAGGCTTCAGTTCTTTCTTGCATATTATCGCACTATAGACTATTGCATCTAATTCCAATTACCAGTTTCGTCCTTCATACTAGTAACTCATGTTGAAATAATTCTGTACCTACTCTATAAAAGAGTACCTTACGTACTGTAAATGCAATCTTCATTTCTGCCCGATCCGAAAAGAGAAAATTACCCAGACATGCTATCTACTGTCCGTCCAAGTGGTTTTGTCGCAGGGTCGTAGACAGGGGGCTAATCACATGACAGTTAATTATTTAGCGAGGCCCTTTTATTTAAGTTATTTTAAACAGTTGTATAATGTTACGTAGACGTCCAATTTCTAACAGAAATTAATGTTTCCAGAAAAGATCTAAGACAGCCCAGCCACTAGCCTTTACAGAGGGGCGAGCAGAAGCGCGTGGGGGAAACTGGGATGCGACACAGGCAAACGGACGACTGTACCTGTACGAGAATATGATTAAATATTGAAAGCTCTTTCGTCACTAGAAAACGCGAACATATTTCTGGAACGTACTATACTCACTAACTCAGTACTGTTTGTGTTTACTATGACCGTAAGGCGACTTTGATTGTATACGCTTGGTTCTGTGTGGAGAACGGTTGGATGTTTACTAGCAGAGGGTGTGGGAGTGAAGTACATTCAAAAACTCAGGTACAATAAAAATTGAAGTAAAAATAAAATGATGTCCCTTTACCTGTAAATGAATGAATGTATGAATTTTATTGTTGCTAATGTGTTGGTTGTCAAGGAGACAGTGATTAAAAAATATAATTCACAAGTGAATTAAAAACTTTTAATTCGCTGCTGTGAATAAAGCCATTGTTTAGGTTGCTAAGGACGGTGAAATAAAGACCAGTTTAGATACCAGTCAAGGATAAATAAAATAAGCAGTAATGTTCTTATAGTAACGTTATTCTTTCCATTACAGCTTCAAGTCTTTGACGCCAACAAGGACGGAAGACTGCAACTCTCAGAAATGGCCAAGTAAGTGGAAGAAAAATATTTTAGCAAGCCAGAAAAACACTCCAGAGAAGTTGCTTCAGTTTAGAAATATAGTTTCAAACATTTGCATGATAATAGAGCGAGACGAACCTTGTGGAATGACGCAGTTAAAGAAAGGGATATAGGAGTAGAAATAATTAAAACGTAAGCAATCGAAATGTAACGAAGGATTTATGTGAACTCCAAGCCTATCGGCCACTTACCCTCACTTCGTTTATAACCGTTCCGTTGAAGAAACCTAAAAGAATGTTTAAGGGAAAAAATTCAAAAATTAACGTAACCTATTATGGAGAGGAGCTATTAAGCTATGTCCTTTTCGACCTTCTCCTCGAAAATTTTCTGTTCCTTCATATGGAAAGGCACGAATCGGAGTGAGGTAAGTGTCCAGTAGCCTTTGAGCTCTCATAGACACTTTCCCTGAGGCCAAATTGTCCTTCAAGGAAGCGTTTTCGCGTACACTTTAATTTTCCTCCTCCCAATTTCCCATTCATGGATTGTTTCCATGATACCACGAGTGGCGTCAGAGTAAATTTTTTTGTCAAAATGTTACAATTCTTTACCCCTTGTAGTTCGAACATAGTCGTTTCACGTAAAATAAAACTTCGGAAGTATGAACTTTATCGGTTGACAAGAAGGAAACAAGCAAGACCTAGTGTGTACATAATATATTTTCGATAATAACGATCAGTTCTAATTGCGATAGTGATATCGCAATTAGAAATTGTAGTCTGTCACTAGTATAAGATGGGAGGATACCAGCGCTCGTTGTGACTAGTTGTAGAACTAGGAGACAAGTGAAGTATGAATTGCTTTTTTGTAGATGTAGGTCTATACAGAATGACACGTATGTAATTTCATTCATTTTAGGAGGTTATTCTTTGAGACGTTTGAAAAAAAAGTTTAATACTACAATTTTGCTCATTTTTACTTCCTTTTCGAGATCAAAATTGATGTAGTATATGAAATATTTCATAACGTGCTTTGGGAAAGCCATTGATTTAATTCACAATGTGCTCAGTCAGTTTAAGAGAGCAGTGTATTATGGTAATAAATGCTTGAAAGAATTTTAGTTTTGTCTTTTAAATATGTAAAAATTTTATCCGAATAAATATAACTTTTCGTTCTGCAAAGGAATTTTACAATGTTTCATTTGTATGGATCAAATTTCTGCAAAATTAAAGGACAACACTAAAATTCTTTCACTAATTTATTATAATTAGTGGGCAGATGTTGATGAGTCATCTTCTTATTTTTCACATTAGGACAATGCCTAGTAATATAGAAATCCTTTCTATGTTAATATCAACGTAAAAAAGTAATTTCTTATTTTGCATTTTTTGCATTTTTGACGTTTTTTGACTAATAGGTCATTTTTATATTTTTTTCGGCATTTCTTGGTCATTTTTAATACTTTGAAGAACTTTTAGATCATTTGAAATGCCTTCTACTTTCTTCTTTACCGATAGGTCTGTTAAATCATTTTCTGGCCAATAGGTCAGTAGTAATTACCTACTGAATAAGTGAATAACAGTGAAGTTCGAGTTTTATAGTTTGGAACAGACTCTAAAGTCCATCCCTCATTCCACTGAAGGCTTCACTTCACAAGACGGAAGTAATATAAAATGCTTGACAGTAGCTTAGTTTAAGTCAGGACTTTGACCGCTACTGTTCTTTTGTCGGTACGAGAGTGTGTTTAGAATTTGTGTTTGGAAGGAGGGAAACTTTCACCATGTCCTGGAGAGAACGTTTGCCCTCAACATGGTTCGGAAGGGATGTCTACTGTAGTAGACAGTATTTCAACACAAATATTGCAAGAATACACGCTGTGCCCACAATACACACTCCCTCAGCTGGAGGATCTGGTAGTAAAAGTGAAGCGCGGAAGGAGGAGGAGACGGAGAATGAAGGCACTGACGTCGACCACCCCTGATTGAAACACATTGTAAACCCTTATTAAAATCTATAGTTTTCCCTTAAAACCTTCATTTTGTTGCATGTTCTTTTCCTTTATTTTAGTCAAATTCCAGGAAGTTGCCTCCTCTCTCTCCGAGATTTTCAGGGCAGGGATTGAAACAAGGTGACTAATTTTTAAGAAGTTGTGGTGCGATAGCAGTGAATAATATTTAAGTGTCATTTTCTTTTAATTTTGTCATTTTTCCATTAGTGTAAGGGCATTTTAATGAACATTTAAGTAGATTTTTAGGTCATCAACATCTGTCCCCAAATTTTAATACACCGCTCTCTTAAATTCACTAAGCACATCGGGAATAAAATCAATGGCTTTCCCAAAACACGCTATGAAATATTTCATATAAAACATTTATATCTCGGAAAGGAAGAAAAAAGAGCAGCATTGTATCAAACTTTTTGTTTTAAACACCCCCTGAAATTAAAGACATCACTTACGGTGCACTCTGCATGTAGGTCTACAGTACGTTGGCTCGCTCCAGTGGACAGACATACTACAATAATTGCGATATGGGATGCATGAATATCTCATTTACTCCCTAATCATTTAATTTTCTTCTATTTCAGAACATTACCTGATTGTCTGTTGTCTTCCGTAGCCTTCATAATGTCAGCTTTCTATTACAAAATGGTAGACAAGATCTAGTGCCAACTGCAGAGATCAGAGGCCGGCCATGGGCATACTGTTTCTCCAATGCTTCTCAACCAGCGTCAGGCAACGCCCATTCTATAAGGCACGGGGTTAACGTTGATGTTTGTCTGTTCCTCAGGTTACTGCCTGTCAAAGAGAACTTCCTGTGCCGGCAAGTCTTCAAGGTGAGTGAGGTAACGTCAGCAAACGATCTACATATCCATCACTTAAGTGTACAGCGTCACTTCTGTGTGAATCACTGGGTCCGTCCTACACGACTCATACTGACTGTAACGCAGCACTGTATCTTGTGTGTTGCATCTGATCCTCTTTCTCAGTAATGTAATGCGTGTCAGTGTGTGGTTTGAGTCATGTAATATTTGTTAGAACCACGAATTGCTCATAGGAATACATAGACGCGTCTCCGAAGTTGGTAGGCCTGTAAACAAATCGGCTTCCAAGCAACGATAAAAGTGGTAGGAATTATTTGTGTTTCTTATTTATGTATTATCCGGTGACCCCGGATTTTCAGGCTCGAATAGGATAGCTTGCAACAATTTTATGTAAAAACCCCTAAATATATGCAACTTGAGAAATTCTCGAGATATGATATTGCCTAAAACTAGCTGTATTATAGAAAATATTTTTCAACCTACGCTAAACGAGCCTAAAAATCGAGGTCTACGATATAAATCGCAAGATCCTATTTATTTAAACTGTAAGGAACTGATTGGATATTAATGTAAAGCGACACAGTGGGCTGGAAGAATGTGGGTTCAATCCTGAGTGAAGGTGAAGTTTTTCCTAGCTTTATAAATTCCAGAAGGGCTACGGAATACACTGAGATTCGCGTCAAATATCAGATGTCTCTTTAGAGTAAATCAATTAAATATATTTTGCGAGTACATGTTGTCTAAATTCGAACTTTGATGCTTAGCCCACTTTTTGCTCTACCCTAACTTCAAATCAATTGTATTAATAATCCATGTAGGCCTAGTTATTCTGAAGTTATAAAAGGTTTTTTTAAGGAGTATATATTTGAATTATAATTTTCTATATAAGTTATTTGGGCCATTCTTTTTTTATAATGTAAAATAGTTCATAATCCTCCATTTGTTACTATTCTTCATATAAATATTACCAATATAATAAACACTGAACAACAAATTTTTACTTTTTGTCTTGCTCCGAAATAAAAATAGGTGAATATTACTAATATCTGTGCCCTAAATCTGAATTGAAAATCCAAATTGCCCCATCACGCACCATTTTCCAGGGAAAATTAATTTAATTTTTTATGACAAAACTTACTTGTTTTTAATTTTTCACTGCTACTATAAAATTACAACATACCACGGATTCAAAATTCCTCATAATACTTGAAAAATATGTACCAGATACAAAAATGATGTTACATAGTTTAAAACACAACAACAATAAAAATATTTCATGTATATAATGAGAAAAATCTCGGAATTTGAACTTACATTTAAAATAATTTTCTAGATGACTTCTCTTTATAACTAGACCTGGGATTGTCTTTTACAAGGAACCAACAATAGTCTGCAAGCATACTGGATGATAATCTTCCTTTATATCGCCTTTCCATTTCAGATATTTCTTCATGAAATCTTTGCCCATGCACGTCGCTTAGCGCTCCAAAGTTAGGATGAAAGAAATCCAAATAAGAATGTAAAAAGTATATTATGAGAGACATAATAGACTCCATTTTGTCATATGCACTTACCATGATTTCCACAACAAGTTCTATGTAGTTCTCTGCCCTAGAATTTCCAAGGAAATTTGAGCAAACGTCTTTGAAAGCGTGCCATGTCATTCTTTCTGTAATGGAAAGTTTTTCCTCAAACAAAGGGTCAGCCATAACTTTGTGAATCTGTGGACCTATGAAATACCCTCTTTTAATTTACCTTCGCTCAAGCTGGTACAATTTCCTTTAAATACTGAAAACCACACCCTTATTTGTTCATTGCATAGACTTCACTTTGAATTTTTATGAAATTTACTTAATAGAAGGCACCAATATCTGTTTATTTATTAGAAGTACAAAATAACATGCCAACAACCATAATAAACCGGAAATAAGTCATAAACTCATAAAATGCATTATCTTTTGTTTTGGTTTATACTCCCAACCCGCGCCAGATGTTTCCTGGGGGAGCGCTTATCGAAAAGTGAAATCATAGTATATCTTAAAAACCTTACGTGATACGAAGAAAAGAGATGCATTTTCGGATTCAGCGCACATCAAACTACAAGGGAGACATTGTTTTAAGTCGGAGCAAAATTCTTGTTGTTCGGTGTAATTTGTTTTTTTAATGTAATAAATAGTTTAAAATATATAATTTATGTTATTTTTCGCTGGAAAAGATTTTTTTAATACTGAGACGTAAACTTAAAACTTGATTTTGCATATTGTTCTTAAATATATTCGTTTTATTTAAATGTGTTATATTTTATTCCGTAATTTTCATAATTCACTCTTGATTTATTTTACGACGCTTTATCAACTGCTGTCGTTATGTAGCGTCTGAGTGATAATGCTAGCGCAATGAGTTCAGGATCTAGCGCTGAAAATTACCCAGCGTTTTTCTCTTAATGGGTTGAGGGAAAGCCCTGGGAAAAACTTCACCCAGGTAACTTGTCACAACCAGGATTTGAACTCCGGCCTGTTCGTTTCACGTAGACATGTTAACCGTTACTCCACAGCGGTGGACTAATTGACTGTCAGATATTCAGTAATTAGATGAAAAAATCCTTAAATATTGTAATAAAAACGTCACAAAATATTATAGGAATAGTTAGCCTTCCTACTAATAAATTATAAATAATACTGAACTTTTGAGTATGGACGAAATCCGTCCTATGGATTAGGAAAATATGTTTCATGCATATGTATTGACAGATAGATAGACATGCTAAAAATCACCTTCTCGATATTTTGCATATTTGTTTTATTGTGATCTCTTCAAGTGAAAATTACCATGCATAATGAGTACGTAAAAAAGATAAGTTCATCTAGGAAGAGGAAACGAACACAGAGTTATCTGGTCAAGAAGCCTTTTAAAAATTCCTTTTTCTGAGCACGTATCTAGGGATACGAGTTAGTGTCGGATATCATATTTTTACTTGTTTTAATGGCTATATATTTCTGTTATCTTCAAGTTCATAACTTTTAACAGCCTCTCATTATTTAGAACGTGTTTTTTCTTCCATTCTCTCGTATAAGCTTAATTCCCAAGGGTTTGGGGGTGAGAAAGATGGGCGCACAATGTATTCCTATGAAAAATTCAAAGCAGTTTGTGAACCGTTGGAATTATGAATGGCTCAACTGCAGGAAAGTTTTCCCTACCATATCCTAACCCTCCCCCACTTCATAACCCTTTCCCACTGCTTTATTAAAGTTTACACCGACTTGATTTCTAACGTTTCCATAGCAACGAATTATTAAGATAAAAAGACTTGAAAAAAATCAAATTTGTAAGTAATTGTTCTATTAATAACAACCATGTATTGAATTGCTACACCGTGAAATGAAGGCTGAAGTTCAGCAGGCAAATCGAAGTTTCTGTTAGAGCAGCCTTTTTCAATGACGAACCATAATATTTAATCTAAGACTTAAGTGTATTACTAATCAAATTTATATTGGTAAATCGTCAAATGTCGCACCCAGAGTCATAATACATGTTTCTATGCTCAAATACCTATACATTTTTTTTATTCAAGCGTGTTTAATTAAAAAGCTGTTACTCTTTGAATTTATCCAATGGAGTGTTCCATAAGATATACAGAAAACAGCTATATATGTTAATATTTTACGATCATTTATATTTTTATTTCACACTTTAAGTATCACACATCAGTAGCTCACGCACCACTAGTGTTAAGGGAAGATTTCTCGTGAAGTTCCCGTTTCCCCTGCCATCATTTCTATATTTATTTATTTACTGTCAATAAAATTAATTACATAGATAGGAAGTCGTACTACCGCTGTGATGTTTCTATGGATTTTGATCGATGGCAGACAATTATTCATTCATGAAAAAGTACTTATGGTTCATACTTATGTATGTCTACGCTTCACAGGCTCGCTCTCTCTCCTTTTAATGTGTATTAATGCTACGTTTACTTTTCGAAATTGTTTGCAAGACTGTAAAAATGATATTATGCTAATGTTAGCGAAACTATAAAAATAAACAGTGGAAGTGTTTTGTGATGCTATGCAGTTAAGAACCTTTGAAATGTTTGCAAAACTATAAAAATAAGAAACCAGGGACATCTTTGCGACACAGTGAAAATAAAACCATGGAAACATTTTGCGATACTATGCACATAAAAATATCGAAATGTGTGCGACGCAATACAAATAAAACCATGCAAAATGTTTGTAAAACTATACAAATAAAGCCATGTATATGTTGGCGATAATATGAAGATAAAAACCATGGAAATGTTTGCAACATAATACAAATAAAACCATGAAAATATTTTCGAAATAATTAAAAAAAATAATTAAAGCAATATTTGCGAAACAATAAAAATAAAGCCATGGAAATATTTGGGTAACAATAAAAATGAAACCATGAAAATATTTGCGAAACAATAAAAATGAAACCATGGAAATGTGAAACGATAAAAATGAAAGCATGGAAATATTTGCGAAACAATAAAAATGAAACCATGGAAATGCGAAACAATAAAAATGAAACCATGGAAATATTTTCGAAACAATAAAAATGAAACCACGGAAATGTGAAACGATAAAAATAAAACCATGGAAATATTTGCGAAACAATAAAAATAAAACCATGGAAATGTTTCGCGATACAATAAAAATAAAACCATGGAAATATTTGCGAAACTATATAAATAAAAACCACGGAATTGTTTGCTACACTATAAAGATGAAACCATGGAAACATTTGCGACACAATAAAAATAAATCTGGCAATGTTTGTGAAACCTACAAAAATACATTTATGGAGTTTTTTGCAATACAATAGACATAAAACTATGGAAATATTTGCGACATAATAAAAATAAAACCAAGGAAATGTTTGCAAAAATTATGTAAATAAAAATAATTAAAATATCTTGCAAAACATTGAACATAGAAACCATGGAAATGTTTTGCAATAGCCTATAATAAATATAAAACCATGGAAATATTTACAACATTACAAAATTTAAAACCATGGAAATATTTGCGATACAATAAAAATAAAACCATGGCAATTTTTCGCGACAAAATAAACCTAAAACCGTGGGAATATATGTGACACAATAAAATTAAAACCATGGAAATATTTGCGAAAAAATAAAAATGAAACAATGGAAATATTTGAGAAACTATATGAATAGAAACAAGATGAAACCATGAAAACATTTGCGACACAATAAAAATAAACCTGGCAATGTTTGTGAAACCTACAAAAATTAATCTATGGACTTGTTTGCGACACAATAGAAATAAAACCATGGAAATATTTGCGACACAATAAAAATAAAACCAAGGAAATGTTTGCAAAAGCATAAAAATAAAAATCATTGAAATATCTTGCAAAACATTGAACATGGAAACAAACCATGAAAATGTTTTGCGATAGCCTTTAATAGACATAAAAACCATGGAAATGTTTGCAAAAGTATAAACTTAAAGCCATGTAAATATTTGCAACATTACAAAATTTAAAACCATGGAAATGTTTGCGACACTATAAAATTAAAAACCGTGAAAATGTTTATAAAACTATAAAAATAAAATCCATGGAAATATGGTGCGATACTGTGAAGATAAAAACCATAAAAATGTTTGAAAAACTATAAAAAAATAACCATGGGAATATTTGTGACATTATAAAAATGAAAGTCATAATATTGCTTTTTGCGACAGTATGAGAATAAAGACCATGGAAATGTTTTACGATATTGGAAAAATAACATCCATGGAAATGTTTGTGGTACTATAAAAATAAAATACATTGAAAATACTATGAAGATAAAAACCATGGAAATGTTTACTAGGAAATCTTTTTGCGATATACTATGGAGACAAAACCATATAAATATTTGGGAAAATATAAAAATAACAACCATCGTGGAAATGTTTGCAACACGATAAATATAAAATCCATGGAAACATTTTCGATACTATAAAATAGAAACCAACCATGGAAATATTTTTCGATGTTATAAAATTAAAAGCCATGGAAATATTTTGCGACAATTGAAAAGCAGAACTATGTAAATGTTTTACGACTCTAGAATAATAAAAATTATGCAAAGTGTTTTGCGATACTAGGAAAATAACATGGAAGAAAATTTTTTGCAACACTATAAAAATAAAGCCATGATAATTGTTTGCACTACTCAAAAATAGACCATGAAAATGTTTGCGACAAAATAAAAATGAAAACTATGGAAATGCTTTCAGATTTTATGAAAATAAGAAATATGTTAACTACATTTACAGTAGAAATGTTTTATGGCCCAAGAAAAATAAAAGCCACGGCAATGTTATGTAATGCTACAAAAATACTGTAGATATATTTTGCGATACTGCAAAAATAAAATCCCTTGGAAATGTTTTGCGATACTATAAAAATAAAACACATTGAAATGTTATACGATACTATAAAAACAAAAATCATTGAAATATTTACGTTACCAAAAAAAATTAAAGGTATGGAAATGTTCTGCGATTTTATAAAATTAAAAACTATGAAACTGTATTCCATAATATGACAATAATAACCATAGAAATATTTAGCGAGCCAAGGAAATTAAAAAGCAAGAAAATGTTATGTGACACTACAATAAAAAAACTATGGAAATGTTTTGCGATACTACAAAAGTGAAAACTATAGAAATATTTTGCAATACCAGAAAAATCAAAACCCATTGAAATGTTTTGCTAGACTAGAAAAATAAAAGCCACAGGAATGTTATGTAATATTTTGGATATATTTTAGGATACTACAAAAATAAAATTCCTTGGAAATGTTCTGCGATTCTAGAAAAATAAAACCCCTTAAAATGTTATGCGATGCTAGAAAAATATAAACAACTGAAATCTTTTACGTTACAAAAAATAAAGCTATGGATATGCTCTGTGACTTTATAAAAATAAAAACCATGAAATTGTATCCAATAATAACAATAATAACCATAGAAATATATTGCGATCCAAGAAAAGTAAAAACCAAGGAACTGTTATGTGATACTACAATAAAAATCATGAACATTTTTTGGGATACTACAAATTAGAAACTGTAGAAATATTTTGCGATACCAGAAAAATAAAAATCCATTGAAATGTTTTGCGAGACTAGAAAAATAAAAAAATGGAAATATTTTGCAATACCAAAGAATTAAGAACTATGGAAATACTTTATGATTTTTTTTAAATAAAAGCCATGGAAATGTTTTGCGATAATATAACAATAATAGCTATGGAAATGTTATGCAATCCTAGAAAAATAAAAACCAAGAAAAAGTTACAGTATATAATGCTACAAAAAGTCAATGGAAATGTTTTGTGAAAACGTTTTGCAATATTTTGAAATATTTATAATTTCTTGCGAGATATTGTCTTTCATTTGCTGTTGGGTATGTCACGAAACCGGATTGAGAACTGGAGATTGCGAAGACCACATTGTTGAAAAGTGTCTACTGATGACATGATCTCCAAAGGTCCTTATAATTAATTGTTTTTCAAGGATGTTTCTTTAAGGGATCTGACCTCACAATCGAAAATAAACCTGATTGAGATCTGGAGATCGCAAAGATCATATTATTGAAAAGTTACTGATTACAAGATCACCAAAGATCCCTATAATTAACTGTTTTTCAGGAATGTAGATATGTGTAAGGTGTGGAGATCGAAGACCATACTGTTGAAAAGTATCTATTGATGACAAGATCACCAAATACCCGCGTAATTAATTTTTGTAAGGGATGTAAATATGTGGCGAAAAGTTATCTTGCATGAAGATTGTGTTTTTCACGTCGTGATTCCTTAATCTAGTGGTGACGAAACTTTGTAGCATTCTGTAGTAGCACTATTCAGTTTATATGACGTTCTCTGTTATTCTGTTGTTGTCTTCTTCGAAGAATTATAAATTTTGAAGTGAAGCCATACTATACAGTGATTCTAAAATCACGAAAAGCTTGTCGAATTAAGAAGTGGGGATCATTTGAGATCAGATTCTGCAGTTACGTGTGTTAACTTCATTATTCTTACATCAGTACTTATAAAATCGTTAAAGTTTTAATAAACAAAATGGTAGATATGGAAATGCAAAAGTAACAATTAAAAAATCCCGTTGCTTGCCAGATACAGTGATGTTTTTTTATACCTTCTTGAAATATTGCAATATTCGTAACTCTTTACAACATTATAAGTGACTTTTGAGTGACTTTATACTTGGAAGTTCAGATAATGAAGTTAGACTCAGTTGAAGGATCGTGATAAGAACCCAGCCCTGCCTCTCCGCTAGAGTTTTAATTCCCCTCTGCTCCAGTGAAATTTCCCTCGCCACTCGAATTCCAAGAGTTCATAAACTCGCGTTCGTTGAGATTAGGAAAAGTAGGTGGCACTTCCTCTCTGTCAACCTCTCTCTCGCTCTCTCTGAGTCTCTGTGTAGGGTTGCTGAATGCTCTGGACTGTAGAGGAAAGATAAATGCTGTTATGTCACTTCTTTATCTTCTTCTCCTCCTTCTCCCCGTAGTTGGGATACAACTAAAAGTTACTCTAATTATGCAACGTGTAAGACAGGAGGCGAGATGTCGCGCATGCGCAGATGTGCAACATGGCTTCCGTTTGTCGTGCATCTGCTGCATTGCCGAGTTTCTCCTCCCGTTCTTAATCTGGTTTTAAATATGCATTAAGATAAAAACAAGCAACACTCAACACTGACTCTGTTTTAATTGAGGTTTATAAATACTTTATAATCAATAGTTATTGCAAGGATGTTTGGAGCTGTTTTGCAGATCAATAAAGATGGGATTCTGGATGTAACAACAATGAACCATAATCATTTGTCGTCTTTTGTTCATTACGTACATTCTCGCTACATTTCACAACTTTACTTTTAATTGTGTCAAAAGTTAATATTGAACACGTTACATTATATTTTAGAATAAATAGTGAACCTTTATGTTGTGCAAAATAAGAGAACTCAATGAACATTTTATTTTTCAGAAATAGTGTAACAATAAAAATGGTAAGAACAGACCTCAATTTTAGTAATGATATCAATCTTAACATTTTAATTTTGGTCTGTTATGATTACCGTTTCGAAGCACGCTTTCTCAGATAATTTATTTTGTTCTGTGCTTCACATTTAATCATTATGTCCGTGTGATCACTTTATTTGACTCTGAATACCCTGGTCTAGTTCATAAGAATCATAAAACAAGAAAACTATTTGCCTCTGACAGTTTAATATTTAATTATGTTAAGCAAGAACAAACCGTTCTATGGAACACCTTTATACGAAAATCAGAAGATACTTTCACTGTTCGTCAGCACGAGGATAGCAATCATGCCTATCCACGATCTCTCTCATAGCCATTACTCGAAAATAAGTTCTAATCATGTTATACTAACCATAGACGGTTCCCCACTTATCTAATAATATCATCGTTCTCTTTCAGCGAAGGTTCAATTATATTAGAGTCACAAAAAATGAGTCAATTGATTCAGTCTCCTAAATTGAGACCATTCATATTGCCTATGGTTTTACCCTGGTTTCTCTCAGACGTTGAGCTTTACAAGAAATAGTCCACGGACTATTACCTATCCTATAGGGTAAAGATTGGTAATATTGTGATATGAGTAATATTGTGATAGTTCTTTTTGAGAATTTATTACAGTTTTACTGAGCGAGACGAAGATTGTTTTTTGTGTCAAAGTATTAAGGGAATGTTCGTGGACAAGTTGCTGCACAAAATCGGTCCTCCTCTCGCTCAGTAAAATTGTAATAACTTCTCAAAAAGAACCATCACAATATTATTCCTATCACAGTTTACCAACCTTTACCCTATACTTGCGAAGTATGTATTTAATGAGACTAACGTCAGTTTTAATGAGAAATGTGTTGAAGTTTAGGAAAAATTGAGAGTTTGAAACAGAGATCCTGACGAGCATCTTTTTTTGAGTTGTGAAACAAGCAATGCATCCTTGAATAACGATCTGTCTGATAAAACATTGCACTCACACTCTTTCTTTCAACTATTGTTGTTGTTCTTCATTTGTCTTCAATAACAGGAAGGGATAGAAGTAAGTAAAGCTTGGTTGGTCTCTTGTAGTAGCTTCGTTACATCACCACTTGGAAGCCAGAGGACAGCAGCTTCAGTCATGTGGGTCAATCCACTGACACAGATTTTCAAGCTCCTGCGAAAACTGTCACGGACTGATACAATTAATACGCACTGTAGACTTTCATTTCAGTCTGTTATGGATCTATTGTCCAGATTGTACTTCGATCAAAGTCAAAATTAACACAAGGTGGGGTTTGACATCTACATTTTGTAGAATCTGCATCAAAATCAAGACTGGACTTCACATTAACAACATTGTGAAGAATAATTTGTGTTATCGAATGTATAGATTTAATTTTTCTGATGTTTCGGACCTGCTCAATAGTTTCACTCTCAGAGTAGTACAGTTCGAGACTTGGGAGGGCTCACACACTTTGTTTTGTCTGTTATACTTGGCTCATTCAAACAACGGGCAAAGGGATTCAGCGAGCTTTTCAAGTCTCTAGAGATACGACTCTGATTAACCTTGAAGGTAATTCCGAAATTATGGAGAAATAGATTTCAGTAAAACGCTGGGAGGCCCAAAATCTTTCTCCAAAATCTATGTGTCTTGAAAGACTTGAATTTCAAACGGACAATTATCCATCTCCTAGATAGTAGAAGCACCCTTTAATATTCCGATAACTAACGCTTGAATGTTTTTCTGCTAACTTCCAGATTATTTTATTCAAAACTGAAAATATATTCAGTACACAAATTCCCCTTGAGTTCCTCTTTCACTGGTCTTATTAACGAGACCGTGGGGACGATAGGATCCTCAGCTGCTGTCCCCTGACTGCATGACATTGAGGTTAGGTTCACAGGTTGTGTTTGGCTACTGGCTGTGACGTAGTGGCCTATGTAGAGTGGTTGCTTCTTACAGGGTGGCAGGACCTGCGCTAGTTTAGACTGAGCTTGCGTCAACTACGAATTTATAAGATGAAAATTTATTCCGAGCCAGGATCAAACAGTGAATTTTACACTGTATGTGTACTTCAGTTCCTTATTAAATTATATTTTTAGTGTCTTTATAGTTTACATAACAACTTTTACAAAAATGCCAAAAAAAAAAAGATAAATATCTTGTTTGATGCAGTAGTCTCACCTGTGAGATTTTTCTGAAAGCTTGATATGAAAGGAAAATACATTGTCCTGCATTAATATTGTTTTCCGTAACATAACTTCCAAATACAGTGCTATGATTTCTTGCTCCATGCGGCCAGTATGCAGAGCCATATTCCCGGGAGTGCTGAACACATTATCCCGAAAAATACAACAGACATAGGATGTATTATCAGTACTTAACTGTAGTTATTTCTTGAAATACTGACCATTTAACGTACGCATTCTTGACAGCTTCATTAAATAGTGTCGTTCACACGACAAAGTTCATAATTTGAAATTTATGTTACCACCCTACAAATATTATCTTCATACATCTTGATTACACAACTTTTAACACTGTATCACTTCGGAATATGTATTATATGACTTATTATATAACAAAAGTAGACAACAAACACACATTCAAAGTATACAGAAAACCCACAACAACAACACACATACACAACACATCCAACCATCCAACACAACACAAACAAGCTGCATTCCGAACAATGGTACACAGACTACTCAACATACCAATGATCCAACATGATTACAACGAAGATCTAAACACAATCAAACACATAGCACAAGAAAACGGATACAACCCTAACATAATAGACAACATAATACGTAAGACAAAACACAATCACAAAAAAACATAAGAATACAACACAAGCACAAGTACATCACACTAACATACGAAAACAAAAACACACACAAGATTGAAAACTCATTCAAGAAAGTAAATTACAACATCACATACAGAACAAATGATACTCTACGAAAACATCTCAACACACAAACAACACAAACAAACAAATACAACCACACAGGCGTATACAAACTCAAATATAACACTTGCAACAACTTCTGCATAGGATAGACAGGCAGATCATTTCAAACACGTAACAAAGAACACATCACAGCCATAACAAAATTACAAAACACTTCCACATATGCAGAACACATCACAAATGCTAACTACACCTACAGAGACATTAACACAGACATGGAAATACTACACATCCAACCAAAAAGCCAGAAACTAAACACACTAGAACAATACGAAATATAGAGACACATAAAAACACACCCCAATGAATTCTCAACACACAACTCAATTTCAGAACACACACACACTCTTTGACTCCACATTACACCACACGAACACACCCTCACAGGAAACAAAACAAGAGGCGCCAAGACCAACAACGACCAGTTCTGAGGATGACCCATAATAGGTCGAAACATGTAAACCAGGTACGATAGAATTTAACACAAGAAAGTCATATAATACATATTCCGAATATTATCTTCATTTTACGTCCAATGTGTGAGGACTGATTTTCTAAAACGTGTCTTTTCGGTTTCTCCACAAATAAAATTCGCGGGAAGTGAAGTCGGGGAGGTGAACCGTCATAATAATCGAACTCTATCTTCAATCACAGTTCTTAAATAATTTATTTAAGCCGAGATTATACGGGAAATGACGGAATCTTGTAGGAAGACGTAGTACCATGAACCAGGAGTAACACTCAACCTATTCAAACGATCACGGTTGAGCTGGAGTATAGTCTCTGCCTATTTCCTTCAATGAAATTGTCGTACCTTCGGCTTGTCATACAGACGGTCCGGGTTCGAATCCCTGTGAAATCTTGTGGCTGAGAAAGTAACAGTTAGGTTTTTTCTCAAGGTTCTCGCATTTCTCCATGGTAGGCAAATACATCATTGTGTCAACTCAAGATTTCCATATCATTAACTATTCATACCATTCTCTGATCTCCGGCAGACGAAGCGCATACAGGTCCTGTTATAGACACGAATGGTGGGGTTACCTGCTCGCAATCTAAATATACAGCGAACTCTATCGAAATTATTTGGGGTTAAGAATGCGCTTAGCTGCGAGGTTAGTACACATATCAGGGATAGTTTTCATGCTGTAAGACCAGGTACCAAAATAAATAAATAAATAGCTCTGCTTACATGTCGCACGGAACCTCTTAGCAGCCGGACATCAAGAAAAAAATATCAATGTATTTCTCGCTATAAAAGTAATAAATTGTAGTTGTATTCTAAATTGTTCATTAAATTGGCTTTAATTTTCATAATATTAATCAGCACTTCTTATAATTGTTTTAAAATCCACTAATTTAGAGTAAACTGGATGATGTTAAAATAGGAAAACATATTTGAATGCTTTGTTAACAGAAAGTTCCTCCTTACTTTAATGAACTACAATTTTCAGACCAGCATATCATTTATCCCTCTCTGTTCTTTAAAAGAAGCATACGAATATTTATGCAACTTTATCAGGAAAAATTAACAGAGTATTTACAAATGTAGTTTACAGAATGATAAATATCATCTCAAAAAATAACTCACATTACATTGTTTTACTTAAATTTCGTTTCAGAGATGAACGTAGCCTATATTTAAAAAATGATTAATATGCACTTCACAATCGAATGATTCATAGAATTGCAGAAAAATCTAAGAAATTCACATTTGATTGTCACAGGTAACATCCTGATCGTTATAAGAAATCATTGCATATTATTATGTATTTATTCACACAGAGAACATTCAGATCGAAGGAATTACTTTAAAAATGCATTTTTGTTACATATTTAAGGAACTCATTATTTTTAAGAATAGAAGATCTTAGGCAGATCGATTCGTTCACTAAACATTTTTAAGATATCTGACAAAGTGAAAGAATAGGTTACTGTAGATGAATTGAACATAAATATCGGATACGAATTTCAAATATTTAACTTAAAACATAATATAACTTAAAATAACTTGCGTTTGCACATACCAATACAGTGAATGAAAAGTTTTAAGCTCCCTCAATAGTTTAAAAACTGTAAACCACTTAGACCGGCAGCATACTGTATCGGACATTCTGTCTCGGACAGGACGGTTTTGTCTCGAACCGCTTGGTATGACATTGTTACACGCATTTTTATGAGGCTGCAGTATACTGTATCGAACATTTTGTCTCGGCCAGGACGGTTTTGTCTCGAACCGCTTGGTATGACATAGATTACACGCATTCTTATGAGACTGCAGGATATTGCATCGAACATTCTGTCTCAGACAGGACGGTTTTGTCTCGAACCGCTTGGTATGACATTGTTACACGCATTTTTATGAGGCTGCAGTATACTGTATCGAACATTTTGTCTCGGACAGGACGGTTTTGTCTCGAACCGCTTGGTATGACATTGTTACACGCATTTTTATGAGGCTGCAGTATACTGTATCGAACATTTTGTCTCGGACAGGACGGTTTTGTCTCGAACCGCTTGGTATGACATAGATTACACGCATTCTTATGAGACTGCAGGATATTGCATCGAACATTCTCTCTCAGACAGGGCGGTTTTGTCTCGAGCCACTTGGTATGACATTGTTACACGCATTTTTATGAGGCTGCAGTATACTGTATCGAACATTTTGTCTCGGACAGGACGGTTTTGTCTCGAACCGCTTGGTATGACATAGATTACACGCATTCTTATGAGACTGCAGGATATTGCATCGAACATTCTCTCTCAGACAGGACGGTTTTGTCTCGAGCCACTTGGTATGACATTGTTACACGCATTTTTATGAGGCTGCAGTATACTGTATCGAACATTTTGTCTCGGACAGGACGGTTTTGTCTCGAACCGCTTGGTATGACATAGATTACACGCATTCTTATGAGACTGCAGGTTATTGCATCGAACATTCTGTCTCAGACAGGACGGTTTTGTCTCGAACCGCTTGGTGTGACATTGTTACACGCATTTTTATGAGGCTGCAGTATACTGTATCGAACATTTTGTCTCGGACAGGACGGTTTTGTCTCGGAGCGTCCGATTATATACGCATTCTTACGAGGCTGTAGCAAACTGTGTCGTATATTCTTCCCAGGACATTCGTCCAATACAGTATGCTGCAGTCTCAAAAGAATGCGTGTAATCACCGTCACTTCGAACTGTCCGAGACAAAACTGTCCTTTCCATGAGAATGTCTGATGCAGTATGCTGCCGGCCTTAGAAAAGAAACATAAATCTTACAAATAAATAGCTGTATTAAACAAATTTCAACTGCTACAAATAATATCTATTGTATGAAGGATGATGATGATATAACTAGCGTGGGTCCTGAATGCCTTTTGTAAATACACTATTTAACCACCATAGAAAAATGTTGTGTTGTGATAGTCGTTCTGTGGCTGTTACGAAACATTGACATGTGTAAATGCGTTCGATTTATTTGGCTGTCTGAATATAATTATACATATTGTTCTGTACTAGTTCTTCCAAACAAATGTTACCATAATATGAGTAGTTAGATTGCATTTTAAAATTAACTATTAAATACCTATTTCAAATATAAATCTTAAGCATGGCATGTCCCAAAATATCGGCTTCTGCAATATCTAGAAACACAGACACTAACACTGTCGGACATACGACGGAGCTTGTTCCTTGGTTTTTGAAATTGGCAATATAATTCGGACCAGCAAAATGCATAGTTATTTAATTTTATTCACACTGAATTAATAGCATAGGCTTCCAAACGCAACAACTAGACAGCATTGAATCAGCAGAAACTTTCGATCACTAACAGTTGCAAGAATTTAGTTGTTAGTCATGGCACTCAGTTACTAAACATATGATACTATATAGATTTTCAAAAGTAAAAGGTTTTAAAACTTTTCGTATGTTCGTTAATGTTTATGAAGTCTTCAAAATGCGGACACTGCTCCTTTGCTGAAAAAATGTTGTTACGCATATAAGCATTCAGATGTCACACAAGTGTGTGTTTTTTTTAAATACAGTTATTTTTAATTTGTTGTTAATTTGTACGAAAAATTACTAAATATGGCAAACATACAGAAAATTTTCAAAAATAATTTTTCCTTAAAATTAGTCTTTAATATGTGGACAGCATATTGCATACCGTTCACTGCATAATTGTATTACGATTATTTTTAGTTTTGTAATATTCGTATTGATATTAAAACTATCGATTTCAGAGAGTTATTAATGTGGAAAATAAATTAATGTTTATTGATTATGTATACAGGGTGGAACATAAGATATTACATTAATTGAGGGCTTTGCCGGAAGGAAGGCGGATAGACCTATACGCCCTTCTTCGGGAAAACGATTTAAAATGTAGTGAATAATTCGCTAATTATAGTAGCGAAATTTTGTTTTGATTGTACTGTACATACCTGCAGGACAGGGCTGCGTGCGTGTATAACATTTTATTCAGGTGCGTTTTAAAATCTTAGATTGCACGTATCTCAATTCGTCATATTGACGTATACGCCCTTTTTCCGGCAAACCCCTCAATTGTAGGATGTCATTCCTTAAAATATAACGAACAAAAAAGTCTAATATCATTTTGCTCGTTTTTGCGAGGTTTTTGAAGAAATAATACTTTTATGCCGACATTTCGATCGCGAATTTTACGAATACTGTTTAAAATACGCTGTACGTTCAACTGCACACTAATGCAATGTAAACATCACAACAGCTGATCAGTTGCGAGTACTACGCAAACGGTCTGCTGTCTCGACAGCGATGCCAGATTTTTAGACCTTCTGTACGCGACTCGACATTCAATGTTTCCAATGTTTCTTCAATCGATTAATTCGTTATCTGTGAATTTTCTAAATAAAATACTGCTGCAACATGAACACAATAAACGTTCTCTTCGTTGTTATACAAGAAATTAAACAGTATTCGTAAAATTCGCGATCGAAATGCCGGCATAAAAGTCTTATTTCTTCAGAAACCTCGCAAAAACGAGCAAAATGGTATTAGACTTTTTTGTTCGTTATATTTTAAGGAATCACATCCTACAATTAATGTACTACCTTATGTTCCACCCTCTATAACCACACATTCATAAAAATAAACACTTCTGCATACAAAATAATAAGAGATGTAGTGAACTGTCCGTCGTTTCACGAATAATTTTGAAGGTACGAAAGATCTCTATCCCGCCACCAAACTCTCTAACCTTATCATCGGTTTAACTGTCACCAGATCTGTCACAGACTTCGACTTATCTTTGTCGCTTTGCTATTTCCTGGTAATTTGAAACTACTCTTGCCAGCATTAACAAATCGACAATTGAAGGGTTCAAAGCCATAGCGGGCCAAGCGACATTTATTAAAAACGGAGAAAGCAAGGGTTAAAGTTAAGTAAATACCATAATTTAATGAAGATTGACATGTCATTTAGTTTTAATGTGCATACTTCATCTTACTTGCTGTATGTTTCGTTAAATTATGGTAATCACTTAATTTTAACTCTTGTTTTCTCCGATTTTAATAAATGGCGCTTGGCCCGCTATGGCTCAGAACCCTTCAATTACGATATCTGTATAAAATTACTGAAATTAAAGTATGGTGGTTTGCATCTATGTACAAAAACTTCAGAGTCATTTCATTCATTGTAGGTATGACCTATTATATGGATTACCTATAAAAATTGAATATTTACTAAATATTCTTAAAAATGCTGCCAAGTAAAAGCAAACGTTTATTCAGTAACAATAATTACTTACACTAATAATATTAATACTGTTTTAAACGACAATTATGTGCTTACATTGAAACATCTCGTGTTTTTTCCTAAGGAGACAGTGTCAAAATTTTCAGCATTAAAGTTAACGAATATATGAGCAGTTTAAATTATCTGTTACTTTAGAAAAATTGTCATATTTATAAATTAGTTGTAACTAGCAATTAGACGCTGCTAATATTCATTATAAACTCATGTTAATGTATTATACAGCCTCTTGTGTTGCCAGTTGTATTGAACTGTTCATTCCACCAACTCTAGGGCGCTACGAAGCTCACCAAGGACGACATCGAGAGAGTGTTTTCTCTTTACGACAGGGTAAGTATTGTTTTTTTTTTATTCAATATGATATAAAGTGTGCAGATGAAGGAAAAAATAAATTCAAGTGATTATGAAAGGTTACTTTCCATCTACACTGCAAAGAGAAATAATCGTAATCAATATTCCCTCTATAGTGCGCGAGGGCGTAATTTTTATTTATTTATTTACTAGCTGAAAGTACCCGGCGTTGCCCGGGTTTTCCTTTCTGCTTCTGTTTTCAAATGAACTGTTTGTTAAATTTTCGAAAATTTCGGAAACCCAACTATAGACGACCAAAACGAATTGTTTTACTAAGCATTCCTCGCACATAAAGATGAATCTTTACTTAACTTCACTTACATGAATTAATACTCCTTAGCCAAATGCCTGCCAGGTTTAACTAAATTTAAAACAATTGTAGATCAGGCACCGAAAAGAAAATATTTCATCATGTGCCTGACGTTCAACTTTGTCTTAAATTTATATATTTATTTGTTTTGTTTATTTATCTCTGCCGGTCAGTTACCGCTAAATTTCAAGTGCTTTATCTTAGTCGTGGCTGTCAGCGTATTAAACACCATTAATTTTTCTGCTGTCTCCTTTCCTCCCCGCCACAAATGTGACGTTGTACAGAGGCAGAGAAAAAATAATTATAAGATCTGTACATTTAACTGAAGCTGTGCTGACATACATTTCACGTAATTTCATATCTATGTGTGCTTTCACTTGAACTTCAGAGACAGCTGAAGGTAATTAGAGAATTCCCTCGTTCCCAGTCTGAATCGTTGGGGTGCCATCGTGAGCCTAAATTTATCTACCGGTCGTACCAAAGAATCAATATATACTGTACGTATGTAATTCAATTTATATTTTTTACCCTTTGACAGCTGTACGCCCACTTATATCATACCAGGGCTTTTTAAAATATGACTTAAGATATAATATCTAACAAATTTAGAACATATTAAATATATTGCTTTTTATTTTATATACAGAATGCAGATAGAGTATAATTTTGCAAGAAGTCATTGTTCAGCATAAATAATAATATTCTGAAAGACATCCTATGTTATAGAAAATGAAGTCACCGTTCTTTCCACAAATCTTGACATACTACACTGGCAACCTGATTACACAGATAAAATTTCGCAATAACACGTTATTGGACATGGGCAATAATATTTTGAAAGATATATATTTTAGAATTAAGTAGTATATCGAAATGATAGCCGTCCAAATCTTGGATTTAAAATATCGGCATCCCAATCAATTCAAATGAAAAAAAAAATAAAGAAAATGTAAATTAATGTCTTATTTTCAGTGGGCTTACGTATATTCACATACTACATTAGGAACATGACAGAAGTCTCATTGATATGCATACAATTCGTTTTCCCGTCTTTTGTTTAAATATGTATATATGTTTAGGTGTGCTCACTTGAAAGCAAGTTACGCAATTATTGACAATATGAAAAACACGGAGATTTAAGTGAATGTCTGCAAATTTGAGCGACTATCCTTGAGCTTTATTTTACTACGGTCATTACGAATGCTAGTTGCACTGAAATGGCAGTTGCTTAAAATCGAATGGCATGTTACTGGCTATCATAAGAATATGTGGGATAAAAACATCTTTTCCTTTCCTTTTGCCAGTTAATACTGTCACTTCTATTACGTTTGGCATGAGTTTTTTCACACCAATTCCTGTTCCATTGCATAGTTCTTGTGGATAAATATTTCGCAATAGTACTATTGGTGATTCAATATTAAGTATTAAATTATGTGTTGGCAATCCTTGTGATTTCAAAGAATTTAAGAATTCAGTTTGATAAAACACAGTCTGCTCACTATCTACAACTGTCTCGAGAAACACATAATACGGTTCTGGACTGCATAAAGATACTTACTGCATGAATAAATTGTCTAGATTTTGGCCTTCATGATGTATCTACAATGTTATTTTATATCGTTTTGCTTTTTCCATGGCCTCATGAAAGTCGATGTTGAATACAACAGACAATAATAAAGAACAATTGACTATAAAAGATTGCATTTTAGTATTATACATGAATGTTTGATAGTATTTATTTTTTTTTTTTACTTTTTTAATCAATTTAACGTCCATTTTAACAATTTTAATATAGCCTATGTTCTCCTGGTTATGAAGGTTAAATGTGTAAACTTTGGTACATATTGATCAAAGCGTGTAGATTTGTATAGGGAACATACATACATACATACATACATACATACATACATACATACATACATACATACATACATACATACATACATACATACATACATACATACATACATACATACCCACATTCACTTTTATATATTAGATTTATGTATTTATTTATTTACTTATTTATTTAGTTTGTTTATTTGTTTGTTTATTTATATACTTATTTATTTATTTAGTTTGTTTATTTGTTTGTTTATTTATTATTTATTTACTTATTTATTTATTTACTTATTTATTTAGTTTATTTGTTTATTTATTTATTTATTTATTTAACTTATTTATTTATTTACTTATTTACTTATTTATATATTTACTTATTTATTTATTTTGCTTACTTTATTTATTTATTTATTTATTTATTTATTTATTTATTTATTTATTTATTTATTTATTTATTTATTTATTTATTTGCTAATAATTGTAACAAAATATAATATAAACAGAAAAAACTTTAGCTCACCCCTGAAAGAGTAGAACTTGTGCTCAGGGGCGGATTCCTGAATTGAAATTAAGTAGTATATGATAAAATTTGTCTTATGTCTGCTACACAATAAGAATATGTAAATTTAAATTTACAATTTTTCATTATTTATAAAATTCATACCTAACTTTTTTAGTTTAATACTAGAGATTAGAATTGACAGGATTAGGATATTTAAATATAAATTTGTTATATATTCTTGCGGTTTTCGATTTTTATGTATGAATTTTATTAATACAATATAATAAATTTGTCTTATTTTAAGAACATTGAAGTCTAAAATCAATTTGTGAAATGGAAAACCAATAGGTTTATGAAGACATATTTTAATTATTTTCTCCTGTAATAAATAAAAATACTCCCCTCAGCACTGAATTGTTGCCTCTTAGCTGAAATTTTGTTTTCGAAAATTTGTTGAAAGCATTTTTAAAGTATCTCGCACCTTTTAGGCCGAGTAAAAATTTTCTACTCTGAAGTAGTAGTATAAGGAACGTTGATTATTATAATCCTATTAAACGATCTAGTGAATATCATGATTGTCTGTAATGCTATCGTAAGACTCATAAGAGTCTGAACACAAGAATTTATAGATATAGTGCGTCCACACAGAAGTTTAACATTTGACGTTAATATTTTGTTCAGTGTTAATATTAGTGCGTTAATTTATTTTATGCTCGACCATGCCGAAATGTAGTAATTATACACCTGGTAGCAGCCCTTTAATGGACCTCATTAAAGTACACCTATTCATTAAAGTTCAGGTGTTCCACCAATCAGAAAATACCATTGTAGCAATATGAAAACGCAAGTATCGATTATTCTCGGATATGCAATCGAAAGACAACTAGCGCGAGATTAAACAATATTAAACTCAGTCGAAAAAAATAACACACAAATTAACATCAATTCACCGTCATCTTCCAGACTTTCACAAAGGACATTCCCGCAAATTCATTTCACCAATTGCCGGAAAAAATCAATATGGTCGAGCATAAAAAGTCGTATGAAACTTGACTGTAATGGTAATTAAGACCCTCGTAATTACTACCATTATAGCCTCGTTGCATAATGTACTATAATGTTATACTTACGTTTACCTGCACCGATTAAATCAACATCCTAATCATTATGCATTAAATTTTCTGGATAATAGTCAAACAATAAGAAGACTTAAAAGGACCAATGCTCTTGACCTTCCATTCATTTTTACTACAACTATTTGAAACAATTTTATTTTTCTTTTGGAGTGTTGTTATGGGATAACATCTCCACTCATGTCATATTCTTTTATAATATTTACTTATTGTCTATTGAAAACAGATTGTAAATGTGGAATAAGTGTTAAATAAAAAAAATACTTACGTCACGATCTTCATAATATGTATCTACGGACTGACCGTCTGACCGACAAGATTAATCCAACAAACGTGAGCAATACAGGGAGAAAGTGAAATAGCCTTGCAGATTTCCAGAGCGAATAGCTCATGTTATATGTAACAAAAAAATATAATATATTGTTGGAAAGTTTATAGTTTTTCAGAAAAAAAAAGTTTTTCCCAAATGTTTAACAATTATTGCAAGTAAGATCGTGATTTTTATCCATATTGATAGGAAATCTAATAAAGAATAATTTATCCCTCTGGCGTATTTCAATAACTTGCACGGTTTTCGTGTAAATTTAATTTTAAAAATCTCTAAATTCAAGCCATTGCACAATGCGAGCAAGTGGCAACGTTTTTTGCAGAGAACAGCTTACCTACCAGAGTGCTGCATTGGAGTTAAATCGCTCGCTTGAACTCGGTCGAATGTCGCACCCTCGAGTGAGATAAGATCGGTCGTGATATGCTCGTAATAAATAGAAGCACAGTACAAGGTCATCTCACCGACATGTCTTATCTTGTATGGAAGGCGACAGATAAGATACACATATGTTTTGCTCACACTGTAAAAATAAGGCTTTATTTTCTGCGTTTATGACAAACGCTTAATGGAACAGTCAATGGAACGTACCAAAACAGTAACATGAAGTTATAAATAAAATAGTATGAAAAACTTCGATATACAGTTATTATTGCTAATTAATAATTATTCAATATTTGATTTACCACATATATAATATTATAGGTCTATACATAGTGTTCCGCCTATATACTGCGAAAATGTAGAAACGTTTTACAAAATATTATTGATATAGCAGTAGATTACTAACAATATTAGTACAGAGATAACGTCACAGAAAATTTAATAAAACGAATAATCATGCTGCACAACTGTTACAGACGCAAAGATTGATACACTAATTATTAGAGATTATTATTATTACTAGAAAACTTGATACGGTTCTTGCAATATAGTGATTGTGTTCTCCGTTTATAATAATTACATTTACATCCAATAGCATCTATCAGATGTGGCAAAAAGAAAATCACTCCTTTTTTTTGGGGGGGGGGACTTTTACCTACAATATTTATATTACATTTTAAAGGAAGTTTTGTAGTAGTTGTACTATGGAAAGGTTAGTTAAACACTGCAAAGTTTTGAAATGATAAACATCTATGATGTTACTACACAGTTCATCACTGTAACAAGAACGAATGTCTAACGCTCGGCTTATACCGTTCGAGGATTTATCGCTCGCGACAATTTTACCCATCATGCATGTGCGCTACCTATCGGATTATGCTATGAACTACTTGGCGCTCGAGCGAAAACGTCCGATGCAGACCTCTGTCACCTACCTAGACACACGAATTCATTGACCTCTTACATCTGTATCACGAGTAGTGTGTGTTAGCAATGATGTTGCCGGACTGCTTTAATCACAAAACATAATATAGGTTTTCTATTCATTTACGAGTACCCTATCGTCCCTTTCAATCTGCAAGGTTATTTCACTTACATCTTGTATAACTAATATAATATCGTGTTGATCTAAATGAGGGAAATTCTGTGTGGGAAAAAAAAAAAAAAAAAAAAAAAAAAAAAAAAAAAAAAAAAAAAAAAAAAAACGAACTCGAATCTCAAAATCTCTAGATAATAGAGATTGCATTTACAACATCCAAGAGTGTGTGGTCGGGTATACAGGGTGTTTCATGATTACATGTACAAAAAGCAGGGGTGACTAGAGGACAATGAAACACGGCAAAAAGTTCTAATAAACACAGGTCCGAAAATCAGTTGAATCGGGTTTTTGAGAAACCACTTAGGCCTAAGTCACGAAATAAAAAGTTTTTGGAAAACACAAAAAACTGTTTAAAAGAAATGCATGAGTTAAGAATTGGAATATTTGAAATGAGAAATTTTGGAAAGAAACAGAACGAATAATTCTGTATGCAAAATAATATTTAAAAATAGAATATTTATGTTTGAAAATGTTTGACTTGTGGAGTTTCTCAAAATCTGGTAAAGATTTAACAGAACAATCTATTTCATTAAATAATTGGAAATTTTGCTCAAAAATAGGCTAACACGAATTTGATTCCTAAAACCGATCTTTAGAAGATTGGTCTTCTTATTGGAGCTCGTGGTGTGATTCCCAAGTTCTTTGAAAGCTTCAGGAAGACTTTTGAACTACCACAGACACTTACTGCTGACATCATAACTTCAGTTTTGAAACGCTCTTGCCAAATTCTGAGTCATCATATTCACTCTGTTTAATTTTTTTTATTCACTTTATATTCATATATGTTTATTTTAATTTTCTTTATACAAAATTTATATAAACATTTAATATTATAAAATTCATGTAGGAGAGTATACTGAGTCCTTCTGGGCTACCTCCAATGGAAGGCAGTTATTATCTTATCTTCTAGAGTGTTTCTTTATAATTCTCATGTACTCATGAACTCTGTCCGACAAATGTCGAAAATGTTTGTTGGGCGTTTTTCAGTTCTCAAAGTTCTTAATCATCCTGCAGTGTTTAATCTTGTTAGAAAATTTAGAGAGATTGAAAATGTATACTCCTTAACACGGAAATTTGTCGCTATTCGGAGAACAAATCTCAGCTCGGGAATCACCGTGTGCGCTGTGTTTACAAGCGTGCATTTTACATAGAGAGATTTGAAGCCCGGCCTTTGTAACGAGGAGAGCTCTATCGCTAAGCCATAAAGGCTTCGTAAGGAATATGCCGTTTCGTGACGTATAAATACGTCGCTGCTACGACCTTGCTTCATCCTCGGACCTCGATGCGTAATATTTCCCCGTATGAATCTCACGTTAAACCGAATGACAGACAAATTCACGCTACAGGAGAGCGATCATTTTCCGTGTCAAAGGGTGTAAAAGACAAAAGCGCAGGGTGAGGTGTAAATACTTTTTATCACCTAAGCAACCTTGAATGATGTAACATTATAATGTGTAGAAGGTTTTTAAATAAAATTGTGTATTTTATTTTTATTTTTGGTGTAATAACAGTTAGTGGTAATGATGAGTGACTGTCCAAGAGATTATTTTGCGACTATTTTTGGGACCGCACGACGAGAGCTGGTAGCGCAGCTGCCGGTAGTAAAATAATGAAGACTTGAAGTAAATAATGATCTAAGTGCCATTTTCAAACTTTTGAGGAAAATAATAATAATAATAATAATAATAATAATAATAATTATTATTATTATTATTATTATTATTATTATTATTATTATTATTATTATTATTATTATTATTATTTAATCTGGCAGAGCTAATGCCAGTAGGCCTTCTCTTCCGCCCAGCCAGACTCTAATTCTAATGGAATACAATTGGTTACATAGTTATTACATTAATATCTAGACCATAAAACAACATGAAAGTAAATAATGAAACTTGGATAAGTAATGTTAGTGTGACAATAATAAACATTGTTAAGAAATAGTGATAATAATAATAATAATAATAATAATAATAATAGTAATAATAATAATAATAATAATAACAATAATAATGATAATAATAATGAGATAATTTAAATATTTAATCTGTGATATATATATATATATATATATATATATATATATATATATAACCATTAAACATTGAGAAATCTGAAAGAGCTATTATTGTTAACAAGAATTGTTAGAAAAGTATTTCGTTAGCCTATTCTTAAATTGGTTTGATGTCTGACAGTCCCTGACATTACTCGGTAGGGAATTCCAAAGTCGAGGAACAGCCACAGTGAAAGAAGATGAATATGAGGATGTTCGGTGGGAGGGAATGGATAATATTGAGGAGTGTTGTGATCGTGTGTCTAGGTTATGATGGGTGGATACATTTCGAAAACGAGACGCAAGAGAGACAGGAGTTGAGAAATGCAATATGTGAAAGAGAAGGGAAAGACAGTGGAAAATAGGCCTATACCTTGAAGGTATTGGCACATAAACGTCTCACCATCTATGAAAGTCTATATTATGTCATGTCATGTGTTCCGCTCCGTGGCGTAGTGGTCTAAGGCATACTGACTAGGACTCGCGTTACGGAATGCGCGCTGGTTCGAGTTCGCATGGGGGAAGAAATTTTCTCATGAAATTTCGGCCACTGTATGGGACCGGTGTTCGCCCAGCATCATGATGGACTTGGCGAGCTACGAGAGGTAGCGAAATTCGATTACGAAATCCAGCTATAACGTCTGGGGGGGGGGGATCATCGTGCCAACCACATCCATTCTCATTGGATGATCGTCCACCTCTGCTTCGATATGTGGGCATGGGTGAGCAGTCGGCTGGTCGGTCTGGGCTCTTAAAAGCTGTATGCTACGTATTATTATTATTATTATTATTATTATTATTATTATTATTATTATTATCATTATTATTATTATTATTATTATCATTCCATTATGTCATGTTATATGACGTTACGTTACGTTATGACCAGACAGCGAAATTAAGTATTGTCCGATGAAACGGGTTCGCTGTTGCTTTGCTATAGGTATGGGTTTGAAACCTATTTTATCATTATTTTGAATCCTAATACGTAATACAGGGTTAATTTTTCACGTAAAAATCTTTTCCAATTTATACGAAATTATTGTGACTATCTTGCAACTAATTAGCACTGAAACTAGAAATATAATATTTTTATCACGATTTTTTTCGAAATTAATGCAAAATTCTGTGATCTCTAGCCCATGAAGTTAGTTATTCGTCTACTGCAACACACAACAAATAAACAACTGCGGTGACACCGTCTTACAAACTAAGACACAGTAGTTCAACGGGGCACGACCCACGCCTCCTTCTATTGTACACAATAGAGGGACTTGAACACAGTTAACCTGAAACCACCTGTCTCTCTCCCATCGGGCACTAAACTTCGCTGCCTTGATATGACTAGGGCCGTGACATCGGAATATTTGTATTAGTCTGAGGTGAACATAAGACGCCGGTCAGAATGTAGTCAGCGTTTCAAGTACAGGCAGCGGAAGCGAATTTGACACACCTAAGCAAGCACGTTCCGTGTTTTGTATACGATTATTGCGTGTTATAAAATCAAGACAATACAATCATTTTATGTAAGGATTAATATCGGAAAGGTCTAAAATGCTGGTGAGGTTGAGAATAATTGTTGGAAATCATACTTAAATTGTCACAAAGTGGTAAATATGTCTGAAAAGATGTTTTTTTTTTATTTAGAGTTTTTGCATTATAGTTTTAGAATGCCGAAAACGTATATGGTGTACAATTTTGCTTTCCCTATATTTAACTGTTACATTAATTTATTTATTGCATAAATTTCGTACCTTACTTTTCTTGCATGTCGTTCGTTTAGTTTCGGTTCCTGCTGCAATAAACAACAACAACAACATTCATTTTCAAAGTTTCAAATGAAAATGACCGCTGAGTGTCGGATAGTATAACCTTGTATGCGGAAAAACTGCGTTCAACATCGGCTGAAACCAAGGGCGCATATGTAAAATGTTTCACATGATCAATTTCATTTCTACATCAAGTTTATAATAATCGCACTTATCATCTGATAAAACTTTTGCAATTTTGCATAATGAATTGAAACCACCGTTTTTTTTTGTATTACTGTGTGATGTAGAAATGAAATTGATAATATGAAATATTTTACATATGCGCCCTTGGTTTCAACCGATGTAGAACGCAGTTTTTCCGCATACAAGGTTACACTATCCGACACTCAGCGGTCATTTTCATTTGAAACTTTTAAAATGAATGTTGTTGTTGTTTATTGCAGCAGGAACCGAAACTAAACGAACAACATGTAAGAAAAGCAAGGTACGAAATTTATGCGATAAATAAATTAATGTAACAGTTAAATATACCTAGAAAAAGCAAAATCGTACTCCATATACGTTTTCGGCTTTCTAAAACTGCAATGCAGAACTCTAAATATTAAAAAAAAAGAAACATCTTTTCGGACTTATGTTTTACCACATTTGTGAAATTTAAGTATGATTCCCAACAATTATTCTCAACCTCACCAGCATTTTAGACCTTTCCGATATTAACCCTTATATACAATTATTGTATTGTCTAGATTTTATAATACGCAATAATAGTATACAAAACACGGAACGTGCTTTCTTAGGCATGTGTCAAATTCGCTTCCGCTGCCTGTACTTGAAACACGTCGACTACATTCTGTCCGGCGTCGTATGTTCACCTCAGACTAATACAAATATACCGATGTCACGATCCTAGTTATGACATATTGTTATTGCAGTAAAAACGAAATTTTCAAGAAAATGACACTTAGATTCTCATTTACATCAAGTCTTCAAATGTTCCATTTATCGGTAAGATTCTAAATATGAACAATGTATAATGAGTAACAATTTGTTCGAAGTGTACCATAATGTGTGTAGATTTAATGATTGACTTAATAATAATTTGTGTTTTTTCTAGCTTCACTACAGGCCTTTTCAACTTCGAATTGATAAATGATACCTACTACACTACGTATCAGTACAGATGTTATTGTCATTGTCGATTCTTTCTGTTGAACATGACTCTCTTATTAAATTAAATTAGGTACTCCTGTTATAGATAAGTTTATATCGAAAATTACATGGCATTATAGAACTGCATTGCAGAACCAGTCGAAGAAATATTTTGCCACATTCTATGGCAATAATTTAATTAGCTTAAAATTGTGTGTTTCTTCTCTTTGAGGAACTTTCGACCAGGTCTTGCAGCTGAGTTCGTCTATTTACAAAAGTTGTTCAGTTCATGTGAAAACAGCAGTGTCTAAACCAGCTTTTGCAAAGTGTGGCGCATGACAGGTTAACTTCTGAGGCAGAAAATAAAACATGCTAGGGAAATTTAATTATAGTTTGTGAAGACAACTTCAGCACACAAAATAAAACCAGGAAACTCTACCTTACGTGCTCCAATATTATGTAATATAACTGTAGGTACGACCAAGTCTTCTCCTCGCCTTCATGAGTGTGAATTGCTCCAACAAATGCAACTACAGTATAATTGAATTAAGTAATATGATGAGATTGTTCAATACAGCCTACTCAGTGACGTTTAGGTGAAGATAATTAACTCTGTTTTAGGTGTAAATGTCATGTTTATAAAAGGTTATATATTATATTATATTATATTATATTATATTATATTATATTATATTATATTATATTATATTATATTATATTATATTATATTATATTATATTATGTAGCTAATCGGCGATGTATGCAATGGAGGGGGAAAGAAACTGACCATCCTAGCCATTATCTCCTGGCCTAGTTGCCTTATTGATATCACTTGTGAGATTCAGCCTGTCTTCGGACAGTTGACACAACAACAACATATATTATATTATATTATATTATATTATATTATATTATATTATATTATATTATATTATATTAGTCCACGCCTGTGGAGTAACGGTCAGCGCGTCTGGCCGCGAAACCAGGTGGCCCGGGTTTGATTCCTGGTCGGGGCAAGTTACCTGGTTGAAGTTTTTCCGGGGTTTTCCCTCAACCAAATATGAGCAAATGCTGGGTAACTTTCGGTGCTGGACCCCGAACTCATTTCACCGTCATTATCACCTTCATATCATACAGACGCTAAATAACCTGAGAAGTTGATATAGCGTCGTAAAATAACCTAATATTATATTATATTATATTGTATTATATTATATTATATTATATTATATTATATTATATTATATTATATTATATTATATTATATTACATTGCATTACACTAATATTATATTATATTATATTACATTACATTACATTACCTTACATTATATTATATTATATTATATTATATTATATTATATTATATTATATTATTATAATTACATTACATTACATTACATTACATTACATTACATTACTTACTTACTTACTTACTGGCTTTTAATGAACCCGGAGGTTCATTGCCACCCTCACATAGCCCGCCATTGGTCCCTATCCTGGGCAAGATTAATCCAGTCTCTATCATCATATCCCAACATTACATTACATTACATTATTATAATATCATGTCATGTTACATTATATTGCATTATATTGTATTGCATTGTATGGTACTGTATTGTATTGTATTACATTATATTATTAGTGTATTTTAATTTAAAGATTGGTGTAAACATTTATTTTTAACATTTTAGGATAACAACGGTACGATAGAGAATGAAGAACTCAGGGGCTTTCTGAAAGATTTACTGGAATTGGTTAAAAAGGTGAGCGCTCATCATTTGTCCTGTTATCTTATTTGAACTTTTTCATTGGTGGTAATAAAAAGTTAAGTCACGACGTACCGAATATTAGCTCTATTTTAGTCTTCAGGTGAATAAAATATGCAGTAAGAATAGTATACTATTCGTTAAAGTCGCTACAAACCCAACGAGTAAGACACACTATCTACCAAAAAGTAATTGGGCACTGTTTTTGCCCCTTTAGAACCTCGAGGTACCACCTCTTGTTGCTATAACAGCAGCCACCCTATCAGGCATGTTCTCCACTAGTTTGTGTAGGATATCCACTGGAATGCGTCGCCATTCCTCTTGCAACATGGCACTCAGTTGGACAATGGAAGTTGGCCGCATCTCCCAAGACCTCAATCACTGGTCCAATTCGTCCCAAAGATACTCAGTGGGATTGAGATCAGGACTCTGTGCAGGCCAGTCCAACCGGTAAACATTATTGTCTGCATACCACTGCACAGTAGCCACCGAAACAAGGGGCCAACTTCCATTCTCCAATGTTGCCAGAGGAATGGAAACTCTTTCCAGTGGGTATCCTATACAAACTAGTGGAGAGCATGCCTGACAGGGTGGCTGCTGTTATAGCAACAAGAGTTGATACCACGAGATTCTAAAGGGGCAAAAACAGTGCCCAATTATGCAAATCTAATCTTTCAGGTAAAGCTCCCTGTAAAGCAGATTTGAATAATTTCAAGGAAAAAATTGTTCCGGGACCGGGTATCGATCCCGGGACCTCTGGTTGAACGTACCAGCGGTCTCCCAACTGAGCTACCCGGGAACTCCACCCGACACCGTCTCAACTTTTCCCTTTATATCCACACAACTCGCGTGGGCTGACGAAACGCCAGAGACCCACATCGAGTGCACACAAACTCTGTGTGACTTGAAATTGTGGTTTTCTGTTAACGTACACAGTGACGTATATATTATGCAAATCTAGTCTTTCAGGTAAAGCTCCCTGTAAAGCAGATTTGAATAATTTCAAGGGAAAAATTGTTCCGGGGCCGGGTATCGATCCCGGGACCTCTGGTTGAAACCAGCGCTCTGCCAACTGAGCTACCCGGGAACTCCACCCGACACCGTCTCAACGTTTCCCTTTATATCCACACAACTCGCGTGGGCTGACGAAACCCCAGAGACCCACATCGAGTGCACACAAACTCTGTGTGACTTGAAATTGTGGTTTTCTGTTAACGTACACAGTGACGTATATATTATGCAAATCTAATCTTTCAGGTAAGGCTCCCTGTAAAGCAGATTTGAATAATTTCAAGGGAAAAATTGTTCCGGGGTCGGCTATCGATCCCGGGACCTCTGGTTGAACGTACCAGCGCTCTGCCAACTGAGCTAACCAGGAAAAGTTGAGACGGTGTCGGGTGGAGTTCCCGGGTAGCTCAGTTGGCAGAGCGCTGGTACGTTCAACCAGAGGTCCCGGGATCGATACCCGGCCCCGGAACAATTTTTCTCTTGAAATTATTCAGTGCCCAATTACTTTTTGGTAGATAGTGTATCTTTCTCACTCCATTTATTGTTCATCGAACTTCCTTTTTCAACATTAGTCATGGGAAGAATTTATTCAATCTAGGTCTCTTTGTGGTAGAATTGTTTTATATTATTTATGTTCTTATTATTTCTTTAGCCCTTATGATAATAAATTCCTAAAATAGGGACAACGCTACGACAGGTTTTTCAAAACATGAAAAACGTTACATTTCTTGTAGTTTTCCAAAGGTTCTGTCTTGCATTGTTGCGTAGTGAATGTTCCCAACTGAAACACCTTCTCTGTCATAGGACTACGATGCCCAGGATCTTCAGGACTTCGAGGAAACGATTCTGCGTGGAGTCGACTACAATCAGGACGGCAAGATCAACAGGAAGGAGCTGACAATGATCCTGCTGGCCCTAGCCAAGCACAATCAAGAAGAGGAAGCGGCAGCATAAAACCACGTAGCCACGCCATCCCAACACCAACACCCAGATCGCCATTCTTTTGATTTATTTTTATACGTATACGTGCGATGGACTTGCATGCCAGTGACCATCATGCTTCTAGTAACCTAATCGCGTATGTTGTAGGCTTCGTTAAATTCAGACTAGCGGGTCCATTTCCTTGATTTAAATAATTCAACTTAACAACTATTTCAACGACTTAACGTAACAATGTGTATGCATTCACAGTCTTAACCTATAGGCATCCAACAAACAAAACTCAGTGCGCAGAAACCAGCGGGCGTGACTGTCTCGCGCAGATGACATATGCTCCCTTTCCCAGCATGCTCCCCGTCTCCAATCACACCACCGACACTATGCGCATGCGCACTTATTATCTTCCTGTGCTGAACTGAACACGTGTTATTGCTGCAGAGTCAGGGAGTCGCATAGCGTTTTATATTAAATATTAATTTAATTTAAATATTTAAACTTTAAGTCTGAGGACAGTTCCAGTGAAAATAGATACCGATTGTGACTTAGAAAGAGACGATGTTGACATCTTGTAATGTTATATTCACTTAATTGGTTATTGTTACATCTGCTCTTTGAGTGCACATGTCCGCAACCGTAGCTGTTATAGCTATACCAATACCCACTTATTAAAGAATCCGCCTACTGCAGGGGGGTAAGAGGGGTATAGCATGCGCGGCGCGAGGAGTCTGAGCTGAGTTTTGCCTGTAGGATACCTATAACACGTAGTATAAGATGTTATTATTTAAATTAAGGTAGGTTGACACAATAAAAATAGACTTGCTTCATACCGGTACATGCTAGTGTACTCGAATGTCGCTGATAGCACGTGACACGTCTTGAAATATACAGAGTGAATCTAAGTAATTTCATTAATTTCATAGGGTTATTCTTTGAGATATTTCAAACAAAAAAGTTTAATATAATTTTGCACGTTTTTTGCTTCCTTTTCGAGATAAAAATTGTTTTATATGAAACATTTCATTGCGTGTTTTGGGAAAGCCGTTGATTTAATTTTCAATATGATCAGTCAATTTAACCCTTTGCAGCATAGTGGTTATTCAGAAGAACCACCGTTTTATTTCTTTCTGAATTTTATGGCACAGATATTCCACTAAGGAACCACCTGTTGAGTATACATAGAGATGCCATCTGTGTTTTGAAATTGTGTGCAGAGTTAAAATGTTGAAAAAAAAATTGATCGAAGCTTTGTTATGATCCTTGATATGAAAAATATAAAATAATAATTTGTGCTTCAAAAAAGTTAAGACAGCAGTGTATTATGATAATAAATGATTGAAAGAATTTTAGTTTTGTCCAAATGTGCAGAAATTTGAACCCAACAAAAGTCACAATGTAAAATTTCTTTACGTAACGAAAAGTTACATTTATTCGGATCAAATTTCTGCATATTTAAAGGAAAAAACTAAAATTCTTTCAAGCATTTATCTTATACACTGCTCTCTTAAATTGACTTGAGTATGTTGGGAATTAAATCAATGGCTTTCCAAAAATACGCTATGAAGTGTTTCATATAAAACAACTTTTATGTCGAAAAGAGATAAAAAACAAACAAAATTATATTAAAACTTTTTGTTTGAAATATCTAAGAGAAGGGCCCCTGAAATAAATGACATTACTTACGGTTCACTTGTACATGAGTAAAGACTGAGGCAGTTGTGTTCAAAAATTAAGTCAAGACGAAACAAAAAGAAGTTCACGCGTTCTGTACACGCGAGTGGATCCAGAAGAGGAAAGTTCTGGGAACATCTGGTAACATTTTTTTTAAAGAAAATTGGCTGTTGAGAAAATTCTCGAAAGTAGAGACATTATTTATAATAATACTGATCACTTCGATCAGCTTATTTTATTCCGACTCACTGAAAATGCGAATATTCATCTGTTGAGTTACAATATTCATTGTAGGAGCTCTTTCATTCTTCTTCTTATAACTTCCTACTTTGAAATTCCATAAGAAACGCATTATTCATACGACTGAAGCTGAGAGTAACATTATCGAATCAATTCCTTTTCGCCATTTTGCAGAGATTATTCGTACAGATAAAAATTGGTTGACTTCACTAGGAGGAGTCTAATTACAACATGTTTATAATATACAAGTAACGTCAAAGTAACTGCAGGCGCAACACTCGTACGAAGCAACTAACATCGTAACATCCGAGTAACTGCACGCGCAACACTCGTACGAAACAACTAACATCGTAACATCCGAGTAACTGCACGTGCAACACTCGTACGAAGCAACTATCATCGTAACATCCAAATAATTGCACGCGCAACACTCGTAGGAAGCAACTATCATCGTAACATCCGAGTAATTGCACGCGCAACACTTGTACGAAGCAACTATCATCGTAACATCCGAGTAACTGCACGCGCAACACTTGTACGAAGCAACTATCATCGTAACATCCGAATAATTGCACGCGCAACACTCGTAGGAAGCAACTATCATCGTAACATCCGAGTAATTGCACGTGCAACACTCGTACGAAGCAACTAACATCGTGTCGACTTATTTTAATGACTTGTACCGCCCATCTGCATTAAAAATGTCCGCTAATAATAAAATTGTTTGGTTGAAGATACTTCCATGAGGTTTTGATTGACGGACAGCTGATACATGGTTTAACAGAACTGGAGTAGTTTCATGTAGTTTTCATGGACACTACTTGCATTTGATTAAAATTAAATTGTACTGAACACTTCAACACAGCAGCACGGTTATTCGAATTCAACGTGGTGATTCTGCGTACATGTCACTACCAATATAAATTCATTATCAATATTTTTTCACACTGAAATCAACACAAATTTCTTTCATTTCTAATTTTCCTACTGTCTTCCTCTCTTGAAGACGAAACAGGCAAAATTATCTAACCTGTTACGATAGGATTATGATTATTATATAAGCCTAACAGAGTGTTTAACGCATATTACTTTGTAGAAAAAAGTCTTAAAGAAGTTGATGCGTTAAGTTCATGTAAATGCACCCGTTAACCGTCAGTACAATAAGAGACATCAATGACCGTTAATGTCGCTCTGTGTACAGGAAGCTTTTGCTATATAGCTACGTTCGGAATGTATTGCTTATTGTTTGTTTTGATTATGGTTAAATTTGTATTAGAGTAGCGGATATAAACTGTCTAATTAATTGGTTTTCATTTTTATTCTCTAACAACTAAATTTCAGTTATTTCTCATAAAATTTCAACACAAGCTCATTACTGCAATAAACACACGATGAAACACCAAATAATTTGATAGATTATCTAGAGCAGTATCCTACAAGTTGACAGCTCAAATTTATCATTATTAAATTAGCTTCATAGTTTATATACACATTTTCCATGGTGCTAGGTTTCGAAACCAAGATGGACGCTGGCATGTGTTTGGATGTATGTTTAATATAGGAACCTAATTTTTCGTTATTTCAATATGATTTATATGAAATGTGTGAACACGAGAGTGACATATTTCTGTCGTGTTCCAAGCTTCCATGTATTAGATCAAGGATAGAAGTACAACATATCACAAAATGTGGTTTTTAAGAAAATGTTCGAAGTAAACACTCGTCAATAGTGTAGTGTCAGTCGGTTTTCTCGCCGAGTTTATTCCTCCACTACATTAGAAATCTGAATATTTACTTTCATCACATTCAGTTGTAATTATTAGAGGTAGGACATGAAAAACTATGACAATTTTTTGATACTTAAATCATCTTAATATATTGACGGATGTATAGTTTTCTTGTCTTTGTTGTATCTGTACCTTCGATTTTGACTACTTACACTTCTATGCAGTTTCAATTAATTTAACATTTTTATTACAACAGTTTTATATGTGCAACCAGTAGTAAACAATACAAAAATACACAAAATTATCACAAACAAATCTCACAATAATATGAGTAAACGACAAATCAATATAGGTGAGTATCGAAATAATATAAGCAAATACTACAATAATGCAAACACTGCAACAACATGTGGGCGAACAACACAAAAATTCAGGCAGGAATACAGGTATAGGCCTAGACGTCATACACAAAAGAGTAGACTATCACAAGGATATAGCAGACATCACAAAACCACAGCAAAATATAACAATGAGAAGACAAATATCACAATAATGCAGAAATATATTACAGTAATACAGGAAAATATCGCTAGATGAAAGTATCACAGATATTATATTAGTAAGGAAAATATCACAATAAAATACATCATATTAAGAGATGAAAAGACCGCAATAATAGAAGTAAACATCAACATAACTTACAGTATTACAATAATGCAGGAATATATCACAATAGTATAAATATCGTAATCACACAGGAAAATATCACAGTTCTACAGACAAATATTACAGTTGTACAGACAAATATCACAGTTATACAGATAAATATGACAGTTGTACAGACAAATATCACACTTATACAAACAAATATCACAGATATACAGACAAATGTCACAGATGTACAGACAAATATCACAGTTGTACAGACAAATATCACACTTATACAGACAAATATCACACTTATACAGACAAATATCACAGATGTACAGACATATCACAGTTGTACAGACGAATATCACAGTACAAATACCATACTAATGCAGAAATATATGACTACAATACAGTAAAATGTCGCTAGATGGAAGTATGTATCACAGGTATTACATTAGTAAGGAAAATATCACAATACAAGACATCACACTAACAGATGAAAAGGCGACAATAATAGAATTAAATATCAATATAACTAACAATATTACAATAATACAGGAATATATCATACAGTAAATATCGTAATAACATAGAAAAATATCACAGTTGTACAGACAAGTATCATAGTTATATAGACAAATATCACAGTTGTACAGATAAAATCACAGTTATACAGACAAATATCACAGTTACACAGACAAATATCACAGTTATACAGACAAAATCACAGTTACACAGACAAATATCACAGTTATACAGACAAAATCACAGTTATAGACAAATATCACAGTTATACAAATATCACAGTTGTACAGACAAAATCACAGTTGTACAGACAAAATCACAGTTATACAGACAAATATCACAGTTATACAGACAAACATAAAAAATCTCGAGAAAATACCACAAGAATGGAGGCAAATATCACACTAATTAAAGTCATTACCACAATAATACAGGAAATCTTCACAGAAAAACAAAAAAAAAAAAAAATCACGAGACAGTCAAACATCATTCACAGCAATACATAAGCACATCAAAGAAATTAAACAGTCATCACAATAACATGAGCAAACATCACAGTTATACAGGCATGCTTCAGAGCAAAATAACCAAATATCACAACGATACGGACAAAATCTTGAAACGTAATATTTACTGCAGATAGTTGTGGAAATTATTATTTTTTCTAATCGCGAGTATTGATTTAATTCCAGTTTCACCCAAGTGTTCCCCTCTAGGAGACATGTCGCACTTGTAAACTCTGCAGCAGAGTGTTACCAGTGATGCATTATGGGAGGTGATGATGGAAGTACATGGAATGCTGGTAGAGGAGACGGGAGTACGCCGCGAAAACCAATTACTGAACACCGTATTTTTCCAATACAAATTCCAATTTAACCCTCTTGAATTCGAACCCTGGAACGTCGACATTCTAGCCGCTCAGCTAACGGTGCGCCATTGTGGAAATTATGTGGCAATATTTTACTAGACTCATAGGAATCCGGGTCTTAGTTATGGTGGTGAATTCTAAGCCACCTGCGACCCACCTCTAACAATTACATTGCATTGTGGTCTAAAATAAAATTATTTAGATCATTATTTCTCTATGACTGAAATTCAGATATGCAGTAAGTAAAGTCTCTTCTTGGTTATGGAAGCTTGGAATATGATGGAGCTATTTGTAATAACCCCATTTTCCCTCCTCACCCCCATAAAACTGTATAAAATGTACCTAACTCGCTGTAGATTGTGTTCATCTCGACAGTAGGGATTTGCTAGTCATCATTTTGTTGCAAGATGAACTTTGATTTCTGTTGTAACTTATGTTCATAAGTCTGTGAACGTGGAGCTCGTGGATATATATTACAGAGATGTTTTTGTTCGTATGTACAAGTAGGCCTATTGTGTATATATTTTGGGCGGTGGAGTGTGGCTTCCAAGCTCTTCTACCTGACTGATTACTCTATTACTCCACTCACATGAGTTACATGCAGAGTGTCCACAGTGTTCTTCCATGTAGCGACTAAATATGGGAACTTCATCGGAGAGACTGTCGTTTAGTGAGAGTGCGTTACGTACCATTTTATTCATAGATTTTCAATAATTCCGACTCTGCGACAATTCTAGTAGAAGCTTTGGTGTGACGACATTAGAGACACGATATTGTTTAGAATATAAGCTAAAATATACAGGTGATTGAGCGAAGAATCGAAAACTGTTTAGAATATTCTAGCGAAAGTATGGAATAAGATCATTTACTGGAAAGGTAGAGGTATTTATTCTTTTAAGATTGTAACAGACATTATGTCTAACCCACGATAAAATAATGTTAATTTAATTTATGGAACTTAAATTTTGTCGCTTTAGATTTTGGCTTTGACAGTCTGCCTTTTTTTTTTTTTTTTAGTTTGGGACATAATCCCAAAATGTGAGATGCCTTGAAAATGTATTCCGTATTACAAAAACAGTTCAAGGTTATATTTCTCCAGTGCTTGGGAAAAATGGCATAAGTCAGTTTCCACAAACATTTTTTTAATAATTTATTGACAACTTACGGAACATCTGCTCGCTTTGGAAGCGAGACATAAGTATTTCTCTCATTACAATAATTCATACAGAAGAAAATCAAATCGACATAAACTAGTGTGAAGACAGTTTTCTTCCTTCTCCCGCAAAATTAACATTTTTTATTTGTGTCATTTTTCCCGAGCACTACAGATTTAACACATGGAAGGATGTAAAACTTAAGAATGAAACAAAAATTCCAAACAGAAGTTTCAACATACTATTCTAGAGGAAGCAGATGACTTAAACTCTGCTGGAAAGAAGATGAAACTTTTTAAAAGTGGAATAGATAGGCCTATCATGCCTTGTCGATTATAACAAAGAAAATTAATTCAATTTGTCAACTCTAAATTTTATCGCATTTATATTTTGGTATCACTTTCCAGTCCATCTAATTATCTAGGCATTTTACGTAATCATTTATATAATGTTTAATTTTTAAACTTTCTAAATTGCATATTGTTCTATGATTCTATCTATTGTATTGATTTTTTCCTCTATTTCATATATGCATTTTTGTATTGTTTTCTGGACCTATATGGTAATCTGTTATGACAGGCAGATGTATTAATAAATTTGCAATATGAAAATGCGAGACTTCATGAATATATAGTCCTTATTGTAAAAATAGTTCAGAGCAAAATTTGGCACATGAAATATCTAAAACGTAAGACTGAAAAAAGAGAGTAGGGACGTCCACTTAAGGGACACTAAACTGAATTATTGGCTAAAATGGTAAAAATAAATATTTTTACATAAACAATTACCTTATACATATGTTTAATATTCTGTCCTATATTTAGCCTCGGCTACTACTTTTAAAGGTCTAGCGGCTATTTTTAAATACTCACTAAAATATTGCGTTTTCTCAAAATTACGTTTTTGATCAATAATAAAGTTCCTAGTCGCTTCTATTTGCTCCGAATTATATGAAACTTTGCAAGAATACTCATTATATTACAATATACAAAGCTGTGCATGTAATCAGTTCTTTACTGAAAACTTTCCATGATATAAATTTTTAACTTCTAAAAATTAAAGAAAATTACCAAGCAAAAATTATGATATATAAGAAAATTTTTTATCTCATGAACCAATTATCAAATTTAAAAATCAATGCTCAGTTTTCTTTATCATGAAATGTAAGTCTTACACAGAAGATTTTTAAAACCAAAAACAATTCTGAAGCCGTCAGGGATGTTTTGAATTTATGTATAATTTAATATAATTAAAATACGTGAAAATTAATATCTAAAGAACTAATGAATGAAACTTGATTAAATTTAGTACTGTTATTTAAACATACATACACAACAAAACCGCCGAATTTGAAAGAAATTAATCAAAAACTTTAAAAGTTTCAAGACTCAGTCTCAGAGTCCCTTAAAAGATGATGAAACTCTTTCCAAAATGAAACTAATACAAGATGTAAAATTCATTATTTAAAAAAGAAGAGTCATTCAATTCCATCAACTCTAAATTTTGTCGCAGTTAAGATTTTGGCTTCCCTCGACAGTCGCGTAGTTCATCTAAATTTGAAATGGCCTCGGCATGTGTTATCTGTTAGCATTTCCCCTCACTGTTTCCCGCTCTCGTATCGCAAGCGTTCTGCTAGGATAACGCTGTTACCAAGTTTCGGGATCGTCGTCTGCAAGTGACAGCTTGCTTAAAGGAAACACTTGCTTGGTCTCGTGATAAATAGTTTAGTTTGTGCATGTGACTCGATACTTTGAAACAATAAACAAGAAATTCAAACCAATTTACAAAGCCGTGTGCGGAACAAACTGAAAGTGCGGTCGATTTTATTACTCACGCAAACTCTCTCCCTTGCTACAATCCCCGTGTTACAACTTTTATTGCTTGTGATATGCGTTATCCTATACATTTTATTGCAGTTATAGGAAAGTAATTTATCTTTTGGAAATCTCCAGTATTGATTTAGCTCGGCTGAATATTTTCAGCAGAAGTAATCACCGTAGCACGCGGATTACGAAACTCAATAAACTCATGTTCCGTATAGGAAATTTCCCCACCCCGGAAATGGATTAACTTGGCAACCAGCGAAAGCTTTCCTTTCTCTCCGGCAAAGGGAAGCACTCAACAATGTTTTATTGGTTAATGTTCCAATAGGACGCCTACAAACTACAACCGTACTGAAATTATCTTTCGTTACGAAAGCAAAATAAATTATTTTCCTAGTGATAAAATGTTCCTTTATACAGCTGATAAATATGCTATAGAATTTGAATAAAATCATCTTCCGCTACAATAGCAGATGGAAGTTTCGTCAAATATACTAACAAATGGGCAGCAATGCTCTTCTGCTACGAAAGCAGAAGAAAGTATTTCCTAGTGATCAAATGCCCCATTAGGCAGCTAAAGTATACGTTATCACTAGAGATCGGATTTTAAAGGAAAATTTTTTCATCAAAAAAGGACAAAAAAGAGGGAAAGTTATAGCCAAAAAAAGGACTTGAAAAAGGGCTATATTACTCCCCAAAACACTATTCAGCACATTCATGGATATACATGGCGCACACAATCTTACATTTATCTCTTCACAGCATAAGGAAAGTGTTGTATTTGGTATAGTCAAAAAATGACCACAAAAAGGACTTATTACTCCTTCGAAAGGGTGCTATTTTAATTGAAAACACACTTCAGCACATTCATGGAACATAAGAAAAGTGTTGCATTTGATCATATAAAACATTTCAATATGTTTCAATATGATTCTGCCTCTTTGAACGTAGAATGACTTTATAAACAGAAAATGACCGCTCAACATCAACTGAAACCAGAGGTGAAATTTTTCTTTTTATCCTGAACTCTAAATCGGCACACTTTATTAGTTTTTCAATGTCTGGAATCAGAAGAAGAACGATATTTATTTTCGCTTGCTCAGGAAGTTGTAGGCCTATCGCAAAAAATATAGGACAATTATCTAAATGTTTGCGATATTCTGTTAAAAAAAAGGACCAAAATAAAAGATGTTTTAAAAAAGGGCAAAAAGGGAATTTGGACTAAAAAGGGGAAGTCAAAACCACATAATTTGTTCGGTGGAAGATAGTTTTGAAATCGTAATTAATTATTTCAAGTTTCGTGTTGAATTAAAAAGGGATTCCCTTTAAAATCCGGTCTCTAGTTATCACCCTTCCAAAATCATTTCCCACTAAGAGGGTACTCAAGTTCAAATACCCCATTAGGCTGCTAATGCCCTATTGAAATCACCTCCCTTTACGCGAACAAAAACAATCATTTTTTCGCGGTTAAAAATTATCTTTAGACCGCAGATAAATAAGCTCTAATATCCATACGTTATGTGAGCCAATAGGAACTTTGTTATTGTGGTTAAATGTACCGTTAGACGCCTACAAATTATGCTGGAAACTCAATTGAAATTACCTTCTACTTCGCGAAACGAAGTATTACTCTCGCCCTCAAATGTCCCGTTTAGAGAGCTTATATTTATATGCTATAACAACCAATTGAAATCACTGACCTCTACCTCTTTCACTGTCCACTCACCTCCTTCGTAGCTTGCACTTTCTTCACTCGCTTGTTTTCCTTATCGCTATCAAACCTCGTCTCCCCCACCATGTTTTTCACCATTCCTCGTTATGCCCATCGACTCACTTAAAGTTTGACTTAATTCCTCGACCTTTTATACCATCATACTTATAAAATCTTCAATACCCCCAACAGACACTGCATTTCAGTTTTCTAAGTATTTCTTTCAATCCCACTCTTATTACTATCACTCCCTCCCCCATTTTCAGTTCTCAACTCCTGGATTAGCTCCTTGTGCCACTCATCCTCACATTCAAGTGCTTTCTTAGCTGCCTCCTTATATAGAAAATTCTGTCTATATTTTCGCACTTAATGAAGTCACAAACTCAAATTAAACAACAGGACAAATTTTACTTGAATATAATGAAACTGCGTATTATAAATGACGTATTACTTTCATTTTGTCACGTGTTTAGGAAACACGCAATAACTGAAATGCTGCGCACAATCAATTATTGTCCCACAGCTGAATTTTATTTTGAAAGTTCTACTTGGAGCACTGTCAGATTTTGATAGATAGGCTGAAAGTATTCTGACAATAGACTCAAGACCACAGTGTATCAAGCGGAGCAGAATCAGATCTATATACAAGCACAATACAGTTATAAATTAACAACTAGGGAAACTTCGTTATCGGAGATTACTAAACCTTACCGCTGCGCTGGAGGCGGAGTCGAAGTTTCCCTCCATTAATCTGAATCATTGTCGCTACTAATTGACAAGTCATCTGATGCATTACTGCTATCAGTTAAACATTCTCTTAACGAAATTATTCAGTCAGTTTCACTGTCTGTTACATTAGCACTAGAAAAATATTGTTTTTGTTATATTTAACATCCTCAACACATTTCTTCCACTTGTCTTTTCCATATTCTGCGAAAAGGTGGCCCAATTTCTCTTACAAAAATCCAATTGAAAAAACTGGAGACAACTGACTGTCTGTCCCTTTAAGTAAATGAAACCAAGAACAATAAATGGTTATTTTTAAAACATGGTTGGGTTTTGAAGATAAATAATGTTTATGTACGCGCTACTTGAAGGACAGTGAGCAGTCAGACATAAATTTAACAAGTGATGATATCTTGTTGACTCATTCTAATAACATGGGGTTTTTTCACCATAAAGTAGACGATTTCATACACTGCAACTACCCACTTATCTCTTCAAGAATAAAGGTTCATCGCTAATCGATTTTCTACTTCAAAAACATATTTTCCCAAACTACAGTAGTTTAAAACAAACCTCAATTAAGAAGTCTTATATTTGTTATATTGGGTGACTCAAACATCTTAAAAATCTGCAAACAACATGCTTTCTTTCCTTATTAGAATCTGATTACCACTTTTTGAGTTATTAAATATAAAAGATGCAAAAATATTCTGCTTCATTGAAAGTCTACGTAAGTAACGCCTTCTCCCGTTATTGGCTGACAATTAGGAAAGAGGAAGTGAATAGTATATTGTGTCACTCTTTAAGATTGACGCATGCGCAGACCAACGGAGTTTACTACGTTGTTCCCCTATATCTCTATGGTTCACCGCAAACAAATTTTGCGCTCCTAGAGCAGGACGTTTGAGGTCAAGTGATCCAGAATCAAATCTATTCGCCGCTGAAAAAACTGTACTCAGACATCATCAGAGAAATATCCCTAAAAGTATCTGATTATTAGCTATAATTGTATTTCTTTCAAGGCTATATATGAAGGCTGGAAGTTAATATTTAAGTCTCTTGGTTGTCACATCAGCAAGCTGAATTATTGACAGGTGAGCAGAATCTCTGAGTTGTCACATCAGGAAGCTGGATTGTTGATGGTTGAGCAGAATCTCTGAGTTCTCACATCAGCAATCTAAATTGTTGACTGTTGAGCTTCCTCTAGGTTGTTACATCAGCAAACTGGATTGTTGACGGTTGAGCAGAATCTCTGAGTTGTCACATCAGCAACCTAAATTGTTGGCTGTTGAGCTTCCTCTAGGTTGTCACATCAGCAAGCTGGATTGTTGACGGTTGAGCTTCTTCTAGGTTGTCACATCAGCAAGCTGGATTGTTGTTGAGCTTTCTCTAGGTTTTCACATCAGCAAGCTGGATTGCTGACGGTTGGGCTTTCTCTAGGTTGTCACATCAGCAACCCGAATAATTTTTGACGGCTGAATAGGAATTGGAAGCATGTTGGGTTTGAATTGAAGGATAATATTTGCTCCAAGACTACCAACGTTCTAAATAAGGAAACCCGCCGAAAATTGCTAAATTGAGACGTGCTAGCATTTCAAGGACTCTGTGGACATCCTGTGCATTGGCCTAATTACTTTGACTCGTGCTCCTTCGTATAGGTTGCCAAAACTACTTACTATACTTTAGAAAAGTCACCTTCCATACATAACCATATCTACAACTAGATGAATTTGAAACTTTTAAACCAGGTTAACTATAGTAAACTAGCGTTAACTGATTTGAAATATTCATAACTGTTTTAACCTATAAATACGAGAAATATAATATAAATTAAGAAGTGAAGACATATATAAAGATTTTAATCTAAAACTTTCTCTTTGAGAGTTAGTATTGACTAGATTCTGCAATTAGATATACTTGGCGAGCTATTCTAGAACTAAAGTAGTAAAAACGAATTTAAAACTGTTGCTAAATCTACTCTATAATAATGCACATATAATTTAACAAACGATAAGCACAAATAGCATCAAATTGATTCTTACTACGCATTCCATTACGTCTAAAGTTTTAACTGCATTTCTTTATGTTTCCCATTTCCGTACACCCTTGCAATCGGTCGAAAAGGCGTTGTGTCACTCCTTGTAAGTACTTGTCAAGCGTAGAATTATGTCGAAAATCTCTCTTTACTGGAGAAATAAGAATTATCGTGTGCTGTATTTACATGTACTAAGTGATTTACGAAGAAATGTCATAACTAAGCTTCGGATAAAGTAGCTGTATCAGGATAGGCATCTCGTGTCCCCCAGTCGACAGTAGTGATGACATATGTTCAACTCTTATCGGCTGTACTGTTCATTCACTGATGTTTTAGCTAGGGGGTAAGGAGCGCTCTTCCCAGCAGGTAGAGTTTTATCTAGTGGAAGAGGGTAGTGTTTACTTAGAGCGTATTCCGAATCTCAGCGCTGAGGAATCTGATGGCATCACGGTGTTCCGAATTTCAACGATGACGTCACTGATGCTCCAACGGTGTCGCACCGGTTCCATCAGCTTGCAGATGTGAATTAGCAGACGAATGACATCGTGCACCGTTGTGTCATGGCGGTGTGTTTTGCTTTGGTCCTGCTATATTGTTTGTAAAGAGCACTGCGTAAAAACAATATGTTAATGGCTCATGAGCGAACATGTCAACGGACCAGTTATTATTACCGGTTCAAGAAATAAATTCTTTGAACGAGATGTCAGTACGGAAATTTCGCTAAATCTTGCTAGCGTAGCACAGACAACTTGTACAGCCGCTATGACAGCCATCGAACTTTCCAGCAGTTTTGTTCCTATTTCGCTGCAGCGTGACGTCATTATTGACCACCGATCCGGTGAGATTCGGAATACGCTGTTAGTCTGAGGCAAGTCAAGGCCCTATCCTATACAGCTATGCAGTCTATCCTGATACAGCTACTTTATCCGAACCTTAGTTGTAACTTTAGGATATGACTTTTAAAGCCATTTCGAATATGAGAATTTTCGTGTTAACATGAAAAAAGAACGAAACATGAAAGAAAATATATTCTATTCTATTTTATTGTAAAGATTGTACATTATAATTCAAATAATGATATATTTTGTAATGATCAATAGGCGCATACTCACTAAGTTAACAGAACCTAACCTTGAAAATGTACCATTATTTATCTTGTATGAACACGAAAATTCTCATATCTCCATTCAAACGAAAGAATAGTCCAGATAATTCCTGTAGGAGTGGCTCAAGTTTTCTCATATGGTGAGCCAAACCGTTTGCATTGTGGTATAAAGTATTACCGATTAATTGTATATACTAAGCCTTTCCTCTCTTACCATCACACTATCCTCTGTCCAAAAGATGCATCATCGTTCACTCCAGTCTTTCTTTAGGTTATGTTGGTGTTCTTGCTTTGATTGTGAGTAAAACTTTCATTCTCACCCACCCCTCCCCCATTATTTTCTGTTAACGATGTGTATTGTTTACAAACTGCGTTGTTTAGATGTGATTGAAATCGTACTCTGATGGTCATTATCGTTCAATGAACATAATTAATATGGGTGTTGCTTTTGATAACGAACGAAGGCGTATTTTTAGTCAGGAGACAATACTCTATGTTTTGGTGCTGTGTTTATCAAGCGACGGAAGAAAAACAAGTGTTATAGTAATAATAATCATAATACAATGTAATATAACATTAAATAATTTTAAGTATGCTGGACATACTATATATATATACTCTCCAAGAATAAATAATAATTATTTAATTTGTTCACGAGAAAGCTGTAAATATTTTCAGGATGAGAAGAGATGTTATTCTAAAATATACTACCTATCACCTAAATTCTTGTTTTTTTTCCTCATATTTCTTGTGCTTAGAGTCACCGCCTGCTGGATCGCATCTTATGACTGCTTACATTGCCTGCTCAATCAGCGCTTATGTGCAGCCATAAGATGCGATCCAGCAGGCAGTGCTTGAAGTAAACATTAATTCACAAGCCTATTATAGTAATGTTTTTCATAATATGTGCAACTTCGTGCATTAAAAAGTTCCTAAAAACATTTACAGTTTTGATAGACGTATAGATTTTAATGAATTTTGTAATAGTCTATACATAATGCGCAACTGTTATACTACTTGAGCCTTTCAATTATTTTTATTAATTTTAACATCATATTATGACGTTAATGATGAAATAGAACACAGTAATTGACGTTTTCTGCTGTTTCTTTGAATTGATAAGATTCATTGAATGTCAGCTGATGACATAATTGAAAACTGTGTGTAGTGGTGCTGAAATTGGTAAGAAATTATCTCAACAACTTCAGTTGTTGTTTTTTTTTCGTTCAATTCCTTTCGAGTATCTATATTTAAGACAATTTCTGAAAATAGTAGTCAATTGTTAACATGTACAGATGTTGCTAAAATAGCTGAAAAATTGGCAAATGGACCTACATAAATAAATTAATGAAAATCGAGAATGTACAGGAATCTGAGGCGCCTAAGGCAGGGGAGTGCAAAGCACAGGAACCTTCTTGTGCTACATTACGAAATATGGAAACAGTAACAAGAGTGCGAACATTGATATTTTTTGGTCATGATATTGCATAAAATATAATTCATGTATCGAGATTATTCATTCTAAACATTTTCATAGTATGATATTATTCTTCAACAATTTATGTTCATGTAATAAAAATCTCACACTGAAAAAATCTCTTCCCAAAGCTCGTTATCGTCTGTCTGCCATGGCCACTCTTTTCTGTAGTGATGAACAGTGTGTCAGTAAATTGTAAATTCTTCTTAATTATCGAAATATTAAAATGTATCCACCTATTTTTTAATAAACGATCGAAATTATAATTGTCTACCCAATGGCATAACTCGCGTCTTCGGTACATAATGTATAATCCTCAAAATGTTCGAAAATTCCACCTCTTGTGCTAAACAGTATAATGACTTTTCAAAGATTCGCTTATATTAGGATATCAAATTTGACTAACTTTCCTTCAGTTAAAACACTCCATTCTATTTCCGGAATGTTATCTGACACAGATCCGTTCTCACGAAATCTCGCTACTAACATTATTTCGAACTTGACTGTCCAAGGCAGAATATTATCAAATCGCAAAGATCGTTTAGCTTTGTTCGAAAATTCCACTTAATGTGTTAAATAATCCAATTCATTTTTAAAGATTAACCTTTAATCATTCATCAAAATATCTAACTCTCCAGTTCAGACATTCCATTCTATTTACATAATATTATCTGATGCGGCAGGATTCTCAGACCGCAAAAAGATTTAGCTGTGGAGTTAAACAAATGTAGGTGGCACTATATAAGTACATATTATGGGAAGTATTTTCACTTTTGAGTTTTATTTTAAGATATAGGGTTTAAGTACTGAAGACGAGACAGGCTATAATCGCCATGATGATGATGATGATGATGATGATGATGATGATGATGATGATGTGAATTGGTTATAATAAGTGAAATACATTAACTATAGTGATAAACAAATATCCTAACATCGCTGATTCCCAAAATACACGAACATTTTCTGAAATGACAGAACTCAGCAAATTGTGAAACACAAAACAAAGACGCGCGTTCAAAAAACGTAGAATACACGCAAAGGAGCTACAAAATGAGTATAAGATTGGCAACAGCATTTGACGTAACGAGTTCGAATTGGTTGATGAGTAGGTGAACAAGACAACATGTCCCAACAAGACTGTGTCTAGCCCGAAGTGTTTTTAAACAAGGTACATGCTCGTTTCGTTAGTAACTGGAGAACCGAGGAACGTGCCATTAAATTTTTCGCATGTTATCCAAGAGTATATCTAAAATTGACAATAACATACCGACTGCGTTCATTCAGTCTTCCGATTTACCTGAAAAATTTCGGTGTCACAGTCAGTAAGAGTGGAATGTTTGTACAGAAAAAGAGAGAATCCTAGACCGAGGATACATTTTGTAGAGTCCCATGGCGATTGCAAAATACTATTCTGTACAAATAAAATGTTGAAATTTGTTTCCATCTTGGGACAAAGAAGTCGTAAAAATGACATAACTTAATATTTTCTTACCATAATTCACTAAAATTATTATCACAAAAATATCGTGTGTGAGAAGAAATTAAATTTCATACTGATGAGATAAAAGATTTTAGCTTCAGCCATTTCTCAGTGACAGCACCACTATACATTATTTTGAGTCACATGATACACGTTTTGCTTATATTTTTGCAAATGTCTTTGATTTTGGAATACTATAAAATGCCGAACAAATGAATGCAGAATGTAATATTCGTAAGGTAAACATCTCCCTACTGAAAATACTGACAGCTTCAGAAGAGGAATACCAAAAGAGATTAACCGCAGTTTGAATTAATGATGGAATACGAAATATTTAGCCATGGATAAATACATATAAGGATACAAAATCGACAGTCATTCTCCCTGATTTGTGGTGAGTGTTTGTGTGTGTTTGAGTGCGTGCATGTGCGAGTGTTTGTGTCAATTCGCACATTCAGCTTTTATGCCATGGCAATAAGAGGGAATTCACATGACGGTACATGAAGAATGGCAGAAATTCCTCACTTCCCATTAGAGTGCCCTGCATGGCTCAATAAATATAAAGAAATTACATAATATATCCTGCCATACGCATGTTAACTATGTTTTCTTACAGTTGGTATTCAGAGAATACATTTTAACACGTGAGGAACCTCGGTGTAGAGGGTTTTTAAAGGTATGTTTGGGAATATTTGAAGGAGAAAGTTTTGTAGATGTTTTGTGTCTGAATCCATGGCTTGTTGAAAAGATAAATAGATATTTATGTTATGAAATATATTTACATGTTTATCATTATATAAAAATTGTTGATATTACATTTATCAATGGTTTTGTCGTAAACATATTGTCATCGGTTAACTGTTAAATGTTGATGAAAATTTTAATCCATTGAAATAAAATGGAGAGAATTGATATCATTGAAGTTAATTTCTTAAGCTGTACCCCCCATATTATCCTATTCCTAATCTATAATGTCCAACAAAACGTCTAAATTAGTGAGTAACAACAATGATACAAAAAGGGCTTGAGAATGTGGTATGTATGTTTCAAGAATAGTGTACAGGCCTTTGGATTTCACCCAAAAGATTAACTCGCGATATGACCAGAGATTTTAAAGCGAGTATAAATTAATAATAAAAAAAGTAGCTGAAGAATGTACAGGCTGATCCGTTTGGGTGTGGATAAAATAAAAATACCGTAAAACATTTACTACTGAACTTTATTTGTTGAAACTATGTGCATACAACACTGAAAGATGGAAGATTCCTCAGAGCTCAACATGACCCCCATTGTACACCCTGCACAACTCATAACGGTGATGAAATTCAGTCCATGTCCGTTGTAACATAAGAAGGATGATTTGTTGAAAAGCTTGAGTAATTTTTACTCTCAGATCATCAACGTTCCTAGGTTTCTGTGAATAGACAATGTCTTTAACAAAACCCTACACGAAGAAGTCAGGAGGAGTTAGATCTGGGGAGTTTGAGGACCAAGCCAAGAGATAGCTGCTTCTCGTACTGGGTTTCGCCTGCGACCTCCTGCATGTTCTTTTTTTTTAACACAGAACCTGTTTCTACAAATGTTCGATACCACAACATTATGGAATCGTATTTAGGTACATTACGCACATCATACTCACGCCGAAATTCCCTTTGAATTCTTTTAACACTCTCAAATTTAGCATACCAGAGAACACATTGTGCCCGCTGTTGATTTGCAGTAGCCATTTTAATAATCTACGATTTTCATTTGTCCTTTCAGATTATGCATTGTTGATTGTCATATATGGAAACTCCCAACTTTTAATAATAATGTAACCAGCAAGAAAGTTTTCCTACTATCATAATAGCTTTATAATAAATTAATATCATCCATACCCAAACGAATCCTGAACAAATCCTGGCTTTCGGGAAACAAAATTGTAAATTCCATTAAATCACTCTGATAATCTCCATACTGTTATTTAACAAGTCATCAACAAATCTCAAATAAGACTGTAATATGCTTGGCATGTTTATAATTTTCGTACCAATCAGTAATGCTAAAATCAAAGAATATTCACGATAGACGTAGACAATGCTTAGTAATGGAACTGATCATCATTTTGTAGACAGGAATGCTGTAATAACTTAAATAAGTTTTAGACTCACTCTTAAGACGAAGCACTACCCAGACTTGTTTATCTTAAAAGTACAGAAATATATCCTCGGTAAATGGCAACTTCATTTACTACCCATAGGCCTAAGCATAAGAATATCTTAATCAAAAATGTTCTTATATCTTTAAATTTTGTGATCAATATCAAATATAGTTTATTTAAAATATTTGTACAAAAGTGATACATTCACATCTAGAAGAGCTTCCAAAGAGTCCTATATCTTCATTATCATTGACCTGACGCTAATTCTCATCAGCCGTCCGACGTTTCAGCAACCACTGTTTAACATAAGGTGTTGGATCCCACAAGTGAACTTGTGGCCCTAATAAGTTTATAAACATCAAACTAGACACATTTCCAACCAACAAACGATTTCTAGATGATATCATGATGATGTTTAGAGAACGAAATCCACTCTTATGGTCAGAACCCGTTATTGGCAATGTTTCTATTGCTAATTATACTCTTTTCATATTGTCTTCAACACAGTTTCAATTGGGGCCATCGCTATCAATATAGTTTCTAAAATTTTCACGAACTGTGTGGAATGGTATGCGAAAACTTTGACATAGTTTCTCACATATTTTGTTTTCGCCCTCAAGCTATGTCGTATCAATGTCTATTAGCCAAGTTGACGGTTTCAGCACATGCATTTGTTGCAGCAAGTTTTTAAACTCAGACATATTGGCAGCATCACTTTCTGAAGTACTTATTGGAGGCTCCTGTTGTAAATATTCTGGATTTTTACATTGATTTTCACCACAGAATATCGATTCCATTAAAGCTAAACACCACTAAAGTTCCCTGTTCGTATGGCATTTTCAGCTTTCGTCAAACATTTGCCAGGATAGTCTTTCATTCTCTCAATAATAAGAATGCCCCACGGATGTGAGCATCATTATCAGTAATAAAATCTTTCTGAATTTAATATTCAGGAATGATCCTAACTTCATTAGAAAACGCCATTTAATTAATAATGCTACATAAACATCTTTAGAAAGCTACATAAGTTGTTCAGTCGACCGAACACTGTTGCCAACACTTCGCCCTACAATCTCGAAAACTTTTGAACAAAAAATAGCTAAGACTCTCCAAAATTTGTTAAGAAATCCCCAGAAATGTCGCTAAAAATTAATAATAAATATCACTAAATAAAAATAAGAAAAACACACATATGCGGAGAAAACTATCATTTCCTCGTCGTCACCTTCTTCTGCGGAGTCTGGTTGTATTGTTGAAAGCTGTGATATTAAGGTGTAAGGTGGGGAACAGCTGATTGTGAATACACTGCGTTTAATCCTACACTTTCTGGCAAATTGTAAGTATGGAAATTTTCACCTAAGCGTTTTGACCACAATTTTTTTGTGAAATGTAATACTTTTTAAATATATATTAAAATATATTAAAACCAGCAAAAACCACAATCTCATGTCCTTCACACGAACTGTCGGCACAAAATTCCAAAACTCAATTGCTTCGGGTCGGTTCGAACTGGAAAGTCTCCGCGTTGCGGGGAAGAACCAAGATTACATTAGCTGCAGCTCGCGACTCGTCACGTGCCAATCAAAGTTGCCACCGTTTACCGGTGTTAGAGCAGTAGCTTTGAGAGAGAGAGACCTAACTCGTGAGAATCATTGAATCAGCATCTTTCACTCCTGATCACTGATCACAAATATATGTGATCAGGGTTTTCACGTATGAATCATTAGACTACTCATTCATACACCCATGCCTCTTCTAAAACTAAGAAGTGCATGACTTCAGTTGAATGTTTTAACTTAGAAGAAAGAAAAAAGTGGAAGAATACAAAAATCAGCAGAAAAGTCGCTAATCGTATTTTACAAAATTTGTCGCCGAGACTGGTTCAAAATTCCCTAGATTTAGCTACTTATCGCTAAATATGGCAACACTGCGACCGAATAAATCGTATTTGTTGCAAAGTCGGCACTATAATAGCATTTGCAATACAAACTCGCATAATTTATTATGAAAATAGCAAGTGTACCACTCTCAGAAAATAAAAATCAACCTCATTAACCACGTCCCAAAGGTTACTGAAACATTTCAAAAACAGTTGGCAGTACCGACCAGAATAGAAGTCCTTGGATATTGACTTTCGAAAAAATGCGGGAGATTCAAATATAGAATCAGAACTAAAAATGAGCTAATAGGTTTCGGACTGCATACCTCCTTTTCTGATAGATTTAACTGCATCTCTGTTTGTAGAACTGTGGGGCGAACCTAGCCGGAGAAATTGTAATGACACTCCGCGACCCAGTCGTACTCTGTGAATGATCCAACTTATATAAGCATTAATATTCACACACTTGTATAATATTTAATTGAACAATATTCACAAATTATTACAAGTATTTAATTCTGTAATGTTGTGCTGAAAAGAGTAAAAATCTGTAGCCTACCCTATACACACAGGATGAAAGCACAGGCAATGCAACTGTTGTACAGATCTTCGCTTGCATAATGTAGGTGGACCGCGCGGCGCGCGACTGGCACGAAGGCTATACAACACGCGGCAAACCGTACCGTCTCCCGCAAGCTCTGCAGCCCAATTCAGTCTCTCTATAGGATTGGTTGTGTTTACTTTATATTACGTGTTATTCTTCTGATTTTGTTTATTGAAGTGTTTAGATTTATGAGTGGTTGTGTTGAGGTTAAATTGCGCGTTATTCTTCTGATTGTGTTAGTGAAGTGTGTTAGATTAGTTTGTTCACATGGCACCACAGAAATGTATATTAGAGCAAAAGATTTTTATGGTGAGCACTTATCTGAAAAAGAAAGGAAAAGAGATGATTTGCAAAACAACGTCCTAATGTTATCGTTCCATGTAGCAAGAGCAGCAAAAGACCATGTATGTGCATACTTGAAATGAAGCTATTGCAACTGTGGTACAATTCTGTCCTTACTCACTTGAAGCTGAAACCAGAAATTACACTTTATTCTGTTTATGCTATCACATAATATTCTAGTCTTCGGTCTGCGGTCTGGTCACCGTCGTATATGCTATTTCTCCTGGGAGTTTGCTCCAAAAACCATTGCGAGGAAAATTTTCAGATTATTCAAAATAAAGTACCTTGCATTATTCATGATGGCAGCTATAGTGTCAGCAATATGAACTTTCAACCACTCTTGCACATCATCTGGAAAACAGTTAAATCCATCTATGCCAGAGCACGCACAAATCTGAACCCTCTAGCAACAGCAAGTTTATTTTCATCTAAAATGAAGAGAATTCCAAGCCTCAAGAAGACCGTATGATCTTATCTGATACTCCTATTAGAGAGTTTTCGCACCGCCAAGCAACGATAAATGTTAAAATAAATTCTATATGTACGCCATTACTTATACAACCAACAATATGTCGCCATTTTTTATCGTTATCGGATATCAGTTTATCGATGTCCCTATTTAGTGCTGAATAGCGTACATTTCCTACTGTTAATTCACTGCGATGAGTAGAAAATACCCACAAGGTAAACCATTATTTTAAACATTTCCTCTCACCTTTCTTCTACTCATCGCAGTGAATTAACGGTAGGAAATGTATGCTATTCCGCACTAAATAGCGGCATTGGTAAACTGATATCCGATAACAATAACAAATGGCGACATGTGATTGGTTGTGTAAGTAATGACGTTCATATACAGGGACATCATTTTATTTTTACTTCAATTTTTATTGTACCTGAGTTTTTTAATGTACTTCACTCCAACCCCTTCTACTAATGAAGTTCCAACTGTCCTCCACACAGAACCAAGGCCGCATATAGTAAACAGTACTGAGTTAGTGAGTATAGTACGTTCCAGAAATATGTTCGCGTTTTCCAGTGATGAAAGAGCTTTCAATATTGAATCATATTTTCGCACAGGTCGTCCGTTTGCCTACGTCGCATCCCGATCTCCCCCACGTGCTTCTGCTCGCCCGTCTGAAAAGGCTAGTGGCTGGGCTGTCTGAGCTATTTTCCGTAAACATTAATTTCTGTTAGGAATTGGAAGTCTACGTAATATTACGCAACTGTTTAAAATAACTTAAATAAAAGGGCCTCGTTAAGTAATTAACTGTCACGTGATTTCCCCCCTTTCTACGATCCTGCGACATAACCACTTGGACAGTAGATAGTATGTCTGAGTAAATTTTATCTATGTGGGTCGGGCAGAAGTAAAGATTGAATTTACATTACGTAAGGTACTCTTTTATAGAGTAGGTACAGAATTATTTCAACATACGAGTAAGTTACTAGTACGAAGGACGAAACAGGTAATTGGAATTAGATGCAATAGTCTATATGCGATAATATACCTGTATCGAAATGAACGGCCACCATTTTCAAAAATGTGTTCAAATATCCCTATTATGATTATTTTTCAATTTAACTTCATTATCTATATTGTACGCTAATGTGCTATAGACAGTATAATATACACTGCATAATGAATACGTTCTCATGGATAACTCAGTTCGTGAGTAAAAACACTTATTGTTAATACTGTACTGTATTTTGATTAAATAAAAACCTAATAAAAATTATCAAACTCAAAATCGTGATATTTCCTAGTTTACGTAAATGGATGAACTTCTCTTCTCTCCTATACCTAGTAAAGTGATTTGTTTGTATGTTAAGCCAGCATAATCGAACTCCAGTCGTGGAATGGGTAGCAAACGCTGTTTCCGGTTCTCAACAGTCAATCCAAAGGTATAACCAGGTTAATATTAAAAAATATTAGTAAGAATAAAATGATGTCCCTGTATTATGCATAAAGGAACATATCGCATATTTTCTAGAGCTTTGGAGAAAAGGAAACACGGCAAGTATCATAAAGCAAGTGAAGTGTTCAATATTTAATATCATTATAAATTAAGATCTGTGTTTATGATTTGCAACAATGAAGTTTATATAACCTCAATCCGCATTAAATTCATGTGAAAGAAAATTATGTTCGATAGTAATTTTATAAAAGAGTATTCCTGCAACATCCAGTCTTGCACTATCACAACCTCACATTTTATCAGAATGCGTATAGGCCTACTTGTAACAATGCGGCAATATAAAAACGAAGACGAATGCTTCCGAAGTTGCTGAATTAACCCGAAATTTAGCGTATAAAGTGAGAAAACTCTTAAAATAACACGTAAGCTAAATCACCGCACGTCATTGCTTCGTCATTATTTCGACGTCATAGCGTATATAACGTGACTAACGTTATACAACGTAAACATTAACGATGTGTGCGAAAACTCTAAGTTATTATGTATCACAGTAAGTATATGTCATTGTCATTTTCTAATGTTAAATGTTATCTTCTTTCTAAAATTTATATACAGGGACATCATTTTATTTTTACTTCAATTTTTATTGTACCTGAGTTTTTGAATGTACTTCACTCCCACCCCTTCTACTAGTAAACTTCCAACCGTCCACGACATAGAGACGAGGGCGCGTAAGCAGTACTGAGTTAGCGAGTATAGTACGTTCCAGAAATATGTTCGCGTTTTCCAATGACGAAAGAGCTTTCAATATTGAATCATTTTTTCGTACAGGTACTGTCGTCCGTTTGCCTACGTCGCATCCCGGTTTCCCCACCTGCTTCTGTTCGCCCCTCTGTTAAGTCTAGTAGCTGGGCTATCTTAGCTCTTTTCTGAAAACATTAATTTCTGTTAGGAATTGGATGTCTAAAACATTAATTTCTGTTAGGAATTGGATGTCTACGTAATATTATACAAGTGTTTAAAATAACTTAAATAAAAGGGCCTCGTTAAGTAATTAACTGTCACGTGATTCTCCCCCCCCCTTTCTACGACCCTGCGACAAAACCACTTGAACGGACAGTAGATAGCATTTCTGAGTAATTTTATCTTTTCGGATTGGGCAGAAGTGAAGACTGAATTTACAGTACGTAAGGTATTCTTTTATAGAGTAGGTACGGAATTATTTCAACATGAGTTACTCGTACGAAGGACGAAACTGGTAATTGGAATTAGGTACAATAGTCTATACTGCGATAATATGCACAAAAGAACTGAAGCCTGTATCGAAATGAACGGCCACCATTTTCAAAAATGTGTTTAAATATCCATATTATGACTATTTTTCAATTTAACTTCATTCTCTATATTGTACGCTAATGTGCTGTAACAGTACAATATACATTGCATAATTAATACGTCCGAATGGATAGCTCAATTCGTGAGTAAAAACACTAAATGTTAATACCAGTTCTGTATTTTGATTAAACAAAAACCTAATGAAAATTATCAAACTCAAAATTGCGGTATTTCCTAGTTTACATAAATGGATGAACTACTTTTCTTCCCTCCTGTACCTAGTAAAGTGATTTGTATTTTACGCCGGTATCATCGAACTCCAGTCGTGGAAGGGGGAGCAAACGTTGTTTCCTGTTTCAATCGTTAATAGAAAGGTATAGCCAGGTTAATATTAAAAATGTTAGTAAAAATAAAATGATGTCCCTGTATTTGTGTGTAGGCCTAGCCTCTCTTCTGATGTTACGTCACAAAGACGGAGGGTCGAGAGATGAAAATCTCGTTGCATGATCTATTTGACTGCCTCCGTAGTCTGTTGGTCAGCATGCTGGCTTCCAGCTGGGTCCCAGGTTCGATTCCCGGGCTCGGCTCTCGGTGAATTTTTCTTGAAGAAGAAGAATTCCCTGGGTATCTAGAGTCTGGAAATTTGTATGAACGTGAGTATGCCGGGTTAATATTAATTAACCAATCATCACAAATATAAAAATACATCAGGACTGTAGCTGGGCAGTAACCTGAACACACGTTTCAGCGTCACATTGTTGACAAGTAACTCCATCTATTAACACAACTATAAAACATCTAATAGATGCTATAGAGCATCTAATAGATGCTATAGAGTTACCAAAAAAAAAAAAAAAAAGATCTTCTATCAGACAATTGAAGATGATGATGTGCAGGCTCTGACACAAACCCTCGGATTCCCCAATCTTTTAAGGACTACCTGCTTCAACGCATATGATACTGCCTGGTTCATAAGACCAGTCTAACAATGCTTTCGCTGAAATCGTAGGTGGCAGCACCAAATATATAGAGTGATTTATACAGAACTAACACACTTCTTTCTTTCTTTCTTTATTTCAAAACGAATGATGCTACCCACTATTTGTTATACCTCAAATGTAGAGTATATTTGGGAGATTACTAACCTCTATAGCAAATGTTGAAAATTCTTTATTTATTCGTTTAAGGAGGAGTTTATTCCTTTATGTTGGCAGCTGTTTTCGACATTTTGTTTTAGTCACTGAAAATGCAGTACATATTAAATCAACGGCTCTTCCTTGTGAAGCAATACTGCATTACTAGTCCCTAGGTCATATTCGTCATATCACAGTCATGTCTGACCTTTGAATAAGCAGACAGCATAAGCAGCCATCGTATGCATGGAAGCATTCGAGCAGGTGGTGCTTTTAAGATAAGCAACGATAAGTATCATAGCCTTCGAGATTATGGCCAGCCTGCCAATGCATTTATTTTCTGATATATATTGTTGATTTGTAATAATAGATCTACAATTTAAAAGTATCAAAATGGCATCTCATTGGAAAAGACTGATAAGTGGATATTCTAAACAAATTAGATCAAGTTCCCGAAGTAAATGTCTATTAAATCAATTTTTATGCATTTTAGTGAGTGGCAAGCATATTCGTTTATCTCTAATTATTATCTGATCTCACTTTTGCAGAAATGGTTCCGTCTGACTTAATCACAGGAAAAGAGAAACGGGAATTACTTCAAGAAGAAGCAGGAGTTATCGTACGTTATACGGTCTTATTTTATCATTTTATAAGTCCTGCGATACCATTCTTTAGATTAGGTACCGGTACCTATATTACACAGTAGGTATAAGTACAATGAAACGGTAAGAACATAAAATTAACAAATCAACACATGTTCAGCAAACATTAAGAACTGTAGAAAAGGCTGCTGTTAGAAAACTTTCCACTATTATTGAGCTGATTAGAATGCTTCATAAATGTAATGAAATGTGCAATACGTACTACATACTACAGCTGCATACTATACAAATCCAAAGGAGGAGATTAAGTCTGAAGGAAAATTGGCTACATTAATCTACGTAACAAGATACTTGTACATATTTTTAATTGCGAGCTGTTATATAATGTGATTTTCTATAGCATGCGACACTGAAACTGTCAACTTTGATTAGGTTAGGTTAGGGAAGATTAGGTTATGTTAGATTACGTTAGGTTAGTTTAGGTGAGGTTAGCTTCGCCCATAATAATTGTTACGTCGCAAAAAACATTTTTTCAGTATTCACTTTCTTTATTTTACTGTTAAATAGTGAGTTTTAGGTTAGTTACACCGACCAATTCTTACCAATTTCTAGCAATTTACTCAATGTTTTCAAGTCAACTGAAGTCTTTACGAATTCTTCTCATTCCAAATTACCTTTCCTTTAAAAATTAGACTTTTTCGTCAAAGAAGCATTCAGTGTCACGGGATAAAAAAAACCCTAATACCTCTTCCATAATGCGGATAGATTACCGAATTCTTCTGTACCGGTATGTGAAACTGTTGAACAATTCAGAGATTTTTATCGGCCGGGATTGACATTTGTGATTGTATTTCGATAGACTACTATATATAGATGGACGGTCTATATTCAATGATCCACAATTTATTTTGTCCCTTTTTCTTCCTTAATTTCTTTCCTTCTATCCGCTCTTTTTCCTACATTTCCTTTACTAATTTTCTTTACGTCTTTCCTTTTCGGTAAAATTGTTGAACTGTGACAGTGACCTACGCATGTTTTGGTGAATATGTACTTGAACTCAAAATTTGTAGGTCACATATTCAAAAATCTTAAGAGTAAAGTATGCTATAGTTTCAGAGAAATAATTATGTTCTCAATTCGAGTGGAATGCAATATTACAGTAATAATGAACAAAATGCTTAGGAATCTGATTTTCGTCATCCTGAGATGAAAGTTGTTTATTTTCAGGACCCGTATGGCTTGGTAATTAAGCGAGGCCCAGGTACGAGGGAATGTCCTATTTTAATCCCATCGGCATTTTCAGCACGTATTGTTGGATGTGAGTGTTCAGATGGCTGTTTCAACATAAATTGGATGTGGCTGCACAAAGAAGAACCCAAGAGATGTGGCTGTGGATTCTGGTTCCAGTTAGTGGAGAAGGATCCAATATAATTTCATTAAATAATACAGTATTAATAATAACTATGTAAAGAAAAAGCTAGTTTGGTGTGAATGTACTGTTTCAAACAATCCGTTTTTGTTATGTTAATACTTCTTCTGAAAGACTGTAATTTCTTTTCCTAAATAAAGTGCACTATAAATTACTGTAAATACCCGTATGCTTTAATCCTGTAGTGTGGACCTATTTTTACAGGTTGAAACAAATCGACGAAGATGAATTTCTAAGAGATAACAAAACCTTTTAGTTTGGTTTTCATTGTAAAACTTAAGGGCTCCGTTGTCAGCTTTTTAAAATGTAGTTATTTAAAATGACGAAATATTTTAAAGTTCTCTGACTTTTTTAAGAAGTTTACCCCTATAAAAAACAATACTACAGTCTTGTTCATAAAAGAATGCGATTTACTCATAGTCTGGACTGGTAGCGGTAAATGACTTAAAATCAAAACTATTGAAAGAAGGCAATGAAAAGAAACCCATAGTACATCGTCATTGTATAAGAGTCATGGCACGTTGTTTGTGGTTCAGTCTTGTGAATGGATATAACATAATGCGTACCTTATGAACAGCACTTTTCCGTTCAACGCCAATGGAATATTGCGAGCAGTTTTGTTTGGGATCAGTCATTATTACACTCCATGAATGATGAAACATCACGTTTTCTTTTAAAACATAGTTTTATTATTTTCCCTAACTGAAGTATAATGTAGAGTATACAAATAACAGACTGTTAGTTCTAGAAACAATAAAAGACAGGTAATATGCATACAGGATTTATTCAAGTATTAATTGGACAGCCTTCAATGTGTAATTAAATTACCCGCAAAAAATGGATTCGTGTGGAATTGACGCAGAGAGTGCACCACATGTAAATATACTCATTGCTGCCATCTTTGTGTGGAAACGTGAGAACTACAGAGACGTATGTACAATTTAGAATATTATAGACAATTGTTATAAAAATGGCGAACCATTATGATGTCCCAAGCTGGTAGGTTTTGGTTAATATTTTAAAATTTATTGATTCTTTAACATTTGTGATTAGCTTAAGTACATTATGGATGCGTCTTGAGTTTAAATTTAATTTATCCATGAATTGTCATTCTTAGACTAATGGTTATTATGGTTTTCTTACAGACTTGTATGTCCTTCACAGTACATAATAATTTAAGGTTATGAACTATTAATATGTATAGTTAACAGACGTGTTGTTTCAGGGCTGGTAAACCACCGGTCGGTCTTCATTTAGACGTTCTGAAAGGCGATAAACTTATCCAGGTACACATTTGAGATTGTATGTGACGATTACTTATATTTTCTTCGTTTTAGGGACAACTTATTATCAGCATTTTTGTTTTCAGAAATTAATGATTGATGAGAAGAAATGTTATTTATTTGGTCGAAACCCTCAGATGAATGATTTCTGTATTGATCATGCATCTTGTTCTCGGGTTCATGCGGCGCTTGTCTATCACAAACAACTCAACAGAGCTTTCCTTGTGGATTTGGGCAGCAGTGAGTATAAGTTTTTACTTAAGCCATTTGTTGTAAGAGTGAAATAATTTATGTTACAATAAAATTGAGTTCTCGATCTCGCTACTTACCACATATATTTGATCTTGTTGCGTTTATCAACTAATCAAATTAAACCTAAAGATGGAATAACTAAACATATGTACACAAGGCACAAATTAAGTATATACATTACGTTTAATACACTACATTTGCACAATTCCACTCAACACATAGGCCTACATTTTATATTGATGCGTTAGGTCTACACATTGCCAGTTATAGTTTAAAGTTTATCCAGCACAGAGCTTTTGAAATGAGTGTCATAGCGCTCCCAATATGTGGAAAGAAAAATAAGTGATCAGTGACAGGTTAGGTTCGATTTGTTCAGGCCTTTGGTATACCTTGCATATACGCTTTTTCATTGGTAGGTAGATAGATAGAAATTGAGTTTTCTTAAGGTCGTGGATCAGTGGTAGGTTAGGTTAGATTTGGTTTGGTTTGTTCAGGATTTTGTATGCCTTGCACATATTGTACGCTTTTTGATAGGTAGGTAGGTTTACCCTGAACATGGACGTTTTTTCTTAATAAGTAGGCTGCTACTGATAACATTTACTTTGCTGGGTATTGCAAAATTCATTGGACCCTTGGAAAAACAATATAGGCCTAAGCTGATTAAAATATCGATAGAAAATTCAGGTTTTTGGTAGGGAAAATTATGGTAGTAGCACTGAATCATGTCATTATTGTCTGTGAAAATGTCAGAAAATGATCTATCGGGTATATAAGAAGCGAAGGTATTTGGGGGTGGGCTGGGTGGGCTTATGACTTTAACAGTAACTTGATCAATATCAAAATAACTGGCGTCAGTATGTTACAGAATGTAGGCCTACAGTCCTAGAATTTGGCCAAATGAGAGAAGATCATTAGGACACTCCATGAAAAGTATGATGATGATGGTGGTTGTGGTGGTGGTGGTGGTGGTGGTGGTGGTGGTAGCAGCAGCAGTGGCGATGGTAGTGGTTTAATTTAATCTATAGCAAATGAATAGCTTTTGTAAATATTGCTTTTTGAAAGACTTTTTGCTGAAATTGTTGTAATATGAATTGCTAATACATTTCTTGGCAAAAGAGAAGTTTAGGAACTATTGGATTCAACAGTAATCTAACCCGAGCCCCAAGCCTATAAAGGGCAGGCAGTAAAATTAGGATCGGTGTTTGTACTGTGTACAAAACAGAGAAGGAAATAACATTTATGCAGAATGAGAAAGTAGGGAGGTAATAATTATTGGGGATCATCAGTGCGGTTTTAGGCGTAATAGATCGACTATTGATCAGATTTTTTGTATTCGACAAATAATGGAGAAAAAATGGGAGTATAAGGGTACAGTACATCAGTTATTCATAGATTTCAGAAAGGCATATGACTCGGTTAAGAGGGAAGTATTATATGATATTCTTATTGAATTTGGTATTCCCAAGAAACTAGTTCGATTAATTAAAATGTGTCTCAGTGAAACATACAGCAGAGTCCGTATAGGTCAGTTTCTATCTGATGCTTTTCCAATTCACTGCGGGCTAAAGCAGGGAGATGCACTATCACCTCTACTTTTTAACTTCACTTTAGAATATGCCATTAGGAAAGTTCAGGATAACAGGCAGGGTTTGGAATTGAACGGGTTACATCAGCTTCTTGTCTTTGTGGATGACGTGATTATGTTAGGAGAAAATCCAAAAACGATTAGGGAAAACACGGAAATTTTACTTGAAGCAAGTAAAGCGTTCGGTTTGGAAGTAAATCCCGGAAAGACAAAGTATATGATTATGTCTCGTGACCAGAATATTGTACGAAATGGAAATATAAAAATTGGAGATTTATCCTTCGAAGGGTGGAAAAATTCAAATATCTTGGAGCAACAGTAACAAATATAAATAACACTCGGGAGGAAATTAAACACAGAATAAATATGGGAAATGCGTGTTATTATTCGATTGAGAAGCTTTTATCATCTAGTCTGCTGTCAAAAAATCTGAAAGTTAGAATTTATAAAACAGTTATATTACCGGTTCTTCTGTATGCCTGTGAAACTTGGACTCTCACTCTGAGAGAGGAACATAGGTTAAGGGTGTTTGAGAATAAGGTGCTTAGGAAAATATTTGGGGCTAAGCGGGATGAAGTTACTGGAGAATGGAGAAAGTTACACAACGCAGAACTGCACGCATTGTATTCTTCACCTGACATAATTAGGAACATTAAATCCAGACGTTTGAGATGGGCAGGGCATGTAGCACGTATGGGCGAATCCAGAAATGCATATAGAGTGTTAGTTGGGAGGCCGGAGGGAAAAAGACCTTTAGGGAGCCCGAGACGTAGATGGGAGGATAATATTAAAATGGATTTGAGGAAGGTGGGATATGATGATAGAGAATGGATTAATCTTGCACAGGATAGGGACCAATGGCGGGCTTATATGAGGGCGGCAATGAACCTTCGGGTTCCTTAAAAGCCATTTGTAAGTAAGTAAGTAAGTAAGGGAGGTAATAAGTGAGTGAAGCCAAAAACTACTATTATGTGGGATTCAGATTCCAAGCCCTATGGAGAATGCAAGGTAGGATAGCCTATATGTCAGTTTTTACACATTTCAAAGCTACTCGAAACCATGCTATTATTCACAAGCTTCCAAACTGATACTCCTCTTTAACCTGGTCTTAGATACAACTCTAAGAAGAGTGAATGTTTCCCCTAGAGGAATCCGTTGGGGGCTCTCCGGTAGACTAGAAGATCTAGACTATGCGGATGATATCTGTCTCTTAGCCCATTCCTTTTAAGATATGAAAGCCAAACTGCAACAAATGGAAAAGGAAGCACAGAAGGTGGGTCTTCAAATAAATATAAAAAAAACCAAAGAATTGCGCATAGGTACCAATCAACCTACTCTTCTAACTCTAAGCAGCGGAGTAATTGAAAATGTGAAGGAATTCTCACATCTAGGCAGTATAGTCTCCCAGAATGGTGGTACAGATAGCGATGTGAGAGTAAGAATAAAGAAGGCAAGATATGCCTTTGGGCTGCTAAAGCCTATATGGAAGTGTGCTGCCTATACAATAAATACTAAACTGAGAATTTTTAACACAAATGTCAAATCCGTGCTTCTATATGGCTGTGAAACCTGGAAAATAACTAAAACTATTATCAATCAACTACAAATTTTTATTAATAGATGTTTGAGAAACATATTAAAAATATTCTGGCCGGTCCAGATGTCCAACGAAAACCTATGGTTAAAAACTAAACAAAAACCAGTTGAACTTGAAATTCGGCATAGGAAGTGGGGATGACTGGGACATACACTTTGCCGACCTCCAGATGACCCCGCCAGGAAGGCATTGGATTGGAATCCGCAGGGCAGCAGAGGAATTGGCAGATCCAAGATAACATGGAGACGAACTGTTCTCACAGAAGCAAAAACGATGGGGAAGACATGGAGTGAGATTAAGGAGTTGGCCAGGAATAGAGTCAGATGGAGAAGCTTTCTGAGAGCCCTATATTCCACCTAGGAATGATGGGAATATTGATTGATTGATTGATTCCAAACTGATAAGTGCATAGTATCAACTACATAAAAAAACATTGTCTCACTGCAGGAGAAAAGTTTTCCAAGCTATCAAGCCGTGGTCCATTGGTTGTGTGACCAAACGTTTCGTTCACTGCTGCGGTGAACGTCTTCAGTGGTGTAGAGCACTGGTGTGGCTCGTTCTACTGTGTGTGCCGATGACAGTCTGCGCTGGCTGCATCGTCATATTTATAGTGTGTGAGGGGGGGGGGCGTGGCTTGCTTATATCTCCGTGGTCCGCGCTCAGGGTTGTATTACTCGAATGTGCTTGGCGGATGGACTTGCTGTTGTCTTTGCGATCCGCGCTAGGGGTTGTGTTACTCAATTGTGCTTGGTGGGCGGATTTGATGTTTGTCTTTCATAATGCCGGATACCAACGGACCACGGCCTGATAGCCCGGAAAACTTTTCTCCCATTGACGCCGGCTGTGAAAGCCTACACTCGAATACTGTCTCACTGCCTTATTACAGAGATTGTGTGAAGTTTGATTCAGGCTCATCTTCTGTCACTGTTGACAGGAAGGTGGAATGACGCTATCTCTGCCACTTTTTCTATTGTTCTCTTCTCCATTATAGCATTGACGGGACTCTCTAATTTGTGTAATATATATGGAAGAACGTAGTATCAGTTCTCAGTTCTTTTCGTAGAATAACTTTACTTATTACTTCTTGTCCTAATGAATGAATTTTTTTGTTCTCCTTTTTTTGAGGATCCATATTAATGAAGGCATTATAGTGAACGCATAACAACTATGAACCATTAAGGTAGGCGTCCACTTACCGGAATTGATCCGTACACTGCACTCGGATTTTTATTCTTTGTATTATTTCAAATGGAGCATTGCTTACTTGGCCATATCGCCTTTGTCCGCATGACTGGATTCCGATCAGAATTCTTGCCAGAGAATTCTAAACGAATTTCTGTACAGTCCAAGATCGAATCAGTCCCCTAACTGCCCATTGTGCAACTCAAACCAAGAAATGGATTCGGTACAGCTCAAAATCTGTGCTTCAGTGGCTGGTCATGATAATATCTTTGAAAAATATTGGAGTGCAAGAGGTCAAATGACTTTATTGTCAAACGCCTGGCATTAGAAAACAACAACAACATATTTCTATCTGATGTAACAATTCAGTAGCCTCCACGGCTTCCTTCTTTTTATCGCTGCCAGACAATTTTTAGGCCCAACCCAACACAGTTAAATTGGCTCTTGATGAAGTGAACGCATTTTTTACTTCTTACCTTAATGCTATTGACTGTAACTACTGCTCTGGATCCATGGCTTACTTTTAATGTTGAGTATTTTCCATAAAAAACGCAAAAATTCGCATATTTTTTGGGTGGGCCTGTCTGTTGCTCACAGTACGTGTGACTTTAATTTTCATTCATCCTCAAGATTCCCTCTTTCTTTGACTCGAATCTAAAGTAAAAAATATACAAATTTGCCGCTCACCAACTTTTGAAGGTATAAATGTCTATTTTGAATAGATCACTTCGAAGTTAGTATTTTTTCTCACTTTCCAGAAAATAGATTTTGATTTCGAATATTTTTCTATGCTTCCCTTAGATACTGATCTATCAGTCATAAAAGTTACAGTGTGATTATCATAGGAGTTCTGACATGATAAATGTTGAATGGTGCGGGAAATCTCAAAGTCTTGTCTGCTAGCTGCAACCAGTAGACTGAAGAGTTTCGTAAAAATAATAGTTTTCTGTGTGCCCACAGGATGTAATGAACATAGCAAACAAAGTATACAAATCATACATAGTGTACATAGCGTAACACTATGTGGCCTGAGCATTAAGGCTATGCACATCAAAGTACATTATTTATACATTATACAACTGCAATTAGTGTTGCAGGTCAAAAATATCAGGATTCGTATTCCATTTAGCATGTGTATAATACGAAAACTAATAGAGTTTGGAAAGGAAAACTAAATTGTGTGGCCAGTTCAAAAGGGAAACAATTCAAAATTTAAAGTTTTGAGAAAACTGCTTCTTAAAGTGTCATGTTACTGGAAAAATTCCACTTAACATCACTCTTATTTGAACTTATAGTATATATAGAACATCATTAACAAAATTTGGAGTAATTTCAATGATCCTTGCATTTTTCACAGCAACATGAGACTTTAAAATTCAGGTTTATGAAAACTGTGAATTTTAGAGTTGCTTCCTTCTTGAGCTGGTCCATTGATATTACAATGTACATAAGTGAACATGAGATCACCTGTGGTATATTTGATTCTGCAGTTTAACCAAGGAGTGGTGTAACAGGATTTCATTGTATAAATAAAAAGATGTTAATGATTTGCCATCTAGAGGTAGGCTAATAAATTAAGTCAACCAAATTGTGAGTTTAGGAAGTATGGATCAAATCAGGATAGCCAAAAAAGTTACTATTCCTTAGTTATTTTCTACTCAAGCTAAACAGTGCCACAAGGTGAGAGTTGAGATAGATGGTGCTCCAGAGAAAGGATATCACTAAAGAAAATGGAAAAAATTTACTCAGAACTTAACTGGTCTGTATGAAGAAGACATCCACACCTGTGGAGTAATGGTTAGCGCATCTGGCCGCGAAACCAGGTGGCCCGGGTTCGATTCCCAGTCAGGGCAAGTTACCTGGTTGAGGCTTTTTCCGGGGTTTTCCCTCAACCCAATATGAGCAAATGGTGGGTAACTTTCGGTGCTGGATCCCGGACTCATTTCACCGGCATTATCACCTTCATCTCATTCAGACGCTAAATAACCTAAGCTGTTGATAAAGTGTAAAATAACCTACTAAAATAAAATGAAGACAAGCCTGAGTTGAGGAGACGAAGTGGCATATCAAATGCCCCAAATAAAATGATATCTACAAGAAGAACGCCATATTCGTTTACTCAATCAAAGGTAGTGGGAAAATATCAATCAATCAATCATGTTTATTTGTCAAAAATTACAATATCGTAATTGTAGACAATGGTCAATAAAACAAACAGATTAAAATTCCATGTTCATATGGCTGTCAAAAAATTAATTTATATGATAAAAGGGATTACCTAAAAAGCCATTTTCTTAAAACAACTTTAAATCTAAATAAGCTAACTGAGTGGGCATTCTTAGACAATCTATTAAACATATCTAAAGAAATAACACTTAACCATTTCTTGGTCTTTGTCAACCTGACCATAGGTGTTACAATATACTTAATGTTATTTCTAGTATAATATTTATGAAGCATGACTGTTTAAATTAATCTTGGTATAGACTAAACAGTCATAAATATATTAATTACAGTAAGAATGTTAGCATTACGAAATAAAGGTCGACAATGAGCATTAAAAGATGAATTAGTAATAATATGTAATGCTTTTTTCTGCAAAATTAGAACACTATTGACATTAGTACCGTTACCCCACAAACAAATACCATAATGAAATACACTATGCAAAAATGCATAATAGCCTTGTTTCAAATATCTACTAGATACAAGAGCTTTTAATTTACACAAAAGATAAAGTACACGAGATAACCTTTTGCACACAATCGCAATGTGACCTGCCCAAGTAAGTTTAGAATCTATTGTAGTTACCCAGAAGTTTAACTTCTGCAATCATTTCATCGGGTACATGATTTAATGAAAATAGTATCCACTGAGTTTTAGATCTACTAAGTTTCAATCCATTGGCTTCAAACCAACCAGCAGCATCACATAAATAGGAATCCATTCATAAAGACAGATGATGTATGTCATACGTAGTAGACAAAAAGGAAGTGTCATCAGCAAAAAGGACTGTGTCACACTCTATATTAAAACATAGCTCATTAATCATAATAAGGAACAATAGAGTACCCACAACAGATCCTTGAGGAACTCCAATATTAATGAGGAGGAAACTTAAACTGGAGATGACGTATTGGTAAAGGAGGGAAATGAGTTAGAGAGAAAGAGAGGGTAAAATATAACAGTCAAACTGTTGTGCTATAAAATTGATCCCATGATCATGTGTAGTGTTTTTTAACATTGTTTTATTTTTTTGTATCAAAAATGACCTCAGAAATAAGCTCTTCAAAAAGAGTGTACACACATTTATATTTATTTCTAGTTTTTTTATAATTTAAAATTTTTCTATTACTGATTTACAGCTCATGGAACATTCATCGGCTCCTTGCGTTTGGAGTCCCATAAACCAACTCAGCTTCCAATAGACAGTACATTTCATTTTGGGGCTTCTACACGGTATTACATCATCCGTGAGAGACCTCAGACGGGAGCTCGGCCAATCATAGAGGAGCTGGAGAAAACTTCAGAGGAAGCAGAAGGAGGCTTGCTAGGGCTGCCTGAAACAGAGACAGAACTGGACGTAAGTTGATTTAGTTCACAACTAGAAATCCAAACCAAGGACTTCACAAAATAACATTGAATCTAATCCACTATTAGCTAGAATCCTGTTAAAAATTGTGGATATGATACTTGCAACATTGGTCTTCATATAATACGAATTCATAGTCCTTACATCTCCCCTCCATTAATCCTTCCCATTGAAGGCATTAAGGAACCAACCTGGACAAATACTCAATGTCCCGTCCCTACCTTCCCGTGGTGCAGCTGTTAGTAAGCATAATTTTACGAGCTGAACGAGGGGCTACTCATCAATTAGCACTGGTCAGCTTGATGAGTTAGTGACTGAATTTGGTATAATTTTCCTCTATTCAATACCTAATTCCCTCTTTACCCTTTTCTATCCAGTCCTCTGACTGAATTCTTACTTTCTTCGACCCCGATGGTATTAGAGCATTCGAGGCCTAGGGGTTCATTTCACTTTCCTTCCTACCCTTTCTACTTTTCTGTTCCTAGTGCTGACCTGCTATGGCACTAAAATCGTCCTCCAGTGGCTTAAGGAGGGAAAGCTGGTGATCAACAAGATCTCCCAGGTAGGTCTAGTAGACCCGTCGACCAACAACAGGTGTGGTCCTCCAGACATTCTGGGGGTTGTGTGTGGATAAAGTAGCCACCAAAACGTTAAAATATGGTGTTCACTTAAATCAGACTCATAAATTTAAAAATGCAGTTATATTGTCAGACTCCAAAGCAGCTATTCTGTCAATAGTCTCTAGACGCACACCTTCGTCTCAAACAGCAGAAATAACTAATATGTTCTCTCAATTATTAACACTCAATAAAAGAATTGTATTCCAATGGACACCATCCCATTGTGGAATCCAGGGAAACGAGAATGCGGATGATTTAGCAAAGAAGGGCAGCACTGCTACTTACAGACCTGTTACTAAATCTACGTATTACTCTGTGAAAAGATCTGTTAAATCTACATACTCAGACTTCAACAAACAAAATTTGGTAATACAATCTCAAGGGAAAAAATGGAACTCTCTGCATCATAATCCACAGTTAATTCCTTATTTACCACGAAAATCGTCTGTAGCTGCATTTAAATTGGCAACAGCCACGACTGTTTGGCCAAGCACCTGCATAGAATTGGAATATGTCAGTCCCCTGACTGCCCATTGTGCAATTCAAATCAAGAAATGGATTCGGAACACCTCAAAATCTGTGCTTCAGTGGCTGACCATGACAATATCTTTGAAAAATAGTGGAGTGCAAGAGGTCAAATGACTTTATTGTCAAACGCCTGGCATTAGAAAACAACAACATCTCCCCTCGTCTTCCCCTTGTTCTCCTTGTATTCTCCGTTATTTCATTTCTCGCATCACCCATACACCCACACATAGTTCTACATAAAGATATGTAGCATATTAAAACTATGCACCTGTCAATATACAGGGTGGCCCACATAAAGTGTTGTAAGTTATTATCACTTAAATTAATAGATAAAACCGAATGCTTTGTTTTCTAAATTTTATTGGGGAAAGGGGTCTTCCAAACTGTGATTTGGGCAATATTTCCCTGAGGCCCTTTTAGGGGGCGCTGGGGTGCATTTTAAGATTTTTAAATGAAGAAATATCTATATAAAATAACCACATACAATTTTTAGAGCACTTCAAATCGAACTACAACAATTCAGCAAAAAATAAATTCAAATAAACACCACGTTCATTTGTTTTCTTGATTTGACAACATTGTAAGTTGTACAATTTTTAACAGTTGCTCACCTTTAAATAAAATAAATTAGCGACAATTACTATTGAAAGAATGGCATGATGTTAGTCATTGTTCTGACATCAATCCAGACCTGTTAACTAGAAGTTCCAGTTCTGATACTGCAAATAAGGATGATGTGATATATAGCTAGAGGTAAGGTTTGGTAATATAATTTTAATCTTAAGTGAGTCTTAACACAGGTGCATATTACAACACCAATAATTCTTTTTCTGGTTTTTAGTATCAAAGAATTAGTGTTCGTATTATATTCGAATAAATATGGTACATTTCTGAGTTTGTTTTATAATGTTATTGGTTAAAAATTTTGAAAGGAGGGTTATGTTTTAATATAGACACTTAACGACACATAAATTAATAGTGTCATCAAATTAATGGACTATTTTTTTGTTTTCAGAATCTGACAGAGTTTAATACAGCCCACAATCGTCGTATTTCTATGTTAGGTATTCCAGATGAAGAGATTCGCCCAACATCCCGCAAGCGTAAGAAGAAATCCCTAACTTTTAGTGAGGAGGAAGAAGTCATCAATCCAGAAGACGTTGATCCTTCTGTTGGAAGATTTAGAAATATGATTCACACAACAGTTATTCCAACAAAGGTGATTTACATTTCACATATAGGACTAAAAACATTTAAACACATTCTGTTTTACTTACAGCCTTTAAGGAACCCGCAGGTTCATTGCCGCCCTCACATAGCCCGCCATCGGTCCCTATCCTGAGCAAGATTAATCCAGTCTCTACAATTATATCCCTCCTCCCTCAAATCCATTTTAATATTATCCTCCCATCTACGTCTCGGCTTCCTCAAAGGTCTTTTTCCCTCCGGCCTCCCAACTGACACTCAATACACTTCTGGTTTCACCCATCGTGCTACATGCCCTGCCCATCTCAAACATCTGGATTTAATATTCCTAATTATGTCAGGCGAAGAATACAATGCGTGCAATGTGTGTTGTGTAACTTTCTCCATTCTCCTTAACTTCATCCCTCTTAGCCCCAAATATTTTCCTAAGCACCTTATTCTCAAATACCCTTAACCTATGTTGCTCTCTCAAAGTGAGAGTCCAAGTTTCACAACCATAAAGAACAACCAGTAATATAACTGTTTTATAAATAATTCTAACTTTCAGATTTTTTGACAGCAGACTGATAATAAAAACTTCTCAACTGAATAATAACAGGCTTTCCCATATTTATTCTGTGTTTAATTTCCTCCCGAGTGTCATTTCTATTTGTTACTGTTGCTCCCAGGTATTTGAATTTTTCCACCTCTTCAAAGGATAAATTTTCAATTTTTATATTTAAATTTCGTACAATATTTTGGACACGAGACATAATCATATACTTTGTCTTTTCGGAATTTATTTCCAAACCTATCTCTTTACTTGCTTCAAGTAAAATTCCCGTGTTTTCCCTAATCGTTTGTGGATTTTCTGCTAACATATTCACATCATCTGCAGAGACAAGCTGCTGATGTATTTCTTTGCTGTGGTGGTGCCAAAGAATCAGTCCTATTCCAAGGCTTATTTTGAGGTTTTGTAACAAGCTGTTTTTTTTTTTACGGTGATGGATTGTTAGCCCTTCACCCAACCGCAAGATCATGCCATCAGTTAACCGGCTGCTTTTTCGCCACATATAATATGTGTGTGTGCATGCGTGCGTACGCACGTGCACATGCGGTTTTTTTAAGGACAAAAAACTTTCAAATTAACCCTTTAAAAAAGAACTCTAGGAAGAAAAGAGAACTAACAAGAATCACCCTATTAATCGATTGTCGGATTATCCGACTTTTTTTTCTAGCTTCCTTATTTTTTTCTTTTTCTTTTCTGCAGAAAAAATTATGAAGTACTGTACGTTATGTTTCTGCGTATTTTTTCTACAGAGGGTTATTACAAGCATTTACCCTTACAAATATCACAGTATGTATTGGGAAAGCTTTGCTGTAGGCAACTCAAATAGTCAGTCTACTTGTAAAACAGTCACTAATCGCTTTCAAAGAAATTACCCCAAGAACTTCCACAAACCCGTGTGCCATTCTTTCTTTATCCTTACTATTCAAGTGGCCGTATTATATAACTTCTACGCAAACTGTCTTCCACAGTTACCAAAAGAAAACGTATTGTGTTAATTAACGAAAAAATTACATATAGTTGAGAGGTTTGGGAAAGAAGAAACTGTACTTGATTTAATAAAATAAAACAAGGATAAAGTGCGTAAAGTATGTAAATCTACAACATGAGACTTCTACTATTCCAATCTTTCCATGGACAATCATCAGCCATCAACCTTTGGCCATTAAGAACCCGTCATTGACAACCAAACTTTCAGTAAACTCCTGATCCACTACACAGCATGTTAAACACAAGACCACGGAGGAAATTATGACATTGTAGGCCAAACTATAATGCATTTAATTTATGAAAATCTTCTATGGTACGGATTATCCAATTTTTTCGATTCATCGTTCAGTTCACCCCCTTCATTACCACAGATAATAGAGGTTCTATTGTACATAAAAACCCACTAATTTTCTAAATTATCGTGTAAAAAATCAGTTTGAAATTAATCCACATTCAATTTTTGTAGGAAGTTTTTTTTTTTTTTATCTTCTGTAAAATTTTCATTTCTGGACTTGACTGGTTTTTACACCGAGGTCTTCAGTTGTCACCAGCGAAATGTAACTGCAATCATTAATCTTCACAAAAGTGTCTAATTTTACAGCTCCGTTTCATATTGAGTGTTGGGGAGAGGGGAGGAACTGGAAATCCATCTTCGAAGTTATATTGTCATTAAGAGTTTCTTCTCCTCCTCCTCTTCCTCCACTTCTTCTTCTTCTTCTTCTTTTTCTTCCTCTCCCTTCTTCTCCTTAGTATCAGCTCTATTCATTTCATCCTCACAAAATATAATTGAATGTTAGAAAACAAGACAAGTGTGCTCAGTTATGGGAAATAGAAAGTTTGTGTAATTTTATTGTAGCGCCAACGGGTGGATGGAATGGGACCTACCAGTGGATTGACAAACACTTCAGATGATCGTCTGACCCTGATGAAACATCTGCATCCCTCTGCCATTATGCCTCACCTATATCAGGACCTTCCACCAGAGAGTCACTCTACAGCAACCCCTAACTCTACTCCAGGTATTATCTGCATTTTGCTTGCATTACAAATTTAACTAATATACAAACACACTTAAATATCGTAGTCTAATTAAACAATGTTCTCATTATAATGAACACTTGTAATATTCATCCTCCTTTGTGCCCGGTTGCAATTCGGGCAGCTGAAGGCTTCTCATATAGGGAGTTCAAGTTTGATTCTCTGCAAAATGAGTGGATCATATTCTTCTTGGAAAAAGAATTAAATTCAACAATTTTTGTGTTATTTAATTATAAATTTATTACACTAGTCAATAGATTATGTTCTGAAAATTAATTTATTACTTTAATGTTAATGTTTTAGCAATAATTAGGTAATTTTTTTTATGTAAGAGAAATAATACATGTCCTTGAATAGTAGTCGAAATGTTACAAAAATAAGTTGTCTTAAAAGTGAAGTTTGTGATGTTATTTAATTGAATTAGTTTTGTCTTTTATATATACGAGGTCGGACAATAAAGTAATGAGACTGGTTTAAAAAAACACTTTTGTGCGTATTTACTTGGTTTCTGCACAAAACCAACCCGCAGTAAGTCTAAAATTCCACATTCAGTATTCCCAGCTGAACACACATAACAATTTCCCTCTTCTTACCGCTTAAGTGACATATTGATTTTACTGCTTTAGGCTTTTAACATATTATTTTTAGAGACGTTCAATATAGTAATAATTACAAAATTGGAAACTTACCACTGCAATTTCACCTAAATTGCACTGTTAATTATTGTTTTTAAATATTTGCAAAAATTAAGTAAACTCTACAATTCCACTAAAGTTACTGCATTTCGTGATGCATGTAACATTAAGGAAGCCGTTTGTTTTAAGTTCGCATTTATAGACTGGAGGGAAAAAAAAAGATAGATGTATATCACGGCCTGCTGGAGTACAGTAAACACAGAAAACATTTTAAAGCAACAATGTTGAAGATAGATATTTTTGTTTTCCAAAATTGCCGTCATTGAACAGAAACCAAGATGGAGATTTCATTGCATAATTAGAAATTCCTCTTTCAGGTATGTAATAAACGATCTTCGCACAAAATAATGTACGATACACGAGCAGTATGTTTTCTTTCAATTCTCGGAAATTAAAAAAGCTCAACTACGTTTCGCTTTTTCAAACTTATCCTCGAACATGAAAACTTCAACATACCGCTCTTGTAACGCATATTACTATTACTTACATTTTAACCAACTAATGTGATTATTAGGGCTAAGAAATGTATGCCGTTGCATTGCGCTTCATGCGCCTCTGACTTTAGGTACCAGTACGTAACTGCGTTGGGGTGGGGGATTTCAGTGTGTTTCATTCAGCAGTGAACTTCAGTTGATCGGTTACATTACGACCGAATACTGCTATTCGTAACAGGCACATTCAACGTCCTGTAAAGAAGAATAATAGCAAGATGCCGAGGACGAAATTTGTGACTTAATTTCAAATGTAATAATTATATAGATTTTGAGATAAATAATGCTTGTGTAAAATATTTCAAATATGTCCTCATTATTTCTGCAGAAGTGGAACGAAGTTTTTCTAGATATAAGGCTGTGTTTTCTAGCAACAGGCAGTCATTCTCCTTTGAAAATTGGAAAATGTGTGTTATTCATTGCAGCAGTATATGAAATGAAAATTATGTAAAACAAAAACGTAATACACTATCATATAAACATAGTGAAATAATAAGACTAATATGTGTCAATGTCATATTAGTTGTATTTTCTACAGACAGAAAATAACATGTAGTCAATGATATTGTGATGAAACTGAATATGAGTAATTTGGAACACGAAACAGGGAAAAATGTAGCAAACAAGATAAAAATTGTGAATATTTAGCTCTATGTATAATTTATGGCAATTTCAAACGAGAAAATTTATAATAATGATACAGATTTTGATATAGATAATGCTTGTGTAAAATATTTCAAATATGTCCTCATTGTTTCTGCAGAAATGGAACGAAGTTTTTCTAGATATAAGGGTGTCTTTTCTAGCAACAGGTAATCATTCTCCTTCGAAAATTTGAAAATGTGGTTTGTTATTCACTGCAACAATATATGAAATGAAAAATTATATAAAACAAAAACGTAATAGACCATTATATTAACATAGTGAAATAAAAAGGCTGATACTTGTCAATGTTATATTAGGTGTATTTTGTACAGACAGAAAATAAAATGTCTTTAAATAGTGCAATCTTCCTTTAACAAAGAAAATGACGTCTTTGAATTTTTCTTTAGCAGATAGTTGTGTTGCGAAGTCAAAGGAGTGGCTTTCAACCACCCAAATGCTGAGGACTAACTTACCGTGATGATAAGCAGGAGTTCAAACGAACGAAAGACACGCGTTAACTACCCCAACTCTGAGATGTACTCAAAGTTAGAGGCACATGAAGCGCACTGGTAGTATAACGGCATATATTTCTCAGGCCGAGTGATCACCTTCAAAGTAGTTCCCTTGAGACAGCACACACTTATTCCAACATTAACATTGTTGCCACTCCTGGAAGTAGCTGTGAAACTCATCTTTTGAGACATTGTTTAATACCTCGGTTACGGCCTTTTGGACATCTTCTGTTATTTGAAAATGGCCCCCTTTCACAATAAGAAATAAGAATTTGCATGGAGCGAGGCTGGGTGAATATGGAGGCTGTGACAGTGTTGAGACAGATGAGCAGCTACATTTCTCTGTTGCCTGGTGAGATTTTTTGGAACGATTTTTGCGCAAATTTTTCTCATGTCAAGGTCTTCAGTTAGAATGAGGTGAACAGTTTCGTGATTCATATTCAATTCTTGTGCTATCATTCTGGCTATTAATCGCCTATCACTTTGTACAAATTCACATACCTTGGCAATGTTGTCATCTCCGTGCAGTTGTTGTTCATCTTTTAAGTTGCTTCTGCCCTCAGCAAACATTTTATGCCATTGGAAATCTTGTGCTCTTGATATCACTTCATTTCCAGAATCCTGCTGATGGTTTCCATATGTTGTCATGGCATTTTTACTAAGTTTCACACACGCACGATATTATGCGATTTCATTATATTGACGGGAAACAAACATACAACTCCACTAATCAAGCAGTTACTCCACACTTGCAGGGTGGTGCCAGTTGGAATTCGATTGGAGAAAGGACCAAGGTCAAACATATATCTGGTAGGAGGCTGCAAGGTTGTCTCATCAATTGGGAAAAAATCAGTCTCGTTACTTTATTGTCCAACCTCATATATTGCACAAATCAAACAAGAACCATGAAGGGAGGATTGTAATTTTTTAATGATTATGACTATAGAATCAGTTTTTCATTCTGTTCTCTTTCTCAGATGGACACTTTTTATTGTGTGCAATTTAAAAATTTTCGCTGCAGAAAATAGGAAATTGCTTAAAATACTAAGTTCCTTATAGATACTGACACAGGATTCCTGCTGACATGTGTAATGAACAAAAAGTATAACAACATTTTGTTCTTTGGAGATGGTCTTCGAAAAAATTGACATTTTATGTTAAAATTTTGATTGCATATTCTGTAAAGTTATTTTAAAATTATAATTTTGGGAGGGGGGGGGGTAGTTTAGAGTAAACTATTTATAACCATGTTTCAGTAGTAACTTGGTCATAAAAAGTACAGGTGTCATTTAATCATCTAAGGAGGACTAGCAAATTGCACTCATCAGATGTAGTAACGCGGTTGTGGAAAGCCAGAAATGCTACAGCCAGAGTACCTCAGATAAATTACAGAATTACACCCACCCCTCTGCAGGTTAGTTAAGTGAAGGATATACACGGCTTTTTATGCTTTCAGAATTACTATATCAGGATGTCACCCAGTTGGAAAACTGAAATACCAGTACTAAGAAATACGAGGGCATTTGGTAAATTACAAGAAAAGTCCTGGAACTGTATTTCTTCTTCCATCTAATAATAATAATAATAATAATAATAATAATAGTAATAATAATAATAATAATAATACATACATACATACATACATACATACATATTGTAATTTCAAATAATCGAGTTAATTTTTGCTGCTATTTAATCCAGGGAGAGTACACAATATGATAGAGATGGTTATACTGTAAAAAAAAAAATTATGGTTTATTTAAAGACGCTCGCATCTGCCAAGGTTATATCAGGTTGCCAGTGTACTGGAATTTTGTCCTGCGGGAGTTCTTTTACATGCCACTAAATCTAGTGACATGAGCCTGTTGCATTTAAGCACACTTAAATTTCATCGACCTGGGCCGGGATCGAACCCGCAAACTCGGGCACAGAAGGCCAGTGCTATACCAACTGCACCATTGAGGGTGACACTTTACTGTAAAATGGTGAATAAAATACATCAAAGTCAGTAAATAAAACTGCTGTAATTCCCGAAAAAAAATCGTTATTTAAATATGTAAACCATGAAAAAAATCGTTATTTCAATATGTAAATCGTCCACACCTATGGAGTAATGGTCAGCGCGTCTGGCTGCGAAACCAGGTGGCCCAGGTTCGAATCGCAGTCGGGGCAAGTTACCTGGTTGAGGTTTTTTCCGGGGTTTTCCCTCAGCCCAATACGAGCAAATGCTGGGTAACTTTCGGTGCTGGACCCCGGACTCATTTCACCGGCATTATCACCATATCATTCAGACGCTAAATAACCTAGATGTTGATACAGAGTCGTAAAATAATCCAATAAAAAAAATGTAAATCAAGAACAAAGTCTGTATTTAAACGTGTGAATTGTGAAGAAAAAGTTGAATTGAATCATGAAAATCACTTTTAAAATATGATTAATAATACATTTATTCCCCTACAGCTTCCCCAATATTAAAGAGGGCGGTTACACACAAGATGGAGAAAAATGTTACGTGAATATCAAAAACATTAGGCATTATGTTCATTTGCACACTATAACAGACGACTTAGCTGCCGAATTATCAAAATACATTATTCTTTAGTCTTCGTTGTGTGATCTTGCTGAAAATTTGATAAATATCATTTACACATTTCTTCTTATTGTATTAGTGTGTAACAAACCTAAGCATTGCACATGCTTTACACAAAGATTTTCATTTTCACAGCTGATCAGCCAATGCTTTCCACATGATAAAACATGAAAGACGAAGCATTGTCGTACTTATTTTGAATGTTTCATTATCGAAAAATGAAGTAATGGAATTTCGTGACTGATGAATACACGATTTGATGATATTCATAAAAAAACACTTTTAATGCAATAAATTGCCAAATACGCAAAAACTGGAAAAACGAGCAAAATTCGCGACAAATCGCGATCATAAAACATGTCTACATAACAAATCTCGTTCATATCTATAGAAATTTTAACTCTCTGACTCAATTAGCAGAAATTCGTGAAAAAATAATTCGCGAAAATCAGGTGTCCCCTACATTAGGCCTACTATGCAAAAGTTATAGCCAACCTCCATCTGATGAGGAAGGACTATTACTATTACATTGTATTAGATGGCTTTGACCAATAAAGACATTGGTTTTGTAGGTTATTAGGTAAATATGGAGCACTTATTCTCCAGTTTCCGTTTTAGCCATCATATTATCATGATTTTTCGTAGGTTGACTTTCTTCTCTGTGAGCTTGATTTTGTAATAATTTTATTGTAGTAATTTCATATCTATCAGAATTTTGGAAATTAATGAGGTAAGTGGATAAAATGGATATATTTTTCAGTGTTATATTTGTAATTGGTGAATATGAGCAGTATTGGAAATGTGGTTTATTTACAAACTATTTCTGCATTATCTTACTGTAGCTTGATATTCCTATGATGAATAATGATGAAATAAGCATATTCGAATCTTCATCCAACTCTTCCCTTTCGCATGAATGACTTTTTTTTTTTTTTGGTCTAGCCAAAAATGCCGTTGTTTTGGTATTGCCGGTATTGGTATTGGGTAGTAACACTTTTCACAACCACTGCAAAAGTTTCAACAAAACCGATATAAAAAATGCTCTGGCTGCAACCCAGAGAACCCTGTTCATACGTCGCTACTTTTAAGCTGTTCACAGCATGAAAAAGTAGCAAGCAGCAGGTTGGGTAGTAGTTACTTTTTGGGTTGCACCGTTGTTCACACGTCACAGTCCGAGAGTTGCGCAGTATTTTGTACTGCAGCACTGCAATAGTAGCGACGTGTGACCATATCTTAATGCCAGTAAGTTGTATATGCCGTGCGCTGTAGATGTTAATGTGAGTATTGCTTGGCTCTTCACTGAAATGAAATGCGTGTTTGCAGGAGTGACGGCTTCAGCAAGTGGCAACAGTCCGCTCTTGTTCTCATCAGCCCTGGCCTCTCGGCTCGGCCTCGCACTGCCAAATCCTGCTCCAGAAGTGGAGATGGCTCCAGCCCCATTGCCCCCCAGCGTTATGCCAGGGCAAGGTGGACCTCTTGCTGCTGCAGCTGCTGAACTGAGCCATGAGCCAAAGAAGAAGAAGTACGCAAAGGAGGCGTGGCCTGGCAAGAAGCCCATGCCCACCCTGCTGGTGTGAGGTACGTGTGGTGAATGTTGTGGGAGCGTGCCTTGTACAGGGAAACATTTTTTCAGCTCTAATGCTGATGCAAGACCATCTTTACATATAAGGATGCTTTGTAATGCATTATATCGAACACACGAGTGTGTTACGTCAAATACAAGAAACATCTGTAAATCTACAGAACACTTCCAAACCGTGGACTTTATCTGAAATGTGTCAACTATTTTTTTTTTATTATAAAGAATGACAATATCTCATGATCAAGATTTCGGAAATTTGCCTAAGATCGAGCAGTTGTGCCATTTTTCCAGACTTGCTGTGTTTGTACAAAGTGATGTAAAAAGTTAGTTAAAAATCACGCCATTAGAGTCACTATTCAGCTCCCCACTCCTGATAATATTCTGCAGGACTTAAGTAAACTGAGTCAACCATAGGTTCGTTCCAACAACAGTCAGGAACCGTCCGTAACCATCGTGAGCATGCGCAGTACAGAAAAAGCATTCCAACACAATCCGAACCAGTCCTGAACCGGAAACATGTCAGGCGTTCCAACAAGCTTTTTTTTTTTTTATTATCCAATTTAATAAACCCTATTTCACCCTGAGATATATTAGGGTTATAGTTTGTATCAAGATACATATTTTATAAGCAATAAACAATAATAAAATTATAATACAAAATTGTGTTCAAGGTTACAATTCACATGAATTATGTACAAGAATGCACCTTAATGAAAGAATGGATAGTTTCATAAAGCCTCAAGGCATGTCTCTATATTTGTATCTAATGGTTTTCCAACAAGCTTTTGACAAGGGTTCGGAACGGTCAGAAATAGTCCTCGGATTGAGGCATGTACGGAAGAGTACGCAAGACACGCATGCACATAAGCTCTCCAATGTCTCCTGGATACTGAAGAAAGACATGATCGACTGTTCACATGAATGAGGTTAAGATGAAAAGTGACAGTGCAGACGAATAATAAAACTAGAAATTTAATTTAAATTTTCGCCAAACAGAAAGGGAATGGAAATTATTTGGGTATTGAAATAGTTAATTACAATTTCAACATGCAGCTTTGTTTAAAAGTATAATAAATAACGTAAAAAAAGAACTACTTTAGATGAGAGTCCCCCAGGACATGACATTGAATTAGCAGAATTCTTGCCTTCCATACTTTTTGTCATCTTTTAATAGAAAATCATCGAAATTCTATTTTCTGTAATTAGAATTAGCTGCGAAATGATAATAATAAGCATCCCGTTCTTAGCAAAGATGATCATGGTTATAGCATCTTTGGATTTAGTACATAACGATCCGTGAAAGCATTCCAACAGCGTCCAGTCCAGTTTCAATCCCATAGCAGATGCTCAACTAGCACGTGTGCATAAGATAGTACAGGAACCATACATGAACTGATCCATGAACTGCTTGTTGGAACGAACCTCATATAACGTTGTTTCTCTATATTCAATTTTTTTTTTAACTCGCTTCTCTTTGCAGAATTGGTCTGATTTGATAGGGGGTGTTTTATGTGAAGTATGACTATGTGTTACTCAGTTCCAGTTTGTATGGTTGATTCTTTTCTCCACAGTCAATCATTTTTTGTCAATTCAGAGTACTAGGCGCACCTTTAGCTGAAAGCTGGATTCAAATCATAAAAGCCTCATAATATTCCCATTTTTCCTACTGTCTCTATAAATTCTTCATTATCACCCCAAAACAAAGTATGTGACCTTGCCTTTCAGCGCTGTAACACATTCTCTGGAATACAGAGGCTTCATACTTGACTTGTCATTTGAGTTGGTGACAGATTAGGAGAGAGAAAAAAATTTCAAAGCAATGCAGTCTCTCCTTCTTCCTTTCTCGAGCATGGATCATGCTCGTATTGTACAGTGTGTTGCAGAAAAGATCAAAACAATTCATAATTTTAAAAAGAATGCTATAATTTAAAGAAAAACAATTGAACATTTGCATAAAAAAGTCTGCAAAGTGAAACATTTCATTTATGTGAGGTCTCACAGATCTCAGAATGTAATGTTATACTGTGTATCATGTACCACAGCATATTCCGTGGAATTTGTTGAATTATGGCTGAAGTGCTATCCTTCAGATCTTGGATTGTGTAAGGTTCGATGTTCCTACACTTTTTGCTTTAGGTAAACTCACAGAGAGAAGTTACATTCTGATAAATCTGGCTATCGAGAAGGCCAGATTATATTGTTGAAATGAATAAGAAGCAAATTCCACACAAAAATGAATAATAGATCGCTCAAAGAAGCACACTGAAGATTATGGTCTAAAATATATTATTTTTAACAGAAAAAATACAGTGAAATTTCATTTATATGTTTTTATGCAGGTCTGAAAATAATGCGTAAGTGAGAAAAACATATAACTGAAATGACATTTAATAACATCTGAAATAGCATTTGAAGACTCTATGGGAAGAACGAGTTAAATGAGTCAAGTAAAATTTTCATGAGAGAATTTGAGTCTATAGTAATGATCAGTGGTGTGACAGCCCATGAAGGGCCAAGGCCGATCAGCTGGCTGTTGATCTCATTTTCACATGTCTCAGCAAAGATAAATGATCATTCAGAACAGAGGCATCATGTGGTTAGTATGATGCTGATCCTGGCTGCCGTTACAGCTGGTTTTTGTAACTGGATTTCACTACCTATTGTACTTCCTCAAATTCATCACTATGCTGGGGAGGCGCCGTACACTGGCCGAAATTTCATAAGAAAATTTCTTCCCCGTAAGGACTCGAACCAGCGTACATTCTGTAACATGAGTCCTGGGCATGATGCCCAAGGCCGGGTGCACACAGAATCAGATGTGGCGCGGCACGACACACGACACAATGCGACATTTTGTCTGACAGTACTTTTCTCCCATTGATTTCTTATGATGTGGTGCACACAGAATCAGACACAGTCGCGAACAGACATGAGATGCGGAGAGGCAACACTGGATGACTCCTTGAAGCTCATCGCGACTATTGTTGTGTAGTGCACATTATTCATAATGGAGCTCAATATGGATAAATTAGTTGTTTTAGTACAGGAAAGCCCAGACCACATAAATAGATTGCTCATTCCTTGTTCAAATCGGTTGCACTTTGAAGAGAACAACCACCAGGATCGCCACCCATCCGCCGTAAACGAACACGAAATGGCAGTACATTTGCTAATGCAATTCAAATGGGAGTTATGACGTGACTCCTTATGTAACAACTAGATGGCAGCATAGTAAACCTGACAAAAGTTGTTACCGTCAAAGCCTATAACACAGAGCAATCTGGGTATGTATGATCTAGGAGGAAAGACACGTTCTGTGCAATCTTAGAAAAAATGTCACGACAATAATATGGTTTCTAAAAATATCTGACAAATTGCAAATGTGGTGAAAGCACCAGGTGAATAATAATAATAATAATAATAATAATAATAATAATAATAATAATAATAATAATAGGCCTACTTCTCTGCTCTATACTATCACTCAATATTGATTTAAGGGGACAAGGTAGTCTAGGTGTTTTCATAGTGTGCAATGCCGATTTTAAGTGGTTATTTCTCCGAAAGTATAAAAGGTGTTATTTTCAAATTTTTACGTGTTACTGTACATGGTTTTAGGATTATATTGGTGGTTAGTTTGTTATATTAACTGCTATAATTGAGTTTTTAGAAAAATTGTATTCAGATGAAAGAAGAAGGAAAAAAAAATATATTAAAAAATTGTTAAATTCATGCACCTTTCTTTTGAAAACCGGTTAATGTACATGGCTAGAATTTTTCATATATATTTGCAATATACTTATCTACGTTCATTAGCAAAATTATAGATCTATTAATTTAAAAAATAGTAATATGTGTTACAAGAGCGGTATGTTGTTTTCATGTTCGAGGAAAAGTTTGAAAAAGCAAAACATAGTTGAGCTTTTTTATTTTCCGAGAATTGAAAGAAAACATACCGCTTGTGTATTGTACATTATTTTGTGCGAAGATCGTTTATTACATACCTGAAAGAGGAATTTCTAATTAGTTGCAATGAAATCTCCATCTTGGTTTCTGTTCAATGACGGCAAATTTGCAAAACAAAAATATCTGTCTTCAACATTGTTGCTTTAAAATGTTTTCTGTGTTTACTATACTCCAGCAGGCTGTGATATACATGTCTTTTTTTTCCCCCAGTCTATGATGAGTCTGGAATCTTGTTGATTTTTTTCACGGCTTCCTTAATGTTACTTGCATCACGAATGCAGTAACGTTAGTGGAGTTGTAGAGTTTACTTAATTTTTGCAAATATTTAAAAACAATAATTAACAGTGCAATTTAGGTGAAATTGCAGTGGTAAGTTTCCAATGTATAATTATTACTATATTGAACGTCTCTAACAATAATATGTTAAAAGCCTAAAGCAGTAAAAGCAATATGTCACTTAAGCAGTAAGAAGAGGGAAATTGTTATGTGTTAGGTTGGGAATACTGAATGTGGAATTTTAGACTTTCCGCGGATTGGTTTTGTGCGGAAACCAAGCAAATACGCACGATCTCGCACAAAATAATATACTGTACTTTTATCAAAATTCTACCGAGAAAAACCTGAAATTTTCAACACAAAAATATATCTAAATCTTGTAATACATATTATAGCAATATAAAAGTGCTACCATTAAGTCATTATATGATGTACAATGAGCATGCAAAATTTCAGCTCTGTAACACTAATAGTTTCTGAGATATAGGTGCATATACACATAATAATGTTGTTTATAGTCCATATTGCTAAAGACGATTAATTTATACAATTTAACCCTCATTACTGATTTCTATAAAATCTCAATAAATCGAATGTTATTGATTATGTGAAAGAGAAAACTGAACACATCACTGGTCACCAGTAGAAGTAATGGTTTGGGTCTCAAAACGAAGATTCATGTTCGGTACATTACGGGCTGTACTATGCCTTTTGATCATGTTCGGTTTCAGTCCAGCTTTGTTCCGATATAAATATCCCTTGCAAAGAACGTTTATATTCAATGAATAACTTTATGATATCTTGATTGTGTTAAGTTTTGCAATTTACCTGACTGACTATTTTTTTTTTTCGAAGTGGTATCCTTCATTGTCCGAAGCCTTCGGAAAAGAAATAGTCGGCCAGGTAAATTGCAAAAGTTAACACAGTAAAGATATCATAAAGTTATTCGGTGATTATAAGTGTTAAAAGAGTGTTCCGAAGATGACCGAAAATAGGTCGAAACATGTTAACAAGGTACGTTAATATTTAACACAAGAAAGTTCTTATCATACATATTCCGAAGTGATACAGTGTTAAAAGTTGTGTAATCAAGATTTATAAAAGAGTGTCTCGGACATTGAATCCTTAATTTTGTAAAATGTCCACAAATTGAAGATTTGAAGAACAGTGGATGGCATGAGGAAGATAAGTTGTCAGTGACATATTAGAAAATTCTGTCTCCCCCATTCACACATCCTCTTACATCCATGTTGTCTCTATGCAGATTAATATCGCTTTCAGAGTATAAGAAAGAATGAGAATGTAAAAAGTTAAATTTAAATTAAATCTTAAATTCAGCCACCTTTTTAAAATCCATGCCCAGTGTTGCCAGAACTTTGGGGAATATTGTGATTTCATGAGCATTACCCATTTTGATTGAGCTCTGCTCATCCTGTGTTCCCACAAATTAAAAATGTTTATTCTGCCACTGTTTGTATGTGCAACGCATTCTAGGTTCATGCAATTGTTGACTCTATTACATACAGATATGTGATGATTGCACAAATATAAGCGTGTGAACTTGTGCATATCTTAATGACATTTTACTCAGACTGATATTGTTGAAATTACAGGCTAATAGGTACATTTCCGAAATCTTGTTCATGACTTCTAGTTCAGATTTGTGTGATCCTATATGTCCTACAAAAGGTAATGAATAGAAGTATGTTTGAAATGCTCCTTTTAATGTCTGTCCTATTGTGTTGCGATCTTTAACCTCAAAATCCTTATCCTAAGAATGGTAAGTCAGCTGATTCTTGTACCACCCAGATTCCTGTATCAAACACATCTGTAATTTTTGCCCATAATTTACTGAAGGAAGATAATACATGGACCAAGGATTGTCTTTTTAGAGGACTTATAATATTATTTGTTTTGCAGTAGAAAATATAAACTTAAAATTGGATTGTACAAGAATGGTGTAACTGATTAATTTTTTAATAATAATATTTAAATATTGGGTATGCCAATGAAATATACCTGCTTTAGTGTTTTTTATTTCGCAAAGTTGGTACAGTATTTTTCTTTTATTTTTAGGTAATACTTTTATAAGCTTGGGAGAATATTTCACATGGTTTTTAATTTCGCCACAGAGAACTAAAATAATTGATTTATTTTATTTAGAAACAAAATGGTGATTATTTTTAGGTAACAGTTATGCGAGCTTGGGAGAATATTTCATTTGGTTTTTAATTTCGCCACAGAGAATTGAAATAATTGATTTATTTTATTTAGAAACAAAATGGTGGTTATTTTTAGGTAAAAGTTATCCGAGCTTGGGAGAATATTTCACAATGCTTTTAACTTAGTCACAGAAAATAAAAATTGTTTTATTTTATTTAGAAACAGAATGGTGGAAGATGATGACAAATGAGTCTAGAATGTGTGATTTACAGACGAAACTCATTTCCCATGTTAATAGATTAGTGAATCGCCAGAATGTGAAGTTTTGGGATTCCAATCAACCAAAAAATACTCCGAAATAGTCTCTCCACTGCCCAAAATGCACTGTCCATCATCATCATTTGGTTGAAACTATTAGACCATTTTGCTTGCATGTTATTGTTTCCTTGCTCAGGTTAAGAATAGTTCCTTTTTCATTGAATTTTTTATTACACTCAGTATTGTCTTTGGCATTGGTGCTGATCGAGAATTAAAGTAATTACGTTATCTGCATTGTGTCTCTATTACTGATTTTGTTCCTAAATAAAATTAACCAATTTCAATTTTCTGTGTCATAGTTAAAACCAATGTGAAATATTCCCCCAAGCTTGCACAACAATTACCTGAAAACAAAAGAAAAATCGGAATATGTATGATAAGTCTTTCTTGTGTTATCATACATAGTATTCCGAAGTGATACAGTGTTAAAAATTGTGTAATCAAGATGTATAAAAGAAAAATATTGTACCAACTTGACTAAAAACAGGTACATTTTATTGGCGCACGCAGTAAAACTGAAATATGACGTCCCTTTCATAGAAATTGGATTTAAATATCCATGACTATGAAATGGCATTTCTGTCAATTTAATAAGGCATTGCGTGAATTTAGCGTGAAAGGATACACCTTGGAGCAAGATGGAAATAAGAGTGCACTCTACAAACAAGCTAATTCACCTTACTTTTCAGAAGTCAGTGCTCAAAAAAATAATAAAATCGATGTTTTGCATTGTGGATTGGGGTTTGTTGTCATGATCCAAGAATAGTTTTCTTGTGCTTGAATTCCAGATGGGTCAGCACCTCAACTCTCTTATTTATTTACTTCTTGGTTTGTGTCAGATTATTACACAATATCAACTGAAAGATCTGTAGTGCTGTAAATCTCATAGCGTCGATATAGATATTGCTAGTGAATTTTGACCTTTTTTTACATTTAGATACCAATGTGCATTATCAGTGTTATAGTACGGTACTGTAGTCATTAATATCCATGTTGAATCTTTCGTACACTACTTTTAACACTTGAATATAAATAATTGATTAAATGGCGATCTTACTCGTGTTAATTGTGTAAGCATGTGCGGCTTACAGCTGTTTCGGTGCTTCTTCACACCATCCTCAGAGCCTACTAGATCTCGGCGTTATCTCGAACTTCGCTGCCTAATCACCCCACACAACACAAACATGCTGCATTCAGGACAATGGTACACAGATTACTCAACATACCCATGAGCCAACAACACTACAATGAAGAAGTGAACACAATCAAATACATAGACAAGAAAATGGTTACAACTCAAACATAATAGACAACATCATAAGAAAGACAAAACAAAAACTCAACAAACACAAAACACACAAAACACAACACAAACACAAGAAATACATCACACTAACATACGAAAACAAAAACACACAAGATCGCATCCTCATTCAGAAAACAGAAATACAACATAGCATACAGAACAGAAAACACACTACAAAGACATCTCAACACACAAACAACACAAACAAATAAATACAACCACACAGGCGTATACAAACTCACATGCAATAGTTGCGACAGTTTCTACATAGGACAGACAGGCAGATCATTCCAAACTCGATACAAAGAACACATTAAAGCAATAACATGGATAAATATATAATAGGATGCGAAACTTAATGAGTTTCCCGTAACACATACTAGAGGCGCTGTTGTAGAAATTGATCTTGCTGCCATCTATTTGTGGGAGGGGCATTATTACATCTAGCAGCATACCAAGTAGCGAAAAGAGTAATTACTCCATGCATTTAGCAGCGCGCCTGACGAGAATGTTAAACTGTGCAGAAAGTATTCCCTCCCACCCTCATAGATATTCAAAACTAACCCAATTTAAAATAAAACATTTACATTTTTATTCCTCACAGCTTATTCTACTGAAAATTCTTACCGGAGCCAACAGGAAGATAAAAGAGACGATGTGTTTTACACTGCCCGATTAAAATATAACCAGACAGAGACAAAAAATAAAACAAAAGGTTAGATAATTGGGATTATATTCTTTGGGTATTTATTGTACAGCACAGTGGAAAAGTCTGCAAGAACTACTTAGATAGTTCAATTTATTATATTACTATTACTTTACAATACATTCAACAACACTATTTTTACAACGTCCATAAACATCACTGTTTAACATACACCGCTTATACACACAAGTATCACTTTATGTTCATTTATTAGCAAGTTTCAGTCCGCCATCTTGGCTCTTCGACTCTCCCGTACAGCAATATCTCGAATGGATAAATAGAGAACTCTGGGTAATGTACCCAACACGTAGTTCTAATGTTCACCACCTACGATGTTGGGCGCTGATCACCTTATTTCAGACCCCCAAATCCAGATGGTGCTGACCGCAGTTTCGCATCCTATTATATATTTATCCATGGCAATAACCAGAGGACACAATACATCTACATATGTCGAACACATAACTAATGCTAACCACACATACAATAACATAAATACAGACATGGAAATCCTACACATACAACCCAGAAACCAAAAACTCAACACACTAGAACAATATGAAATATACAGACACACTAAAACACACCCTGATCAAATTCTCAACACACAGATCAATTTCAGAACACACACACTATTTGACACCATATTTCAAAACTTTTCAACAATCGAACGCACCCACACAACAGGCAGCGAAGTTCGAGATGACGCCGAGATCTAGTAGGCTCTGAGGATGGTGTGAAGAAGCACCGAAACAGCTGTAAGCTGCACATGCTTACACAATTAACACGAGTAAGATCGCCATTTAATCAATTATTTTCATTAATATCATTGAGGACTGACAAGAATTGTAAGCAGACAATATGTGGCTGGTTTGAGAATTTTGTTTACAACATTAATCAGTCGAAAACTGTGAGGTTTCAATACGTACTTACAAGGACAGGTTGTCGCCTCAATATCATTGATTTGTTTGGGAATTTTTTATGATGAAAATAAGAGGACAAGTGTCCTGGCTTTCTCTGGCTCTGGTTCTCCCATAGGAGTGGGAAACAATCACTTTTGACCAATTTCTCGAATTTTAAGATGCCCAAAATGGCATTTCTTCCTCTACATGTCCCTGGACTGTTGATTTTTCTAGTAGCATGTAGAGAAATGAAGGGGACAAATGTGTATATTTTCACAAATTCAACATAGATGAGACAGCACTGTACATAGTCTCTTGTTGTGTGCTAGTCCCCCCTTTATCTTTGTACCTACATTAGGTATATGTAGGCATTATATACTTGCTTGTCAAGGTCGATATTCGTATTATTGAATTATTTGTTACAGTATGATAGTTTGGGTATATATGATAATACTTATGATGAACTGATTTGTAATACTTTTAACAAATTTTAAGATTTTATAATACGAGTACTATACTGTTATTGCAAGTTATCTTGAACCTTACATCCCTTAAGTCTGTCTTTCGAACTGCTCAGTACGGCATGTACTCATCAACGTAACGGCACGGCAAGGATGCCCCTCTCTCGGGTAACGTGACTCTTTTCAGAAAACGTTGGTTCTTTCACTTTACGGCTCTCTACTGTAAAAGAACTTGGTTCAATACAGACATCATCATCTCACGACACTCTGGTTTTGAGAGGAGAACATAGCTTCGTAGCAGGTTTTAATTAACCTATAATGAGTAAGTATTTAAATATAATCGTGTGTACACTCCTCCTCTCTCATCCGAGCTGGGGACCGGCAATGGCGGAGTTACTACAGCTATTTCTATACATTATCTAGGCCTACATAACTTACACCTATGGCTGATATGTACATATTCTTATAATAATATTTTACAGGCTTATTATTTGAATTTACATTAATTTACAATTATACACAATCCATATCCCAATCATTGCTGCCATCATCATCATCGTCTTCATCACTTGATCCAAAATTAATTATTATTTCGTCAATTGCAACATCCATTCGGAATTATCTTCTTAAACGTAGGTACTACTTTCTGAACAAGATAGAATTCTTCGATTGTATCCCGATGACATGTTGATCGAAGTATCGGAGTAGTGTGAGGTTCAACTTTACACAAGTACTAATTCTGGACCGAAATAATGTTTTGCAGAACTATAACAAAATAATAACTTACAACAGTAATTCATTATGTCGCTCACAGTACACACACTATTGTACATAACTATTATAGCAGTAATTTCTAAACATTACATACCTATTCTTTCCCGGAGTAGTGTGAGGTTCAATCGGTTGTAATTCAATATTATTCTTAATTCTCTTCACGGAACTAATACTTTTGCCAGAGTATTTAGCCACTCCCTCATATTCCTTATCAAGAGGTTCCAGCAAACATTTGTTTAATTTTTCCTCCTCGCAACACTTATATTATATTTGCGATAATTTCTCTTTCTCCGCTATGGATAACAGCGTTACTTTTTCTCTGTGGTGGTGTGATTTCACCATAATTACTGCCCTGTGGTTGCTGCTCCATGTTAACACTACTGGTACGCAATGAAGGAAATAGTTCTATGTTTCTTGACAAGAGATTATGATGCGGAGCATGCCCAAACAACTCGGTTGGCTCCACCCACGTTACGCGCTTCCTTCCCTCTGCCCCTCTGAGGAAGTTCAAGATAACTTGCAATAACAGTACTGTCATATTGATGAAACTTTTATCATTTAATCAAGTAAGAACTCGCCTATTGCATAAGGATAATAGTACAATTTCTTATATGTTTATAGTATTCAGTTTGAAATATATTTGCATTACTTTATGTATTTCTACTAACATTAAACATTAATGTTATGTTATTTTGAAACAAAAGAGCATTATAATTATAAAGTTAATATCATTATATAAAACAATATCATCTTCTTACCTTGAAAATATCCACAGCTCCAGTAATGTCAGCCTTATTAACAAGTTCTGCACTTGTCAGAACATTTAATAAGTATGAGCTGTCATCACCCATGTCACTTGTCATTCTTTTTTAATAAATGTAACAAGTAATGCCTCCTCTAATTCCAGATTTTAATTTTTTTATGACTTTATTTATTTGAGAGTTTGAAATATTTAATTTAGGCTGTACTCTTCTTCAGGTCAAGAAAAAAGTGGTATGGTCGATGTTTCTCGTTTCCTTTGACATCATAGGTTGTACAGTGGTATGAAATAGTTTCACATACTATTGAATTAATTAATTAATTATTATGAACTGATTTATAATAATTTTAACACATTTTAAGATTTTATGATAATTCGAATATTTATATATCAGTTTATCATAATTATATATATATATATATATATATATATATATATATATATAAAAGTGAATATGAGTATGTATGTATGTATGTATGTATGTATGTTCGTTCGTTCTCTATACAAATCTACACGCTTTGACCGATATGTGCCAAAGTTTAAACATTTAACCTTCATAACCAGGAGAAAAGCATAGGCTACATTAAAATTATGCAAATAGACGTTAATTTAATTTAAAAAATAAGAAAATAAAAATAAATACGATCAAACATTCATGTATAATGTTAAAATGCAATCTTCTATAGCAGTCAGTGTTCTTTATTATTGTCTGTTGTATTCAACGTTGACTTACACGATGCTATGGAAATTATAACATGAAATTAAATAACATTGTTGATACATGATGAAGGCTAAAATCTAGTCAATTTATGCAATAAGTATCTTAACGCAGTCCAAGATCATATTATGAATTTCTCGATGCAGTTGTACATAGTGAGCAGGCTATGTTTATCCAATTGAATTATTGAATTCTTTGAAACCACAAGGATTGCTACCACATTGAATCACCAATAGTACTATTGCGAAATATTGATCCACCAAAATTATGCAATAGAACAAGAATTGGTGTGAAAAAACTCATGGAAAACTTAATAGAAGTGACAATATTAACTGGCAAAACGAAAGTAGAAGATGTTTTTATCCCACGACAGTTACTTTTCTTGTATCATATGAAGTGTGGCCTTCTCTGAGGTCGGAAATATTGGGCACATCTACTTTGTCAAGATGTTAAAGGTGATGAGGGTTATGAAATTGGTGCAGTGGAAATAACATGATACCAAGCTAGATTTGAAATAAATAATAAATATCTATATTGATATAATAGAATATAAATTGATACAAATATACAATATTAATTAAATGAATAGTAAAGTTTCTGTATTGTGAGCAGATTTGCAGCAAGTTTCTTTTTTCATTACTTGATTTGAGTAGGTGAGATATTCGTAAACAGTAACTACATGCATCTGTAGTCAGATTACCGAATGTAAAATTGAAATTGTTTGTAAATATGTTCTGGAAATACCAGGTTTTTACTTTAAGATGATCTGGGACTTTCTGAGTTGTATATTTTGAATAGTTTATTAAGAAAAGTACATTCTTTAATTTTTTGCCTCGACTAGTGGCTTTCTCTTGCTTTCAGTTTAGATAGGTAATTAACAACAGATCTTCTCTTATCTTCAAACCATCTCTGTGATCACCATCTCAGGCCATCGGCGTGGCTCAGTCGGTTAAGGCGCTTGCCTGCCGATCTGAAGTTGCGCTCGGGCACAGGTTCGATCCCCGCTTGGGCTGATTACCTGGTTGGGTTTTTTTCCGAGGTTTTCCCCAACCGTAAGGTGAATGCCAGGTAATCTATGGCGAATCCTCGGCCTCATCTCGCCAAATACCATCTCGCTATCACCAATCTCATCGACGCTAAATAACCTCGTAGTTGATACAGCGTCGTTAAATAACCAACTGAAAAAAAAAATCACCATCTCTGCTTTCAGTGATGGGATTCCCTGCTTTAATACTTCCCACTACAGTGTTAAATCTCCACTGAGAATCATTGAAGGGAGCATGGAAAAATTTAGCACAAAGTGGACTTCTTTTTTATTGTTTCTCACCTGAAAGCACTGTTTAAGCTATAAAATAAATATAATTGTCGCAAAAATGCACAAATGAAAAATTATATTTGTGCAAATTGCGAAATACTTGTGCAATATTTTAAATAATTGTGCAGAAAGATAAAAATTAATAAAGTATGCAGAAACAGTATGGATTAATCTTGCACAGGATAGGGACCGATGGCAGGCTTATGTGAGAGCGGCAATGAAGTCATTTGTAAGTAATGCAGAAACAAAAAGTTATGTAATTTGTTTCTTGGAGTTTTATTACTTTCAATCCATCTTATTACACTCTAGATATACTTAAGTATTACACGTAGATATACAGGGTGTATCTAAATTGGTGTCAAATATTTTGGGGACGTGTTCCTAACACCAAAACATTACAAAAAGTTCATATGAACATTGGTCTCAAAATAATTTATTTCAGAGTTACAAGACAAAATTTAATGTTACAAAAATTGCTCGAAGTGGCTTCCTTCTGCTTCAATGTGTCCCCTAAACCTGCGTTACATGCTCTGGCGTACTCTGTTGAAAATTACTGGAGTGTTTCGTATTTCGTGAAATCCAGTTTGGATACGCTCTCAGAATATCAACATTAAGTACAGGACAGGGACTTTAAATGTCCCCAGAAGAAGAAATCCATTGGATTCAAATCAGGTGATCGAGCAGGCCATGCAATGAATCCCCTTCGACCAATACATCTTTGGGGAAATCGATCATTAAAAAAATTACGAACTATCAGACTGAAATGAGCAGGAGCAGCATCGTGTTAAAACACATTCGTTGGATGAAGTCCAGAAGCACATCTTCAATTAAATGATGCAAATCATTTCGTTCTGTTCACTCACAGAATACATTTTCTTCTGATTTCTTTGCTCTACAAAATACAAACAAACAAAAAACTACCAAACAATCAGCGGTCAATGAAGGGATAAATCCTTTAATAACTCCCTAACGAATGGTTTTCAGACCCATGTTCTAATTAACTTTTTTAATTGTTTTGATGTTAGGAACATGTCCCCGAAATATTTGACACCAATTTAGATACACCTTGTATTTAGAATCAATTACTGCTGAATTTACATCACATTAGAATATGTTATTTTACGTGCACTCTAAACATTGAAATTCTTTACTAGTAGGCCCTTCAAGATTTATTGTTACCAGAGGGCTAACTCTTTCTATTGAAAGGTGGTTTCTAATTCCAGTTTTTACAAGGTTCATGCAACTAAATCCTCACTCACAATTTACAGTATGCAATGGAATTATAATAAGTCAATTAGAAGAAATTGTTCACTTAACTTAGTCTATATGAATTGCACCAACTCTTTGAAATCAATTCCTGAACATCTATTGCTCAATACCTTTTTGAGGATTGCCCATGCCATTAGGATTTCATTTAAATTCAGATTAATTCAAATACATCTCTAATTTTATTATCTCCATTACCATCTTTGTTTCTGAAGTCCAATGTTGTCGTATTTTTGCACATTTACATTCAAGTCGTTTGCATTTTTATAAGTCGAGTAGCAAAATGTGACAAATGCGACTGTGGCTTAAACCCTGCCTGAAAGAGATACGATCATAATATAAAAATCTCATAGCATTGACTGCTGTCCATCATTATTATTCTTCGAATTCTGATGAAGTTCGGTCGTGCATTCTATTGCACATTGTTACTCCAAATGATTGTTGGTGATGTTCTCCATTTTATTACACTACTACAACTACAGGGTGGGCCAAAAGTAACGCATTATAGGGATTATTCTGTTATGTGTTCAATATGAGAACTGTTCATGTCAAAACATGTCTGTAAACGGTCAGCCATATTCTGTAGAACATTGATCACCAAGATTGGTGTCACAGCATGCCACTGTGCTACAATTCACTTTCGCAGATGGTCTTCATCCCTGATCTTTACCATGTAGACTTTTTCCTTCAGGTAGCTCCATACAGCATTGGATTTAAATCTGGGGATCAAGGAGCCCATTCCACTTGTCCTCTACGACCAATCCACTGTGGGAAGTTGTCATCCAGCGAAGTCTGTACTTGAATGGCATAATGTGGTGGTGCACCAACCTGCATGAACCAATCAGGGTGTAAACCAATGATATCCAAATCGGGCAATAAAGAATCTCCCAGCATTGTCAAGTAAGTATCACTGTCAACATTTCCGTGAAAAAAGTATGGGCCAATGATACGGTTCCACAGACCATACTCAACCATTACAGCAGCTCCTTGTTGTTTGTTGCTGGTAAACCAATGTGGATTACTGTCAGACCAGTAACGTAAATTTTGTCTGTTAACCTCACCATTCACATAAAAATTTGCTTCATCTGAAAACATAATATAACAGAGGAGAATAAGTGCTACACGCTCTTCAGTCATCAACATTGTTTATCTGAAACATGTAAACGAATAAGTCAAATCCCTATGGTGCGTGACTTTTGGTCCACCCTGTATATCATCTGGCAAAGAGAGAGGAAGCTTCAGGTAGAGATGGGATAAACTGTTCTTTTTAAGAAACAGTTTCGAATATGCAAATCTAGTTTTCAGGTAAAGCTCCCTGTAAAGCAGATTTGAATAATTTCAAGGGAAAAATTGTTCCGGGTCCAGGTATCAATCCCAGGACCTCTGGTTGAACATATCAGCGCTCTGCCAACTGAGCTACCCGGGAAATCCACCCGACACCATCTCAACTTTTTCCTTTATATCCACACAACTCACGTGGACTGACAAAACGCCAGAGACCCACATCGAGTGCACACAATCTCTGTGTGATTTGGAATTGTGGTTTTCTGTTAACATACACAGTACGTTTCGTCAGCCCACGCCAGTTGTGTGGATATTAAGGGAAAAGTTGAGACGGTGTCGGGTAGAGTTCCTGGGTAGCTCAGTTGGCAGAGCACTGGTACGTTCAACCAGATGTCCCGGGATCGATACCTGGCCCCGGAACAATTTTTCGCTTGAAATTATTCAGTTTCGAGTATGTTTACAACATCATTGCCAACTGTTCGAAGTGTTCCAACTGTTTCAACCTCTCATCTGCTTCGGGAACATGTTTCAAAGCCTTGAATCGTCTTTAAATCACGTGTTCACTGTATTATGACAACGAAAAAATAGTTTTCGTAGGTTACTGTTAAGGGTACAGTAAATAACTACAATTCAAAATAAATCGATTTTAATAAAAATAACGCATATAGCCCTATGAGAGTTTAATAACGATGACATTAGCCAATGATATTTTTGCGGTATATTAATAATTAACACTATGTCAGGGCACCATGAACATATTCTCCATCAATGGACAGCTAATAATTAGGAGATTTATTAGGGAATTTGATACGTACAATTAAATTGCGCGATACTAAATAGGCTACTGTTGCACGAAGGCCATGTGGAACATGGATAATATATCTACTTTCGATTGGAGGTCAATGTTAGCACTACACATGGCCTTTGCAGACAAGAAGAGGAAAACTGTTTAGAAACTGAACTGTTTATCTGTTGGAACCATGTGGAACGTTGAAGTTATCACTGGAGCAGTGTAACACTCTTTGGAACAGTTTATATCACGAAACTGACGAAACAGTTTCAATTGTGAAACAGTTTCAAATAAACTGTTCCAGCTTTTTTTTACCCATCTCTACTTCAGGGTATGCATGGAAAGGTTCAAGTATTCATACAACAAAGCCTAAATTAGTTTTTATAATCATATTTGCAAATACAGTATAAAAAAAGGCTGCATTATTTTTTGAGTGTCTGTCTTACAAAGCGGCTATATCCTTTTGTCCACTTCTTATTACGAGTACAAACAGATCTTAATCTTATTTATTAATGACTAAAATGTTTCAGATATGTTTTATATTTAATATTTCACACATTGTGAATAATTTCATACATTAAAAAATGTTGTAATTTTATCTTTCGGTCATAGCTAACAACAATTAACTTTACTTATTTTTGTAGTGACAACATTCACCCAATCTCCATTACAAGATATAAAATGAAAATCACTTGCATTTTAATAAGTAAATAAACATAAGTGTTGTTCTTCCACCATAAACTTGTAATGAAATTTGTACATCGAGTTTGTAACAGCATCTTTCCAGTTGCTCCAAGGACAATTAATATGAAATGAAGAATAATGTGCCAATATCATGGTATTTATAATTGAAGATTGTGATCTCAAAACACGTTCAGTCCATTTTTATGAAACGACTAAGGTAGTTTTTAATCCACCGGTTTACAGACAGAGCGAATTTTCAAGTGACATGCACAATAACACAAACTTTTAGACAAGGATTGGCATTGTTTTGGAAGAAAACAAGCTTAAAATATACTGTAATTCGATGGTGTTCATGTAAGGGCTATACTACACGAACGTTAAAAACATTGCATTGACAACATTCTTTTATAGGAACTTGGTTTTTGGTAATATGATCGCTTGTATAATTGCATGACTATACTGCACAAGCATTAAAAATGCTGTGTTTGGTTGCGTTGCTTCGATGTTGGGAAGTTTCAACGCAGAGCCAGCGTTGGCAACACCATCTTTTGCAAACGTATTCATACTACATGTGTATCACCAACGCAACGTCAACAACAAACTGGATATTGTCACTTCTATACATAATTAAATTTGTTTCACTGATAATATTTCAACAAAAGCAAAGCCCCGGATAAATTTTGATAATACATTTAATTTATTTGCAGGAAAAGAATTATTAAAAATGGAGAACAATTCGAGACAACTTTATGAGAGATGTAAAATTGAAACGTAACACAAAAAGTGGTCAGCCAGCAACGAAAAAGAGACGGTACATATATTTCGAACAAATGCAGTTTTTACTACCTACTTTTGGTGAGAATGAAACCACTTCGAATATACCTCCATCTAGAGAAGAAGACATACCGGATGGTATTATTTCTCAGGCTACTTCGAGTTATGAGAGTAATGTAAACAATGCCCAAACAAAATCGGGACCATTGTTAATTTCAGTCAGTACTGATTTCTGCAGTTTGTAATGTTCTTAATTTTATATTATGCATAAAATAAAAATATAATCATTACAAATTAAGGCAAATTTTATTACTTAATGTTACAACCAGTACTGATTTCTGCAGCTTGTAATGTTCTTAATTTTCAACATGTTATGCATAAAATAAAAATATAATCATTACAAATTAAGGCAAATTTTATTACTTACTTAATGTTATAACCAGCTTTTCGACAGGATGAATTGATTTCCTCATTACAGTATCAGTTTTCCTAATTTTATGAGACATTAAATTCAAAAGATCATCAAAACTTTTTATTGACATTCTGTAGTAGAGAAAAAACTTGTCGGGATACTGTCGGTGATTTTCAAATGCAGTATAAAACTTTCCTGTCGAAAGTCTCTTAATGTTTGCGGGATGAATCCACCATCTCCTTTTCCTCTTTTTTTTTGAGACAGACTTATAAATTAAACACGTAGCTGAACTACACATGCAACTTGTATAACGTCCATTGCAGTTCTAAAATCAAACACAGCGTCCCTAATGTAACATGTAGTTTATACATTTTTCATACGTTACCAATGCCTGTCGACGCAATTACGCAACATGTAGTTTATACAGTTTTCACATATTTCCAATGCCTGTCAACGTAACGTTTTTAACGTTCTTGTAGTATAGCCCTAAAGGGGGTTGTAATTTTTTTGTGTAAATAGAGTTTTGTTCCCCAAGTGAATACACAAGTTAAATTCTACAAGTGGGTGAGCAAAATGCAAAAAAATGCACTTGATGTGTTTTATTTGTGTAGAAAATTGTTTGCAATTAGGGTCCGAAGTTTAATTTTCATTTATCTCATAACTCATTTTTATGACATCTCTATTTACCTAAACACCATCGAATTAAAGAGGCCTAAAAAAACAATCATATGGGTGTATAAATCGTAAAAATGCCAAAGGGACTGAGTGAGTTTTGGAATCACACTCTTCAATTAAATTCCTTGCGAAAAAGAAAAGCCACATAATGTTGTTACAAGTGCTTCTGTGAGTAGTCCATAATACTGAACCAAATGGTGCGTTAATAACACACAAACACACACACATGTGCATATTACATAACAATATATAGGTCATTCATGAAGTTATACCGACACTTGAAATAAGTTATTCCTGAATTCATTTTTAGTATTGAAAAAGAGTTTGTATGAACATGGGTCCAATTTCAATTCGTTTTCAGAAGTACATGACTGTGAATCAGACCTTGTGGCTGGTTCACGTCTGTTTTATTAAATATAGATTAACCACACATACTGTATGTAATAAATATAAAATGGGAGCATCAGTTGATCGGGCTACACTTCATTCAAGGTTATCAATATGAGCAATTTACATAATGTGCAACAAGGTAAACTGAAGCAGAAAGTGAGGGCCTTTGAATCTGTAAATGTAGTTTGTTTTAATGCAGCAGTTTCAGTTTCTGCAAGTCCATGTACCTGCCATGAGTGCATACATTTCACTTGACTCCAGGAGATAGGATAGATTTGGAGTTCATACTGGTTGTATCATTCTTATTGAATTAGGAAGCAGTAGTGGATTGTTCAGAACAGTATAGCTTGGACATTTTCCATTGCTGGTAATGAAGTGATTTCATAATGACAGAAAAGAAAAGAGGAGAAGGGTAGCCCACTCGTTGTGGTAGTTTTAAATGGATAAATGCGCTTGTCTGATCCCGAAAGATGGGATAGAGATAAAAGAAAGAAGAGGTATAGTTCGGATTTTTTCCATTGCTGGTGACATCTTTTTAGGTGAACAAAAAAGGAAAGGGCTAGAAGGGTAGCCTGGTCATTGGGGTCGTTTCAATTGGTTAATGACTGACCTCTACCACTCAGAAGGTCTTAATTAAGGTTATGCCATATGCTAATTTTAACTAAAATCTTTTATTTATAAGTTTAATTTTAAGGTTATTTTTTAACATCTTATTTTATAATTGATATCAATGGTGCTTAATTATTACAAATTATTTTTATAACAATATTCATTTTTAATTCATTATATTTGCTATTGGTCATCCTTAATCAAGGCCGGACGATTTATTTTTCTTTAAATCTCTTTTTCTACTGTTATTTATTTATTTAATATTATATTTATGCATAGACTTTTAACTTTCTATGAAATGGTTACTTTTTATATTGAGTTGATGCAAAAAATCCGTAGTGTTTTTTCGCTGTGACAAAGTTTTTATTTGAGACGAATAGAAGCACTGCCTGCTGGATCACATCCTGCTGCTTACACTGCCTGCCCAATCAATCTTATGCGCGAGTAGCCGCTAGGTGGCAGGTAGTGACTTTGCATATACTGATAGTCAGCGTATTCCGAATCTCACCGGAACCTGTGGGCAACAATGACGTCACACTGCAGCGAAATAGGAAAAAAACTGCTGGAAGGATTGATGGCTATCATGGCGACTGTATAAGTTGTTGTCTGTGCTACGCTAGCAAAATTTTGCGAAATTTCCGTACTGCCATCTCATTCAAAGAAAAAGAGAGCATAAACAATTTATTTCTTGAACAGGTAGTAATAACTGGTCCGTTGACATGTTTGCTCATAAGCCATTAACATATTGTTTTTACGTTGTGCTCATTACAAACAATACAGCAGAACTAAAGCAGAACACACCGCCATGACACAACAGTGCACGATGTCATTCGTCTGCTAATTCCCGCCCTATACAAGAACCAATCAGATTCACCGATGGCAGCTGATGGAGACTGCTACCACCTCTGCAAGCTGATGGCACTGGTGCGACACCGTAGGAGCATCAGTGAAGCCATCGGTGAAATTCGGAACACCGTGATGCCATCAGATTGCTCAGCGCTGAGATTCGGAATACGCTCAATGTTATTAGCAGTGGGCACTGCCTGCCACCTAGCGGCAAAATAACTTTGATTGATCAGGCCGTTTATGCAGCTATAGGATGCGATCCAGCAGGCAGTGATAGAAGATATAAATTAATCAGTAATATATTCTCCTACATTACTTATTACGCTCTGCTAATTCTGGAGTAGTTTTTCGATTCTCTGTCTGAAGAAATCTGCAGGTTTGAAGTTAAAGAAGTCATCAAGTCAAGTTTGTAAAACATCTTCGTTATCAATGGAGTTCCCTTGTAGTTGTTGGATAGAGAACAGAAAAGGTGGAAATCTAAGGGCGCAAGATCGGGAGAGTATGGGGGATGTGAAATTACCTCCCAACCAAATTCCTGGATATCTGCTTTCATCATCATGTTAGTGGAATATCGGAGTGGGGGGCATTATCAAGTTGCAGCAGCACTTGATGCAGTCTTCCCATTCCATTTTCTTCAATTGCGGCCGCAAGGCATCTGAATTGTTGGTATTAAATGTCAACAGTTATGGTTCATTCCTGGGAAGCAATTTATAGTACACAACGCCTTTTTTATCCACCACACGTATAACATCATCTTCTGTATTTGAACAATGACTTTTATACATGTATGCTGTTTAGTGAGGGTTCAGCCATTCCTTTCTTTTCTTGACGTTGACATAAAGGCGCCATTTTTCGTCACCGGTAACAATCTTGGATCAGAATGGTCGATGTTGTTCATGAGCTAACCAATGACAAGCAAGTAGAGAAACAGAAATGGCCACCCTTTCATTTCTGTTGTTTTCACTTAAAGTGTGCAGTAACCATACACCCGATTTTTAACCTTGCCTATGGAATGTAAATGTTGCACGATGATTGACTTTGTCACAGTTCATCACATTTGCCAATTCTTGAATTGACTTACGTGGATCATCATGGATTAAAGAGTTTAGAAGATCTTCGTTAAAGCCCGATGGTCTTCCTGAATGTGGCGAATCAAGACAGAACTATTTTCTTGCAGTGATTTTTCCGTTGGAATTCTTCCTGTACATGACGCAAATGTTTTGAGTCACCTCTGCTGCTTTTGCTCTCCTTTTAAACTTAAACAGAAGAATTTTTCAAAGTGTTCGTTTTTCTCCATTTGATACTCCACCTTCTTTAGCCCACAAACAGCACAAATTTTCTTCGAATTCTCAAAATTGAATATATATTTACAAGCACAACAATCCAAATGACAAGTGATAAACAATTTAACAACAAATTCCACAATTTGGGACATCTGGCCGAAATCTACTGCTGACCACTAGGATCCAGAATACAAAGCAGAGGTTAAATGAAAAATACAATATGATTGCGGAGAGAATACGGAACAATGATAAATTTAAAAATAAAGTACAATTTGATTTCGGAGAAACATGAGATGAAAATACATTGAAGAGTAATGAAATGAAATAAAAAAAAATTACATAGTATTATACAAGTGATTGTGTAAAATGGATAATGAATCTCTCAATACCATTAGACAAATTTTGTTAATGTCCTCATTAGAAAATTTAAGAGAAAGGAGAATGCTTTTGGTTAACTTAAATGAAGTTCTCCTAGCGCCAAAAAGAAGTCCTTTCACTTCCCATGTATTAATATTCATTTTGCATTTTGGTTGTAAATAGACTTCTTTTCATCATTAACATTATTCGCTTGTTGATCATCCTTCTCAAAACGGACAGTGGGGTCAAGAATGAGGCTTCTTTGATTCCGCCGATCGATGGCTATAATGTCTGCTCTTCTCGTTGACCCATTCTTAGCCAAGCAGTGCACTTCTTCATAAACCTCCCACTTTGCCTTCCAGAGGGGTGGTTGCAATGGAGCTTCTCACTTTATGGTGGGGATTGTTCCTCAGTAGTAGGGCAATAACCCAAATCATACCCAAGGGTTTCTACTTCGCTGCATCCTGGATGACGACAGTTTTGATCTTGAAAGGAACGACCTGGCACCGATTGTACTGCTGCGATGTTTGTGGACATCTTTATGGCATTGGTCTGCTCTGAGGATGATATCCCTCTTCTATTACTAATCCAAGAGTTGTTTTTTTGGATCTTCACTGTAAGTTACCACTCCTTTGCCTTTTTGTGGAAGACAACACCAATTATTAAACGATCTCCGCCGTAACTCAGATCTTAAACTTCAGCCTGTCATCGAATGTGTCGAATCTGTGTTGAGGGAATGTTTAATTGTGAAAGAGCTTGTTTTTCAGTTTCAAGATTCCTGCAGAAATGGAGATGTTCGTCATTCATTTTTAAAAGACTTCTGGCAATGTTATAGTGTTGGAGGTGCAATTTTGTGATGATGAATAAAAGCACTATGATAGTACAGAAATATATTTTTTTTATCACTAACAGTTAAGATTTTAGTACTGCTGATAATGATTAGAATGAAAACCCAACTTTTTACATAATTTCTAATGGCATACATCTGTTCTATTTATTCATACTGCGAAGTGTGCCACTGACTGGCTATAGATATCACTCATAATTGTACACTTAATGTACACATAACAATTTCTGCTCTAAAGAGAAGAAATTCTGCCTGACACGCAAAGTACTGATAATCCTTTCATACTCTCTGAAATAAAATAATGATACAAAATCTTTTTTTCTTCCTGAAGTGCAAATAACAAGGAAAAACTTGTAACAATCTGTATTGTAAACATGTGCTTGTGCTGTAATGAAAATGCATTTGTTTTTATATTTTGTCAGTTTTTATTTTATAGTTAACACATCTACTAGATTCAAATCATCATAGCAACGAATGAATTTAGAAACTGACTCATGTTTACATGAACTATAAAGACTCCAGAAATAACTCCGTAACTGTCGATATAACATCATTAATCAATTACATTTGTATGTGTGTGTGTGTTTGTGTACATATTTACACACATATGAAACAATCAAATTGTGAAATGCAGGTATTAGTTTGTGGCCATATATTTTTCTTGAGGTAAACAGCCAGTGTAAATAACTCCATCTTCTTGCGTCCTAAACTCCTTCACATATGCACAAGGGTCATCCTTGTTAAATTTTTTAATCCAAAAACCTCATCCCGACTCTTTTAGGCCCATACAGTGTTGAAGTATAAAACAAGAGTCAGAAAAAATGTCAGTTGCAAATTCAAACAAGTAATACTACCTGCAATACGTAGGAAATTGTGTATACACGAGAAGTGAACAAGTGATTCTGTTCACATTCGTTCTGTAAATGAAGGCAGTATAATAAAGAATAGTGAATGTATTTACAAATTATTTGTATCCAATGTAGTTATTTTTGTTGCATATACAATTTTCACTTATTTACTATTTTTATGAGATAATAAAACCTAGTGTCATTTCCCAAGTGGTTACTTTTAACTATGCAAGCAGATGTTTGTTAGTGAAACAGAATGTCCTTCATTTCTCAGTTATTAGTTTGAATCAATCTGTGTATGAAAGTTATACAAAAGCAGCAATAATATTGGCAGCAAACAACCTGAGATAAGCATTTTGTTGGTATATTAAGGCTTTTTGAAACCTAGGTCTATGTAATTTTTTTAAAGCTTTGATGGTTTCAAAACAGTTCATGCTTGCAGTTCAGCGTACTAGGTCTGTCTGGAAAATAATAAAAAAAATTTTATCTGTGATTTATATGTGGTTTAGCACAGTGGTATGGTTTGCATACCCTCAGTGGTAGGAGTCTGTGGGGTTATCTCTAGGGGTATGCATCCCATTGACTAGGTATGTAAAAAATAATATAATTTATTTTATTATACTTGTTGATAATTGAAGCGTCGGCTGGAACAACGTTATAAGTTACATTTGGTATAGCAAAGTAACATGACATACAACATTATTACACGGAAACATGCCGAATGAAAATTTTGTAACTTACAACGTTGTTCCAGCCGACGCTTCAATTACTGCAGTTCACATATTTTCTTTTACAATATAACTCTTGTTTTTCCTTGTTTCAGTAATATTTTACATGATTCATTATTACTATTATAATTGCATCAATAATAACTGTAGCTGTGAATAATAATAATAATAATAATAATAATAATAATAATAATAATAATAGTAATCATATATTTTGCATACAACACCAATCGTAGTCTTTTGTTATTTCTTATATAGCTGCAGCGCAGTTTGGGGTACCAAGGTAAAAAAAAAATGTGTTTTGGCGTATGCTAACAAAAGAGATTGAATATCACCGACCTAGCAGATACCATGCTAGCTAGCTATTGGATCCAAGGTTCGAGGGTTCAAACCTGGTTTCTTATGAGGAGGGAAGCAAAGGTGTGAGTTTCTTGTCGTAGATACAGAGGGACCCAAAAAATGTATGTACACTTCAAGGTGCAAAATATCTGAGTTAAAAATGTTATTACTAAATTGATACAGTGGCTGTGAGACATGTTTAACAGCTACTATCGTAAGTGCTCGAAGTCCTCACCCATCAGCATACAGACACTTCTGGGTTCAGTGAACTATTCTATGTGCAACATTAATCAATGTGGCCATTATGATGATTGCACATGCCACTTAAATTTCTTCTTGTAGCTCCACTAATAAAGAGTCTTCCAATAAGATAACATATAACAGCTGTCGTGTTTATGAAGCTATAGCAGTCATATTTTTCCTATGATTATAGTTGTCATTGACAAATAATCATGGAACATTATACCATTCCACAATGCGTAGAAATCATTAAAATTTATTATTAAAAAAAAGTCATCTGTTTGCCAAGCATTCTATGCATTACGTGAAGTGTATGGTGTGTGTAAGATACCGGGCTATGATAAGGGATTATTTTTTACCTCAATTGGAAGGTATGGATCTCAGAAACATCTCGTTTCAGCAGGATGGCGCCACATGTCATACTGCTCACGAAACAGTCGACTTTTTGAGAGAGAAGTTCAGAGGCTTCATCATTTCGCGTGGTGGTGATGTTAACCGCCACCTGAGATGATGTGATTTAACGCTGCTGGATTACTTCTTATGGGATTATGTTAAATTACGGGTTTATGCCAACAAGCCAGGAACAGTTAATGACCTAAGGAACAATGTCACGTGTATTATTCGTGAAATTGAGCCTGGTTTATTTTTGTCTGTTATTGAAAATTAGAAGGCCCATATATGAGCAATCCAACAAAGCCTCAGTGGCCATTTAACTGATGTTCTCCCATATGTAATGGCATTAAGTGTGCTTCAAAATAATAGTAATTACTGTAATCAAATAAATCTCTTTCGTTTATACAATTTATTTCATTTTAAAAGTGTGATACTCTTATTGGAAGATTCTTTATATTTGGTTTTCTGTGACACAAAGTTCAATCGAGTGAGCTTGGAGGGAACTCATCAGCATCTCTTCATCCTATCCTAAGTTACCAGATTTTTTTCACAATTTTCGGCGACAGAAAAACTATTTTTAGCATTGGTCTTAGTTTGCCATTCGCTTATATTGTTTTTACACATCTTAAAGAATTAAAATACGGTACTCATTCTGCATTCTGTTCACACATTAAAAATAGTTATTCTACTTAATTACTTCTTAAGCTGCTGGTATTTCAGAAGAATGAATTTTTTAAGCAAGTCTTTCCCTGTATCCGAATTTTGCAGCAAATTCCTGATAGATCGTGTTGAAGTTGGTTAAATTAGAAAGCATGGCTTGGAACAGTTTCTAAACTCATTCTGGAATTTTTTTTTTAATCTACACATCATGTTCATAGAAGAAACAATTTTTATCACTGAACATTACTTCAGGAAGATGCGGAGATATTTCGATCAACTTCCGGAATTGTACATAGAAAATCATTTTCTTTATTCCACTTTGCCATTTTCTCTGGTCTCACATTTACTCAAGCAAGAAATTTCATAAAATAAATTATCTCATTCAGGTTAAGTCCATCTACATTGGAAGAAAAATAATGGAATATCACTTCAAATTTTTCTCTTTTTGGAGGGCATTTCAGCAATATACAGTAAAATCCCTCGTATCCGGCACCCAAATAACCAGCAATGCCAAAACAATGGCGCTTTCGGCTAGGTAAAATAAAAGTCATTCGTGCAAAAGGAAAGAATCGAAGATGTGAGTGATTTTCGTGGATCACACATGCTGCATATTGTTTACTCTTTACATTGTTCACGTGTGAAACATAGACAGAAAACCCCATTATGGCCCTGGAGATCAGTAAGCTGTGACTTTGGCCTTGCAAACAATTCGCAGAGACAACATCTTTAACTTTACACTTGAACTCTCCCATTTGAAGGGGTGTTGGATGAGTCTAAATAGGAAAGTGTGATTCTCTGTTCCTACAGGACATAAAAGTTTCATTTGAGTTATAGATAGTATATATAAACAAGAAGACATTAGAGATATGTTAAAGAGGTTCAAATCATCGAGCGCTACTTCATCTTCACAGTTGGGATATTGGCTACACTGCTCTTCACATCACATGGCAGCTATTTAAAATTGTCGTAAGGTTACGAAAACGTGTAGTATTTTTTATGCTATTATGCATTACAGTAAATTATGAACTGATGAATACATTACCGTATTCAGTACTAAAAATAAACATTGTACCAGTACGTATTAAGTGCATATACATTTTTTGGGTCCCTCAGTATATGGCACTTTAAAGAACCCTGTCCCAGGTAGGAGATTTTGAAGCAAAATTGTTTGGCCATTTCTCGCCACTACTGAATTTAGATACGGAATCTGTGCAGTTTAAAGCACTGTTAAATAAAATGCGACTTCAAACCTTTGTAGCTTATCAATTTTCTGTTGTGCTTATGGTTTTATTTAAAAAAAAAAATTGCGTCAGCATTTCGTCATAAACCTACGAAAATGTCTTTCTTAATTGAGGGGATCAGACACAAAGGGATACAAATGACATTTCTAAAAAAAATGAGTTAAGTGTATCCAGAGTAAATTAAAGCAACTAAAATTTTAGTGGCAAAGGATCTTTTAACCACATCGCACATTAAAATTAAAATTAAAAATTTCACGGAATTTACAAAGCTTAAAAACTTTTCAATCACATATTCTCAAAAGTAACTAAAATGCACTTATACTCTTTGCTTCTGACCCCCTCAATTTAAAATAAAGTATTGTATAACATAAAAACGCTGTGAGAATATTATAGATTTATTCATTTGTCCTACAGAATAATGTCTGTAATATTGACAATTAATATTTGAGGAGAAAAATTCGCTCTGGCGCCGGGGATCGAACCCGGGTCCTTGGTTCTATGTACCAAGTGCTCTGACCACTGAGCTATGCCGAATTCAATCCACAGCGCCGGAACGAAACTTCCTCCTTCAATGTTTCCCTTCGTGGCCTGACTCCAAGTTAGGCATATATGTTGACGTATATGTCCAATGTCAACTGCCATTATATTAGGAGCGCACTCAGCTGAATGACTTGTTTGGCCGGGATTCCGCAGTTAAGTGCACAGTAATCTGTACTGTATATTATTCTGTAGGACAAATTAATAAAACTATAATATTCTCATAGCTGCAGTGCATATGTTTGTACAGATTACTGTGCACTTAACTGCGGAATCCCGGCCAAACAAGTCACTCAGCTGAGTGCGCTCCTAGTATAATGGCAGTTGACATTGGACATATATGTCAACATATATGCCTAACTTGGAGTCAGGCCACGAAGGGAAACATTGAAGGAGGAAGTTTCGTTCCGGCACTTCGGATTGAATTCGGCGTAGCTCAGTGGTCAGAGCACTTGGTACGTAGAACCAAGGACCCGGGTTCGATTCCCGGCGCCAGAGCGAATTTTTCTCCTCGAATAATAATAAAAATGCTGCGTTTGATAATGATTAATTTTAAAACATAAGAAACCACCAAACAATATCCACTCAAGTTGAAACAACATAATGACAAAGCATAAGATACAGTAGAATGGTGCAGTTTGTGGCTTGTGAGAAAACTCTTCTAGGCGACACCTTGTTTTGTTGTGTTGGTGTTTCATTATGAAAGTTAGATTATTTTTTGGACACACCTCGTACAGTCCACCAGTTATTGCCTTTTTCTGTGTTTTGAGAGGTACTGGGGGAGTGCGGATGAAAGAGAGAAAGTATGTTGGCATTCCCTACAGTGCATGAGAAATAAGGTTATGATTGACATTACCTGTAGCCCCTTGGTGCAGAAGCACAGTGTTGTCACAGCTTTTACTCGCTGTTCATATCCAATTGCGCAACATTTTAATCATCTTCTTTATCACTATCACTGTTTTCACTGCATTCCAATAACTGCTGAGTTAATTGGATGTTCTGAGTAGTCTATATATGAAACTTAGTGTATTACCACAGTCTAGTACAGCCATGTCAATTGATGCCCACAGGAGCAAGCGCGCGCTTTAGAGCCCAGGAGAGCCTGAGCGCTTTACAGTGGAAAGGAAAGAGACAGACGAAAGAGGTGGTATATGCCGCTTGGTCGAGCTATATTCAGGGATGGCCAGCACTGATTCAATAGATAAAGGGAAGAGAACTTATTAAAACTTATCCATGTTAATCTTTAGATTTGCCTGAGAAGTATAAGTGCATTATAAGAATGTAAGTTTTAATTTTAATGCTCATTTTTCACAAGTTTGATTTTTTTATTGAAAAGAAATATTTTCTCAACTTTTCGTATAGAAAAGTGAAATTTTCAGGTATAGGCCTATTTATTCAGTAGCCTTACAGAATGTTTTCGTAAATCTAATATACCTTATATATGTGTTACTGAAGATAGTGTATTGAAAATTTTTAAAATATTTGCATCAAAATTGTTTGTAAGCAAATGAATTAACAAAGCAACTACTATTACATCATAAGCAAAAGATACGTGCCCATGTGTTGTAAAAATGTCAGCTCTATAGCTTCAGCAGATTTCGAGAAAATAATTTAATATTCTGATGATAGGAAGTTGCTAACAAATATCACCTTAAAAGCATAATGCGATAAGAGTTTTGTTATGTAATATTAGTTACACTTAAAACAGGTATAGTACCTAGGTAACTTTGCTTTGTACTGTAATATTGTTTTGATTAGTTTATTGATTACTTTTGTAAGGCTAAAGATACCATCAATATAAATTCCAACTTATCATGTCATACTCAATCTCTTTCTTTGGAATGTCACTTCTTTATGAATGATGTGTTTCATCCACTTAATACAGTATAATATTATACTACTAAGGAATTTAAGTGAATATTCCTTCTTAACTCTCTATTATGTTATTAAGATTTAAAACACAAGTGCAATATTAAGAAATCAGTGTTAGTACTTTTGTTTTACAGACAATATAGATAATATTAAACAGAAAGAAGCCATATAAAAATAACGAATAAAATTTCACGTTCCGTTTGAAGTTTGTGCACCACTGTTTTCTTAATCCAACAGGTTGCTTATTCATATACACAACCCTTCCTCTTTCCATACTTAGCGCTTGCTCCCTGCGCACGACGTCAATGTCAGAAAAATGCGCTTGCTTTGACATCACTGGTCTAGTATATACGGTCATGAAGCTCAATACGTAAGCAATATGCATCCATAGATAGTTGCTAACCACTAGGATCGCTACTATCACCTCATCACAGACAATGCGAAATAGTACCAGCACAGTCTATTGTTCCTAGTACTCTCATCACCTCGAGCTTCGTGACTTTATATACTGGACTGTGGTATTACCACAGTCTAGTATATACAGTCGCGAAGCTCAATACGTAGTAAATATGCAAACATTAGGTAGTTGCTCACCACTAGGATCGCTAATATCGCCTAATTACAGGCAATGCAAAATAGTATAGTCACAGTCAATTGTTCTAGTACCCTCAAAACTCAAGCTTCGTGACTGAATATAGTAGACTGTGGTATTACGTTGCCAACTCTAAACAAAACAGAGCTCAATGAACTACACTCAGAACTGGACGTAGAATATAGGCCAGTGGCGTATACTGGTTAAAGGGTTTGGGCTACCGCTGACCCTATTATTACACAAAATATATCTAACAATTACTTTAATTTTAATTACTATGGTAAAACTAATAACACAAAATTATTACATTATGTTACATTATAAACTTTTTCTTTTGTAATTTCCTTGGGCTACCGCCGGTAGCCCCGGTAGCCCGCAAAATACGCCCCTGATATAGGCATGTGATTTGATGTGAACTGTGACAACTCTGAGGGCTTGATCCCTTATGTGATTCCTGGTTCATGGATTGCGATTTGGAAAGGTGACTCCAAGCATCCACACATGCACGTTCACCCACGCAGTGTCAATCACAACCTTATTTCTCATACACTATATGCTTGACTTTCCTCAGGGCACAACTTCTTCCGTTGTGTAGCTATTACATGAATGCCGACCATTAATATTACATCTGCTGTTCTGCTCTTTACTTTGCCATTTTCTTTCCTATGAAGTCAACAATCAAAATATGAATACACAGTGAAATCAGAATGACATTGTCATTGTGAAAAATAGTGTTGGTATGCCATACTGCCAAATGTGAACATAAGGTATGTATAGAGACAAATGAAATAATAAGAGAATGGCGTGGATTTAATCGCAGTTTTATTTTAAAATTCATATGATTGGACAATTGGTAAGACATAACCATATGTTGCCTGAAAAGGTTTGTTTCATATAAAAAAAAAAAGCTGAAAATGTTCACTCGATATTTCACAAAATTAAAGTGCAGTGTCAATTGTGAGACAAGAAAGAATATCTACAGTAAAGGTGTTTATTGAATGTGTTGACTGTTGAGATGGTGGAAACATGCCCCTGTATTTAATCTGTACATTTTAGTATATTAGTATGAATTATAAACTGAGTGGATTTTTTTCCCCATGTATGAACCAATGGTTGAGATATTAGTATAAACATGTTCACTGTTTCGTATTGTATGACAGCCGTTGGTGAAATGGAGTGCAACCTTGGTATAACTCTGAAAGAGGTAATTTTAATTGTATATAAGTAGCAGAAATATACTGATTTTTTGTAAACTTTTCTTTCTTCTTATATTTGCAATTGTACATATGTAGCAATTTATCAACATCTATTTTTTCATAGGGCAATAAGATGAAACTAATGGATTTCTAGGAAAATGACTCTGTTATTTAACCGCAATATTGCCATCAAGTACCAGCCATGACTGTGTGGGAAATTTGATACCAAGTCATATGTGTAAGATGCACCATGCTTAACTGACTTTATGCAATTATAAATAAAATGTTTAAAATTAGCCACAAGAAAAACTAAGGTGTTCAACGAACAAAGATAAAAACATATTCTTAGAATATGATATATGATATCATATGATTCGTTCATTTAGTGTTCTGTCCAAGGGCAGCTCTTTCACTGCAAGCCCAGCTTTCTCCAATCTTTTCTATTTTTTGCCTTCCTCTTTGTTTCCTCATATGCTCCATATATCTTAATGTGTCTATCATCTGATATCTTCTTCTACCCTGAACTCTTTTCTCGTTCACCATCTTTCTAGTGCATCCTTCAGTAGGCAGTTTCTTCTCAGCCAATGACCCAGCCAATTCCTTTTCCTCTTCCTGATCAGTTTATGATATGATATGATATGACATGACATGACATGACATGACATGACATGACATGACATGACATGACATGACATGACATGACATGACATGATTGATATGATATGATATGATATGATATATGATATGATATGATATGATATGATATGATATGATATGATATGATATGATATGATATGATATGATATGATATGATATGATATATTTCATTTCATCCATTCCTAGTTTCTGTCCAAGGTAAGGTTTTTCACTGCAAACCTAGCATTCTCCAATCTTTCCTATTTTCTGCCTTCCTCTTAATCTCCGCATATGATCTATAATATAGACAACATAAAGATATGACAACATAAAGATATATTATATCTTTATGTTGTCTATATCTGATATCTTCTTCTGCCCCGTACTTTTCTCCCATTCACCATTCCTTCCAGTGCATCCTTCAGCAGACAGTTTCTTCTCAGCCATTAAAATATGTGGCCTCATAATTGATAATTGATAATCGAAGGTTAATTGGATAACCTTCACAACACAGACTGTGGTAGATAGAACTCTGGTCTCATATACAGCAAATTGAAGTTCAACCTCAGCTGGAAAATTTTTTTTTATTATTATACAAGGTGGAAGGGGATTGATTATGCACCAAGATTTAAAAGGTGATTCTACATGTTAAATATAACAACATTTTATTACACTTTCCCTTTTTTGATACACCGATAGGAAGCAGGAAAAGAAATAGTATTTACCCAATGTTTGCAGCGCTCTATTGCGGTAATGACCCGAGAGAAATGGCTGATTGCTATACAAGCAGATAAATGAAAATAATCTGAACAGTTAATGTCTTAAATATTTTTTTTTTTTTTTGCAAATTAAATTATTTAACCATGAATTTAAATTGAATAATTTAAAAAATCATTAAAATAAATCTTGCAACGCAGCGCACTGTCGCGTATCACCAGCTGACTACAGCAGAGGGGGAGAGGGAGGTAAGGAGTGCAGGTCGTGCTTGTTAGAGTTATTGCAGTAGCTGTGATGTTGCCAAATGCTTCTTAGAAACATAACAGTTTCCTCTAAAGTGGTAAATGTTAGAGAAAAAACTTAATATAGATTTTTAAAATCTCTCCTCATGATCTGTTCTAAATTCTAAATTATGGTTTATTTAACAATGCTCGCAACTGCAGAGATTATATCAGCGTCACCAGTTTGCCGGAATTTTGTCCCGCAGGAGTTCTTTTACATGCCAGTAAATCTACTGACATGAGCCTGTCGCAATTACACACCTAATTGCCATCGACCTGGGCCAGGATCGAACCCGAAACCTCGAGCATAGAAGGCTAGTGCTATACTAACTACGCTACCGAGGCCGACTCTCATGATCTGTTGTCAGTTTCATTTTGGTACAGAGATTACCATCCACCCTGCATAATTTTTCATTCTCTGTGATTTATTGTTTCTAAGTTTATACCATTTCTGTTGTACGACACATCATGAACACTTGAGAAACTCTAGAACTAAACTACACTGATAAAGTCTTTTCAGAGACAGGACCATCTCCTGAAATGTCTGTGTATATTAAATGCGTTCTCCTCAACACCTTGGAAGAATTGGTCATGTGCACCCCCTGCAACTGCTGATGAATTATAACTAATTCAGAATGCATGTGATCACCTGGCAGAAAGATTAGATAAAATGTCAAATATGATATGGTCCGTGTACCAGGAATTGCAGGAAGTCATCTACTGACATGAAAGATGAACTTTCTACTAAAAAAAAGTGACTTTTTAAACACTTATTTCAAATTGTTTTATTTCAGTTATAGAAGACAATGCTTTTACTTGCGTCACAGTTATGTTTTTGTTGTAAAATAATACATTCCTTCCTTCTTAGTTTCTTATGTCAGTGTCTAAAATGCATGCAGGATTTTAATTGTAGAATATCCATTACTTAACTTACCTTAAAAAAAAACCCGTAGATTCAAGTGACTCGAACCTAGGAACTCTGGATTATAGCTAAAACATGTTGTGCGTGAACTAAGACAACGCATTGTAGCGAATGCCTTTTCATCACCCTGCCACTCTGCCAGTAAACATTAGCTGCTAATGGATCACTGTGTGCACTGGAGGATGATGGAAAGTTTGTGCAAGCGCAGTACAGAGATCAACTTGTTTCTGTACAGGAAAATCTTCTATTAAGAGTTAGGAGTTACACTTCACAAAGTGGTCATCATCAAAATTCACAAAATGACTAGAGCAGACTTTCAGTTTGTACCATAAGCAACAAATGGAAAACGAGATGCCACATTGGTTACAAAAGTTCACTCCAAATATCTTTTTCTCTTATCCCTTCTCACTTTGTTTCGTTCTACTTTTTCTTTCTTTTTATCTTCGTTTCTCTCTCTTTCTAGCTTTCCTTATAAACCCTTCTCACATTCTGTCCTTCTGCTCTTTCTTTTTGTTTGTGTTTCTATCTCTTTCTATCTTTCTCTGTCATCCCTTCTCTCTGTCCTTCATTCTTCTTTTCCCTTTTTCCCTATCATTCTCTATCATCTCTTCTTACTTTCCTTCGTTCTGCTTCCTCTGCCTTTTTTTCTTCTGAATTTCTAACTCTCTTTTTTCTATACTTTTATCATTTTTTCTCTGTCTTTCTTTCGTTCTGTTCTTTTATTTCTTTTTCTCTCTTTTTAACTCTCTCTCTTTCTCTATAATTCCTTTTCAATTCCGTTCTGATTTTTCTTTTCCTCTTTGTTTCTATTTATCTCTTTTTCTCTATCTTTTTCTAGCAACCCTTCTCACTTTCTTTCGCTCTGTTTTTCTTTCTTTTTCTCTGTGTTTTTATCTCTCTTTTTCTCTATCTTTCGCTGCCACCCCTTCTCACTTTCTTTCGTTTTGTCTTTTCTTTCTTTTTATTTGTGTTTCTATCTTTCTTTTCTCTATATTTATCTATCGTCCGTCCTCACTTTCTTTTGTTCTGTTTTCCTCTGTGTATCTATCTCTCTTTTCCTCTATATTTCGCTGTCTCCCTTCTCAATTTCTTTCGTTTTGTCTTTTCTTTCTTTTTATTTGTGTTTCTATCTCTCTTTTCTCTATATTTCTCTATCATCCATTCTCACTTTCTTTCGCTCTGCTTTTCTCTGTGTTCCTGTCTGTCTGTTTCTATATCTTTCTTCATCATCCCTTCTTACTTACTTCCGTTCTCCTTTTTCTTTCCTATTCTCTGCGTTTCTATCTCTTTTTTCCTCTTATCTTCCTCTGTCATTTCTTTTCACTTTCGTTCTGTTTTTTTTCTTTTTCTCTTTATTTCTATCGTCATCTTTCTCTGTCATTCCTATCATTTTATTTCGTTCTGCCTTTCTTTTTTGTCTCTTCTTTCTCTATCATCCCTCTCGATTTCTTTCGTTCTGCCTTTTCTTTCATCTTTCTTTTCCTTTATCATTACTCTCGCTTTCTTTCTCTGTCTTTCTATATCATGCTTCTCACTTTCGTTTTGCCAATTATTTTTATTTTTCTCTTTGTCTCTTTCTCTACCATTCTTCTCACTTTCTTTCGTTCTGCCTCTTTTTTTCTTTTCATCTGTGTTTCTATCTTTTTCTATCATTCCTTCTCACTTTTTCTCGTTCTGTCTCCTTTCTCTATCATCCCTCTCATTTTCGTTCTTCCTCTTTCTATGTGTCTGTTTTCTCTGTTTTTCTGTATCATCCCTTTTCACTTTCTTTGGTTCTGTCTTGTTCTTTCTTTCTCTATGTATCTATCTCTTTTCTTCTATCATCCTTTCTCACTTTTTCTCATTCTACCTCTTTTTTCTTTTTCTTTGTCTCTCTCTGCCTTTCTCTTTGATCTCTCTTTGTGTTTTTTTGTTCTATTTTTCTATATCATCCTTTCTCTTTTTCGTTCCGTCTCTTTGTTTCTTTTTCCCCTATACTACTTTTGTCCTTTTTTCTATGTCGTTTTCTATCATCCCTTCGTCATCCTGTCCCTTCCTTCTTCTTTTTCTTCTTCTTCTTCTTCGTGTTTCTCTCTTTTTCTCGATCTTTCTCTATCATCCCTTCTCACTTTCTTTTGTCCTGGCTCTCTCTTTTTTTGTCTTCTTATATCATCCCACATCTTTCTTTCTTTCTCTTTGTGTTTTTCTCTCTTTCTCTATCTTTCCTGTTTTCATTTGTTCTGCGTTTCTTTTTGTTTCTATCTGTGTTTCTATCTTTCTTTTTCTCACTATCTTTATTGTTCTTTCTCACTTTCGTCCATTCTCTTCCTTTTTCTCTGTGTTTCTTCCTCTCTTTCTCTTTCATCCTTTCTTATTTTCCTTCTTACTGCTGCTTTATTTTTGTTTTCCTCTGCTCCCTTCTTTTGTCTCGAATTTTCTTCTTTTCTCCCACTTTCTTTTCTAGCATCTCTCTTGCTTCATACTCTTAATTTTTCAGCCTATGTGTGTCTTGTCTCTTCTGTTCCTATCTGTCTGTCTATTATATTTTAAGCCTTTAAGGACATGTCGGCAGAGAACTCATTCTTTGTGGAATTATTTGAAATACCGATATGGGATTGTTGTTGTTGTTGGTGGTGGTGATGGTGGCGGTGGTGGTGGTAGTGGTGGTGGTGACGATGACGATGATGATGATGATGATGATGATGATGATGATGATGATGGATTGAAAATGACACAAAGACATTTGCAGAAATGTTGGATAGTAATACATAACAGGAGGATCATGCTCTGAACTCCGTGCTCTGACCAAGTTTCATAAAACAGACTGTTTAGTTAAATTAACACATTTTATTGCATTTTAATTACAACAGTTATTACTAATACATGTATGTAGTTAGTATTCTATGTAGGTTAAAATATTTCTAGTTAACAGCCCAACATAACGTTATATTCATTATCAAATCATACTTTTGTACATAACACATCCTTCTTATATCTTCAAGCTCAAGTTTTAATGACACACAAATTATACCTTCTGAAGTCTTACATTTGGTAGCATTTCTTATCATAGTTACATATTGTCCACATTTCAATTTATTTTTATTGTGTAATGACAACCCCTTACATCGATGGTAATTTCGTACAATTACTCTTGTGGAATAAAATCATGAAATAATTGACAATATCCGTAGGCTATTCTAAGCATTCCTCTCAAGTTTCCTTGACAAAATGCTATACAAATTAGAGATAAATAAATGGTGCAGTATAAACACTCATAAGATCCCTGTATCATAGTTTCTAATCTTTCAGTTTATGTAATTTACTGCAAAGTCTGAAGTTCTTAACACTGGCAGTTTAACTGGGATTGAAAAATAAATAAAATTGACCTCACCACAAATCATTAGTTGTCATGATCAGACAGTAAGATACAGTATACAGGGTGTAATCGATATAAACTGCCAGAATTATACAAATTATAATTGTTTATGCTGCACAAAATCATGAAATTATTAGCTGACCATAGACATAGAGATATATAAGGTCACGGAAGTCCTTGGGACATTTCGAATCCACAAGTAAAACTTTGTATTCATGTGAATCTTCACGAATCGAGCCATATTCTCACAAAACTAGGACAAGCCTGAACACGAGCATGCATTTATGTGAGGCAACCAGTATACTCGTGGGCTGCTGTCCATAACATCGACGTGGACAGAACATCATGGCAGAGTTAATTGAAATGTTAATGTAATTTTGTTCATAAAGTTACCCTTACCTCCAAATAATCCTTTCTGAGAAATTGAAATAATATCCTGCACGTTTCTGGAATAATATACCCTAAAGTTTATACAGAACCATATAAATTTTAAGTGTTCGTAAGTACAACCAGTAGCTAAAAATGTTAATGTATGAATTATTTCTTCTGAGGAAATACTTAGGCATATTGAAATACTGGTATCTTATTTCTTTAGATATGGTCCCACGAGATGTAAAAGTTTATCAAAAGTGTTAGCATCCATTTCTGTGTGATTTTTAAATTATTAGCTCCGTTAGTAATTTCAAGTGACCGTACTTTCCTCTCTCAGACAACTGTTTGTTTTGCAACAGCGAAAGTTTTCGCTTAATAATTTTAAAAACAACAAACCACTAAGAATGTCAAATTCTTGTTTCTAACTTAGAAATGTCATTCTTTTACCACTGTATACAACATGACATTTATTTATTTATTTATTTATTTATTTATTTATTTATTTATTTATTTATTTATTTATTTATTTAATCTGACCGAATTAAGGCCATAAGGCCTTCTCTTCCATCCTACCAGATAGCACATATAAATACAAAAAAGAAATACAGACGCTGATGAAAATAATACAAATTAAATTAAAGCCCTATAGAGCATCAACAGGGTCAAAAGAACACTATAGAGCTCTCATTGAGCTAATACAAGAAAAAAAAAAATAAAGAAAAACAGAGATAGCAATGATGATAGTGATAACTGATAATAATAATAATAATAATAATAATAAATGCATTGCATATTAATTGTCAATTTTACAACAGTATAGGTACAATATTTACTGTATGTCATGGGTTAAGCCGAAGTTGCGCAACCTGACAGGTGTTCAACAAGCAATTCCATGAACTAGAATGTGATTTTTTAAGTTAAATTTGAATTTTGATATTGTCTGACATGGTCAAGGAGAGAGTTCCAGAGGCGTGGAATAGATATGCTGAAAGATATGACTTGATACTTTTTAGAAATTATGCTGATCTACGAGTCATTCCATCATTCAGATAGACACACTTTCATTGAAAGAGTAAATTGATGAGTGAAAGTGTTAATTTAGAGCATGCATTTATGGATAAAGATGAGTAAGAAGCTCGCCATTATATTACTTGCGAGTATTAATGTTACGATCTGTTCTGCAATTATGTTTATGCCAGCTTTCCCTCGTTACGATCTGTTTTGTAAATATGTCTATGGCCAGCTTTTCCTCGAGCCACTATCATACCATTACATGACATATCAAGTTTGGAGAAAATACTTGATGTTAATGTAGTGAATACCATGTTAAATAAAGTTCTCATATTCACAGACTATAAGAGACTCACAGGATAGCAAGAAGTTAAAAGTTCTGTCTATACACACAATAATTGGCATTAGTAGCAGTAGTGATGTGAGCTTTATGTGCTTGCCACTACTCTCAAGGAAAACTTCCTGGTACTCATTTCTGTTAAAGAACGAATTGATGCCAAGGCCATAATGCACTGGAGAGATTAGGTCAATTGGAAAAAATGCATGACTCCTTTGGGAATCGAATCCACAACCTTCAGTATTGTAGCAGAACACCTCAACCACTACGCTATCGCGTGCTCCCTACTTCACATAATTTTCTGTTTTCATTTCATTTCACTGTAATTTAATTAATTGAACTAAAAATGCAAAATTGTAATTCATGGTAGGCCTAAGTCAACATCGAAAAACATCTTTCTTCCAAAGACACGTGAGAAAAATAGCTTAGAATGCATGTTGTTATTAAATGACTTTGTTTCTTCTCGTAAATGATATTTTAAGATTTTATGTATGCAGCACAAATTTGTAAGTTACTTTGTTTCTTCAGTATAATTTTTTAATTTGAATTATTTCATGAATGTATTTTGAAAATTTGAAAGTATGCAATATTTTCGTGTATTAACCTACAGAATTTGATATCTAGTTTATCATCATTTACTTCCTAAACTGATACATGTTACTGTTATAGTGGATTCCATATAAAACAGCAGGATATGACATGAAACTTGAATGCTTTGATACCAGAATGTGAAAGCTCAAGTATTTATATCGGTTGCATTTTTTCTTTACTATGTTGCCAACATTATAAAAATCTATATTTATTTATTTTTATTTGGTCAAAATATTTTGAAGGTAAATTGTTTTATAGGGGAATAAAATAGTTTTTTTTTTTTATTTATCCATACTTTAGAATAAGTGTTTTCCAAATTATTCTAAACGTTTTATTAATGTATATTTTCAAATTATTAAGATATTGTAGACGATCTTGGGTGTTATTTTATAGACAGGCCTACGGAAACTTCGCCAGTAGCAGTAATAACCTAAAAAAAATAAATTTATGAAACCGGTATTTATAAAAAAATAGATCTTGGACTACAATGTAAGCGAATGTAATATGTGGTAAGTGTGCCTCTAACATATTTCTGTAAATAATCATAGATAAAAACCTTGTTATATCCACGAGAATACACAACGGAGATATGAATAAATTAAGTCTGACAATTGTATTTACAAATTCAGTAAAAGTCGAATAGATAAAGAAGAATAAGAAAGTTTACTCTTCACAAAAGTTCAGAATATTATTTTAATGCATTTCTTATATATTGATGGCTAAGGAGCGAAACCTCGTATCTGTAAATTTGCAGGTGAATTAAAAAACTTTTAAAAATTAATTTTTCTCAAAATAGACAAACTTTTTATATATATTTCTGCTTTGTAAGATCTTCTACTCGAGGACAAAATATTAGTTAACTGTACAGTTTTTTAACATGATAATAATAATAATAATAATAATAATAATAATAATAATAATAATAATAATAATGTAAATTTAAATATTAATGTGGCTAAACTAAATTATCATTTTTGTATGTACGAGATATCACTTCTTTGCCATCGATATGTTTTGTTACAAATTCAAGCAAAACAGCAAAACTTGCAATAGTTTTGGCTATAAATGTCACATCATGTTAAACTAAGAAGTACGTACGGCGTATCTTCAGATCCAGCAAATTAAATTAGCAATCATTGAAGAGTTGCAAATGAAACACAATGTATCATAAAGTTTCTTCTTCTGGGTGCTTAGTCAGAATTGAAGTGTTTACGTGAATTATCCGTATCAGTAAGAGTTTAGTGTTGAACAGACACGAACTACTTACTCATAAATATTATGTATAAGTTAATTTGACAGTTATTTAATCTTTTTGTGAATTTAATTAATCATTCTTATACTGGTACTGTATCATTCTTTATCTTCCAGTGACGCAGAAGAAGCCTATATGACATGAAGTAAAATGAAGTAACTACACCTCACAGGTATTAACCCTTAAGCAGTCGTGCTTAACCACTCCCATCCACTTAAACCATTATTATCTCGAGTATGCGAATTCCAATTTCAAAAATGTTTACGGTTATTTTTGCCTTACCAATTCCAATAAAGGTACTGGAAGTTTCAGAAGTATAGGCTTACTGAATATGAAGTTACGAGCTCCGTAATATCTGACTGAGGTGTTCACAACACCCTGCGCGATGGCTTAAGGGTTAAGTTATTTCAAAACCATTTAGTGTGTTTTTGGTTAAAAAATACTATACTGAAAAAAGTCCACTGATTGAGATTCTGGCTGATACATCTATTATTAGGCAATACAAGTTCTCTTGAAGATATGTGTCAGAGGAAAAATAATTGTTACATCTCAAATCTGAACTATATTACTAGTCAGCGATGTATGCAATGGAGGGGGAAAGGAACTACGCTATCCCATTATCCCCTGGCTTAGTTGCCTCATAAGTGATGCCTTATTCGTGTCATTTATAAGGTTCCAACCAGTCTTCGGACTGCTGACTTAACATTCGCTGAAAATAACTTTATATACATAAAATTGCCTGCACTCATATAAAATGCATTAAAGTTCTCTCAGACAAAATCATGTTGGCTATCTTACGTATGCAAATATACGACAAACAATGCAGATCATTTCACTATTTTTTTCTTTAGAAACCAGCCGAAAATTTTTTCTGACCATAATTTTGAATGAGTGCCATCCCTGAGTAGATGTTTTTTATATACAGGGAGTTAAAAAAAAAAGTATCCAATATTTTAAGAGGTGCTAGTATGCATCAAAAGAAGAAAATAATGTCTAATAAACCTGGGTCCTACAACACATACTTTCTGAGATCTGAACACTTGTTCATAGGAGGTGCTCAATGTGACATCCATTCATGACAATGCATTCCTCTGTCTCTCTGCGTAAGGAATCACGCACTTTTTAAAAATTGTTTTAATACGTTAATAAGAAAGTCCTGATAACGATCTCCAGTTAATTTCTGTGGTAGCACGTATAGCCCTATTAATCTATCACCAAGAATGCCTGCCCATAAGTTGATTGAGAATCTGTGTTGATGCCTTGTTTCTTCAACTGCATGTGGATTTTCATCTGCCCACACATGCTGATTACGAAAATTCACATCATCATCTCTGCTGAACCCTGCTCAAATCCTCAACCAGACTTTTGTTTTCAGTATTCCTTGTGACGTATCATTATTCCATGCCAGGGGTGTCAACTATGGTGTGATTATCTGGTAGTCTGCTGTATTGTATGACAGAGAAATGCATTGCCATGAATGGACGTCACATTGAACACCTCCTATGAACAAGTGTTCAGATCTCAGAAAGTGTTGAAAGTGTTGTAGGACCCATGTTTATTGGACGTTATTTTCTTCTTTTGATGCATACTAGCACCTCCTAAAATATTGGATGCTTCTTTTTTTAACGCTCTGTATGGATCAAGGGAAGAAGATCATCATCATTTTATGTTTTTAATTTCTGTATTGCATTAGTAATCTATATCCGTTTTGAAGACGACAGTTTCTGTAGTACATGTAAAACATTTTAACTATCATGATGTGTTGATTTTACATCAACTTCTCCCAATATCCACTCATATACTCTATATACAGTTACAAATTTTCTAACCATTCTCCACAGTCACGAGCATTTTATAGTACTTTGTGATAACATCAAGAACCACCACACAATTGATAAGTTACCGGTATCGTATCACATGAAACATGGTTTATCTGTTCAGTCTTGCACTCAGGTCATTTTCATTATCACTGTGATCCTGCTGTTGAATCCACATAGTTTCTACACTTACACATTTCATTACATTCCACATCAAACATATACTTGTACCAAAGAACTTACATGCATAATATGTACTGGACCATGATACAGAAATACATTATATATCTGTGTTCTAACATCATGATCCGACTTAGAATTAGTTGGGTTTTCATATGCAGTGCAAGCCTTTTCCTAAATTTTTCTCATTTTGTTGATAGTTTTCAGCCATCAGTCACATTCGTTAGAGTTAAATTTGTAAATTCGTCTACACAGGTATTAAATTATTTTTGTTTAAACCCTTTTTGTGTGTTGTGTGTGTTTGGATAAAAAATATATTGCAATGAAAATAACCTTATATAGGCCTACATAAATAGTGAATAATGAAATCATAAGAACATATCAGAAGCTTTAGAACAGGATATTTCCATTTTATTCAAATTAATGCCATAACAGTAATCATTTTAAAATTATTATTTCCTACATTAATTTGTAAAATGTGTCATTTTCTGGATCACTCTCTGATTAAAAACTGGCCGTATTGAAGTGAAGTTGTTCAAATTTCTTTATATTCTTAAATTTCATAACTGAGATATATTATAGGCCTATTCAAAACTGTACAAGTTTTTAGTTTGTGTAAATTTACAAGAAAATGTATTTTATTGTAATTTCCAGGGGCGGCTTTTGGGGCAGTGCCACTCCTAAAAAGGAGTTGTCGTTGTTTATTTCTACTCATTTTATTCTTATGTCATCTGAATGAGCACGCGCACAGATCGCGATGCACTCTTGCAGCATTTCTCCAAACACTGGAGCCAGTTCAGTGTGGCACTATCTGCGTCCATATAACACTGTACAAAAGGCTACTGATTCTAGTTTATAAGAATTTCTTATGGCAGACACTGAGCCGAATTCAATTTGACTCAATAGTTAACATTCCGCCTGCTAGAGTGCAGTATTGCAGAAATTTCGCTAGATGGCAGGGTTGTTGGAGATGTTAGGTAGGGAACCATCAAGCGTAGGCTTTCAGGAAAACACAAGTTAAAGTTCCGCGCCAAATCTTAATGTAATATTGCCAATTCAAAACAAATGCACACAACTTGGATTTGAATGTGTAAATTATTACCCATTTAACTATATTGAATGCAGAGATAGTCAGACATGGTTCTTTTCAGAACGATAAATATTTGTTTCATATTATGTAACACTATTTGTTAATTCTGTGTAATATTTTCTTTATTTCGCGACAACTAAATATCGCTACACTGTTGCTAGTGTTGATGCTTTTGTTAACAATACATGAGATCTGTGCAGGACATGAACATGCGTTATTCAGGCTGCGGCCTTGGATTCATTGGCCTGTTTAAATATACCGGTAGTGCAAACGTGTTCATTTATTATCTATATCATTGTTATTCTCGTGTGTTTTTGCCAGTAATTTTACTAGTTATAAAAGTCGTTTGTATTTGACTTAACAATACTGAGAAACGATGAAAGAGTAATGGAAAGGAGAAAAATTCTCTCCAGCGCCGGGACTTGAACCTGGGTTTTCAGCTCTACATGCTGATGCTTTATCCACTAAGCCACACCGGATACAACTCCGACACCGGTTAGAATCGTCTCAGATTAAGCTCCAACTCTTGGGTTCCCTCTAGTGGCCGCCCTCTGCACTACGTCATAGATGTCTATGAACGCAGGACCGAAGTCCACACATGTGCTGAGGTGCACTCGATATGAGTGACTAGTTGGCCGGGATCCGACGGAATAAGCGCCGTCTTAAATCTTTGTAAGCCTATTTTGTAAATTTCGTTATTAGTTTCGGAAATGTTATTGTAACTGTTACTGGATGCATTATTAACTGCACACCTGGTAAAATAGCTGGTTTAATTAATGTGTTTTATTTAACATAATGTAAACGTGAGCTGTGATTATCACCTTTCACTAGGGTGATTTGCATGCAACTTTTTTTTTTTTTTTTTGGCACCATCACCAGAATGCCTCACCGGCTGCCACTGGTAATATTACTATAAAGTTGTTGTAAGCCTAATACGTATAACAAATATTTTCGACCTCTGCGCTATTTCCATAGCAATTCATAATTTATTGCTCATTGAATGTTATTTCACACAGTACTTGTATGATATCCAATTTACACCTCCACTATTTAGACCTGTGAGTAAAAACATTCTTGAATGAATTCCTTGTTGTTATAAAATTTATCCTGCAATATGCTCTGAGGTGTTCTTCACATAATTATTATACTACATAGTTTTACGAGTAATACCATTTTTCAATTTATCTTGTATTTAAATTGTGGTTTTTCTTCAAATATTTCTCTTTTAACAACCTGATTAATTGTCCTCTCTATAATTTTTCTGCCTACAAGCTAGTTCTTTGTTCAGTGTTGACTTAGGCTTCTAAGCCGATGTTTATAGGTTGTAGGTTTCCGGGTTCTTGCCGTGTTGTCATTGGTTTCTAGAAGCTGACATTTCGACCATCATACTGTGGTCTCCTTCAGAGCTGCAGTGACATCCTCGCTAGTAGTCAGAAATCTCTGCAGCTCTGAAGAAGATCACAATGATCGAAACGTCAGCTTATAGAAACCAATGTCAAAGCGGCAAGAACCCGGAAACCTACAACCTATAAACACCGGCTGTAGAAGCCTAAGTCAACACTGAACAAATAACTAGCTTGTATGAAATGTAAATCCAATAATGATAATGAAGTTAATATAAAAACCTGTGTAGACTTTCAGTGAATAGTGGGAGTTCAGGAATTTGTAGCTAAAAACACTCCAGTGTCTGCATCTTTAACACGCAGTACCAGCAGCAGAATCGAATATAAGTAACAACAGTTAATAACAGCTCTACACACGAAATGACTGATTTATTGCTTTTTGCATTCATGAAATAATGACGACATTGGACAAACATTTAGTAAAAACTCTTGAAGTATCAACACCTACTTATCCTAGCTCTCACACCATAATCTTCCTGCTTAGAAGATTGGCTTGTGAATCACTTTACAAAGACTCAAAATATTGTGTAGGAAAATATCAGATTAGTTCGTGATGTGCTAGAATGAGGACGATGGCGATGATGTTTGGAAATTTATTCTGGCAATCCCTATTTTTTGTTTGTGATACCCAGAGTAATGAACAGACTTTTGGTATTTCATGTTTTGTTTAATTCAGTCGCGGTTTTATTGTTTAGATTATAATGTTGGTTATTACTTTTTACTCAGTATTCTACCAAAATTGTATAGACAGACTGATAGAATGTAATTCATTAGAATTAGATTTAAGAGCCAAGTTTAAATTTGTTGTAACTGTTCCGTAAGCTTTATTATATTCACGAACTTCAAGAGAAAGGTTCGCTCTAGACTTACGAAAATAATATGTTCCTTAATAGGGGCGAATAGAAATTATGTTGATGGTGGTGATGCAGTTGGTTTCTTGTTTATTTTACGTTTCTTTCTTTCTTTTTTATTTACTAGCACTCACACATAATAATATAATGTAATTTCATGAAAAAAGTTACTTAAACTAAAGAGTTGCTGGAAAATACTCATTAAAAATATCTCAACATTTTGTTTTTGTAAGGATGCAACGTTTTGGTGTACAAAAATACTAGTACAGTACCATATTGGTAATAATTAATCATTACAGAAAAGAAGCTGAAAAGATCTTGAAATGTATGGATCTGAACACGAAAACAAACATGATACTGGTAGCACTAAAAATTGTTGGTTTAATTGAAATTATGAAATATTCATTTCGAAATTATCTGAAAGATGTCACCAGAAAATAGAGCAGCACAAAACAACAAAAGCTGCTCTGTTGGCAGTTGCACACATATTGAGCATAATTGAATCAGGGATTGCAGAAACGGCACATGTCATGAAAACTAAATTTTTCAGTAGACACAAAAAACGATATTACTGGTGGTAGACCATATCATTGGTTATAGTACTGGCTTCTTCAGACAGAAGCCTAATAGATGTGTCGTTTTATACCAAATTTATTGGAATCTAATGAATTGTTAATGAAATAAATCAATATATATTAGCTTGACATGTGCTGTTTCTGCAAGGAATCAAAATTGTAGTATAATAATTTCAGTTCAACTAAAGTTTATTTGTCAAATTAGGGATATAATATATGCATAGGCCTACAGTGTACTTAATACATAAGTTCAGCATATAAATGAACTTATTTTTCCACAATAGGCCACTGAAGAATATTATTGTAAAATTCTTGATATTCATGCGGTATGTAACGCATTAGTTTGCGTATATCGTCAAGCTTCTCTCCTTGAATTGGCACGATTTTGTCTGGAATGCCAATGAAGAAGGTAAATATGGTATTCTCCTTTGTACTTACAAGCAAACAATCTCATGGGGGCAGATAAAAAAATTAATATTTTTTCTTCCATCATTTTAATAATGTCAAAAGAAGTGCTTACACAAATTTTGGCCACTCGAGTGCAATTACAAAGACTGTAAAAATAAGTTTCCCTGGTGCTGTTTACAGAAAGAGAACAAAATTTCGTGGAAAGTTTTATTGGAACAGATATAGCAGTTGTTGTGTTATTTTTCAACGTATTGACCACCAGAATTGAGACATTTGTCATTCAGTGGGATCAGTTTTTGTATCCTTGTGTCGTAGATGTCTACCATCTGGAATTGGAACCAATGTGTCGGCACATGTCTTTGACATGAGTTGTTTCTGCGCGCTTCCAGGATTTCACAGATCTCCAAATGTGAGACGGCTATACTGATATGTGGTTTCTGCATGGAATGATAGCCCTATATCAACAGTTCATGAAACTCGAATAAACTCATTTCGCCACAAATAGTGACAAGTGCTGTTTCTGCAATCCCTGATTCAATTATGTCTAATGTAGGGTGACCAGACGTCCTGTTTTTAACGAGATTGTCCCTTTTTTCAACCTTTTGTCCCCTGTCCAGAGAAAAGTATGCTCGAGATGCCAAATGTCCCGTTTTTTAAAAATGGCGTCCCGTTTCCCTAAATTATTGTTGAAATATTTCTTTTTCTTTTATTTTATTTAATAATCACGTAAAACACTGATTAATTCTATATTGTTTCAATCAGGCGTCACCGTAAAGAATTCAATAAAGGCCATGTTAATCACAAAATGTCATTTCAAAAATGTGTCTTACATGGACTTCTATAGTTTCCTGAAGGAAAGGCCAACATGTCTAGAGTAAATTCACTCATCAAAGAAATATGATGCTAATTGTAAAATACAGTAGTTACAAGGTAATATGAGACAAAAAATTTTGTTATGAACAAGTTCAGAATACAGTGACATGGATATAATGTAAGGTCCAATTAACCTGGAGTATTTTTAAATAGATAGGTTAACCTAATTAATCCAGTCTAGTTGCAATATAAAAAAATGATTCAAATGACTTAAGCCAAGTATTCATGCTAATCTATTATGTATAATTATTAGGCCTGTAGCCTTGTTACTGTAAACAGTGTAGTGTTACTTTAAAATAAATAAAAGTGGACCTTAGTGCTCACTGACATTATATAAATACAAGTAATAATGAATGTTTAGATAAAATGTTGATTTGTGTCAACTTTAATAAGTGTCCCTTTTTTATTTTGGGAATCTGGTCACCCTAGTCTAATGTGATATATAATTCGTATTGCTATGATCAGTAGCCTAAATATATTTTTGCGAATAAGTACGAATACTTGCACTCAAAAACTTTATTGTATCCAGGAATCTTAATATATGCTCTAGGTGTAGGTGTATGAAAATGGTACATTCCTTAATAGGGGCGAAAGGAGATGATGACAATGCATCTAGTTTCTTGCCGATTTTACGTGTTTATTTTTAAATGACTCTTTCTCCGCTTTTCGAACTGTTATTGTAGATACTGTACGGTGTATGGTACTCATTCCGTCTTGCTTTACTAGAAATGTTATCTGTCATGTACACTGGGTACTCTGAAGTTTTATGCTTTCCAAGGCCCTTGCATCTAGCCCATCACACAATTATGAATGAAACATACAAAAACCAACTGTACATTTAACATTTTTCTTATTATATTTGGAAGACATTGGATTTATATAGTTTTAACATTATTCTCACATTCTGAAAATAAATCACTTATTTCTATACTTATGTCTAACAAGGAACAAATTAAATTTTATTTATAAAAAGAAGTAAATTATAATATAAAACATTATCTTATCATATATAGGGATGGTGAAAAGGATACCTTGTATGAGATAAATAGACAATCACACAAAAATTTTAATGGACAAAGAATATGAAAAAGTTTGAGGTTATTGGAATTTGTATTTAATGTCTAAGCCATATCGTAAAATTTGATAGACATAGATCGAGTAGCCTAATTCACCATCCCAAGGCATGATTCCCCTGTGATACAGGTTCTTTAATTGGAAGACGTTAATTTTTTGGCATATATGCATTTGAACGATATTTTGGAAGACTTGGTTACATTGTATTTAGCCATTGAAGGCAAAACCTCTAATTACACAAAAGATTCATGTTTTGATATAAGTGTAATTATTATTTATGTATTCCTTGGAATGTATTACATATACTTTTCTTATATTTTAAAGTAATTATACTGTCTTTTGAATGGAAGACATTTGTGGAAGACTCCGTTTTTAGAACAAAAGCTTTGTTCATGTTGTTAACATGCATGAATCAGTAGAATTTTTTTTAATTTTTATATCAATATATGCGATTCTCATTTAGGCAAATACATGTTCTATAAATTAGAATTCTTAATTTAATTTGGCAGCAATATTTCTTTGTAAATGGAAGACTCCTTTTTATATATACACATACACACGTTAACAACCTATATATTTAACAAAGATGGCTTTTATAAGAATTGTTTAATCCTTATACAAGCCAACCTTTTTTTTTACAAGCATCCATCTCAGCTTAATAATATTAATTTATTGTCAACGGCACTTGAATTTATGGTGAACTTTCTTTCTCTCAATGTGGGTTATGTTCTGTTTAATACTATTGCTATCCTATAAAACTATAGGAAAGAGAAAGTCACAGGACAACTTGCGGATGACACAAGTAATCTTTTCAAATCAACTATGTAATATCTACGATTACTTTCCATCTCGGCGATTGCGTATTACTATTAATCTTTTTGTGTCACCCTGTTACTTCTAGCCTACCTGCATAACAAGATTTAACTTCCTGTTACTACAAACTAATTGTCGGTGTGTGCCAGATCAACAAATCGATGTACCAATGAGAGGGAAATATTGACTTTTTTTAGAATGGTAACCCAATTTCAAATGCCTTGATCAGAGCTGAACCCGAATCATATACCCCAATGATCCCGAAGAGGCAACCCAAGAATATGACAAAACAGTCATAAGCAACAGTCCCCCAGTCTAGCTGAGGACGCTTCAGCTTGAGGTGGAAGTAGCAGGGCCAGATGAAGGATAGCATCGTACCAGTGAAGCTGCCGATGAAACCCATGAGGATGGCGAAATGGGGGATGGAGATGGCCATAAGAACCGTAAATACTACCACTCCCACCTTGAAAGCAAGTCCCCACACTTTGAGCTCTCCATCAAGTGCCCAGATGGTGGGAAATAATGTCTCTGGTCTGCCCTTGAAGAAAGCCTTCTCCAGCAGCTCGCAAGCGGCGTAGTAGGGCAGAGGGTACGAAAGCACGGCCTTGACGACCAGAAAGAAGTTGACAAGGCCTTTGAAACCTGGGGAGTGCAGGTTGTTAGTGATGACCTGTTGAGTGTCGTTCTGGAAAGTGAGGAAACAGATGTACCCAAACAGAGACTTGAAAGCTGCGGCCGCTATGTGACTCCAGTTCAGCATCCAGTCGAACTTCGATCTGTCGATCAAGTTGCCCTCCAGTGTGGGCAGGAAGATCTGCGACGTATAGCTGAAGACGATCACACCCAGGGAGATGGGGAAGTTCTCGAAGTCTATGCTCCATTTGACTTTGGACCATCCCCAGTCTGGGATCTCCAGGAGGCAGTAGCCGAGGATGACAGCATTGATGAACAGATGGGACATAGTGCACCAGAAGCTCAACACAGATACCATGTGCAGCGACTTGAGAAATCCTGCAATACAGAACACAGGGATATAAATGCCACGAGAATAGCTACAAGACTCCTGTTTTTTACAGTTTTTCCTATTATTATTATTATTATTATTATTATTATTATTATTATTATTATTATTATTATTATTATTATTATTTTTATTATTATTATTATTATTATTATTATTATTATCATCATCGTCATGATCATCATCATCATCGTCATCATCATTAATCATCATCATCGTCAATCAATCCATTGCTTTTTTCTGGAAAAACATGCTGGAATGGTGTTCTGGCACCTTTATGTTGTATTTTTCATTATGAAACCGAGAAATAATTAATAATTAATTTTTCTTTGAGCTCCGCTTAGACCTTGAAAGTCTTAAAGTTGGGAGAAAAGGACAAAATTCCTGTGCACTTACAGTAATCATCTCCCAGCCATTATACAGTATATAATTAAAAATTTGTCTGACCAAAAATATGGATTACCCAACAAATTTGAAGGGTACACGGGAATAACGATCAAGGTCCATTTTAGAAAGTTTCGAGAAAAACGAATTTAAAGTTTAAGCACTTAATACTTTGTTATGTGTGTATTAATAGAAATTGACGTAGTGGAATGTCAAGAACGATTATTTCTTATTACTAGCTAGACCACATGATAGTACTTCCTTTCCACTATAAGATGGCATTATTAACTCAATTTCGATTTTTGATGGACCTTGATCGTTTTTCCTGTGTACCCTTCATTTAATTTATACAGATTTTAATGTATTGCCTATTGAAGAAATTTATAAATATAGTTTACTAACTTACTACCACAGAAATAAAATAAAACATAAATCTAATCGACATGAATATCGTACTCGAAGACAAAAGTCTACCTTCCCATTAATTGAGCCTAAATGTCATACAAGTGCAGCTCTTAAACATGGTGTTAGTTTCGGCCCAAGACTTTATAATAAAATTACAAACCATTTTCCAAATTTGAAATATTTTAAAATTGAAGCTTTTAAAAAAGAAATTTGTAAAATTATCCATGATATATACCGGTAATATTAACAAAAATTATTTTTTACCTTTTATTTTTGTCGACTATATTCATGTTTTTATTGAATATTACTGGCTTCTGTCGCATTGTCAATTTATATTAAATGTCTATTTTTCTCTCTTTTTCTCTTTCTTCTTTATTCTTGCTCTTGTGTTGTATTTATTGGTTTAAATTAAGTTACTTACTGTATTTAGTAAACTGTCCTTGTAAATTTTATGTTATATTTTTGACTAAGACCACACCGTACACGAGCCTGGCTCTTACGGTACTGGCTAGAAACATTCTTGCTTTATAAATGTAATTTGTACTTACTAGCTAGTTAGTTAAAAAAAAAAAAACAGAATAACGAAATCCTAGGAATCTCTGAAATTACTTCATTATAGTGAAATTTCGTTATATCGAAATACTTTATTTTTTCTTTAAAAAACATGTTTGTTCATTTGCCTCTACTTACACCATAAATTCCGCATATTTTGAATTTAGGTCTGGAAAAATAATATCTTTAAATAAAATAGGAAGGTGAACTTGCATTTTGTTCTCAGGTGAAAAAAAAGGGGTTGAAAATAAAGAAATACTATTTGTTGCAGTCGTCAAAGTGTCCAACCCAAAGGTGAGAGAGATATTATTTAACGAACAAGAAATGTTCTAAAACAACAATAATATGGAAAAGAAGCACATAGCATCCATGGATGTGATGGAAGCGCATTGCTTCCCCTTTTATTTTAAAAGAAAGTTTTTTTTTTCATTTGTACATGGAAAAAAAAAATATTATTTGTTGTTTCTTATATTTAATTTCCTGTTTATACAATGCTTTTGAATCAGGATGAATTTGTACGTGGGGTCGATGTGAGATGGCTTCATAGTACCAGCTTACTCTACGCACTGATAGCAATGGTAAAATGTAACTCTACGTACTATCATAAAACATATATTGCAGTTGGTATTTAATATTAGATGACAGAAAAATTAAACTCGTCAAGAAAATATAATGCCACAAATTGTGTATGCAATCTCTGTAACTCACTGAAGCACATGAGATTGTTTAGCAAAATGCCAACAAAACCTTTTCAGAATATCCAGATCATAATTAATATCTCTCCCATTCCACTTATCAGCTGTCAGTGTTGTTCTATCCCCTTCTCGACTTCAGTGTGGATGAACACTGAAAGATCTAAGGGTGGGAGTTGAGAAGGTTAGTGAAATAACGGGATTTTCATTGTGTCAGTAAGCAAGGTTTATCTACATTTCTACAGACATTAAGTCAGTAAGACCGAGGAAACAGATATATACCGTAGTGCTTTTGTGTTGTGAAAGTTTAAATATGGCATCCTTGTGTGATCATCACTATGTAATTCACAAACTTTTGCAAACGCCGTTTAGTGTACTGAATTATAGCAATAAACTTAAGACAATAGAGGGTGGTCCTCAAAAACCTTTTCTTAATCTAGAAACCAGCTATTTCTGAGACTTACCAAGAGGTATAAGAAATATTCCTATTAGCATCATCCAGCTTCTGGAATCAATTGCTCCCTCAGGGAAGGTTCCAATCATGAGGTCTCCGCAAACCACGACATAGAGGATGCAAGTCATGAGCAGCTCTATGATCTGCGCGATGTTGACGGCCCGAGCACCCCACAGGGGGCCGAAGCACTCCCGTGCGATGGAGACGTATGAGTCTCGAACCCTCACCTTCTGGCCCGTGATGGCATCCTCCTCATACAGACACTCCACCAGGATCTTTCCTGTGTAGCAGCAGATGTACGCAATCCCTACCATGGCTGCGATGGCCCAGTAACCACCTCTCAAGACTGCAAATGGCAGCGAGACTATGAACATCCCCTGGAAAAACAAGGTGAGAAATACATTACTAGACTCTTAGAGTGCTATTCATAGACATTTCGCTAGCCCGCGCTACGAGCATACTAAACTAGCCCTGGCTATTGACTGGTTAATGTACAGGATTCATATCATACCACAATATATCGCTAACACTGGTTTATGAATACGTAGAACGTTAGTTCGCTGATCATCCACCGGAAGTCCGCTCTAAGAATGTCTATGAATACGGCCCTTAAATCCAATTTACGATTTTTTTAACCGTATTAAGGAAAATTATTACTTGACTCCATGTGGAAAGTAATATTGTGCCATTTATTTTTGTTGGTACTAAACTAAAGCAATCCGTTTTGAAAGCTGTGTCATTCACTCCTTTGTTCTCATTGAAATGAATCAGATGTCTTATTGTAGCTTCATGACAATTTAGTTACTTACTTACTTACTTACAAATGGCTTTTAAGGAACCCACAGGTTCATTGCCGCCCTCACATAAGACCACCATCGGTCCCTATGCTGTGCAAGATTAGTCCAGTCTCTATCATCATATCCCACCTCCCTCAAATCCATTTTAATATTATCCTCCCATCTACGTCTCGGCCTCCCCAAAGGTCTTTTTCCCTCCGGCCTCCCAACTAACACTCTACATGCATTTCTGGATTCGCCCATATGTGCTACATGCCCAGCTCATCTCAAACATCTGGATTTAATGTTCCTAATTATGTTAGGTGAAGAATACAATGCGTGCAGTTCTGCGTTGTGTAACTTTCTCCATTCGCCTGTAACTTCATCCCTCTTAGCCCCAAATATTTTCCTAAGAACCTTATTCTCAAACACCCTTAATCTCTGTTCCTCTCTCAAAGTGAGAGTCCAAGTTTCACAACCATACAGAACAACCGGTAATATAACTGTTTTATAAATTCTAACTTTCAGATTTTTTGACAGCAGACTAGATGACAAAAGCTTCTCAACCGAATAATAACAGGCATTTCCCATATTTATTCTGTGTAAAAATATATAATAATAATAACAATAATAATAATAATTTATTTATTTAATCTGGCAGAGATAAGGCCAGTAGGCCTTCTCTTCCACCCAGCCAGACTCTAATTATATAGGTCATATCCAAACGAGAAAGTGTGGTTATTGTTCTTCTGGAATATAATTGGCAGTTGATATTAAGAGATCGTGTTTCTATCTAACAGATGTTTATTCCTTAAACAAGAAGAAAGAAAGAGGAAAAGTGGTTAGTTCCATCAGATAATATGTAATATAATATAAGCACGTGCAGGGCATTTAACATGTATTATTATTTTCACCCCGATCTTACGAGAGAACTCATAGATTTCGCCAGTGCCGAGAAGCGTAGACCATTTAATCATTTAGTTTGTCAGTTCCAGAGTGCACCACAGGTTGCCAGGTTCGAAGCTCAACGCTCTAGCACTGAACCACTGTGGCGGCGTTCTAGCAGATATTATTGCAATGCTGTTTTCTTTTACACGCCTTTCATTTGCAATCTTAAAATGACAGCTAATGTTTGTCCGCTGCGTGCTATACCAGGAAGGTCCCGAGACGGAAACCACTGTCGTCGTTGGGTCAGTGAGATTGAAACTCTTGGCCACGTTTTGGGTGCCTGTCCTTTCAACGAAACGCTGCGGAACTCTAGACATCACAGAATCAGATCCATGATTGCCGAAGCCTTGAGGAAGAAAGGTCTCACTGTACATGAAGAAGCCCATGGCATCTCTCAAGAAGGATCCTGTCGGTTGAATTGATATGCTTGCCATTCCACCAGGCTCTACATCTGTCTATATTATCGACCTGACAGTCAGGTTCGAGGCACAGAAACAACAGCCCGCTGAAGTCCACGCAGAAAAATGCAGAATTTATGAGCCCACAGTTCCACTCTATTTGGAGAAATATCACCTCACCTCCATTGAAGTAGTTGGGCTGATGGTTGGCGCTAGGAGCACAATACCTCGCCTCTTTGTCAGTTTCTGCAAGAAGTTCCAGCTGAACAAAGACTTCATTCGTGATGTTTCCCTTACTGCTATCAGAGGATCACTTGCCATTTTAAAATACTACCTGTACTTTGTTTCCTAAAAAGGAAGAACTTTTGTTTGAACGTCTAATCTGTTTGTTTACTATGTTTGGGCCTGTTATATGTATGCTATTATCATTCCTGTACTCAATTTCCCCGTTTTGTTCGTTCCCCACATTTCTCTTTTGTGGTCTGTTTTTGTTTTCACTCTGTGTGTTATGCTTTGTCCAATGAGGCAGTCCCGTTATTGGGAAAGCTAAAAGTGTCTTTCATATTATTATCTGAATTATTATTTACATCTGACTGCGATTATTACCGATACTATACATTGTTCCATAATGTCTGACAGGCAGGGACGTCGGTAGGGGGGTGCGAAAGGGTGCGCAAGCACCCCATAAAAATCGGAGCACCCCTTTCCGCACCCCAAAGGCCAATTTATTAACAAAATACAAGGCATAAGTTATTTTGAAGAACAAAAAGAAACAAACAATTTCTTGGATGTGAAAAAACTACGTCCCATGGTGTATCGTAATGGATGTGATGAGCAATAATAGTAGTGAAAAAACTACGTCCCATAGTGTATCGTAATGGATGTGATGAGCAATAATAATAGTGAAAAAACTACGTCCCATAGTGTATCGTAATGGATGTGATGAGCAATAATAATAGTGAAAAAACTACGTCCCATAGTGTATCGTAATGGATGTGATGAGCAATAATAATAATAATAATAATAATAATATTAATAAACAGATGTATATTATGCGCGCAAGTGCATGAAAGAACATTTTGGATTTTTTATGTACCACATTTTTACAGCTCGCACCCCATTTTTAAATCTCGCACCCCATCCGCACCCCCTTGCTCTGATCCTGGCGACGTCACTGCTGACAGGAGAAGTAAACTTTGCCGGCAGAGAAGGAGAGAAGTATAAAATTGCTCTTCAATCAACGGCAGAAGTCTCACTCACTCCACGCTTGTCTTGAAGTTGGGCGGTCTGAAGCGTTCTATCCCCGTTCAACTTCAAGATAAGTGCGGAGTGAGACCTCTGCCATTGGTTGAATAGCAGTTATACTTCTCTTCTCCTCTGCCGGCAATGTTTACTTCTCCTGTCAGACATTACGGAACGAAGTATAGAGATAAGTACTAGCCTATGAACCTGACGGTTTACACCACTTTTCTGTCCAACAAGGATTGTATGAAGTCCTTTTCTCACGTACAATTTCGCTAATCCATTTTAATGTTAAGCAACTGCACTGTTTTAATCATTACTTTATTTTTATTGGCTTTGCACATATTGGACTTCGAAAAGTCCACACCTGTGGAGTAACGGTTAGCGTGTCTAGCCTCAAAACCAGGTGGCCCGGATTCGATTCCTGGTTGGGGCAAGTGACCTGGTTGTGTTTTTCCGGGGTTTTCCCTCAACTCAATATGAGCAAATGCTGGGTAACTTTCGGTGCTGGACCCCGGACTCATTTCATCGGCATTATCATCTTCATCTTATTCAGACGCTAAATAACTTAAGATGTTGATAAAGCGTCGTAAAATAACCTACTAAAATAAAATAAAAACTTCGAAAATTTCAAAGTTAAAAAATTAATCTTTGTTGAAAACTCACACTATTTAAAATAGTTGAAAATAACATTTTGATTTAATTTATTGAACAATAAGCAAGGGTCCTCAAGAGACCTGTGATTTACGTAAACAAATATTTGAAGTGTCACCATAATAATAATATAAAAAAATAATAACAGCAAGACTGTCGAAACATCATTTTGTGTGCCGAAGCAAATTACCTGGTCTAAAATCGTGAAAGATTGTGATAAAGTTTATTGTTATTTAGTCAACTGTTCGAAAACAGGTTGGAACATCATAAGTGACAGTAATAAGGCATCACTTATGAGGAAACTAAGCCAGAAGAGAAGCCACCGGCGTAGCTCTGTCGGCTAAGACGCTTGCCTGCCGATCCGGAGTTGCGTTCGGGCGCGGGTTTGATTCCCGCTTGGGCTGATTACGTGGTTGAGTTTTTTCCGAGGTTTTCTCCAACCGTAAGGCAAATGTCAGGTAATGTATGGTGAATCCTCGGCCTCATCTCGCCAAATACCATCTCGCGATCACCAATCCCATCGACGCTAAATAACTTCGTAGTTGATACAGCGTCGTTAAATAACCAAGTTAAAAAAAAAGCCAGAAGAGTCCACACCTGTGGAGTAACGGTTAGCGCGTCTGGCCGCGAAATCAGGTGGCCCGGGATCGATTCCCGGTCGGGGCACGTTACCTGGTTGAGGTTTTTACCGGGGTTTTCTCTCAACCCAATATGAGCAAATGCTGGGTAACTTTCGGTGCTGGATTCCGGACTCATTTCACCGGCATTATCACCTTCATTTCATTCAGACGCTAAATAACCTAAGATGTTGATAAAGCGTCGTAAAATAACCTACTAAATTAAAAAAAGCCAGAAGCTAATGGAATAGAATGGCCAGTTCCTTTCTCCTCTCATTGCATACATCACTGACTAGTATGATAATGATGATACGATTAGGAGTACTTGATACGGTTTAATTTAACAAGTTTTTGCCAGGTACGGTATATAAAATTTGTTGTATTTATTGCAGTAATTTCTAAACGTAATTAATTACTAGACAAATTCAATACTGTATTACAGTAGATTGAGTTTTTTTTTAATTTGTTGCTAAGTCCTGTTCTAATGAGTAATGTTGAGTTTAGGAATTGAGTATTATATAGACGGGAAATTTGTGCAAGTATTTGCATGTGATGGTGAATTTCATAATGATTTTAGAACGGTTCCGATGAGCTTCGGTGGATTTCCTGATATCTGTAAGAAAATGCAATGCCAACTTATCGATGACAAAAAATGCCCAGTCCAAAGCCATGTAACCGGAGATAGAGGGAATAGACTATATACTGTAAAAAAAATAGACGTCGTTAGTACGACTGAAACCGGTAATGGCGCGTGTGTTCGTTTCGTGCGGGTTAGTAAGTGTTTTATCGGTTATAATCGGCATTCTTACTTGCTTAAAAGTGTTAATTTTATGTCGAAACATGACATTCTAATACTATTGATCATTTGTTGATAATATATTTAAAAGTGTATTGTGAAACAAGTTTTACATCCATCTACAAGAACTAGGAACTGCTCTGTGCTGTTGGCGGACTTCATTCAGGTAAGTTACTGGTACGCAACTTGTTCTTTTCTTTTGTAATTTGAACCAGTCTACATTTACAGTAGCTATATGTATATTATGCAATTTGTATTATGTTTAAGTTATTGTCAGATTGAATAGATGAACATTATTGGAAAGGTTTCGAAAATGAGATTTTGATATTTAATTTACTGCTAATAATGTGTCGCACTGTAAGATCTAATACAGAAATTGTAATGAATTTAAACATATCAATTTTGAATGAGTAGGCCCTACATGCTAGTGAAAAAAAAAAATCGCACTGAGTTCCAACAAGTAGGCTATGTTTTATTGTCTGTAAGTAACAACTCTTTATTTTTAACGTGGGGGGGGGGGAGTGAAATCAAATTATGTGGATAAAGTATGGCGAAGTTATTCGGTTTATTTTGTGTGTGTGCGTGCGTACGTGTGCAAAATGGTCCATAATTCGCGCAAAGGAATGTCAATTCCTTTTCCATAATAATAATAATAATAATAATAATAATAATAATAATAATAATAATGTTTATTTTCGCTGGCAGAGTTAAGGCCTTCTCTTCCACTCAACCAGCCTTAATCAATACAATACAATACATATTTAAATTACGAATATTTACACTACACTTAAAAAGAGTTATTTTACGACGCTGTATCAACATCTAGGTTATTTAGCTTCTGAATGAAATGAAGATGATAATGCCGGTGAAATGAGTCCGGGTTCCACCGAAAGTTACCCAGTTTTTGCTCGTATTGGGTTGAGGGAAAACCCCGGAAAAAATCTCAACCAGGTAACTTGCCCCGACCGGGATTCGAACCCGGGCCACCTGGTTTCGCGGCCAAACGCGCTGACCGTTACTCCACAGGTGTGGACTACACTTAAAAGGTTCTCCAGCATTATTCTTCAGTTAAGTTTTAACGACTAGTAGACTACATATTTATTTAAATTTAGATAAACCTATAAGGTAAAGTAACTTAATTTATGAGCTAATTTAATTCAATCAATTATAATTAATTTGAGATTTGTGATAGCTAGTAAAATGATGAAATTAATTTAATATAAGCATACTAGAACTATGTTACAGGATGAAAAAAAAAATATATATATATATATATATATATATATATATATATATATAAATCTAAAATATATTTCTATAATGAGAACATTAATGTAATTGCCATTAGAGGTTTTGTAAATCTATTTAGAGAAATTAATGATAATAATAATAAGAATGGACAGATGTTAGTTTCATTATATGTAATAAATATTAATCAGCAATTCCATGACTGTGTGAAAAATATTCTAGTCATTTGGGTCCTGAGCTTACTTTCACAAACAATTGATATTTGATTTTGAAAGATGGCGACGCTTTATGATTCGAAAAAAGGTGTAAACTGCAAATTCTGTATAAAGTTCGGCCTAGGAGAATTTTTTGCGCTTGAACTAAAAATTCTAGTTAGAGGATTGAAACCAGAAGACTCATTTCTTTTTATTAATATTTTGCTACTTAACCATTAACACGTGCAACAGATCATAGCTACGTCCTACAAGACATGTAGATAATGGTTTGAAATACATTAGTCCTAAATAGCAGTGTGCTTGCTTTTAAATTCAAGCACTTATGATTACAGTAGTGCACGATTTTAATGTATTTCCTTAGACTTGATGGAGGGGCGGTAGATGATAATATTCTCTCACCCCACAGTCTTGGACTCTGTGTGTTGTTTACAAGTATTCACTGTGTTCCTTCGTTGTAGAAGTAAGCGACAACAGTGGCGTGCATGCCATTTCAGTATAGTATTTCGTATGTTTTACAATTAGACATTAAGGGCCCTATTCATAGACATTCCTAGCGCGGGCTTCTGGTGGATGATCAGCGAATTAACGTTTCTCGTATTCATAAATCAGTGTTAGCGATATGATATCATATGAATCCCGTACAAGTAACCAGTCGATAGCCAGGGTTAGCTTAGCATGCTTGTACTGCGGGCTAGCGAAATGCCTATGAATAGCATTCTAAAAGTTGTTTAGTTCCATATGTAGATACTTTTAAATATATGTAATATAAATGAAGCTTAATAATAATAATAATAATAATAATAATAATAATAATAATAATAATAATAATACATTCAGTGTTCTGCCCAAGGGCAGGTCTTTCACTGCAAACCCAGCTTTCTCCAATCTTTTCTATTTTCTGCTTTCCTCTTTGTCTCCGCATATGGTCCATATATCTTAAAGTCATATATCATCAGATATATTCTTCTGTCCCGAACTCTTCTCCCGTTCACCATTCCTTCCACTGCATCCTTCAGTAGGCAGTTTCTTCTCAGGCAGTGACCCAACCAATTCCTTTTCCTCTTCCTGATCAGTTTCAGCATCAATCTTTCTTCACTCACTCTTTCCAACACAGCTTCATTTCTTATTCTGTCTGTCCACTTCACACGTCCCATTCTTCTCCATATTCATATTTCAAATGCTTCTATTCACTTCTCTTCTCTTCGTCATAATGTCCGTGTTTCTGCCACACTCCACACAAAGGACTCACTAGTTTCTTCCTTAGTTCTTTTTCCAGACGTCCGCAGAAGATGCTCCTTTTTCTATTAAAAGCTTCCTTTGCTATTGCTATTCTCATAATAATAATAATAATAATAATAATAATAATAATAATAATAATAATAATTCATTCAGTGTTCTGCCCAATGGTAGGTCTTTCACTGCAAACCCAGCTTTCTGCAATCTTTTCTATTTTCTGCTTTCCTCTTTGTCTCCGCATATGATCCATATATCTTAATAATGTCGTCTATCGTCTAATATCTTCTTCTGTCCCGAAATCTTCTCCCGTTCATCATTCCTTCCATTGCATCCTTCAGTAGGCAGTTTCTTCTCAGCCAGTGGCCCAACCAATTCTTTTTCCTCTTCCTGATCAGTTTCAGCATCAATCTTTCTTCACTCGCTCTTTCCAACACAGCTTCATTTCTTATTCTGTCTGTCCACTTTACACGTTCCATTCTTCTCCACATTCACATTTCAAATGCTTCTATTCGGTTCTCTTCACTTCGTCGTAATGTACATGTTTCAGTCCCACACAGTTCCACACTCCACATGAAGCACTTCACTAGTCTCTTCCTTCTTTTTCCAGACGTCCGCAGAAGATGCTCCTTTTTCTATTGAAAGCTTCGTTTGCTATTGCTATCATAATAATAATAATAATAATAATAATAATAATAATAATAATAATTCATTCAGTTTTTTGCCGAAGGGTAAGTCTTTCACTGCAAATCCAGCTTTTTCCAGTCTTTCCTATTTTCTGCCTTTCTCTTTATCTCCTCATATGATCCATATATCTTAATGTCGTCTATCATCTGATATCTTCTTCTGTCCCGAACTCTTCTCCCGTTCACCATTCCTTCCACTGCATACTTCAGTATGCAGTTTCTTTTCAGCCAGTGACCCAACCAATTCCTTTTCTTCTTCCTGATCAGTTTCAGCATCATTCTTTCTTCACTCACTCTTTCCAACACAGCTTCATTTCTTATTCTATCTGTCCACTTTATGCATTCTATTCTTCTCCATATCCATATTTCAAATACTTCTATTCATTTCTCTTCATTTCGTCGGTAATGTACCGGTACATGTTTCTGTCCCATACAATGCCACACTCCACACAAAGCACTTCACCAGTGTCTTCCTTAGTTCTTTTTCCAGAGGTCCGCAGAAGATGCTCCTTTTTCTATTGAAAGCTTCCTTTGCTATTGATAGCCTAATAATAATGATAATAATAATAATAATAATAATAATAATAATAATAATAATATTAATAATAATAACAATTCAGTCAGTGTTCTGGCCAAGAGCAGTCTTTCCCTGCAAACCCAGCGTTCTTCAATCGTTCCTATTTTCTGCTTTCCTCTTTGTCTCCGCATATGATCCATATATATTAAAGTCTTCTATCATCTGATATCTTCTTCTGTCCCGAACTATTCTCCCGTTCATCATTCCTTCTACTGCATCCTTTAGTAGGCAGTTTCTTCTCAGCCAGTGATCCAACCAATTCCTTTTCCTCTTCCTGATCAGTTTCAGGATCAATCTTTCTTCACTCGCTCTTTCCAACACAGCTTCATTTCTTATTCAGTCTGTCCACTTCACACGTTCTATTCTTCTCAATATCCACATTTCAAATGCTTCCATTCGCTTCTCTTCACTTCCTCCTAATGTACATGTTTCTGTCCCATACAGTGCCACACTTCACACAAAGCACTTCACTAATCTCTTCCTTACAAGGGAAGTACCCCAGCTCGAACGGCTAAAACCGAGTGTAAATGCGTTTAAAATACAGAGCTGTGCTTGTTCTACCACCCATCAAGGTTATTTATCTGTAAAACTCCGCAGTCGTGTACAATCAATGACTGAAGAATAACGAATCTAATGACTAGAGAAGCACAAATCGCTGAAGAAACAACACCGTGTAACAGACAGTTACGACAAGCAGATCCACAAAATACGTAAATGAGGTATTATGTGGCAATAAGCTACACGGCATTTGCTTTAAATAATATATGAGTATAGGGTATTTCAAAAGTCAGTTCAAACATTAAACCGCTATAAATATTATAATATGAGATAGGGAAAAAACAAAAACATCACAGTGTTGGGCAAACAATGGGGTTTACAAAACATTGGGCAGATGTTCGCCGTTCTCTTGTTCAACGTACAGCATTCTGTCTACGACACCATGTACAGCATTTTGCAGATAATGTCTTGGAATATTGGCAATTTCTTGCGAGATGGCATCTTTCAGTTGTAGTAGAGTTGTTGGATGTGTGAGGAAAACTCGTTCTTTAAGGTAACCCCACAACCAAAAGTCGGCCGGATTGAAACCTGGAGATCGCAGAGGTCACATGGTTGAAAAGTGCCTACTGATGGCTTTGTTCGGAAAACGAACCTTAATTGCGCGTGTTAACTCCACCATTAATTATTTTAGTAGGTTATTTTACGACGCTTTATCAATATCTTATGTTATTTAGCGTCTGAATGAGATAAAGGTGATAATGCCGGTGACATGAGTCCAGGGTCCACAACCGAAAGTTACCCAGCATTTTCTCATATTGAGTTGAAGGAAACCCCCGGAAAAACATCAACCAGGTAATTTGACCTGACCGGGAATCGAACCCGGTCCACCTGGTTTCCCGTCTAGACGCGCTAACCGTTACTCTAAAAGTGTGGACAATAATGGAATAAGACAGACTGTTACAGTAAACGGGGAGCGCTACTACAGCATGTTACAGAACTTCGTCATCCCTAGACTGAGGAATCACGGTATGGAAAACATAATCTTCATGCAAGATGGCGCTCCAACCCACATCTTTATCCCTGAAAAACAATTAATTACGCAGATGTGTGGCGATCGTGTCATCAGTAGGCACTTTCCAACGATGTGACCTCCGCGATCTCCAGATTTCAATCCGGCCGACTTTTGGTTGCGGGGTTATCTTAATAAACGAGTTTTCCTCACACATCCAACAACTCTACTACAACTGAAAGATGCCATCTCGCAAGAAATTTTCAATATTCCAAGACATTATCTGCAAAATGCTGTGCATGGTGTAGCAGACAGAATGCTGTACGTTGAACAAGAGAACGGCGGAAATCTTCCCAATGTTTTGTAAACCCCGTTGTTTACTCAACACTGTGATGTTTTTTTGTTTTTTCCCCTGTCTCATATTATAATATTTATAGCGGTTTAATGTTTGAACTGACTTTCGAAATACCCTATGCTCGTATATTATTTAAAGCAAATGCCGTGTAGCTCATTGCCACATAATACCTCATTTATGTATTTTGTGGGTCTGCTTGTCATAACTGTCTGTTACACGGTGTTGTTTCTTCAGCGATTTGTGCTTCTCTAGTCATTAGATTCGTTATCCTTCAGTCATTGATTGTACACGACTGCGGAGTTTTACAGATAAATAACCTTGATGGGTGGTAGAACAAGCACAGCTCTGTATTTTAAACGCATTTACACTCTGTTTTAGCCGTTCGAGCTGGGGTACTTCCCTTGTTAGTTTTTCCAGAGGTCCACAGAAGATGCTTCTTTTTCTATTAAAAACTTATTTGGCCATTGCTAACTATCCTCCTTTTGACTTTCTGGCAGCAGCTCATTTTGCTGCTTATAGTACACCTCAAGTATTTCAAGCTGTCCACTTGCTCTACTGCCTCATTTAGAATTCGCAAGTTTACCTTCTTTATTTCTCTTCCTATGACTATGGTCTTCTCTTATTTGCATTTATCTTCATTCCATACTGCTCACAGCTGTCATTTAGCTCCAGTAGCATATTCCTTAATATCATCTCCCCTTCTGCTAACAACGCCGTAGCCTGTCATTAGCAAATCTTACACACTTTATTCCTCTTCCTCCTACTATCACTCCTCCTGTGTTTTGAAAACAGTGCTTCACTAAATCCTCCAAGTAGATGTTGAAAAGAGTAGATGTTAAAGGGCATCCTTGTCGTACTCCTCTCCCTATTTCACTTCCTTCTGACATTTCTTCTCCTATCCTGACTTTTACTCGTTGTTTCATATAAATATTACTGAACAGCCTCCTCTCTTTCCAATCCACATCAATTTTCTTTAGGATCCCCATCAGTTTATTCCAATCCACTCTGTCAAACGCCTTTTCTAGGTCCGCAAATACCACATACACTTCTTTATTCTTCTCTAGGTATCTTTCGCCGATTGTTCGTAGCAGTCCAATTGCATCTCTCGTACCTTTCCCTTCCTGAAGCCAAACTGCTCTTCTTCCAACCATTGTTCCATTTTAGAATATAAACGTCGATTCAGTATTTCCAGAAGAATCTTCGCCGAGTGCGATATCAGGCTGATAGTTTTGAATTCATTACATTTCTTGGCATTATTTTTCTTCGGTATTGGAAGCAACACTCTCTCCGTGAAATCTTCAGGCCAGTTGCTTTATGTAACGCAGTGTAATTGAAAAGATCAGATCAGACATTCAGCTTTAGCATTATTTAGAACAACAAAATATTAGGTTTCCCATGCCTCTTTGAAATACTGAAATGCGCCTTGGAGCTCATCATGTTACGTACATTCACCTGGTACGCCTCTGAATAGGAGTGTTGCTGTGTGTTTCAGGTCTCAAATCGAACACAGCACGACTATAAGTTTTGCGGAAATTTTCCACACAGTCATCTCCCTCATGTGGTATCTATTACCTTAGTCCATTTTTGGCTTTTCCCTATTCTCATTTCTTAGAACGGAACGCGAAAATCGGAGTGGGACAAATGACCAACAGGCTTGGAGCTCACATAGAGACCTCCTCCTAGCCTCCAATTCCCTTACAACAGTCATGGGGAAAAATGCCTCATTGTGTTCCCTCCCCTCTGTCCGTGTTTTAACCCCTTCACCCACTACCACGACTTGCCTGCCTTTACTAGGCAAGCACCAGTATGTCTTTCATAACCAGGCTTCGGCCTAAGGAGACAGACAGTATGAGGTTTAGAGTACACGGAGTATAAATGACGTCATGACCCGTGTGAAAGGGTGACTGCAACAGCACATGTGGGTCCGTAATGTGCATTACCGTTGTGTGTACTGGGTGTTCAGTTCAAAGTGTGTCATGGTTCGCTGTATGCCGTCATGTGGCTAGCCGATGAGCCTAGAGAATTCAATCTTCCTACACTTCCGCAGATGTATATTACCTATGAGCCAGAGAAGTTGCCTAGCAAATACGGCGTTCATCCTGAAGAGTACTTACCGATACGTACGGTGACGCCGGTAGTGGTAGGAATGTGAACTGTTTGGAAACACGTGCTGTCGGGATATGGGGAGAGGGTTAAGAGATTACTTACGTATTTGTTGACATTAACTTCGACGGTCAACATGGACACGGAGCATTTGATTTGTGTTGTGGAATGTTGCCGTACGCAACCGATGATAACAAATACCCTGCGTACGACTTGCCGGCGCAAAACACAGTTCGAAAGAGGTTATGGTAGCACACAGACCGTACAGACCGCCATCTGTTGCTACGACGTTCAAGTTATACCGTACACGTTCACAAGTTCAGATTGGACGCCTTGAATAATAGGCAACTTCTCTGACATATAAGCTGAAACTCGCTTCAAATCGGTGACTCAACAAGTGACGTCATGACAAAATTTGAAATGAACACCCAGTATTGCTGCTTGGCTACGGTACGTGTAACAGGCTTCGGCGTAGGGACACCTGATTGAAGGTTACAACTCACGTTAATACTTTAATGGTAGCCATTTATTGTCTACATTAGGAATGTACTGTATATACTGTATCTGTACAGGGTGAAATATATTTTGTGCCGTACTGTGACGGACTGTTCACATGTTGAGACACGAAATAACATTGCTCTTCATCACTTACTCCACTCGACCAACACAACACTATAGTCCGTGCGTTTTGAACTCCCTGCGTTTCTGTGCCAAGACCGAAACCTGTTCATAACATTTGAGTGGTCATCAGTGGTGGAGTCATGTCTCGTGATAGAGCAAAAAAATATGTTTTCAAACTCGAAGGGGAACTAAAGTACTTTTGTGTCGCTTATAATGATAAGACATTTTGTTTTTTCTATTCTGCCCTGTTTAATGTGCCACGACATTTTAATTTCATTGTATTTCAATTGTTATTTCATTTCATTTTTCACATTGTGGTTGTTATATAGATAGTTGGCTGTCTCATTATATAATGTGTACTATTTTTTACAAAATGTTTGTGATTTTAAGATATTCCGAATTACGCATATTTAAAAGTGTACTTTTTATATTCCTTCTGTATACGCCCAAACCGTCTTAGAAAGTTATGAGTTAAATGAAACTAGACATGAGCCCGCTTCAGTTTGTTTAGGAACAAACGTAAGCACATAGCCGAAAATTAAAAATGCTTCTCGGAAGGAGAATTTATTAGAGAATGTTTGATGATTGTCTCCGAGCATCTTTGTTCGGAAAAAAACTGAAGTATTTAAATCAATAAGTCTCTCTCGGCGAACTATCACAGACAAAATTATGGAAATAGCTAAGGACGTTGAATATCAGCAAAAGGTAAAATTGAGAGAGTTGATATGGTTCTCTTTAGCTATCTACGAAAAGATACAAAAGACACTGTGCAATGGCCATTTTTCCACGGAGTGTAGATTCTGAACTCGATATATTTGGAGGTTTTCTTGAGAGGCAATACAAGGGAAAATGATATTTCGAAGCTGTCTTTGAAGTTGTGACAAAATATAAATTATCCTGGGAAAAATTGATTTGTATAGCCACAGATGGCACCCCAGCAATGATAGGGAAACATAATGGCTTCGTAGCTACAGTATATTACGACGATTTCTAAAATCCATTAATGAATCATGAGATGAATTAGTTGCAATTCACTGCATAATACATAGAGAGGCATTATGTGCTAAAGCATGATGTCTTGATAATGTCATGCAGATAGTCGTAAAAACCGTAACAATGAGTATTATAGTTTTATATTTTGTAATAAAAGAGTATTATTTTTATGTTATGTAATAAAATAGTACCTACTATGTTCATGTTCTGTAATGAAAGAATATTATTTTGGTTACATTTAATTAAATATAATATATTAATGTGTAGTTGTGCAGTACCTCATTGATTTGAATAACAATAGATCGAAATAGTTATAATCCGATCGCGTTCCACCATTGGTGACGTCGTGACGTCTTGTGTACAAACAGAAGTTCAAAGAAGGAAGTAAGCAAGCAAGCGTATCGTTGCTGTTGAAAAGTGGTGTGGGTTAATAAAACAAAAAGCGAGTTCCTCTACTTTTCCCCCATTCCTGCCTTACAAAGACGCGAAATCGCTTACTCTTAATATAAATTTGTATTTTTATTTTATATAAATTTGTGAAGCATTAATCACATAGGCTTATATCTAATTGAGTCCTACAAATTGTAAAACGAAGTTAGTCTCGATTTCAATGTTGCAGAGAATTCCTGTTTTGTGTAATGTAGAAAACTAGAGCATTTTTATTTTGGTGCTTATTAAATGATTTAATTTATATACCGTATGTATTTTGAATATAACAGTTCAAACTATAAACAGTAATATGAGGGAGGATCGAAAATTAATGTACAACAATTTTTTGTGGCAACGTATTTAATAGGTAAGCAAAACGAAATAATGCTGAAAAAAGCTACAGGTTTTATCTATTTTTTAACACAGAAACCAAGTCTCTCGACACATTTCCCCCATCATGACACCAGATTCAGTACAGCTCGCGCGAAAGATCTTAAAGCTTGAAGACCGTTGAGATTTAACCTGGTCAGGCGTAAAGTCCTGTATAGTCCACTTGCAAAACATTTGCCAGTCGTTCCCTCGCTGATAGATGCTTGTAGTTAATCTCTTTGTGTTACTTTAAGGAAGTTTTATAAATATGAAGTGGATGCATTTATAAGTGTGTAATTTAAATTGTGTATGCAGAGGGTTTCCGGGCTGGTGTTACAAACTTTCAGGGATGATGGGGAAGGGCACATGTATCAATTTCAGATAAGGAACCCTGGTCCGGAAATGACTGAGTCGAAAGTTATGAGCAAAAATAGTTGTGTGGAAATGGAATTGTAATTTAGCACCACGTGCCCTCCTTCCCTTAACTTTTGGAACAGTCGTGAAAAGATGGTATGGGCCGGATGTCTCCTAAGTGGGTACTTGCCCGATACAATCGGTGAGCTTGTCTACTGTTCCCATTGGCTAATACGTATTCGAAAATCAGGTCTGAATATTCCGCTCTCGTGTATACTTCACCATTTCACTAGGACTGATCGACTGGACACTGTAACTTGTACACATACACTGCTGTCTACAGACGTGCATATCAGGACCGACTGTGTGGTTGCACATTACGCTATCTGCATTGCTTTAGTGTAGTTTCCTGTCCCCATCCCTCAGACAGCGCACTGAATGGAATACTGTAAGTAGACAACGTAAACAATGTCAGATGAATACAGTATGTGTAAGACGTACAGATAAATACACATAAATAAGGTGTACAGAGGAATAAAATTGTTTCATTTCCACATAACTATTTTTGCTTGTAACTTTCGACTGGGTCATTTCCGGACCAGGGTTCCTTATCTCAAATTGATACATGTGCCCGTCCCCATCATCCCTGAAAGTTTGTAACACTAGCCCGGAAACACCCTGTATAGTTAGTAGAGTGCTCAACATGTTCTTATTTCATTTTATTTTTTATTTTTTTCATTTCATTTATTATGTTCCATAGATCTTACATTAGCAATGATGTGGAACAAGTCAAAATTTTACAAGATTACATATTACAATTTTTATAAAATTTTTACAACTTTTACAATTTTGCGATGTTATACAATTTTTACAATATTTTGGCGAGATGTAGTGAGATGAGGTGAGGCCCGAGGATTCGCCAAAAGATTACCTGGCATTTGCGTTATGGTTGAGGAAAATCTCGGAATAAACCCAACCCAATCAGAGCAAAGGGGGTGAAATGAAGTGAGGCCGAGAACTCGCCATAGACCATCCGGCATTAGTCTCACGGCTGGGAAAAACCTCGGAAGAAACCAATCAATGAGACCAAACGGGGGATCCAACCCAAGCCCGAGCGCAGCTCCGGATCAGCGTTAGTAGATCTATCCTCATTTATTTATTTATTTATTTATTTATTTATTTATTTATTTATTTATTTATTTATTTATTTATTTATTTATTTATTTATTTATTTATTTATTTATTTATTTATTTATTTATTTTAAGAAGGTATGTGCATCGCAGCATGTCCCAAAACTACAACATTGATCAAATGGAATGTGTAACCTATAAGTTACTTAATATGTTGGGGCCCCGTCCTCATTTGTTTTTATATTTTAATAGATTATGTGCATTGCAGTATTTTCTGAAAGAAACAACCTAGCCATCCAGGTGTCTTCTCTTATATAGGCAATTTCAACAATAACGATCACATATTAATAATGAATAATGCATTTTGGTGTTTCTTTATTTAATTGATTCATGTCTTTAATCAAGAGAGCCGTGTTAAAAAAGTTGCTGTAGATCTGTGATTTCGGTATCAGGAGAACTTCGAAAAGATCCACGAGAAACGTTTTCATGATTCTCATCAAGCAGTGATCTAAGATTATTTGAAATCACACAACCAGTAACCACTTAAACGTTCCATGCAATTACAAGGATTCTACGAATCTCGTGCCATTTTTTTATCATGTTGATGGACGTGTGACCTGAACACCTGGGGGCAAGTAGACTACACTGTGTGAGCAAATTATCTTCCAGCCGGGAGGGGCAATTTTGACTGTAGGCGGGAGCGCTGCCACGTGCTGGTTACGGAGACAGCGCGATATCGGTGATTCGATACACCACAGATTATTAATTTAAAATATTATTAAATGTTATTTAATCACCCAATTAAGAAAGGAGATTCTACATTTTTTTCATTTCTTATTCCAAACATTTTTGACGCTTTCTTAAGAAATGACGAGTTACTTACCGCAGATTCTATTGAGAAATGGAGGCGATTTTTTCCCATACTTTATTTTGATATGAATGCATCTGTAGTTTTGATACAGTACTAGAATTCCATCCCAGAAAGTCGACCGATATATTTTAGACCAGTTTTGTCGCGCCTATAATTTCTAAATTACATGTCACTTTCCAATTAAATAAACGGCGGTCGACAGACGAAGAATCAATGTATCCAACATGACATTGAGTTGGAGTGACGTCATCTAGCGATACGCAGAAGGGAGGAGTTGATACCAACGAGCTAGTATCTAACTCGTTGGTTGATACATGATTTGACGGGTCGCACAGGAGCAGAGCAAGGTAACTTGAGAATGCGAAGCTTTAGCACTTCAACAATAGTGCCAAACGATTCATAACGAGCCAAGATACAATTTCAATAATTGAACAATAATCAGCATCTACAAATTAAATTAAAAAAATTCGCGAGTGAAGTAAAGAAGGAAAATTCACAATGTCGAGACATACGCAGCAACGAGTAGCAAATGATAGAGCACGATGGTTACCACAGCAACCGAAATATTTACTCTCAATTCCGACAAAATGGCTACTCCCGAGAGTCCCAGCAGCGAAGATGTTTCGGGTTTTCAGAGTATCTGGAAAGAAGGGATGTTGAGTATTACTGTTGGCGTTTACCTTAACAGCAGTTCTATCAGCGACGTATTCACGGATAAAACTTGCGGCTGTCTCCGATAAAGCCTACCTCGATTTTTTTTTATAGTTTTTCCTGAGATAAAAGCCACTGGAGTTAGATTGGGGGTCGAGTTTAATAGTTTGTGGTTTGTCTAATCACTGATACTGCACTGTCGCCGTAACCAGGGTGTGGGAGTGGGATCTTCGATAGTTGGATTTGCTGCTTTCAGGCCGAGAGTTAATTTGCTCATCCAGGATGATCCTTATGTTACTTAGTAGAATCGCGAATTTAAATTTCCAAGTAAAATAAAATTTTAGTTCTTCCCTGAATAGATTTTAGGCCTACAGTTCTGATTGTCTTTATGATGAAAGTGGTTAATTTTGTTCGCAACTAAATTATTTTCTACGTGCTATACACGAGTAAAGTATAGAGTAAATTACTGTTTCTTCCCGTTGGTGTACTAAAAATCTTGTTTGCAACTAAGCTCTAACATTGCTAAAGTTTTAAGTGTATTTTCAGCCTTTCTTTTTACATAAATGTGTAAAAATATTTTTTAACTTGTAACTTTTGTTTTAAGAAATATCATATTACTTACTAATTACTCTTTTGTAAAAAGAAGCAACAGAATTAATGTATTTTTAAGATGATATTATTTTCTTTAGGAACAATTTGTATCTTCAAAATGGCCGAAGATAATTTAGTCTGAAAAAAGACTGAGTTTGGAATTGGTCACCATGTACTTGTCTCTTCTTTACGATAACGCCGATGTACACTGTACTCCGACTACCTTGGAAGGTATTGAACAACTAGGCTGAGAAGTTTTGCTACATATTCCTTATAACTAGTGTTGTGGGATTTAATCGATTAATCGATAAATTTCTATTGTAAGATTAATCGATAAGAAATATTTAATCGAATAATCGAATCGATGAAAATTAATCGGTTGTACTTTATATTAATCATTTTTAATGCAGACTCAGAGTAAAATTTTCGACAATATTCGTCTCTCAGAAATTACTTACTTCAAACACGATAATACCGTTATTTTGTAACTGTAAAGCAGGTAGCCGATATATCATAGGGCAGATCTTTGCACAAACACTTCAGAAAGAGATTAAGATATGAGGACAGTGACCTGGGCTAGCCCCATTGAAAGTTGAAACACAATGCGAAACCCTTATTAAGTTTGTCAACTCCTCTTTCTACCATATCAAATACATACATATCTGGAATTCGCCTCCCACATCCCTTAGCCATGGCTACACTGTGTAACTATTTTCTTCTCTTTCTAAAATTTTGTAACCCGATTACAATAGGGGCTATTCTGCTGTTCTGTTGCAGTTTCTTTACTGAGTTTGTGCTCGACCATGCCGAAATGTAGTAATTACACACCTGGTAGCAGACCTTTAATGCATGTCATTAAAGTACACCTACTCATTAAAGGTCAGGTCTTTCGGCCAATGACGACTCAGGTTACAACTGTTCAGCCAATGACAGGTCAGCTTTCTACCGTTATAAAACCGCAAGTATCGATTATTCTCGGATATGCAATCGAAAGAGAATTAGCGAAAAGTCACGGAGGCTGGAAATCCAATACTGTCGCAGAAGGTTATGTTCTGTTACTATAATAATTAGCGTTAATTGTAAATAATATTCAAATAAATTCAATTTGTCATCTCGTTTTTCAATGTCTAATTTAATGTCAATGTTATCTCTGTAGGTTCTTATGGCCTAGCAAGGTCAATGTGGATATCTGTTCCTCGGAAAAAATCAATACTTTCGCGTCTGCGCACATCTCACAACATACGGGACATTGCTAAAAAATTAATAATATCAAGTTAGAAATATGGTCGAGCATAAAAAGTCGTATGAAACTCACCTATAATTGTAATTAAGAAGCTCGTTTCATAAATATCCATACTCACTTCTTAATTACCTTCATTATAGGCTCGTTGCATAATGTACTATTCTAGATGAAGCTTGTGTATTTAGTTTGCTAAAGAAAAAAAATCAGATTTCTGTGGTCTGTGAAGAAAGTGAAAACTCCATTATGTGATAGGCCTGTGAGAATTTGAGAAGTAAACTCGGTGGAAGTTTAGATTTAAAATGAACGATCGTGAAGAAGTGCTTGACAGAAAAAGTCGTGTTTAGTGATGCAGGAAACATTGTTACTAAACGTAGAGCAGCACTTAATTCGAAGCATGTGAATGCACTCACATGTTTAAAGTCATAGATGAAGCAGTTTTAACTAGGTGAGTCTTCATACCTTTTTTGTGTTTGTCTCAAAAATCCCTGGAGAATTGACGCAATAAATTATAAGCCTACATAATATGTTAGTAAATAACTAAAATAATATTGTTTTATAATACGATACAATATATACATATATACTACATTTTATACTTATCAAAAAACACAAATGTAGGCCTATTATTTTTTTCAAATCGATCAAAGCTCGATTAATCTTAAATTCAAATCCTTAATCGATTAAATATTTTGATCGATCGACAGTACCACAGTCTAGTATATACAGTCACGAAACTTGAGTTGTGAGGGTGCTAGGAACAATAGAATGTGCCGGTACTATTCCGCATTTTCTGTAATGAGGCGATATTAGCGACCCTAGTAGTTAGCAACTATCTATGGATGCATATTTACTACGTATTGAGCTTCGTGACTACATATACTAGACTGTGACAGTACTACTATAATCCAGACCTCGCATCTCCAGGCTGTCACACGTCTTGGTCTCGTGAATGACCTCTCAGAAGAAATAAATTCGTTTGTAACTTGAATAATAAATAATTATTGAAGCACCATATTTAATTTATTCAATGTCGGCTTGATTACAAGTCGTTTATTATAAAAGTAATTTTCCTTGAAACAGTTTTTCAGTCTGTAAACATTTCATGGGAATGCCTCCGATAGTACTTTATGTAGCAAATTCGTAGGAGAATGACTCACTTATTTGCAGTGGTTTTAGTTTTGATGTAAAGATGAGACGCTTGTGATTTTTCGACAGTTTGTTGTAGTTTTATAAAAGTATAATAATAATAATAATAATAATAATAATAATAATAATAATAATAATTAGGAATATTCCGTTATACAATGAGTCCCCTTCAATATAAACCAATCTACTATTGCCAAATGTCCCTGTCCATAGCATCATCATCATCATCATCATCATCATCATCATCACTGCCCTTTTCTCTTCATGCTCCGTCGAACCCCAATACACCTGCATAATTTCTCTAATTGTATTATTTTGGATTTTATTTTTTCTGACCTCCTTCAAAAACCCATTTCCACTGCCGTTAATCTCTCGTCTTGTAATCTGGTCACAGGTGTAGCTGAAATAAGTTTCTCGCAAAAAACAATGTTGAGATCTCCTAGAATGTATGCAACACACCCTACACATTGACCTAAAGCTGTTTGCCTATCTGCTGTTATGTATCTCTGTAAGACAAATTAGTGTACCGTTGTAATACGAGTATTTGTAACATTGTTGGGAACTTTTTGGTGGCTGAGATGCCTGAACATACAGTCTGTCACGCAGATGGATCGGGTTGTTCTAACTGTTGAAAAATTCAGGATCTAAGGTGGCCAGCTTCTGATCACAAAAATACGAGAGACTTAGCCACGACAAACTTTAGCGCAGTTTTTTGTGGTGTGATGCCAGGATTCATTGATGGAAAGGTTATAACTAAATAATATAAAATTGTATATTTAATTATAATACAAATATGAGTTACGTCACAGTATCGAGTACAATAATATTTTAAAATGTGCTTATTTCTTAGTTTTAACTGAATTGTGTTTGTCAACAGGATGCCGCAGAGCATTTAATTCTTTATCTTGCTATGTAAGGTGAAATATGAACTCTGTTCAATCATATATGCATACAGTAACACCAAAGATTATGAGATCACCGGAACAGAATTGTATTGATTGGAATCTACTGTCGATGTCAATGTCATTTTATATCTAAATAAATTTGCCTGGTATTATTATTATTATTATTATTATTATTATTATTATTATTATTATTATTATTATTATTATTATTATTATCCTCACTGCTAATCAGAATCACTTGTGATATCAATCTACAAGAGAGGGAATAGAAAGAATTGTGAAAATTATAGGGGAATTAATTGATTAAATACTAGTTACAAAATATTTTCATATTTAATAAAAGGTAAATTATATCAATATTATGAGAACATTTGTGCGAAGAAAAAAACAGATTTAGGAAAGGCAGATCATGTTGCGATGGCTACTTCACAATGAAACTTTTGATTGAGAAAAATCGAGAATTCAATATAGAAACACACATTGTATTTCTGGACTTCTAAAGAGCTTTTGATCATGTAAATCGTAACATCTTATAGAATTAAAATTGCAGATAAATTGTCAGCCTAGAAGATGGTTTCTTCTGGTGTCCAACAAGGATGCCCACTGTCCCACCTTCTGTTTAACATATATATGAATGCCATGATACGTGAATTTAGGAAAACAAGACATGGTCACATACCAATAAACTGCAATTTAAATTTGGACGTATTATTATTTGCAGATGATTTAGCTTTGCTAGCCTGTTCAGAAGACGATTTGCAAAGGTCCATATACAATTCGAAACTCACAGCAGACTATTACTCTATGAAAATTTCTACCGACAAAACTAAAATTATGGGTTTTTGTGGCAAAGAACCCGTTCTTAGCAAGATTTGTATTAATGGAAATATTTTGGAAATAATTAAAAAATTTAAATATCTTGACTACAAATTATCTTTCTTAGAAGATTTAGACATTCATGACAAAATTTTACAGTATAATAAATCAATGGGCATCATAAACAGAATCATGAAACCTTCTCTTAAATGCGACAGGCTCATGTCAGTAGATTTACTGGCATGTAAAAGAACTCCTGCGGGACAAAATTCCGGCACATCCGGAGACGCTGATATAACCTCTGCAGTTGCGAGCGTCGTTAAATAAAATATAACATTTGAAACCATCTCTAGTTCAGCGACATACACGCACTCGTCTGTATAAAACCTTAGCACGGCCAGACCTACGCTAAGGAAGTGAAACATGGACTCTTGAGTAAATGTGACGCAAGTAGAATCACTACTATTGAAATGAGATTCATGGCTATACTAAGTGGAACCATAAAAGAAATGAGGACATCGTAAAGGAACTTGAAATGAACTCTACACTAGCAGACATATGTCACTATCAAGATAACTGGCGTCAGTATATGAGGCGTATGTCGAGGACTAGAATTCCTCATGCAATCCTGCATTACCAACCTAGAAGCAGGAGATCAACTGGACGTCCAATGAAGAGATGGGCTGAAAACTTTTGTGGACTGTTTTCCATACTTCAGAATATTAAAAATAGCAATAGTTTAGAATGTATTATTCATTATGTGAGGGGGAAAATAATATATCATGTAATTAACTAATTAAATATTTTTTCAATAAGCATACTTAATATTACAGTTTCAGAATAAATCGCTTGTATGAATCTATTTCATTATGCACATATTGTACATAGAGTTCTGGATTTTACGTATAGTATCATCAGTTTAACATTAAACGTAAGAACGTTGTGACATTTGTAAGTATTCCAAGGTTGTAGTTCGTAGTAGATTATTATTATAGGAGACAGTTGCTACAATTTCCACGCCAGCTACAACTCTGTTGTAATGTCGAGTGGCCTTTGCCTTGGTGAATCTCTCCTTCTCACTCTGTTCATATTGTTCAGTGGCTTAAAATAAGTGGTTTTAAAATTAAATTTACACGAAAATCGTCCACGCTATGAAAATACACTAGAGAAAGAAATTAATCTTTATTATATTTTCTATGGATATGGACAAAAATGAAGATCCTACTCACAATAGTTACCGAATAAGAGGGCGTTAAACATTTGGGATAAAACTTCTTTTTCTGAGAAAACTATGAACTTTCCATCAATATGGTATCACACTTTTTTGTTACATACAGCATGAGCTCTGAAACTCTGAAGGGTTATTTCACTTCCACCCTGTGTATAATAAACATTTTTGAGGTTGAAATTTATTGCAAAGATATTTGGTAGGTATCGAAAATGTTCATATATTACAGTGTGCAACACAGTTTACTAAACATAGGAATTTAACATGCAAAATCAATTATTTGTACATGCTGTCTCCACTATATACTTCTCAGAAAAATCTTACAAGGAAATATGTTAAGGGACTAAAAATGCATAGAAATACACTGACTAGTTTATTTTCTTACTAGATTCAGATGAAATAATTAAATAAAATTCTAAAATATAACTTCATTTGCTTTATTAAAAATGTTACTGAATTTTGTGTTATTTCTGTTACGACTTCATGAAACTCGATGTGTGAAATACGATGTTAACCCTATATGTATGTATTGCGAGTAATTTTACGGCTGTCGCCGTCTCCCGCTTCTCAACTTCCAGGTACTCCGGTTTTGCCAATCGCCCTGGTCCTTCAGTTTGAGGGTTGTAGCGGCGGACCTGCACTCCGTCCTTCGTAAATTTTTTTTTTCTCTTGCAAAAGTTCTCAAATTAGCCTCGGAAACGGATGGTCCAGATCGATGTTAACCCTTAAATTGGCAAAACTTCATTTCTCACACTAGTTTATTTAACCGTGTCGGACTGTAAAGAAAACAACCATCGCAATGTCCATATCTTATATGTTGTACAATATTATAGTATTGTGAAATTTTAATTTTCCTACCAATTTTTTTTTTCTATTTTTCTATTAAAATTATAGCATATAGCCTATTAACCTGTTGTATCCTATAGGATACTTTGCGAATTTAAGGGTTAAGTACAACAGAAATGAAAAAAAGTAATTGCCTGTAGAAGAAACAAATATAAAATGTTAAAAAGTAAATGAAGTTACATTTTACAATGTTTTATTAATTTTTCTGAACCTATTAGGACAGAAAAATAGTAATTGTTAGTGCATTTAGATGCATTCTTAGTCCCTTAACATTTTTCCTTGGAAGATTTTCCTTTGGAGCAGTGATTCTAAAACTTTTCGAAGGCGCGACCCACTTTTGGGCGATACATTTGTTTGCGACCCTGCACTATCGCACCGGCACATAACCACATTCGAAAAATACAAATCCTTGTAAAATCGAAAATAATTATAATTTTACTAAAACCAGCGAAAACCACCCAACTGCTAATGTACCGGTAGCTGCAAGACCAAATATCGGAATATGCAAACCTATTTTGCAATTCTCTTTGGATTCTTAGACTAGTCTACCTTACTCTACGTAAAGATTAATTTTTTGTTCCTACAGAATACTAGTCTACCTTGGCAAGGCCAAGATGTTAACATAATAATAGCCAGAGATAAAATCAAGAGATTAACAATGAAACTTTATTTCTGGTCGACATCACTTGACAAAAAAGAAATTTTATACCTTCCAGTGCATTAAAAAATTCATGGAAAATTTTATCTGCGTACCGTAATGATACGAAAAGTACTGAGTTTGTTTTTATGGATATAAGTTATAATTAAGTCTGCACAATTCTAAACAACAGCTCTTGCGTATTTTATAGAAAAAATACAACACAACTTACTGTGGCTGTCAGAGTTGGATACTGAATCCGTTTTTACACAGTTAAGTTCAACTGGCTTTAATTCGATTTTATATATATATATATATATATATATATATATATATATATATATATATATAAGACTAATTGAAATATGTATGAATTGATGGAACGCTGAAACAATACTTTTTCGTAGAGTGTAGACCAGTTTTGGATCAAAAGAAGGCAATAATACATCGACCTTGCGAAAGAAGCTACTAAATTTTTATAGTAGGCCTATTTGCAAATTCGTATTTACACAAAATAAGTTTCTAGTATATGATTGTCATCAAACAAAAAGCGAGAAATCGAAAATTATAATAGTATGTAAATGTAGAGTTCAGATTTGAGAAGCTACTTTCTCAAAAACAGACGCATTTTTGTCTGTAGTAATGTCACGAGAGGTCTGAGATTTATCTGGGAAATCTCAGACTTCGAGTGATATTTGTTAGGACTATTTCGTGAATAAAATAAAAATGTAAATAATATATCCCTAAAATTCGATTACAAAATGTTAATAATTGTATATTTACGAATACTTAACCTATTCAGACATTAAGTTGAAATAGATGAATATCGATTACTGCAAAAGAAATTCGATGTTATTAATCAGTAATGCCAATTGCGAAAACCGAAATACAGGTTTAACAATGTTAATTACATGTACTGTACTTTTATCTTGTTATTATAATATAAATACATTTTCATTATGTGCTGAAATCATAATTTAATTTAAAATTTTATAATATAATTACAGTAATCTGATTAATACATTAATTAAATGAAGAATTGTTGAAAACGCAGTTATCAAATCTGAATGAAGGAGTGTAATTTTCTTCAGATAGCCTACAATGGACATGGAATTAGAACATGAAGATGTAGATGTGGAAGTAGAATTTCGTACTTTATTTAGTTACATTGCACACTACACCGAGAACTAAGAACTATGCAATATGTGTGGAGACTGTAGTGTGTAACAGGACTAAAGCTGCATCTACACAGTTAATTTTCCATGCGCGTATAACATGCAGTCTGGAAAGAATATTGAAATAATCAAGTTTAAAAACGTACGTTCAATCCTAGATCATATTTACAAATATGATCTAGGGTTCAATTAAGATGCATGAAGATTTTGTGTCTACATGGTGCGCCGCTTTAAACGTCGTCTTCACTGCGTAAATATATTAATATTAAATATCAATCTTGCATTCATTGCTTGAATGCGTAAATTGGAATTTTCAAGTTAAAGAAACGATAAAAAAAATCTGTTCCTCCATTCACTGTTTGAGACGCTCAAGAAACTTCTTGCCCCAGCAACTAAAACTTACCCTAGTACAAACCCTAGTAATGCCGCATTTCGATTATTGTCACGTTTTGTTAAGTGACCTAAGTTCTGATCTGTCAGTCAAGTTACAGCGAGTTCAGAATATGTGCGTCAGATACGTATGCAACATCCGACGATACGATCACATATCACCGTCCTTCGCAAGTCTTTCGTGGCTCCGACTTAAAGAACTTAGAACTTTACACTCCTTGTCATTGCTCTTTCGAATTCTGCACACTTCAACACCAAATTACCTTTCGTCTCGTTTCTCTTATCTATACTCTAACCACGACGTAAATACCAGATCACTTATCTGTGGCGCGTTAAGTATACCTCTTCATAGAACATCTCGTTATTCATCATCTTTTACAGTATCCACCTCGCGACAATGGAGTTCCCTGTCACAAAGTATTAGGGACTGCAAGACAATAAACACTTTTAAAAGCAGCTTAAAAGATAACCTTCTTCCAATCATACTGACTTAAATTATCACCGTCTATCATCCTGATAGTGCTGTATTTTCAAAATTGTCTCATAATAATCTCTTTCTATTATCTAACATTATTTGAAATATATTAACATTCTATGTATTTTAGCTTAATTCTGCTACATAGTTTGTATTTCAGTGTTTAATTAATAGTTCATAGTATTTTGTTGTTTAATCGTAAATAACTATTGTATACATGTAGCTCTTATCTAAATCAAATTGTTGAATTCTTTGTAAGTTGATACATATGTATGTATACTTTTTGCTGGTTGAGTGGAAGAGAAGGCCTTACGGCCTTAACTCTGCCAGCTAAAATAAATCATTATTATTATTATTATTATTATTATTATTATTATTATTATTATTATTATTAAAGTTGAGAGAAAAGTTTAACCGTGTAGATGTATCTTAATGGATTCATATCCATCGATTTAAGGGGAAACAGTTGGCGACACCAACTAAACAAAAGAACGACCATGCGATAAATTGATAGCGATAAATCTAGCTGCAGAAATTATCGCGACGTTTGACTGTGATTGATTGGAATTCAAAATTTCATTATACTTCATTGGTCGAAAATGGAATGACGTCATATAAACGAAATAGTCGCATTAATAAATTATTTTTACTGTATTACTACTGAAACATTTTTATTTTGATGTTCAATCGTGTATATGCTTCTAAATAGAACATAAATTTATGTTAATAACGCCTTTTTTTGTTTATTTTGTAAATCCTCTCGCCACCCCCATCAGAACTTCTCACGACCCCTCACGATGTCGCGACCCACACTTTGGGAACCACTGCTGTGGAGAATGGAAAGATCGTATATCTATATATATAATTTGAACTGGTAATGGAAATTACGGGAGAGCGACTGAACGGATTTTAATGAATGACCCGTCATTTTGAAGCTTGGAACCCAAAGTTTTTCAGAAAAATAGTAGTTTTCAGTGAAATGTCAGTTTTCCTACATAATTTTCCTATTTTCAAAAATCCATCTTTCGTCAGTTTTGAGAACTAATTTCATTTCAAAATAAAACAAAACACACACTACAATAAACAATAGGCTATTACACGAAGACCATAACCTGCAGGATTGCTGACATATGTAGATCAATTGGTTATTAAAAGCTTCAAGAATTACTAAAAATAATTTACAGGTCTGATTCTGCGGTGTGTAATTTTCTGAGTAAAACTGTGTATTGGATATTAAAATCTACAAAACTTGAGGTGGTTTGATGACATTATTGCCATTAGAAATGAATTATTATTATTATTATTATTATAGTTAATGCCATGATGTTAATATATAAACTACAAAACTTGCGTAAGATAATATTCAACCCATATCACAAATAACTTTGAAGCCGGCCAACGTAAAATAGCTACATTTCTGGATATAGCATAATTATGCTTTTGACACAGTTTGGCACTCGGGTCTTTTATTAAAATTAATTAAACTGTCAATATATGATAGCCTTATTCACCTAATACATAATTTCTTAACAGATAGAACCTTTCAAGTCAAAATGGATGGCACATTATCAATAATCAAGAATATCAAAGCCTGAGTTCCACAGGGTTCCGTCTTAGCACCGCATTTATATTCAGTTTATGTACATGATAATCCATTGATTGCCGAATGCAATATGGGATTATACGCAGATGACACCACCTACTTCACCAGTGACATTTCAATCAACATCGCACAACGTACTATGCAAAAACAACTAAAAATATTGGAAATGTGGCTAAGTAACTGGAGAATAAAAGTCAATATAAGTAAAACTCAAGCCATCATTTTTACCAGAAGAAAGCCAAAAGTACCAGGTCACCTCAATCTCTTCTCCGAAGATATCTACTATAAACAATCTGTAAAATACCTCGGCATCACACTTGATAAACAACTTCGATTTCATCACCATGTTGAAGCAGCTCGTAACAAAGCATTAGCCAGATTCATTCATCTATATCCATTGTTGAAGTCACCTTACAACAGACTGCCCTTGAAAAAAATCCTTTACACTTCTGTTATAAGATCTCAAATGACCTATGGCTGCGAAATCTGGAGCAATGCAAAGTTTCAAATTATCAGACGTCTTCATGCTATGCAGAGAAAAGTATCCCTAACTATCACTGGTGCAGACTATAGAACCACCAATAAACAACTACAAGACATGCTTGAAATAGAATCATTCTACGACATTATACAGAAATTTACAGAAAACTTTCATAAGGACTTGCTGTTCCACCCCAATCCTCTGATAAGAGCCCTGGCAACAAGAGTATAAAATAACTACCGTCAAGATCGGTCACCTCAATTAAAAATATAAATGTTCCTGTTTGTTAACCATCTCTGTTAAAGTAAAAGCCTTTTAAGGCTGACACTTATGTACCATACATATTCCTGTTAATTAAAAAAAAGAGATAATATTGTTATTAAAAATCAAATATTGTTACAGTTATTAATCAAGTGGGGTTGGGTCTTTTTCATATACTTAATGGCGGTGTGGTGTAGATTCAGTATTGGCTCGAGAGAGCACAAAAATTACAGTTCCTAAAGAAAGACAGTATTACTTACTGATAAAATAAGACGCCTACAAAATTTTGTAGTCTCATGATCATTTCAGCAATATCTCTTAGCAGTATAAAATGATTTTACCCTCCACATTTCAAGCTCTAACTGAGATTCTATGTCTATTGTTCGAAAGCATAGCAAAACTGACTTTCTTTAAATTTCACCTACAATCCGCAATGACCTGAAATAGCTATTGCTTTACTCCCACATGAAAAAAAAATCATTCAGAGGGAGTATGTTTCATTGTTATGGAAACAAATAACGTTCGAAATGTCCGGTATTTTTAATTGAAAAGAAATCTGAAAAAAATTTTATTTGAACGTCTAATGAACTTAGTTTGCAGCATTTGTTGCACAAGCCACTAGTAAAAATTTATTTCCCGTGTTAAATTCCTTGTAGACTGTATTAAATTGCATTCTATAGTGTCTATATGATGATTTGATTGTGGTTGTCATGGTAATATCACAGTCTACTATATACAGTCGCGAAGCTCAATATGTAGTAAAAATGCAAACATGGGTAGTTGCCCACCACTAGGATCGCTACTATCGCCTCATCATCGCAGATCTCTCTCCTAGTAGACGACAAAATATGTTACACTTTCGCTGTGTTCTTTTGGAAATATTAACACCTTCCTTCCATTATTGAAATATTAAATGCATAAAGTTAATTTATTATTTTAATGAAGTATATTAAATTCCACCATAAACTCGAAGATACCTGCAAGAAATAGGTTAATATTATTTTTGTTTGTGCAAAACAAACTGAAATTTACTATAATCGTTTCACTCATTCAAGATTATAGCGACAATTAACTACGAAACCAATAAATATTAATTTGCATTTCCCTTTACAACAATAATAATGGAAATACGAATTAATGGAGTAACTTACGTGTATGGGCGAATCCAGAAATGCATATAGAGTGTTAGTTGGGAGGCCGGCGGGAAAAAGACCTTTGGAGAGGCCGAGACGTAGATGGGAAGATAATATTAAAATGGATTTGAGGGAGGTGGGATATGATGGTAGAGACTGGGTTAATCTTGCTCAGGATAGGGACCGATGGCGGGCTTATGTGAGGGCGGCAATGAACCTCCGGGTTCCTTAAAAGCCAATAAGTAAGTAAGTAACTTACGTGTACCGGTACTTGTAGTGTAGGCTTACGTAGTTAACAAAGTGGGATGAGGTTAAGCAATAATAATCACACCAGAATTGGAAATAAAACGTGATCAATAAATTTTATTGTAACAGACTTTTTCTACGTGTCTAGTAAAGTAACAAATAAAAATAACAACAAAATTAACAGCTATAATTAAAAACATCCTTTGAAAAAAAAAAGTAGGCCTAAGCAATAATAATCCCACCAGAATTGAAAATAAAACGTGATCAATAAATTTCATTAAAACAAACTTGATTTTTCTACGTCTCTAGTAAAATATAATTATTCCAATTATTGTATTTTAGCCATTAACATTTTCATTACAACCAATAACGAACATTTCACAAGCATCAATGTGAAATACGCAACGAGCTAGCACTCGATGGAAATACGACACAGTCCAAAGTCGACCGTGGACAGTCTATTGTTTCTAGTTGCTAACCGCTTGGAGCGCTTTATCACGAGATTTGCAAAAAATCACCTCAAGCTTCGCGACTGTATATAGTAGACTGTGGTAATATCAGAGCTTACCTGGATGGCATTGGTGACATTCCATGCGGCCTGCCACTCGTCGATCTTGTGCTTGCTTCTGCCCTCGCCGAACTCTCCTCCACCCCCTCCGTCGCTCCCGAAATCCACGCTGGTCAGACTCCCGTTGCCCCTGGAGTGCTGGTAGCTCTGCTGTCTTTCTATAAATCCGTCTTCGGCAACTCCCCCTTCAGCCCCTCCGTAGTCGCCACCTTCACCCGGCATCGTCGCCATCTCCGTGCTCTCTCCCATCCTCTGGTGACCTTCGCCCCCGAATTGTGCGAACCTGACATGTTCGCCGGGCTCCCTGGGTCGCCCCCCGCCGCCTCCACCAGCAGCTTTACGCATAACTTCAAAGCACGGACTGCTGTCCGGCATACTGGCTTTAAATGTCTCCCAGGCCACATTAAGGGTGGCCCTCAGGGGCGGCACTGTGAAACTTCCGAACGTGACCATTGTGATTCTGATCTTCACTTGTTTTAGTAATTGATTTTCACACTGCGACTTTATCTGGTATAGAAATCAGCTGTAGTTTTCACTCATAGTAAAAGAGCAATTCTAAATAGAGAAAATTTTCAAGTTTATCAAATAAATGTAGTTGAAATCATGTGATGAAATCAATAACAACGTGCCAGTACCACTCACAAATTTTTCTCCGCGTATTACAGACTTCCAATCAATATATCGTGCTTTTTTTTTCCTTTCCTCTAATACTGTATTTCCTTACTATATTACTGAAACATTTTTGCAATAGTATAGAGTTAGAACAATTAGAGACCCTACAGTTCGCAGTTCTTTCAGCACGGCCATACTTGGTACTTAATCCAAGATAATCCTCCTGTTGTAACAGAGTACGTGTTTAATGCACGAAGACAACCTTTACAGAAAGGTTATTTTCTTTATCTCCTAAGCCTTAGTTTATTTTATTTTTAGAAATATGCTTCCATTTCTATGTTTTCTAACACCAAACTATTATCTTTCACGTACTTACGTAAAAATTTGCTTTAAACTGTGTAAACGTCATGCCATTTTCACGATATGAACATGGATGCCTCACCTATTATGGCTGAGAATGTAGTGAAGATAAAAAAATATATGAGACTACCTCCGTTGCAGGTTGAAGTGTAAAATCGTGTTGCTTGTTTCACTGGAAGGTTTAACTTGTCTTATTTCTTCATGATGCTGATGGAAGAGGCAGGAGATGTGACTGGATGCTGTGTCAGATAATGGTCCATCCCACAGACGCGCGGACCCCTTGCACTTTGGATCAATCCCGGCACCGCGAACGCGAGGGTAGGGGGTGGTTAGGGAGATGCAACAGATCACAACGCCACACCCCTCCACTGTTTCATACAGATGTGGCGAAATACGGAACTAGAGTCGTAATATTCTATCTCCGTCTTTTAACTACCATAAATATTGCTTTTCAATTGTTTCACGGTGCCATGGGAACAACGAGAAATGAAATTAATGTCATGTATTAGAGATCTCGTTTAATGGTGGATTGAAAAATGTACAAAATGTATAGTCTTAATCTCGATGACTTCATTAGTAGGCCTACTTTTTTAACTAATGGGGTGGGTGTTGCAAACTTCAATGTTACGATTAAGTGTATTACATTTAACATGTGTGAATCGTTGTTAATGAAACTTAATGATTGGAAGCATTTGTTTTAAAAGGGAAAGTGCAGTAATGGTAGCTTATTCAAACATGATTTCGACTGCACTATTTCATTACTGATGAAGTATAGATTATAGGCTTAATATTTTTTAGAAGATTGGAGCTACCTTAGTCTTTAGGTAAAGATGAGGGCTGATACTCCACTCTTTGGAATAATTGCAAAAGACTGAATATACAGGTTGTTTTAAAAAGGACTTTATAACTTTAGAAGTTTATAGAAATTTAACCACATACCTTACAGAATCGCTTCAGGTGTCATTTTAAAGGACAATACATCAAGTTTAACTCGTGTAGTGTCGTAGTACGAAATTCACCATAGACGTTATTATGTCTCAACACATGCTCGAAAATTTCGTCATTCCGCAGATTGACGAAAGTGACCAAGATGGACGCATTCACTACCAGCAAGATGAGACACTTCCTCACTACCGCGTCGAGGTTCGTGAACTACTTGATCGGCGTTTCCCAGGTCGTTGGATTGGTCGTGCAGGGCCAACTGCATGGCCATTCGTTTACCAGATCTGACTCCGAGTTTTTCATGCGGGGTTCGTCAAAGATTGTGTTTTTTTCCTTCTTTACCTGTCCATCTCACTGAACTGAGAAATCGAATTACTGCCGCAGTTGCAGAAGTGACTCCTGATGTACTGGCTTGTATGTAGCAAGAAATTGAATATAGGTTGGATGTCTGCCATATCACAAACGGTAGTCACATCGAACCAAAATAACTGCTTAGTAGAAAATTGATGTATTGTCCTTTAAAATGACACCTTAACCATTTCTGTAAGATATGTGAATAAATTTCTATAGGTTTCTAAAGTTGTAAAGTCCTTTTTGAAACACCCTGTACTTGACTGATCGACGATAGGTAACAAAAGGTAAAAATTACAAGTGAATAAGCAGAGAAATAAGGGGGAGTGGTAACATTGTAGTACTGACAGCTATAATAGATAAAGAAACATAAAATTGAATGTCTATCCGTCCTGCTACAGCTTACCGGTGAGTCGAGCAATGGATTGTGGGCAATCTGTTTCCGGACATCCCCTACATAGTGCGGTAACTTTTCGCTGTCTCTCTGTAGAACTGTAATCTTAAAACATCTTTCCTTTATTTGTTGATTGACTTGACGAAGTTCTCGTTTTCTGTCTGAGTTGTTATAATAATTCCCTGACGACTTAGTTCATACGTTTCATCTTCATCGTGGCTACAATATTTTGTCTGGACACATGTAAAAAATTAACGTAACTAACAGCGTCTAAATCTTAACAACACAATTAACTACGTTGCTTAAGGGGTTAGGTACAGGTTACACCAGTAAAATTTTTGGAAATATTCAACATTTTTTCCTCCATTACTTTACCTTGTACAATAATGAAAATTGGTATGTGTAAAATATTGTCCTTCTGCTATATATAAAAAAAAAAATATTTTTACGATCTCATTTTTTTTTTCAAAATTAAAAATGCTGGCAGTTCATTGTGCAGTGATGAAGCGTTTCCCTCATAATTCATAATTACTCTAATTACTAATAACATCACACTAGATTGTTGAAAATACGAGTGTAACAGTTAATCTTGACCGTACTAATCTCATCCCCCAAACACGTATAGTATGCAAACGCATAGAGATGTTGAAGTTGAGCGACAAAAATTATCCACTTTTCAAGCCACTTTCAGGTGACGCAATTCTGCTCTTTTACTGTGTATACGGTGCCACTTTTGAAATTGCGTGCAACTTAAAACTTGCTCAAGATATGCTAGTGGCAAATTACAATTTGTCAAGTTGTACGGTTGTTTACATTGTGCAATCCAAATTTTGCTGCTTAACTCGACAATTTAAGTTGCACAGTAGACGAGTATCTTAAGAGTAGTTTTATTTCTTAACTAGCTGTACCCGTGCGCTCCGCTGCACTTCTTAGAAATAAATATAAAGTAATTACATAATTAAAATAGGACATCTGGTCCAGGGAACATTCGTGTTTGATAGAAGGATAAATCGTTTAATATGTCACTTAATTTAAATTGTATTTAAATAATTAAAATGCGATCATTTTGGTCTAGAGTCCACTCATTTAGTGCAATGATAATTCCTTGAGATGAAAATGAATGTGTTCATAAATATTTTAAGAAATACAGGAAATGAATATACAGAATAGCCTATCAAGTTTTCTGTGCATAACAAGCTATTTTAATCTTACCTGTCCTCAATTCCCTCAGAAGTTACTGTAATAACATTACACTTTCCAATGGTGAAATAATAATTATACAAATCGGTTAATTTAGCTTCCGATATTACTTCATACAAACACAGAAACATTCTCTGTAGGCTTTGTTTAATAGCTTTCGATTGTTGTTGTCCAAGGCCCCTTATAGACGAAGTCATTTGTTTTTATTTAATTGCAGCGCCTTAGATGGCGTTATTTTAATTTTAAAACTCATTTATCTCATTAAATATCAGTCTATCATAATTTTGCATAGAAGAAAACTTATCGGAAATCACCTTAAAAAAGAAAACTTTTGTTATGTAACATTTTTCATGAAAATTAATAATAAGGGAGATAATTCGATTTATTTAATTCAAGCCCCCTTATAAATCCCTTTTAAATAAAGTATTTTGAATGCCATATAGCCTAAAATCTAAGTTACAACGAACTTAATTTATATTTCAATTTTCATATAAATCGGTTCAGCCGTTATCGCGTGAAAAGGTAACAAACATCCAGACAGACAAGACAGACAGACGTACAAACAAAAATAAAAAAAGCGATTTTTGGTTTCAGGATTGTTAATTATACTTGTTAACACCAATTATTTTTGGAAAATCGAAAATTACCAGAAAAATTTTAGCTACAGATTTATTATTAGTATAGATGTTTAGGATACTGTCACAGGCAACTTATAAGAAATAGCAGAGGAAAATAATAAATTCAAACAACGTTTAAAGTGACAGAAAATAATTAATGTTAAATACCGTAAAATGGGGTAATATCAATATGTTGAGGTAAAACCGATAATAATTTGCACTTATTAACAATGAAACTGCTACCTAAAATCAATGTAAGCTAAATAAAATTTTACTCATAAATAAGTAAGCAATAATACGTCATAGCGGAATAGCTGCAAACAACAGAATCTCACGTTTAATTAATTTCAACGAAAATGGAAGAAAACCACTTTTTTCTGGTTGTGCAACAAACAACTTCTAGGCTGTGCGTTTGGCGGACAACAAAGTGTAAGTAAGGTTATAAATTTCATTTTAGATTTTTTTTTTCGTAATTACGTAATTAAACAAAACGTAATTTTTAAATAATTTTGCTGATTTCCTTGAGTTTGAAATATTGTTCTTTCGTAGTTAACACCGATCATTGCCTAGGTATCTACAAACTGTTGGGTTTCCGGGGAAACGAAACTACAACCCTGATCATTATATTGAAATACTTCTCTTCAAATTTGGGAGGTTTTGGGTTTCAATAACTTTGTCAGGAAGTTCATGTTATAGGGAAATACGAGATGTACAAGTAATAAGTTATGTTAATACGTTTATATAGTCGTAGGCCTATTACAGAGTTTTTTTTTCAAGCTTAGAATAACATTTTGAGTTTATATTTCCGAAAATTGAAAATATACTTTGTGCGAGATCGTGCGTATTTGCTTGGTTTCCGCACAAAACCAATCCGCGGAAAGTCTAAAATTCCACATTCAGTATTCCCAACCTTACAAACATAACAATTTCCCTCTTCTTACCGCTTAAGTGACATATTGATTTTTACTGCTTTAGGCTTTTAACATATTATTTTTAGAGACGTTCAATATAGTAATAATTATAAATTGGAAACTTACCACTGCAATTTCACCTAAATTGCACTGTTAATTATTGTTTTTAAATATTTGCAAAAATTAAGTAAACTCTACAACTCCACTAAAGTTACTGCATTCGTGATGCAAGTAACATTAAGGAAGCCATGAAAAAATCAACAAGATTCCAGATGCCGATGTTATTACTGCAATATGTTATATAAATAATATTGTTAAAATGTTAAAATGAAAAATAAATCATTACATAACCTTACCGTTTGTTTTAAGTTCGCATTTATAGACTGGGGGGAAAAAAAGACAGACGTACAATCACGGCCTGCTGGAAAACATTTTAAAGCAACAATGTTGAAGATAGATATTTTTGTTTTGCGAATTTGCCGTCATTGAACAGAAATGAAGATGGAGATTTCATTGCAACTAATTAGAAATTCGTCTTTCAGGTATGTAATAAACCATCTTCGCACAAAATAATGTACGATACACGAGCGGTATGTTTTCTTTCAATTCTCGGAAATTAAAAAAGCTCAACTACGTTTCGCTTTTTCAAACTTTTCCTCGAACATGAAAACTTCAACATACCGCTCTTGTAACGCATATTACTATTCCAAAAATCATATGAATGATCGGTATTACCACAGTAACACCGTTAAATAATGCAAACCAAATACGTGATCGGTATTACCCCACCATATGAGATAACATCGATCAATAAATTTATTTTAACACTCTATATTTGGACCAAAAATTACAAACCAGATTTTTAGAAGGATAAAGCTCTATTGAATGAATATTGCATTTGTTTGTTTGTTTATAGAAAATACTTGTTCAACTATTATTAAAAAACACTAAAAATTGATCGGGGTACTTTACGGTACCGTACTTGTAAGAAATTTTTCTGTCGAAATTTCTGTACATGTGCATTGCAGTGGTTATAGGCCTATAATTATGTTGTCATAATCTGTGTAAAATAATATTTGCTATGGCTTAGATGTAGATTTTTAAAACATTTAAAAAACGGTTGCAGATTTCCACCTGTTGGAGTAGGGACACGAAGTTTCCCCGCCGAAGCCCTCATGAATAAGTAACGAGGATTCTCCCCAATCGGATTACGAGTATTTTACGGTACCAATTTACCTGCGCCACAATCTTTGGCTTTAGAGACCTTACAAATGAGGCAAATAGACTCGCGGGTGGGGGCTATTTTCAATGCTTGTCATCATCATACTAATAGTGGCAATTGTTTTGTTGAACTTTTATCATCTGTTGTTGAGAACTTAAGTGAAAATTGTACTCAATTCCAGATACGTTCAACTCAGTACGAACAGTTCTACAAGTTTCCAGTATAACTGATTTCTATGTTATTCACTAGGGCCAATAGTCAACTTTTTGTATAGGCCTACTTAGTGAATATATGTAGTTCTTATGTTTATTTTCTCATTGGAGAAAGTTTCGTGATGTTGCAAGAAATGTATTTCGAGTCGGCCTAGGTAGCGTAGTCGGTATAGCGCTGGTCTTCTGTGCTTGAGGTTGCGGGTTCGATACCGCCCTAGGTCGATGGCATTTAACCCTTAAATTAGCAAAACTTCATTTCTCACACTAGTTTATTAAACTAAAGAAAACAACTATCGCAATGTCCATATTTTATATGTTGTACAATGTTATAGTATTGTGAAATTTTAATTTTCAGCATAGCATATTATTTTCGTTTGTTTTCCAAACCTAATATGTGTTTGTAGGAAAATTTTGTTTATAGTGTTTTTTTTTCTCTCTCTCTCTTTATTTCTTGTGCAGCTTTACTTTGTAAGTGTATTTTTTCTGTTTATTTCTATTATTCCTGGTGTTGTGGAAGAGAAGGCCTAATGGCTTTAACTACACCAGAATAAATAAATAAATAAATAAATAAATAAATAAATAAATAAATAAATAAATAAATAAATAAATAAATAAATAAATAAATAAATATCTTTTTTTCTATTATTCTATTAAAATTATAGCATATATAGCCTATTAACCTGTTGCATCCTATAGGATACTTTGCGAAATTAAGGGTTAAATGTATTTAAATGCGACAGGTTCATGTCAGTAGATTTACTGGCATGTACAAGAACTCCTGCGGGACAAAATTCCGGCACACTGGCGACGCTGATATAACCTATGCAGTTGCGAGCGTCGTTAAATAAAACATAATTAAATATATTTCGAGATTTTTGCGGTAATAAAAGTTTTTAGTATTACTGGTACCGAAAAAAATAGTTTTTGGTATCCGTCTGTCTATAACGATTTTCTCTGAATTATTGGTGGTATTTTGTCCTGATCCTTATTGCAAATAATTTTATACACAAATAAAACACATCAAATGCTAGTATCATTTTGTTGTTTGCACGCCCACTTATAGAATTTAACTTTTTTTTTTTTCACCTGGAAAACAAAACTCCACTTGCACAAGAAAATGACTTAACCCCCTTTACCCGAATACCATCGAATTAATGGGAACACTTTCCATTTCAATGCCAATAACAGCACAAAAATAAAAGCAGATACCGGTAATCGCCTAACAGGGGAAGCATCCATCAAAACGGGAATAAGGAGACAGCTTCAACCCAGTTCTTTTTAATTTTACTTTGGAAGGAATTATAAAAGAAACAGAGAAAGTTACTAGGGGATATTAGGTTTGGAAAACAAACAAAAATAATATGCAATGCTGATGATGTGGTCCTTGTGACCGAAAGTGAAGATAATCTTCAGCGATTGTTGTATCATTGTCGAAAAATTCAATATAATTTCCATGGGGAGAGGGGAGAACTAAATCTCAAACTATTTGCAGACAACCTCTAACGTGTTCATCACTGGAAGGTTGCGTAGGACCTTCAAATTTTGCGTCAAATTTTTCACAGCATTGTGAAGGAAGTAGCCATTAGTGCCCTCAAAGGATCGGTTCAGATATTGAGCAATCACTTGTATGGGAGTGATAATGGAAATTTCAAGTTATCTTAACCGATGGCTGTTGATTGGTTTAGATATCAATGCCAATAAATCCGTACTATTATTTTTCTTGCGGTATATGGCATTCAAATCATTCCAACCTATCTGATGATATTTTTTTCTCCTTTCTAACTGTAAATGGGCACAAACGTTACTTAGGTGTAAATCTTTCTGACATTTTGCATATCTGATTCCCTAACCGTATCAAATGTAAATCATTTTACCTTTTAGGTGTGTTTCCAAATTATGTAATACGCTTTGTCAAATGTGGCAACCTTTTCATAAGGGAAGCTAAATTTATTTATTATTTATTATTATTATTATTATTATTATTATTATTATTATTATTATTATGTGCCAAAAAAGTTGCAAAAATAATATGCAAGGTATTAAAACGATGCGATGTTCCAAATATCGCTGTGAACCTGGTAGTTGCGGAGTCTCAAAGTCTGGCAGAGATGAGAGAGAAACAAGGCTGCAACTCAACGTTTGTAAACAGCAGAGTTAAATAGGGTCTATCATTACCAACAAAATACTAACCGATTTCATGGAATTAAACTCATAGTATATTAAATCGGTAAGGTATGTTTAATTATCTCACAAATTAAACACCCTTCTTTATTTCTCTTATTCTGTCATTCCACCTCTTCTGGTTGTCTACTATAGACACTACAGTGTCACTTAACATAAACAGAACAAAATTGTAAATTCTTAATGAAGCGATGGAAAAACAAATTCTTATTGCACTACGCACAGCAATAGAACAGTTGTTGCTCTATTCTACATAGTATATTTTTAATCCGTAAAGGTACGGTCACACGTCGCTACTTTTGCAGCGATGCAGTACAAAAAACTGCGCAACTCTCGTACTGCGACGTGTGAACAACGGTGCAACCCGAAAAGTAGCGGCTGCCGAACCTGCTGCCCGCTACTTTTCCATGCTGCGCGCAGCTTAAAAGTAGCGACGTGTGAACAGGGTTCTCAGGGTTGCAGCCGCAGCATTTTTGATATCGGTTTTGTTGAAACTTTTGCTGCGGTTGCGACCAGTGTTGCCACCCAAATGTGCCAATGATACTTTTATTGTTTGGATGTATTTTAATGTTAGATGTGATGAAAATAAATTATTTGTAACAGTTATTAAATGCACAATAGAGTCTGAGCATATTTGCTGACGATATAATTCACTTTTTTAATTTTCTGTAGCGTAGTTTCAAACAGGAGGGTTGCCAACACTGATTACGTGAATATGCTGTTGTTTATCATTTTAAGTACGAGTATATAGGCGTTTTTAAAAGCTTTATATTAAAAATAATGCCAATTTCTGAATACTAGTTAGGACAGAAAAGCAAATAATAGATAAGTAAGCTTTCGCATGAGTTTATTAATAATGCGAACATAACCACAAAATGTATATTGAGAAGTCAACACGGAGATGGAAACCTGCAGCATGACTGCGGCTGCAAAAGTAGCGCCTTGTGTGTGAACAGACTCGCAACCTCCAGTTGCAACTTTTGCTGCACTCGGGTTGCGCAGCTCGAAAAGTAGCGTGCAGCGCGCTACTTTTGGCTTACGTGTGAACACGACACGCAACTTTTGCAGCTGCAGTACAGAAGTTGCGCTGCAAAAGTAGCAACGTGTGACCGTACCTTAATATGTTTAATGGATTCACTTTTTATGTTCGGAATCAGTGATGTAAACTACTGTCCATAAGAACATAGTCTATGCTAGGATGGTACGAAGTTCAGGAGAAATTGTTAGATGATAAACTTGTATACAGTATATAGGGTGCAAGGGGTATAAGTGCCATTATTTTAACTTATGATTATTCATGTTATAAAGAAGAAAAAATGTTCTCACAATTTAACTAATTATATTAAAGTTTACAATATTAGGCGTTTGGTAACGTTGCTGGATAGGAAGGAGGGAGTTTACAAGTACATGGTACAGCTAAAGCGGATAAAGACATACCAGTACAAAACAGATGCTCTGTTCTAATGCAGGGGCATAAAACGAACTGCAAATACAAACTTTCAATCACATTAATGGAACTTTATAGTAAATTTCCATTTTATTTAACAATATTGACAATATTGGTCCATTTTTATTGTATGTCTAAAAAATAAACAATAATGGTTTACTGTACAAAATCATACGAACTTTTTTTTAAATGCATTTAATCTCTCCTGCTTCCATAAAGCAGTAACATTTTTAAAGAAATTTCTGTTTGTGTGATTTTCGAAACGAGGTAAGAGACTCCCAGTTTCTATCTCTTGTCACTAAAGAGTTCTTGAAATTTATATTTTCCCCGCCATTCATAAAATATTTTGATACGATACCCCTTGCACAAAAGGGGAGATCTATAACTGAAACTAGATTAATATATTTCAGTATTATTTGTATTTATCCTGGTAATAATGAACAGTTTGACTCGTAGACATTTTGTTTTTGCAGCATTAACTTCCCATGACTGTACGAGAAGATTCGAAGAGAATGGCAGTTACGTAGACTTTCGGCTCCCCCCTACTACCATTAATGCACAACACAATGCCAATACGGCGGTTGCTGTCGTCTGCGATACAACGAACTTTTCTGTTGATTTTCGAGTTCATTTTTTTTCCGGTTATTATATGCTTATTTAAGTTGTGTTAACTCTCGCTAGTGGTTTTTATATTTTATTTTATCCGTCTTAGTATTTATTTTATTATTGTAAATATTTTTATTTCATCACTATTATTATTATTATTATTATTATTATTATTAATTAATTAATTATTTTGTATTACAATCTTTGTATCATTTCTGTCACGATTATATTATTATTATTATTATTACTATTATTTCTATCTTCAGCATTATTATTTGATCCCTGTAAAATTTATGTAGACTACTGGACTGTACCCGAGCACGAGCATATGCTCATTTCGGGTATCTATTCACATGTATTCATTTCAAATGTAAATTGTAAATAAATCTGAAAATCTGAATTAATAATCGTTGAGAAACCGCTGCAAAAGTTCGCCGATTAGGTACCTTCATTGCGGAAGACATTGACGGTACATCTTCTTGCCTCACGTGAATTACGACTTTCTCCATAAATTAATAACATGATATTCCTAAACTGTGAATAACATTGCAAGTTTTTCTTATAGATACCTGGTACCGAACTATCATCTGCTCGGCAGCAGACCTATGGACAGGGAGCTTGAACTCAGCTGACTCGTACTTACGTCTGTGCAGAGTACTATCTGCTGAACACGTTGCCACGTCTTTCACGCCAGAATATTAATAAATTTAAGCAGCAATTTTATTTAATTTCACGAAAACGTAATAGAACACACAAATATGTATTTAAACTAATATTAACTCTTTGCTAGATATACCTACTGATGTAATTGTTTCGTTATTTTACTAACGATATAAGCAGTATAACGCGAATAAAATAAGAGAAGATTTTTTTTTTCTGGGAAAACTATCAAGTTTTGACCCTACGTTGTATGGACATTTTTTGATCCTATAGACCTTCCCCGACGACTGTGAAAAGGACGGCACTTATACCCTGTATATTCCGAAGATAAACTTGTAGTAAATTATGTTACGACTAAACAATTACAGTGTGTTATATTTTTTATATTATGTCTCTTGTGCTCCACATAAAATAAATTTAATAATCATATAAATAAAATAAACACTTCATTTTAAAAAATCTAATGTAATTTTCGATAGGGGAGAGTCGGGTAGTATCGGACAGTGAGTTTCTTTCATCTACTACACGACGATAGTACCTGATTGACATGGTTACGTTTCTGTGATGTCGCATAGAGAAACGTGACCATGTCATTCAGGTACTACCATATGGTGGTAGATGAAAGAAACGCACTGTCCGATACTAGGGCCTACCCAATGTCCGATACTACCCGACTCTCCCCTACATTTAGCTATGTGAAGCTTCCTTCAAACCTCAACATTATTTTAAGTAGTGTACAACGTGAATTTTCTATTCAATTACTTACTAGACAAATTGATAACTTGCCTTTAATTTAGGAATTATGCAACGATGTAACCCTCTCTCTTTGAAACAATAACTAATAATTAAGCAGTATTAACAACAGTAACTTGAGATTTTATTTAATTAACATAATTTAATTCAAGTTAGCCTAATTGCTTGTGTATGTGAAAATATGGTAAAAGATTCCATCACGCGAACAATATATTAGACTAGTATGGTATTCAATTTCTTTTTATAACTCTACAGCTACAATACACTGTCATGTTCGATGTCAGACTGCATACTTGCTGGTCATTGCCTCGCGACACAGATACTCCACAGAGCTCGCCTTCTTCCGAGCGACAGCATCAGGGCTTCCAAACTACCAAATTACTACTACTGTCTTATAGGTCGATTTAGAAAAAAAAATCGTAGAAAATTTGTTATAAATACGACCTTTCAGTGTACAAAATTTGAAGGACCTATCTAACCTTCCGGTGTTGAACGTTCCCTTGTGAGCTGTGAGCCTCTCCTTTCAGCGAGACACTGCGGAACTCTAGACATCACAGAATCAGGTCCATGATTCCCGAAGCCTTGGGGAAGAAAGGTACACGAAGAAGTCCGTGGCATCTCTCAAGAGGGATCCTGTCGGCGAATTGACATGCTTGCCATTCCACCAGGCTCTACATCCGCCTACATTATCGACCCGACAGTCAGGTTCGAGTCACCTGCTGAAGTCCACGCAGAAGAATTAAGAATTTATGAGCCCACAGTTCCATTCTATTTGGAGAAATATCACCTCACCTCCACTGAAGTAGTTGGGCTAATGGTTGGCGCTAGAGGGCACAATACCTCGCCTCTTTGTCAGTTTCTGCAAGAAGTTCCAGCTGAACAACGACTTCATTCGTGATGTTTCCCTTACTGCTATCAGAGGATCACTTGCCATTTTAAAATACCACCTGTACTTTGTTTCCTAAAAAGGAAGAACTTTTGTTTGAAGTCTAATCCGTTTGTTTATTACGTTTAGGCCTGTTATATGTATGCTATTATCATTCCTGTACTCAATTTCCCCGTTTTGTTCGTTCCCCACATTTCTCTTTTGTGGTCTGTTTTCTGTTTTCACTCTGTGTGTTATGCTTTGTCCAATGAGGCAGTCCCGTTATTGGGAAAGCTGAAAGAGTGTCTTTCTTTATATATAAAAGTATCGAACAAGTTATGACCTTCAATTATCTTTAGGCATAGATTACAAACAATAAAAACTTAACGGAAGAAATACGTGCACAAACTACAAAATCATACTATATCACATTACGATTCTTAACCCTTAAATTGGCAAAACTTCATTTCTCACACTAGTTTATTAAACCTTGTCGGACTGTAAAGAAAACAACTATCGCAATGTCCATATTTTATATGTTGTACAATATTATAGTATTGTGAAATTTTAATTTTCCTACCAATTTTTTTTCTATTGTTCTATTAAAATTATAGCACATAACCTATTAACCTGTTGTATCCTATAGGATACTTTTTTTTCTATTGTTCTATTAAAATTATAGCACATAACCTATTAACCTGTTGTATCCTATAGGATACTTTTTTTCTATTGTTCTATTAAAATTGTAGCACATAGCCTATTAACCTGTTGTATCCTATAGGATACTTTGTCAGTTTAAGGGTTAAAATACGTAGTTTGGAGACATAAATGCATAAGTAGGCCTATAGAGAATAGAGAGTAAAACTAGAATCTACAAGACATGTGTGAGACCAATCCTAACATACGCTACAGAATTCAGAAACAAGGGTAGAAACAAAAAGAACAGAACAATTGCTGAGAACAACAGAAATGAGAACTTTCCGAAGTAGCGTAGGATATTGTCCATATGACAAAAAAAAAAAAAAAAAAAATCAGGAATAAATGTGAAATACAAGGTGTGGTGAAATTCGTTAGAGAAAGAAGTAATGGACAGACCATAATTTAAGGATGTCCGATAATTGTCTTCCAAAAATCGCCATGACAGAGTACCCAGATATTCCAAGACCCTTAGGACGACCACCAAAACAGTGGAAAGAAAGATTATCGCCTTCTGCCCAATGAAAATTAGCATCTACTGGGGAAAAAAACAGGACTTGATCTTAATATTATAATAATAATAATAATAATAATAATAATAATAAATAATAAATAATGATAATTCCGATTTTGCAAAAGGTCGAGACAAATGATGGTGCAGAGCCATATCAGTAGAATCCGAACTGAGTTCCCATCTACATGGACGAATTCAATAAGATAAAATATTGGTAAATTATTTCAGTTTACTTCGTACCCACATGTCAATGTAGGAACTTTGACTCTCAGGAAACTCTCCTGTGGGTGTAAATTAAGTTGAAAAATCTGGTTTAAAACATGACACCAGGATCTGGTGGACCAATAGTTCCCAAAGTGTGAGTCGCAACTCCTGCGGGGGTTGTGTAAAGAGCTGAGGGGGTTGCAAGATGATTTACAAAATTAAAAAAAAAAAAAAAAAAAAAACGCCGTATCAACAAACATTTACGTTATACATGATCGTTCAATAATTAGTGGCAACATTTGAATTAACAAAGAAAACATTTTTGGAACAGCAACATTGTTGCAGCGCTCAGAAGTAATCTCCTCCAACATGAAGAAACCATCTCTGCACCTCAGGAAGATGACGGATGCCATTCACAGCATCTTGTTGTACTAATCTTCGAACAGACTGCTCTACTACTGCTATAATTGTCTGTCTGGTTCTAAAGCAAACTCCTCTAAGTGGTAATGCATGTGCTCACCTAGCCACAATACGATATGGTGAAGTCTCTCTACCACAAGCTTCCAGTAATGCTGTATGGCATTGTCGAGAATTCTTGCCTCTTGCAATCTGAATTTTAATGAAGCATCTTTGTTCGTATTTGCTAAACATTTTAGAGCACTACAGATAACAGTCTACAAATTAAACTCACTACAAATATCTTATAAATGAGATTATTGTCTTCAAACTCTCGGATAACACACATCAGATGCTCTTCTTTCTTATTGTTATCAGCTTGCGTCATTTACCTACGATAGCGCCACATACAAACATTGTTGCCACTAATAATTGAATGACCCATGTATTTAGAAAAATACAAATTCTACATAAACAACATTGAAAAAAAAAAAAAAATTCTGTAGTGATAAAGTGAAAAAAATTAATGCGATAAATATACATGTTTTTCAGAAAGTAACTTCTCAAATCTGATACACTCTGGTATCATTTTCAATTGCAAGGAGATATCTCGTTTTTGGTTTGATAACAATCATAGACTAGAAGCTTATTTTGCATAAATACGAGTTTGCAAAGGCTATCAGAAATTGAAGAAAATAAGAAAGAACCAAGTGTACTTAAATAAAAGTTCTTCAGAATGCAAAATTTTCAATCTAAAAAAAAAAAATCTCCATCTCTAATATCAACAAGTAAGGACATTTGAGGACTTAACATTCTAAATGTGCTAAGTGCCAAAAACAACTTTCTGAGATATTGATGAAAAACACACTGCGAAATGCATGTTGAGATACCTACAACACCATTTTTTGGCTGAGACAATTTAATATGATATTCTCATATGGATGTTCCTCCCTTAGACTGAATAAAATGAAATTTGAAAAATTGGCACTTAGCACATTTAGAATGTTAGGTTTTCATTTGAGGTCAAGGTTGAAGAATTTCCCTCTATTTTATAATAAATTTATAGCAACTTTATTTATGTTTCAACCATTATACAAATAATATGTACCAGTTTTTGCTCTGTCACATAGAGCGTATGTTGAATTCCTGTGCTCTTACTTGTAAACCAACATTCAATTACCGCTGTCCACATTAATATTCATAGCTGGAATCGAACAAGACTAGATTCACTTTCAGGCAACAAATATCAGCCCTTGAATTCAACATTTAACAGATTGTTTACTTTTTAAAAATGGAATCATCTTTTATATATATATAATATTTACAATATAATAGCTGTAAACTGGAATTTTAAAAACATATTCTTAACACATTCACTCCCTTCTGTTGATCTAGGAAAGTGGTCTCAAGTCTCGTGAAAAGTATTCTTATAAAATAACATTTCTTAAAAATTAATGCATAGGAAACTGTATATTTTCTTTCACGTGATATAATGTATATAATAACGTTAGTTAATAATTTTCATGGCCATATTTGAAGGGGCGACAACTGTTTTTTACACATTTAATAAAATGTAAGAAAAAACTGGAGATAATGCTGACTGAAGAACATTTATACAAACCGATTCAAAGAGCAATATTCAATTGCGACACCTTTGAGGTATGAGGGTCATTTCATAAGTCATAGCAACTATGTTATATCTTCCGAATAACCGAAAATATGGTTAGTTCAGTATATACGTTTGAAAAACCTGTTGTAAACTATATGGAATGCCACTGTCAAGCCACCGGAGTGGCTCAGTCGGTTAAGGCGCTTGCCTGCCGGTCTGAATTTGCGCTCGGACGCGGGTTCGATCCCCGCTTGGGCTGATTACCTGGTTGGGTTTTTTCCGAGATTTTCCCCAACCGTAAGGTGAATGCCAGGTAATCTATGGCGAATCCTCGGCCTCATCTCGTCAAATACCATCTCGCTATCACCAATCTCATCGACGCTAAATAACCTCGTAGTTAATACAGCGTCATTAAATAACCAACTAAAAAAAAAGCCACTGTCAGATTGCGTCTGTGTGCATTGGTGGCTAGTTAACAGCAAACGCAAAAGTTAGTATGCTAGAGGCTGTGCTCCAAGATGGATGCAAGTAAAATTAAACACGGTCATAAGTGAAAATTGCAGTTCTTTGTGGCAGAAATGATCGTCAGTATCATTCTAAGCTATGAGAAGCATTGGGTGATAGTGCGTTGCCTTATCTCATTCCACAATTGAAGAAGCCACTGCATGGAAGCAATTTGCAAACAGGGAGGACATCTGAACAGCGTTTCGATGAGAGGTGGTAGACATAGACAAATCACACACAGCTGATGGTATTCTTCAACGCCAGCATCATCAATGACAGAGATGTGTATGGAAGCCTTGAGGGATTATTTTGAAGGGTGTTAGCTGTGAGTAATATACTTTCTTTCCTTTTGTGCATAATAAAACAATGAGTTTTATTTACGGATCTTTCAATTTTCCTTACTCATTGCCTCCTGTACCCGGACCCAATTTGGTACTAGCACTGCGAAGCACATTCCAGTGATCTTCAATCACATATAGTGAATTTCTATTCCTGCAGTTTTATTGGCTAACTAGCCGTACCCGTGCGCTCCGCTGCACCCGTTAGAAATAAATATAAAGTAATTAGACTAAATAATTAAAATAGGACGTTTGATCCAGGGAACATTCGTGTTTGATAGAAGGATAAATCGTTTAATATGCTACTTAATTTAAATTGCATCCAAATAATTAAAATGCGATCATTTTGGTCCAGAGACACTCATTTGGTGCAATGACAATTCCTTTAACCGGTTTCTTAATTTTTATTACATGCAACCATAGTTTAATGAACATTGACATAATTTAGATTTAATGTGTATATTTTATTTTACTTGTTATAGGTTACCATTGAATTATGGTAATAACTTAATTTTAAGCCTTGTTTTCTACGTATTCAGTAAATGGAGCTTGGCCCACTATTGTTGTGAACCCTTCAAATAACTTAAATTATATTATATAATATCACATATTATATTATATTATACTATATTATATTATATTATATTATATTATATTATATTATATTATATTATATCAGAAGTTACTGTAATAAGATTATAGCATTATGTCCATCTAGAGAAATTACACTTTCCAATGGTGAAATAATAATTAATTATACAAATCGGTTAATTTAGCTTCCGATATTACTTCATACAAACACAGAAACATTCTTTGTAGGCTATCTTTCATAGCTTTCGATTGTTGCTGTCCAAGGCCCCTTATAGACGAAGTCATTTGTTTTTTAATTCATTACACGGCCTTAGATGGCAGTTATTTTAATTTTAAAACTCATTTATCTCATTAAATATCAGTCCTATCAAAATTTTTCAAGGAATAAAACTTATCGAAAATTAATTTTAAAGAAACTTTTGTTACGTAACATTTTTCACGAAAATCAATAATAAGCGAGATATTTCGATTTATTTAATTCAGGCCCCCTTATAAATCCCCTTTTAAATAGTGTATTTTGAATGCCATATAGCCTAAAATCTAAGTTACAACGAACTTAATTTATATTCCAATTTTCATCGAAATTCGTTCATCCATTATCGCGTGAAAAGGTAACAAACATACAGACAGACAGACATACATACAAACAAAAATTTCAAAAAAGCGATTTTCGGTTTCAGGGTGGTTAATTATATATGTTAGGACAAATTATTTTTGGAAAATAGAAAATTACCAGAAAATTTTCGGCTACAGATTTATTATTAGTATAGATAAAGGGTGCGACAAAACATCCTCCCTAATTTAAAGTTTAAATAAAGAACAGATGGATCAAAATAAGGAAAATGTATTAATATGAATTGTATCTAAACAGTGGGAAATTTATGTTTACATGCATTGCCACAGCGTTATCAAATGATATGCCCAAAATAACAAGAATTGAATAGGACATTGAATACATGGAATTGACATTCAATTAGTGCAATTTGTAATCTGTAACGAATTCCAACTATGCCGTGGACGGGTGAAGAACGTGCTTACGCTGTGGTATCGTTTCTGATAAGTAGTAATTTCGTTGTTGCTGCTCAGATATTTCCCGGACGCTTAATTTCTTCACGTGGCGACGTCTCCTGGCCAGCACGAAAACCAGACCTTGCACCCTGCGATTTTTTTATATGGGGACATCTTAAGGCTAAGGTGTTCAAACATCGGCCGAGGACTTTGTCAGACCTAAGAAATGCAAGAAATTGGTCTTATTCCTCAAGAAATGCTAGTTAGAGTGATGCAGAATTTCCGAAGTCGCATTCAACAATGCATTGATAGTGAAGGACACTACTTGAGAGACACGTTATTCAAAAAATGAAAAATTCCCACTGTTAAGATACAATCCATATTAATATAGTTTCCTTATTTTGATCCATCTGTTTTTTATTTAAACTTTAAATTAGGGAGGATGTTTTGCCGCACCCATATAATATAGTTGCCAAGACTTATGAAATGACCCATGTATAATTCATTGTCCTTGATGACAGAATGATAAAGGATGGATTTTGGTGTGGTCAAGACTTTTTTCTAGAACTCTCCCAACTAAGATCTTATTAATGCTTCATGCTACACAATGAACCAGAGCAGAGTCAAGACAAACATTTTTTTATCTTAGATTTAATTTATTTCGCGACTGTCAACTGCCAGTTTGGAGCAGTACACTGTTGATATACTGAACTGGTGCCATCTATCAGCCAATCCGCTTACCCCCATGCCATCCAATATTCGTATCAGCAGACATGTCCACTTAATACAATCTGTAAGGATTGAGATCTTGCAAAACATTGTCTGTATTTTTAGTAATGGAAATAGGAACAAATCTGGCATTTGTCTTTTAAATAACTAGATTTCTAGTTACTTTACGATCGAGGATATTGCTAAAAACCCTGGTGAGATTGCCCAGCCCCAGGATTTGAACCCGAGACCTCCAGAATGCAAGTCCAATGTTTACCATTGAGCCATCTTGCTTGGTACAAGAATTTTATTAATGCCATAAAGGTCACAAGGTCCCTAGTTTTACTTTCTTTCCAACCGAATTCATGCAAAGTATTTGTATTGGCCTTTATGTGTTGATGTTTAGTCAACTGTCCAAAGACAGGTTTGAACCTCATGAGTGACACCAATAAGGCACCACTAATGAGGCAACTAAGCCAGGAGATAGTGGTATGGGTGGCCAGTTGCTTTCTCCCTCATTGCATACATCACTGACTAGTAACATATTTCATTAATCAGACTTTAGATGTATACAAACAATTGCTCTTCTTCTGACATATATCATCAAATGAGATGTACTGCTTGATAATAATACATGTATTTATCAGTCAGAACCTCAATTAGAGGTAAGCTGATAAATATACCGTACTTTGCAAAACTACTGATTTTACTTTTCTTCTGAAAGAATCCATGCTAAAATTCTTATGGTTTTTAAAAATTCACTGCCCTTGGTCGAATTAAGCCTGATAATTTTATTGTATTACTGCGATGTACCGAAGTACATATGATATTTCCGTGTAAGAATTCTGCGTTATCATATGATGAAGGATCGGTGGAGTAGAGAAAAATTCTCTCCGGCAACGGGATTCTCTCTATGGTTGGAGCTTAAACTGAGAGGATTCAATCCGGCATCGGAATTGGAATCTGGTGTGGCTTAGTGGATAGAGCATCAGCACGTAGAGCTGAAAACCCGGGTTCGAATCTCAGTGCCGGAGAGAATTTTTCTCTGATCCACCGATCCTTCATCATCTGATAAATTTTATCTGAGCTGTCATGTTCAGAAAGTGGGATCTTTCATGCACCATAAATCTGTGATGCCTAGTTTTATCCAGTTTGAAAGAATATGTTTATGGATTTTATCATCCTTAAAAATGCATTGCAATTAATTATAAGGTTTAAGCTTTATAATTTTTGCCTGAAGCCACTTTATTTGGGTACAGGGATTTCCTATGTGCCATATATCAATGACCTTGGTCCCTAATTTTATATTCCTCCTGAAAAAAATCCATGCTAAGGATTATTACTTTCATTAAAAACTTGTCTTTGGGTGTATGTCTGGTAAATTTTAAGTGAAGGTGTCATGTTCAGAGAGAGCTTTTTCTATGTTGCAAAACATGGGGCAGTTTCACTTCTCTTTCGAAAATATTCATATTTAGGAATTCGGCTTATTTAATTACGTCGTGAAAATTAATTATTATAATATTGAGACTTAACTTTATAAGCTGTCTGAATATGGTTGATCTGAATGTTACAATACTCGATGTATTGAAGATACAAATGTTGGCGCCAACTTCAGGGATTCCGTATGGTTAAATCTCTAATTGAACTGTAAATTACAAAAATACAATTGAAATGATAATAGCTTGGAAATATTATGCGAATATGGTAGATGGTTCATTCCAGTTGTCACCCTTTCATTATTACTGAAACTCTTTCTAATTAGGGATGAAACATATTACTTTCTATACATTTCAATAAAAACTAAACAAACAAAAATTTATTCATCCTCTATTGTATAAAATATCAACAAATTTTCTTTTTGTAATCTCATTTCTTATTCTTTTGATTTTTCTGGCTCTTTTGCACAGAAGTTTATCTTAGTTTTTGTTTAACTATAATATCAATTTGTCCAAGTGAATTAATTTCTGTAAGAGAAATTATGGATTGACATTTGTACTTGTTTGTGAAGTCACGTTATATGATGACCACATGTTGTGAATGTGATAGGAATAAGTATAACATAGTTTTTTTTTTTTAAGAATACAGCCTTAACATTGGCACTATAACTGACCAACAAATAAACTTAAAAATAATTAACATAAAGTAGGGATAGTTAACCCTATTGAAACACTGTTAAACTCAAATAACTACTTACAGATCATGTGAATACCTTACAAAATCATTATTGTTCTCAAAATCTAACATTTCTAGCATTATAAATAATACACTTCTCTTTCGACTGGCAACAGCAGTTTGTGTTAACTTCATATCGACGTCACAGCTCTTTAAAGCACAATCTTATAGCCTGTAAATGTAATTTTGGAGTATAATTCTGCTTTGTTCACATTCTAATTTCTGGAATCACAGTTTTATTTTCACATTCATTAAGTAGAGAAGAGGGAAGGAAAAGCAGAAACAATTACCATTTCTTTTCGCACATTTATGAAGTGTAATGTTGTATCAATTTCTAAACATCGATACAGTCTGCACCTCCTTTCCCAAAAATCTTAGTGTTAATATTAATGCATTACTTATAATCACTTAATTTCATTTTTGTTAAAACTAAACTATCTTAACGCGAAAAATTGTTCAGATAACTTATTTTAGAAAATGTAAAGTGTAAATAATAATAATAATAATAATAATAATAATAATAATAATAATAATAATAATAATAATAATAATAATAATAATAATGGTGATAGTAATAATAAACCTCAACAATAGGCTCCATTGATTCTTACTTTGATGAGGAATTTTCAATTAACACTGTAAATTTCCCAAGTAGCGTGATTCCTGATCATGTGGTAAAGACAGCATGAGGGCACTGTGTACAATGCAGAATAACCGCATAAGACAAGGAACAAACAACCCATGCTGAGGAAGGAAAACAGCTCTATTCTTCCTTACCAGGAATCGAATCTGGTTATTTGAAATTAAAAACACTACTACTTAAGCCATAATGGAAGACGATGATGATGATGATGATGATGATGATGATGATGATGATGATGATAGAAGAAGAAAAACAATATATAGTTGAACTCGAGTTGAGGAGTTGATCAAGTGGACAGTTTCAAATACTTGGGGTGTAGTATAAGCAGTAACATTGAACTGCTGCCAGGAAGTCAAAAGGAGGATAGCAATGGCAAAGGAAGCTTTTAATAGAAAAAGGAGCATCTTCTGCGGATCTCTGGAGAAAGAAACTAAGGAAGAGCCTAGTGAAGTGCTTTGTGTGAAGTGTGGCATTGTATGGCGCAGAAACATGGACATTATGACGAAGTGAAGAGAAGCGAATAGAAACATTTTAAATGTGGATATGGAGAAGGATGGATCGTGTGAAATGGACAGACAGGATAAGAAACGAAGCTGTGTTGGAAAGAGTGGGTGAAGAAAGAATGATGCTGAAACTGATCAGAAAGAGGAAAAGGTATAAATTGGCTGGGTTACTGGTTGAGAAACTGCCTATTGAAGGATGCACTGGAAGGAATGGTGAACGGGAGAAAAGTTTGGGGCAGAAGAAGATATCAGTTGATAGACGACATTAAGATATATGGATCATATGAGGAGACAAAGAGGAAGGCAGAAAATAGGAAAGACTGCTGGGTTTGCAGTGAACACTATGAATGAATGAGTTGAACTTGGTTGTAGTGACCACAGATAAGCAACACCTCGGCTACAGCAACAGTGATTAAGAAGGACTTATGCTTTTTATCTGTATTAAACAATTAATGTGATTATTATAACGACACATTTTAAAAAGCAACACCTTTACAGTGACATTCAGCGACAGTGTAAATTCTTTAAAAAATTCTCGTTCTATGTACATTAAACAGAGACTGTTGCTGAGAGGAATTTGCAGGTAGCCAGTAATGTCGTTAGTGACCAATACCGTTTACTGTGACAATAGTATATTGTGATACAAGTATGGTAAGTGCATTATAACAGAATTGAGGAAACCGTTTGAAAAACGAGTCATTTAAATAAATTTGAATATTGCATAAATTTGTTTGATAAATCAGGGGCAGAAGAAAATATCAGATGATACAGAAAATTAAGATACAGTACATGGATCGTATGTGGAGATAAGAGGAAGGTGTAAAATAGGAAAGATAGGAGAATTATTATGATGTACTGAAGTACATATGATATTTCCGTGCAGAAATTCTGCGTCATCATATGATGAAGGATGAGTGGACGTCATCGAATTCTGCACACTTCAACACCAAATTACCTTTCATCTCGTTTCTCTTACCTATACTCTAACCACGACGTAAATACCAGATCACTTATCTGTGGCACGTTAAGTATACCTCTTCATAGAACATCTCGTTATTCATCATCTTTTACAGTATCCATCTCGTGACAACGGAATTCCCTGTCACAAAGTATTAGGGGCTGCAAGACAATAAACACTTTTAAAAACAGCTTAAAAGATAACCTTCTTAGCATTTCACTCCAATCCTACTGACTTAAACTATCACTGTCTACATTGTTACTACTTCCTTTAGACATGCATCCTGATAGTGCTGTATTTTCAAAATTGTCTCATAATAATCTCTTTCTATTATCTAACGTTATTTGAAATATATTAACATTCTATGTAATTTAGCTTAATTCTGCTACATAGTTTGTATTTCAGTGTTTAATTAATGTTCATAGTATTTTGTTGTTTAATTCGTAAATAACTCTCGTATACATGTAGCTCTTATCTAAACCAAATTGTTGAATTCTTTGTAAGTTGATACATATGTATGTATACTTTTTGCTGGTCGAGTGGAAGAGAAGGCCTTATGGCCTTAACTCTGCCAGCTAAAATAAATCATTATTATTATTATTATTATTATTATTATTATTATTATCATATGATGATGCAGAATTTCTGCACGGATATATCATGTACTTCAGTACATCGTAATAATATATGATATGCGAAAAATAATCACTTAGTAATTTAAGACAGTGCTTACTCCGTCGGATCCCGGCCACTTAGTCACTCATAACGAGTGCACCTCTGCACATGTGTGGACATTGTGCCACTGTCATACATATAATTATATGACGCAGTGCATGAGGGTAGGCCACTAGAGGGAACCCAAGAAATGGAACTTAAAGTGAGAGGATTCAATCTGACATCGGGATGGGAATCCAGTGTGGCTTAGTGGATAGAGCGTCAGCATGTAGAGCTGAAAACCTGGGTTCAAATCCCCGTGCCGGAGAGAATTTTTCCCCGCTCCACTCATCTTCATCGTAAGATAGAATGCTGGGCTAGCAGTGAAAGACCTACTCTTGGGCAGAACACTGTGGATGAATGAATGAATAAATGTAGGCTTGTATAAAATTACAAATTAAATTGTAGTGGTGTACAAAATACGTAATATTGTGAATATACTTCTTCTCTGAATATTTTATTTGCTGTATGTCTTATAGCAACACTCTTTTATTGTGACATCATTTCCTTAGTCCCTTCATTGGTGCTATAAGAAAATTTGACTGTACCGTATTTAATATTTAAAGGAAGATAATTTCTTTTTAAGCAAATATAAGCAAATTCTATCCTTCAGCCAACTTAAAATTATAAAACTCTACTGCTGTACATATTTTGGGACATCTCTATTCACATATGAACAATATTATATATTGATTCAATATTGTGCAATTCTTCTCTTTCAAACTGCGCATTTATCACATACAATTGATTACAGACATAAAATATACTGTACAGGAACAGTATGTAAATGCCCACAACAAAGTCAAGTAATACACTTATCACACTACAGGGATAGGTGTACTCCTCAGCATGTGATCAATTTTAACAAAGATAGAAGATCTGATGTAAATAAATATTGAGAACAAATGCTGGTAACAGTCAAAAGAGATGTGTTAAACAAAGTTGAGAGATAACATAGAATGACTTTATCAGCATCATATTGCTAACTAAAGCAAATGCAATTCTGCATCTTGCCTCTAGAAAAAAGAAAAGCAAATTGTCACCTTGCCCCCTCACACTTAAACAGATGTCATTTATTCATACAAAAATACAGCAACATAAGTTAATCAAGTACTAGGGAGCTGGTACACTTTGTGCAGTGTCCGTGGAAACATAGATGGTGTTTTCTGGCAGCTCTGTTGTTTTTGTTGTCAGCAGTTTTAAAATATTAGAGTTGTAATAACAATAACTTTATCCATCCAGTCTAAAAACTCTTATTTTATCCGTTAAGGGGAGAAGATGGTATTTTTTAAAACTTTTTTCCTATTTGGTGTAAATTATTAATTTTTTGTCTATAGAGAGCTCATAGCTGTGGCAATTCAACCAAATAATATTTTGAAAAAAAAAAAAAAAAAAAAAAAAAAGAAAAATTATTTCGGAACCCAAATTTGAAAAAAATATACCCAATGCAGGATTGTACTAAAACCGATATATCTAAACCGTTTTCAAAAATAGATTCAAACAGTTTTTGAAATGTATTTGCAAAAGTATGTTCTACAAACTGTCTGTAACAGAATTTTGATATTAGTCCCTACGTTTATAAAATAAACAATTAAAATTTAGTAACAACTTTCTGATTTCCTTTCTTGCAAACAAACGGACGTATTTTTAAAATGATATAAATTAACAAAATTCTGTTACAGAGAAAAGTTTCCTAATAGTCTAAAGAAGGTGTGTTCTAAATTTCATGCATGTATCTTTAATAGTTCAGAAATTATATCCATTTTGTCTGGCAATGTAGCAAAAAAAAAAATGAAGTTACTGGAAACCGATAAAAGCGGGCGTGTGATTTAAAAATCCATAGTGCAGGAAGTTTAAAAAATAATGACGTCTCAACATCCGATAAGGGCACAAATACCCACAAAATGTTATGCAATGCATTTCACACATATCAAAGAGTATTTTAAAGAAAAAAAAAATTTTTGAAAATTTAATTTACCGGAAACAACAATAAAAGTGGGCTAGTGATTTAAAAATCCATAATGCAGGAAGTTTAAAAATGGCGATCAATACATATCACAGAGTATTTTAAAGAATATTTTTTTTTTTTTTAAATTTAGTCATTTTTTCATCAAAAATACCATCTTCTCCCTTTAACTTTACTGTAATTATATTGAATATAACTGTACCCTTAAAATTTTGAGTGTTTGTAACACAATTTGAAATTCTGCTTCACCTTGCAGTCACTCACGTCAAAAATTTATTTTATATTATTTTTAACACAAGTAAATTTTAAATAAAATGTTAATAACTCGTTAAAATAATTATACAGGGTGTCTCAGGAGGGATAATGTAGTTTGGGTTAACCTACATTGATTTAACCTGTTATATCTATGTCAGAAATCTAACGGTTGGGGAGAAATTAAGGGGTGAAATACAGGAATGTCTTGCGGTTTCATGTACTATACTTTATGTATTACACCAGATCTTCTGCACAAGCAGCATCTAAGCACCGCAACACACACAATTAAATACACGTTCACTTGACATTTAATTCCTGTATTTGGATAGTGAATATGCAGACTACGTTTTGTTTATGAGTTTTGTGATGGCAATGCATTGGCTGCTGTTGAGGGACACAATGTTTTCCCAATCGAAAGATTTCATTTACTCTTGTGTTTTCCTGTGTTTATCGAATGTTATCTGAAACTGGCAAGCTACCAAGTGTTTCACTGAGGTTGGAAAGGGAACCGGTACCGACACCTGATATGAATTTAGAATTCATGGAATCCATAAGAAGGGCAACCTTAGTAATATGTCTTGTGTAATTATTTTATTTTTTTACTAAGTTTGTACTAATTAAGAAATAAACTTATCAGAACAACATAAGAAGCAGAATTTTCAATAATGTATCATATCATTATGTTCTAAAATGTAGAAATACGTCTATAGTGCCTCTTTCCATTAGAAGTGAGGTTACTAAAACTGCTGAATTCACAAATTAATATTGCACATTAAAAGTCATAATTACGAATGAACAATTAAATATATGAATATGTACATTTTATAACATTAGCTTCAATAACTTTCCAACTGTTACATTTCGGACATAGGTATATCAGGTTAAATCGATGTAGATTAACCCAAACTACATTATCCTGAAATATTTTACATTCCTCCTGAGACACTCTGTACAGTTAACCCAAGATTCACTTTTTTCACTGAGTTGTGACACTGATAATTTTATGAGCCTATTGTAATGCCTAATAATTGAAGCTTTTTTTTTTTTTTAAAGTATCCAGTATAAGTTCTTTCTTAATGCTGAAACCTATGACCTCAGGTGGGAAAAAATCTGCTGTCTGTACTCAGACTAGAATACAACATTATCTTAATCTCGTTTTGTTTTAATGCACACCTCAGCCATTTTTGACACAACATATCAAGCAGACTAACTAATTCTAGATATGAAAAATATTTTACTCTGCAGGTTGCCATTATATCTGTTACAATGAATATTAAATGTAAAAAAGTGAAACTATTCCAATTAATTGCTAAATTTTTCTTGCTATATCACGGACAATAATTAGAAATTTAATGTTGGAGTAATGAATACACAATTTATGATCATTCCCTATGCATATTAGTTACAAGAGGGGAGTGGTGCAATAAAATTTTGTTTAAAATTGCACGACTTGTAGATGTTTTGAGACAAATAAGATAATTTTTATTTAACTTATGCCGAAGTAATTCTGTAAATAAAACATAGTCCTAAAATATTTGTTTGGAAGATGTAATTGGTACTATTAAGAGTTTCACATCCAAAAATATGTTGCAATTTTAAAATTTTATAGGTAATACTATAAAGAGTTCATGAAAGTTCTATTTCTTTGTAGGAGATTAAGAAAAATTAATATCACAAATTTAACAGAAAATCTATTTTGGAGAGATTATTTTTCACATTGGCAGGTAAATTATTTTTTGCACGATCGTGTTTTTTGCTGTATTTACAGCTATTGTTGTTAGGCCTTGAAAGTTAGAATTCCCACACAGAAACTTGTTGCTAGAGAAACCATTCTTCATAACATAAAATGCTTTGGAATAATATTGCTATAAATTTTCAATGCAAAATATATTGTATTTGCAATTTTAAAAATATGATCGTGCAAAAAATGTTGTACAATACACGTTTGTGAAGTGCATTACAAAATCTCGGAAGCTGAAAAACTTGCTCTGCTCATTTGCAAACTTTTCTTCGATTTTGTAAAAGCACTTCCCAATCTTGTATCATAATATACTATTATCACAGTCTAGTATATACAGTCACGAAGCTCAATACGTAGTAAATATGCATCCATAGATAGTTGCTAACCACTAACAAGTAAGATCGCTACTATTGTCTCATTACAGACAATGAGAAATATTACCTGCACAGTCTATTGTTTCTAGTACCCTCATAAACTCAAGCTTTGTGACTGTATATACTAGACTGTGCTATTATTCCACTACTGTTACAAAAATGGAAATGAAAGTTCCCTCACTCTGTCAGGGGATACAGATGTACCGGTAGATATCTTGTGCCAGAAATGAGATTGTAGTGTTGTGTTGATTTTGTTCAAACTGACAACACGCAACTGACCAGCAACTGAAATATTAGAGCAAGGTGTATACAATACCAGAAAGACAGCATGTAATACCGAAAGTTTAACAATTATGAAATTTGTAAAGACAGTATCATAAATGTTTTCAAAGATACAGATTTCTTAAACCTCATTACTCCATTAAGATGTTCAGAATCTCTTCTGTATTTTTCAATAGAGACTGCATTCTTCTTCTTAGCTCTCTCTCTTTCGGAAACTACAATACTTTAATGCACTTGTATTCTAAACGAAGACTGTCGAAGAGTAATTTCTGTTGTGTTGGCAACATTGTGCAACATTCCTATTTGATAAGTATACGGAGGACATGATTTACAACTATATACAATATATGAACAGTTTCTTTATCAGTGTTAAAATCTAGCATGGAGCTCAGCTTTTCTATTTTTCTCATTTTGACAGTTTAATGAAATTGCATACAAGTACGCAACAATGCTGTTGAATATAGACTTTTGAAACTGAATGGAAGTGGATATTTAAAAAGTGACAAGGGATTCATAGCATCCCTGTAATTGCGTGAAACATTTATGTTCCCAGTTGGTTGTTATTGTGATATTTATATATTTAACAAATTTGTTCTTAGGCCTATTCATAAGGATTGTGAACGTGATTAAGAGTGAAATAAACGTAAAGCAATTTATGTGTTGTAATACACCCATGTGCAAATTAATGTGAACAAGCAGGTAAATTCAGTTTTGTAAGTAATAAAGTGCTAACAACTGTTTCCCTCCAATTCTACACCGCATTATTGATACCCATTGTTGAGATAGTTAATTGTAGTTGTTGCTTTTATTGGTTGTACTTGAAGTTTAACAATTTTCTTGTGTTTCTAGCTGTTGTAACATTTTATTTAGCAAGTATATTTAATAATTCATAATGAATATCACGCCCAAGAAGAGAAGTAAGGTCACAACCCTCCATAAATTTAGTAGTATGACTCGAGACTGATAGCTTCTGAATGTAATGTAAGTTTGGATGCTGTTAATAATATACAGGATGAATCAAAAGTCTGGAACCATATAAGTATCTTCCATATTCTTGATTTTCGATTACTATAGGTGTTACCAGTATTTGTAATACAAATGCTCTACCAGTGACACATTCGATTCTAGCCTTCAGCTATCTCAAAAACCGCCATTTTGGATGCAACTTTGAAATTTTATATGGAAAGGGGGTCAATTATGTGAAATTAAAAAAAAAATGGTGCAATCTCTTTTGATATATTTCTAATAGTTTTCAAGTTATTTAAAGATAACTGTCATAATGACACAAACATTAGTTACTGCATCTACAGATATTTTGTAACATGGTACAGTACTAAGGGTGCTTTGGAAAAGTTATTTTTATGCAATTCTGGTAATTAACTTTTCCTGCTTTACTGTCTGGTTAACCTGTGACAGTTTAAATGCATTGTTGTCATTATTTGAAGCTTTCCTATAACAAATTTCTTGATTTTCGTGATGGCATTATCGAAAGAGGAAAAAATATATATCATTCTTCATTCTGGTGGGTTAAGACACAGAAATGTTGCAAGGTGCTGGTAAAATAATGGTTTGGTGTGACCATATTTTATTGAGGAGAACCTAAGTGCCATTTCTTATTTGAATATGTTGCAAGAAAAACATCTTTCCTGATTTACTAAATGGAGGAGGTGAATTCCCATTTTTTTTTTCAACAAGATGGTGCTCCATTCCACTGTGGTCTTGCTGTTCGAAACTATCTGGACGAACAGTTCCCTGGACATTGGATTGGTTGGCGTGGACCAGTAGATTGGCAGGGGAACTGAACATTGAAAAGGCGATTTTCCATCAAGACCTTGCTTTTTGTCATGTTTCGAATAAAGTGAAAGACTTCATGGCGAAAAATAGTTTTTAGTGTTTGGACTGCCCTGGAAATTCATCGGATCTCAACCCTTTAGAGAATCTTTGAGGAATTGTCAAGAAACGGATGAGGAAAATGGAGTGCACTACCAAAGAAAAGATTATATTTGTGCTGTGATAAAAATGTGGTTTATGACCCAGAAATAAGTGAAATATGTAAGAAACTCATCAACTCTATTCTCAAATGACTGAAAATGGTAATTAATGCACAGGGTGAGAACATTAAATACTAGAAACAGTATTCAGTAAAAAGTAATATTGTAATTTTGTAAAACAATAAAAAAAAAATAAAATAAAATTATATCTTTATTCACATTAATTTGCACAAGACTATTAATGATCAATTTTTCCTTTATTTCCTATTGACCATATACTATATTTATGCATAAGTATTTACAATGTAATTACTATGTTTTATCTGAATGACCCATTGCTAAACAAGTGACGTCACAATAGTGTGATGTAACTGATTTCCATTGCTAAGTACCTGACATCAGATGTTGACATTTTCATAACATTTTACACTCGAGCATAAATGTTTCGCGTTAATATAGAGAAGTTTTGCTTATATTTAGGATTATAAAACAGATAAGTTAAGATTAATAGCCTATTGTGCTATTCTATATGATCCTTAAAATTGTTATGGTGATGTAAATGACAGAGCTTCATTAAAATTAATGGTATTGTTAATGTAAAACAAAATTACCACTTGAAATTCAGTGTGATGTGTACCAGAGATGACATAACATTCTAAAGTGTTATTAAACAATTGCTGAATTCACAAATGGTATTGCAAATTAAAAGTTATAATTACAAATGAATAATTAAATATATGAATATGTACATTTTATAACATTAGTTTCCATGTTTAGGAATCATTGACATCTCATCATGTAATTGTTATTCTCCAATGATACCCTCAAAGGTGACGTTTACACATGCTGGATTGATAAGCTGTAAACAAGCTGAAAACCTCGTACAGATGGGTAAAACTGCGTAGATTTTCTAAATATTAACTAAATTAAACCACTTCCTGTTTTACATTTTTGGCATACTTGTGAAACAGCTAAACATGAACATAAGTATTTGCAACCGTGACAAAATAACATGTCCATTCTAGCAAATGTACACACTTTATTTTCTCCAATTACGTGCGTAGGATTTTATGTAATTTGTTCCCGAGTGTTGGTTACTGAAAAACGCATTTTTTTTATTCGCAAAAGAAGTATGTTCGCACTTTGCATTGCAATTTATTTTCTAGGGTTATTTATATTATAATAATTAATTTATATAAAATACAGATTATCTATAAATAATACAGCGGATTTTACTTTTTTTTATTGCATATAATCTTTAGTTTTTTATTTAAGTCCAGTTTTTGTTTTGCAATTTGCTTTACTGGCAGTAGAAAGAAAGGGGAAAATGAATTTTATTTATAATGCTTATAAAAATTAAGTGTGACATTTGTATAACAGGCAATAATTAAAAAAAAAATGAGTGATACTGTATTACAAATTTAGCTACTGAAGGTTTTATTTTAAAAAGATTTATAGTTTATTTCTTAAAGATATTTCAGTTTAAATAATTGAACTTCTGTTCACTATTTCTGTACGGTATAATATCCAGTAAGTAATGCAGTGCAGTATTGTTGCACAAGTGTTTCTGTTCTGCATAATATTCAAATTTAATGACTTAAAGATGTACCGTAAACTGGGGTTACTTTGAACACAGAGGAAACTTTGAACATTTTTTCAGAAAATCATATTTCGGTTTCTACATGCTGCACTTGTTATAGATGGAGGTAAATTATCATAAAATCATTCTCATACCAAATTTACCTCCACCTATAACAAGTACAGCATGTAGAAACCTAAATATGATTTTCTGAAAAAAATTTCAAAGTTTCCTCTGTGTTCAAAGTAACCCCAGTTTACGGTACCTGTTTCAAAAACTGTTACATAGATTTCTTATAAACATCATAAAGATCTAACTATTGAAGCAGCATTGGGGAAAAATTAATAACATAAATAAAATTTTAATGCCTAAAAACGGATTTTAATATTTTTTATTCGAAATTTGATTGCATACTTAATATTGGTCAATATATTCTTTAAATTTCTGTTCTCCTCTCTTTCTGACTCTATTTCTTCTAGGTTTTGACATGTCTGTCGGAGTTTTACCCATATTTGGTTGCTTAACTATCCTGTTGCACAAAGCATCCATATGACATAAAGTGAATCATTTCAATCTTGGTCTATGTGTAACAAGATAAATATAAAAATTTACCTTCCGTCATCAATGGTGTTCAAAAATGAGGTCATTTTATTTGTTCCATGCCTACTTCTTGTGTACTAATACTAAAGTTTTGCAGACTACAGGATTACAGTTAAGTTTTATTATGAGGTTATTAAAATCGATGAAACTTAAAAAAAAAAAAAAAAAAAAAGATTCACATAAAATTCACAAAAAAATAGAACAGGCTTTACTTAAGAAAAAAGCAGGAGCGCATGGTAACATCGTGATTAAGGATAATGCTGCAAGCCAGAAGGTCGCGTGTTCGATTCTTGATGGAGATCATGGATTTTTCAATTGATCTAACTATGGCCTTGGGTCTACTCAATCTCTAACAGAAATGAGTACTGGGGGCATTTTCTTGGGGGTATAGATGGTGAGCACGTAGGTCTGACATATCTACTGTCATTAAATGGCGGTTTTGTCTATAAAGGGAGAGTCTTAACCTCTTGTCACCCTCTGGTCTGTCATAGGACTGATTTACTTTTTTTATGTAAAAAGAAATTCATACAAAATTGAATCTCATTCTTAGTCATTAGGATGTTTTCTAGCCGCCACAGTGCTGGACTTATGCTGGACTTATAACCCTGTGGACCCGGGTTCGATCCCTGGTGTACTCGCGATTTATAACTTGTTTTGGGCAAGCCTGTGGTCCAGATAACACAGGGGTTTTTTTTTTTTTTTGGGAGCTCGGTTTCCCTTTGGCATCCCAACAAATCTTCATTATCTCATCTCATAGTGGGTGTAGCAGCCTCCTATGATGCACCCTGGGCAATGACTCTGTCGGTAAATTGGTCTACACAACTGAATTCATATGGGTGAATGACGAACAGTGAAGTACCCGCTTATTAATATAATAATAATAATAATAATAATCATCATCATCATCCTTGCATGTATTGGGCCTAGTGGCCCGTTATGGTCTCTTGCCAACGCTTGAACGGTCTGCCCAAGGATCTCTTGCCCACAGGGTGGTAATTTAAAATTTGGCGTGGAATTCTAGAACGAGACATTCTGATGACGTGTGATCTCCAGTTTTGTCTATATTTCTGTAGGTATTCCGTAATCGGTTCAATCTGCAGTTCTTTCATAATGTCAAAATTTTTAATGTGATCCATTCTCGTGTATCCCACTGTACGACGCATAAATCTCATTTCTGCCGTCGTTAATCTTTGTGAGTATAGGTCTGGCCAATGTTTTATAAATTCTGGTGCGTGTGTGTTTTTGTACTAAGGTTGGTTTGAATATTTAATTATCCCCATTGCTCTGTTGAATTTAATAATTTTCTTATTCAAATCCTTTTCTTCTTCATATGAAATTTGGTAACCGAGATAATTAAAATTTTTTACTTGTTTGATGATATTATTGATGCAAATTTTACTACGGACTGGTTCCTTTCCTAAAAAAGCCGACTTTAGATTTGTCAGTTGAAATTTCCATATTGAAACTTTCTGCCATTTGATTAAAGTTGTAAACCAAACGTTGTAAATTATCTTCTGAAGTTGCCATAAACACAATATCATCAGGAAATAATAAGGTATCTATTTGGGACAAATGACTTATCGGTATACTTCCATGTGGTATCAATCTCCATTCCTTAATAATGTAATTACATCTCAAATCATGTCAAATATTTAATAATAATAAGACCAGCCTCATAGGGTAGTGGTCAGAGCTTCTGACTACAGTTCATGAGGTCCTGGATTCGATTTCTGGTTAGAACACAGGAATTTTTCCTTAAAGGGGAATGTTCCTGTGTTCGTCCATGGTCTGGAAATTAGGTTAGTCTTAGGTTTAAGACCTCTTCTGACACTTCATAATCATCCTATCGTAATATCATCGGGGCAGCGCAACTCCGCCTTCCAGGTGCCCCCAGGTAGGTTAAAAATAAGCCATTGCCAGGAGAGACCAGAAATGTCAAATAACAACAACCTGGTTGGTGGGAGGGGAAATAATAATAATAATAATAATAATAATAATAATAATAATAATAATATCAATTCGCGTCAGTAGAATGAAGACAATTTTGACGAATAAAATGTAAAAACAAAAGTGCAGCAAGAAAACAGCCTGAATAGTTTCTTTGTTAAATTTCAAAATTAACGTTGCCAAAGCAACCAAAGTTAGACAACTGGAAACAAATATTATGACAATGAACACCATTCTTTTATGAAAGAAATTGTTTTATTTTTATACTATTCTTATTATTGAATAAGTTTCAACGATTTTAGATTATTCCATACTCAGAGAGGCACATTTCAGTAAACTTAGAAATCAAAAGTCTGTATTCCTAAACAATATGCAATTTATCTCTTTCATTCATAACAATTTCAATCAATATTGTACATATAAAATTTTACGGCAGTAAACACACCAGCACAACAGTAATGAGGTTTAATTTGATCTGTTTGATAAAGAGACGAGAGGCTTAGGCCTAGGAAAAGAGAATCGCACCAGCTTCACAATGTTCACATCCAGCCAAGAGTTTGTATCATTCTAGATTGCACCAGGAGGCACAATATATCCAAGATAAGGCGAAAGAGCAAACGACCCATCTACCTTGTAGGGTGCTCTGACCCTTGTGAGCTTTTAAATACGAATTTACTGCAGAATGTAAAACCAACTGGATCATTATGCTTTCCCAGTTCCAGCTATTTGTTGTTCAGCTAGGGAGTCGAGCTCTGTGTCTTCGAGGTCGAACTCTCGTTCCCAGTCGTCATCATTGCTTTCTGAAACAGATCCACATTACTGTTAATGACAACAAAAACAATCATATTTTAATTGAAGCCCTTTCTTATAGCACAACTAAACAAAAAATTGTATTTTCCTCACTCTGATATAGTAGTAGTATTGGTAATTGCAGTGGCAGTGGCAATGGTCGTGGTGGTAACAAGACTTCATTTGTGCTATTAAGGTTTTATCAACAGTAATCTCACTAGAAGTCTTGATTTTATCGATAAATCTGCTAGTGGAACACGAGCAGATTTATCTAGAGAAAATCAAAACTTGAGTGGGATTTAATTGACTATTACGCGATTAGAAGAAAGTATATAAAGATTAGAAGAAATAAAGTGCTCTAATAAAATAAAATATTAATTGACTTAGTACTGAAATTCTATTTCACTAATGTTGCTTCACCAAAGCATTTGAACAGAGCTGACATTTTCAGTTGAGTATCTATGCTGTAAACAAATGACGATCGCAAAGCATGTTTTATAATACTATAAAGAATTTGCAATTTGAAATGTTGGCAAATAAAAAAAAAACAAATGGTAGGATGGTGATAAAAACAGGAGAAAGTACATAAAGATTAGAGGAAATAAAGTACTCTAATGCAATACAATAGATATTAATTGACTTACTAAAATTCTATTTCACTAATGTTACCTTCACCAAAATGTTGTTGTTTTCTAATGCCAGGCGTTTGACAATAAAGTCATTTGACCTCTTGCACTCCAATATTTGAAAATGGCAAGTTGTAGCCGATTTAAGTGAACACCATATTTTAACGTTTTGGTGGCTACTTCATTCACGCACAACCCCCAGAATGTCTGGAGGACCACACCTGCTGTTGGTCGATGGGTCCATTGGACCTAGCTGGGAGATCTTGTTGATCACCAGCTTTCCCTCCTGGAGGACGATTTTAGTGCCATAGCAGGTCAGCACTAGGAACAGAAAAGTAGAAAGAGGAGGAAGGAAAGTGAAATGAACCCCTAGGCCTCGAATGCTCTAATGCCGTCGGGGTCGAGAAAGTAAAAGTTCAGTCAGAGGACTGGATAGGAAAGGGCAAAGAGGGAATTAGGTATTGAATAGAGGAAAATTATACCAAATTCAGTCATTAACTCATCAAGCTGACCAGTGCTAATTGATGAGTAGCCCCTCCCTTTAGTTCAGCTTGTAAAGTTATGCTTACTAACAGCTGCACCACGGGAAGGTAGGGATGGGACATTGGGTATTTGTCCAGGTTGGTTCCTTAAAGCCTTCAATAGGAAGGATTAATGGCTCTCCCCCCTGTATCCGACAGATACCCTTAGAGCCGCCATTTTCAGTCGACTATCTATGTAAAAGGTAAAAAAAGGTAAAGGTATCCCCGTAACATGCCATGAAGGCACTTGAGGGGCATGGAGGTAGAGCATCATGCTTTCCATGACCTCGGCACTAGAATGAGGTGGTGTGGTCGGCACCATGCTCTGACCACCTTTTACCCCCGGGAAAGACCCGGTACTCAATCTTATAGGAGGCTGAGTGAACCTCGGGGCCGTTCTGAAAGTTTGGCAGCGAGAAAAAATCCTATCACCGCCTGAGATCGAACCCCAGACCTTCCAGTCCATAGCCAGCTGCTCTACCAACTGAGCTACCCGGCCGCCCGACTATCTATGTGGGAAACAAATTACGATTGCAAAGCATGTTTTATAGTACTGTAAAGAATTTGCAGTTTGAAATGTTGGCAAACAAAGAAACAAAGTCTAGGATAGTGATAAAAATAAACAAATGCTAGGGAAGCGGCAAAATTGTGCGATAAGCAGCCATGATTGGTTGAAAGACATCCTTTCGTACCGTTTTATTGGTCAAAAGTAGTATGACGTAGTAAAAGTGTAATAGTCAATTAAAAATTGGACGAAATTTAAGAGTTCAATAGAATATAACCTGTATATAATATCAGGGTTCCAAATAGGGACAAGATTTTTGTGCACTAAAAGTTAAAATTCCAACTAGTTACAATTACAAACGTGCAAGCAATGCCCCTGAATTGAACTGAATTTAGGGAGGGGGGGTCACTACGACCTAGCACTGTGACCTTCAACAACTATTGCGCTAACCCTCAAGCTAGCTAGCTGTACTCCCAAACCCACACTGACTGACTATACTGAGGTTCACTGCATACCTAGGTTTCGAACAGGCAACCCTACTCGTCCCTGCGCCACAAGTGTCACTAAGGATTTTTCAGACCTGAGTGGGACTCGAACCTGAACAGCCTGAAGGTCTGACCACTCGGCCACCTCAGGGGAAAACCAACGCTCTACTCTGGTATAAATAAAGCTTCTGGGTTTGAAAGAAATAGCCAATTGTAATGAATGATGGCGCGAACTTTGTGTTCACTGTGTAATTGACGAAGTTCGCACCATACACTATAATTGGTTACAACTTCTGCTGACGAAGACTTCTGGTTGGCGTTAGTGGATGATGCTCGCTTTTTTTTAAACACTAGATGTATTTTCCGGTCTTTGTAACGTAGCTTCCCTTTGTTAGATTTTAATGTGTTGTGAATAAGGCCTCAGAATGGTTCTAACCTATATCACATCCACTTAGGTAGTATCATTCTCAATTTTTAATACATAAAACTCAGGTCCCTTTATGACAAATTGATTCTAATAAATGGAGGCATAATAATGTACTCAAATTTTGTTAATCCATGTTGAATCTTTCGTACACTACTTTTAACACTTGAATATAGATAATTGATTAAATGGCGATCTCACTCGTGTTAATTATATAAGCATGTGCGGCTTACAGCTGTTTCGGTGCTACTTGACACCATCCTCAGAGCCTTCTTTGTCTCGGTGCCTCTCACAAACACAAAAACACACAAAACACAACACAAACACAAGAACACAAGAAATACATCACACTAACATACGAAAACAAAAACACACACAAGATCGTATCCTCATTCAGAAAACAGAAATACAACATAGCATACAGAACAGAAAACACACTACAAAGACATCTCAACATACAAACAACACAACAAATAAATACAACCACACGTGTATACAAACTCACATGCAACAGTTGCGACAGTTTCTACATTGGACAGACTGACAGATCATTCCAAACTCGATACAAAGAACACATTAAAGTAATAACCAGAGGACACAATACATCTACATATGCCGAACACATAACCAATGCTAACCACACATACAATAACATAAATACAGACATGGAAATCCTACACATACAACCCAAAAACCAAAAACTCAACACACTAGAACAATATGAAATATACAGACACACTAAAACACACCCTAATCAAATTCTCAACACACAGATCAATTACAGAACACACACACTATTTGACACAACTCTTTATCACACGAACGCACCCACACAACAGGCAGCGAAGTTGAGATGGCACCGAGACACAGAAGGCTTTGAGGATGGTGTCAAGTAGCACTGAAACAGCTGTAAGTCGCACATGCTTACATAATTAACACGAGTAAGATCGCCATTTAATCAATTATTCAAATTTTGTAACAAAAATCTCCCTTAAACATTTACAGTTAACTGAAAATGTACTTTATCATCAATGTAATTTATGTGAAGTACTGGAAATTATCAGCAAATGTCTATTGTGAGAAGTATACTGATGGTGCAGTAGAACATAACAGCTATTAATAACAGCGTGGTTAGTATGTTGTGGATTACAGGTGGGATAAGACCACGTGAAGTTAGGCCACTGATGTAGTTCTGTTGTGCTACCTCCAAATTTTGAAGCAGATGAGAAAATAGTCAGTGACCCTCTACCAGGGACAGGCTTTTTAATGTATTTTAAACCTATAATATGCTTACAGCTTTACCTTCTTCCAAAGAAAGCCAAGCTAAGAATTAACAGTCTTAAAAATCAAATGCTTGTCTGTGTGAACTGTGAATTCATTCAACTATTTAGGTTATAATCTATCATACATCACTGATGATGATATAGACAACAAAATCTCTAAATTTCTAAAAATTGCTGGAATCATCAACAGTGTATTCAAATCTTCCCAAGTACAAAGACATACAAGGCTGAAAATCTACAAAACTCTCGCATGACCAGTTTTGGCTTATGGCAGTGAAGCATGGACACTAAGAAAATGCGACGAAAGACGGCTAACAACTGCCGAAATGAGAGTCATGCGAAAAATTGCTGGATACTCTCTTCTCGACCATCATCGGAACGTAGATATTCTGAAGGAATTAAAAATAGACTCTATTGTCCATTATCTGCAGCAATACAGGCTTCGGTGGCAGACACATGTCAAGAGGATGGATCGCTTTCGATGGTCCAAGCAGATTTTGTCGTATGTCCCAAGAGGCGAAGAAATTTAGGAAGGCCTAGGAAACTCCGGTAAGAGACTGTAACAGATCCACTGGGGTCTAACACTTGAAGGCTGATGATAATGATGATGATGATGATGAAAAATCAAATGTCCTTAGCTGAATTTGATCCTGCAAACCTTAGATCCAAAAAGCAAGCATTGGTAACTACTAAATCACAAAGGACAACTAGCTAGCAGTAACACATTTACTGAATGGGAGTGAATAATCAAGGTCTAGAGACAATTAAGGCATACATTTAATGTTTCACATCATTAAATTTCTTCCTGAAACAAACAATGTTAGTGACATCGAAAATGCTTCTAGAGTACGATTTTTTCCTTCATTCAGAGGAGGAACCCAAAGGCTGGCACCATAGCCTAAGGCTTATTATGCCTTATCATTTCTTTATTTAGAAATGATGTTGCCTATGAAGGACTGCTTTCTTTGTAGATATCATGACTCAGCCATTTGCTGCCATCCTTCAATTCAGTCATGTAGGCTCAAGGTACAATGAAGCCCCACTATTGTACCAGTTCACCCCTCAAACCTACTATGCCTCTGCCTCCTCAAGCTGATGATGAATATTGAAATGGAGATGGTGGCATGATGATAATGATGATGACTGATTAGGCGATCATCATCATAATGAAGCGAATTCGAAGACTGGGTCTTGTAAACCGTTTTTTCATCACTTCTATGAAGATTTTGAACCAGTATGCATAAACAGCAGAGCTTCCTTGATCATGTGGTCAGAATAACACAAGCTCACCACTTATGGTTGGGCCCACACTCCTGCAAATAAAACAGTCCCTTGCTGTTTAAAAATGTTTCCAAGTGCTGAATACAAATCTTCGTTTTGTGATAGTCAATTAGATCCCAGATATGTTGTCCTTTCAAGTTTATCATCTGACTTGCAGTCGTCTGGACTCTGGAGCTGTATCTACACCAGTCGCCATTTCTATGAATCACGTATCACTCTGAGATGGCGATTTCTCAGACCTGTGGTTTTGGAACTATAGTCAGTCAGAATCAGTGACAAATCTATCACAGCGACAAAATCACAGGTTTTCAAATCACACCCCATCACTAATACAATGAAAGATATTTCTTTGCACGATCGTGTTTTTTTGTTGTATTTACAGCTATTGTTGTTAGGTCTTGAAAGTTAGAATTCTCACACAGAAACTTGTTGCTAGGGAAACCATTCTTAACATAAAACTATACTGAAATAGACCCATTACAATGCACTTATTGTTACTTAGTTACCATTACAGTATAGTTTTGTGAAGGCTTTGGAATAATAATGCTCTAAATTTTAATGCAAAATATATTGTACTTGCCTACTAATGTTTTTGATAACTCACATGACACTTTTCTCCATTCCCATGTGTAAATTAAAACTTTTTCTTCACGATCTACATATATGAATACTGACTTTTTTTTTATCATGAGTGACATATTTAAATAACGAATTTTTTCACGATTTACATATTTAAATAACGACTTTTTCACGAAGAGCAGTAATTTTATTTATGTCTTTGATGTATTTTATTTACCGTTTTATGGTGTCTCTAGTTATTATTATTATTTGATCTAGTTTAAGTCAAAAATGTTTATTTATGTTTACAAATACAATACAATACAATATAAAAATCTGGTGGAAAAATAATAAATCTTTCTAAATCATTAATCAATTTATTCTTATTTTTAGTAAACATTTAATTAATTCTTTAGAGTTTCATGAATTTTTAAAACATTAAAATAATAGGTTTGGCAGAGAATTCTGGAACACAACCTACATATTTTATTGCTGAAATACATGTACTTGCATCCTAACATTAAGTCGTGCATTGACTCATTTTTCATTTTGTATTTTAAGGGAATGTTCAGTACTGAGGCCTGGACACATTGCAGCCCATTGGCTTACTGCCTAATATCATTTACTGTTTTGTAGTCTCATAAGAGGTTGTCTTACAAAGATATTCGCCAAAAGAGGCATCATCAAAGCATGGAACTTCCGTTTGGGATGAAACAGATGACAGTAATTTTATTTAGAGCCCTTCAGTCATGTACAGGGTTCTTTTGTGTAGGTACCTTAAATATCAGACAGGGAATCTCAATTTTACTTTTCTTCCAGCGGAAGTCATAAATACTATTTATAGTTCTTTATGATTTATCATTCTTGACTGAATATGAACTCACAAATGTGGACTCCAATAAAAAGTATGGTAGACACTAGACTGCTAAAGACTAGTCATACATTTATTCTAATATCCATATAATCATTTTAAAATAGTCATGCTTTCTCTATTTTATACATTTAGAATGAAGTTCTGATTTTATTTATTTAGTTTTAGGCACAAGTGTAAAATAAACATACAAAATCAAAATCAAATACATGCTTGTCAAAGAAATCAGAAAGCAATGCTAGTTCACTATGGACAACAATTTACATTCTTCTAACGAATGTTAGTTAATTTTTTGAGCAGTTATATAATTCACACATTAAAGAAATAGCTACAGTAAGCAAAGAAAATTTAAAATTATCTGTTACTTACAAAGACCACGAAAATAACATTTATGTTACCGACTTTAAATGATTATTAATCATACAATTACATTTTAATGGTCTTACTAATAAAACCATGTATAGTTATTATACGAGACTTGTGCAGAGTTGGGACAGAAAACGTTACTAATAAACCTTGCATAAGCGATGGATGTATAAATAGCCTGTAACTATACATGGGAGTTGCTTTGCAGTAGTTGTATAAACGAAACCCCTTGTTTAAGCGTTGTATATAAAGAAAAAAATGGCCGCCCCCCTAACAGCTGTTTGTATCGATTGGAATTTTATGATGATGGTTGCCTTGTAACAACAGAAAAATAAACCAAAAAGCATAGAATAATTAGAATTATATTGCTGTAACTGTACCCTTTGACAAAATATAGCATGGTAATCTATCAGGCTCAGTTGTACTATCGATACTTAGCGCAGAACACTATCAGATGCAATAAAGAACCTCAGATATTTTACTACCTTTCGTAATGAAATAATGACGAAACTGTGATGTAATTGTATAACAGTTGTACTGTTATACTGTTATATGTAGTGATTATTATAGTCCTGTCGCTCTAATTTCCAGCAGCCAATCGCGTTGCAGGTCGGCTACATTTAAACGTGTGCGTCTTAAGATTTGCTTATGAAGACGTTATTCATTTCTTAAGGCTCGATAAATATTTAATATAATCGCCCGCCATTTTGGCTCTTTCGTTGGCGTTCGCAGAAAGCACACGAAGACGTTATTTGCCGCTCAATTATTTGCTGAATTACAGTGCGTTTGATTTATCATAGGAGCTACGACATGATAATGTTTAACGGTGTGGCAAATAGATTCCCCGTATGGTAGCTCAGGAACGAAAGAATAAAAATGGCGAACGATACTACCTACCTAGACTTTATAGAGCCTTCACTTCCTAAGACGTAAGCAAAGAGGTGGAGTCACGCCGGAAATAACAGCGTCGCGACTATAGTAAGAAATTTACACAAGACTTATAAACGAGCTATTTATTGTGTAAGTATAAAACAGTTAAACGTCTATACAAGAGTTTTTATTAGCAAGACTGTAAGTAATTATGTTACAAGATTATATTTTGTATTTATATGGAGTAAAAAATTTCGGACCTGATGGTATATGCACTGGCTAAGGTGTAATTTTAATGCTGGGTTCGATCCGATGTTAGTTATTTGTCAATGTAATGTCCTGTGTTATTTTAGACTGAGACCCTATATTGTGGGAGTCATACTTACTACATTAGTTACAAGGAAAGAACAGACTTCTGACAGTTCCGTAACATCTTTTGAACTCCCTTCTACCTGATACCCCCTTCGGTTGGCCAATAAACTGAATTCGTCACTTGTCTTTCTAGCACCACAAGACAAGTGAAGACGGCATTGTCACATAAATCCTTAGTCAGTTGTATTGTAGACACTTCCGTGCTTTATCAGTAACAAAAAAAATCCTGTATCTGCCCTCTGCCTCTAGGATGAAAGAAGAGAGAATGCTGTTAGCTACAACACTGTGCTCTGCTCCTGTACCTTCCACATACTTCACTAGAAACATCAGAAGTCGATTTTTCATTGCATTAAATACAGAGTGATTCATATATACCTTTACAAACTTTATGTATGGATGTAATATAGAAGGAAAAATAAGATTAAAATGTTCTACACAACTTTTCCCGCAAATTCTTACTTTCAGAGTTATGATGCATTTTGTCCAGGGGCAGATATTTATGGAGATTAATTTTGTCATTTGTGTTTTTTAATATTGGTGTGAGCAGAGATTGTTGGAAATTGATTTGTACTCTTGGCGGAGATTAATGTAAATTTTGGAAAATACAATTATTTTGGAATTGGAGTATTAATTCAGTATGAATATTACTTTCCAAATAATTAACATTAAAGATTCGTTGGATTCTGGTAAAGGTGTGGTATGGCCAATAGACAATATTTGTTGGATTGAGACTGTATTTAATACACATTCATTTAAAACGAAAAAAAAAAAACTTGCAGCCCTCAAATTAACACTTTCAAATTATTAGTGAAATGTTGAATTCTCCATCTTTTGAGTTCACGAATGTAAACAGAACACCTGGAATACCATGTAATATAGCCTACTTGGATATAATGTATAACGAATTCAAGTGAAAAAAAAAATCCGAAAAAACTCAGAATATGAAATTTGCTATAAAATGATGCAATAGTAATAATTCGCGAATGTGTCCATATTTCGCTATTAGAACTCTATTTCGCGATTTGTCGCGATTGTTTTACCGTATATTATTAATCAGAATCACTTAATTCGTAAAGATTAGTAAAAATCTATTGTATATCTATTATGTCGTGATTTTCGCAATCTCCATAAATACCCGGCCCTGATGATGTCCTATTTTGCTAGCCATCGAAAACATGGGCCAGTAAAACCTTCTTTTTCAAGAACAACAGCTTTTCTTTGCATCCTTACATACCAACCTAATTTAATACAACCTCCAACAATCAACAGATAAATCGCATACGTCTTTCATATCTCATGGAGGGAGGGGGGGGGGACCACAAAGGTATTAACTACAGCTATATGTAAAAACAAAATAGTACAGCAGAACTATAAGAAAACAAGGGAACCACTGGCATAATAAGTTGAACTTTTGATATGAGGCTATGCTTGGGCATGTGTTCGAATCCCATTTGGGCTAATTACTTGGTTAGATCTTTTCCAAGGTTTTTGCCAAAATATAATTTTGCTATCACCAATTTCATTGTACAGCATAGTAAAATAAGCAATTTAAAAAATACAAATAGACTAAAAAACAAAACGAAAGGAAGGAAAAGGAATTCTCGAAGATCTGTTCGAGTCTGAGTTCATATTACCACTTTCACAGTCTATCAGTGAATTTCTTTCAAACCTTTTTTTGTTTAGTACCGTAAACTGGGGTTACTTTGAACACTGAGGAAACTTTGACCATTTTTTTCAGAAAATCATATTTAGGTTTCTACATGCTGCACTTGTTATAGATGGAGTAAAGTTGGTATGAGGATGATTTTATGATAATTTACCTCCTCCATCTATAACAAATGCAGCATGTAGAAACCTAAATATGATTTTCTGAAAAAATGGTCAAAGTTTCCTCTGTGTTCAAAGTAACCCCAGTTTACGGTAGTTTATGGGATACAATTGACATTGCAGCTTTTCCGAACTACGAGTATAAGCAAATTTCTTTTCTTTATTTTTTGCAGAGATTAAATTTGGAAACATAAATTCAATGCACGCAAAATTTGGATGAAGCACAAAATCCACAAATTCATCGACTTTTTTTCTAGACACAGTTTGGCTTTAACATGAAAAGTTAGTACTTGTGATGAAATGATGATTTTACTTGCACTTGCACTTTTCAAATTGTTTCAAAATAAAATATCACGTAACTGTTAAAGTATCTCAGATATGGAGCCTGACCAGTTTTGATGATTAAAACAAATTGACAACCACCCTAGTCAATGTTAAAATTTAGCATCCTGTGACATCCGTAGCTTCTGTGCTAGATCTACTTTAAAGTCGGTAACAAGGTTTTTACCTACTGGAAAGGGAAACGAGATATGATTTAAGTAACACAAATGCCAGATTGTTGTGATACCTTTGTCCCCTGAGCAGGACGAGGTGTGACAGCTGTTTCCATCAGTGACAATAACCATGTCCTTCTTCTCCTTTGTTTTAAAGCCAATTGGTTCATCTATGATAAACTCTCCACCATCTTGTTTGTTGGTCGAGTTGTCTACCTTAGATGCTATGGCTGGTTCAGATCTGCTCTCACAGATAAAAGAGGATGAGTAATGGTTGTCTCTTACATCATATGCCAACATCATGGCATCCTCCCTACTGTCCCTCTCCGAGTTACTTCGAAGTAATTTCTTGTTCTCGCATTCCTTCTCGTATTCTAGCAATAGTCTCGTCTGCTCCTCTTCTGAGAGTTCTATATTTGCACCAAAGTCTTCCTCTGAAATACAATAAAATAAACTATTGTCAGTGCAATGCATTTATATACACTAATGAGACAGGAACAGATGCTGGAGATGTTCTCTAATTACTTACGAGTATCCCTAACTATAATTTACAACTACATAAATTAGCCACAGTCTCTTAAGGAGTTAGGTACAGCTTACAGCAGTACAGTTTTTGGAAATATTCAACATTATTTTCCTCCATTACTGTATCTTGTACAGTGGTGGCAAAAAAAAAAAAAAAAAAAAAAAAAACTGGATCGACCCTTGTAGCTGATTTCAGAGCCTTGTTCACTCCAGAGCACGATAGACTGATAACTAAGACTTTCGTGGTTCGAATCCTGCCTGGGAAGGAAACTTTTTTTTGTTCCTTATTTAAATTTATTCCCAATACTTTTCGATTGCAGTGATATTTTACTACTTAACTTAATATGCCCAGAACATGAATTTTACCAGCAATCGAAAAGTATTGGGAATAAATTTGAATAAGGAACAAAAAAAAGTTTCCTTCCAAGGCAGGATTCGAACCACGAAAGCTAGTTACCAGTCTATCATGCTCTGGAGTGAACAAGGCTCTGAAATCCGCTACAAGGGTCAGTCCGGTTTTTTTGCCACTACTGTATAAAAATGAAAAATGGTATGTGTAAAACACTGTCCTTCTGCTACCGGTATATGAAAAAAATATTTTTACAATTTAAAAAAATATATATAGCCTATTTTTTTTTTTTTTTCAAAATTCGTAACGGCGGCAGTTCACTGTGCAGTGATGAAGTGTTTCCCTCATAACTCATAAACTTGTTAACTTTTTATGTTCTCTCTCTTTTATTTTATTGCTGAAACTCATGTTTACAATATCATGCTCTTTCAGTACATTCCTTAATAAATAATTTCTTTAAATTTTGTATCAAAAGAAAATATTGATATTTGACCATTTTTTTAATGAATTTATTTTTTAATCAGACAATCTATTAAAGGTAGAGAAGTGATCTTGCATCATATTGTAGATATTATATACATAAATACATACAAAAAAATTCCTCACAGAATGTTGGATAGTTTTTGAGTTGTGTGAGAAATGCTTCATCACTGCACAGTGAACTGAAAAATTTAAATCGTAAAAATATTATTTTCATATAACAGAAGGACAGTGTTTTACACATACTAATTTTCATTATTATATAAGATACAGTAATGGAGGAAAACAATTTTGAATATTTAAAAAATTTTACTGCTGTAAGCTGTACTTAGCCCTTAAGCAAAAGTGCACAATGCAAATGCAAGTAGGGTTCCCAACTGTCCAGGATTCCATGGGATTGGCCAGGAACTGTATGCTATGTTCCAGAGGAATTTTTTATTTGACCAGGATGGCAAAAATCCCAGAATTAAAATAATTCCCGATTAGTAAAACTTTTTGATTATGAGTGATGTAGACAGAAAGAAATTTGAGTAAAGTATATTTTTTCTTTTTGCCTAAGTTTTACAACATATTTCAAATTGGTGTAATTTTGAATTATCAGTTTTCTTTTTAAATGTCTGTTATGTCTTTGAACTTTTAAAACCAGTTTCTCTTTTTTTTGCCAGTGTCTGTTTTCAATGTTCAGGATTAATGTGAGAGAGTTTTTAGTTTTAGTCCACAGACACAATAAACAGACTAAATGATAAGTAGTTGAAAGTAGAAATCCAGGTGAAATTAAATGTAATATGTCATATACTAGGTTCTATGACTAGGCCTATGTTAAAGAGTAGGCCACATATAATAAATAGGACCAAAACTCAAGATAATACATGTCTGAAATTCAACTGCGATGTCTGGACTACTAGTGCCAGGGTTGCCTAAAAGTTATCAAAACAACAGCAATAAGTCTCAATTTGCTGTTTACAAATTGTCCAATTAAGTGAATAAATTAGTTTGACTTAAAATATGAAATGTGATTAGCATGTAGGCTAAGATAATCAACATCTTAAATTAAAATGGTCATAATGGTTATTAGAGGAGAAAAATTCGCTCTGGCATCTGGGATCGAACCCGGGTCCTTGGTTCTAAGTACCAAGTGCTCTAACCACTGAGCTATGCCGAAGTTCAATCCATAGCACCAGATTGAATCCCTGTTCTAGTGTTTTTCCCTTTGTGGCCAGTGCTGTGGATTGAACTTCGGGGTAGCTCAGTGGTTAGAGCACATGGTACATAAAACCAAGGACCCGGGTTCGATCCCCGATGCCAAAGTGAATTTTTCTCCTCTAATAACCAGATATATTCTGTAGGACCAAAAAAAATCTTTACGTAAAAGGGTCATATCAACTACGTTTCCACAAAAACTGTGAAAATTACTCTTAAATTTCGAGTTTGGTTCAATAACTTTTTTTCTGTGCTTTGCATAAGTTACCCTGGAAACCACTGACCCAAAGTTGGCTGCGAAAGCCACATGATTCTTAATGCTATATAACACATTCTACCTTACTGGACTTCGTTTGTGGTGACACAGAAATTAGTTGCAGTATACTTTCAAACAGTGCAATAAATATAGGAGAAATCCAGAAAAATAGATTAAAGTTGACAAGCTTATTCTCAATTTATTAGTTTTGGCTTATTTGATACACATTTTCAATTTGTACACCACTTCTGAGAATTCTAGCAGGTGTTGTCACTCTAGTAGGAAGCTTTGAATCAATGAGATTTTGAATTGATATGATTCCACTCTTCTTTATAAAATCTCTTCAATAGTTACACGAGTGATTTCTGTTCCCTAAAATTGAAAATGGAGTAATGGCGGACCTGGACATAGAATCTGATTTCTATTCAACTTTATTACTGTAGAAAAGGATCAGTATATCTCTTATATAGGATTAACAGCTTTATTTTCCCATTCATTGGAAGCTACATTTAAAATTTCTTTCATCTTAAATCCATATCCGTGGCCGAAATTGAACTAGGTTCACTTGAACAAATATGGTAGCCACTGAACCACTGTTGAGGTATTGCTAAAGAATTTCTCTGAAGTCGTTACCTTGATCCCACTGGAAGTTTTCTGCTGCCATTTTCTCCTTCTCAGCTCTTCGCTCCATTGCCTCTCTCCTTGCCTCTTCATCTTCTAGCAATGCCTTGCGGAATAAATAACGCTGCCAGAATTCTAAATGAGATACCTGTCACAGTACAAACATAGTGATCAGTTCTTTGTACTAGTGGTAAGAAAAAAAATTGAGATGGTGTACTCAAAAAACATAATCAATTTTATAAAGATAACGCATACTTCCTCATAATACATTTTAAGCGTGTTGCTACAGTTCAGATATTTTATCATATTGCCAATAATATTTCCGTTTACATATTATTATTTTTTTGGTTTGTTGTTCAAAAGATACACACAGTAATTTACTATATACCAAAATAAGACAAAATTTTACATTACAAAGAAAAGGTACAGGGTGGACCGCTCGAATGTACCTAATTTCAATTGTATGTGACTGGTAAATGGTTGAAAATAGAAACCTACAGTAACATTTATATGAAAGGAAAACTCAACAAGTTTCGATATGCATATCACCGTATCTCTACATGAGCTCCAGCTGTCACTGTGACGATAATGAGCCGATGAACGATTTCTTGTCAAGCACGTTGGAGCATATCTTCTGGAATGCTCTCAATAGCCTCTATGATGCGCTCCCGAAGATCATGAAGGTCTCTGATTGGGTGGTGTACACTTTATCTTTGACGTAGCCCCAGAGAAAGAAATCGTATTGGCGAATTCCACTCGTTTGTGTTTGTCATCCGGCTCCAGATGTTGCATTAACTGCACTTTGTATGCGTACAGTTTGAGACGTTTGTGGACAATTCGTTGCAATGTTGATTTTGGTACTTGAAGTTCCCGCAAAGCTCTTCTTAATAACTTCTGCGGGCTTTGCTCATACGCGGCTTGAACATTTGCAACCATTTCGTCGTATGTTCTACGACCACCACCATGCTTCTTCAATACCGATCCTGTAGCTAAAAATGTATCGTGCCACTTCTTAATGCTTTTAGCAGTTGGAGCATCATGGTTAAACACTCGCTGATACTCCCTTTGAACTCTAACAATTCATTTAAACTCCGCATACCACAACACAGTTTGTGCTTTCATCTGTGGTGTCGCCATTTTGACAATCGATACAATCTATGAAAAGAAACCGTGTCTGCACACCATCTACCAACAGGATTCGAAACGTGTTGAGTTTTTATTTCATATAAACGTTACCGTAAGGTTCTATCTTCAACCGTTCACCAGTCACATACAATTGAAATTAGGTACATTTGAGCAATCCACTCTTTATTTTCACAAACAAAAATAATTAAGACATTTGATTTTACTTATAAATTGTACAGCTTAAAAAGATGAAAAGATGTAATTCAATTTACAACAAAATTTAAACGAAACAGACATTTTACCTTCTCACTATATCAAGTACAAAAAGAAATGGAAAGTATTTTGATGCTGCATATATATATTCCGTTATTTTTGCAGAAATACACATTTTCAGCAAGCCTGATATCAGAAAAGTGGTTTTGGGCATGCCATATGTTTAGAGTAAATTTCCCTCTTAAACTAGTGAAAGGATTTTGTTCATATTCGGTATCTATGAGTCATACTGGGCAATTAATTTCATTCATCTCTTAATCTTATGCAAGAAACAAAATAATAATAATAATAATAATAATAATAATAATAATAATAATAATAATAAAATCATTTAACCTTGGCATTGTACATTGACCACATATTGAAAGTTAACATTCCACTGATGCTGTAAATGTGTTTCCTTGAAAAATCTAGCAATCGATTTTTTTATACCTTTACAATTCTCACTCTTTATACTTGGTATAGTGGGAATATAAAAATAACCATTCTTAGACAGTACTATTGTGGACACAATTATTCGAGCTTTTCCTACCTGATCAGGAACTAGTGTTGTGTACTGTGAGTGAAGGTCGGGGTTGGTTGCCATCATCTTTGAGAGTCTGTCTGCTGTCAGCTGGTCTTCGATAATTTCCAGCCATGCTTCATACTGCTTCTCGTACTTCTTGTCTGGATCAGTCAAGAATGTGTCGGGGTTTGTAATGAGGGCATGCTGCATCATCTGTGTGTGAGAGAAAAGCTGTAAGTGTACTGTGACTCAGGTTCATCATGATTCAAGATTATGATAGATTTCTGACGAATGAAGTGGCTAGTGAGGCCTGCTGTGGTACACTACTGCCCGTGGGTTTGAACAGGGAGGGCCCAGGTAAAATAAACGGTGATATGGCATGCCTAGATGTTGACGAGGCAGATAGATGCACTGCAGTGTGTGATCTGTTTTGTTAATTTTGTAAATGCATTACTATACTCATTTATTTTCAATTCTGCGCATTTATTATGACTATTACACTTTTACTACATCACACTACTTTTGACCAATAAAACGGTACGAAAGGACGTCTTTCAACCAATCACGGCTGCTTATCGCACAATTTTATCGCATCCCTAGAAATTTGTTTAATTTTATCACGTCCCTAGCATTTGTTTATTTTATCACTACCCTAGCATTTGTTTCTTTGTTTGCCAACATTTCAAACTGCACTGGTCTGGACGTCAAAAAACAGAAAATTACAAACCACTCCAGTTGATGCACAGCACTTTCAAATATGACTCGCATCGGCATTCAAGAACAAGAATTAATAAAGATCACTGGTCATATATGAAGAGCACCATTCGGAAATCCTCAATAAGTTGAGGGATACACCATGTAGATCAACGAGTTCATTTCTTTTACACACACGTCCAATATAACATCAAATGAACCACCAACCACTAAAACATTCAAATTTGAAAATTGTACTTTCAATAATTGTTTCTTTTAAAATTTTTCATGTTTATTTTCTATTTCATCATAGTTAATTAAAACGTTTCTTGTGTATTTCATCATCTCTAATTAAAACTTTTCTAACACTTGTTTGTATTATTTAGGTTATGTTTGTTACAGCTTCTGCTATATGATATTATGGATATCAGAGATTGTTTAATACTAAGATTTATTGAAAATCATCTCTCAAGTGACGTTGATTACTGGGATCCGGATGATTGAAGTGGAATGCAAATGTTTTAATAAAAATGAAACTGAATCAACAAAGCCTTCTTGACTAGTAACTGTCCACAGAGTTCAATGAAGATTCCATAGTTGGCACAACTGATAACAAGAAAACATAATCATAAAACACTACTGCCATCTAGCATAATGTTGAGATGGTACAATGATACATTTGAAGACAGTTGTATTTTCGTAAGTCAATTAATATTTTATTGTATTGGAGTACTTTGTTACTTCTAATCTTTATATACTTTCTTCTAATCGTGTAATAGTCAATTAAATCCCACTCGAGTTTTGATTTTCTCTAGATAAATCAAAACCTCTAGTGAGATTACTGTTGATAATATACACTCGGACAGTATACTCAAAACTTGTTTCATGATAAGCAGTCAGTTCATTGTGAAGTTATGTCATATTATTTTCGTCTCTGCACATAAAATTTGCTATTCGGTGAAATATTCTGGCATATGTGGGATCATAACTCCCATAGTAGAGGGAAAGGAACTGGCCACCCTACCCCATTATCTCCTGGTCTAGTTGCCTCATGAGTGATGCCTTATTGGTGTTACTTATGAGGTTCAAACCTGTCTTCGGATAGTTGACTAAACAACAACTACTCCCACAGTGGCTCATGTTAACATGCTGGGTTTATAAGCAAGGGGGTCTGGGTTGCTCTGGATATCTCAGACGAACTAAGTGGTCTACATTTCTCGGCACTAGTGACATCTGTGAGCCATACCTGTAGAGACAAGGCTAATAATAGCTAGTTTAGGGCTTGTCATTGTAAAAAAAAATATGTAAAAATAAAAAATAATATGCGTGAAATATATGCGAAAAAAATACACAACTATGCATTATAATTAGACATCGGATTTTTAGGCACTAAAAATTGCAGTTTTAGGCGCCTAAAATAAGCTCAAAATTTGTAAAATTAGGCTCTATTTTAATGAAAATAGGCATTTTAGGCACATCAAGGTATCATACTTATTTCTTTCACTGAAATTTTTAGTTATACACTAAAATACGCACAAAAAAGTATGTTTAAACATTGAAAAAGAATACTATATTATATTTATAAACAGAGCTGCACAAATTTAATATATTGAAACTAATGAAATAATGATTATTGATATCAAGATTACTCATTTTAAGTTATTGAAATTCAGTTCCATGCTCAGACTTTATTATAATTATCTGCACAGTACACCACCAGAATTTTTTCTAAATTCTCCACAGTTAACCTTTGCCTTTTGTCACTGAGAATCATTTTGAAAGCAGAAAAACTTCTTTCAACCGAAACTGATGTGAGAGGCGCAAATTTTAAATTAGGTACAATAGAAACATCAATACTTACTGGAACATTTACACTTTACCCCGATATCACTCTTGATACATTTTCCAACAATGAAAATCCTACATTCTTATTTAATATGTTGTCCCACTTATTTTTAACTTTTTTCCCAATTTCGCCCAAAGCAGAATGTATGTTCACTTGAGCTTCCTTTACTATTGCTATTTGGTACAAAGAGATTGTTTTTCACGTTCTAATTGTTCAATGCTTTCAGGTATGAAAGAAAAGTTTGATGTTATGTAGGCAATATCGTTTTTCACTCGTGAGTCATTCAGACAATCTTTCACTGCTTTCACACACGCTGCACTATCAGTTTCAGGTAATTTATCAATAACTGTGACCACTTCTTTAAAATACTTAGAATAATACACCACTGACTGAATCCAGGTTCCCCATCGTGTAACAACCGGCTGAGGTGGGAGTGGGATATCTGGAAAGTTCTCTCTGAATATTGAAATCCTGGATGGGGCTTTACAAAAACATTTTTTTGTGTTAGAAATAAACGAATTGACAAGAGGAAATTCATTCCGGATTGTTTCAGAAACCCTGTGAAGGCCATGTGCTAGACAGGTTACATGCGTGAGGTTAGGATAAAATGTTTTAAGAAGTGGGGCTGCAGCAACCATGTATGAGGCAGCATCAGTACAAAACAACAGAACTTTAGAATCGTCTATATTACCTGAGTATAAAGACTGTAGGCCTTTATTTACAAAATAAGCAATGGCTTGGCTATTCACTTTCGAAAGTTCCTTAACACATACGAGGTGTGGAATCGAAGGTCCATCAGGACTAAGTTTTCCTACTACCATATTTGCTATATACCTATTCATAGGATCTGAGGTTTCATCCACAGAGACCCATATGTAAGAATCACCTATATCCTCCCGAATGGAAGCTAAAGTTTCATTGTATATTCTGTCTAAGTAATTTTTTCTTAGGGTCGACTCAGATGGGATATTTTGTTTGCAGTATTTTTGTAAAAACTGTCTTAAAACCGGATTTTCAATTGCATTCCAGGGAATGTTAGCAGCAACAAACGCTCTGGTTGAATCAGCACAGAAATTGCTGCTGAGATTGGATGAATTAGGCTGTGTTAGTAAAGTTTGTTGCAGTTGATTTTTCTGCTGAGCTTTAGCCTTATGAGCCGCTCCTTGCACATGCTGCTTTAGGTGGCACTTCTTTTCTTGCGAAATCTAAAAATGTAAAGTAAACTGAATTAAAATAAAATCCTAATTGTTGTATTGCCGTATTTCTATCACAAAGTTAGTGGGTTCGAACAATCAAAATTTTAATGACCTGCAAATACTTTAACTATCGGAATTTAAAAGGTTAAAGTGTAGTGGTCTTAAAAAGAATTATACCTCAGGATAGCTCAGTCAATGTATAAATATTATAGGCCTACTCATTAAAATTAATAGAATTTATATATTTAAACTATTGTGACATACCTGTTTGCTACAAATCTTGCAGAATATTATTTTTCCATCATAAGTGAATTCTGAATATTCTGTTAGCCATTGCCGGATCAATGTAGATTTTGCACTTATATTTTTCGGCATTATCGCGTTAAACTTCACAGGAAAACGTCCTACCGCTCAAAACTTCTCAACACAAATAAGGTGAGGGAAAGAGCAACTGTTAACGAGCATTCAAATGAACCGTTGTTATTGAGATTCAATTGGACAAAAATACAAAGTTCCACTTATTGTTGCATTTCCTGGTAGTGTTAACACTAGGAGGGCCATTCTTTTAAATATTTTGTAACGGTTTACCCTACTAATTCGCAGTTTTACGACTTTTCATAAATATTTCAAAAACACTCTTTCTCCAAAAATTGTGATTTTATGACACTCTGAAGGGCAGTACAACTAATTGGTTTCAGACCGAAAACAGTCATTTTTATAGTATAGTATATCTCTGAATCGGTAGCAGCACATGTTGTGATTGTTGCCTGCTTCAAAACTAAGGTTGGTTCTTTGTCGGCATTTATGCCTCCAAACATGTTAAATTCGGTGAAATCTATTGCGAGTGTCGTGAGATTCAAAACATTTTGTTTCCTTTATCAATGGTTTCATGGCCGGTGTGAAGCAAACTTTCCACTTCTTAAATGCCTTAAATTTCGCAGTGAATGCATGTATAAATTATAAAAAGTAAGAGTAAAATGCGAAACTTTACAGTGAGTTAGGCATTTTTAGGCGAATATTAACAAATTAGGCTCTAATAACCGTTTTAGGGCATTTTAGGGCACTATAAAACTCTTTGAATACCTTTCAATTTCCATGAAACACAAATATTAATAATTATTTTTACTTTTCTCCTAAAGAAACAAAATAGGCATTTGCCCTAGAATCCGATGTCTGATTATAATATGCAAAAGCAAATAATTTTCCTTATAAAAAAACTTCAGATTATTCTCGGCTAATAAAGCATTAAAGAAATGCCATCTAAGTTTGTTACTGAAGAGCTCCATAAAGTGAAAATGCTGTATTATTTTCACATACTGAATGAAATAATACCATTTTCACTAAAAGCATTTTTTCATACTTGTTTACACATATATGTAACAATCAGACCACTATGTTCATAGCCACCAACGTGGCTCAGTCGGTTAAGGTGCATGCCTGCCAGTCTGAAGTTGCGTTCGGGTGTTGGTTCGATCCCCGCTTGGGCTGATTACCTGGTTGGATTTTTTCCGAGGTTTTCCCCAACCATAATGTGAATGCAAGGTAATCTATGGCGAATCCTCGGCCTCATATTGCCAAATATCATCTTGCTATCACCAATCTCATCGACGCTAAATAACCTTATAGTTGATACAGCGTCGTTAAATAACCAACTAAAATTAAAAACAAAAAAAAAACAAAACTATGTTCATATAGGCGACATTTCTCAATCAAATTGGAAAAAGGTTTAGTAACTCAGTTCCATCCAAATCCTTCATGATGAACTCTACAATAAAGTGGTGTATTACTTTTGGAGTGACTCTGTATGTAAAAGGAACATATCAGAGTCCTAATAATCACCATCATCAGCTACTGTTTTGAATGTGCACTGCCAATTCCGAGGATTCTAATAAATAGGCATTATTGCCGACACATCTCCGCAATAATGCCTATTTACTAGAATTCTCGGAGTTGGCAGTGCACAATCAAAGTAGTACTCCTAACTTCATAACTGCAACCTCACAATACCAAATACAATTGTTCAAATAAATCCATATTATAATATCTTATGTCAGATTAACCTATGTTACAAGTTTGCACTTTAGTTACCTGTTACTTTATCTCAATGTTAATACATTTCATCAATCATTACTTTTACCCTACAATTTTAATACAAACATAAGGTCCTATTATAACATAATACAATTCTATTTACTGTGACTTTTGTGTTTCACCTAATATTGACCTGAAGATGACCAATGTCTGGTCGAAAACGTTAGTCTAGGCCACATTTTAATAAATATTATTGTAATGGTTTTTAACCCATTATTTTACGTGATAACTTTGTAAACCGAAAAACCAACCACTTAAACATTATTGAACACAAAATAGGTTTAAAATAGGTAAAAGATACATCACCTGGAATTTCGTAAGCACTACTGGTTGTGAATCGTGGATAACAATTGCTTCTTCATCGTCATCCTCCGGTGTTGGGTTCAACACATTGCTCACTGTTCCAAAGAATGATGACATACTCCTCTTCATGGTACTAGCTGTTGATTCTGGTTCGTCCAGCTGCAGAAAACAATCATACATACGATTTTCTTATATATGCAACAGAATAATTTTTACATAGGTCTTAAATACAATCTGAAAATTAATAGGGGCATAATGAAGGAAGTTCTTAATGTGGAATATTATATATAATAATGTTTTATTTATTCTGGCAAAGTTAAGGCCATGAGGATAAAAGGAAATACATGACAATATTATAATGTTAATACAAAAGAAAGTTATGGGTATACCTAAGACAAAATCGAAACAGAAAAATATGCATATGCAGATGATTATCGAACTTAAATACTTACTTAAACTAGATGACAAATTAAGTTACATGCTTACTTAATAAACTACCTAGTTAAAATTGTAAATTATAATACAGTAAAATTCCTCGTATCCAGCACCAAAATAACAGGAAATACCAAAATAACGGCACTTTTGGCTAGGCAAAAAAAAAAATAATAAGTCAGTCATGCGAAAGGGAAGAGTTGGACGAAGATGTGAGTGGTTTTCGTGGATCGCACATGCTGCATATTGTGTTTACTCTTTACATTGTTCACGCGTGAAAACACAGACAGAAAACCCCGTTACATCCCTGGAGTAGATCGGGTAACATTGGTAGGCTGTCACTTGGGCCTTGCAAACAATGCACAAAGGGAAATCTTTAAGTTTACCACTTGAAACTCGCTCGTTTCGAAGGGGTGTTGGACGAGTCTAAATAGGAAAGTGTGAAATTCTCTGTTCCTACAGGGCGTAAAACTTTAATTCGAGTGATAGATAGTACAAATAAACAAGAAAACATTAGAGATATGTTAAAGAGGTTCAAATCATCGAGCGCTTTATCTTTATAGTTGCGACATTGGCTATACTGCTCTTCACATCACATGGCCGCTATTTAAAATTGTCATAAGGTCACGAAAGCGTTTAGTATTTTTACGCTATTATGTAGGCCTATTATAATAATTATGAACTGATGAATGTACATTATTGTATTCAGTACTAAAAATAAACATTGTACATATTTCAAAACGTTATTTTTAAATATCTATATGAAAATTACTAAATTTCAACATGAAAAAAAAAGTTTGTGCATTATAGTATGTCTTTACATAACCTATAAACATATTTTCCAATTATCCGGCAAAATCAGCTATCTGGCACTGGCTTTGTCCCAAAGTTGCCAGAAACGAGGAATTCTACTGCATATACACTGGGATACTGCGTTCTAAAACAAGAAGTTTCACTTTGGATTTGAAAGCATTTAAGAATGAATTCCAAGAACAGATAGTGTCTATTGTAAAAGGTGAAGAATACGCAGAAGTTCTGTAGAGAGGGATTGACAATAGAGTGTCGTGTTGTGACTGGGTACACAGATTATGATGTGTGGATATATTATGAAATCGTGATGCAAGGTATTCAAGGGTTGATGTATGCAAAATTTGATAGAGAAGAGAAAGGCAATGCAAACTGCGCCTGTCAGCCAGTCGGAGCCAAGACAATTCATTGAAAGGCGGTGAGATATGATCATAGAGACGGATATTACATATAAACCGAACACAGGCATTATGGACATACTGTACTTTTGGGTCAGGTTATAGCTGAGATAACTTCAGAACGTCACAGTAGTCGAACTGCGGCATGATAAATGTCTGGACTAAGATTTGTTTTAATTTAAAAGGAAGAACATTTTTTATTCATCGAAATGAGTGTACCCCTACCCCTACTATCGACAAATGCACATAGCAGAATTCAAGATCACCAGTAGTTCAGGAGACACTGAAGAAGACGTGGCATTACGTCGAAACGGGCCATCTGTTGAAGATATATACCTTTTTTAAAATTTCAACACTTTTTAACATATGACTAAGTAATTTTATGTTTTTAGCAAACAAAGTGTTAACGTGAACTTTAATCAATGTATAGAAAATACTTTTTTTACATACATGTTTAGTCTGTGTGGCCCACTTTAAGTATTCATCGACATGAATACCCAGATTTTTCACACTTACACTAAACGGGATTTCAGTGTTACTTACAACTATGACGGGAAGAACAGATTTTTAAAAAATTTTAATAGATTCTCTGATTCCCCAGTAAGATAGCCTGTGATTTTTCAAGGTTCTGAATCAATCCAAATTTCTGTATTGTATTGTAATGATTCCATCTAAGGGAAAGAGACAAATCAAATGAACTACATTTCATACTCTCCCGACCCCCACCATTAAAAAGATTATAATACAAGATATTCTGCTCGAGTGTACCTAATTTCAATTGACTGTAAAAAGTTAAAGGTTAAAGATATAATAAAACAGAAGGTGCCATCTGAAAGGAAAAGTCATCAATGATTTCAATTGCCATCAAAAGATGAGAAGAGGTTGGGTCATGAGCTTCCGTGTCAGTCATGGTGTCACCACAGGAATGCGTGCAGATCGTGCTCTGGTTTGCTGAATTAAAATGCATTGTTAGTGTACAAAGAAGATTCAGGCGAGTGTTTAACTCAGATGCACTGGCTCCTAAAAGCATAAAGAAATGGCACGACACATTTCTAACTACTGGAAGCATGTTAAAGAAGCATAGTGGGGCCGTAAAGTATCGAAAGTGACTGTGGAAGACGTTCAAGCAGCATTCGAAGTGGGCCATGGACCTATATTCTAGGTGGTCTACTAGTACAACACAAAGTTTCAGTATCAATTTCATGAAGCATTGTTGAATGTCATGAATTTACCTACAGAATAGAAGGCGTGAGAAATTAGGTACTTCTTTAATTTGGCCTAAATAATCTTATGTTTTGAGTTTGATTTTTTATATCCATATGGAGGCTATTAAAAATTGTTACTGTCATATAACACACTCCTTTTTTGATAGCACAATAGATTTGCCGATGGAGTATGAAAGTCCTTTTTTGACACGTATTTATACTATGAACTTTGAATTAGTTACAAAGTTTTCACGATTACATTCGAGGAAGATTATTAATGAAAAAATATACTGACAAGCCATGAGCATTATTTGTAGTTTTTTTTTAAATAGTCCTACACGATTCCCTAGATTTGGCATCTATTATTATTGTAATTACTCTTTTCTGTAGTAGGAATATAAGGGTACTGTTACTATTTGTGGAATTTCCCCAGAATATTATTCCAAAACGCATTACCGAGTGGAAGTATGCAAAGTATATTTGTTTTTAAGATACCGGTATTGATATTTACTCTCTCTTGCATAGCTCTAATAGCAAAACATGCTGAATTTAGTTTGAGGGTAATTTCTTTAATATGATTTTTCTAATTTAACACACAAGGTTGCCACCTGTAAACTTGTGAATTTCTCTGTCTCCTGCAGCAAACAGCATTTACTTAGCTATGAAACTTCGTTATCAGTAGTAGTGTTCCATCCTGGACACCAAGTATATATTAATTTTTTGCTCTGTTTCCGTAACAAGTAGTTAACATTAATTTTTCAAAGTGATTTGGATAGATAATTGTAAGCACATCAATTTTTTTTTTACCTGAATAATTTCTAGATTATAGTTACTGTGTAATAATTAATTCTTCTAACATAAACATTTTTGCAAACATACTAAACATAAAATTCATCACTTCATATTAGATTAAATCATTATTATGGGTTCTTCATCCCAAATACCGATACTTACTTACAAATGGCTTTTAGAGAATCCAAAGGTTCATTGCCGCCCTCGCATAAGCCTGTCATCGGTCCCTATCCTGAGTAAGATTAATCCAGTCCCTACCAACATATCTCACCTCCCTCAAATCCATTTTAATATTATCCTCCCGTCTAAGCCTCGGCCTTCCCAAAGGTCTTTTTCCCTCCAGCCTCCCAACTAACACTTTATATGCACTTCTGGATTCGTCCATACGTGCTACAAGCCCTGCACATCTCAAATGTCTGGATTTAATGTTCCTGATAATGTTAGGTTGAACAATACATAAATTATATTCCACAGAAATAGATTTCTAGCGACAAACTACAAGGATTTCGAGGAAAGAAAAAATCAGGAACATGATAAGGGAAAAAATGAAGCTGAAAGGATTCCTTGTAGAAGACATTAAAACAGCACAGTTAAGATGGTTTGGCCATATAAAAAGGCTGATGGAAGATAGATTACCGAAAAAGATTTATGAATGGATTCCGATGGAAAAAGGAGAGGAAGACCGAACTTAATCTGGACAGAGGGAACAGTTAGAACAATGAGTGAGAGAGGTTTAGAGGAGGGAGATTGGGAGAATAGAGATGAGTGGCAAGTGGCTATAAATTCTTGAAATGGGCATACAAAGATGTCAAAGACATTGTCAACCTGTGAAATAAATAAATAAATAAATAAATAAATAAATAAATAAATAAATGAATGAATGAATGAATGAATAAATAAATAAATAAATAAATAAATAAAGTTAGGTGAAGACTACAATGCGTGCAATTCTGCGTTGTGTAATAACTTTTTCCATTCTCCTGTAACCTTCATCCCTCTTAGCTCCGAATATTTTCCTAAGAACCTTATTCTCAAACACCTTTAACTTCATCCCAAATAAAATCCCATAATTTTTATACTAAAATTATACTACTTAATGTGCATAATTCCTAGATAAATTAGCTCCTAGATACAGAATATGTACAAAATCCGTCTAATGCTTTACGAGAAATTACTGGCCACAAACAGCATGCCCAAAACCACTTTTCTACCATTGAGGATGGCAAACATGTGTTACTTCCGCGAAAATCTCGAAACAGAAAGTAAAAAGAGATGTACTAAAAATATTTAAAATAGAAAACTCAGTAGCACATTGCCTTTATAAGCCTCCTTTGCATATTTTCCCTTTAAAAAGTTATTGGGAAGACTGAGTGCTATGCACTGTATCTATGTATCTGAACAATTATTATCAAGGGTCACATGACCAGCTTACTCTCAGTTTATCCTTGAGAGCGGATGTTGTGGAAGTGACGACATTGCTCGCCTCACTTTTCACTGCTGTAGAGAACTCGTCCAGGTCTCGTTTGACAAACTGGAGCACCTCGACAGACTGTAGGCACAAATAAAAAATGATTTTACTTAATTAAAAGTTTTTCCATTAACCATAGCATCTTCTAACCTGGTAAGCAATACGATTTTATGACAATTAATTACCCACGAAGGTTAGGTTGTCATATTCTCTCAAGCAAGTAAAAGAATCTTTTATATTCTGTATGTGACACGGAAAATCTAAGTAGGATTCTGAATAGGATGCTCTTTTTATGATGTTATCCCAGTCATCCCGTCAATATAACCAATAATTTCATTTTGTTGCATTGCCACACGGAAAGAATTTCAAATGTAATTCAAATTAACGCGTTTCAGAGAAACCAAAAACAATGTCTGAACACTCAGCATATACATACATATGAGCATATATGTCACAGGCCTAGTTATAAGTTACTTTGTTCATTGTTTAGTGTACTCCACGTTATTTTCTTTGAATTGTGTTTTAATTTTATTTTAGGCACGTGTGCAATAATTAACTGCATAAAACTACCTACAAATGACAGCATGTCTGTCTGTTCAAAGAAATATAATAATTCGCCATCCGTGGAACGGCTCTGTACAAACTTTTATATTATATTTTTTAACGAAATCCTGTTAAACATTTTGATTTTTTTTTTTAAATCACACTAGTCTAACAGCCCCTTTAGACAAAGTTGGAGAACTCTAAGCACAACCCGCTGCCGTCATCCAGCTGTAGCGAGCTTGAAACACTTGGACACGTGCTTGGACAATGCCCTAAAGGCGAGCTGCTGATCAATGCTAGACATCATCGTGTACGACATGCTTTGGCGACATCGTTAAAAACTTTAAATTGAGAGATTCATGAGGAAGTACATTGTGTATCATCAGATGATTCTTTTAGACGGGCAGACATTATTGCTATTAACGGACGCTTAAAATGGGCTCTTGTTCTTGATCCTACTATCCGTTTTGAAAGAAACCAAAATCAGGCCACCGAAGTTGATATTGAGAAGAAATCTATATACGAACCTTGTCTGCCTTATCTTTCTCAAAAGTACAACGTCCCTCTTAAACAATGGTCTGTCATTGGTTTGCTGTTTGGCAGTAGAGGTTCTATTACAAAATTCACATGGAATTATCTTGAGGAACTTCACATTCCTTTTGATTATGTAATGTTGTTGTTGTCTAGTGCCTTGCATCTGGCAATGAAGCCATTAGCAGTATGTATGATTATGTAATGTCTGTCCTTATAAATATTATCAAGGATTCCCTTCAAATATTACATCATCTCTATTTCAATTAATCCACTTATATTTGCCTTCAACAATTAACTTTCTTTTTTCTTTAATGTATCACATTACATTATATTGTACATGTTTATTGTATTCAGGACCCTTGTGGTCACTCAAATTATATATATATAAAATTCTTATTCCATCTATCTCTCCAAACCCAATCATCGAAATGTTAGGTAATTTTGTACTTGTATTTATTTATTATATTTGTATAATTGTAATTATTTTTACCATAGAATAAAGAAAATCTAAATATTCAGCTATAAAAGGAACCAGCTGAATCTCTTCACTTGTTTTCAAGATCCAAAGAAAAATGTGATATGGCTTCCTCCAAATTTTGTTAATTCAATCCATTGCAGCAGCTGTTCTCAGTTGTTTTTAATACTTCTTACAATTCTTTTAGAGTTATCACTTTATATATACAGAATATTTGAGCCAAGGTGTCCACTCACTGCTGGTGGCTGCGCGGCCTCTGCTTGCTATGTGGGTCACCTGTCTCCCACCAAATGGTGACCGTAATTTGCGGCTAAATAAAACTCATAATACTGAAATAAAAGGCTTATCTTATTGTAGTAATTGCTGGAAATGGTGAACTTCGGCATTAAAGCGTGCTTGACATTGCTTCAGCACATTCCCAGACACTTTCTCTAGTTCATTTGCACTTATGTGATGCAGTACATGTGTTTTGTACGGTTTTAACTTCAAAAATTTAGTGGCGTATTGAACTGAGGTTATTTGACACCCCTACTTCTTGGATTAATCTGCTCAAAGATTTCTGAGAGATTCGTTCTAATCGAAAACCTATTTCATCTAATGTTTCCTCAGTTAAGACCCATTTATTCACTTGATGCTTCTTATTTTGAACCGAACCTGTCTTGTTAAATTTATTTACGAGTCTGTATATTGTTTTATTTTTTCTTATTTGACACAGGACCATCAGGGACACGATGTCTCAATTTACAGCAACACGTTCTCCACGTATATTTCACGGAAGTTTTGCATATAAAAATGCGTGGTTCTATACTGTACATCACAATACAAACGTGTACAACAGAGAGACACTGAAAACTGACTTGAGAGCAATGGGAATCTGCCATACTAGTAAGAGGCATAACTCTGGAACTCGCATCATTCCTGCTCGCCAACTAGTTTTCATGGTAGTGGGGGGACATCTTTGCTCGAATGCTCTGTGTATGTTCTTTCTCTTTGTGTTTCCTCGATCATTATTAATTTTTTTTTAAATTTTTATAGGTTTTTATTTAGATGTTTGATTATGATTACTTTGTATGCTTTTTTTTCTGGCCATGTACAACATAATATTTTAATTCTGTTACCTATCTGACCAAACTGATGCTTACATTCTCGTTTGACAATTACACTTTTTTGACAGGTTAAAAAGCAGGAATTTGTTGTCTCTTCGACCAACTATGCTATCTAGCCGCTGAAGTTTATCTTTATGGAAGTATTGAAGAAAAAGTGTATAGAAAAAAATCCACATAAGTACTCTGAAACAGTAGCAGAAATATATCAAAATATTCTTTCTGTAACATGAGGAAAATGTATAGATGTCAGGGTCAGCATTTTCACTGCTATCTTTGAGGAATGTGAATAATTTTATTAAATAAAGCTATGTATTGTATTAATATTTTTAATGTAGTAAATTAGTGATAATGATGAGTAAGTGACTGTCAAAAGATTCTTGTATGACTGCCTTGTAGGCTGCATGAAGTAAGTTATTAGTGCAGACGTGAGCAGGTAGAAGTTCTGATTAATGGTACAGTTTTAAGTCAGGTATATAACATTACAACATTCTATGAAGGAGAAGGAACAAACTGACCTGTGACATATATATCCCATTTTTAGTAAAAAAAACAGTGGCCATGTCTCTATTTTGGCTAATACAGCAAAGAAAGGGGATTTTTTCTTCAGATAACACTAAGTTCTTCTTCTTCTTCTTCTTCTTCTTCAGGCTCTACAACTCTCAGATGAAAGTTCTGGCCTTCGCAACAACTTTCTTTCATTCCTTACGGCTTCCAACTATCTTTGTCCAGTTTTCCACCTTCATCAATTTCAAATCATTCAGGACATCATCCTCCCAACTATTTTTTGGTATTGGTTTCCATTTGTATATTTGTTTGACCAGTCTATTATTCTCCATTCTATTTATATGACCAAACCATCCTAATCTTAGCGATTTTATATGATTTATTATGTTATTATTCTTTATCAGCTCATTCAGTTCACTGTTGTATTTAATTCTCCATGTACCATCATTCATTTTAGTTGGACCAAAAATTTTTCTTAGTATTGCTCTTTCAAAAGTTAGTAGTCTGTGTTTGATGGAGTTTTTAAAGACCCATGTTTCCCTGGCATAAGTTACTACAGGTCTTATTGTAGTACAGTATAGCTTAAATTTGGACTGTTTAGATATCAATTTACTTCTAAATAACTGCAGGTTGGCATAGTATGCTTTGTTTCCCATTACAATTCTTTCTCTTATTTCTTCCTCATGGTGTTGTTGTTATTAACAGTTGATCCAAGATATTTGAAACTTGGAACTTGTTGAATCATTATATCATTTATTTTAAAATCTCCTAAAGTTTCTCTTTTTGTGCTGCATTTTAAGAATTTTGTTTTCTTCTCATTAATTATCAATCCAAATTTCATTGCCTGTTCTTTTAAATTGTTAAATGTTTCTATCAAAGCCGGTTTTGTTCTTGCAGTTATTATTATGTCATCAGCATAAGCTATACATTGCCTTAATTTTGTTGTAATGTTTCCCCTCATCTCCAGTTTCTTCAATATAAAGTCTATAACCAAACTAAATAATGTAGCTGAAAGCGGATCACCTTGTTTGACACAGTTTCGTATACTGAACTTTTCACTTATCTTATTGCTTACCTTTATTTTTGCCTCAGTGTTTCTTAATGTTAGGGCTATTAATCGTATCATTTTATTAGGTACTTCATAAAATTTTAAATACTCAATAATTCTATTTCTACATATTGCATCAAAAGCATTACTGAAGTCAATAAAGATGTACACTCATCTGTACTATGTCCAAGTTATCATGGAATGCACAGAATAAATAGGCTGGAGATGCTGACACATCTTCCTTACAGTCCAGATCTAGCCCTATCAGACTGTTAAATGTTTGGTCGCATAAATAACGTCATCAGAGGAATCAAATTCGATGATAAAGATCAAATAAAAACAAAAGTGCAATTCTGGTTACGACATCAGGATAAAAATGTCTTCTCTATAGGAATTAGAAAGCTTGCAAGTGATGATACAATGTGGGAGAAAATATACTGAAAAGTGACAAAAATTACAGCTTATCTAAAATAAATACATGCTGAGCTATTCTGATTTTTCTCTTTATTTATTGAATGACAGTGCATATAAAAATATTGATGTGTTTCCTTTAGTAATTTATGAGAACGTTATACAACACAATACAAAAAATGACAATGAATCTACTGCTATTACTGTCATGGAAACCTTGATATGAAAAGCCATGCTTAAATGATTATGCTGCTGTGGTACTAGAATGTACCAGGAACTGAAGTGAGATGTGAATATTTAATAAATACCTTATCCTTTGCTGCTTTGTACCACGAATCCCACCAACCTCCCCCTCTGTAACAGACAAATTAAACAAAAATAAACGCCCGTGTCGAACACTTCTACTAATTGCATTAAACATATGGTATTACCACTTCAAAGCAGTCACTGAAGCAATAATAGCAAACCGCATATTACAATCTGTAGTACAAACAAAATGTTTATAAACTGCTTTTCAAATATTTGATGAGCACTTTATTTGATTTGAAGTCTTTATATGGTGAAGTACACTGGGCTGCAAAAGAAATGCCAAAACGAAATTATATCGTTTTCCGAGGACTTTAGCAAACATGACGAGATGGAAAGCTATTTTCCTGAGATTAGTTTTTTAAAACAAGTTAATACGACTTTTATTACATGTTCACGTTATTATTTAATGTGAATTGATTTTAAATTATTCATATAGGCCTACTTTTATTTTACAACATTAATAGGAATACTACACGAAAATAGTGTAACTGCAGTTTATATGGTATACCACAGTCTTCCCTATTATCCATGGATCTGTTATTGTTACAATCAAAATAAATATCCAATTACGTTTCATATTGTTGTTGTTGTTTCGTCAACTGTCCGAAGGCAGGTTTGAACCTCATAAGTAACACCAATAAGGCATCAAGGCATCACTCATGATGCAACTAGGCCAGGAGATAATGGGGTAGGGTAGCCAGTTCCTTTCCCCCTCCAATGCATACATCGCTGATTAGCTACATATTCCACTAATCAGACTTCAGATGCATACATTGTTCTTCCTCTGACACATATTGTCAAGTGAGATGTACTGCCTAATAATAGATATAGGCTACATATCAGCCAGAAACTCAATCAGAGGCAATGTTTCATATTGTATTAACAAAAAAGAAACAATTTTATTTTGAATAACAATAAAAATATAAAATTTTATTATGAATACAGATACAGAAGTGAAAATTGAACCTAATTGAAACATTTAATTACATATTTCTCCTTTGTATTAAATAAAAACTCTTTAGAAAATTCAAGCCAGTTGAGATGTATTTATCATTATTTCATACATACAGCAAAGTCCTCATAACACGATAATAGCCTATTTCAAATCGATAGCGACTTTGACTCGGCATTTCTTTTGCAGTCCAGTGTCCGATTCAATTCTAAATCAGTGACACCAGTTGGATTGTTGATTGTTGGCAGTGTAGGAACATTCACTAAATATTTGATACTTTGTAACCGAACTGGATTAATTTGTGTAAACTGGTTGAAAATTGCAAACATCAATAACTTTATTTACACGATAACACAACAATGTACACAATCCTGTAGCAGCAACACACAAAAGTCTCTTAAAATGTCCGTCATAAAAATTTTTTTGTTTCAAAAGCCTAGGAAGTTTCACTTAAAAAGGAAAATCCAGTGGGTCCTATCCCATACAGGTCATAAAACGAAATGAAATTACAGATTAACTGCCAAAGAAGGAACAACAAACAACCGTAAAAAAATAAGAGACATCAATATCCTTGAAATGACACACAGTTTATTATTATGCATTTTACACGTTTTACAATGAATGAGTTCTTATCATGTGGGCCTACAATGATTAAATTTCCTGTTCATAATTTTATATATATTTATTTATATACCTACTGTAAACTGGGTTAAACTTGACCACTGTAAACTTGACCACTGGAGTAAATTTTACCACAAGAAAATATAAATCATGATATCAGATGTACTGAATATATTTTTAAAGTTCATTATTTTTTCTCTGTTTCTTAAGTGCTTAATAATTCTAGTTATGTACAATTAGAGCTGATATCATTATTTAAATCTTTCTTTTGTTTGTGGTCAAGTTTAACCCAGCGGCCAAGTTTACCCCAGTTCATGGTATGTCACCTGAAGTCTGATTAGTGTAATATATAACTAGTCAGTGATGTATGCAATGGAGGGGAAAGCAAATGGCTACCCAAGTCCATTATCTCTTGGCTTATTGCCTTGTGAGTGATGCCTTATTGGTGTCACTTTATGAGGTCTTCTGATAGTTGATTAAACAAGAACATAATATACAGTATATACAGAGTAAACAATAAGTAATACCATTAATTTCAGGTGGTTATTCTTTGAGATATTTTAAACGAAAACTTTTAATACAATTTTGCTCGTTTTTGCTTCCTTTTAGAGATAAAAATTGTTTCATATGAAACATTTCATGGCATGTTTTGGAAAAGCCATTGATTGAATTCTCAACATGCTGAGTCAATTTAAAAGAGCAGTGCAGAAATAACCACGTAAATAATTCCACTTTTCTGTCATAATAAAACCACAGTCTAGTATATGTAGGGAATATGCATATATAGATAGTTGCTAGCCACTAGGATCGCTACTATCGTCTCATCACAGACAATGTGAAATAGTACTGGCACAGTGTATTGTTCCTAGTACCCTCACAACTCAAGCTTCGTGACTGTATACCTATACTAGACTATACGGCAGTTCGGAAGGCTGCTATAAGTACCGTAGCATTTCTGGCATGTGACGTCACAAGCTTGTACAGCAGAACCAATCGGAATCAGTATGTAACAAGTACTTCCCAAGATCGTTTGTTCACGTGTGAGTGTTTCAGTACATTGAATAAGTGAAACTAACATTTACTCTGTGTGTGTGTAAGATAAATAAATGGAAGAAGAGACTGTAAAAAAACAAGTATTGCACAGGCAGGTGCGGAAAATATTGTTTAAGGTGTATAATTATTTTAAAAACGTTGACGAGCACAACATTGCCGGCCATCTTGATGCTGGCTGCAACGTTACCAACGTGCAAGAAACAACTGCAGAAGCATGTGGTGTTGGATTGAGAACCGTGCAAAGAATATTGTTAGTGAAGGAAACAGGGTTTGTTTGGTGTCATGCTTACAGTAATCAACGGCTAAGGTCATTATTGTCTTTTGATAATTTAAATTCTCTCCTGCACTATTTGCATCGCACGTGCTCGTGAAGTACGATGTGGCAATGTTGTACGCTGCCTTGCTCTCTCTATCTGTCTCTCTCGATGCAAACGCTAGCAGACTACCGCCTTCCGAATTGCCGTCGACTCTAGACTGTGATAAAACCCTGTCATTAAATCCCACATAATTCATTCTAATGCAAATAGAACAATGATTAATTTCATAATAAGATATAGAAGATATAGGCTTTGGTGGTCAGAATGAGCCTGATTGTAAATATTTGAAATTAATCTAGAAGTAATCAATCCATTATACACGTCGAAATGAATAGCAGTACCGGTAGGCATTTAGCACATGGGGAAGTGTATACAGACTCTTAGGACGCATGCACAGTAAAGGCATTTAGGTCGCTGGTAGCTGGAAAGAATAAGGGATTTCATTCTACCAGTTACCAGCAGGCTAACAGACTAGATAGCAATCAACCGAACAGTCTTCATCTTGCACATCTCCATTGCATAACGTTTAGGCATTCCTTCCAGCAAGGTAGCCAGTCAGGTTACCAGCTACCAGCTAGGCTTCGTCTTGTATGTACCCTAAGAGTGCATATATCTCAGCCTAAAACAGCAGCACAATTGCGTAGGGAATAGACAGTACTGAAAATATTTACTGTGCAGCCAAATAGATTTATCCTCCTTCTCCCTGGCCACTCTAGCTTCATTTACAAACAGATATTTATCAGTGAACTGTTCTATAATACACTATCTACAAAAAAGTAATTGGGCATTGTTTGCCCCTTTAGAACCTCGTGGTACCACCTCTTGTTGCTGTAACAGCAGCCACCCTGTCAGGCATGCTCTCCACTAGATTGTGTAGGATATCCACTGGAATGCGTCGCCATTCCTCTTGCAACATGGCACTCAGTTGGACAATGGAAGTTGGCTGCATCACCTGAGACCTCAATCCCCGGTCCAGTTCGTGCCAAAGGTGCTCAATGGGATTGAGATCAGACTATGTGCAGGCCAGTCCAACCGGTGAACATTACTGTCTGCATAACACTGCATAGTAGCCACCGGAAACATGGGGCCAACTTCCATTGTCCAACTGAGTACCATGTTGCAAGAGGAATGGCGACGCATTCCAGTGGATATCCTACTCAAACTAGTGGAGAGCATGCCTGACAAGGTGGCTGCTGTTATAGCTACAAGAAGTGGTATAACGAGGTTCTAAATGGGCAAAAACAGTGCCCAATTACTTTTTGGTCGAGTTCAGTAGTAGAATAGATCATAAGTTTCTTGAAGGTGAGTCATTCCACGTCAAATCGCATAAAATTATACAGATTTTGACCTTCATATTTCTGATTGCGTTTATATTTTTTTTACCAACTCTATGGGTCTAATAAACCAACAAGTGTATTTTTATTTCCTCCTAAGTCCACATGTTTTTAAAATATTACATATTAAATTTCGTTAAAAATGTCGCACAATGCAACATTTAAAGCATCATATTTCTGACGATATTGATGTTAAAAATTTTTTGAAAAATGCATTTAAAAGCTTAAAGTACTGTCTTTTATTAAATATTTACTAACTAATTTTAATATAATTATTACAAATATTTTTTTATAATTCAATTTTTAAAAGTTATATATCAATGTGAAATAGCCCTATTAAAAATCTAAGAAAATTCCTACTAGGTGCACTGAAGTATTCTTAATAATTCCAGAAAAAATCAGAATGGGATCTCCAATAGTTTAATGGAAATTTAATTACTTACGACACAATGTGTAGCGGTCGGTGCAGCAGCAGTGGACGGGAAGCGTTAAAGTGCGCTGGGAGGTTTATCAGCGCTGGATGATTAACTGAACGTTGCAACATTACATCCAGTACGGATCAAGGAAATGCTGCTAATTTACTTATTATGATATCTTCAAATATTTGTACACTATGCTTTTTAAACTTTTCTTTTCATTCACACTTTAAATTTTCATTCGCCTACCTTCTTTCTTGAAAGAAAATTGTTTTACTAAATCTTCAGTTTTTGACAACGGAAAGAAAGAATGTAATTTTAATGTACAAGTTATTGGTTTTAGATTGTGGTATCTGGCCTGCAAATTTTTCAGTGTGGTTTTTGTGCTTATTTAATGGACAAATTATAAATGACACGTTAGAAATATTTTTTGTGACCAATCAAACAGTTTTTTTTTTTTTTTGGTGTTGTTATAGGGTCTTGTATAGGCTGGCTCTCGTGGCAAGTCTTTTAACAGTTTCTCCAATGCCATCACATGGACCTTTACCATGCGACGTTGCAAAGAAGTGTCATTCAGCACTAATTCCATAATCGTCTTCGTGTAAGCAATTATTTTTAATTTTTTTTTTTTTGTATTGTGAACTTGATCCATTGGAAAAGTAGATGATTTTTTTTTCATATCGTTGAATTCTTGCTTTAAGAAATTGATTGCTTCGGATTGAAAAAAGTGAAAGGGATCGGTGTCATGTTTCATGGTTTCTGAGATGACAATACTTTTGTGACGAATTTCTGTATCTCCTTTGAAATATACTACGAAAGGATGTACCGTATTGTGGCTTGGCATATGTTCCAATGCACACCTTGTATTGAATCTTGTATTACAAATGAATAATTTTCAGAAAAGTCTGCAATAACTATGTAATTTTCAGGTTGTACATTTCTTTGCATTCTGTCAAAAATAAAATATGGCTGACTTTTGAAGGGATGACGATGCATCTTCTACATGAAAAACGTTACATGCTAGGGAGCCTTTTACTTTTTGAAACTTTTCACGGGGGTATCGTTTTTGTTGTAGCTTTCTTTTCTTGATAGGGGATTCTATTGACATCAAACTCATGTTTAATTCCTCAATATTAGTGATTTCTAGCACTGTATCCATAGAACTGCTAGAAGAAGAACTGGGATAATCACTTTCTTTGTCCGCACTTTCATTTGATTCATGTTTATTAATATCACAAGAACTACTGGCATCACATATAATTTCACCTGACCTATCCGGAAATTGATTGATTTTTACGGAACGAATCACATATTTGCACATTCAAAGACTCCTTTAAATTGAGCTTTATCAAGAAGTCGCGACTTACGCGTCTTAGTGTACTTCTCTTTTTAAAAGCGTGATTAGGAAGGTAAATGGATCTACGCGATCTTTACCATCACTCATGTTGTATACAAGTCACCTCACTCCGTGAAATTCAAACCCAAACTGATTATTTTTCTCTTCTATATTTTGTCTCCTGCCATCTGTTTACTGCATAAAGTTTACTGCCTTACCCAGCCTTGCTATCATCAAACACTTGGCTATATTACAGTATAAACATATAGCACTGTGAAGGGCTTCCCCTGTTAGCTGAGCTGACAATAATAAAATAACTTTACAATTTCATTTTTATTTTGAATATTCGGATAAGCTAATTACAATGTAATGAATTTTCACTTGGACCGTCTATGCTTATCTTGTGTATAAAGATAAGCATAGACGGTCCAAGTGAAAATTCATTACAAAATAACTTTAGATAAGATATTTACTGTTCCTTAAGGTATTAATCATTTGATGATTAGTATGGTGACATCAGATGCAACTTTCCATGGGCAGCCTTCTAGCCTATGACTGCAAGCAGTTCATTAGCTGGGCATCGCGAGTGCGCACATGCCTCCGGAAAATAAATTGTTACAAATGTATGGGTGCTGATCCCACATTTATAAATGCAGTAGTTTACAGACAATACATCAGCGAACAAGTCTATATATATTTTTTTTTCAGATTTTTAACTGGGCTATTTAATATAGTAATTTTGCTTTTAAAAAGAAATGATTAAAAAAAATTGGCCAAATTTTTAATTTATTTGTGATAGGCCTAAAGTAATAAAAAGTGTTGTGTTTAGTGTTTCAAATGCGCTAAACTGCAAATCTCAATTATATGTAGACACAGAGTTCCAAGTGAATTTATGTAACAGTGCGCGCATAATTTGCGTAATTTGAAATAGTCATAACTACACAAATAATTAATAATTGTGAAAATAAAACAATACGAGTCTCCTTATTTGATGTCTGGAATTCATTAAAAAAAATTCGACCATTTCCGAGAAGGTCGTGTTTTATTGCTGTGCGATTTGACGTGGAATGACTCAGATGACACTTTCTCATTATATGCATCATGTAACAATTAAGTTCTTTCCTATGTTTGATAATCTCATTTATAGTTCACTTTCTTGAACCATTACACAAAATACATCCATAAATGGAAACATTAATGAGCATCCAAATAGGTGGGTACACTTTCGCCATTTGATTGCATACAAAAGGAGTTTTATATATACGAGGTACAAGCCCAAAGCAATGTGGCTACCGGGAGACATACATCACTCCAACATTATAGGTTATCTGGTATACAGTACATTGCAAGGTGACCTGTAGAGCGACAAACGATGGGACAAGAGGGAAAGAAGACAACAACATGATGCATTGCTGTACGAAATTCTATGTCATAAAACATACCAATGAGAAAGGAAAACAACGTAAAACAGTTCAAATACCCAAAAATAATGTCATACAGGCCAACAGGAAGGAAAGAACCGGGAAGACCTAGGAAGAGGTGGAGATTAGATGAGGCCGCAACAGGTTACAAGGCCTAGTACATGAAAGGAAGAAGAAAATGTTACCGTACATACCTTTACACCTATGAATATAAATACTGTATTTAAATATAGTCTTTAGTCACTAATTTTTCTCAGGATAAGTAGAATAATTACAAACATGCACTTAAGCATGGATGTTTTAGAGCAGGTATTGAACTGGTGGCCCATGGACCGCATGAGATCCTTTTACATTTTCTTTTGTGGCCCTCCCGCATCCATGAAAAAACAAAAGATGAATCAGCAACAAGCAACATCTGAGCAATTAAAAAATATTTTTATGCTTAGTGATGGCAAAATTATGTGGCCCACAAGAGGAAGGCCTACAGTAACAACACGGGAAATGGCCCTTGGCACAAAGGAGTTTGACACACCTGTTCTAGAGGATACAGGGTGAATCAGAAGGAAAGCTACATGGTTTGAGGGGTGATAATATTGGTGATTCTGAACAAAAAAGTTTATATGAACATATATGTTCTGTTCTTTACGATTTCGGAGAAAACTAATGGAAAGAATGAGGAATATGAAAAGTGCAGGTGATAGTAAAACATTGTTACCTTATGTTCTGTTTAATTGTGACTTTTCTCTACGGAACATGTTCAAAAAGCCCACCGCCAACTTCAATGCACTTTGCAGCTCCTGTAGACAGCTGCTGTGTTGTTGATCTGAGCTGATTCAGACATTCCTTTACTTGAGCACAAGCAAGAAAAATGTGAGCGAGAAGTTTCCACTTTGCGTTTGTAGACTTTGCTCTTAAGTCAACTCCACGCACAGTAATCCAATGTAGTAAGGTCGGGTGACCTCGGTGGCCAAGAAATGACTCCACCGCGACCAATCCAACGCCCAGGATACGTTTCATTGAGCCTACTATAACCTAATGTCGTTTTGACTTTGTCCGCATATGAATGCTGATGAAGGACATGAGACTGCCATCCGTGATTTTCAAACAGCTGTATGTCAGATATTGTTAAGAGCAGGGCATATGTTCATATGAACTTTTTTGTTCAGAATCACCAATATTATCACCCCTCACACCATGTACCTTTCCTCCTGTCTCAACCTGTCTATGAAGGGCGGAAAAGGAGATATGGAAATGAAAGAACTCCACCAAATTGATATTCACTGATAATGATAATCTTTTTTGAGAGACATATTTTCCACTGTATTATATCTGAATCCATTATATATCTGTCTGTGATATATTGAGCTTTACTGTATTTCCAAAAAATAAAACATTTGACTTCATGAAGTGTATGGTTTTAGTAGATATAATCTGGCACAAGTTCATATAAAGTAGCGTATATTATATTTCTAATATTACTTTTCTATTTGGAATAATCTAAATGCACATTAAATTTGTTATTAGGATTGATGGGTTAAAAGACAGAATATAGATTAGATGTTGAAAACAGATGTCCACAGATATAGCCTTCATTTCTCACCAACGCACAGTGTGCAATTTTCCCAATCTAGGTGGACAAAAATCAAATTTTGACTTGTTTAGTTAGACATAAGTGAACATGAATTCATATTCCTTAACATTTGGAAAATGTTGTGAGGGATAAAATGTTGCGAGTGATAGCTGAGTGCATCCCACTGGCAGACGATTATGACGTCATGGCGCTTGTTTGCGAGTTCATACAGTCAGTGGTGGACTTGAACATAACACCAGTATACCTTACAATGATGTCTCAGCCAAGTAGAAGCGGTACTAAATGGAGGTCTTCGATTTTATCATTCAAAGATGAGTGGGAAGATTTCTTATTCATAGAAGTGGATGGTGTTGCAAAATGTTTAGAGTTCATAAGACTCTCGTTGACGATCTTGATAATGAATATAATGACGATCTTGATAATGAATATAATGATCTATCTTATCACTGTGAAGTACTTTGATATAATTACTTTTATGCATATGTCACTTCTAGTAGTGTGAAAGAGAAAGTCTCATGGACTTAACTCTGCCAAAATAAATGAATGAATGAATGAATAAATGAAGAAATAAATAAATGAATAAATAAATAAGTAAGTAAATAAATAAATACCGTAAATAAATAAATTCATGAGTAAATGAATGAATAAATGAAAAAGTAAATGAATTACTAAATAAATAAATAAATAAATAAATAAATTCATGAGTGAATGAATGAATAAATGAAAAACTAATGAATTACTAAATAAATAAATAAATTCATGAGTGAATGAATGAATAAATGAAAAAGTAAATGAATTACTAAATAAATAAATAAATAAATAAATAAGTAAATAAATACAATTATCACATTAAGTAGAGGATCACAACAATATGGATAATAGGCCTGCTTTAATAAAATTACATTCAACTGAAATGTACAGTTACCCTTAAAAAGAATGAGACGATTCTTGGTTGTCGGAAGTTAAAGTTCTACAGCGCGGTTCACTCAATATCGACGTATAACGATAAGTACAATGAAAAATAGAACAAGAATTGTTACAAGGACCACAAGGACAAGGACCAGAATAAGGATCACGAAGAAGACAAACATTTAAGGCCACTATTTCACAACATAGCTCAGGTAACAAAATATCATTGCTTCTCTGTACCGAATGGCAAATGCCTGCTATCGGATCTACATTCTGGACTGCGGCTCTCACTGTCTTGTCTCGGTAGCTCATATAGTAGCGTGTCGGTTCCACCGTATAACCGAGACGTTTCGTGTTCGATCCCAGGAAAAACTCTTTTTTTTTATTGAGGTGTAATTAATTTGTTCAGAGTTCCTCGAATGTATAATTTGTCGAAAAATACGGAATAATTTATGCCCAATTTTTTGGTCTACAAGTGGGCTGAACCTAGTCAAAAAATAAATAAATCTTACTTGGAAGTTAAAAGTATTCTTCCCGAAACAAAAATCATAAAAAACAAAAAGAGACCCGTTAACTTAAAATCTTGTCCACATACCATCATACATTTCTCCAATCGAAATCCACTCGATTGGTAGCGAAGGCAAGATGGTTGACAGCTTGTGCTTCCCCCAATATTTCCATTTGCGCAGCCCTCCGGCTCCTAATACCACGGTTCCTCAACCTGCTGATCACAATCTATGAAGAACCGGGAAAGTTAGATGCTGCTCTTATTTCGTTAGCAGTCCGAAAGGGGTCCAGTCGAAATGTCTCGAATAAGAGAGCATCCTCTTCCAATGAAGAAATCCGCGGACGCCCAGGAATAGGGCGATTTTCGACCTCCCCTGAATTTTGTAACGATGAACCCCCTCGCGGCTGTACTTCCAGGAACACCGACCAAACGGCCAGCAGATCTAGCCCCATATCCAGCCTCAACTAGAGCTATAACTCGCTGTCTCATGTCACGTCGGTTCGCCATTACGATGAGAAATGAGGGATGACGATAATACTTTAGTGTAGACAATGACTATTTAGCGTGATATAGAATTATTGAAACAAGGGGCATCTTGCACAGCGTGATATAGAATTATTGAAACAAGGGGCATCTTGCACAGTAAGAGTTAATAAATCAACCCTAAATTAAATATTTAAATAACATGATATAACAGAAGTCCAATTATTGTTGCGAAACTAATCAAATTAAATCTAATTACATTAAGTAAACAAATCCCAAATTATGACACCACCTTGCTACAGCTAAATTCTAGGTTATTAACATAAGCATTGAATAGGTCCGTGCTTATGCGTTGGACGACAAAACCAAACATCGAAAGTTCGAATCTTGCAGCGGAATGTAATTTCTTGCTTTTTATAATGTAAATCAGACTTCTAACTACAATCATTCATATTTCTTATATTATTTATTAATATTTATAGATAACATTGAATTTGTAAAGAAAAGACTTTAGAAATCTCATATGGAATTTGTGATTTGTAGTGACATAAACATAGATTATCTCTCGGAACTTTTCCGTAAAAGTAAATTAAATTCACTCCTTTAAACTGGAACCTTAGTCGTAGACTCATTTTTCCACCAGCATAGAAGCTGAAGTAGCACAGCCATTGATAAAAGTTTTGTACACAGAATTACACTGAATTCCTATTCGATAGAACCTATAATCAATGGCTTGTCTGAACATGATAAAAAAATCCTAAGTGTTTCCAATGTCACTGAACAATTTCAAAACATTAATTTAAAAACTAAAAAAGGGTCGTAAATGCTGTATCTAGTGACTATTTACATTTATGTCTACAAAATGAATCTTGGAAAAACGTGTATGATACTGGTACTACTGATATATGCAGTGTATATTTCACTTTAATTTCAGAATCACTTTAGTGGATGTTCTCCACTCAATGTTGTGAAAAAATCCAAAAGTAAAAACATGTAGATAATGCAGGGACTTAAAAATCTCATGTATTAAAAAGAAGAATCTATATGTATTGAGTAGCAATGTAATGATCCCCATGTTCTTAAATACTACAAGAAGTACGGTGTAATTTATCAAAAATTATGAAAGAGGGAAATAGAATACATTTGAATAGAAAAGTACAACATTCAGATAATGCAATTAAAGCTATTCGGAATATTATTAAAATTAAACTTGTAGATATTCTAAGAAAGAAAATATTTTTTCATTAAAAGCAGTGATTATAAACTAGAGGATCCCAAATCTACTGCAAATTCTTTTAATGTCTTATAGTCTTATAGTCCTGGTGTTGTGGAAGAGAAGGCCTGATGGCCTTAACTACACCAGAATAAATAAATAAATAAATAAATAAAAATATAGTATATAGAACAGAAATATTATTGACAACTTAAACATTCAGGATATTGCAAAAGATACTGCAATTGGTTACTTAACAGATTCATTTAATAATTAGTATTAATATATGTAATTAGTCAATAACTGCAACAGTGCTTTTTCATTCAATCATAATATGAATAAAATTGAATGCACATTAAATTAGACACTAATGCAAACACCTAGATAAAATAGTTAAAATCAACTGAAGGGATGAGAATGAAATAATCCAAAGCCACACTTTTAACAAAAATTGCTTTGTGCGAGTGCATTTCTTACGCATATGGGAAAACTACTAATAAAATATTGTAATAACTACTCAACAAATGACATAGCCTAAGGACTCTAAACCTTTGTAAAAGTTTAGTCTGTGTGGCTTAGGAATATTTTTTAATTTCATTTTGTTAGTTTTTAATATATAAGCATTTACATTGTATGTGTGTGTATGTATAAATGCATTCATTAGATTAACGTTTACAATATTATAAGTTGTAATTTTGTATTGTCTGTTATCATTAACACTTAATCTGAGGAATTTGTAAAACTCTATTTCAACGTTATTTAGCTATTTAAAAGTTATTTAGACAAAAAAAAATCGTTGTGTAGACTAGGAATCGAACTCGCACTCTTCTACACGAGACGCAGAAATCTTAGCGTCTGAGCTATTGAAACGACACGAAAGCTTTCCTTTCTGTGCGGAGTGTCGATCTAGTCATGAAGGTCCATTGTCTATTTAACTACACGATTTATGTATATATTTATCTTTTAGTTACGTAATATTATCATATTTTTTGCAGTTTTTGAAGTGAATTTCGGAACGATGCTAGTAACAAACCAAATAGCCTGAATTTAAGCAACTCAATATTCGTTATCTTGTGTATCAGTGCTCAGGTCTCTGATCATGCGCAGTGTCTTACATCTGAGACGAATATTCAATCGTCTCATCCTTTTCTAGGGAAACTGTACATTAAGTTCAAATTTATTATTGTCACTGCTGCCTTGAGTTGATCTAATTGTACGGCATGTTGTTCACCTCTGATTTCAGCATAGTCCTTACTGGGATACAACGTATAATGTCTTTTAAGATTGGATCGTTTTAACTGGTTCAGAGTGTTCGAAAAATGCAAATCCCGGTAAAATCGAAAACGGTGGAGATTGGTATAAGCCCTTTACCCATAATATTGCAGATATATTAATAATTTTGGTAGGGCGTGTTTTAATATCTATTAGTAGTAAGTCGCTAAAATTTCAATTCAATATGTGCTATAAGAAAACGATAATTTTACTGAAAACTCTTGGATACCGCCAATGATTACCAGTGAGTCAGCTTTCAGGCTGAGTTACCATATTTCTATGCAGATAGCTAAGACTAAAATAGTTTAAAAATAATCATATTTGAGAATGGAACGTTTGCTTAACACAGTTCACAACGTGTCTGATTACTGCAGAGGCAGCCTATACGCCACTCATGCTACATCCAACCGTCAGGAGCAAGAGTACGTTCGTACGGGCAAAGCTTGCACGGGTCTGGTTTATAACTAAGGCCTATAAGGTGACCAACATGCTAACGTGGTGACGACATTTGTTAACCAAGATATCTTCTTCCGAAACATCAGCTTCTGTATTCAAATCATGTTCAATAAGTATCGAAAATTGTATGAAAAAAAGGAATATGGGAGGGGGGGGGGGAATTGTATTCAGTACGGCAAACGTATTCAAATTTAAGGCTGGTTCACAATAAACCGGGAATGGAAACGACAACGAGAACGAGAACGGAAATAATGTTAAAATAAATGTATTTAAATGTGAGCATTCACAATATTTATTTTAACATTATTTCTGTTCTCGTCGTTTCCGTTCCCGGTTTACTGTGAACCAGCCTTGATTTGAATACTCCATGAAAACGTAGTAACATGTGCTCGCTCTTGGTGAAACAAATGACATACGCGTTTTCATGCAACTCACTCCGTATTGAATAGATCCGATCCCACTTTTTAGGTGTATCGACCTTGAATGTTATGTTTTATTTAACGACGCTCGCAACTGCAGAGGTTAGCAGCGTCGCCGGATGTGCCGGAATTTTGTCCCGCAGGAGTTCTTTTACATGCCAGTAAATCTACTGACATGAGCCTGTCGCATTTAAGCACACTTAAATTTAAATGCCATCGATCTGGCTCGGGATCGAACCCGCAACCTTGGGCATAGAAGGCCAGCGCTATACCAACTCGCCAACCAGGTCGACTCGACCTTGAGACTCAGATCGTTTTGAATCCCCGTTTTCATTAAGATTTCAATACGGTAAGCGTATTCAAATCCATATGAATACTCCATGAAAATTTAGTAACTGTGAAGTTCAGGATTTTTATACCATTTTAAAAAAGCTACTGTAGAAATTACATTATTAAGAAACGTTGAATATATGCATGTGTATATACACTCCTACGTACATATTCGCACTATGCTGTAGGGTTTGTTCTTCTACTCCCGTAAAGTACTTTTATGGCCCGACAGAAACAATAGAAATAGGCCTAACTTCATAACACTGCATTTGAATGAGGTTATTTACCGGTTTATGATGAAAACATTCAACCATTTGCGTAATGCAATTAACTGATTCAGAAACAGGCCTAACTTTGAACATAATTTATTCTTAACCAACAGTTACAAAATCTGAAACTTCCAAACCTGTACTAAACGCGCTGGCATTAGAAGCTGTGAACAATAGATACCCACCAGAAGAATGGTTACATATCTACACAGATGGGTCTACTATCGATAATAACTCAGGATCAGGAATTACGTGTGCGTTATTCTCATTTTATCAACCAGCAGGACATCATACAACAAATTTTGATGCGGAAATAATGGCTATTCATATCTCACTCCAACACCTACTATACAGAATAGATAAATTTCAAAATGCTGTCATTCTCTCTGATTCTAAAGCAGCATTATATGCAATAAATTCATATAAAATGATGTCAATCCAAATTAAAGAATGTCACAAAATGATCCAACAACTTCAAAAACTACAGAAAAGAATTCAATTGCAATGGATACCTGCACATTGCGGAATTGCTGGAAATGAAACTGCTGACTTTCTTGCCAAAAAAGGATCCAATTTAATTCAGAATACAAATACAAGCCTACCTTTTACAGCCATCAAAAGACTAATTAAAAATAAATATAAAATCAAGCAAAACCAAGCACTATGTACCAAAGCCAAAGATAAAAAATGGAGCATTTTAATAAAAAAAAAACAGAAATTATTCCAGAAATCCCACGTAAATCTGCAGTAGCAAAATTCAGACTGCTTACAGAACACGATTATTTGGCCAAACACTTGAATAAAATAGGAATTTACACAAATCCAAATTGCCCTCTATGCAACAAAGAAGAAGAAATGACTGAAGATCATCTCATAACCTGTGAAGTTCTACCTGATGGATCCACCACAGAGAAATATTGGAGAGCAAGAACGCTAATGGCTTCGTTGCCAAAGCCCGGCATTAGATAACAACAACATTTATTCTTAACCAGTTGCTTCAACAACTAATTTTTTACAGTATGGTATAGCTCGCGCAAGGAACGATTACCGAAAAACAGTGGTGGCGCTACTGTCTGTTTTGACGTGTGTATGTAGGGACGCCGAGGGAGCGAGAGGTGGAGGACGATGGAAGTACTGTCTCTTCCAAGAAGATGAATAGATGGGGACATCGCCTGTGGAAATGAAGAGCGTAGCAAGAGAAAAATTCGAGCGCAACATTATATTTACGAATAAAAGAATGATATCTGCGAGGGGAACGCTCCATCACTACATAATAAAATAAACGCACTTTGAACAAGACACGTATTCACATGCAGTGGAACTGAAACTAAAACCGTAATGTAACAATCACAATTCAAGACTGATTCTATCGATGTTGTTTCTCATCCGACTGTACTCTTGAATATCATTCAAGTTATCTCGTGACCTTTCCTGTCGTCCGCTCTTCCTTATCGAATTGTTTCGTTCGCATTCTTATCGTCGTTACTCCCTACCTGCGAGACCTAACAAGCTTTTCACGGAGTGAATACAAAATCACTGATGTTACCTGTACATTTGTTATGTTTTTTCTTATTATACGAATCACTGATGGTCTAAAATACTAATTTCAAGTGATGGAAATATATACGATTTTCGTACCTCAGACAAAAAAAAAAGTAAAGAAAGAAATAAATACGTAAATAAAAAATAAAAAAAAAAGCCGTTTGACACAATTCGTTCACCTACAATGTGTTTCACACCAATAATAACAAAATAATAGGCTATACGATCAATTATAAAGCAATATGGTTACCATGTATCCGAGGTTTGCAGGTTCGATCCTAGCTAAGGACAATAAAATTCCTTAGCATGGCTTCTCTTGTAAATGTAATGAAGGCGGGAAAGTGGGAGTCCGATGTTTTAGATTTACAACATGTAAAAGGACCTTTTTCCTGTTAGAGGGCTTCAGACAAAATTTGCCATTTCTCGCTTAAGCTGAATTTAAACTCAGAGTAATTTCTTCAGTTGAAATCATCATTAAAATAAATTATATAGGGGTGACGGAGCTTTGTGCATACCCTGTATAATACAGGAATGTGATGCCTTAGACCAGTGGTTCCCAAACTTTCTGAAGGCACGACACACTTTTTGGTGAGACTTCTGTTTGCGCCCCCCCCCCCCCACTATCATTGATTCTTGACCTCATTCGCAAAATACACCTCCCTGTAAAATTTAAATCAACTATAAGTTTACTCAAAATCAGTGGATATCACCCAAACTAACGAATTTAAGCAACAGCTTTTTTTAGTATTTTGCGGAAGAAATTCAAACAATTACGAGTCACAGATTGAATCCGTATTTAGGCGGTTGCGTTCAAGTGGCTGAAAAAAAAAACACACACATACACCACCCCCTCTCTCTCCCTCCCTCCCTCCCTCCCTCCCGCGCGCGAAAAATAATTGAAACATATCTACTGATCGAATGTTGAAACCACACTTTTTTTTTTTCGCACAGCATTGACCAGTTCTGCATCGAAAGAATAACTTACCTCGAGTTTGCAAAAGAAACTTGATAACATTTGCAACCTTGTATTTATGCAAAATAAATTTCTTGTCTATGATTGCCATCAAAACAAATGCGAGAAATTTCCTTGAACTTGAAATTGATATCACTGTGTGTACAAGGGCGCCCGCAGGGGGTAGCCAGTGGTAGCAATTGCTACCACTGAGATTTTTATTTTTACGCGTTTTTTAAATTTTTCTTTACGTATTCGACATGTGTTTTCTCAAACTCTCGGCAAACAATTAAACAAAAACGAGTGCCTTAAACTATGAATGCGTGCATATGGTAATTTAGATTTCAGAACTGGCTACTTTTCATGTTAAATTTTCTCTCTCGTCCATCCCTTTCCTCTAATTTTCTAACCATGTTGGTATCATTGAGATTGGATTTTGCGGGCGCCCTTATGTGTGTATCGAAGAATTAGTCAAGATTTCAGAAGCTGTTTTCTGGGCGTGGGGGGGGGGGCACATTTATCGCATTAATTATTTTTTACTTTATAACTACTGAAACATTATTTTATTTTTATGTTAAACGTTTATTTTTGTGTTTCTAAGTACAGAATTAATGTAGGCTATATTAATAGTGCGAAATAAGTCTATATTTATTTTGTAAATCATCTTGCGGCCTCCCTCAGCTCTTTACACGACCCCCACTTTAGGAATCACTACATTAGATATTATGTAGCACATTGATGAAAATAGTAAAATTATTATCAACTCTGACGTCACTCAGTTACCCGTAGAATTGCACAGAAAATGTTTTTATAAACGGTGATAGGCCTATCATTTGTAACACGATAAAATAACTGAATTGTTGTTAAATGCATGAAACATACATTGAGAAAGTATGTATCACCTTCGTGACAATATATTTTATACGAGGAAAGCAAACAGTGAAGTTTGTTTAATATATAATTTATTCATCGATTTACTGTAAGTCCACACACCAAAGAAGGAGGGCTTAAGAAGTCAAGTCTGAGTGCAGATGACTGAGAAGAAGAAGAGTGTTTGATGTTAGATCTTAAAACTGAGGATAAGCAAAACACAAACAGAAGAAGTTAAGGCGAAATGATCTAAAATCTGACGAAATTGTGTTCTATAGCCTAATGAAAGAGTGTGTGCAATTTACTTGCACCTGCCATTTACTACATCCATACAAATCAGACATGACTTGGAGCATTCAAGTTACAAGTTTCATGTCTTGTTGCAGGTCAGATGCATTATCCTGAGCCTCTTTCAAATCATCTCCTGAAAAATCGAGACAGATTCTGTCACGCTGCTTTTAAGCGTACCTTACCGTGGTTTAATTGCCTCCCGTTATAGACCAGTATCCAGTTTTTTATTGATTTATTTTACGACGCTTTATCAACTGCGATAATTAAAACTGTTGACTAAGGTGCACAGTAAGCCTACGTAAGAAAATTGCCTACGCAGGTCTGTATTCTTACTTACTTACTGGCTTTTAAGGAACCGGAGATTCATTGCCGCACTCACATAAGCCCGCGATTGGTCCCTATCCTGAGCAAGATTAATCCAGTCTCTACCATCATATCCTACCTCCCTCAAATCCATTTTAATATTATCTTCCCATCTACGTCTCGGCCTCCCCAAAGGTCTTTTGCCCTCCGGCCTCCCAACTAACACACTATATGAATTTTTGGATTCGCCCATACGTGCTACATGTCCTGCCCATCTCAAACGTCTGGATTTTATGGTCCTAATTATGTCAGGTGAAGTACACAATGCGTGCAGCTCTGTGTTGTGTAACTTTCTCCATTCTCCTGTAACTTCATCCCTCTTTTTAGCCCCAAATATTTTCCTAAGAACCTTAATCTATGTTCCTCTCTCAAAGTGAGAGTCCAAGTTTCACAACCATACAGAACAACCGGTAATATAACTGTTTTATAAATTCTAACTTTCAGATTTTTTTGACAGAAGACTACATGACAAAAGCTTCTCAATAACAGGCATTTCCCATATTTATTCTGCGTTTAATTTCCTCCCGAGTGCCATTTATGTTTGTTACTGTTGCTCCAAGATATTTGAATTTTTCCACCTCTTCGAAGGATAAATCTCCAATTTTTATAGTTCTATTTCGTACTATATTCTGGTCACGAGACATAATCATATTCTTAGTCTAGGTCTGTATTCTAGCAAGAATTAATCAGTGTTCTTTATCCATTCTTGCAATATGATGTGTAGGCCTACAATTAATTATGCTTACATTCACACATTTTATCAACAATGAATGTGATTTCTGTCTCCCATGGAATTTAATAATTTTATTTCAATATTGAACTAGCCTATCTCGTTTCCGAGTATTCCGAATAATCTATTTTCGAAGCCATATAGGCCTATTTGGGTTGAAAATTACAGATGTGTTGTACACCTACTTTAAGTTTTGCAATTTAAACTTGGTTATACTTGAAAATATGTTTTATCTGTTGAAATTTAATTATCTTGGTCTGAAGGTCTCTCATCTTTGTATGGTTGGCTCCGCCGATAAGTGAAAAAGGCTATCTGTCGTCAAGCACGAATCCAGGAACTTTATTTGGGAGAGGTGTCAAAATAAGGCTGTTTTAAAGTAAAGAAGAATATTGTTAAATTTTATATTTATCTTGCAGGTCGCAGCAACGGATTTCGATTTGAGGGGAGGGGGTATCTGCCTGTTGCGTTATCTGTTAAAATCTTGCTTCTTTTGAGTAACTGTCACAAAATTGGGTCTCCAAAATTGTTACTCTTTTAGATATTGCAAAGAAAAACATGGTAATATAATCTTGTTATTGTAAGTTACCTTCTACATTAGGCCTAGATACGAATATCTTATCACGTTACAGTATATCGAAAACAAGCACGCTAGCTAGTCACAAATTTAGTAGGCCTATGTGTCGTTGACACGAATATGTTTCGAAACAATTACGTGTGATATGGAATATATAAAATCTATTTTACATGAATTCTTTATGAATATTTTAGATGTGCCTACAATAACTTATGATGCTTATCAGATCTGAAGTTGACATCATTACCAAGCACAAAGAACAGGCTAAACTTGTTTGCTATCAACCTGCTTAACTCAAATGTTCAGATAGCGTTGAAATAATTTACACATAGCTCGTATTAAAGAATTAGATTTAGAATTTTGTCAGATAAAAAATCATTATGTAGCTTTAACACCTTTATCTCAACACATATGTTGTCATCTACAAATTTTTAATCAGGTGTAAAATACATAATGCCCATAAATATTAACAGTTTTGCATGTTTATAGCGATTATACGCATAACCTCATAATCAAAATCCCACAAAATGTTTTTATCCTATAAAGAATACACAAATTAAAAAGATTTTGAGGCTAGATTACAAATGTTTATATTTATTATTTTGACCCTGTTTGTTTACCTTTCTTCAGCCATGGCTGAGTTGTGACACTTAAAATACTGTCAATTGCAGTTCTTCACTGTGTTGGCACTGAGGTACACAATAATTTAACTTTTTTTTTTCTCACAAAAATTGTATCGCAACCTTTAACTTACTATTGTTTACCACTTATAACACCATGATTTTTGTTAATGTTACGTATATTGACAATATTCGTGTTTCTTGCTTACACGTACTTTAGTTTTGTACCCAGTGGCTGCGCTGATGTATTTCGCATGGTTCCATCTATCGAGCATCGGAACAAGTTTACTAGAGCGTGGAATGTACCGCCATCTGACAGATGTTTTACATACTATTTGTAACATTCGTTCCATCGTTTATAAAATTATTGTTTTCCGAGGGGTTTTTTCCCCAGGTAATCCAATTTATTTACTTCATTTATTTTGCTAATAATAATTGTAACATAAAATATAATAAAACAAAAAAAAAAACTTTAGCTCACCCCTGAAAGAGTAGGACTCGTGTTCAGGGGCGGATCCCTGAATTTAAATTAAGAAGTATATAATACAATTTGTCTTATGTCTACTACGCAATAAGAATATATGAATTTAAATTTACAATTTTTCATTATTTATAAAATCCATACACAACTTTTTAAATTGAATACTAGAACTATTAGAATTGACAAGATCAGGCTATTTAAATATAAATTTGTTATATATTTTTGGGCTTAAATTACTACTATGATTAAATAACGTAGCAGTGTTTCATTTTGTTCAAACAATCTTATAGAATTCATACCTTTTGTTTCACAACTATGAGAATACAATTCAAAATTATTTTTTTGTATGAATTTTATTAATACAATATAATAAATTTGTCTTATTTTAAGAACATTGAAGTCTAAAAACAATTTTTGAGATGGAAAATCGATAGGTTTATGAAGACATATTTTAATTATTTTCTTCTGTAATAAATAAAGTGGATTAAAATGGGTTTTAAATAAGCTATCCCATCCTATAATTCCATACATAATTACCGATTGAAATAAAGTTAAGTATAGTGTGCGTAATAAACTTATTGACAAGTAATTCCTACATAAATCAAAATAATATATTATTTTACATAATTTATTACAAAGGTAATTAATGTGTTGGTTTCATTTTAAATGATTGTCGAAAATTATGCCTAAATATTTAACTTCAGAGGACTCCTTAATAATTGGACATTTACATTGTATAAGTCAACAATTAGAGTTATGTAATTTAACACTTAAAATAGTTGTAGGAGGTTTGTTACATTTTTCAGATAATGAGAATGGAATAATTAAGGTTTTTATTTTCATTGATAATTTATGTCAAAACATTTATTTTGTTAATTTAAGTCCATTATTTGAATTATTATATGTTTCTTACCAGGTTTGTCCATCAGAAAGTAATACTGTGTCATCTGCATAAGAATAATGAACACCATTGTATTGTTGTAAATCAATTTTTAGTAAGTCATTAATATATATTAAAATAAAATAGGGCCTAGAACAGTGTCTTGGGGAACACCTATATTAATGCAAATCTTCAAGCTCATTTCGTTAAATACCATCTCCTTAACACCAATCCCGCCGATGTTAGACAATCTTGCAGTTGATACAGCGTCGGTATATACAGCAGAATCTATATTATCCGTTGTAATGAAGGGGATGGACTTAACGGTTAATCGAAAAAATCGGATAATCCGTATCATGAAAGATTTTGTAGTTTCCTCCATGGTCTTGTATTTAACTCGCTATTTAGTGGATCAGAAGTTCACTAATTTAAGTCTGGTTGTAAACTACGGGTTTTTAAGGGACAAGGAAGCCCTTTGTAATGACTATCTCTGGAAAGATACGAATAAAGGTCGTCTCATGTTGTAGATTTACATACTTTTTTTACACTTTATTCATTTCAATCGCGCAGTTGTAACTCCAATCTCGTATTCTGATGCGAGATGAGCCACAGTTCCTCTTTCTCAAACCATTCAATTATTTCCATTTTTTTTTTTCGATACTTAGCACAACACGTTTCCTGTTAATACCCGTGGAAGACATTTGATATACAAGTTATTTTATAGAATGGTAATTCGAACAGTAGACAATGCTATGTAACGATAAAGGCTTTTAATAACACTCTCTAGCAAAAACATATGTAGAACCTACTAATATGATGTACAAAACAGTACTTCATATAAGTTATTTATTTCTGAAGAAAATAAATAGACAGTCGGATAATCCCCCAATCGGTTAATCGGGTGACGGATAATCGGGGTTCTACTGTAATGAATTCAAATGTTATGCAATAATTCCGAAATAACAGGCCTACATAGATCTGTGGGCTGGATTTTCATACTTGTATGTCGTCTGGGCGAAGGTTGTAAGGGACTGTATAGAGTTACACCACAGTCTAGTATATACAGCCACGAAGCTCAATACGTAGTAAATATGCATCCATAGATAGTTGCTAACCACTAGGATCTCTAATGTCGCCTCATTACAGATAATATGAAATAGTACCGGCACAGTCTGTTATTCTTCGCACCCTCACAACTCAAGCTTCGTGACTGTATATACTAGACTGTGGTTTATACGTTGTTGAGATAGAAAAATTTTACATACGACCCGAGAGCGAAACTGATAATTTTAATACACTAAATGTGTCAAATAGGAAATTGAGTGAAACTAGCGCTGAGGTAGTTCCGGTGATTTTGGAAGTGAAAATGGTTGAATTTATGTGTTTTTTTGTGGAACTTGATTAAAAAAATTAAAGATTTTGTAGGGTAAGGTTACGAGACGTCCCTGTTTCCCAGGGAAAGACCTCGAATTTTGCTTTTTATCCCTGGACAAAATTCATCCCCGGAATTTTCCCGGATTTTCAGTGTTAATTATTAACCCTCCGGCTGGCGCGGCGACGCAAGGTGTGCGCCATGTCGTGATTTTCCGGTTGTGTGTGGAGAGGATAAGTTCCTATTTCTTCTGCGTGCGCCTATTCCTCCATTCGAGTGTTCGCTTTGTATTAAAATATAGTAATAATAAAATGTATAAGAACGCTCTTAAAAATATTCAGTTAACATTATAGAAAAGGCCGTTTTTAATGAAAAATTGTGTGGCGCACAGTGTACTCCGCGCGCCTGGTCGTGTTAACAGGAAAGACGCATCCTCCGAAGGGTTAATATGGTTTAATGATTGCTGCGATAAATTTTGCTAATGCAACATTGCCGTCTTTTCATGATGCTATAATCAAAACTGAAGGTGAGGACGTAACTACACTCGAGTCTTACGTTGTTATCGAAGTAAATAAAAGGAACGAACTCCGGGAGAGAAGATAAATTTATTCCATCATCTATTAAGCAACTTTTGGTCATTTTTAGAAGTGGCCTTTATTTCACAACAGAATTCTCAATGTCTCTTATGAATTTTATAAAAGTGCTGTTGAATAGGGCTGGGAACGGAGCGGTTTGGTTCGGAGCAGTTATTGTGACGTCATTACTCGGTTGAACCGAGTACAGTACCGAGTATAAATTTGTGGCGGCATATTTAAAATTTAGATAGATTGAGTCGATTTTAGAACGTACTTTGAAAGTGAAACCAAGCGTGTTTTAAAAGCGTTGTAGTAAAGCGCTTTCGCTTTGCCAATTGACGAGAAAAAAGTGCTTCTCTTCATTGCAAAATGGCAGTTGCAAAATTAATTTGCGTGATTACAACTATTTGCGGAGTTATTTTGTATGAAAGGACTATTTAACTTTCAGTGTTGTTATATATGACAGACGAAATAAAATTGATAAAATAATTCATAATACTAACAGCTAATAAATTAACATGTGATGTAAACGTTAAACGCTGCAGCTAATTAAAAAAGAAGATAGAAAGAAACGAGCTCCATGAAGCGCTGCCTAAAACACTTAAAAATAACACACAGAAGTATTTACTATTACGGAAAGTGGATAAAATAATCAATAAAACGTGAAATCTTAAACTGAAGAACATAATGTTTATTTATTTTATAACATTACTAGCCTTCAATACAATCATGTTCTCTTTGGTGAAGAATAATATTATTGATAAATTGAAGTAATTAGGTAACATAATTCGTAGAAATAAATACAAATAAAATGATGACTGATGAGGTAACACAAATAGAAGAAAAATAAAATGCACTTCCTTTTTTAACATATTTTAATATTAATCAAATACTCTAATATGATGATGATAATAATAACAAGGGTAGTAGTAATAATAATAGTAATATGTTCAGACTGTCAGTGTTCATTAGGCCCACTTGACAGGTCATATAATAGGATGAACTCTTCTTCAATACTAGAGGCCTTTCAGCCCTCCTTGGGGATGAGGAAATAATTTGTCCTGCAGCAGATAATATTTAAATACAACAGTACCTACGTTGTTGTCTGCTAGAATCAAGTGAAACACGTGAACTCTGAACGTTTGAACTGACCGGTAACAGCTACGGTTAACCGAGTAACTTCGGTGCTCCGCTGCCAAGCACATAAACCGATAGAACCGAGTAACTCAACAGTTCTACTCGCTCCGTCCCCAGCTCTACTGTTGAATATCGAAGTGCTTGAGTAATTTATTCACAAGATATATCTATGAAATATAGGTCTACTACTTGTATTGTTGAGCCATCCTCTAGAAAGATACTAATTTTGAAGGGACAGTTCATTATTTTCCCTCAAATATAAATGGACTTGAACTGAATGAGATAATTTAATTGATGAAATTTCTTGCATAAAGAATTATGACTTCACAGAAAATGGCAGAGTGAAATGAAGAAAATGCTACTATTTACTCAAAATGAAGTAGATTTTTTTTTTAATTTCTCTGAGAAAATGATTACCTGTGCACAACTCCAAAATTTGATTGAACTATCTCTGTGCCTTCCTGAAGTAATGTTTAGTGCATACATGGACACAATTTTCATTTACTTGAGGCACTCGATTTGAAATAGCTTGTTTACTAGGACAGGAGACTGCAGAGTAGGATGGGAAATATAAACTGCTGTGACCTGCATCACCTTATCGTAATCGCTAAGGCGGTCAGTGGCGAATTATTAGGAAAGCGCTTGGTTATCGTGAGAGACTCGAAAACTTTTATTCAATTTGGCAAATTAATTCGGCAGCTTTAATCATAAACCTCTTTACTATTTCTCCATCATTGAATTGATTTAAATCACAGGCGAGAAATTGCGTAACTAGCCAATAATATTCCATCACGTTGTCTACGTCTATTTTCTTGAATATTCTGGCGTTTATCAAGATTACTTAATAGATTTGCACGTTCTCTTCTTCGTCTTCGTCTTCGTCGTCTTCTTCTTCTTCTTCTTCTTCTTCTTCAGTCCCTTCTGCTGCTAAGCGTCGAGTTCGCCTCTCTCCGTCCATTTCATCCATTTTTCCCGGTCTCTACACATTCTCTTCATCTCTACCATTGTTTTTCCTTTCTGTTGGCCTATTCTTTCTATTGTATTCTCCCATTTAATCCTTGGTCTTCCTCTTCTTTTGCACGTTCTCGACCTAAAATAATTTAAGAAAATCATATTTCGTTTTCTACGCACATTTAATATATATATATATATATATATATATATATATATATATATATATATATATATATATTAAATTTCTTTTGGAAATAATACGTATAAACAACATTTAATTCCTCGTAGGCTACCTTATAATGCAGCGTGTTTGAGGTATAATGTCGTATTTAGTATACTATGCAAATGTTAAGATCATATTTTTTTTTCGGAATAGTACGAAAAATAACATTTAATTTGTGTTACCTTCTAATTCAGCATGTTCTTTATGACATAAGGAGTAATGTCGTTGTGTATTAAATGTATTAATGCCTAATAGATTTTCGAGCATAACGTACATCGTATGTTCTCCCCTTCTAAACAGTAAAAAAAAAACTCTTCCTCTCATTTCTCATGAAATAATCGTTTTCTAACGCGTACACACTGCTTTGATAATGCCATTATGCCACCACTGATATTGCTTATGAAAGTGACATAGAACTTGCCCACGCCTAGGAGCTGCGTGAGGGAGGAACGGGGACTGTGAAGGTGATGTCACTCAGAGCGATAAGCTCTGTGAAGGTCAGTGAGGCATTATTTCTCAAGTGAGGCACGATGTCCATCCATGGTTTAGTGGAAAGAGTTTCTTCAATGAATGATGATGTGGACATCCTAAAAATCCAAAATGAGTTTAGAAACTGTTCGTGCAAAGTTTGCTATCTTAACCAATTTGGACATGATCTGCCAGAAATTTTCGAAAAATTGGGATCTAGACAAGACTCGCTAAAAAAAATTCACTCTTCCGAAAAAAAAAAGAGTGGTTTAGCTTGTAAACAGAATGGGAACCAGTATTTTAATCCATTGAATTGCGTAAAATTAATATATAGGCCTACGTGGACGCAATCTAAGAGAACTGTTATAAGTATTTTTTTTTATAATAATGTTGATATCTGTCCCCGGAAATGTGAGAAAAATCTGGTAACCTTAATATAGGGAAATATTTCAAGAAAAGAAAATTGTTCGGAAATGTAGTGAAGTACGTATGAAATGATAGGTGCATGGTAATGGAAGTGGAAATGTTGTGGTTTGTAGTGAAGTAAAGGAACATAGGGACATAAAACCCACGATACCACAGTCTAGTATATACAGTCACGAAGCTTGAGTTGTTGAGGGTACTAGGAACATTAGAATGTGCCGGTACTATTTCGCATTGTCTGTGATGAGGCGACAGTAGCGATCCTAGTGGTTAGCAACTATCTATGGATGCATATTTCTTACGTACGAGCTTTATGACTGTATATATTAGACTGTGACGATACGATGTAACGTGAAGATCGCAAAATTTGTATTAATTGAATAACCACTGAAAAATAGTGAAGCAATAGAAATAGCATTAAATGTTTTGAGAGATTCATTACATATAGTAAATTATCATTTGTACAACCATACAAATGAATAATAAAAATTACCCGGTTGGAGATAGCTGTTTTTTTAATTTGTAGCCACTTCGATTAAATATATAAATTATAAATAATAGAAATTAATATTCGGAGAAAGAAAAAAATCTTTAATTAAGAAATTAAATTTATTTTTATTGACTGATAAGTAGGCTAAGCCTTTTAATTAGTGCTGTTGATCGATAAAAATATTTAATCGATTAACTGTTTGAATTTAATCGATTAATCGATAGATTAATCGAGTTTTGATCGAGTTGAAAAAATGTTTTAATATACTGTAATACACAATTATTGTTAAATTTAACTTATGTTCGGTGATAAGCATAGCCTAAGTATTAAATGTTATATATCTGTATATATTGTATCGTTATATTACAAAACAAGTATTTTAATTACTAACATATTTACTATGAGGCTTACAATTTATTGTGTCAATTTCTCAGCGAATTTCTGAGACAAACATAAATAACAAAAAGTATGAAGTCTCACCTAGTTAATACTGCTTCATCCATTATTTTAAACATGTGAGTGCATTCACATGCTCCGAATTAAGTGCCGCTCTACGTTTAGTAACAATGTTTCCTGCATCACTACACACTAAAAAAACGTTTTTTTTCTGTCAAGCTCTTCTCCACGATCGTTCAATTTAAGTCCAAACATTTCACAGAGTTTACCCCTCAAATTCTCATATGACATAATGGAGTTTACACTTTTCACAAACCACAGAAAACTGATTTATTTTCTTTATCAAACTAAACACACAACCTTCATATACAAACTCAGTACAGAAACTGCAAAGTAAAGCGGTCGGAACAGAAGACTGGCCCCCTATTGCAATCGAATTACCAGATTTTAGAAAGAGAAGATAGTTTCGCTCTCACTTGCACACAGTGTAGAATGGCTATTTTATAAGGGATGAGGGGAACGAATCCCAGAAAAGTATGTATTTCATATGCTAGGAAGATGAGCTGACAACAAGGTGGAAGTTTACTTGGAAAACCATGAAACTTAATAAGAGTTTTCGCTTTGTGTTTCAACTTTCATTAGAGGTAGACTAGGTCACTGACCTCATACATTATCTCCATCTCTTTCTGAAGTATTTGTGCAAAGATTTTCCCTTCGCTACCTAGTTTACAGTTAGAAAATAACAATACTATTGTGCTTTTAAGTAAGCAATTTCCGAGAGAGGAATATTGTCGGAATTTTTAGTATGAGTTTGTATTAACAAATAATAATTAATATCAACTACAACCGATTAATTTTAATCAACTCGATTATTCTATTAAATATTTTTGATCGATTAATATTACAACAGAAATTGATCGATTAATCGATTAAATTCCACAACACTACTTTTAATGGTTACCCTTTAAAAAGAGCAGTTACCTAACATTTTGGGGTCTCTCTAGTGAAATAAACACACAGTTTCCATAATGTAACTTCGTCTGTACGTCCGCCATTACGCTAACCAGTACTGACACCATTAAACAAAAATCATCTTGAAAATCCTACACAGATTCGTATATGCATAGGAGAAAGCGACGTTGTTTTACCCAGGAAATCTATGCGATGAAACACTTACCGTAGAACGTTTCATAATGAAGCTATGTAGTTATTTATGGCGATGGTGAGACACTGTCCAAGGGATTCTTTTTCTTAACTATGTTGGGAGATGTTTGACGAAAATCGGTAGCGTATTTCCCGGCAGTGAAAGAGTCGCTTAGAGATAAGAAAGTAAAACGGACGCACTGTAATATTAAACCTCAATAATAAATATCTAACAATAAGTAAATATAAAAAACAATGTAGTCTTGAAATTCGTACAAAAATTTTATAGGTCTATGTTAAAGTAAAGAAAGGAGAGAGATGATGAAAACAAGAATAATCTGTTTGAACCTATGTCATAATAATAATAATAATAATAATAATAATAATAATAATAATAATCATAATCATCATCCTTTCAAGTAGTAGACGTAGTGGCCTGTTACGGTCTCCAACCGTATCTTGTGAGATCTTCCAATAAGTCTTTTCCCTTGTGGTGTGCAGTGAAACATCTGTCTACATAGTCTGGTATGCTCCATTCTTTGCACATGCTGAAACCAGTCTTGTCTGTATTGTTGTAGATATTGTATAGCTAATAGATGTTATTCCTAATTCGTCTGTAAAGTCAGTGTTCCTCTTGTGAACCAGGAGAATATAGTCAGCAGTTCTTCGTAAAAATCTCATTTCTGCAGCTGCCAATCGTAGGTCAACTTGGAGTCGAATAGTTCAGGCTTCGTTACCATAGCTGAGAACTGATCGTGCCAAAATTTCATATAATTTAAGCCTTGTATGTTTTTGGACTTTTGTGACTGGAAAGACATGGTTAGTGATTCTCAAATATTTATTATAATTTTGTATTTTATTAGAAATATCACAATCTTCAAGGTATGTTAGGGTGTAACCTAAATATTTGAAGGAGTTGACCTGCTCTAGTATGAAATTATCTATAGTAATGTCACAAGAGGTTTGAGATTTACCGATAAATCTGCGAACAAAGCGAGTGGATTTATTTGGGAAATCTCAGACCTCGAGTGACATTTATTAGGACTATTTCGTGAATAAAATAAAAATGTAAATAATATATTCATAAAATTAGCTCACAAAAGTTAATAATTGTATATTTATGAATATTTAATCTATTCAGACATTGTGAAGTCGAAATAGATGAATAACGATTACTGTAATAAAGAAATTGAATGTTATTCAGTAATGCCAATTGAGAAAAGCGAAATACTTACTTACTTACTGGCTTTTAAGGAACCCGGAGGTTCATTGCCGCCCTCACATAAGCCCGCCATTGGTCCCTATCCTGAGGAAGATTAATCCATTCTCTATCATCATATCCCACCTCCCTCAAATCCATTTTAATATTATCCCCCCATCTACGTCTCGGCCTTCCCAAAGGCCTTTTTCCCTCCGGCCTCCCAACTAACACTCTATATGCATTTCTGGATTCGCCCATACGTGCTACATGCCCTGCCCATCTCAAACGTCTGGATTTAATGTTCCTAATTATGTCAGGTGAAGAATACAATGCGTGCAGTTCTGTGTTGAGAAAAGCGAAATACAGGTTTAAAAATGTTAATTAGATGTTCTTATAACAGAAATACGTTTTCATTATCTGCTGAAATCATAATTTAATTTAAACATTTTATAGTATAATTACAAATAACCCGATTAATACATTAATTAAATGAAAAATTGTTATTTTCTTTAGATACAAGTAGGATTTCGCACTTTATTTAGTACAATGGATTCATGCTCATGATTTACGTGAAAGCAGTTGACGACACTGACTAAACAAAAGAACGTCCATGTGATAAATTGTTTGTTTTAAATCGAGCTGCAGAAATTATCTCGATGTATGACTGTGATTGGTTGGAATTGAAAATTTAATTACACTTCATTTGCCGAAAATGGAATGACGTCATATAAACGAAATAGTCGTTGAAAATCTCTCGTCTCACTAGCTGTTTACTCTTAAAAGCAATTATTTTTGTTTTTTCTTGTTGTTGTTCTTAAAGTAGTGAATTAAAAAACTAAATGCCTTTCCCGTGTTGGTGTTACTTACGTCTACATCCGCTAAGACCACTAATAAGATTATAATCATGAAGGAACGTTTTCACTTACTTCATGTAATGAGGAAGTAAAATTTTGAACGTGGCGTAGTTTGGCGCCAGGGACGTAGAAGATCAGGGCTGCCCGTTGTGTCTCGTTGAATTCCGAGATGTCGGCCAGTAGTTTATATACGCGTTTTGCTGGACATAATTCTGAGAGAGATGCCAGCGGCGTGAGGTGAGCGCTGCGGAATATCTGGGATGTTTGAGAGAAGTGGACTATGCTAATCCAACCAGAAATAAATGGATGCAAATAAAAACAACATGGACTACAGTGACAAGGATTACAGAGCGATACGGGTTAAGAGCAAGAAAAAGCGCAGACTTACGATGTGGACAAAAAAAGCAACGCAGAAAGAGAAAGAGAAATGACTGAGAAGGTAAAGATGGAAATAGAAAATTAAGCAAAAATACGTTGGAGAAAACACAAATCTTACTTAAAATCTAATCTACCTTCAATTGAAAAATTTTTCAGAAAAAAACTTTTAGGGATTAAAATATCTACCACAATTAATTCTCAAAACCAACGCAACTCTAGAAGTTACCAAAACAGAGAAATGAAAATGGAGCTTGAATAATAAGAATAGACCAAATGGACATAGAGTATAACAGATCTCAAAGTGATGAAGGATCGGAGGAGCGGAGAAAAATTCTCTCCGGCACCGGGATTCGAATCCGAGTTTTCAGCTGTACATGCTGACGCTCTATCCACTAAGCCACACCGGATTCCAATTCCAATGCCGGATGCTGTCGATCAATTTCAATCGGCGCTATGCCCTGTGCATTCAAAAACTTTATCACTGACCGCACTTGACGCGGCGGGATCTGGAATAGGAACGTCCATCTTCAACCAATGCAACGAAGCTACTGAGAGCACTCGGAAAGTTCCGCTAGCGCATGCGCCATGCCAGGACATTACTCTATCACGTACAAACTTCTAGGGGTTGTAGAGGAGACTAAGTAGATAAAGTTTTGATTAGGAACCCACGTTCAGAAATGTATCGCTTCGATGCAAAATAAGTTTGAAGATCGATTCGACTTAAAATCTCCCGCTTCACGGTACGCAAACAAAGTGGGCTGAGGGTGACTTCTGCAGTCCCCTGATATCGTGTGTCTTTTGTTTACAATCAGTTCTACGGAGTCGGCTTTCACATCAGTTGTGATTCAGTCATTGAACACTACAGGACGAGACAGCAGTCCCCTGATATCGTGTGTCTTCTGTTTACAATCAGTGAAGTGGGAGATGTGAAATCGATTCGATCTTCAAACTTATTTTGCATCGAAACGATATATTTCCGGACATGGGTTCCCAATCAAAACTTTATCTACGTAGTCCCCTTTACAACCTCCAGAAGTTTGTAATAGGAATTATGAAACACTCTGTGTATTTATGTAGCGTACTTTAGGCCTATAGTCGACCTGGTTGGCGAGTTGGTATAGCGCTGGCCTTCTATGCCCAAAGTTGCGGGTTCGATCCCGGGCCAGATCGATGGCATTTAAGTGTGCTTAAATGCGACAGGCTCATGTCAGTAGATTTACTGGCATGTAAAAGAACTCCTGCGGGACAAAATTCCGGCACATCCGGCGACGCTGATATAACCTCTGCAGTTGCGAGCGTCGTTAAATAAAACATACCATTTAACATTAGGCCTATAGTTATAGGCCCACATGATGAAAATGATGATGATGAAGATGATACAGTAGACTCAGTACTCCGATTTTATATAGTTATCGTTATTATTACATCAGCCGATCGATATAATATATTGTTAGTGCAGTCAATAAGTACTCACAAACTACATTGGTCTCATACGATCAATACTTCTTGACAATATATTCACTTTCTAGCTGCTATTCATCACTGTAAGATCAATACAACTTTAGAAAGCTTGTGCAGCTATTATTTTAGAAATAAAATACCTGAGACAAACAGAGTGTGTGCTCTTTTGAAGACACATTCCATAACACACGAAGCTCTGTAGTTTTCAATAAAAGTTAACAAGGCTTCTCGGATATCAGGATTTGTTGTCACCCTTCTCTACGTTTTCACAGATCATATGATAAACAACACTTGCCTCTAGCATCAGGTAATAAAAAGTAGTAGCCTAGAGTCCCGGTATTGTCAATAATTTCCCTCAGACTATCAATATTATGTTATTGGCAGTATTAAAATATTTTAGTTTTCTTCAAACCATCCCATCAATAATTTCATTTTTGACAATACGTCCATGTATTTCAGCACACATTCAATAATACTGATGCTGGGTTGCAAGAAAACATATCTATACATATAATATATTCCTCCATTAGTTAGTGGACCTTTAAAGTTAGTGGATGGTCGGCTTGCAGAAGAGGAATTTAACGGACGATTAGTTATTGGATTGTTAACCAAGCATCTTTGGATTTCACAAGTGACGCAATAGTACGTGAATGAATAAAAAGTGAACATCGGCTGATGTGAGAAATTACTTTTATTGTTGTTAAAATTTGCAGTAAATTTATACTAATACGAACCGAAAATAAATCAGAAACAGGAGTTTTAGTGAGAAAGATAAATTGTTATTAAAAATGGCGCACGAGTGCAATAATTTTATAGAAAATAAAAAGACAGACAACAGAGCACATAACCTTGTCGTTAGACGATGAACTAGAGTCTGTAATAAAGAAATAAATAATAACTTGGCTATTCGAAGAATTAATAAATAAATAAGTAAATAAATAAATAAGTAATCAAATTACTGTATATCGATGGCTAAAAAGAGATATCTCATATCTACAAAATTGGTAATTTAATTTAACTATATTATTACTATTTAGATTAACTACATTATTATTGTGTTCACAAAATTGGACAGTGTACTAATATTTTGTTCTCGAATAGAAGATCTTGCAAAGCAGAAACATATATGAGTAAGTTTGTCTATTTTGAGAAACTAATTTCTAAAACAGTTTTTTTATTTACCTGTAAATGTACTGATACGAGGTATCACTTTTTAGCTATCGATATGCAATATTATTTTAATATCGTGTAAATAGGACTATTATACAAAATATCGCAAGCCTGAATCTCATACAGGCAATATTATGATGAATCAAAATATATAAACTACTTGCCAATACATAAAATGTACGTAAGATGGCTGTCTAACAGAGGAATAAATATTATTATAGGAGGGAAATCAGATCTCTAAGTTAGTGAAACCTTTAACGGACCAGTAACACTAAAAATGTTTCTTGCAACGCGTCTTTCGAACTTATTGGTCCGTTAGGAGCTAACGAGGGAATAAATGTGTTCTTGCAACCCACCATGACAATATTACAATTTTGACAAATATTGATCATCCGGGGGTCCCTTAACAACTTCAATTTCAGAAGTTGTTGAAGTTTTTATAAACTGAGAAACTTGTGTTCATTTTATTCAGATTTAGACGTGGATAAAGGCTGGTTCACAATAAACCGGAAACGAGAATCGGAACGAAAACTGTAAAATTGTTAAAATGTGTACATTTAAATATGAGCATTCACAATTAACGAAAAGCTTGCCGGAGCCCGGGATCGGGAACGGAGAGCTGGCCAAGTTTCAACTTCGCCGTTCACGTTTCCGATCACAGCCCACTAGATTCATTCTATTGCCATCTAAAAGCTATTTTGTCGTATGTTTTGTAGCAAGACGACTGTGACATAACCTATGCATTATTTTGTTCTGTGCTTTGCATCATGGAGCAAGTTTTATTTGATGAGATTCTAATATTGAGTGTTGAGGAAAATCCTCACGTTTACGATAAGCGGCGCGTCTCGTATAAAGATGAGAAATAGCTGCATCTTTGAACACCGATCGTAAGTGAATCATATTTTATTACTGTATTGGTTGTATTACACACTACATATTCATGCTTCAATTCAATAACTACTATTGTGTTCATTTTTGTTCTATTACAAATGTTTCTTCTCTAATTATTTTACGTTATGGTAGACTTAAAATAGGTTGTGATAATAAAGACGCATGGGCATATTTATAATACCGTACCTAATGAAATGTTTCAGTTGAAATTTCGAAGTTGATTAACCTGTGTTTATGTTGGCTGCCTTGTACTCATGAAAGAACGCCATTGATCAATTATACACAAATAAATCGGAATGCGTAGTATCGACTTTACATATCGTTGTTGACATGCATATCGATATGCATAGTCGTCTACGTTCTCGATTTATTGTGAATAAAAAATTTTCATATTCACGTCCTCTGCTTCTCGTTTTTATTCTGGTTCTCGTTCCCGATTGTCCACACCTGTGGAGTAACGGTCAGCGCGTCTGGCTGCGAAACCAGGTGGCCCGGGTTCGATTCCCGGTCGGGGCAAGTTACTTGGTTGAGGTTTTTTCCGGGGTTTTCCCTCAACCCAATATCAGCAAATGCTGGGTAACTTTCGGTGCTGGACCCCGGACTCATTTCACCGGCATTATCACCTTCATCTCATTTCAGACGCTAAATAACCTAAGCTGTTGATAAAGCGTCGTAAAATAACCTACTAAAATAAAAAAAATGAAATCGTTCCCGGTTTATTGTGAACCAGCCTTAACCGGATTCTCTGATTAGGGCTATGTGATTAGCATAATGAAAAGCTATCTCTTAATGACAAGAGAAGATAAACAAAAAATAAGGATATAAACTTAGTCCCTATGAAATTTGTATCTGCATTTTCCTCTCGGAAATCGAACTCGAGTCATCTGAATAGATATGTGGCTGGAAACGCTGGAACTTGAACTGGGAGTACACTTCATTCTTGTCGACGCAATTTATTGCTCTCCCGAACTCCACTTAATATTTGGTAGTCTCAAATAGCCGCCATCAATATCCGCGAACGCTAGAGACTTGAACGGTGGAGTAGGCGAGTAACTTAAGAGATAACGGAAACAGCCGGAGTGAATAAACCGGAGATTTGTGAGATAGAGCGGCAGATAATGATATCATTAAGGCTCGGACACGGTTCCATCGACTAGATTTATGTCGCACAAGCCTGCAGCGGCTCCTCTTCTGAGTCGCGGTGAAATACCGGGCAGATGCTTCTCATATTTGTAAGATCTGGGTACATTACGGGTCCGGATTTTTTTATACTCTTCGGGGAGCGGCAAGCAGAGAGACAAACATTTGTCGGGAAGGGAGGAGAGAGGACAGGAGAAGGAAATTGTATGCTGAAAGCAAAACCTGTTTAGGCTGGAGAATCCCATTGCTCTTTTCAGAACGACCAACGAAAACAAAAAGCGACTTTAATATGTTTATGTGAGATTTCATTTAAAATCTTCATTTCAGTTCCTTTTATATGGTGCATAAAATACCGAGAAGGATGTCCCCTCGCAGCCCGTTGAGAAGTTCTGTAGTCTTTCAAGACACTTTTCACCGCAAGGGACAGTCCCAGAACGGCGTGTTGATCTGTAGTGTTCTGTAATTCATCCCCAACTCGGCCGTGCTGAATGAAGACTCTTCCAAAAAAAGGCACATTATAACTTCAGATCGGCCGTGGCCAGCCATTTAAATTATCCACAGTTATTTAATCAGCTCTAAATTACTACTATTCATCGTTTCCGTAAGCGTTAGTTCAACTTCTTCTCTTAAAATAGAAAATCCTTTTTTATCTTCTGATACGGTTGCTCCGTCATCTAGGGCTTACTTATCTGGACGAATCCCTGTCTCATATAACTCTTCTACATATTTCGTCCATATGTTCATTTCAATTTATGGATCCTTATTATACGTATATAGACTTACTATTATAGTAGGCCTACTGTACTTATACTTGTAATGCGTGTAATTGGGTTGATGGAAAAGTTCGTAGCGTTTTTCGTTGTGGCAAAAGATTTTGAGATGAATAGAAAGCAGAAATTAATCAGTAACTGCTGCAACTACTAATGCTGCTACTGCTACTACTGCTAGTGCTATTACTATGTTGCTGATACTACTGCTACTACTGTTGATGATAATATTGCTACTACTGCTGATACTACTACTACTGATACTATTGCGGCTACTGCTGATACTACTACTACTGCTGCTGCTGATACTACTGCTACTACTGCTGATGATACTATTGCGACTACTGCTGATACTACTGCTACTGCTGCTGATACTACTACTACTGCTATTACTGGTCTGCTGCTGATACTACTGCTGATGATGCTATTGCGAATACTGCTGATACTACTACTACTGCTGCTGATACTACTACTGCTGATGATACTATTACAACTACTGCCGATACTGCTGATACTACTGCTGCTGATACTACTGCTACTGCTGTTACTGATCTGCTGCTGATACTACTGATACTGCTGATACTACTGTTAGTACTACTGATGATACTATTGCGACTACTGCTGATACTACTACTACTACTACTACTACTGCTGCTGAAACTACAGCTACTGCTAATGCTACTGCTACTACTGCTGATACTACTGCTACTGCTGCAACTGCAGCTACTGCTGATACAACTGCTATTACTGTTGATAATACTGCTACTGCTGATGATACCGCTACTGCTGCTACTACTGCTGATACTACTGTTATTGCTGATGATACTGCTGCTATAACTGCTGATAGTATTGCTACTGCTGCTGATACTACTGCTACTACTGCTGATACTGCTACTACTGCTGATGATACTGCTACTACTGCTATTAATTACTGCTGATAATATTGCTACTGCTGGTTATACTGATACTACTACTACTGCTCTTACTGATACTACTGCTACTGATACTACTACTGCTACTAGTGCTGATACTACTACTACTACTACTACTACTACTAATGCTGTTGTTGCCGCCCAATCTGTGGTCTCGCAACTCGAGAAAGAACCCTGATCAAGATTAAGAGGACTAAGTTGTTTAGTGTCCGAATACACGTTGGAACTTTATAAATGACACAAATAAGGCATACATTATGAGACAACTAAGCCAGGAGATAATGGGCTAGGGTGGCTAGTTCCTTTCTCTCTGCATTGCATACATCGCTGACTAATAACATATTACACTAGACAGACTTCAGATGTACACAAACAAGATTGTTCTTCCTCTGACACATATCGTCAAGTGAGATGTACTGCCTGATAATACATGTACATATCAGCCAGAACCTCAGTCATAGGGAAGGACTAAGTTATAGGAAAAATTAATGAATGAGCTGTTTTGTTTTAGTGAATTAGTGTGTGAGTGTCATCACGTGAGAATGCAGAGGCTTCTGGTGAACAAATCAGGAGAAATGTTACTATTAAAACTGAATGTTGCAATGTATCTGTTCTAGCTGTCAGACGGACACCCGAAATCTAAAAGGAAAGTGATGTGAATAATTAACAGTCTTACGTGTAAGTTCTGCGACTGGATTTATAGTTCACGCGATGTAATTACCGTGGAAATTAAGCCGCGCTGTGCAAAGGGACATGGGATCTGTCCTAATTACCAGGAAGCCGTACCTACTGCTCGCCTACGTGCATTCCTCGCATCTGCAGCCATCAGCGCGATTTCTTCTAACATTGTTATTAAATTTCTGTACGCATCTTGCTTCTCCGGCCGTCGTAAAATGTCTTGCGAAACCTCCACGACCGCCGCGGACTGGTACAGTCGTCTATACTAAGGAAATTGATCTCCCTGTTCTTCAAGGGTTCTTACACCTGCACTTCTACCGAAGTAGCTCAGGGTTAACGAGCTGGTCTCGTGATTCGAGTTTGTGTCCGAGAGTGGGTCCAATTCTCGTTTAGGCTGATTACTAGACAGCGGAACTTTATGCAATTGCATGTTTTCATTAATTTGGTACAGTGAAACTTGTGTAATTCGAATCTGAAGGGCATAAGAAAAAATTCGAATTATGGAAAAATTCGAATTATAGAAAAATTCGAATTAAAAAAATGGTACTGCAGAAGGCAAACTACAGGTGTACTGTATGTACTATGTATTACTATAACATTTCAAGACAACAGGGTATTGTAATACAAGAAAATATAGTGCTGTATAATGATAGGCCTATTACATAAATACAGTACGGTACAGTAATTAGTAAACATTTATGCACAACACATACAGTAGTTAAAAAAACATACCTTACTAGGTCTTTGTTAAGTAGGATGTGATTTTAGTCTGCCTCTTTTTATTGATTTGCTGGGTTACTGTAAAGTCCTCCAGTTTATTTAATGCATCAAACAGAGAACCATGCACATTTTGGTGTCCCTCAATGAATCTTCTTAGCTCTCGGAAGTGAAAGATCGGGGTTTCGGAGTTTGTGAAAAGCAATGCACAATGTACATTTTAACTGAGTACGGTAACTGTACTTTAGAGGTGAATGACACTCCAAGGGTTGTCAACCCGCACTGGGACCACTTTCTCCGAAAAGGAGATACAATGCATTCCCGGTTCCAGCCTCCAACCCCTATGGTCAGGTCAATTTGTTACAGTACTGGCTCGTTCCGCCTTTGCCACATTTTACTGTAAAACTCATGTCCATTCTGGATTTTTTTTCTTCGAGTTAAACAAAATTATGTTCGAATAAAAGACGATATTTATGCACTGTTTCCATAGGAAATTCAAGGGGACAAAGGAAAACTTCGAAATAAAGAATAATTCGAATTAAAAACGTTCGAATTACACAAGTTTCACTGTATATTGAAAAAGCGAAAGTGGATCTTTGCCGATCGTGGTTTTTACATTCGAAAGAAGACAACTTTATATTGCATAAATGGATATTTCGAGGGTTTTCAGTTTTAAATGCCTTATATTTTTATTCTGCATATCTAAATGCATATAATAATACAGGGACATCATTTTATTTTTACTTCAATTTTTATTGTACCTGAGTTTTTGAATATACTTCACTCCCACCCCTTCTACTAAGGAAGTTCCAATTCCACACAGAACCAAGACCGCAGATAGTAAGCAGTACTGAGTTACTGAGTATAGTACGTTCCAGAAATATGTTCGCGTTTTCCAGTGACGAAAGAGCTTTCAATATTGAATCATATTTTCGCACAGGTACTGTCCGTTTGCCTACGTCGCATCCCGATTTCCCCCACCTGCTTCTGCTCGCCCCTCTGTAAAAGCTGGGCTGTCTTAGCTCTTTTCTGAAAACATTAATTTCTCTTAGGAATTGGGCGTTTACGTAATATTATACACCTGTTTAATTTAACTTAAATAAAAGGGCCTCGTTAAGTAATTAACTGTCACGTGATTTCCTCCCTTTCTACAATCCTGCGGCATAACCACTTGGACTGACAGTAGATAGCATGTCTGAGTAATTTTATATTTTCGGGTCGAGCAGAAGTGAAGATTGAATTAACAGTACGTAGAGTAGGTATAGAATTATTTCAACATGAGTTACTAGTACGAAGGACGAAACTGGCATTTGGAATTAGATGCAATAGTCTATAGTGCGATAATATGCACAAAAGAACTGAAGCCTGTATCGAAATGAACGGCCACCATTTTCAAAATTGTGTTTAAATATTCATATTATGATTATTTTTCAATTTAACGTCTTTCTCTATATTGTACGCTAATGTGCTGTAGACAGTATAATACACACTGCATAATGAATACGTTCGCATGGATAACTCACTTCGTGATTAAAAACACGTATTCTTAATACAGTACTGTACTTTGATTAAAGAAAAACCTAATGAAAATTATCAAACTCAAAATCGCGATATTTCCTAGTTTACGTAAATGGATTAACTACTTTTCTTCCTTCCTATACCTAGTAGAGTGATTTGTGTTTTACGCCAGTATCATCGAACTCCAGTCTTGGAGGGGGGGAGCAAGCGGTGTTTCCGGTTCTCTAAAGGTATAGACAGGTTAATATTAAAAATGTTAGTAAAAATAAAATGATGTCCCCGTATAATGTCATTGTTCTGCCCGATTTATTATCTAATTTCAAAATTTCTCTCTGAATATTACACTTTTACTACCGGTACGTCGTACTACGAGTACTTTTGACAAATAAAACGGTACAAAAGGACGTGTTTCAACCAATCATGACTGTTTATCGCTACAATTTTATCACTTCTCTAGCATTTTTGTTTTTATCACTTCCCTAGCATTTGTTTCCTTGCTTGCCAACATTTCAAACTGCAAATTCTTTACGGTACTATAAAACATGCTTTGCGATCGTCATTTGCTTTCCGGCATAGATTGTCAACTAAAAATGGCGGCTCCCTTCAAACGTTTTGGTGAAGCTAACATTAGTGAAATAGAATTTTAGTAAGTCAATTAATATTCTATTATATTAGAGTATTTTATTTCTTTTAATCTGTATATAATTTCTTCTAATCGTGTAATAGTCAATTAAATTCCACTCGAGTTTTGATTTTTCCCAGATAAATCAAAACCTCTAGTGAGATTACTGTTGACTATAACACTTTTGCTACGTCATACTACTTTTGACCAATAAAACGGTACGAAAGGATGTGTTTCAACCAATCATGACTGTTTGTCGCTACAATTTTATTTCTTCCCTAGCATTTGTTTGTTTTTATCACTTCCCTAGCATTTGTTTCTTTATTTGCTAACATTTCGAACTGTAAATTCTTTACGGTACTATAAAACATGCTTTGCGATCGTAATTTGTTTTCCGGTATAGATAGTCAACTAAAAATGGCGGCTCCGTTCAAATGTTTTGGTGAAGCTAACATCAGTGAAATAGAATTTCAGTAAGTCAATTAATATTCTATTATATTAGAGCATTTTATTTCTTTTAATCTGTATATAATTTCTTCTAATCGTGTAATAGTCAATTAAATCCCACTCGAGTTGTGATTTTCTCCAGATAAATCAAAACCTCCAGTGAGATTACTATTGACTATTACACTTTTACTACGTCATACTACTTTTGACCAATAAAACGGTACAAAAGCACGTTTTTCAACCAGTCATGGCTGCTTTCGCTTCCCTAGCATTTGTTTAATTTTATCGCTTCCCTAGCATTTGTTTGTTTTTATCACTACACTAACGTTTGTTTCTTTGTTTTCCAACATTTCAAACTGCAAATTCTTTACGGTACTTTGCGATCGTCATTTGTTTCCCGCATAGATAGTTGACTGAAAATGGCGGATCCGTTCAAACATTTTGTTGAAGGTAACATTAGTGAAATGGAATTTTAGTAAATGAATTAATATATACTTTATTGTATTAGAGTACTTTATTTCTTCTAATCTTTATACACTTTCTTCTGTTTTTATCACCTCCCTACCATTTGTTTCTTTGTTTGCCAACATTTCAAACTGCAAATTCTTTACGGTACTATCTGAGAAGATTAAAAAGAGGGTACTATAAAACATGCTTTGCGATCGTCATTTGTTTACAGTATAGACAGTCAAATGAAAATGGCGGCTCCGTTTGAACTTTTTCGTGAAGTTAACATTAGTGAAATAGAATTTCAGTAAGTCTGTTAAAATTTTATTGTATTAGAGTGTTATATTTCTTATAATCTGTATATAATTTCTTCTAATCGTGTAATAGTCAATTAAATCCCACTCGAGTTTTGATTTTCTCTAGATAAATCAAAATCTCTAGTGAGATTACTGTTGATAAAAATAAGAATAATCCCCAAGAAAATAAAAATTATGTCAGAAATAAAACTACTAACTATTTAATTACTGTTGGGGACATGAAATTGCTGCGACGTTAATGGATACTTGTGAATGTTTCGAACAAAAACGGTCATTTTCAAAATAGTACTTTTTTTCAGGAAGTAGAAAAAACTGTATCGATCCTTCACTTTACTTCGAAGTGAACGATAATTTTTGTGTCGTGGATGTTATGTCTGTAGTTCTAACAGTGCCAATAATCATGATTTTAGTTATTTTCTGTGCACTTTATAGATAAAATCTTTTAGAAATGTCCTGTTTTGTTTGGAAATGTGAGGGAAATGTTCACTTTTGTTCGAGAAAGCTGTTTGACATTTATAAAAGTAAAACATACACGTTACTTATTAACTGTATCATGGAGTAACGAATATAGCATTATATGGTAATTATGTAATAAGAATCGGCCAGGCAATCTTCCAGCAATAGGAGTCAAGAGCACATAGGTTTACATTATCAAATATATAAATATATTTTAATTACATTTTGAAAATTTTCTTATGACTAGCATATTGTGAGCCTCTTTACACTATAACGGGAAAATAAATGCCCAGTACCTCTATTGTGGTAAGATGGTGGGTGGCCTGGTCGATGCTTACTACATAATCACCCATACCGTAACACGTTTAAAATAATTTCAATCAAACATTTATTTGGCTCAACTGTGTGAATGCATATTGCATGAAAATAAACATATGAATTAAATAGCTTTATCTCCCTAGATATCCTTCACTTTCATTCTACTGTATCATGGAAAAATGAATATATTATAACACTTTCACAATAATTTAAATTAGCAATAAGATATTATCACTTTTGCACGTAGAAGTGGAAATGACCGATTTTGAATGGATTGGTAATTGGAACATACACAAAGTGTTGTAAATGTCCGTTTCTGATACAAAATAGAAACGCAAATACTGGCATTAGTATGATAAGGAATTAATCGGTTTTGATTGCGAAATACATGAATTTTACCTACTGTTTCTCATGGAAATGATCGAGTTAGAATAAAAACAGTAACATATTCAGAAAGATGCCTCTCTAAACATACTTACTTACTTACTTACAAATGACTTTTAAGGAACCCGCAGGTTCACTGCCGCCCTCAAATCAGCCCGCCATCGGTTCCTATCCTGTGAAAGATTAATCCACTCTCTATAAACATATCCCACCTCCCTCAAATCCATTTTAATATTATCCTCCCATCTACGTCTCGGCCTCCCTAAAGGTATTTTTCCCTCAGGTCTCCCAACTAACACTCTATATGCATTTCTGGATTCGCCCATACGTGCTACATGCCCTGCCCATCTCAAACGTCTGGATTTAATGTTCCTAATTATGCCAGGTGAAGAATACAATGCGTGCAGTTCTGTGTTGTGTAACTTTCTCCATTCTCCTGTAACTTCATCCTTCTTAGCCCCAAATATTTTCCTAAGATCCTTATTCTCAAACACCCTTAATCTCTGTTCCTCTCTCAAAGTGAGAGTCCAAGTTTCACAACCATACAGAACAACCGGTAATATAACTGTTTTATAAATTCTAACTTTCAGATTTTTTGATAGCAGAATGGATGACAAAATCTTCTCAACCTAATAATAACAGGCATTTCCCATATTTATTCTGCGTTTAATTTCCCCCCAAGTATCATTTATATTTGTTACTGTTGCTCCTAGATATTTTATTTTTTCAACCTCTTCGAAGGATAAATCTCCTATTTTTATATTTCCATTTCGTACAGTATTCTGGTCACGAGACATAATCATAGCTATCGCTTTACTTGCTTCAAGTAAAATTTCCGTGTTTTCCCTAATCGTTTGTGAATTTTCTCCTAACATATTCACGTAATCAGCATAGACAAGCAGCTGATGTAACCCGTTCATTTCCAAACTCAGTCTGTTATCTTGAACTTTCCTAATAGCATATTCTAGAGCGAAGTTAAAAAGTAAAGGTGATAGTGCATCTCCTTGCTTTAGCCCATAGTGAATTGGAAAAGCATCAGATAGAATTTGGCCTATAAGGACTCTGCTGTAAGTTCCACTGAGACACATTTTTAATTAATAGAACTAGTTTCTTGGGAATACCAAATTCAATAAGAATATTATATAAAACTTCTCTCTTAACCGAGTCATATGCCTTTTTGAAATCTATGAATTCTATACATACTGAAACACCAAAAAACTCATTTTTTGTTTTAATTGTGAATGCTCATATTTAAATACATTTATTTTAATAATATATCCGTTCTCGTTCTCGTTGTAGTTTTCGTTTCCGGTTTATTGTGAACCAGTCTTAATGTTAATGACTACTATAGGACTCCGCTTACGTCGAGTTAACACATCACATCTCCATTTCAGACTACGTAAGGTATATTGAGGGAGCGCAGTAGCTTCGCGGTTAATACGTAACGCTGCAAGCCGGAAGGTCGCTGGTTCGATTCCCGATGAGATCATGGATTTTTCCATTGATCTAATTTCCAGGCGCACTATGGCCATGGGATCTACTCTAATAGAAATGAGTACCATGGGATATTTCCTTGGGGTAAAGGCGGCTGGCATGTACGACTGACCGACTGATGTAAGGGGTTGTTGGACAATAACTTCATTTAGATCAAAATTACTTAAATTCCTGCTTAACAGATTAATTACTGATTAATATTTGTTACTTATAATGAAACTAACATCTGTCCATTCTTATTATTACCATTAAGTTCTCTAAATAGAATACAAAACCTCTAATGGCAAAATTTCATTATATTAATATTCTCATTATATCAATATATTTTAGATTTATATTTTGCTCTTTATAATATAGTTGTAGTAAACTTATATTAAATTAATTCTCATCATTTTAACCAACTAGTTATTAGTAATATGCGTTACAAGAGCGGTATGTTGAAGTTTTCATGTTCGAGGAAAAGTTTGAAAAAGCGAAACGTAGTTGAGCTTTTTTAATTTCCGACAATTGAAAGAAAGCATACCGCTCGTGTATCGTACATTATTTTGTGCGAAGATCGTTTATTACATACCTGAAAGAGGAATTTCTAATTAGTTGCAATGAAATCTCCATCTTGGTTTCTGTTCAATGACGGCAAATTTGCAAAACAAAAATATCTATCTTCAACATTGTTGCTTTAAAATGTTTTCTGTGTTTACTATACTCCAGCAGGCCGTGATATACGTCTGTCTTTTTTTCCCCCCAGTCTATGATGAGTCTGTAATCTTGTTGATTTTTTCACGGCTTCCTTAATGTTACTTGCATCACGAATGCAGTAACTTTAGTGGTGTTGTAGAGTTTACTTAATTTTTGCAAATATTTAAAAACAATAATTAACAGTGCAATTTAGGTGAAATTGCAGTGGTACGTTTCCAATTTATAATTATTGCTATATTTAATGTCTCTAAAAATATTATGTTAAAAGCCTAAAGCAGTAAAATCAATATGTCACTTAAGCGGTAAGAAGAGGGAAATTGTTACGTGTGTTAGGTTGGGAATACTGAATGTGGAATTTTAGACTTTCCGCGGATTGGTTTTGTGCGGAAACCAAGCAAATATGCACGATCTCGCACAATAGTAATATACGTTACAAGAGCGGTATGTTGACGTTTTCATGTTCGAGGAAAAGATTGAAAAAGCGAAACGTAGTTGAGATTTTTTAATTTCCGAGAACATGAAAACAAACATACCGCTCGTGTATCGTACATTATTTTGTGCGAAGATCGTTTATTACTTACCTGAAAGACGAATTTCTAATTAGTTGCAATGAAATCTCCATGTTGGTTTCTGTTTAATGACGGCAACTTCGGAAAACCAAAATCTTTCTTCAACATTGTTGCTATAAAATGTTTTCTGTGTTTACTATATTCCAGCAGGCCGTGATATACATGTCTTTTTTTGCCCCAGTCTATAAATGCGAACTTAAAACAAACGGTAAGGTTATGTAATGATTTATTTTTCATTTTAATATTTTAACAATATTATTTATATAAGATATTGCAGTAATAACATCGGCATCTGGAATCTTGTTGATTTTTTCACGGCTTCCTTAATGTTACTTGTATCAGGAATGCAATAAGTTTCGTGGAGTAGTAGACTTTCCTTAATTTTTGCAAATATTTAAAAACAATAATTAACATTGCAATTTAGGTGAAATTGCAGTGGTAAGTTTCCAATTTATAATTATTACTATGTTAAACGTCTCTAAAAATAATATGTTAAAAGCCTAAAGCAGTAAAATGAATGTCGCGCTTAAGCGGTAAGAAGAGGGAAATTGTTGTGTGTGTTACATTGGGAATACTGAATGTGGTGTTTCACACTTACCGCGTATTGGTTCTGTGCGGAAAACAAGCAAATACGCACGATCTCGCACAAAATTCTTTACATATTGCATATAGACTGAATTGAATTAAATTAGCTCATAAATTAAGTTATTTTTTCTTATAGGGTTTATCTCAGACTAAATAAACATGTACTAGTCGTTAGAACTGAACTGAAGAATATTGCTGGAGGATCTTTGAAGTGTGTTGTAAATATTCATAATTTAAATATGTATGTCACTATTGTGACTGATTGAGCGGAAGAGAAGCCCTTGTGGCCTTAACTCTGCCAGCGAAAATAAAACATTCTATTCTATTCCATTCTATCCCTACAAGCATTAAATGTCGATTGTCTGTAATGGTTGGAGGGCCAAGAAGGCCGATTTCACCTGTCATGGACTTGACTTTACTTTACTTAAGATATATTGACAATGAACTAGAAAATATCCCCTTGGCGGAATTCGAAACGACGTCAGAGACTTATACGAAGCGTCGAATTTTCGCCTCGTTCACAGCGACAGGCGAGAATAATGCATAACGAACGTGTCTTGGTGCTAACGCTCCAGTCTCGCGGACTAACGACCATTCCTATGTATCCTCCGCGCGGGTGACGATGTAGCACTACTGTAATGTTGGTAAGCGTGTCTCAAAGGCACCGCTTAGTTGACAGTTTCCCTTGTAACGTGGCCTGTGTCTGGGTCGTAAAGTGCGAGCACGGGGACAGGCCTGCCACCTACAGCAACTTGTTGCCGCTGCTGTACCTTCTGGTATCACTAAAACACGTGCCGCCTCGAGTATCTTACTAACAGTTTTATTAAAAATGTAGCTGGCGGTGGTCCAGCCGTTGTTTGACTTGCTTTTTGGCATTTAAACCAATCATATATCAATAAGTACATTTCTCATACCGGCTAGTGTTTGTCCATCTGCGTCTTTCATGGGAAATGTGATTGTCATAGGCTTGTATTTTTTATTTCTTAGGTATGCTCAGAGTTTGTAGTCATATTCTATAAATCTTAGTGCTGTACTTTTGTTATTGTTATTATGACCATTACTTACTTACTTACTGGCTTGTAAGGAACCCGGAGGTTTATTGCCACCCTCACATAAGCCCGCCATTGGTCCCCATCCCGTGCAAGATTAATCCAGTCTCTATCATCATATCCCACCTCACTCAAATCCATTTTAATATTACCTTCCTATCTATATCTCGGCCTCCCCAAAGGTCTTTTTCCCTCGGCCTCCCAACTAACACTCTATATGCATTTCTGGATTCGCCTATACGTGCTACATGCCCTGCCCATCTCAAAAGTCTGGATTTTATGTTCCCAATTATGTCAGGTGAAGATACAACGCGTGCAGCTCTGCGTTGTGTAACTTTCTCCATTCTCCTGTAACTTCATCCCTCTTAGCCCCAAATGTTTTCCTAAGAACCTTATTCTCAAACACCCTTAATCTCTGTTCCTCTCTCAAAGTGAGAGTCCAAGTTTCACAACCATACAGAACAACCGGTAATTATGATCATTATTGTTGTTTATTTTTTGTTCTTATTCGTGACGTTTGTCTAGTTGTTGATAATTTCATTAAGTTCTTGCTGTCGTTCTTGTATTTGTTCTTGATTTCGTGATACGTTTCGTCCACGTTATTCTTGTTATCCAATTCACGTTTTGTTGAGTCCAAGTTATTTTTGTAGTGTTCGTGACAGTTTATTCCAAGTTCTTGTTACTGATGCTATAACGGTTCTATTGCGTCCAAGATATTCTTATTATTAAATTCATAATAGTTTTGTTGAGTCAAAGTTGTTCTTGTTATTGAGGTCATAATAGTTTTCTTGAGTTCTAATTTTGTTTTTTTGTTATTAAGTTCATTATAGTTTTATTGAGTTCAAGTTGTACTTGTTATCGAGTTGTTGATAGTTTTATTGAATTCAAGTTGTTCTCATTATTGAGTTGATAGTTTTGAGTTCAAGTTGTTTCCATTATTGAGTTGATAATTTTATTGAGTTCAAATTGTCCTCATTATTGAGTTGATGATAGTTTTGTTGAATTCTTGTTATTGAGTTCAAGTTGTTCTCATTGAGTTGATGGTAGTTTTGTTGAATTCTTGTTATAAGCTTACTTGTTCTTGAATTTGTAATATTGTTCTTCTGTTGACGTTTTTTTTTCTAATTAGGCCTGCTGATCGTTTTGTTGATTTTATTTTGATTTTGTTGATATTTTTTTACATTACTCTTGTTTTTGATTATATAGTTTACATTATTATTACCGGTGTTATTATTATTATTATTATTATTATTATATTTATAGTTAGTTTCGAGAGTTCTTGTTATTATTCTTGCTCTTCATTTTCTACTGCTTTTATTGAGCTATTTTTTTTAAACTTGGTTATTTAACGACGTTGTATCAACTACGAGATTATTTAGCGTCGATGAGTTTGGTGATAGCGAGATGATATTTGGCGAGATGAGGCTTAGAATTCGCCATAGATTACCTGACATTTGCCTTACGGTTGGGGAAAACCTCGGAAAAAACCTAACCAGGTAATCAGCCCAAGCGGGTGATCGAACTCGCGCCCGAGCTACGCCGGTGGCTTTGTTGAGGTATTAATTGTTCTTACTATAGTTAAGTTTTATCCCTCTTGTTCAATTACTGATAATATTGTTATTAATATTTTTCGTACTTCACTCATTTTTTGTTGATTTTGTTAAGTTTTTGTTTCATTGTCGACTTCATGACTTGTTGGCACTGTTCTTGTAATTTTTGCTAATGTTATCACTTTTATATAATTGTCTTCGTTATTATTTGTATTCTCCTCGTTAAGTTCTCGGCCTTTTTAAAATTTTGTTAAACGAGAAACATGTGAAAGAAAAATATCTAATAAATCACTAAAAACAATTCTAAATCGAATTAATAAAAAAATGCCTGCACTATGAGCTCTGGTTATTCTTATTCTTCTCCAGTTTCTTATTCCTTTTCATGTTGTCCGAAGACAAGTCTGAACCTCACAAGTGATATCAGCAAGATACCTTTCATGAGAAAACTAAGCCAGGAGATAATGGAGTAGGCAGGCCAGTTCTTTTCTCTCTCCATTGCGTACATCGTCGACTAGCTACATATTGCACTAATCACACTTCAGATGTATACAAACAACTGTTCTTCCTAGGACACATAGGTCTACCGTCAAGTGAGATGTATGCCTGATAATAGACCTATATATTAGATAAAACTTCTTATAGTTCCATTAATTTTATTTGTATTATTATTATTATTATTATTATTATTATTATTATTATTATTATTATTATTATTATTATTATTATTATTATTATTATTATTAATACTTGACTCGGTTAAGAGGGAAGTATTATATGATATTCTTATTGAATTTGGTATTCCCAAGAAACTAGTTCGATTAATTAAAATGTGTCTCAGTGAAACATGCAGCAGAGTCCGTTTCTATCTTATGCTTTTCCAATTCACTGCGGGCTAAAGCAGGGAGATGCACTATCACCTTTACTTTTTAACTTCGCTCTAGAATATGCAATTAGGAAAGTTCAGGATAACAGGCAGGGTTTGGAATTGAACGGGTTACATCAGCTTCTTGTCTATGCGGATGACGTGAATATGTTAGGAGAAAATACACAAACGATTAGGGAAAACACGGAAATTTTACTTGAAGCAAGTGAAGCGATCGGTTTGGAAGTAAATCCCGAAAAGACAAAGTATATGATTATGTCTCGTGACCAGAATATTGTACGAAATGGAAATATAAAAATTGGAGATTTATCCTTCCAAGAGGTGGAAAAATTCAAATATCTTGGAGCAACAGTAACAAATATAAATGACACTCGAGAGGAAATTAAACGCAGAATAAATATGGGAAATGCCTGTTATTATTCGTTTGAGAAGCTCTTATCATCCAGTCTACTGTCCAAAAATCTGAAAGTTAGAATTTATAAAACAGTTATATTACCGGTTCTTCTGTATGGTTGTGAAACTTGGACTCTCATTCTGAGAGAGGAACATAGGTTAAGGGTGTTTGAGAATAAGGTGCTTAGGAAAATATTTGGGGCTAAGCGGGTTGAAGTTACAGGAGAATGGAGAAAGTTACTCAACGCAGAACTGCACGCATTGTATTCTTCACCTGACATAATTAGGAACATTAAATCCAGACGTTTGAGATGGGCAGGGCATGTAGCACGTATGGGCGAATCCAGAAATGCATATAGAGTGTTAGTTGGGAGACCTGAGGGAAAAATACCTTTAGGGAGGCCGAGACGTAGATGGGAGGATAATATTAAAATGGATTTGAAGGAGGTGGGGTATGATGATAGAGACTGGATTAATCTTGCACAGGATAGGGACCGCTGGCGGGCTTATGTGAGGGCGGCAATGAACCTTTGGGTTCCTTAAAAGCCATTTGTAAGTAAGTAAGTAAGTATTATTAATACTACTTTGTAGTTTTGGTCACTTCTTTAACTTCTTTAGTTCTCGTTCCTTTTGTTGAGTTCTCATAACTCTTGTTGTTTTTGATCTCCTTATTCAGTTTTATCTCTTCTCGTCGTTGAGGTCTGGTTATTGTCCATGTTAGTTCACGTGTAGACTACGTCTTTAGAGTTTTTGTTTGCGTCTTTGTTAGGCTTACTGTTATTTTAATAATTCCTCTCATGTTATTTTTACATGATTGAATGCTTATTTTTGATCCACTGTTGTGTTCTTGCTGTTTTGATTATTTCATATGACTAATTGGTTATTTTTTCTCGGTTAAAAACTTTTTTAGTAATAGAAATTTTATTTGATAGTTTTGTCTCAGCTTGTTTTCTTTTCAATTTCTCCCTTAAATATTATACTTCATACAAAACACTGGTGTCAGCTTCAGAAGTTTGCATCGGTCCTTACATCGTAGAATATAATCTTAGCCGAGGAATTCCATTCTGTGGAGGTCATAGCACAGTCTCTTTCTTATCAAAGAAATCTGAGTTTACTCAAAAGATAGAAATAAAATCCTACTTTTGTTTGCAAAAAAATGATCTCAACATCGCTATATTTATAGCAACTTACTAGATTTGAAATTTGAAGACGGTATTTGTTTTCATCTAGAATTGAAGTGAGATAGGTTTACAATGTTTCTGTTCTGTTAAAAGTAGAATTTCATACAGTTGCCGGTAAATATTAACGATTATATGAACATTTTATTTTTCCTAAGGCCGGCTGCACACAGAATCAGATGCGACGTTTTGCTTTACAACGCCTCGCGACAGCTTAAAACTGGCCTAGACTAGAAAATGGCGTCAATGAAACAGGACTGTCCATATGAGAAATCCTATTATGTTTGGTTGTTAGTTCCAGAGGATGCTTAATACGCCAAAAAATCTCTAGGATTGAGTCTTAAAATTAAGTACTACTAATGCAGTGCACAAACGTCATTTTGTATGTTTATGACTATTTCACGACTCACAATAAAGGAAAATGATATATTAAATCAATAATGAGTGATAGCATAGAGCAGAGACGTAGGCCTACTATAAATTATTATCAATATTATTATCCACCTGGTGCTTTCATCTCATTTGCAACTACACACATATTTTTAGAAACCACATTATTGTCGTGATATTGTTCCAAAGATTATACAGAACGTATATTTCCTCCATTAAAAATTCGCATCGAGCAACATTATAAATAATGTGCACTACACAACAATATAGTATTTATAAATAGTGAAATGTATACTAGCAGCATTGACGTGAGTGCGAAATATCGCGGACTTGACGTCTAGTGGAGCGGCGTGGAATTACGTCCACAAATACAAATATTAACATAGCGGGATTCGGACCGTTGTTTAAAATTTCAGTTACTATAAAAGACTTAAGAAATGTTGAATAATATTTAATGTAAAATTATTATCTTATATCAAAGCTGCATATTATGAAAAATATTGCATACTTCATATTACTTTCCGTAATTAATTGTTACATATTTTTTCTTTGGTTTAGTGAGACAAAATGAATTCTGACATTAAGAATGAATTTGCAATAATGCTTCATATACACATTGCTGACAACTGCAAAGACAAAATTGATAGTAGGCCTAATCTGATGCTTGTAATAATTAGTAAAGGCATGTGGACAAGAATAAAACTTAATTTGATAAAACCTTAAAAATTTCCAATAGATATTAACTTCTATTCACTTATTAGGTCTAAATAAAAAAAGCTAATTTGTATTTTTCTATCAACACAAAGACAAAGGAATAAGGCCTACTAAAGAATGTTGTTGACTCACGTTTTGTGATCCCTCGGAAATCGAAAGTACGATTTGGAGCAATTTGTAATGCTGTAATTGTAGCAGTTATAAACAGCGCATATATATCCTGACATTTTAACACAGCACTAATTAATAAAACTATTAATTAGCCCAGCAACAATATACATTGCAGTTGATTACAGCTTGTTTCGCGAGTATCACCACACCGGCCGCCTAGGTAGCAGCACCAGCGTCGTTCGCGCGCAGAACTGCTAGCTGTCCGGTATTATTACAGTAGGATATTTGGTGAAAGCGTGCATAGCCACTACTGAGACATGCGCAGTATATTGCAGCTATCAGTCTCGTCGCGACGAACTTCTAGCAGTCATTCGATGTTGTCTCTCCGTGTCTCCTTATGTCTGCTCGCGACAGTCGCGCCGTGTCTGATTCTGTGTGCACCCGGCCTAAGTCTTGACTTTTTTAAGCTTCTTCTTAGTGTCAGATATAACAATTAGATTATTTCAATGGTGCTGTTAGATATTTTAAAAATTTCTTAAAGGAAATAATGTTTAAGTTTCATAAAGTTGTGTCGGTACCGAGTTCACTCAATGGAAGTGAAATATTTATTGTGAGGCAGAGAGAGAAGACTAGACTCCAAGCAGATGAAGTTCCTTCAAAGTGTATCACAAGCACAAAATTAGATTGTAAGAAAAGACGAATCAATCAGAAACTAAATATAATATATGAGTTAAATGCAAAAGTGATTGGTAAACGAAGTACGAGAAGACATAAAGTTGGATGAACCAGATATAGATGCTACAGATGGAAAGGTCTAAGTCAGTGATGTCAAAACAAGAGCATTTTTCTGACCTTGACGCGGGCATCAAGCGCTAGGTATGGAAGAAGAAATAAGCAGCCTGTTGGATTAAGAAAACAGTGTTGCACACACTTCAAACGGAACGTGAAATTTTTGTCATTATTTTTATATGGCTTCTTTCTGTTTGATATTATCTATATTGTCTGTAAAACAAAAGTACTAACACCAATTTTTTAATATTGCAGTTGTGTTTTAAACGTTAATAACATAATAAAGAGTTAAGAAGGAATATTCACATAAATTCTATAGTAGTACAACTATACTGTATTAAGTGAATGAAACACATCATTCATAAAGAAAATGATATCCCCCCAAAAAAAGAGATTGAGTGTGATATGATAAGTTGGAATTGATATTGATGGTATCTTTAACCTTATAAAAGTAATCAATGAACTGATGAAAACAATGTTATAGTACAAAGCAAAGTTACCTAGGTGCTGTGTATGTTTTAAGTGTAACTAATATTCCTTAACGAAACTCTTATCGCATTATGCTTTTAAGGTGATATTCGTGCGCAACTTCATAACATCAGAATATTAAATCATTTTCTCGATTTCTGCTGAAGCTATAGAGCTGATGTTTTTACAACACATGGGCACGTATCTTTTGCTTATGATGTAACAGTAGTTGCTTTGTTAATTCATTTTCTTACAAGCATTTTCCATGCGAATATTTTCAAAATTTGTAATACACTATCTTCAGTAATACGTAGGCCTATTTACGGTATATTAGATTTACGAAAATATTGTTTCAGTAACTGCAAGGCTACTAAATAAATAGGCATATATCTGAAAATTTCACTTTTCTATAAAAAAAGTTGAGAAAATATTCTTTTTGAATAAAAAAACAAACTTGTGAGAAATGAGCATTAAAATTAAAAGTTACATTCTTATAATGCACTTATACTTCTCAGATAAATATAAAAATTAACACGGATACAGTTTTAATAAGTTCTCTTCCCTTTATCCATTGAATCAGTGCTGGTAATCCCTGAATATAGCTCAACCAAGCGGCATATACTACCTCTTTCGTCTGTCTCTTTCCTTTCCGCTGTAAAGCGCTCAGGCTCTCCTGAGCTCTAAAGCGCTCGCTTGCGCCTATGGGCATCAATTGACATGACTGGTCTGTCTTGATATAGCTAGGTTGATGTTGATCATGATGAGAGCGTACTAAGTAATGAATTGCATGGTGGACTCCCTACAGTATCTCTAGGCAGGTGCCAATAGGAAAATCCACCATGGTGCACTGCATTGGAATTTTATTACCTAGACGGGATTCGAGCCCGCATTTCCTGCGTCGCGTGTCGACTATTAGTTTAAACTGTTCGAAACGCAAACATAACCAGCTACCTGCAGCGAGCCCAGAAAAGCTTGCATGTAATACTCTTGCTGCAGATTATATTAGTTCTTTGTGTACAGCAGTCAAGGTGTGCGAAGGTATGTAGAAACTCCATGCTCCCTTCATGCAGAAACTGGGAGTAAAGTGGTCAGCGTCACACCAAGTCTAGTATATACAGTCACGAAGCTCAATACGTAGTAAATATGCATCCATAGATAGTTGCTAACCACTAGGATCGCTACTATCGCCCCATTACAGACAATGCGAAATAGTACCGGCGCAGTCTATTGTTCCTAGCACCCTCAAAACTCGAGCTTCGTGACTGTATATACCAGACCGTGGTCACACTTCGTCTGTTTTAACTCGATGAGAAATTTCAGAAGGTACTATGCGTCATATCTCCTCCCCAATTTCATTCAAAGGCAAGTCTTTCACTGCAAACCCAGCTTTCTCCAATTTTTCCTCTTTTCTGCCTTCCTCTTTGCCTCATAGAATTATATCTTAATGTCGTCTATCATCTGACATCTTCTTCTGCCCCGAACTCTTTTCCCGTTCACTATTCCTTCCAGTGCATCCTTCAGTACGCAGTTTCTTCTCAGCCAGTGACCCAACCAATTCCTTTTCCTCTTTCTGATCAGTTTCAGTATCATTCTTTCTTCACCCACTCTTTCCAACACAACTTCGTTTCTTATTCTGTCTGTCCACTTCACGTGTTCCATTCTTCCCAGTATCCATATTTCAAATACTTCTATTCGCTTCTCTTAACTTCGTCCATACAGCGCTATACTCTATACAGAGCACTTCACTAGTTTCTTCCCTATTCCTTTTTGCAGAAGTCCGCAGAAGATGCTCCTTTCTCTATTAAAAGCTTTCATTGCCATTGCTATCCTCCTTTTAATTTCCTGGCAGCAGCTCATGTTACTGCTTATAGTACACCCCAAGTATTTGAAGCTGTCCACTTGCTCTATTGTCTCATTTAGAATTCGCAAGTTTATCTTCTTTATTTTTCTTTCTTCTTCGTCTGATTTGCATTTATCCTCATCCCTTACTGTTCACAGCTGTCATTCAGCTCCACTAGCAAATCACTTAATACCATTTCGTCTTCTGCTAACAACGCGATATCATGAGCAAATCTTATGCACGTTATTCTTGTTCCTCCTACTATCACTCCTCCCATGTTCTCAGAATAGTTCTTCACTAATTCCTCCAAGTAGATGTTGAACAGAGTAGGTGATAAAGGGCATCCTTGACATACTCCTCTCCCAGTTTCACTTCCTTCTGACATTTCTTCTTCTATCCTGACTTTGACTCGTCCCCACTGCGGTGCCTATTAGGTTACGTTCATTCTCGACTTTTCACGTAGAACTACGACTTTCTCCTTACTGGGTATGGGAGGCTAACGTGAGACTTTACCCTCACGTTAAAATGGAACTTGCTCTCTCTGTTCTCATTGTATCTCCTTATATTCCCTTGTTTTCCTTGTATTTCCCTTGTTCTCCTTATATTTCCCTTGTTCTCATTGTATCCCCTTATACTCCTTATATTCCCTTGTTCATCTTGTATCCCTTGATCTCCTTGTATTCTTCTTTTCTGCTTGTAGTATTCTTGTTATTGTATTCCACTTTTCCTCCTTCATTCTCTTTGTCTTCCCCTTATTCTTCTTGTTTTCTCATTGTTCTTCTAGTCTTCCCTTTGTTTTTCTTATATTATAATTATTGACATCCTTGTATTTTCCTTGTTCTCCTGGTATTGCTCTTGTTAGCTTTGTCTTCCCGTCGTCTTCTTTACTCTACCCTTATTCTCCTTGTCTTCCCCTTGTTCTCCTGATCTTCCTCTTTGTTATCCTTGTCTTGCCCTCGTTCTCCTTGTCTTCTCCTTGTTCTCCTTGTCTTCCTCCTGTTCTCCTTGTCTTCCCCTTGTTCTCCTTGTCTTCCCCTTGTTCTCCTTGTCTTCCCCTTGTTTTCCTTCTGTTCTCCTTGTCTTCCTCTTGTTCTGCTTGTCTTCCTCTTGTTCTCCTTGTCTTCCCCTTGTTCTCCTTGTCTTCCTCCTGTTCTCCTTGTCTTCTCCTTGTTCTCCTTGTCTTCCCCTTGTTCTCCTTTCTTCCCCTTGTTCTCCTTGTCTTCCCCTTGTTCTCCTTGTCTTCCTCCTGTTCTCCTTGTCTTCCTCCTGTTCTCCTTGTCTTCCTCTTGTTCTCCTTGTCTTCCTCTTGTTCTCCTTATCTTCCCCTTGTTCTCCTTGTCTTCCCCTTGTTCTCCTAGTCTTCCCCTTGTTCTCCTTGTCTTCCCCTTGTTCTCCTTGTCTTCCGCTTGTTCTCCTTGTCTTCCGCTTGTTCTTGTCTTCCCCTTGTTATCCTTGTCTTCCCCTTGTTCTCCTTGTCTTCCCCTTGTTCTCCTTGTCTTCCCCTTGTTCTCCTTGTCTTACCCTTGTTCTCCTTGTCTTCCCCTTATTCTTGGGTTCTCCTTGTTCTTCTTGTCTTTCACTTGTTCTCTTTATCTTCCCCTTATTCTCCTTGTTTCTTTTCTCGCACTACTCACATCTAGTTCTTACCTAGGATATACAGCACCTGTTGACAGGTGATTCATTCATATGTAAGATATACATCATAATAAAGCTATCTACCTGATCTTTCCGGCTTCAGAATTCTTCTATGTCCTTTCAATAGAATTACGACAATCGAAGTGAAACAAGATGTGCTGCTGGCTTGTAGTTGGCTTAGATTTTTTCCAGTCCCAAATCCGCTTGCAAGGACACGCACTCACGCACCTTTTGATTGTTTTTCCTCAGCAATATCTGACTTGATTCTATTTTTCTCTTTTGAGCTCTATTTAGTGCCAGTGTTTCCCATTCATATGTCAACGTTGCTATGGCCATTGCTATATAGAATTTTAACTGATTGTGAGTGTAATTTATAGATTTGTCTTTAAGGGTACGTTTGATAGTTCCGCACATGTACTACACTACTGAAATTGATATAGTTCTTTTACAGGTCACATATCTGTGCATATAGCCCAGTGTTTACTAATGTCATTTCCTATTTCCCTGTTAATGTCATATTCTGAAGATGACTTTAATTTTCCTGGCATGTAATAAAACGGACACGTGATGAGGGATTTCGGTATTCGAGCGTTTCAGATGTGTTGCGTTCCAGCTTGCACATAACTTTTAGTAGTTAACTCTCCCCACGACGTTCCGTTTTTCTCGACAGAAGGAAAACGAGAGTGTGGAATGCAAACGAACCACTTGTTGGGCGATTTAAAGAGACTTTCCAGGTGATCTATAGTGCCCTTCTGCACTCCAACGCTTCAGGTTTTCGAAGGTCTGGCAGTGTTGCTTTTTTATGAAACAGTTAAAAATATCCATCATCATTCAGACGTGTCAATTGCTTTAACTTCAGCCGATGCATTTTAATTATTTCATAATAGTAATAATATGATATAACACTATGCAAGCGTTGTCATATTTCTATATTCTTCTTCTCCAAAGGCTGTAAAGATTTTTAAAATTTATTTTTGCACTGTATTCTTCTACTATTGTTCCTCATTAAACATGATATGATATGATATATTTATTTCTACAACTCTTATTTCGTAATGGGTCGCCACCACATCTCTGTATTCGTGCTCCCCATTACCTTCTAATTACAATAAACTTTCATTGACGTGTGCAGTCATCTTATTTTACCTTTGTTACCTGTATTACTATAATACATACTCTCAATTCGCTTTCTAACCTCTCACCTTAAAATTCTCTCTTCTTTCTAATGAACACCTCACCACTTTTATTGTTTACTTATATTGAAGTACTTCCTATCGTCTAAAATTTCCCTAATTTTGAACTAACTTTTATTAACACTAATTAATCATACTCATTCACTTTCCTCTCTAATTTACAATCATTTCTACCTCTCCTCACTTCTGTCATTACTCTTATCCCCTATTTCTCCATTAGACACTAAATCACATGTTTATTTTGTTTAATTGTTCCCTTTCACCCCGATAAATTATCCGTTTGGCACTATTTTTGTAAGTCAACTCAACCTTCATTTGTAAACTTACATTGAAATACTTGCTGTCTTCCTATCATTTCAATTTCTCTGATTGTACGCTAACTTGGTCGACACTCCAATATTAGTAACATTTCACTACCAATTTCTATTAACAAACACTTCTAATTTTCTCTAGTCACTTCTTTTATCAACTATTGTTTCTCTGGACACTAATTCACTTATTCGTTCATACATTCTCCCTCCGATTATTTTGATAGTTACTCTTACTCCTTGAACATTCACTTAATTGTTTCTATGTCTTTTGCCACACTTTTATCACTCCACCCCCCTTAAGCACCAACTTCGTAGACTGTAGTTCTGGGGTTCCTTATTTCCTTCCTTTCCCTTACAAGTAGATGGACTACCCAAATCTTCTTTACTTCCCCTCTTTGTCGGCTCCGGACGTCTTGCTTATTAAACATAATATATCAAAATTCCTTTTGTTTCTGGTGTGTATTATCTAATATTGTACATCAGTGAACACTTCTCTTTAATTTTATTTCTGATCTCGTCTTTCTATTTACGATGTTTCTTAAGATCTAAGAATCAGCTGCCGTGCATTAATATGGATACTGAAAAGGCGTGTAATTTTCTTTTAATATCATCCTAGTCTTTCTACTTAGGTATATTTCTCTCTATTCAAAATCCACTTTTTTATATCCCAATCCTACAATAAAATTATTCCTTCGTCTCATCTTCCCCTGGTATCTCTCTCTTACTCTCCTTTCCTCCGAAATTAGTTTCATCATCATCTTTTTTCTCCTGATCCTCCCTCGAATACACACATCTCTTCTTTCTCCCCTGCGATCAAATCATCTTCACCTCTTCCTCTGATCCAATTACCTGCTCTACCTCCTCGAATCCAATTACTACCTCCACCTTGTCCTCTAATTCAATTACCACATTCACTTCCCCTTGAATCAAATCACTAGCTATACCTCCTCCTCTGACCCAATTATCATATCCACCTCCTCCTTTAATCCACTCACAAGATCTACCTCCTATACGGGTTCAATTACCTCTTCCACATTCTCCTCTAATTCAGTCACCACCTCCACATCCTCCTTGAATTCAATTACCACTTTCATCTTCTCGTCTAATTCAATTACCACTTTCACTTTCTCCATGAATCAAATCACTAGTTAATGTAGCTATACTACCTTCTCCAACCCAATTATCACATCAGTCTACTTCTCTGATCCAGTTACAACTTCTACCTCCTATTCGAATTTGATTAGCTCTTCCACCTCCTCTAATCCAAGCACCACATCCACAACCTTCTTGAATCAAATCACCACCTCCACTCTTCCTCTAATCCGATCAAAACTCCACTTTCCACTCGAATCCAATCACCACCTCCTAATCCATTCACACTCGCACAACTTCGTCACATCCAATTATCATCTACAGTTCATTCTGTAATCCAATCATAAATTCTACCTCTTTCTCGAATGCATCACCACCCCCACTTTTCCCTTTAATCCATCCACTCCTTCCCGTTTCTCCTCGGGTTAATCATATCTTCCTCTCCCTCAAACAAAGTCATCCTTTCCTCAGAAGAAATAGTATTTTCTCCACTTTCTGGAATCCCACCACTTTCTTTTTCACTTTCTCTTCATTCACCTCCTCGAATTCCATTACTGCTTTTTTTTTCTATGTGCTCAATACAGCTATTTCTTTCTTCTCGAAAGCCACTGTGAACATTTCTCTTTTTTCATCTTCGAATTCTATCACCACCCTTTTCTACTCAATTTATATCACCATTACGTTCTTCTGCTTTTTTTTTTTTGCTCCTTCTACTCTTCCTCCGGCTGGGATTTCTGCATTTTTTCCTTCGTGAATTTTATCATGTTATTCTCTTCGAGGTTGTCGCAAGAAAAATAAAGAAGGTAAACTTGCGAATTCTAAATTAGGCAGTAGAGCAAGTGAACAACTTCAACTGCTGCCAGGAAGTCAAAAAGGGGATAGCAATGGCAAAGGAAGCTTTTAATAGAAAAAGGAACATCTTCTGCGGACCTCTGGAAAAGGAACTAAGGAAGAGACTAGTGAAATGCTTTGTATGGAGTGTGGTATTGCATGGAGCAGAAGCATGGACATTACGACGAAATAAAGAGAAACGAATAGAAGCATTTGAAATGTGGATATGGAGAAGAATGGAGCGTGTGAAGTGGACAGACAGAATAAGAAATTAAGCTGTGTTGGAAAGAGTGAATGAAGAAAGAATGATGCTGAAACTGATCAGAAAGAGAAAAATGAATTGGTTGGTCACTGGCTGAGCAGAAACTGCCTGCTGAAGGATGCACTGGAAGAAATGGTGAACAGGAGAAAAGTTCGGGGCAGAAGAAGATATCAGATGATAGACAACATTAAGATGTATGGATCTTATGAGGAAACAAAGATGAAGGCAAAAGTAGGAAAGATTGGAGAAAGCTGGGTTTGCAGTGAAAGGCTTGCCCTTGAGCAGAACACTATGAATGAACATTCTTCCCCCTACTCATCCTCCCTGCCATTATCCTCGAATTATACCATTTCCATATCCATCCTCTTCTTTTCTTGCTTCCCGAATTCAATCTCTTCCTCGAATTCAGACATCGTCTCTTCCTCACCTCAAAGTCGTCTTTTGGGATAGTTTGAAAATGTATATTTCTCTCAAAATCATAATTAAAGTATTATAGTAACTTTTTGAAACGCTACTTAGCTTTTATATGCCTACAGTAATATGACCAAAATTTATTTTTGTATTTGTCGGGTTTTGAAGCTACAGAACTGCAAATTGCAGCTGAGTATCCCTTGTGATAGGTTGCTACATGTACGCAATAACATACACTCTTTACTGTTTACCAGAAGCTGCTGTTACCATGGAGACACTAGTTCGAAAACCGGCCACAGCTTCCCGACCAGCGCTCGCGAACACATCTATCTTACTACTGGTCTCAAGCAACATCGGTTTTCCTTTATTTATCTGCGTGTACCACTATCCCTTTCTATTCTGACTCTTCTCTCATACTTTGTCTTTTTCTGTCTTTTTTTCTCTCTAAAGAATTCTCTAGTAGCTACTCGAAGGACATAAATTCTACTGCATACCTGTGTATCGGAACTGAAGAGGTGGGGGAAGTTTTAAAAACAGAGAGAAAATCAGTTTAAATTTATTGAACATGTGAACTGTGTTGCAGTAGGGAGTAGATTATGGAGCATACAATGTGAACTTTCATTTAAACCGCTGGACTTCTTCAATGTTTTAATATACTGTGTAATCCAGATTTCGTTCCAAATAAGGGGAAAGAACTCGTGGTTTAGGGATACTGAGTTGATGATGTTCGGATACTTTTGATATGTTATTTAACGACGTTATATTATCTAACATAGATAGTGGAAATAGCGAAATGAATATTTGGGAAGATGAGTCGGAGGATACAAATACAAATGAAAAAAAAAATCGAAAAAGAAAAATAAATGCAGATATAAATAAATGCATGATGTAGAATATACAATGTGAAAATGAAAATTGAATTGAAAATAAATAGCAATATTATATCTTCAATATTTTAAGAAGAAAATTTGTACTTAATACTGTATAAGAAGTGATGAAATCTAGATGGCATATTTTACATAATTATTGAATTTGGGACACGTTTTTAAAATTAGTGATTTTTTATGTGATGAGGTGTTTAGTTTTTTTTAGTGTAATAATAATAATAATAATAATAATAATAATAATAATAATAATAATAATAATAATAATAATTGCTATTTCTTAAATTTGATGTTTGAGCGTTAGGCTGGATTTGTAACTCTTTAGTGGGTTACCAGACATAAAGTCCAGGATTGTAATGTCCATACGTCAAAATGTCCATGGAATAATGTCCACATTGAAAATGTCCACGTTAAATCATCCAGAGTCAAAATGTCTATAGTTCTATAATTTCCACTTCACTCTGATGTCCAGAGTCATAATGTCCATAGCTCTATAATGTACACTATATCCATTGTTCATGGTAGTTATAGTAACCTATGTAAAATTTTTCAAATGCAGAACTAATCAGAACCGACTATTTTAAAGACGGAACGAAATCCTCAGTTAGTGCCATCACAGAAGGGTAAGCCACTTCTTTCTTTTCGTGGATACCTGTACCAACATCATGCCTTTAATAGAGATAGGACAAAAATATATTGGCGATACAGGAACATGATCCTCTCAAGCCTGAAAGGCATGCAGCACACAAACAACGCGGTAGAAGACTGCCACAATCTACTTCAGCGCTATACAGTACATCCATCCACTTGGCGATTTATACAGTGCCTAAAGCGCGAAGAAAATGGAATTTGGACACAAATATTGCAAGCAAGAGTGAGGCACACACAAATTAAAGAGCTGGGAATGAAACGTATTTGACGAATCAAAGACAAATTCTCCAGGTTGTGAGAAACTGCAACAGGTACAAAGAAAAAGGAGAAATTCTCTTAAATCTTAAAAGTATTAGTTACCATCTTAAAAGTGAGGCTCCGGTTCCCGATGATTAATAACTTATTTGTACGAGTTATGGAATAAAATTTTTGTGTTCTATTCAAGCAGAATTTTCCTTTGAACTTGGACATTATGGACGTTTGACCCTATGAACATTTTGAACTTACGAATGTTTTATCATATGGACTTTCTGTCGTATGAACATTTAGTACAAGGACATTTTCACCGTATGGACATTTTGACCTTATGGACGTTTTATCGTATGGACGTTCTGTAGTATGGACTATATACGGTGGAAGCCTTTAAAGCCTTTAGTGGCATGTTGGTTCCGGTAAGTTAATGAAAAAGGCTACATTTCACAAAATCGGATAAAATGAGATACGTTTCACAGAAATTTTAAATTATGTATTCATTTAGTTTATTTTTTCTGTACATTATTGTTAATGTGTAAATCAGTGTTATATGACTGACCACGATTATTTAAAATACAATTATATTTTATTCTACAATAATGTCCACAAAAATGTCAGTTCTGTGGCGTCTTAGAACTGACAGTCGCAGAACTAAAAAAAATCAATTTTCAGTTTGTTATCCCTTAAATCTCATGTTGATTACTGGGTTAAAATTATGTTGAATATGCACACCCTTATATCTAACTGTTAACATGAAACTAAAGAACATATTTTACAGGATTTAACTGTTAATAAAGGTACTCACCGGAAAACAGTTATCTATGTTTTTCTTTCTCTAATATAAAAATTACAAATCACCTTTTCACTAACACATACTGACTATGTATACGTTTTGTGCATTCCAAATAATTTAGTGTACCATATTAGCAGTTATATAAGTGTGTAAATTACAGAGTGATTCACGAGGATTTACCGTCCTTTACGGAGCTTATTTTCGATGACATTCTGAGCAAAAAATGTCGTTAAACATTTGTCATAAATTGAATATTTTCAAAGTTACATTAATTTGAAGTTGTTAGTAAAATACCTTTTTATTTAGTTTTAAGAGTAAAAAAAAAATACAAACAGAGAATGAACTATTCAGAAATGTCATTTCTTTAATTGGCTAGTGTCCTGGAGCTAAAAATGTGTTGTAAATTGTTTTGCACAGATTTTATTTTTCAGTTCTTAACTAAACATTATATCATTCTTCTTAAAGAATTTATAAGAGTGGCGCGATTTGTAACAATTGTTGTGATAAATGCGTAAGAAAATGTAATTTTGTAGTTAAAAATCGAAAGAAAAATCTGTACGAAGCAACTATGGAATTCACAACTTATTTTTAGCTTCAGAATACTAGCCAATTGAAGAAATGATACTCCTGAATAGTTCATTCTTTATCTGTAATATTCTTTTACCCTTAAAACTCAAGAGTAATGGTATTTTACAAACAACTTCAAATTAGTGTAATTCTGAAAATATTGAGATTAGGACAAATGTTTACATGACATTTCTTGTTCAGAATGTCTTCGGAAATAAGCTCCGTAAGGAACGGTAAATCCTCGTGAATCACCCTGTATATAACCAAAGTTCTTACATTATATCGGTTCTTTATATTCGTCCTCTTTTATCTCTTTCTACAGATACACTCAAGCTGACACACATTCGAAGAAGCACAGATTGAAAGATTTACATGTCACAGATAAAGACGAATCGAGGAGGAAATAAATAAATATATAAAGGCAGAAATTAATAAATAAATAGATACATAAATAAATAAACAAAAACAAACAAGTAAATAAATAAATAAAATAAATTAATTAATTAAATTAAATAAATAAATTAAATAAATAAATCTCACAAGTTTCAAATAAGGTAATCAAATGAAAACAGGCGAGTGACACCGTAATAGACAATTTAGCGTAATACAAGAAATGAAAAGGAAGATTTTAATATGTTTGTTTAGTCCAAAATAGCATCTCCAAATTTTAGGTCCCAATAGAGTTCAGAATTCTGAGGTAAAAAATTCCTTGTACATTTCACAAGATCGCTCTAACTTTTGTTCCCATGAACGTGTTTAAAAATTCTTCTTCCGTCGTCATTGTGATTTCATATGTGAGGAAAGGGAATTATTAAGGGGGTGAAAGGCTTAGTCGAGGAGAGGGTAACAATGCGTTGAGGGGCGGGTGCCCGTCTGTAGTGCCGCACAGTAGTGAGTCGAAGAGGATATTAAGAGAGGGTGGCAAGCGAGTTGATTGAGATCTCCACCACCGGTAACATGCATCCTATAAAAAACACTTTTAATACTCTAAACTGAACATCGGGTGTCCACACCCTTTTTTAAAATTAATATTTTCTCGATCTGGGGGCCGCCGCCCTGATTCGCGCCCGCCCAGATTGGAGATGACGCGGCTTCTCAGTGTCTCCGCAGCGCATGAGTGGCGCTAGTATCGTCCTGGGCGTGTTGCTTCAGGAAACGCATGTTACTGTAGCTTGGCAGCCTTTCATTGTCTCGTCTTAAGTTGCTAAGGGAATTAACAAAAGCGAAACGACGGCCGTTCACTTGCAACGATTTCGGGCATTATTTCAAATTTTGTGCAGGAAATTCTCCTTAATTGGACTTTAATTAAGTTTCAGTAATTTAATAAAATACTGTAAACAAAAATTAAAAATAAATCTTTTGAAAGTATAGAGAAACAGTTCAACAAATTTTCAATAATCCACAAATTAATATTTTACGTCACTTATAGAGTCCCTTCAGACTAGGCTAATTTTAGAAGCGCTGGTAACGCGCTGCCGCTCGTGAATAATGTATTTAAATGAAGGCCTTCAGACACAGCCACAGCTACAGAATCAGTCGCGCTGCAGACGCTCTGAGCGGCTGATTTCGTCGTTGGTGGCGGCCACTAAAAGTAGCGCTTCTCGTCGCGATACATAGAATTTAATGGTAGGTTTCAGACGGGGCTACAGCCAGGGGCCTCTTTCTCAAAAATACTAGTTTAGTAGTTCACCAGTTACTAGTTACCAGAGTATATTTCACCAGCTCTAGTAGATTCTGTTTCTCAAACTATTTTACCAGTCTAGTAACTTGTGACAATTTTTTACTAGTCACATGATCTGTTTCACTAGTCAGCTGATTGAGTTCTTTTGTTTATAATCATTGGTAGACATTTTTATTTGAGGTTAGAAAGCTAAATTGTTTGTTTTGGTTTTGATTTCTCTTTTCGGCTGAAATTCCATCAATTAAAAGCAAATTAACTATACTCAATATGACTAATGAATCAAAGGATATATTATTCGGAGCTTTTTCAAGCATATTAACAAAAAATGGTAAAGTTAACGAAATGACAAGAAATTTTGTAATTTATGAGGATAGGGAACTGATATCTCAGAACAAAGATTATGCATACGTTAGGGACACTTACTGGCCCAACATTAAGAAAGCAACTTCGATAAGTACCAATTCAAGTTCATAGTACATATTATGTAGCTAGTGGGTCTACTTCCGACAAGAATGCCGCTTACGATTTGATGAAAAATTTGCTTATATATTTTTTTAGTTTTAAATTTGATATATTCATAAATTATTGTCGTTTTATATTTAATTTGTAGGCTAAAGTTGATAATGTCAGAAGAACTGGCAGTGGAGGAGGAAAGTCAGCAAAAATTACTGCAGTTGATGAATTGGTATTATATTATTAGTAAAGAATTCTGCAAGTGTTGCTGGTCTAGGACAGAAAGACCTGATGGCATTGGAAAATAATCAACATCTCGATTTGTAGAGCAATTTGTATTTGAAGCTTTGCTGATAATGTATGACTTCTATTTGTTTGCCTTGTTATGGCAGGTTCCACTATATTTAACAACTCTTCAAGCTTTTCAGCACTTTATCTAAACTGTTCATTATATTTAAACAATGCTCCCTTAAAGGAATAATATTTGTTCTTTCTCTTTATAGTTTTAGCTCTTCTCACAACAACTTCATCACTTCAATCAGAATCACGAAGCCACATAACTACAATATTTTGTTTTATTATCTGAGAAAGGTTGTCACTGGTAACTAATAATATAGAAATCACCAGTCTTTAGAGTCTTGTAGGAATATTCCTGTTGAATACTAGTATAATCAAATAGATCATCATTTTGAGAAACAGAATCACTTATGAACTGGTAAAATCGACCAATATTACTAGTCTCTGAACTGGTAACTACTACTTTACCCTTGTAGTTTCTAGAAACACAAACTTGTAAAATAAACTAATAATACTACCGTACAGACTAGTATTACTTGTCCATGAGTTTTGAGAAACAGGCCACCACTATTTTAGTGATGCACTGCTAACAGACAACTGTTGGGCTACCAATTCCCTACACCTACACCGTCACGACAGTATACAGGCTTTGTTGCGACAGAATAATAGGCCTATCGAATGATGATGATAATAATAATAATAATAATAATAATAATAATAAATAACAATATAACCATAGACTAGACCAGTGGTTCCCAACCTTTTTTGACTGACGACACACTGTACTGAACGCCCACGTTATCGCGACACACTTATTTGATTTTATTAATAATGATATAATAATAACAACCAGTGCTTTCTTCTGGAGAGAAAGGTGGTGGAACTCTGTGTAGAATATTTTATAGCGGACAGGGAAATGATTACTGTTCACTGCACGGGAATTTTGTCGTTTTTAACCTCCTTTTCGTCCAACTAAGACTTTCGAGGTCTAAGCGGAATTCAAAGAAAAATAATATTAAAAACATAGTTATTCACACATATTTCGAATCGATCTGGTTGCCCAAGGTTGCGGGTTCGATCCCAGGCCAGGTCGATGGCATTTAAGTGTGCTTAAATGCGACAGGCTCATGTCAGTAGATTTACTGGCATGTAAAAGAACTCCTACGCGACAAAATTCTGGCACATCCGGCGACGCTGATATAACCTCTGCAGTTGCGAGCGTCGTTAAATAAAACATAGGCCTAACATTAACACATATTTCGGTTCCATGATGAACAAATGTAAGAAAAAGGTGCTGGAATACCAGAGCGTTCCGTCAGAAAAGAGCACTAATAACAATTTCTATATATAGTCACGTCGCTCTAATTTCCGGCAGCCAATCATGTTGCAGGTCGGCTACATTTAAACGTGTGCGTCTTGTGATTCTATGATGAAGACGTTATGCATTTCCTAAGGCTCGATAAATACTTAACCCCTTACCTCATTCTGGGACAGTTATAGCACATACCGGTTTTATATTCATATAATTTATAATATAAGTATATAATATTTCAAACTGCATACTGGGACAGATATGGCACACTGTCAAGAATTGTATTTGACCATATGTGACATCAGTTGAGAAAGAAAGAACTACTTAAGTTATTTGAATATTAAACCGATGTATGCAAGACTGTCCCATACGGTAAGGGGTTAATATAATCGCCCGCCATTTTGGCTCTTTTGTTGGCGTTCGCAGAAAGCACACGAGGACGTTATTTGCCGTTCAATTATTTGCTGAATTACATTGCATTTGATTTATTATCATAGGAGCTACGACATGATAATGTTTAACGGTGTGGCAAATAGATTCCTCATCTGGTAGCTCTGCAACGAAAGAACAAAAATGGCGAACGATACTACCTACCTAGACTTTACAGAGCCTTCACTTCCTAAGATGTAAGCAAAGAGGAGGAGTCACGCCGGGAATAACAGCGTCGCGACTATAGTGTCGGACATCCAGTGTTGTGAACAGGTCAATGTTAACACGCAGTCGAAAATTCTAAAATACGTGGCCTTATGATTGACAGGCCAACACGTAAATCATCTTCAGGATGCAGCAGTCTGTTATTTTGTTTAGAGATCACTATTTTCATGGTATAAAATTCTAATTGATTGACATAATATGACCTTGAAGACGGCAGTTTTAAATGTCTTTTTAGTTTGCCCGATATGTGATCCACAGCGATGACGACTGATTTACGTAAATGTGACAGCTCCAGAGTAGTGCAGATAACTGCGAGTCGGAAGATTAACTTGAAGGACAACATAAATGGGATCTAATTTTCGTCCCACTCAAAAGGTTAACGTCGGGAACACTTTGATACTCACTCTACAATGTAATTGCTACATTCTTCCACGAATCATTCACCTACTCGTTCGTAAACATTCTTGGGCGAATATACGCGCCCACATATTGCGGTAATACAGCTCAGAGCATGTTTGTGCTAACAAGGAAAGTTCACCAAGTGGTAATGGATTTTGACAGCGATTTTTCCGCCATACGTTCCACTTCAAATAAGAAATCTCACGATACATTTCTACATCCGGAGAAGGCCTAGTCTTCGAGATACTACTTTTCAAAATAATCGCTTGACACTCACATAAGTCTCATATCTACATTGTCATCTTGAAGAAAAAAATGTTTAAGGCCCCCAAAAGTATATGCATTGTCCTCAAAATCAGGGAAGCTTATGAAAACTCACCTCTTCAAGTCTGTTTCAAGAAGTATATTTTCCATCCGTCAGTGATGATAGCATTCTTTTGGTAGATTCGTATAACAGTTACCGAGATAGACAGTCTAATAGGAAGAATAGCTCCGGAAGGTAAAAGGGTGGAAATCTTAATAATTCCAAAGCACACAGCTCCTATTGTTCAGCCACTTGACGTTTATAGCTTTATAGGCCTTGGAAAAAAAAATTATTCGGAAGTTCTCTGTTTTGTTATTTGGCACGAATATTACATTGCATCAGAGAGATGTGATAAAATTGGAGTTTTTAACATATAATCAGTTTTCATCTCCTAGATACATGAATGTTTAAATATGACTGGTATAAAGCCGGATATTTAACAACAAATCTGATGGATTCGTCACTCCTGTAGAATTCTTTTTTCACGTTGATGTACGGGACTGCTCTAAAGCTGACTGAGAAACTTAATTTTCTGAAATGGTGGTGCAAAGTTCCACTGTGTTTTCAGCATTTTTGGAACGATTTTCACTACTGTGATCAGTATAGTGAGTAATTTCAGGTATGCTTACATTTCATTATTATTTCTTCATAGGCTGTTCTATAGACAAGTCCACACCTGTGGAGTAACGATTAGCGCGTCTGGCCCCGAAACCAGGTGGCCCGGTCGGGGCAAGTTACCTGGTTGAGATTTTTCCGGGGGTTTCCCTCAACCTAGTATGAGTAAATGCTGGGTAGCTTTCGGTGCTGGACCCCGGACTCATTTCACCGGCATTATCACCTTCATCTCATTCAGACGCTAAATAACCTAGATGTTGATAAAGCGTCGTAAAATAGCCTACTAAAATAAATCTATAGACAATTTCATAATTATTATGTATCTGATATGTCATTTCCATAACTTACAGTATTGAAGGAGATTTTGACACTACGGTATACAGTTAGTTGAGATTTATCGCCTGTCTAGCACATAGCACTGTTTGCATTAGCAGTTATAGCTCTGGACTGAAAAAAAAAAGAGAAAAAAAAACATACTTCGAAAACTAGTCTTTCTCCGGATGTAGAAATTTATAGGGAGGTTTCTTATTACAAATGGAAAGTATGGGGTAACAATCGTTGTGAAAATCCATTATCACTTGGTAAACCTTCCTTGTAATTAGTATTGTAAGACATGGCTCCGGTATATCAATTCTCAGAAGAGCGAAACATTCACATTCGCCAAGAATAATCCGAATATGAAAATCACACTGTGACAAAATCGCTGTTATCTGCTACAGTGATTTTTCCGGAGTTGTCACAATTCTGAGCTGTGATATGAAACATAGAGCAGAATATCTAATCCACGAAATCAACGCTACTTTTAACAATATGTATGTATGTATGTATGTATGTATGTATGTATGTATGTATGTATGTATGTATGTATGTATGTATGTATGTATGTATGTATGTATGTATGTATGTATTGATTTACACTGCAAGTGGGCAAGCACTCGGTGGCAATGTTACAAACAATATAAACAGTACACAATAAAATTGCAATACACAATGCAATATTATATACGCAATACAATAAAAATACACAATAATTACAATTAATAATAATACATAAAATAACCTAATTAATAAGTGAACCTATAGAACACATTTCATTGACACTATAAATTATCACTGATCGAAACTATTCACTACACTCTAAAACCATAACTTCACTGACTCACCACGCTTCATTGATACCACAATTCAAATAAGACATACAATTACATCCTTATTCATACTTATTAAGAAAACTACATTTAAACTAAACTTACAATTCAAACCAAGGGAGCAACTCGTCAGGCTAAATAAATACATGTCGCCTTAAAAAAATAAATGCCACCTTAATTTTAACTTACACTTTATGCACAACGTTTTAAGATATTCTTGAATCTCCTTAAGGAAGGACAGCCCTCAAAGACCGCTGCAGGTAGGTCATTCCAATCATTTAAAGTTCTATTGAAAAATGAGAATTTACCTACATCCGTTTTCTGTTTCCTACACTTGTTAATAATAATAATAATAATAATAATAATAATAATAATAATAATAATAATAATAATAATAATAATAATTTTATTATTATTCTTTCCTCGTTGAAATCATACCGAAACAATGAAAGTCAAATAGTCCTACATCTGCACAAGAAACGTCCAAAAGAACAGTTACAGCCATACAAGTCTGATGATCAATCTGCACAGACTATTTTCAAATATAATAAACAGAAGACTTAAAAAGTCCTGAACGAATACCAGTCCCTGCGAACAAGCATACTCCTGCTCTAGATTTATCATGGTAGACCACCTACAATACGCTAATCAGGTTATAGAGAAAACAGAAAAGTTCACGCTGCCACATTACATAGCGTTCGTTGAGTATAGCAAAGCATTCGACTCGGTCTAACACACAAGTATATCCCAGATACTGCGTAAACAAGAAATAGAACCAAAGTACATCAGAATTCATTCTAAACAAGCTATACAGCCAAAGTAAAGACAAGAAAGAATGGAATAAGCTTTCAAACTTGGCAGAGGTGTAGACAGAGCGATCCAATCTCCCCTAAATTTTTCACCTGTGTACTGGAAGAAGTTTTCTTATTTACAAATGGCTTTTAGTGAACCCGGAGAACAGTCCATACTACCATAACCCACCTCCCTCAAATCCATTTTAATATTATCCTCCCATCTACGACTCGGTCTCTCTAAAGGTCTTTTTCCCTCATGTCTCCCAACTAACACTCCATATGCATGTCTGAATTCACCCATACCAGCTATATGCATTGCCTGTCTCAAATGTCTGGATTTAATGTTTCTAATTATGTTAGTACCTCTGATTGAGGTTCTGGCTGATATGTAGGCCTATATCTATTATCAGGCAGTACATCTCACTTGATGAACATTTGTTTGTATGCATCTGAAGTCTGATTAGTGGAATATGCAGCTAATCAGCGATGCATGCATTGGAGGAGGAAAGGAACTGACCTAATTGCCTCATGAATGATGCCTTATTGGTGTTATTTATGAATTTCAAATCTGTCTTCGGACAGTTGACTAAACAACAACAATTATCTTAGCTGAAGAAAGCAATGTGTGTAGTTCTGCGTTGTGTATCTTTCTCCATTTTCTGTAACTTCATCCCTCTTAGCCCCAAATATTTTCCTAAGCACCTTATTCTCGAATACCCTTAACCTCTGTTCCTCTCTCAAAGTGAGAGTCCGATTTTCACAACCATACAGCACAATCAGTAATATAACTGTTTTATAAATTCTAACTTTCAGTTATTTTTTTAAAGGAGACTAGATGACAAAAGCTTCTCAACCAAATAATAACAGGCATTTCCCACATTTATGCTACGTTTAATTTCCTCTCGAGGGTCATATGTATTTGTAAATGTTACTAGAATATATCTGAACATTTCCAGCTTTTCAAAGGAAAAATTTCAAATTGTTATATTTCCATTTCGTACTATGTTCTGGTCAAGAGACAGAAACATATAGACAACTTTTTTTTTTTTCGGGATTTACTTCCAAACCTATCTCATTACTTGCTTTAAGTAAAATTCCAGTCTTTTCCCTAATAGTTTGTGGAGTTTCTCCTAACATATTCAAATCCTCGCATAAACAAGCAGCTGATGTAACTCGTTCAATTCCAAACCCTGTCTGTTACCCTGGACTTTCCTAATGGCATATTCTAGAGCGAAGTTAAAAAGTAAAGGTGACAGTGCATCTCCTTACTTTAACCAGCAGTGAATTGAAGACCTAACATTCAAAGTGTGCTAAATGTCAAAAACAACTTTCTGAGATAATGATCAAAACACACTGCGAAATGCATGTTGAGATACCTACAACAGCGTAAAATTAAGCTACAACAATGAGAAAACATTCCTGACATGGCCCACTCCGATTGTCTGCAGTGAACATGTTTCCGAGGAATGTTTGATGATCTTCGTTTATCAGTGTCTACTGCACTGCTTCTTTTTTTTAACAAAGTCCTCTGCGGTGATGACGTTAATTTAAAATTTAATATTCTGATATAGGCCTATAAATCGAAGAGTAAAAACAGAACAGTTGAAGTCAGTAGGACGCAATGTTTATGCAAAGAATGGGAAGAATGTAGTCAACGTATTTAATTAACGTAACCAACTCGCAAGCTTCATTCACAATGCAAATCTAAATGCAATCATAATGTTAACATGAAAACTAGGAATCACGCCATTAAAGTAGGATTGCCAACTCTAGAGAACGAAATTCAGGACACATTAAAAAATAAAAAAAATACATAAACTTACAATGAATTTCAATATAAGTACACTTGTATTTTGACGCTCAATTAATCAATTAGAATTCCCTTCGTATTATTATTATTATTGTTATTATTATTATTATTATTATTATTATTATTATTATTATTATTATTATTATTATTATTATTATTATTATTATTATTATTTGAATGTAGCGGTGTAGCCCTATATTAAAGAACATCCCATAAGTCTGTACAGATTAAAAAGCAGCACAGGCGCTGATAAGTATACATCTGTCTACACTCACTACATTAACATTATTTGAAAGAATATTTGTTGCTTCCTTTGTTTTTGTTTATTAGTTCTTTGTTTTTTTTTAATACAATAAAACAATTCTCTACATGACATATTAAAGTTCGTCTTTACTAAGAGTTCTGATTTTACAAGTTCTTATCTCATCCAGTTCCTCTTGTCAGTTCAGAAATTCTTGATTAAAAAACTCGCTCCCCATGAGCATTGCTAATTGGAAGAGCATGTATGTGTTCAGCAATTTTCTTTAAGTTTGGCACACTACGTGTCTTCAAAACAGTGTCCCAGCGTTCTTGAGGAGTTGGTAGATCTTTCAGTATCGGCATCATCTCTTTCAATAGGCAATACTCTTGGTACAGTGCATCACCATTTTCTATATTCACAGTTCTATATTAACATGAAATATATTCACAATTTCAGTAAGGACGCTGAATGTGAAAGTATCATTAAGACTTAGAAAAGTGATTTTCTAAAGATGTGAAGAATAGTAATCAAACCATTTTTGCAAATAGTCAGTGGCTCTCTGATACAAATTCAGTGCTTTCTTATTAAAGAGATGCACATCAGAGTCACTCAAGTTATTCAAATGCTGATTTATTACCAAGCCATGTCACCAATGAGCGCCACGAACTCGCTTCTTTGTTCTATCCAAAGAGCTTATAATATAGTCCGGGTCAGCTTACTTCATACCCTAAGGGTGAAACCTAACCATTTTTCCCCCCATTACTACATAAACTAGTGGATTATGGTTATTTTCTAGTTGCAGGTTGAATTTTCTTTTGCCAACTTCGTTTCGAATTTCCGTACTGAGAAATACTGCAACTGGTAGTGATTTTATAACTGTTATGTTGGCAGCAGTGACACAAGTTGTCGCTAGTTTAAATTCTGAAAATTCAAATTGTTCTAGATTTCTGAGCCCATTAGTGAAAGCTAGTGAAATTTGAACATACTAATAATTAATTAATATCAGAGTTAATATTAATACATAATAGTTATTGTATGTGTTGCTTTGTGTTGTGTTTGAGTAAGGTAGGCTAAGCTTAAATAAATATAACATATTTCGTGTGATATATGCCCTTGAATAATCGATAGAAATACCATTTCACATTTTAATTAATTTCTTTCGTGTTTAGACTATTATTACAATAATGGAGTAAATATTCTAAAGCATACATTTCAAAGTGGCATCCGTTTTCGGAATTCATACTTATCATTTCACGTGATCAAACAAAATACATTTTTAGGTTAGATCTCGTGATTCGTAAACTGTTTAATCAAAGCAATGAATTTCATGTTGTCAGACAAAATGCATTTTAATATTAGATCATACACTATTCTACTAACATACTAACATAATGTGCGAGAGGTCCAGAAGAAAAATATACTCTTTCACAAATTATTGAACCTTTTAGAAAACACCTCCCCAACATAAAGATGAGATGTGGTAAATAAGCAAGAAATCGTTATTGTTAATACTATATTATTATTATTATTATTATTATTATTATTATTATTATTATTATTATTATTATTATTATTATTATACTACATGACATTGTGTGATTTTATCCTCTTGGTGATATCTAGTATTAGTTGGCAACACTGAAGAGACGGCCAAATTAGTCTTTTAGGAATTACTCTTACGTGATCTTCGATATACTTACAAACTCTTTGCTTTTATTCATCAAAAAGTATATCGTATAATTATAAAATGTCTTTGGTAGCAATTGCAAACTACGTCGGATCTCTAATAATGAAATATCAATATGAAATTTCAGAATATAATACTGCAATGAACAACATTCCGGACGTTAAGCGTCCTGAAAACAATTCTTTTCCTGAAAAAGCCGGAAAAATTTCGGACAGTTGGCAACCCTATTTTAAAGGCGACTTTAACAGTACATTAAAATATCTCCAAAGTTTTATGTTTATATCGGTCGACACGAATAATTGAGACAATTAGAAGAAAAAATGAAACTGACTAGAATGGGCATCAAATCAATAATAAATAAACGGCAAAGAAGAATATAAATGCAATCAGCAGTATATACAGGGACATCATTTTATTTTTACTTCAATTTTTATTGTACCTGAGTTTTGGAATGATCTTCACTCCCACCCCTTCTACTAGTAAACTTCCAACCGTTCACGACACAAGAGCCGAGGGCGCGTAAGCAGCTGAGTATAATACGTTTCAGAAATATGTTCGCGTTTTCCAGTGACAAAAGAGCTTTCAATTTTGAATCATATTTTCGTACGGGTACTGTCGTCCGTTTCCCTATGTCGCATCCCGGTTTCCCCCACCTGCTTCTATTCGCCCCTTTATAAACTCTAGTAGCTGGGCTATCTTAGCTCTTTTCTGAAAACATTAATTTCTGTTAGGAATTGGACGTCTTCGTAATATTAAAGTGTTTAAAATAACTTAAATAAAAGGGCCTCCTTAAGTAATTAACTGTCAAGTGATTTTCCCCCCCCCCCTTTCTACAACCCTGCGACAAAACCACTTGAACGGACAGTAGATAGCATTTCTGAGTGATTTTATCTTTTCGGATCGGGCAGAAGTGAAGATTGAATTTACAGTACGTAAGTTACTCTTTTATAGAGTAGGTACAGAATTATTTCAACATGAGTTACTCGTACGAAGGACGAAACTGGTAATTGGAATTAGGTACAATAGTCTATAGTGCGATTATATGCACATTAGAACTGAAGCCTGTATCGAAATGAACGGCCACCATTTTCTAAAATGTGTTTAAATATCCATATTATAATTATTTTTCAATTTAACTTCATTCTCTATATAGTACGCTAATGTGCTGTAACAGTACAATATACACTGCATAATTAATACTTCCGAATGGATAACTCAATTCGTGTGTAAAACACTAAGTGTTAATACAGTACTGCATTTTGATTAAACAAAAACCTAATGAAAATTATCAAACTCAAAATTGCGATATTTCCTAGTTTACATAAATGGATGAGCCACTTTTCTTCCCTCCTATACCTAGTAAAGTGATTTGTATTTTACGCCAGTATCATCGAACTCCGTCGTGGAAAGGGTAGCAAACGGTGTTTCCTGTTTCAATCGTTAATAGAAAGGTATAGCCAGATTAATATTAAAAATGTTAGTAAAAATAAAATGATGTCCCTGTACCTGTAGCGTACAATTGAAGGGTTCTCTGAAAAAACGAGGTAGCTACTTACTGTACTTACTTACTTACAACTGGCTTTTAATGAACCTGCAGGTTCATTGCCGCCCTCACATAAGCCCGCCATTGGTCCCTATCCTGTGTAAGATTAATCCAGTCTCTATCATCATATCCCACCTCCCTCAAATCCATTTTAATATTATCCTCCCATCTACGTCTCGGCCTCCCTAAAGGACTTTTTCCCTCCGGCCTCGCAACTAACACTTTATATGCATTTCTTGATTCGCCCATACGTGCTACATGCCCTGCCCATCTCAAACGTTTGGATTTAATGTTCCTAATTATGTCAGGTGAAGAATACAATGCGTGCAGTTCTGCGTTGTGTAACTTTCTCCATTCACCTGTAACTTCATCCCTCTTAGCCCCAAATATTTTCCTAAGAATCTTATTCTCAAATACCATTAATCTCTGTTTCTCTCTCAACGTGAGAGTCCAAGTCTCACTTAACTCTGCCAGGCAAAATAAACCTACTACTACTACTACTACTACTACTACTACTACTACTACTACTACTACTACTACTACTACTACTACTACTACTACTACTACAACAACAATATTCTGGTCACGAGACACAATCATATACTACGTCTTTTTGGGATGTACTTCCAAACCTATCGCTTTACTTTCTTCAAGTAAAATTTCAGTGTTTTCCCTAACAGTTCGTGGTTTTTCTCCTAACATATTCACATCATCCGCATAGACAAGAAGCTGATGTAACCCGTTCAATTCCAGGCCCTGTCTGCTACACTTTCACAAATTTTGGAAAACAAGAAAAAATTATAAAAAATTCAAATTTTAACTGTGCTTCGTTCCTTTTTCAGAGGATGTCCTAGGTACCCAGGAACCTCATTTTATCACTCATTCATTTATTACAATCAAGAGGGTAAAATAGAAACAAATAATGGAGCTACACCCTTTTTGCAATCGAAATCGATATAATTAGACACATTTTGCATTGACTATTACACTCTTACTACGTCATACTACTTTTGACCAATAAAACGGTACGAAAGGACGTATTTCAACCAATCATGGCTGCTTATCGCACAATTTTATCGCGTCCCTAGCATTTGTTTAATTTTATCGCGTCCCTAGCATTTGTTTCTTTGTTTGCCAACATTTGAAACTGCGCTGGTCTGGACGTCAAAAAAAAAAAAAAAAAAAAAAAAAAAAATATATATATATATATATATATATATATAATTACAAACCACTCCAGTCGATGCAAAGCAGTTTCAAATATGACTCGCATTGGCATTCAAGAACAAGAATTAATAAAAATCACTGATCATACCTATGGATCTTCTGAAATCCGATTTACAAATAAATGAAGAGCACCATTCGGAAATCCTAAATAAGTTGAATACACCATGTAGGCTAGGCCTAAATCAACGAGTTCCGCTTCTATTACGCACACGTCCAATATAACATCAATTGAACCACCAACCACATTCAAATTTGAAAATTGTACATTCATTAATTATTCCTTTTAAAATTATTCATTCGGAAATTCTGAATAAGTTGAATACACCATGTAGGCCTAAATCAACGAGTTCCACTTCTATTACGCACACGTCCAATATAACATCAATTGAACCACCAACCACATTCAAATTTGAAAATTGTACATTCAATAATTATTCCTTTTAAAATTATTCATTCGGAAATTCTGAATAAGTTGAATACACCATGTAGGCCTAAATCAACGAGTTCCACTTCTATTACGCACACGTCCAATATAACATCAATTGAACCACCAACCACATTCAAAATTGAAAATTGTACATTCAATAATTATTCCTTTTAAAATTATTCATTTGGAAATCCTGAATAAGTTGAATACACCATGTAGGCCTAAATCAACGAGTTCCACTTCTATTACGCACACGTCCAATATAACATCAATTGAACCACCAACCACATTCAAAATTGAAAATTGTACATTCAATAATTATTCCTTTTAAAATTATTCATTCGGAAATCCTGAATAAGTTGAATACACCATGTAGGCCTAAATCAACGAGTTCCACTTCTATTACGCACACGTCCACTATAACATCAATTGAACCACCAACCACATTCAAATTTGAAAATTGTACATTCAATAATTATTCCTTTTAAAATTATTCATGTTTATTTTTTATGTCATCGTCGTTAATTAAAACTTTTCTAACACTTGTGTATATTAGTTAGGTTATGTTATAGCTTCTGCTATATGATATTATGGATAGTCACTTATCAGAGATTGTTTAATATTAAGATTTATTGAAAATCATCTGTCAGGTGACGTTGATTACTGGGATTCGGATAACTGAAGTGGAATGTTGCATTTTAATAAAAATGAAACTGAAGCAACAAAGCCTTCTTGACTAGTAACATTGCCATCGTGTATAATAGATCGAGAACTTCTCGACGAGAAGGCATTGCTCACTACTGCCATCTGGCATGCATCTAGCGTAATATTTGTAATGTTGAGATGGTACAATAATACATTTGAAGACAGTTGTATTTTCGTAAGTCAATTAATATTTTATTGTATTGGAGTACTTCGTTACTTCTAATCTTGATATACTTTCTTCTAATCTTGATATACTTTCTTCTAATCTTGATATACTTTCTTCTAATCGTATAATAGTCAATTAAATCCCACTCGAGTTTTGATTTTCTCTAGATAAATCAAAACGTCTAGTGAGATTATTGTTGAAAATACATTTAGTGTGGACAACATAATAGGCCTACAGAATGTAAATAAGATATACTGCTATGAATGATAACTAATTTGGATTCTCGTAATTGTTGATTTCAGCAATCTATAATATTACTTGAAATCTAATATTTCTTACGTATACGTTTCTCATTTTAAACTGCTCAAATTCCCTTGCTAATTTTATCGTTTACTTTGAGAGTTGCATTGTGAATGAAGCCTTAGTGTTAGCAGATTTGAACTTGCAAGCCAAAGGCTCTGTGAGACACCATGTTTGTTTTTACTGGCGACGACATCCATTATCTATCTCAATTTAAATAATTCCAAATGCACCACAGTGTTTTTCATTATCATACATTAACCGGAGTCTGTTACCGTGGTGTCGGTTCTATGCATGACAAAATGGGTGCCTGGCTAGACTTAATATGAAGATGGCATCTCCACAAATGAGCTCTGGTCGGCGTCCCTTTTTGGTGGCGGAAGGGACGAGAGGGAAGGTATAAAAAGTACAAAAGTTAAAACTAACAATGAGATCTTGGCCCATTCAAATGAAGACTGGAACAAGTCGAAAACTCATTTCGTTCGCTGCTATCAGATGTCAAAGTACTGGAATCAAATTAGGATCTTCTGTCATTGAGCTGACCAAATATTTGGTGGCTTCGAAGTCACTGACCTCGAATGCAGCCTTTGTTTGATATCTCATTATAATGATAATCTGACGTAATGACATTCATCCAACTGCTCGTGTTTAACAAGAATCAGTCTTATGAGATAGTAATACCAGGAGTTATGGATTAACATTTTTTATGGGTTGGTCGTTCGGCCTGTTCCGTTCTCTTATGGGTACTGTGTTACAATATTAGGTATTTACAAGTAGACACATATAATAATAATAATAATAATAATAATAATAATAATAATAATAATAATAATAGTAATAATAATAATAATGATGATGATGATAATAATAATAATAATAATAATAATAATAATAATAATAATAATAATAATAATGGAAATGATAATACTTTATTAGTCAATACGAACTTACAAAATAAATTATCATAAGTTTAAATGATTGATTAAATGGCAGACTTACAGAGGTGTGAAAATTATTAGAATAATCTTAATTTTAAAGGTTTTTTAATAGTTCCTTCACAAATATTAATTGCATTGATGAATATTGGTATATATTACTATACTGATGTAGGATATATTTACTACTAGCAATGCTGGAAAACATTGTTGTACATTGCTATTTTTCTTATTTTACAATTGTTATGGGAATTCAGAAATTATTATATTATGTTGGCGGAATTGGAAACATAAAAAATTATATGCACAAAACAGATGTATACGTTCATTTGAACCTTCACAACACTGTAAACGCAAAGAAGAATTTCTTTAAAGTATTTATTAATTAATTTTTGATGTTTTCAATTCAGCCAACATAATATAATAATTTCTGAATTCCCATAACAATTGTAAAATAATAAAAATACCAATGTACAACAATGCTTTCCGGCATTGTTAGTAGTAAATATATCCTATATCAGTATAGTAATATTATATACCAATATTCATCTATTCAGTGAATATTTGTGAAGGAACTATTAAAAAACCTTTAAAAGTAAGATTATTCTAATAATTTTCACACCTCTGTACTAGTGTTAAATTGTATAAGCACGTGTGGCTTACAGCTGTTTCGATGGATCCTTCACGCCATCATCAGAGCCTACTAGATCCCGGCGTCATCTCGACTTCGCTGCCTGTTGTAGGGATGCGTTTGCGTTGAAAAGTGGAGTCGAATAGTGTGTGTGTTTTAGTGTGTCTGTATATTTCATATTGTTCTAGTGTGTTGAGGTTTTGGTTTTTGGGTTGTATGTGTAGGATTTCCATGTCTGTATTTATGTTACTGTATCTATGGTTAGCATTAGTTACGTGTTCGACATATGTAGATGTATTGTGTCCTCTGGTTATTACATTAATGTGTTCTTTGTAGTGTGTTTGGAATGATCTGCCTGTGTGTCCAATGTAGAACTTGTCGCATCTATTACATGTGAGTTTGTATACGCCTGTGTGGTTATATTTATTTGTTTGTGTTGTTTGTGTGTTGAGATGTCTTTGCTTATACAATTTAACACTAGTAAGTTTGCCATTTAATCAATCATTTATATTTAAGTGTTGAAAACAGTGTACGCAAGATTCAAGGTGGATATCATAAGTTACTGAAGTTACAAACCAGAAATGATACCGAATAGCACCAAGGGGGCCGCCAGGCTTAACGTACCCATCCGACGGACGAATCACTATCAACAGTGACATATGCCTTCTCTTCATATGCACTGCGGAGAGATTTGGGATTTAATCCAGGCATATTGGTGCACAATTTGTTTAGTGATTAGAAATTGTGCATCGATATGTCCTACTGTAGATGTTAAATGATGAAAGATGAGTAGAACGGAGAAAAATTCTCTACGGCACCGGGATTTGAACCCGGGTTTTCATATCTACGTGCTGACGCTCTATCCACTAAGCCACACCGGATTCCCATCCCGATATCGGATCGAGTCCTCTCAGTTTAAGTTCCACCTCTTGGGTTCCTCTAGTGGCCTACCCTCATGCACTGCGTCATAGATGTATGACAGTGGCACAGTGTCCACACATGTGCAGAGGTGCACAATATGCGAAAAATAATCACTTGTGATTTAAGACGGCGCTTACTCCGTCGGATCCCGGCCGCTTAGTCACTCACAACGAGTGCACCTCTGCACATGTGTGAACATTGTGCCACTATCATACATCTATGACGCAGTTCATGAGGGTAGGCCACTAGAGGGAATCCAAGAGATGGAACTTAAACTGAGAGGATTCAATCCGACATCGGGATGGGAATCCGGTGTGGCTTAGTGGATAGAGCGTCAGCACGTAGAGCTGAAAACCCGGGTTCAAATCCCGGTGCCGGAGAGAATTTTTCTCCGTTCCACTCATCTTTCATCATATGATGACGCAGAATTTCTGCACGGAAATATGTACTTCGCTACATCGTAATAATACTAGATGTTAAAGACTGTATAAATAAAACTAGACAAAAGAAAAATGTTAAATGATTATTTACTTATAAGTTTTGTAAAAGGAAGTACTGAAATTGGCCGTCTTTGTTGTCCATTAGTGTTAACGTTAACTCTATTCATACTACTACTACGTATTTTTAAAGGCTAATGCTACAACTGCTATTTTGTTTTAGTTGATTATTTAACGACGCTGTATCAACTGCTCGGTCATGTGGCGTCGATGGGATTGGTGATAGCGAGATGAAACCGAGTATTCGCCATAGATTACCTAACACTCGCCTTACGGTTAGGGAAAACCTAGGAAAAATAACCCCAACCAGATAACCAAGCGAGAATCGAACCCGTGACCGAGCGCAACTCCGGATAGGCAGGCAAGTGCTTCAACCGACTGAGCTACGACGGTGTCTGCTACTGCTATTGATAACTACATGAGCACAGTAGGAATTTGGGAAAGAAAAAAGGAGTTGCTATAGAAGGAGCTCGGGAAGGAATATTTTACTCTGCGAGCCGAAATGGTAGCAATAAAATTATTTCCTATATCGCTCGCTTTATGCTTTTCAATTTTTATGTAATAATATTTGTAACCACCTTGTGGTTTTGTTCCCACATTCATTTTACACACAAATTCTAAATATGAATATTTGGAACGTGGGAGCGGTCGACAGTTTATCAGCCTCCTGCAGGACAAGTACGCCTATTGTCTCATTGCTTGGCGATTCTTCACTTATCGACTGGCGTTGCAATTTGTGTCAAGTGATGAGATAATGTTCAGATCGATGTGATGGACGGGAAATTGCATTGTATCAGAAATGTGCCCCGGCGTTCAATGGGTCACGTGCTTCATAATACCGAGGCCTTAATAATAATAATAATAATAATAATAATAATAATAATAATAATAATAATGTATGTGGTCCACACCTGTAGAGTAACGGTCAGCGCGTTTGGCTGCGAAACCAGGTGGCCCGGGTTCGAATCCCGGTCGGGGCAAGTTACCTGGTTGAGGTTTTTTCCGGGGTTTTCCCTCAACCCAATACGAGCAAATGCTGGATAACTTTCGGTGCTGGACCCCGGACTCATTTCACCGGCATCATCACCTTCATATCATTCAGACGCTAAATAACCTAGATGTTGATACAGCGTCGTAAAATAACCCAATAAATTAAAATAAAAAAATGAAATAATGTATGTGTATGTATTTATTCACACTGAAAATGGATATATACCCGGTGGAAGTGGTAACTAATTACACTCAATAATGACAACTAATAATAATCACAACTAATAAAAATACAATTAATAATAATAATAATAATAATAATAATAATAATAATAATAACCATAAGGAGCATCCTAAATTAAATGAAGCACGATCACTTAAAATAACATTTAAAGTAAATCTAATTTGTATCTTAACCCTAAGTTCAAACTAAAGCCCACGAGTATGATATGTTCATACCTGCACAAGTACCTTTCAGCACTACACTTATTTCACTGTCAACTCACTCACTGCACTGGAACTACGACACATTTCATTGATTCTATCCTGATTGTACTGGCACTTCAAAAACATTTCACTGTTCAAATACTTTGCACTGCCACTATAAACTATAAAACTTCACTGACACAAACACACTTCACTTACACAACACACTTCACTGGCACAACACACTTCTTCACTGATACAACACTTCAAATAACAAAATATCAATATTACATCCTTTAAATAGTGTGTATAATAAACTACCGTCTAAAGTCCTTAAGCCTATTTTTAAATACATTTTTGATTATTGGTAAAGCTAATAATAATAATAATAATAATAATAATAATAATAATAATAATAATAACCACAAGGAGCATCCTAAATTAAATGAAGCACGATCACTTAAAATAACATTTAAAGTATATCTAATTTGTATCTTAACCCTAAGTTCGAACTAAAACCCACTAAAACTATGATATATTCATACCTGCACAAATACCTTTCAGCACAACACTTATATCGCTCTCAACTCACTCACTGCACTGGTACTACGACACATTTCACTGTTTCTATCCTGATTTTACTCACACTTCAAAAACATTTCACTGTTCAAATACTTTGCACTGCCACTATAAACTATAAAAATTCACTGACACAAACACACTTCACTTACACAACACACTTCACTGGCACAACACACTTCTTCACTGATACAACACTTCAAATAACAAAATATCAATATTACATCCTTTAAATAGTGTGTATAATAAACTACCGTCTAAAGTCCTTAAGTCTATTTTTAAATACATTTTTGATTATTTGTAAAGCTAATAATAATAATAATAATAATAATAATAATAATAATAATAATAATAATAACCACAAGGAGCATCCTAAATTAAATGAAACACGATCACTTAAAATCACATTTAAAGTAAATCTAATTTCACTGATTCTATCCTGATTTTACTGACACTTCAAAAACATTTCACTGTTCAAATACTTTGCACTGCCACTATAAACTATAAAACTTCACTGACACAAACACACTTCACTTACACAACACACTTCACTGGCACAACACACTTCTTCACTGATACAACATTTCAAATAACAAAATATCAATATTACATCCTTTAAACAGTGTGTATAATAAATTACCGTCTAAAGTCCTTAAGCCTAGTTTTAAATACATTCTTGATTATTGGTAAAGCTGATGATAATAATAATAATAATAATAGTAATAATAATGATAATGATAATGATGATAATAATAATAATATTAATAATAATAATAATAATAGCCTTCCCATCGTATTACATACCTACTCATATAAGAAGTTCAATGGTATATAGGAATTTCCCACTCACCTCTAGATGATGCCAATGATCTATTATTATTATTATTATTATTATTATTATTATTATTATTATTATTATTATTAGTTACCGTTTTCTGTTATACTGTAGTTTTGCAGTCGTATCCACCGGACACAGCTTTGCCGAGTGCTTTATTCCGTGGAACAGATGGCAGATCTATGCGGGAGGAGGTGAAAGGATGATAGATGAGAGAGAAATGATGATGAAGAGACAGTTAATAGAAATATTAATGCTGTTACAATTTATGAGCCATTGACGCTTCACTGCTGAACTTGTTTGTTCAGATTGTTGACCGACACTTGACAGCTGAACTCCTAGGATATGCAATGAGTGCGATGCAAGACCACGTCTTAAGAATACACAGGGAAAACAGAAGATAATGAAGAGGAAAAAAATCTTGGATTCTCTGCGGGAAATCGCACAGAGTGCATTGGACTTGTAGGCGAGGTAGAAATGTTACCGAATGGAGAAGTGTGTATGTATAGTCGAAGCGTCCATATAATGCCCAGGCGGTGTCAAAGAGAACGTTTTTCTTTGAAGAGATAAGATGACAATTTGTTTATGGATTAGGCCTTCTCACATGCCGCTCCAATCACAAGAAGTGATAACATATGTCTACCACCGAGCAGTAGACAGATGCTTAAATAAATGGCCGAATATTGGTGTGAAGAATTTTCTCAACACCTATAATGTACTAGTAGAATATAAAATATTGTATAATATTGAGATCTGGGGTAGTAGATTATCCTGCAGAAACATCGATAAAGTAAGAGCCAAAATGTGTAAAAAAAATTTCTAGGAATACCGGAGAATGCTTCTAACTAGGCAGCGTTACTAGAGATGGGAACTGATTCGAGTCTGGGAATTATTCTAGAAAGAAAAATCAAATATTTAGGTAATATTCCGTTTAGGAATGATTCAGCAATTGAGGCGTCTAGAATCAAAACCCTCCAAGTCCATAAAACAAAATTTGTGGGAAAATGGAAAAAACTATTTCCATATAAATAAACATTCTTGGGATATAAACAATGCTTTTATCAAGTATTTTATTGTCATTAGCAGGGAACGGATTTATATGGACTAAAAATATATGAAATATGTAAATATATATGTAGTTATTTTTACCAAAATATGGAATTAAATATGGATTTTTACCAAAATATGGAATTAAATATGGACTTAAAATTATAAAAAAATGACTATGTACGTTAAATATTGGTACATTTTAATCAAACTAAACAAAAAATATAATGGACGTACCTTATCTTCCAATGTAGTTTCAACAAAACACAATTTTTATTGTCTGTTACCATAACAATAGGTTACAAACATTTCTTTCAAGTGCTGAAAAGTGAATCTTCTTCTATTGTCTCTGAGGATAGATTTATACTGACTAAAAGAGCGTTCGACGTCACAAGAAGTAACTGGTACATAATTCAATTTCACAATGTCTGCTGGGGATAAGTCCAAGTTAATCTTCACTGTTGATTCACCACTCATCACAGCAACAACCTTTTGTAGTTCTTCATATCCAGGGTTTTTTGAAAGTACAGTGTCCACCTTAGCTCTTACTGCATCTGCAACTTTACCTCTACCACGATTCAGTTGTTCCACAGTACTATTTATAATTTCAAAACTTTCAGATAGTGAAAGGTGCCTATTTTGGAGACTTTTGAGCGTTTTTATGATGCATGAAAATGTATGCTGAATGTGAGCTAAGTCATTCTTCACACTTATGTCACAGGTAACTGTTTTCGCAGTATCAATTGAGACTGCATCTTCAGAGTCCAATGCAAGGAGAACATTGTTAATAGAGTCTATATGTTCGGCATAATATTCAACTGCTTCTAGCCATGTACCCCATCTAGTTAAAATTGGCTTTGGTGGCAATGGAATTTCAGGGTACATTTCTTTCAACACGTTAACTCTACTGGGAGCTTTGAGAAATACTTTTTTCACTGATGAAATCAACAAATCTACTTTAGGGAAATTGTCTCTGACCACTTCTGCCACACGATGAAATGCATGCGCCACACAAGTAAAATGAGTCAATTTAGGATATACAACAGATAATGCTTGTCCAGCTTTGACCATATAAGGGGCAGCATCGCTAATAAAGAATAACACATTATCGTACATAATACCCTTTGGCCACAGGATACCCATAGCTTCGTTGAACAGTTTAACTATAGTTTTGTTATTGCACTTTTCTAGAACATCACAATGTAAAAGAATTCGTTCAGAATATTGTTCACTTAACAAACCGATAACTACATTACCAACAAGTCTACCTTCTTTGTCGGGAGTCTCATCAATGGAAACCCAAATTGAACTATCTTTAATTTCATCTCTTATCTTCTGTATTGTCTCATCGTAGATGGATGGAGCATACGTCTTCCTAAGTGTTGACTCATCCGGGATTGTATGTTGAGTATATTTTTCAAGGAATTCCCTGAAGACCTTATTCTTTAGTTTGTAGAGAGGAATATCAGCAGAGATGAGAGAACGGCACAGGTCGATGTTAAACTCAGATCTTACATTCGATGTTGTTGGTTGTGTTAAAAACAATTGTCTCTGCTTGGAATTTAGTTGTTTGTTGGCCTGATGTTTACTAGTTATAATGTGTTGTTGCACCAGGAACTTTTGTGTAGATGATACTGCACACTGACACAAATTACAAAATAATATTTTATTGTCAGTTGATAAACCATCTTCTTTAAATTCTGAAATGTAACTTGTTAGTTTTGATTTTAAATTGACTGAATGACGTACTTTTGGCATATTTACCGTCTTTATAGTATGATTTACAAAACTGAACCTATGTGTACTCTGACTGGCATTTAACTGTTGAGCTGCACAACTGAAGTCTGTTAAAAATTTTAAATTAAATTAATACAGTTTTGTAACTTACTTTCCCATTGTTGATAGGACTGCTAATTTTCAAATAACTCTGATGTTAAAGGGATTACTGAACATGTGTTTAAATCTCTATTGTTGAAATGTATTTTTAAAAGTTAATGGAATTTTGTTTTGTTTTATTGTTAAACCTAATATAATATGGACTGTTTTATATGAAATATGGAAAATATATGGAAATTAACGAAAATATGTACTAAACTCTAAAATATGGAAAAATATGGAAAATAAAAGTAGGATTTTTCAACCCTACACATTGTGAAACATAAAGATAATGCAAAATATAAATTATATTAGCTTTATAAGTAAATATGTATTTACATATAAATCCTTTCCCTGGTCATTAGATACGTTCAACCAAATTACAGGGTTGCCCCTTCAGATTAACAGTTTCTTCGTCTTCTTATTCTTCACGTTCAATTCTATTGTTTTTTTCTTGTTACTACCTTTGCAACAACGGTGTCAGTTCTATAGTTAAACTCATCTTGCACTGTTATCTGTTCTTTCAATGCAGATCGTCTTAAAATAAATGTTTTACAGGGACTGAACTTAAAATAGCAGGAGATCTTAAAATTAAGTCTGCCTCTTTCTTTCTTTCTTTCTGCCAATAATATCTTTATATTCTTGGGGATCTACAATCACTTCCTTTTTTTTTTTTTTTCGATTACTCCAAATATGCGATCGAGAGGGAGAAATGAATGCCCAATCACAGGAGATGTAATTTACACTTTTTTAATAGTTAGAGGTGCTTCAGTGAGTAGCCATTTAGAGCACATTTCAATCATTGTTGTATTTTTATTTTGTGCAGTAATAAAATTGTCTTATTGCTGATTGTATGATGAGTAGAAAACGGAATGGAACTTCTTTATGTCCAACAAATTTAAACTGTTGGATTTCCATTTACTGCCAACGGCATGATTACAAGCTGGTATAGCAGGAGGGCCACAAGAGGAGTACCGACAAAATTATGTAATTAATTATTAATTGGTAAGAATAGGCCTACAGTATGATATAATAATTTAATAATAATAATAATAATAATAATAATAATAATAATAATAATAATCCGTGGCGCTACAGCCCATGAAGGGCCAAGACCTACCAGCCGGCTGCTGGCCTCACGGCCACATGCCGAAGCAGAGGTGGACGATCATCCAACCAGAATGGAGGTATCGTGTGGTTAGCACGATGAGCCCCCCAGCCGTTATAGCTGGTTTGCGTAACCGGATTTCGCTACCTATCGTAGCTCCCCAAGTGCATCACGATGCTGGGTGGGCACCGGTCCCATGCACTGGCCGAAATTTCATGAGAAAATTTCTTTCCCCATGAGGATTCGAACCAGCGCGCATTCCGTAACCCGAGTCCTAGGCAGGATGCCTTAGACCGCGACGCCACGGCGCGGGACAATAATTTAATACTGTACATAATATTTATTTTCATCATATTATGTTTTTTATGTGATGAAAATATAATTTCAACCACACATACCTTTCTTTCCTTTTCATTTCTCTTTTCCATTTCTTCCTATTTAGTGTTTTTACAGGAGCTTTTCTTTGTGAACATTTTTGTAACTCACTGCTCATTCTATCCACCATTTCACTGAATATTATTAGAGTAGAAATTAAACTTAATAAGATTTAACAAGAGCTTAACCACACAAATAATAAATCAACATCGCACAGCTGAGGAATGCTGGATTAAGCAGTCCCACAACCTGATTGGCAGAAAGGGACTTGGAGGTTTTTGAAACTAACAATGGCCGAAATTCAGTTGGATCTAGCGGATATTGAAACTAACCCTAACTTTTGTCCAGCATTTTCAGAGGAATCCAGCGGATATTGCAGAAAAATAATGCCGGCATCGGATTGGCCATGCGAAGATACACAGAAAAATAACTTTATCTAATTTTTTTTTCTTCGATGGACTTGGCGGGTTTTGATTCTTGACGCATCAATTATGAAAACATGTATCTTTTGTATGGAAGCCGTTAATTGGAAATCGAATTGGCTGAAAGAGTCGGAACGAGAAATAAACAGATTAAGTCTAAACTGGCTATGGAGAGAACTAGGGTCTAGAAACACGAAAACTATTGGAAGAATAGTGAAAGAGAGGGCAAACGAAATTTCGAGGCAAGATATTTTTAGTAATATTGAAGACCTAGGATCACTAAAATACTATAGGGGTGTTAAACAGTTTTGGGAACAGGAAGAATATATTAGACTAAATTCAAGGGAAGAGAGAACAGGAATGGCATGGTGGAGATTAGGTATCTGGAGACTCAAGAATAGGAGAGGGAACGCAGAGAAGGATAAATGTCCCTTGTGTGGACTAGCTGAAGACGCAATGCATATTGCGTTAAAGTGTCAGACAACGAATGATTTGAGAAACGGTTGGGTGGATAAAAAGTTTCTACAAATAAACGCTATAGTAGCTTATAAAAAATGAATGGTCCCCTAAACGCCAGCAATCTGCATAAATTAGGAAAATTTCTTTTTAGAGTTAAAATTAGATGGGAAGAGAAAGTCAAAGCTCTAAGGGATGTGGAATTATAAATTTTGAGTAGTCGGACACGGTAGGAAACTACGAAAAGTAGCCAGTGAAGTTAACAGAATAATTTTTAAGAGATTGAGTATAGAAATGAAAAAGTTAAAGTGAGAGTTTTAAATACAAGAGCTATACTTATTATTATTATTATTATTATTATTATTATTATTATTATTATTATTATTATTATTGTGAATAAAGGATACTTATAGGTACAGTATGTATTAGTTTTTGTAATATTTGTATAGAGAGTGATGGCTGATTAAGAACTGGAATACATCTAATCCGCCATGACGTGAACAAAGATTGATGAAATAAATATGTCTACCAATGAAGCGTTACCAATTGTAACTGACGTTCTCGTATCAACTCCACGTGGAGTAAATATCAGTGTTGTCGTAGGCTATCTGAAGTTCATTGGTGACGACAAAAAAGGTTAATAATTTAAATTTAAATTTTAATTAAAAGTAATCTAATAGATTAAGACGTATTCATTATGGATTATGGTGGTAGGAATCAATATGTATAAAAATAATTGTAACCAGGAATAGTCTTTGGAACGAAAATGGGGCAAAACCGCTTGACATTACAATTATCGATGCATGAAAAAAGACAGTTAATCACAAAAAAAGTATTTTATAAGTCAGCATGTGTCAACTACGAAGTAAAAATGTGAGTTATGTTGGTATAATTTAAATTTATTGCTAAAGATATTATGCCTTTTTAAATTTGTAATGCCTTTTTCAAAATTTATTCTGCCTTTTTTTTACGTTTTTATTGCCTTTTGTCTGCCTATTTTAACTGTTATAGATGCCTAAACATACGGGCTCTACTTATGTATTATGAATTTTTGTAATGATAGCCTGCATGTGTGGTACCGATTAGTAATAATGTGTGAGTGTTACAGTTTTTTGATACTACAGTAATATGTAGTAATGGTTACAGTGAAGATAATTTTGAATCTCCCTATGATTTTATCTTCTCACTTAGCGAAGTAGTGGCATCATTGGTATCAGGTTCACTCTAAACTAATAATCAATACAGTGCACATTATAATGTCGGCATTGTTTGGCTGATACATTGTACTGAGCACTCGATAAGCAAACGTTGCGACACGCTTCTATTTTAAACTGTTATTTCTTATAGCAAAGTCAAGGCGTTTCATTGTCTGTCAGGGATTACATGACCAGCCAAAATATATGCTTTTGGTTTAAGAACTTCAGCTTTCTAGCCCAGACATCGCCTACTATATTTAAACAAACAAGCGCTTCTAGTATGAGAGAAGTCACTTTAGATTAGAGCTACAATGCATGGGAATTAATAATATTTACTTATTTACAAATGACTTTTAAGGAACCCGCAGGTTTATCACCGCCCTCACATAAGCCCGCCATCGGTCCCTATACTGAGCAAGATTAGTCCAGTCTCTATCATCATATCCCACCTCCCTCAAATCCATTTTAATATTATCCTCCCATCTACGTCTCGGCCTCCCCAAAGGTCTTTTTCCCTACGGTCTCCCAACTAACGCTCTATATGCATTTCTGGATTCGCCTATACGTGCTACATGCCCTGCCCATCTCAAACGTCTGGATTTAATGTTCCTAATTGTGTCAGGTGAAGAATACAATGCGTGCAGTTCTGCGTTGTGAAGCTCTCCATTCTCCTGTAACTTCATCCCTCTTAGCCCCAAGTATTTTCCTAAGAATCTTATTCTCAAACACCCTTAATCTCTGTTCCTCTCTCAAAGTGAGAGTCCAAGTTTCACAACCAAAAAGAACACCCGGTAATATAACTGTTTTATAAATTCTAACTTTCAGATTTTTTGACAGCAGACTGGATGATAAAAGCTTCTCAACCGAATAATAACACGCATTTCCCATATTCATTCTGCATTTAATTTCCTCCCTGAGTGTCATTTATGTGTGTTACTGTTCCTCCAAGATATTTGAATTTTTCCATCTCTTCGAAGGATAAATCTCCAATTTTTATATTTCCATTTCGTACAATATTATTCTAGTCACGAGACATAATCATATACTTCGTTTTATGGGGTTTACTTGCAAACCTATCGCTTTACTTGCTTCAAGTAAAATTTCCATGTTTTCTCTAATCATTTTTCTCCTGACATATTCACGTCATCCGCATAGACAAGAAACTGATGTAACCCGTTCAATTCCAAACCCTGCCTGTTATCCTGAACTTTCCTAATGGCATATTCTAGAGCGAAGTTAAAAAGTAAAAGTGATAGTGCATCCCGCAGTGAATTGGAAAAGCGTCAGCTGGCCTGTACGGACTCTGCTGTACATTTCACTGAGCCACATTTTAATTAACCGAGTCATATGCTTTTTGAAATCTATGACTAACTGATGTACTGTACCCTTATACTGCCATTTTTCTCCAATATCTAATTAATAATGATAATAATAATAATAAAAATAATAATAATAATAATAATAATAATAATAATAATAATAATAATAATAATAATAATAATAAAAGTGTATGGCTAAATGTTAACTTTGAAAAAATGAGAGAATATGAAAATACATACAATAAATACTTTAAAGAAACTTCACAAAGTGTGAAGTAATAAAATATAATACGTATCGTCCTAGTAACGACAAGCGTAGAAAATTTGCTAGACCTATAATTTAAAAGAATGACATAAAAATGGAAATTAATCTGGTTGTCTTTAGTTAGAATTGTTACGCGGAGTAAAATGAATTTAGAGAAATAATAGTCGTCTCCTAGCAAAGCGAACATGGAAAAAATGACTTTCTTTGTAGAAGTGAGACAAAAAGAAAAAATGGTCTAATGTTCATTCAGAAAAAATTTTCACATTGCAATAAAAGAAACACACTTCGTTGCCTAGCAACAACGACAGTGGAAAAATTAAACTTACGTTTGAGATGTGATAAAACTTAAAATCGAACTTAATTCTTTTATAGAGGATTTCACGTTAAGGGAAAAAGCATTGAGCATATGGGGCTATTCCATCAAATGGTCAGTTGCCATAGAAACGCCTACCTACCATATAACTTGTACAATGTGTTAGGCAAGGCCGATAAAACCAATGCTTTTATGCTCCACCATGCCGAAATGTAGTAATTATACACCTGGTAGCAGCCCTTTAATGAACCTCATTAAAGTACACCTATTCATTAAAGTTCAGGTGATCCACCAATCAGAAAACACCATTGTAACAATATGAACGCGCAAGTATCGATTATTTTCGGATATGCAATCGAAAGACAACTAGCGAAACGTCACGGAGGCTGGAAATCCAATACTGTCGCAGAAGGTTACGTTCTGTTACTATAATAATTAGCGTTAATTGTAAATAATATTCAAATAAATTCAATTTGTCATCTCGTTTTCCAGTGTCTGAATCAATTTCAAGGTTATATCAAGATTAATGTTTATTTTACTCTAGATTATATCAAGGTCAATGACATTTGTTTCTCGGAAAATTCAATACTTTCGCGTCTGCGCACATCTCACAATTTACGAGATATTGCACAAGGTCAGTTCCGCTCCCCAGTCAGATGAATCCTTATGAATAATTTCAAGTTAGAAATATGGTCGAGCATAAAAAGTCGTATGAAACTTGCCTATAATGGTAATTAAGACGCTCTTATGAAAATTATGAAACTCGCGTCTTAATTACTACCATTATAGGCTCGTTGCATAAGTACTTTTTTCTTAAATAGTGAAATATATAGAAAAAAAATGAATTACGAGGAATACGCGTCTCTTGGTAACGGCGGTCGTGTAAGAAAAACAAAAGGAGGCGCTTCAGTGCAGAGCACATTATTTGGGTTGCAATATCTTTTTACAGACCGGAAACAGTGCCTCGTCGTTCACACGGGTTAGAAATATTTGATTTTAAATATCAATAAAAATAAGATATAATTCGAAACGAGTGCTGTGCGAGCGGTGGGCCAGCCATTCAAAGGGTTATCTGGGTAGAGATGGACGCCGCGATAGGTCCGGATCGAGCGGAGGGTGGGCGGGAGTGGGCGGGAGGTGCAAGTGAGTTAAGTTTGACTGCGGGTCAGATTCACAGCGAGATATATCGAATGATCGTGCGGTGTGGGAAGTCCGGCAGGCTCGAGTCTCTTCTCTTAATATCCTGCCATCTTGGTCCCTCCTCCTTGGCGAGTATCAGTACCCTCTTCATGGGTGGGAAAATTGTAGCTCAATAAAAATTCAGTAACATGACTCTGCTTGCCATTGTTTCCGAAGTTTATGGGTCCATACCCCGTAGAAAACGATGGATTTCTTTGAGGGAAGATGAAAGTCTTAAGGAATTATGAGTAGAGACAGTCAAAATTCTTGAATAAAAGGGGCTAAAATTCTTGGTTAAAAAGGATAAAAATTCCTGAGTGAAAACGAAAATTTCTTGAGTAAATCTGAAATTTTCACCCTGTTTTATTAAATCACTAGCCGTACCCGTGCGCTCCGCTGCACCCGTTAGAAATAAATATAAAGTTATTACATAATTAAAATAGGATATTTGATCCAGGGAACATTCGTGTTTGATAGAAGGATAAATAGTTTATTATGTTACTTAATTTAAATTGTATTAAAACAATTAAAATGCGATCATTTTGATCCAGAGACACTCATTTGGTCATAAAAATTATTTTAGGAAATACAGGAAACGAATGCCTATCAAGTTTTCTGTGCATAAGAGGCTATTGTAATCTTACCTGTCCTCGATTCACTCAGAAGTTACTGTAATAACATTATAGCATTATGTCCATCTAGAGAAACTACACTTTCCAATGGTGAATTAATAATTAACTATACAAATCGGTTAATTTAGCTTCCGATATTACTTCATACAAACACAGACTGTAGGCTACCGTATGTTTCATAGCTTTCGATTGTTGTTGTCCAAGGCCCTTTATAGACGAAGTCGTTTTTTTTTTCATTACACCGCCTTAGATGGCGTTGTTATTGTAATTTTGAAACTCATTTATCTCATTAAATATCAGTCCTATAACAATTTTGCATGGAATAAAACTTATCGGAAATTATTTTCAAAGAAACTTTTGTTATGTAATATTTTTCATGAAAATTAATAATACGGGAGATATTCCGATTTATTTAATTCAAGCCTCCTTATAACCCCCTTTTGAATAAACTATTTTGAATGCCATATAGCCTAAATTCTAAGTTACAACGAACTTAATTTATATTCCAATTTTCATTTAAATCGGTTCAGCCATTATCGCGTGAAAAGGTAACAAACATCCAGACAGACAGACAGACAGACAGACATACAAACAAAAATTTCAAAAATGCGATTTTCGGTTTCAGGGCGGTTAATTATATATGTTAGGACCAATTATTTTTAGAAAATCTAAAATTACCAGAAAAATTTCGGCTACAGATTTATTATTAGTATAGATTATGTTGCTTAAGATAATTTACAATTATAATTATACTAGTGGCTTGTGCAGCAAATGCTGCAAACTAAGTAAATTAGACGTTCAAATAAACATTTTTCAGATTTATTTTCAATAAAGAATCCAGACATTTTGAAAGTTATTTTCTTCCGTAATAATGAAATATACTCCCTCTGAATGTTCTATTTTATGCCAAATACTTTTTCTTGAACCTCTCCACCTTAAGGTTTTGAGTTTCAAAGCGAAAACGCAAGTATCAATGTCAGGACGATCAGTGGGTTTTCATGTGGAACTAAATAATAGCTAATTCAGGTCATTGTGAATTGTGCGCGAAAGTTAAAAAAAATGTCAGGTTTGCTATTCTTTCGAACAATAAACATAGCATCTTGGTATAGCTACTGCATGTAGAGCTTTAAAATATAGAGGGTAAAATCATTTCAACCTGCTAAGAGATCTTGCTGAAGTGATCGGGAGACTACAACATTTCCTAGGTCTCTTATTTTATCAGTAAGTAATACTTTTTGGTTTTTCCTTAGGAACCGTAGCCTAATTTTTGCGCTCTCTCGAGCCAATACTGAAGAGAATGACGCATATAAATATCTACACCACACCGCCATGAAGTATATTCAAAATACCCAACCCCACTTGATTAAATAACTATAAAAATATTTCATTTTTAATAACAATATTATTATCTTACGTAAGTTTTGTAGTTACATACTACATGCCGCCATTCAGTAAATTATAGAAATGAAGATCTAATTTCATATATTCTCTATATCCACTTATATAACCCCAAAAGTTTCACTTTCATATCATCAATATAGCATTAATATGTATAATTAATGAAAAATAGTCGCGTCATGGCATTAATTATAATAATATTTAATTTCTAATGGTAATAATATCATCAAACCATCTCAAGTTTTGTAGATTTTAATATCCAATACACAGCTGTACTCAGAACATTACACACCGCAGAATCAGACCTGTAAATTATTTTTAGTAAGCCTTGAAGTTTTTAATAACCAATTGAATTTGAGCTCTAAGTAGGTCAGCTATCCTGCAGGTTATGCCCTTCGTGTAATAGCCTATTGTTTATTGTAGGCTAGTGTGTGTTTTGTTTTATTCTGAAATGATGCAATTAGTCCTCAAAACTGACGAAAGATGGATTTTGGGAAATATGAAAATTATGTAGGAAAACTAACACTTCACTGAAAGTTACTATTTTTCTGAAAAACGTTGGGTTCCAAGCTTCAAAATGAGGGGTCATTTATTAAAATCCGTTCAGCCGTTTTCCCGTAATTTCCATTGTCAGTTCAAATTATATATACAGATATTCAAAGTTTTACGTTGACAACAATTCTAAGATACTTAACATTATTTAACATTCAAAGTTGTACGTAGACAACAGTTCTATGTTTGTCATTGTAAGGTTTGTTCTTCTATTTGTTAGCACACACGAGAACTGTGAAAAAAAAAGTTCACAGTCAACATTAGAAACTGGAACCCATATAGCTTGGAGTGCTCCGTCCACAGAATCACTGTGATCTTCATGTAACGACAGCAAACCTTCTCGCACTGAAAGTCCAGGACTGTTTTTAACTATGTGCATTTTTCAAACAGAATTTCTAAAATTTCCAAATTTAGATAATGCATTTATTAATTGCTGAAAAAGTCCGTCTTTTCGCGAATAACGACAGAAAATATGCTAAATTCGCGAGTCATAGGATTTTTGCGAATTTTCGCGTGTTGAAAGTGTAATTATATGATATTTTTTATGTGATCCATGTTTTAAACTATGTTTGTTTGGTTTTTAGGTTTTTTGCGATTTCGCGAGTCACGAATTTTGACTGTCTCTAATTGTGAGATAAATTCAATGTGCTGCGAAAAATGGAGATTTCTGAATCTGTCGGATATTGAGTTTTAAAAATAAACTAAAGTTGAGGATAAACATGTAGGAAGTGCTGCATACCTTCGAGGAGATACCTAAACTTCGATGCCATTTTGCGAGGAAATAGAACTTTGTTGCATTCTTTTCATGCATAGAAGTGTTTGTAGGCTATATAATTCAGTTCTACCCTTTAAAAAGACAAGAAGGGAGAAAGAGTTGTTTCTTCTTGAAAAATAAATGACTGAGTTTCATCAAGGAATGGAATGAAATGAAATGAAATGGAATTCACGCGAGGTGGCACTATGACCCAGCACTGCGACGTGTTACCATCTATTGCGCTAACCCTCAAGCTAGACGCATTCCCAAACCCACATCGGCTGACTACGCTAAGGTTCGCTGCTCACCCAGGTTTCGAGCAGGCAACCCCCCTCGACCCCCTAGGCCAGCCCCCTCCGTGCGTCGCCAGTCGGCGATCGGGGAATGCTATGGAATGACAACGAAATGGAGAAATGTTGACGGAATGATGTAGATGCCTAATATAGAAAATAACGGGAGAACCCCGAGAAAAACCCCAGCTGCGATCTTGTCCGCCACACGTGTCACTATAGATTTTTCAATGAAACATCCCAAATCTGATCGTAACTCGAACCCGGGCCGCCTGCCTGACAGACCGTAGGTCTAACTACTCAGCCACCGCAGGGGTTTTTCATCAAGGAAGGTTTCATACTTTGAATTTTATCATTACTTTATCATACAAGTTTTTACCTAAAGGATTGTAGAAGTTGAGCGTATCACGTACTGCAAGTTTTTACTAAAATTATTTTAGAAATTGGCTAATGATTTTAAATATCACTATATTTTAAAGCAAAAAAGTTACAAACAACAATTTTTAACCTGTCTGTGACATTCATGAAAGCAAGACGTAAATTTAGTTACATTTCAAACAGTCCTAAGTCTGCAAAAAATGGAAGTGAATTACTTGTGTTAACATTGAAGGTAATTGAATAGAAGCCGAAAAATCCTTCGGACGGAATTGACATATGACTGAAAAATTATTATTATTATTATTATTATTATTATTATTATTATTATTATTATTATTATTATTATTATTGTTAAAATACTTTTACGTTTGCTAAGCTAATATTTATTTTTCTAAATAATTTGTATACTTCATGATCAACAATACTTACTAATGGTTTGTAAGGAACCCGGAGGTTCATTGCCGCCCTCACATAAGTCCGCCATCGGTCCCTATCCTGAGCAAGATTAATCCAGTCTCTTTCATTATATCCCACCTGCCTCAAATCCATTTCAAAATTATCCTCCCATCTAGTCTCTGCCTCCCCAAAGGTCTTATTCCCTACGGCCTCCCAATTAACATTCTATAAGCATTTCTAGATTCGCCCATACATGCTACATGCCCTGCCCACCTCAAACGTCTGGCTTTAATGTTCCTAATTGAGCCGTTGAGAGGAGAAGTGGTATAAGTAAAAAATGTGTAATGAGGGTTAAAGTAAACATTCTGTAAAATGCGGAGCAAAATAGCAATTAATATTCAATTTATTTAAACTAACGGTTAGCGCGTCTGGCCGCGAAACCAGATGGCCCGGGTTCGATTCCCGGTAGGGGCAAGTTACCTGGTTGAGGTTTTTTCTGGGGTTTTCCCTCAGCCCAATATGAGCAAATGCTGGGTAACTTTCGGTGCTGGACCCCGGGCTCATTTCACCGGCATTATCACCTTGATCTTATTCAGACGCTAAATAACCTAGATGTTGATAAAGCGTCGTAAAATAACTTACTAAAAAAATAAACTATTAGTAGTCAGTGGATAGCACGAAGGACATATTGACTGCTGCTTTGCACTGTATTTTACAGAATTTTTACTTTAGACCTCAGTACCCAATTTTGACTTACACCACTTTTGCTCTGAAAGGCTCAATTATGTCAGGTGAAGAATGTAATGCGTGCAGTTCTGCGTTATGGAACTTTATCCATTCTCCTGTAACTTCATCCCTCGTAGTCCCAAATATTTTCCTAAGAACCTTATTCTCAAACACCCTTAATCTCTGTTCCTCTTTCATAGTAAGGGTCCAAGTTTTACAACTATACAGAAGGACCGGTAATATAAATGTTTTATAAATTCTAAGTTTCAGCTTTTTTGAGAACAGACTGGATGATGAAAGATTCTCAACCGAATAATAACACAAATTTCCCATATTTATTCTGCGTTTAATTTCCTCCCGAGTATCATTTATATTTGTTACTGCTACCCCAATATATTTGAATTCTTCCAACTATTCCAAGGATAAATTTCTAATTTTTATATTTCTATTTTGTACAGTATTCTGGTCACGAGACATAAGCATATAGGCCTACTTTGTCTCTTCGAGATTTACTTCCAAACATATCCCTTTACTTGCTAGATCAACATATAATAATAATAATAATAATAATAATAATAATAATAATAATAATAATAATAATAAGACAAATATATTTATACGCTTGTTTTTGTGTTATAGATGTAGAATTTCTAATTGTAACAACTTACTAAAATGAGTTGAATCTTATATTAAATATTTATATTGTAGAAATTGTAGAAAAAGTGGTATATCTATCTGTAAAATTATAAAGTGTGTAATGTAAGGTTTTAAATAATTATATGTACGTACTTTTCTGTGAACTATAATATAATAAATATCATTACATCACTCAACACTTAAACTTTGAACCACTCTGTACTCTCAAGGCTTTCCCCTCACGGTTTCAGCCACTCTACATTCCGAGGACTTCCCCTCACAGTTTGCGTGTGGCGCAGTACTCACACAAGTCGCAGGGACCGCGGATAGTGGCACTACATATACAGCTAACTCCGTATCTGCATCGAGTTTTTGGGTTTTGTATTTCTGATTTATTGTAATGGCGGCATGATATAATTACTAATCTTTGCGCGCGAAGCAAGATCTCTGGGTATTCTTTTTATTTCCCGTGTAGATCCCGGACGGACGGTCACACTGTCATAGCCCTGCAGCCCTCCGAAACAGATGTTAGTAAGGTTCACATGAAGCTGTGTGGCGGGCAAGTCTATGTGTGGTCCTCTAGGCGTGGCTCTGTCTTGTGCCTCTGGCTGATTTATTATTTTATATAACGTTTAAAATGGTATCGATCCGGACTGCGATTTCTCTCGCTATTACTACGTTGCCATTTTTTATACACAGATAAACTAGCAAGATTTGAATGACTCCATTTGCGGAGCACTTGCGGTCAGGGGGTTTCCATCTGCGGAAAGGAGGAGATTATACGGGAATGAGGAAGAGTTTAATTAAAAGAAATTATGTAGAAATATCATACAGTGAACGAATAATTGAAAGTGATTAAGAATGCAAATGAAGTTATTTTGTGAAAGTAAATTAGAATGACAGGAAGAAGAAAAGACTTGATGGAGAAGTGAAAGAAAGTGAAAGATCGGATCTTAGGTTTTCCTGGCGATTGTGTTCAGAAGTTGGTTTCCGTGTAAAGGCTGTAAAATACCAACAAACCCAAACCTTATTAATATATGTGTATATGTATGTATTTATTCACACTGCAAATGCGTAAATACCCGGTGGCAGTGGTAACTAATTACACTTAATAATGACAATTAATAATAAACACAATTAATAAAAAGTACAATTTTAATAAATTAATACTAATATTAATAATAATTAATTCTAATAATAATTAATAATTCTAATAATAACAAGGAGCATCCTAAATTAAATGAAGCACGATAATTTAAAATAACATTTAAAGTAAATCTAATTTGTATCTTAACCCTAAGTTCGAACAAAAATCCACGAGTATGATATGTTCATACATGCACAAATGGAATAACGGTCAGCACGTCTGGCTGCGAAACAAGGTGGCCCGGGTTCGAATCTCGGTTGGGACAAGTTACCTGGTTGAGGTTTTCCCTCAACCCAATACGAGAAAATGCTGGGTAACTTCCGGTACTGGACCCCGGACTCATTTCACCGGCATTATCACCTTCATTTCATTCAGACGCTAAATAACCTGAGATGTTGATACAGCGTCGTAAAATAACACGATAAAATAAAATAAAATGAAATACGTGTAGGAGTACCTTTCAGCACTAACTCATTTCGCTGTCAACTCACTCACTGCACTGGAACTACGACACATTTTACTGATACTATCCTGATTTCACTAATACTCCAAAAACATTTCACTGTTCAAATACTTTGTACTACCACTATAAACTATAAGACTTCACTGACACAAACTTTACTTACACAACACATTTCACTGACACAACACACTTCTTCAATGATACAATAGGCTACTTCAAATAACAAAATATTAATTACACCCTTTAAATAGTGTGTGTGTGTGTGTATCCAATGCCCACCCACTTCACTTACTTGATTCGGGTTCCGCATACTGCGGATAGATGGCAGAACTGTGACCTATTTTCTAGTTGTACACCACTTCGGCGGGTCACACTGTACATGATGTGTATCTGTGGAGAGTTGTGTCGTGTATTAGGGTGAGTGTATGTGTAAGTGTTCGTGTAAGTGTAGTGTCTGAAATGAGTGATGATGAGGAAGGGAGAGGGGGAAACCCGGTGCCGGCACGTAGCCTACTCCTGTCCAATAGCACCAAGGGGGCCGCCAGTCTTAACGTCCCCATCCGATGGACGAATCACTATCAACAGTGACATATGCCTTCTCTTTTTATGCACTGCGGAGAGATTTGGGATTTAACTCAGACATATTGGTGCACAATCTAGTGATTAGAAGTTGTGCAGCGCCACTAGTCCCGAAGTAGAAATTTTACATGAAAATTTCTGACCCCGCCGGGATTCGAACCCGGGCCGGCTAGTCTGGTGGCAGACACGTTACCACAGAGCTAACTCGGCGGACCCATCCTTTAAATAGTATGTATAATATATTGCCGTCTACTAGTAAAGTCCTTAAGCCTATTTATAAATACATTTTTGGTTAGCCTATTGGTAAAGCCTTTAGTAAGTCTGCAGGTAAAGCATTCCAGTCCCTGATAGTACGATTGAGAAAAGAAAACTTTCCAGTGTAAGTCCTCTGTCTTCTTTTCCTCAATTTACATGAGTGGTCGTTCCTTGAAGAGTAATTTCACGGCTGCAACCTATTTTTTTATTTCTCTCCAGGCAGGCTCACCTCTGTATGTTTTGAACATTGCGCATAATCGCGTTCTCCTGTCCGTGAGTATGTTCCCATTTTAATGATGAATTATTACGACAACTCTTCAGAGCCCGATTTTGAATCTTTCCCAGTGTCTTAATATGTCCTATTCTGTAAGGATCCCAACATGCAGCACCATATTCCATTACTGGACGAAGTGGTAATACGAGGATTCGCACTAAAGTCTGTTTTAATTCTGGCGGCAGAAAGTTTCTGAACGGGTTAAGAGAATGCATGGTATAGCAGACTTTCTTAGATATTTCCTTTATTTGGCATTCCCAATTTTAATTTTCGTCTAAGTCAGCCGTGGCGAAAATGTAATCGTACGCCGAGCCACTGTGTAACCTGCAACGTGCATAGCACCTATAGAGGGAGTCGGATACCCGAAGGGGACTTATTAACGGATTTTCATTTTCCTTACGTCAAGCACTTAAATATAATTTTATAGAGTATAAGGTTACAAACTAATGTTTAGTACGTATAACGAAGAAAGAAATGAATAAGAAAACATAGTTTCAAAATCAGGAATTATGTCACTTACTGCCAGTCGTAGTTGATCACGAAGGTATTTGTCTGTCAGTCGTAATCTAAATTAGGTTTTTACTATTTTCATTGTTGAAAATAATTTTTCACAAACGTAAGTTGTAGCGAACATGGCTTCAACAGAGCAAGCGCAATTACGAAGCTTCGGACATTTATTTTTTGGCAAAGGTTTGAAAAGTTCAACATTTGTCAAGTCCTTACATCTAGCTTTCATTGTAACATTACATTGTAAATCTGTGAGATTAAATTGAAGACCTAACCGCATTATTCGTACATCTGCTGAAAAAAGATCGAAATAATAATAATAATAATAATAATAATAATAATAATAATAATATAATAATAATAATAATAATAATAATAATAATAATAATAATAATAATAATAATAATAATAATAACACTTAACCTTTTAATGTTTCATTAGTAACATGTAGTATAATGCTGTTTTATGTTATACAACCGTTTTCTTCGTAATACTTGTAAACAAATCATACATTTAATATTCTCATCACATTGGCAGCAAAAAAGTGCGTCCTCCCATCCTACTTGAAACTTTCGTTTTTGTAGAGGTACATGGTTTCGAGAGAGACATTGCGATGATACGCCACTCGCAGGTCAGAGACAAATACAAATGGAACGGAGTTTGACTCCAATGAGTGAGAGGGTGGGGTTTGGAGAAGGTAGGAAGTAAGAGAAATGCACAGCTATCATTGCGAGCCACATTGTGCTCGTGAGTTACATTTTCGCCACGGCTGGTCTAAGTAAATTCCGAGGTTCCTAACGACAGAGTGGTACGGAATAGTGACATTATTTACTGCAATAATTGGGATATGTCTGTCGTTCATTGTGTTCAGTAGTCTCTTATGTCCAATTATTATAGCTTGTGACTTACTAGCATTTAATCTAAGTCCGAACTTACTCGCCCATGACGATAGGTAGGGATAGGTATATAATATGAGTAGATATAGAAGGTTTGTTAGATAAGATATATACAGGGTGGTTCACGAGGAGTTACCGCCACTTACGAAGCTTATTTCCGAAGACATTCCGAGCTAAAAATGTCATATAAACATGGATACTATTCTCGATATTTTCAGAGTCATACTAATTTGATTTTTTTTGTGAAATACTTTTTATTTAGTTTTAAGGATAAAAGAATGTTATAAATAGAGAATGAACTATTCAGAAATATTATGTCTTTAATTAACTAGTATTCCGTCCACACCTGTGGAGTAACGGTCAGCGCGTCTGGCTGCGAAACCAGGTGGCCCGGGTTCGAATCCCGGTCGGGGCGAATTACCTGGTTGAGGTTTTTTCTGGGGTTTTCCCTCAACCCAATACGAGCAAATGCTGGGTAACTTTCGGTGGTGGACCCCGGACTCATTTCACCGGCATTATCACCTTCATATCATTCAGACGCTAAATAACCTAGATGTTGATACAGCGTCGTAAAATAACCCAATGAAAAAACTAGTATTCCGAAGCCAAAAATGTGTTGTTAATTCCTAAGTTACTTTGTACATTTTTTCTTTTTTAAATTTTTACCTAAAACTTATGTAACTCTTACGCACTTATCACAATAATTGTTTCAAATCATACGACTTCTAGCAACTTGATTCTTTACAGTTCAATTTTGCGTCTTAATGTACAGTCTTAAAGAGTTTACAAGAGTGGCGTGATTTTTAATAATTGTTGTGATAAGTGTGTAAGAAAAATGGAATTTTGTAATCAAAATTAAAAAAAAAATTCTCTATGAAGCAATTATGCAATTCACAACATTTTTTGCTTGAGAATACTAACCAATTAAAAATTATATTTATGGATAGTTCATTCTCTATTTATAACATTCCTTTGCCTTTAAAACTAAATAAAATGGTATTTTACAAGAAAAATTCAAATTACTGATTCTCAGGAACCTGACAAAGAATAGCCTGCATTATGTGTTCGAGGACTGGAAGAAACGTTGTAACAAATGCATTCAAGTACTTTTAAAAATCATGTAAACATTGAAGTAGATCAATAAACATCTTTATCTGTTAATTTTATTTCAGAAAAAAGTATTACAAATTTGTTTAAAAAAAGCAGAAAGATTACTCAACTGAATTGTTGTTCAAACATTTCAAAGTTTTCGACATTAAAAAAATATATTATTTTATTTTATTAAAATATTTTCACAAAAATCTGAATAACTTTGTAAGGTATATACTTAATATAGAACTAAAAATATGAATTATCTGCGTTTGTCTGAACCAAACTGTAAAACCAATGCAGCTTTTTATCATAGCATGAGTCAAGGTCCCAGATTATTAAACAAATTTTATTCTAATATTATTTTAACCACGAATCCTCTCCAAATTAATAAAAAAAAAATTAAAAAATGTATTGAATTTATAGTTTGGTTTTAAACATATCAAACACTTTTTAATCTGCATTCACTCTCAAGTTTAATTTTATTTTTGTCTGTATTGAAATCCCCTCTTGAGCACGAGTCTTACTCATTCAGGAGTGGGCTAGTTTATCTTTCATTGTATTAACTTGTATTCATTTCATACTTACTAGCAATAAAATAAATAGATAGATAGGCAGGCAGGCAGGCAGGCAGGCAGGCAGGCAGGCAGGCAGAGAGACAGAGATAGATAGATAGATAGATAGATAGATAGATAGATAGATAGATAGATAGATAGATAGATAGATAGATAGATAGATGGATGGATGGATGGATGGATGGATGGATGGATGGATGGATGGATGGATGGATGGATGGATGGATGGATGGATGGATGGATGGATGGATGGATGGATGGATGGATGGATGGATGGATGGATGGATGGATGGATGGATGGATGGATGGATGGATGGATGGATGGATGGATGGATAGATAGATAGATAGATAGATAGATAGATAGATAGATAGATATAATTGTATTGGATTTATAGTTTACTTTTAAACATATTAAACACTTTTTAATCTGTATTCACTCTCAATTTTAATTTTATTTTTGTCTATGTTGGAATCCCCTCCTGAGCACGAGTCTTACTCATTCAGGAGTGGGCTAGTTTATCTTGCATTGTATTAACTTGTATTCATTTCAAACTTACTAGCAATAAGATAGATAGATAGATAGATAGATAGATAGATAGATAGATAGATAGATAGATAGATAGATAGATAGATAGATAGATAGATAGATAGATAGATAGATAGATAGATAGATAGATAGATAGATAGATAGATAGATAGATAGATAGATAGATAGATAGATAGATAGATAGATAGATAGATAGATAGATAGATAGATAGATAGATAGATAGATAGATAGATAGATAGATAGATAGATAGATAGATAGATAGATAGATAGATAGATAGATAGATAGATAGATAGATAGATAGATAGATGGATGGGTGGGTGGGTGGGTGGGTGGGTGGGTGGGTGAGTGGGTGGGTGGATGGATAGATAAAATCTGTGGAAAAAAATCAGTCTCCATCTTTCTTGATCTGCCCTAGTAATACAAGCATTGGGAAACATTGAAGATGGTTTCATTAAATAAAGAGCAGTAATACGAAAAAATTACAAGGATGACAGATATTCGAGTATTTATGATTGTTTCGCACTGTCAACCAAGATGACGACGAGATGGGGTTCGTCCTAGGAAGAGATGGTAAAATGATGTTAGTGAGCGGAACGGTTTGAGAATGAGATTAAACCATAAATTTGATTACAAAGATGATTAATATAAAGACGTTCAATTTTAAAATTGAACAATCAAATTCTTGTTGGAAAATGAAATATCAACTTCTATTGTACGCAGACAACTCTCTCCGTTCTCTAGTTTCAAGATTTAACAATGCCAGGGAACAACTCTGGTTGGCTATACTGTAGCATGCGTCCAGTGTCGACGTATTTCAATATTAGCTGAATATAATTTTCCTCATTATACTTCGCGTGTAAACTTTAGCTTGTATATCAAGAATTAGCTTTCCCGTTTCTCAGAAGGTTTTCTGTAAACAAAATAAATAACGTGTTTTTAATTAGGAATATTTAAAATTGATTTGTTTTTGGGTCTCTCCGTCAGGTGCGTGACTTGGTGTATCTATTAGAATTCATAAAGTGTTCACATCCGTCCCACGCGCGATGACTAACTCCTCTCGTGTTGCCATGGCGATTGATTTCTTTGTTCGCTCTTGCAACGAATCTACTGTGTCTGTGTGTCATACCGTTATATGCCCTCCAACCTATGATCCGTGAAATATTAGGCCTACACAAAAATGGAATTGCTCTTATCATCATCAATCATCATCATTATTGTCATCATAATCAATTCTGAGCAGGAGAAATAAGAAGAATCAAGAATGAACCACATTGTTACAGTTACAATTAGGAATATTATGATGCTAGCCCACACTTTTTGTTGCCGACGATCAAGTTTTAATTACGAATTCAAAGGATGATTTGTAGAAAGCCATTCGTAAAAAAAAATAAACAGTAGCCTACAATTTAAAAATATTGAGTAAGCAAACAAATTTATCGTCCTTTAAGCACTGGATAAAATACGAGCTAGAAAGATACTTAGGCCTATTTACAAATGGCTTTTAAGGAACTTGGAGGTTCATTGCCGCCCTCACATAAGCTCGCCATCGGTCCCTATCCTGAGCAAGATTAATCCAGTCTCTAGCATTATATCCCACCTCCCTCAAATCCATTTTAATACTATCCTCCCATCTATGTCATGGCCTCCCCAAAGGTCTTTTTCCCTCAGGTCTCCCAACTAACACTCTATATGCATTTCTGAATTCACCCATACGTGATACATGCCTTTCCATCTCAAACATCTGGATTTAATGTTCCTAATTATGTCAGGTGAAGAATATAATGCGTGCAGTTCTGCGTTGTGTAACTTTCTCCATTCTCCTGTAAATTCATCCCTCTTAGCCCCAAATATTTTCCTAAGCACCTTATTCTCAAAGACCCTTAATCTCTGTTCCTCTCTCGAAGTGAGAGTCCAAGTTTCACAACCATACAGAACAACCGGTAATATAACTGTATTATAAATTCTAACTTTCATATTTTTTGACAGCAGGCTTGATGACAAAAGCTTCTCAACCGAATAATAACAGGCATTTCCCATATTTATTCTGCGTTTAATTTCCTCCCGAGTGTCATTTATATTTGTTACTGTTGCTCCAAGATATTTGAATTTTTCCACCTCTTCGAAGGATAAATCTGCAATTTTTATGTTTCCATTTCGTACAATATTCTGGTCACGAGACATAATCATATACTTTGTCTTCTCGGGATTTACTTCCAAACCTATGTCTTTACTTGCTTCAAGTAAAATTGCCGTGTTTTCCCTAATCGTTTGTGGATTTTCTCCTCACATATTCACGTCATCCGCATAGACAAGAAGCTGATGTAACCCGTTCAATTCCAAATCCTCTCTGTTATCCCGAACTTTCCTAATGGCATATTCTAGAGCGAAGTTTAAAAGTGAAGGTGCTAGTGCTTCTCCTTGCTTGAGACTGCAGTGAATTGGAAAAGCACCAGATAGAAACTGGCCTATACGGACTCTACTGTAAGTTTCACTGAGACACATTTTAATTAATGGAACTAGTTTCTTGGGAATACCAAATTCAATAAGAATAGACTATTATATAAAACTTCTGTTAACCGAGTCATATGCCTTTTTGAAATCTATGAATAACCGATGTACTGTACCCTTATACTCCAATTTTTTCTCCAATATCTATCGAATACAAACAAATCTGATCAATAGTCGATCTATTACCCCTAAAACCGCACTGATGATCCCCAATAATTTTATCTACGTACGGAGTTAATCTTCTCAAAGGAATATTGGAAAAAATTTTGTACGACGTCAGCAAAAGTGATATTCCTCGAAAGGTATTAATGTTAATGTTATAATAAATTTATAGTAATGTATGTATTATTGTAACATAGAGCGTAATATGTTACGTGGGTATATTAAGGTGGTTATTTATTTATTCATATTTATTCCGCACAGCTGGAGCTGCGATAATTTTTCAAAGTAATGCATGTAACATCTCTCTAAGCCAGATATTTTTGTTTCAACTTAAGAAATTGAGACCTAATTACGTAGGGAAAAATTAATTTCCGTTAAGTATTCTTAGAGACTGCCTCCGTGGTCTGTTGGTCAGCATACTGGCTTACAGATCAGGAGGTCCCGGGTTCGACTCCCGGGCTCGGCTCTCTGTGAATTTTTCTTGAACAGGAAGAATTCCCTGGGTGTCTAGAGTCTGGAAATTTGTATGAATGTGATTGTGAGTGTGCCGGGTTAATATTAACCAATCATCACAAATATAAAAGTAGATCAGGACTGTCGCTGGGCAGTAACCTGAACACACGTTTCAGCGTCACGTTGTTGACAAGTCACTCCATCTGTTAGCACAACCATAAAGCATCTAATAGATGCTATAGAGTTACCAACAATGAAAAAAAAAGTGTTCTTAGAAGCATATAATCTGGCGTTCTCTGTTCACTTCATTTTATGTAAGAAAACAGTTAATAAAATCGTTATCGCTCCTCACTGACTTGATGAAACAAGGACGAAAAATAACTCTAATATGGATCCCTTCTCATCAGGGCATTCCTGGAAATGAAACTGTAGATGCCGCAGCAAAAGAAGCTACAAGACTTCCATTGCATTTTTTCACATCTATTCCTCATACAGACGCCATTAAATACATAACCAGAAAACTGCACAACCATTGGCAAACATCATGGACAGAGTCATCATCCAGCAAACTTCACGAAATAGTACAGCATTGCAGAATGAAATATCCACTACAGAATTTTAAACGTCAAGACCAAGTAATAATCACCAGGTTGCGAGTTGGCCACACCAGAATTACACATTCTTATCTTCTAGACAGAACTCCTCCTCCAACATGCACCAATTGCCACATTAGGATCTCTGTACGACATTTAATTTCTGAATGTCCACTATATCACCTTCATCGAGATCAATTCCATATACCAAAAGACTTATCAACAGTTCTAAACAACCCATCATTCAGTTCAAACTTAATTAAATTTCTGAAAGCTATCGACATTTACAAATGTATCTAAATGATTATTGTAATACAGTAAACTAATGTAAACTGTAAGAATTGTTTATGTACGTATTGTCGCGATATGACTTCCTAAGTTAAAGCGACATAAAATAAATAAATTAAAAAAAAATCTTTACCGAAGACATTGTGTAAATAGTGATTTTGTCATTGATAATGTGAGTTTTCCAAGAATGTATTCATAATTTGAATAACTTGTAGAAATTGTTCCTTTATCCGATTCTACTAATTAATTTTAAATTCACTGGAGAGCAATTGGGACACAGGCTACTATTTTATAATCCACTATCGTCGTAACAACAGTGCAAATTAAAGGGACACTGCTGTGCAATTCTTAAGACTTTCTTAGGGATAATAGTTAACCATAAAATAGCCTTCAACGCCTAAAATTAGGGAAAAAACACGTCATACAGAAAGAAAAGCATATAAAATTCCATGTCCGTTACCAAGTTACAAGTTTTATGAGCACTATTACTGATAATATTGTGAAACAAAAGACTGTTCATATGCAAAGAAGGTTTACCATAAAGGATACACGTGATGAACGTTTAGTTAACATGGAAATGTAAAAAAGAGTTAAAATATTGACAAATGAACCTGGATTTGCATGCATAGATACTGAACTGCAGAGGTCAGTCAGGCAATGGTACCCCTTGAATGGCAAATGAGGGGTGTCCGCTGACCTCCGTCTGATGTATGGGGTGCCTCTGATACAATATCGTGACCCCACGGACTGACCTCGCGATCCGACTTCATGACCTCGCGTAGTGGAAGGTTCCCAGGAAACTGGTTACATAGACACTTCCGGTCTGTAATAAGAGGCTTCTTCAAGCAGGGGTTTTCGGGCAAAAGTGGGACAAGGGTGCGAGATTTTTTTTTTACCATTCCGTTTGAGGATGTCTAGATGCTTATGTAATATGACCAATACCAGCCTCATACCGCTTTTACCATTGATATACGCGTTTGGTAAATATTCAACCTTTTATTGTGTTTTCTGTAATATCCCATCGGTGTAATGAAGGGTACTGCGTTTTCTACTGATCCGAGACTGCAGTCGGCCATGTCGAATTTTCGGACTCATCACGCCCAATATCTCGGTTGCTAATTTCATCGACAGTAGGCAACCTCATAGTTGATAAGGCATTGTTAAATAACCGATTGAAAACATTCCATTATGAGTGACCGTTTAATAGCGTTTTTATTATTTGTGGGGAGGAACAAATTCTAAATACAGTAGCCAACACATTTTGAGACTATAAATCTAACATATGGAGAAAGATTGTATGGCATTCAAACACTTTATTAGTTTCTTTATTTTCATAATACAATATACAGGGTGATTCACAAGGATTTACCGTCACTTACGAAGCTTATTTTCAAAGAAATTCTGAGTAAAAAATGTTATATAAACATGTGTCCTAATCTCAATATTTTCAGAGTTACACTAATTTGAAGTTGTTAGTAAAATACTTTTTTTCTTTAGTTTTAAGGGTAAAATAATATTAAGATAGAGAATTATTGATTTATAAATATCATTTCTTTAATTGGCTAGTGTTCTGAAGCTAAAAATGTGTTATTAATTGCTTTGTACAGATTTTGTTTTTCAATTTTTAACTAAAAATTACATTATTCTTACACGCTTACCACAAAAATTGTTACAAATCATATTCAAACACTTCGTTCGTTTCTTTTATTTTCATAATGCAATATACAGGGTGAATCACAAGGATTTATCGTCACTTACAGAACTTATTTCCGAAAACATTCTGAGCAAAAAATGTCATATAAACATTTGTCCTAATCTCAATATTTCAAAGTTACACTAATTTGAAGTTGTTAGTAAAACACCTTTTTTCCTTAGTTTTAATGGTAAAAGAATATTACAGATAGAGAATTATCGATTCAAAAGTATTATTTCTTTAATTGGCTAGTGTTCTGAAGCTAAAAAAGTGTTACTAATTGCTTTGTACAGATTTTGTTTTTCAATTTTTAACTAAAAATTACATTATTGTTACACACACATCACAAAAATTGTTACAAATCAAACGACTTTAGGAACTTGATTCTTTACAGTTTAATTACGTATCCTAATGTACAGTTTTGAAGAATTTACAAGAGTGGCGTGGTTTGTAACAATTGTGTGATAAATGTGTAAGGAAAAATTAAATTTTTGTACGAGGGAGAGTAAAAAAGTAACCTTAATAATTGTTTTATTAATTTAATTGAATATGTACAATAAGACTGCAAACACTTAATCACTTTTCAACATAGTCCCCACTACGTTCGATGCACGTGTTCCTGTTATACTATGTTGAAAAGTGATGAAGTGTTTGTAGTCTTATTGTACAAATTCAATTAATATAACTGCTATTAAGGTTACTTTTTGTTTCTCCCTCGTAGTTAAAAATCAACAAAAAATTCTGTACGAAGCAACTATGAATTCACAACTCGATTTTAGCTTCAGAATACTAGCTAATTAAAGAAATAATACTCCTGAATAGTTCATTCTCTATTTGTAATATTCTTTTACCCTTAAAACTAAAGAATAATGGTATTTTACAAACAACTCCAAATTATTGCAACTCTGAAAATATTGAGATTAGGACACATGTCTATCTGACATTTTTTGCTCAGAATGTCTTTGGAAATAAGTGGCGGTAAATCCTCGTGCATTACCCTGTATAGGACATGCATGCCAAACTCAGTTGAAGGGGAGAGTATGACCACAGTCTAGTACAGTCATGTCAACTGATGCCCATAGGCGCAAGCGCGCGCTTTAGACCTCAGGAGAGCCTGAGCGCTTTACAGCGGAAAGGAAAGAGACAGACGAAAGAGGTCGTATATGTCGCTAGGTCGAGCTATATACAGGGATGGCCAGCACTGATTCAATAGATAAAGGGAAGAGAACTTATGAAAACTGTATCCATGTTAATTTCTAAAATTGTCTGAGAAGTATAAGTGCATTATAAGAATGTAAGTTTTAATTTTAATGCTCATTTTTCACAAGTTTGCTTTTTTATTCAAAAGGAATATTTTTTCAACTTTTTCTTATAGGAAAGTGAAATTTTCAGGTATGTTTATTTAGTAGCTTTACAGGTACTGAAACAATGTTTTCGTAAATCTAATATAAGGGCTATGGTAAATACGTATTACTGAAGATAGTGTATTGAAAATTTTGAAAATATTCGCATGGAAAATGTTCGTAAGGAAATGAATTAACAAAGCAACTACTGTTACATCATAAACAAAGTATATGTACCCATGTGTTATAAAAACGTCAGCTCTATAGCTTCAGCAGATTTCGAGAAAATAATTTAATATTCTGATGATAGGAAGTTGCCCACCAATATCACCTTAAAAGCATAATGCAATAAGAGTTTTGTTATGGAATATTAGTTACAGTTAAAACATACACAGTACCTAGGTAACTTTGCTTTGTACTGTAATATTATTTTTATTAGTTTATAGATTACTTTTATAAGCTAAAGATACCACCAATATCAATTCTAACTTATCATGTCATACTTAATCTCTTTCTGTGGGACATCACTTTATGAATAATGTGTTTCATTCACTTAGTACATGTATTACCATCGAATTTATGTGAATATTCCTTCTTAACTGTTATAATCTTATTAACGTTTAAAACACAACTATAATATTAAGAAATTGATGTTAGTACTTTTGTTTTACAGACAATAGATAATTTCAAACAGAGAGAAGCCATATAAAAATAACAACATAAAATTTCACGTTCCGTTTGAAATTTGTGCACCACTGTTTTCTTAATCCAACAGGCTGCTTATTCATATACATAATCCTTCCTCCTTCTATACCTAGCGCTTGATGCCCTCGCACGACGTCAAGGTCAGAAAAATGCGCTTGCTTTGACATCACTGGTCTATGGCGAGTCCTCGGCATCACTTCATTTTACCCTTTTGATTTGATTACCTGGTTGGGTTTTTCCGAGGTTTTCCCCAACCAAAAGGCAAATGCCGGGTAATCTTTTGGCGAATCCTCGGACCTCACCTCATCATTGTAGAAAATTACTAAATTGTAAAACTGTAAACATTGTAAAGTATTGTAAAAATTGTAATTGTAATATTGTAAAATTTTGACTTGTTCCTCATCTTAAAGCTTCATTTCTCATGTAAGATCTATGGAATATAATAAATGAATGAATGAATGAATGACTGTTCTAGTATATACAGTCACAAGCTTGCGTTGTGAGGGTGCTAGAAACAATAGACTGTGCAGGTACTATTTCGCATTGTCTGTAATGAGGTGATATTAGCGATCCTAGTGGTTAGCAACTATCTATGGATGCATATTTACTACGTATTGAGCTTCGTGACTGTATATACTAGACTGTGGTATGACGTCAACCTCACTCCAAAACTTTTAGATATGATTGACGAATATGCATCGCTCTCAATCAAAAACTTGCTTCAGTGGCGGGTAGTACATAAGCTCATGTTGTAAAAACAATCACCATTCTAAATATAAATTAGGATAAGATTGATTAGGCCACACACAAACTGTTGAACATTAATATACTTAGTGATTAACTGATCGCAGACACCTCTTGTTTAGCACTAATGTATCAATATTCGGCTGGATTGTGTTAGTACATAGTAGATAAAATGACAGTCATTTAACATCGAGCGTGCAGCTGATTCCCGCCATGCATACACAAGAAACATTTTGAGTTACCCTAACCGTAGAAACAAACCGAATGTAAATATCAACAATACTTTTCAAGTAATAAAATAATGAAATGTTATACGTTTAAGCCTGACATAGTGTATGTATTCAGGGCTACCACTCATTTAGTATCCATTATACTGATGGCCGATTTCCCCAAGTATTGTTAGAACATTTAACGAATGTTAGACTATAAACAGTTTGTTAAATATAGTTTTTTCATGTCTTCAACACCAGTTTGACTTAACAGATTGTTAAGTGTTTGTTAAATTTAAATGTAGGATTTTAGGCAGTTAACTCATTTGACAGACAGTTAAATATGGCAGATGACACCACAGCTGTTCAAACAGAAGTTGTGAAAATAATATTTCATGTCTCTGTTTAACTTAAGGAATGTTTCTTGAATCACTGATAACGTAACATTAAAAAGACAATTTGGAAAGCTAATATAGGGATGATAATTACTAAAGAGGCGGGAAAACAATGGTCGAGGACAGCAAAGAACAGAGTTTTGTGGAAAGAATTAGGGAAGGTCATCGTAAATAGATAACGTAATCAGTGTTAAGATAGTCAGTATTAGTGAAAGTGTAAGATAAGTTTTGTAAATAGTAAAGTCAGTGTTGAGAAAGTGTCACGTAAATAGTGTAAATAGCAATCAGTGTTTGTCAAAGTGCCAGTGTCAGTATAATGTGTGTAGTGCAAGAAAAAAAATGAACAAAGAACAGAGTGCTGAGACTAGTTAAAGTTGAACAGGGTTATTAACCATGTCGCAAAAGTAGTATACACGACAAGCTCGCCTGGATTGGCTCACCAAGCGAGTACACTTGAGCCATCCCTGTCGAGGGGATTCTAACCCCATCACAGGAGGCTGTGCCCAACATGGGACATCATGGCTAACACTCCATTCATTCATTCATTCATTCATTCAATCTTCAAAAGTGAACTGATCATCATACTAGTTGCTTATTTTGATGCTGAGCTATTATACATTGAATATATTTTAGAAAATGTGGTATCTCAACATGGCAAGGTAACTAGGAATGGTGATTTATATACTATGCATGGTACTCAATTTGTGACAATATAGATTTTCAAAACAAGTAGGCCTCAAAATTTTACAAGAAATTTAAACCAGACTTGAATATCCTACAAACAGAAATAGACCACTTCTATTCTGCATCTGGTATTTACTCTTGATTCTATGATACTGGCTCTTTTCAACTAACTATAGCCAATGTCAATAGTGTTTCAAAATACACATTGAGTATTATATTAAAAATATTTCAGTAAAAATTGATTCTTTGAGAAGTCATATGTTAGCATTAGTACTATAACCTTAATTTGTAATAATATTATTATTTATTAGTAGTCACCTACAACTTTCATTTGTCTTCTTCTCTATCGATCATGGCCTACTGTACCAGGTTATGATTTTATACATGTTTCATGACTTACTCTAAAATACAGAATTTAAAGAATAATATCAGCCAATCAAAAATTATCTTACATGTGCAAAAATCATTACCAACTGTTATTGAGTGGTTAAAATGTCGTTAACGACTGTTATAGTTAAGTGCTAGTTGTTTTAAACAAAATTATGTTGAAGAAATAGAAAATACATTAACCAAACGTTAAAAATGAATAGGTAGTTAATTTAACACTAGTTACGCCAAATTAAACATTTCTTGGAGAAACTGGTCATGAGTCTCACTTTTACTGATGCTGATTGCATTATGGATATTACTACGTTGGCCATTCAGCTAAGTTTACTATTCTCCATCACTACTTGTACTTAAATATTACAATCGTTCTTCTCAATGCTGGCAAATATTACCAATAATTTCTGACCTATATTCCATCTACAAGAAGAGACAAATTGCACTGTTTCGACACGAAAGGTTTTTCTGTGAAGTGTGTCGTCACTCGTGGTACCATGGAAACAGAAGTGTAAGATTAATTTCGTGCCTTGTGGTTTTCCAGGTGGTCCGTCTCGGTCCGTTCTCTGTTTAATGTATCTCTTGGTTTTCTACACGGTCGGTCCCGCTCCATTATCTATTATTATTGGATAGGACTTACTTCATTCTTAAATCAATCTTTAGCGGACCTAAAAATTACATGTCAAGAATAAAGTCCTCTCACGAAATTGTACAAGATTTCATAAATCCACTTTTACTTTTTAGTCGGCTATTTAACGGAGCTGTATCAATTACCAGGTTGTCTAGCGTCGATAGAATTGATGATGGCGAAATGGTGTCTGGCGAAATGAGGCCGAGGATACTCCATGAGATTACCTGACATTCAGCATTTATTTATTTATTTATTTATTATTTAAATATACAAAATACAGAATATACAACAATATAAATAGAAATAAAAATTATGTAATCAATATAAAAAGAGGATACAGTAATATTAATAAAATTTTAGGACCGAATGAGCAGCGCTCGTGTTCGGTCGCAGTTCAGATATATTTTTAATATAAGAGGAATATAGAAAATAAAATAAAATAGGAACTAAAATTAAAATTACAGCTACAGTGAAATAATATGTGACTAGTTGCAGGAAATGGGACCTAAAGTCGAATTTTACATTTTTTTTTGTGGTTTGTGTGAGAATTTTTAAAAAATTCATGGTTCTATAGTTTTTAATATATTGCTTATTGAATATTAATATTACATTACGTACTTTTTGAGAAAAATGCAAATTAAAGTTTTCATTTGTTTTCTTAGCAATTATAAGATAGATTTAGGTATTTAGGAAGCACTGTGTAAAACTACGTCCTAGTTTAGTATGTAAAAATGTTTACAGGTAGCGCAAGATGTCAAAACATAGAAATGCAGTTTTTACACCGCAAATTCGTTATTTTGTTCTCCTGTAAAATTTCCTTTCGCGACTTTAGGTCCATTTTCGCGCAACGGGTCACATATAATATATTAATATAAGTACCTAGCTAAATAAAAAAAATAAGAGAAATATAGAAAATAAAATAAAATGGGAACTAAAATTAAAATTACAGTTACAATGAAATTATATAATATAATATTAACATAGAGAAGATTAAAATCGTACGTGAATAAAGTAGGACAATTTATGAAAAAATATATACCTTAAAATATGGTAACTTTGCACCATTTTCTAGTTAAAAATTTGTTTTCAGTCTGTATGTAGTCTTTAAATGTCTAATTTTGAGATGGGCATTTATTTTATACGTTTTAGGGGCATGCGGGAATGTATTCAGCCAGTCATATCTTCGAAAATAAATGTCTTTTAAAATTTATAATCTGCCAAAAATTGGTGCAAAGTTACCCATAGTTGAGGGTAACTTTGCACCGCCAGAGTTTTAAGAGGGATGGTGCAAAGTTTCCCACTACTGGTGTTACATTGCACCATACACGTGTTGAACAATGAAATACAGTATACTGTATCAGGAACAGAAAAATGGAAACACAGAATCAAAAACTGCTATAAATAGTAACACGGACAAAATTTTTTGAAAAAAAAAAAAAAAAATCTACACAAAATTTCAATATAACTGGTCACATTCTTCTAAAATGTTGTTTCAAAAATATTTTCAGTTCTTTTGAATGTGAATAACTGTAAAAAGTTATACATATTATTTTGTGTCAAATTTTGGAATGGAATATAAGCAAGCCCTTTCTCGATACTTTCTTGGGTGGATTTAGTCTCCCAATTACACCCTCCCATTCATATTCCATAATATCCTCCCTTTCAGATCATTTGCATTTGTATCCTTCTCAGCATTTTCGTTCGGCATATTTGCAGATTGTTACCAATTTTGGCAGTGAGAGACCAAGTATGATTTTAATATGTAATAAAAAGAAAAACAAATTCAAGTAATTTAGCTGTAATACAAAGTGTGAATTATAGTAAGCGTTTTTAAACTTCATGGAAGGTCCTCAAATCAAAATAGTATAATTAAAATTAAAAAAAAAAAATCTCGTTTGTGTTATTGTGCAAAGTAATCCCAATTTAGCCTCAAATTCACTTTGATTAGAAAATTATTCTGTAACACCCTTTGCCGACAAAACAGCTGCACAAACGAAACTAGAAAGTCTAAATGGATGAATAAGGAACAGATACACGTATAACTTATCTTGAGATTGTGCACACCATCTGTGATGAAAGGTAATTAATTTGATCTATATTTCAATCAAATTATGAACACGTTCTGTTGTTAAGTTATAGAAATACCATAAACAAATTCTGTGACCACGAACAGTGGACAGATACTGTACACATATAGCATCTATTGGTGGAAGTGATGAACAGATAAATTTGGTTCACGTAAACACCCCTAAACCTATATAAAAAGTTTTTCATAGATGGTGCAAAGTTACCCCTGGAGGTGAAAAGTTACCCCATGTTACGGTATTCCGAAATTATAGAATACAAATATAATATAGGCTGGTTAATTCATACACATAGGCTATAAATTTATTTAATCAAATTGAAAACATTAACACGTTTCTAATTTTCTTGTTATATGTCAGTGGGTTACATGTTAGAACTTCTGGGTGTAATTTAGCTAAAAAAAATATACAACCGCATTATAGTTGGGAAAAACGTGGGAAAAACCCTAAGCATGTAATCAAGCCAGACGGGAATCGAACGTACGATCTCCGGATCAGGAGACAAACGCACCTATAACTAGAGCTACACTGGTGACTGACAAATATTGCCAGAATTGTATAAATTACATCATGTAACTTACATTGTATTCTCTTCTGTAGCTGTTTTGCATTTATATTATCTCATATTTTCATGTTCTTTGAGGTTGTTCAATAGATTGAAAACACTATTGCCCCATGTCCAGTTGTTTGGAGTAGCCATGTATAAAGGGAAAGCAGAGTAGTGACAATTTCGATCTTATTGTATTCCATGACTGGCTTGATGGGTCCATACACTTAGGCTTACATTCGCTCATTGTGAGTCCTATATGCGGTGATTGTTTCAGTCGTCGGCCTCGGTAGCGTAGTTAGTATAGTGCTGGACTTCTGTGCTCGAGGTTGCGGGTTCGATCCCGGCCCAAGTGGCATTTAAAGTGTGTTTAAATGCGACAGGCTCATGTCAGTAGATTTACTGGCATGTAAAAGAACTCCTACCTTTGGGGAGGCCGAGACGTAGGTGGGAAGATAATATTAAAATGGATTTGAGGGAGGTGGGATATGATGATAGAGACTGGATTAATCTTGCTCAGGATGGGGACCAATGGCGAGCTTATGTGAGGGCGGCAATGAACCTCCGGGTTCTGAAAAGCCATTAAGTAAGTAATTGAGTAAGTAAGTAAAAGAACTCCTGCGGGACAAAATTCCGGCACACCGGCGACGCTGATATAACCTCTGCAGTTGCGAGCGTCGTTAAATAAACCATAATTTGATTTTTTCCAGTCCGACAGCTGCCTGGATGACATTAGTGAATCCTATGTTGACCTGAAAGCCCCAGAGGCCGGAGTCCTAATCCATTCCTACATCAGAACTCTCAGCACTTCATTTGTGCACTAAATGTTCCGTAGAAGAACTCAGAGTATAACGTAAATAAGTCCATGATCGAGTGGTAAAGTATATTTTTCTCTAAATTTCATCCGCTATTAATATTTATTTGTATTGTCATGGGTTTCACCGTAACTGTGTATTACATATACAGGGGCATCATTTTATTTTTACTTAAATTTTTATTGTACCTGAGTTTTTGAATGTACTTCAGTCCCACCCCTCTACCAGTAAACTCCAAGAGTCCTCCACACAGAACCGAGGCTGCGTATGCAGTACTGAGTTAGTGAGTATAGTGCGTTCCAGAAAAATGTTCACGTTTTCTAGTGACGAAAGAGCTTTCAATATTGAATCATATTTTCGCACAGGTACTGTCGCCCGTTTGCTTACGTCGCATCCCGATTTCCCCCACCTGCTTCTGTTCGCCCCTCTGTAAAGTCTAGTAGCTGGGCTGTCTTAGCTCTTTTCTGAAAACATTCATTTCTGTTAGGAATTGGACGTCTACGTAATATTATACAATTATTTGAAATAACTTAAATAAAAGGGCCTCGTTAAGTAATTAACTGCTACGTGATTTCCCCCCTCCCTTGCTACGAACCTGCGACAAAACCACTTGAACGGACAGTAGATAGCATTTCTGAGTAATTTATCTTTTCGGATCGGGCAGAAGTGAAGATTGAATTTACAGTACGTAAGGTAATCTTTTATAGAGTAGGTATAGAATTATTTCAACATGAGTTACTCGTACGAAGGACGAAACTATTAATTGGAATTAGATGCAATAGTCTATAGTGCTATAATATGCACAGAAGAACTGAAGCCTGTATCGAAATGAACAGCCACCATTTTCAAAAATGTGTTTAAATATCCATATTATGATTTATTTTTCAATTTAACTTCATTGTCTATATAGTACGCTAGTGTGCTGTAACAGTACAATATACACTGCATAATTAATACGTCCGAATGGATAGCTCAATTCGTGAGTAAAAACACTAACTATTAATACAGTACTGTATTTTGATTAAACAAAAACCTAATGAAAATTATCAAACTCAAAATTGCGATATTTCCTAGTTTACATAAATGGATGAACTACTTTTCTTCCCTCCCTACGCCAGTATCATCGAACTCCAGTCTTGGAAGGGGGAGCAAGCGATGTTTCCGGTTCTAGACCTTTAATCCAAAGATATAGCCAGGTTGATATTAAAAATGTTAGTAAAAATAAAATGATGTCCCTGTACTAACTACAATTAGCATCCAATCCCAACACCCTGTTAAACTAATAACTCTTCTACTCTCGCTGTTAACTTAACTCCAAACAGTCAATTTCTTCTTATTGATCTCAAATGTCCAGCATCATCTCTATTAGAATCACATAAACTTGAAAAAAAAGCTTTTGGTGCTAATTTTGGTCTGATAGAGGCATTCAGCTGCAAGAAAGAATTTATACAGGGTGTTTCCGAGCTAGTGTTACAAACGTTCAGGGATGATGGGGAAGGGCACACGTATCAATTTGAGATAAGGAACCCTGGTCCGGAAATGACTGAGTCGAAAGTTACAAGCAAAAATAGTTCTGTAAAAATGAAATAATATTATTCCTCTGTAGGCTACACCTTATTTATGTGTATTTATCTGTATATCTTACAGATACTATATTCATCTGACGTTGTTTACGTTGCCTATTTACAGTATTCCATTCAGTGCGCTGTCTGAGGGTTGGGGACAGGAAACTACACTAATGCAATGCAGATAGCGTAATGTGTAACGGACATGGTCGGTCCTGATATGCACGTCTGTAGACAGCAGTGTATGTGTACAAGTTGCAGTGTCCAGTCGATCAGTCCTAGTGAAATGAGGAGTACACGAGAGCGGAATATGCAGACATGATTTGCAGAATATGCAGACATGATTTTGGAATACGGATGAGACAATGGGAACAGTAGACAAGCTCACAGATTGTATCGGGACAAGTACCCACGTAGGAGACATCCGACCCATACCATCTTTCCACGACTGTTCCAAAGATTAAGGAAGGAGGGCACGTGGTGCCAAATTACAATTCCATTTCCACACAACTATTTTTGCTTATAACTTTCGACTCGGTCATTTCCGGACCATGGTTTCTTACGTCCAATTGATACATGTGCCCTTCCCATCATCCCTGAAAGTTTGTAACACTAGCCCGGAAACACCCTGTATATACTTAAGATACTTGGATGGACTTGAAGATAAATGCAAGAATAAAACCTCTTCATAATGCAAGAAATCAAGAGTAATGAACAGCTGGAAGAAAATATCATAAAAAATAAAACTGTTGACAATGTACACAATGTAGGCCTATGCTGGTATGCGCTGTGGAAGGTCAGCACCTCTTATCTTTGAATTAAAAAAGAACTTGAATTCGAATCATGAGTCCCATAAGTTCATGAAGTTAATTTCACGAAGAAGAGACAAGGAAGGCCATTAAAATGCACAAGAGGAGTTACTCTATAAACAACTCGACTATCGGTTACATTGGAGAAAAGAAAAACATGTTAGATTTTCTGAAATACAGTGTATTAATGGATACTATCAGAACTTACCAACATGTTCTTCAACACTTCTATCAAGAAATGCTGAAATTTCTGATAGTGAAAATAATGAAATTATACAGAGTGATTCAAGAGGAAAGGTAAAAAATTTGGGATGTGAATTCTGAGAAGTCATTCTGAGTCAAAAAGTTCCTATGAATATGGGTCCGTTTTCGAACGGTTACGGAGATATGGCTCTTTGATTTCACAAAAACTTCTAAGATTCCATTGTACTAACTCGCATTTAGAGACAGATAACGGACAAATTTAAAGTTTATATTCACGTATGCATACATGCCTAATATTCTAGATGTCGGGGTCGATGTTTTCGCACATTTTCAAAGGTACCTCCTTCTGCTTCAATGCACTATTGCGTTCGGGCGTGAATCGCGTTCATCGCTCGGGGGAGTTTAACATTTGTAATGCCCCATCACCCGGTTTGTGAGGTGAATGAACTTATCTTATCCACATCACTCACAATGAAGATACCAATGTTACGTCATTCATTGCGATCCGTGACCTTGTCTCACATCTCACGTCAGCAGCATGTGGTAATGTGGTATCGTCTGATTCACATTGGGCAAGACGTTTTACCGGTACCAAAAAAATGCATCTAGTTCCGCCATCGTTCGAAAACGGACCTATGTTCATATGAACTTTTTTACTCAGAATGACTTCAGAATTCACATCCTACATTTTTTACCTTTCCTCGTAAATCACCCTGTATACAAATAAGATATTTACCGTCTTATTGCAGTGAACTTTCAGAGCACAAACCAAGCAAGTCCATTTTTATTATTGGAACTATTTTTTGTTGATGGCATGCAGTACACAAAAAACATGACAATTAAATTTTTAAATAAAGTATATATTAAATCGTATAGGGTAAAGGTTGGTATATTGTGATGATAATAATATTATGGTAGTACTTTTTGAGAATTTTTCACAATTTTACTGAGCGAGAGAAGGACACACGTTGACGCAAAAAACCGATCTTCCTCTCGCTCAGTAAAATTGTAAAAAAATTCTCAAAAAAAGAACTATCATAATATTATTAGTATCACAACCTTTACTCTATGTAAATGAATACACTTTACAATTATTGTTAATTTTTTTATTTCACATTTTACAAATACTCATTCTTCACAGAAGTATCCTAATTGTCCTCTGAGCCCCTCATTTTATTATTACATATGGTATATAATTAAGGGGATATGATGGTTAAATATGGTGGAAAAACGGAGAATTAAAAAAAAAAAAACTTCATCCTTAAAATACTTAGTGTGAAGAAGTATTTTCGTGAAAATGTAGGAAGTAATTTTACAGTATCATGATACTTTATGGCGTTGTTAGCAGAAGAGAAAATGATACTAAAGGATATGATATTGGCGCTAAATGACAACTGTGAACAGTGTGGGATGAAGGTAAATGCAAATAAGACGAAGAGCATAGGAAGAAAAATACAGAAGATAAACTTGCGAATTCTAAACGAGGCAGTAGAGCAAGTGGACACCTTCAAATACTTGGGGTGTACTATAAGCAATAACATGAGCTGCTGCCAAGAAGTCAAAAGGAGAATAGCAATGGCAAAGGAAGCTTTTAATAGAAAAAGGAGCATCTTCTACGGACCTCTGGGAAAAGAACTAAGGAACAGACTAGTGAAGTGCTTTGTGTGGAGTGTGGCATTGTATGAGACAGAACATGGACTCACGATGAAGTGAAGAGAAGCGAATAGAAGCATTTGAAATGTGCATATGGAGAAGAATGGAACGTGTGAAGTGGACAGACAGAATAAGAAATAAAGCTGTGGTGGAAAGAGTGAGTGAAGAAAGAATGATGCTGAAAGTGTTCAGGAAGAGGAAAAAGAATTGGTTGGGTCACTGACTGAGAAGAAACTGCCTAACTGAAGGATGCACTGGAAGGAATGGTGAACGGGGGAAGAGTTCGGGGTAGAAGAAGATATCAGATAATAGACGACATTAAGGTACATGGATTATATGAGAAACAAAGAGTAAGGCAGAAAATAGGAAATATTGGAGAAAGCTGGGTTTGCAGTGAAATACCTGGCCTTGGAGAGAACACTAAATGAATGAATGAAAAATGCTATGTTTTATTTAACGACGCTCGCAACTGCAGAGGTTATATCAGCGTCGCCGGATGTGCCGGAATTTTGTCCCGCAGGAGTTCTTTTACATGCCAGTAAATCTACTGACATCAGTCTGTCGCATTTAAGCACACTTAAATGCCATCGACCTGGCCCGGGATCGAACCCGCAATCTTGGGCATAGAAGGCCAGCGCTATACTAACTCGCCAACCAGGTCGACGAATGAATGAATGAATGATACTTTTTATCTAGGCTAAATTTTCAAAAACGGATAAATCGTATTGATTGTTTAGAAAAACGGTCGTACATTATGTATGAAAAGAATTTTTTTATACGTTGCGTTCGAACATAGTAAATTATTGTACGTGTATAGCCTATGGATGTTAGTTGTTTCTAAATCCTTAGACCTATTTCATGAATAATTCTCATGGTTCGATAAATTTTGCGCTTGTGATTTGTATGTCAAGACTACAAAGTTGTTATAATTCTCGTTTGCTTTACTTATGTCTCGTTTCTCTCTTGTTTTTCAGGTAAGCGAGTTGCTAAGTGACGGGATATTTCATCATCTTTGGAGAAAAATGTTTGTATGATTAATTATTTCTTGTAATATAGTGTATGACACATTGTAATATAAATGAGTATTTATAAAATTGTATGGATTAATAAAAGTGTTAATTTCGATCAGTTTGATTATTTGTGATTAAAAAAATAAAGCAGCAAATTTTTATTTTTTTTAAACAATTTAATTATGCTACAAGCTTGCAAAATAAATATTCTAAATGTAAAAGAAGTTTGGAAATTTCTGTCAGAGAACTACAAGAATATGTTTTGGATTTTTATGCAAAATTTCGTAGCGTTTTTTCGTTGTGACACAAGTTTTAATTTGAAATTAATTGAAGACAGAAATTAATCAGTAATATATTCTCATACATTATACAGGATGTTAAAAAAGTTTCCAATATTTTAGGAGGTGATAATATGCATCAGAACAAGAAAATAATGTCTAATAAACATGAGTCCTACAACACATACTTTCTGAGATCTGAACACTTGTTCCTAGGAGGTGCTCAATGCATTTCTCTGCCCTACAATACAGCAGACTACCAGATAATCATACCGTAGTTGACATCCCTGGCATGGAATGATGATACGTCGCAAGGAATACTGAAAACAAAAGATTGGTTGCGAATATGAGCGGGGTTCAGCAGAGATGGTGTTGTGAATTTTCGTAATCAGCATGTGTGGGCTGATGAAAATCCCCATGCAGTTGAAGAAACAAGGCATCAGCACCGATTCTCAATCAACTTATGGGCAGGCGTTCTTGACAATAGATTGAGGGCCATACGTGCTACACAGAGATTAACTGGGGATCGTTATCAGGACTTTCTTATTGATGTATTAAAACTAATTTCAAAGAGTGCGTGATGCCTTACGCCGAAGGGCAGAGGAATGCACTGCCATGAATGGACGTCACCTGCTATGAACAAGTGTTCATATCTCAGAAAGTATGTGTTGTAGGACCCATGTATATTAGACATTATTTTCTTGTTTTGATGCATACTATCACCTCCCAAAATATTGGATACTTTTTTTTAACACTCTGTATATTACTCTTTGCCAAATCTGAGGAACTTTCTAGATTCCGCGCTTAAAAAAATCTGCTGGTTTGGAGTTAAAGAAGCTGTCAAGTCAAGTTTGTAAAGCATCTTTGTTATCAACGGAGTTCCCTTGAAGATTGTTGGATAGAGCACGGAAAAGGTGGAAATCTAAGAGCGCAAGATAGTATAAGCACAGTCTAGTATATACAGTCACGAAGCTTGAGTTGTGAGGGTACTAGGAGCAATACATTGTGCCGGTACTATTTCGCATTGTCTGTAATGAGGCGATAGTAGCGATCCTAGTGGTTAGCAACTATCTATGGATGCATATTTACTACGTATGAGCTTCGTGACTGTATATACTAGATTGTGGTATAAGTCTGTAGCTTACGAATATGCCTGGCTGGCAAGAGATTTACTCTTTTAACGCACTTGAATTCCTTGCTAAGCAGGTACATGCAAAATAAACAAATTGTATATTCATTATAATCAATAGTTCACCTGTTGCTAAGTAATCTTTTCGGTGAGTTACATATCGAGATATTCCTATTATGTGAATTGTATTTGCTAATCGTTTCCTACATCTCTATAATATTCGTACAGTTGAAGGAAATACAACTCTAACGTCACTGCGATTACAGATAATTAAAAGACAGACGACAAATGAATATCTATTTATTGTAAGGGCGGAAATCGAAAAATACGAGATCAGCTTGTTGTCTCTGAGCTGCATCGAAGTCTGTGGTAGACGTCGATGACGATGATGATGATGATGATGATGATGATGATGATGATAAACAGAGACCGGAACTTTGGCAGAATGCCTTTTTAATTGTGTTAAATCTGTCTTCATTTTGAAAGTAAATCTGTACGAATTATACCTTTGTGATTGAAACGTCACAGTTTTATGTTGCCTTTTTCTGCCTTTTTAAGTATAAATGCCTAATTTACAAAGTAAATGCTGTTTTTGCCTTTCTTTGATTATATTTATCTATTATTTATTAATTCATTATTAAAATTCCCTACAAGTATATTTTAATTTATTTCTATAACCGCTACAATGAAAGTGACTTCACCGAATGTGTAATTGTCTTTCAGTCAGTTCATATTCTCTTTGCAACAATGAGTGCTGCCGTGCAAAAATGTATAACAGTAAGCGTTTTAATTATCGCTTGTGTTTATTTGACAAGGCAACAATGAGTGCGGGTCTAACGTTATTTTTCTTCCAGTTTTCATTGCGACGTTGTTGTAGTTAGCAGCAAGATGCCGAAATTCAGTGTTTCTTTACGCAGTAAATTGCAAAGTTACGTTAATACTTTTGGATCCGATATATTTTGTACTGACAGTAAAGTACTTACATGCAAAATATGTGAGCAGTCAGTGAACTACGAAAAGAAATATTTCATATCGCAACATATCAGAACAACCAAACACAAAAATGCACTTTCCAAGGCTACTGGGAAGAAGATTTCTTTGCTTCCAACAGTAATTGCAACATCGAGTCGAAAATCTCAATTTGCATTCGACTTCTGTAAAGATTTTCCTGCTGCCGAAATCTCTTTGTGGAAAGTGAAAGGTTGTGGGTCCAGTGCAGACTTGCAGAACTGTAGCTCCCAAGAGCGACTGCTTTACTCCCCTTTCTTACCCCACCCACCTTTTCTACCAGTGCGGACATGACGTTCTAGTTACGATCGGCTGCATCAACGCGGCGGAAGGTATACAATACGCTATCACAGTCTGCTATATACAGTCACGAAGCTTGAGTTTTGAGGGTGCTAGAAACAATAGACTGTGACGGTACTATTTTGCATTGCCTGTAATGAGGCGATATTAGCGATCCTAGTAGTGAGCAACTATCTGATGTTAGCATATTTACTACGTATTGAGCTTCTCGACTGTATATACTAGACTGTGACTCTATCAAGAATTACAAATGAACAGATAATAAAATCCTTAATAACACACCTTTAGAAACTGGTGGATGGATGGATGGATGGATGGATAAATAAGCGTACTGCAGTTTAAAGATAACTGGAACATGGCAAAATCTAAATCCGTGAAGAAATAATACTTTCAAAAGAAATGAAAATATGATTATTTTGTTGTTGAAGACGAAAGAATTGCTTGTTTACTGTGTCCCATCCAATTTATTTCTACTCGTCATTTCAATATTGAACCACATTTCAACAAACTTTCGGGTAAATTCATTATTACGAACTGTATATTGATTATTTATTTATATACTGTTAAATTAAGGACGTCACTCGTTGTGTTCATTTTGAATTGAAATTAATAGTGACTTTCAAGGTTCATTACTTATATGCTATAAATTTATGTTTCCGTAGGTGATGATAGGAGGAAAGTTTTCGAAAATCTAAAGCAGGTTAAGTGCAAATAAATCTCAAAGAAACTACCGACAGGAAATCTAGCATAATTGTAAATCTTGAAACGAGATAACACTTATAAAAACATTGAATTTATTACAATACTTTTTGAAAATTACATGCCGCCACTGATGGACCTATGACGGCGAGAGAACTCTACGCGGAAGTCGATCATCCCCAATAGAAGTGGAGTGAGGCTGACGTCATATTTCCTCTACTTATGAGTTCTGCAGGCCTGGTTTAGTACAGGGACATCATTTTATTTTTACTAACATTTTTAATATTAACCTGTCTATACCTTTAAAGAACCGGAAACACCGCTTGCTTCCCCCTCCAAGACTGGAGTTCGATGATACTGGCCTAAAACACAAATCACTCTACTAGGTATAGAAGGAAGAAAAGTAGTTCATCCATTTACGTAAACTAGAAAATATCGCGATTTTGAGTTTGATAATTTTCATTAGGCTTTTCTTTAATCAAAGTACAGTACTGTATTAAGAATAAGTGTTTTTACTCACGAAGTGAGTTATCCATGCGAACGTATTCATTATGCAGTGTATATTATACTGTCTACAGCACATTAGCGTACAATATAGAGAAAGAAGTTAAATTGAAAAATAATCATAATATGAATATTTAAACACAATTTTGAAAATGGTGGCCGTTCATTTCGATACAGGCTTCAGTTCTTTTGTGCATATAATCGCACTATAGACTATTGCATCTAATTCCAATTACCAATTTCGTCCTTCGTACTAGTAACTCATGTTGAAATAATTCTGTACCTACTCTACGTACTGTAAATTCAATCTTCACTTCTGCCCGACCCGAAAATATAAAATTACTCAGACATGCTATCTACTGTCCGTCCAAGTGGTTATGCCGCAGGATTGTAGAAAGGGAGGAAATCACGTGACAGTTAATTACTTAACGAGGCCCTTTTATTTAAGTTAAATTAAACAGCTGTATAATATTACGTACACTTCCAATTCCTAAGAGAAATTAATGTTTTCAGAAAAGAGCTAAGACAGCCCAGCTTTTACAGAGGGGTGTGCAGAAGCAGGTGGGGGAAATCGGGATGCGACGTAGGCAAACGGACAGTATCTGTGCGAAAATATGATTCAATATTGAAAGCTCTTTCGTCACTGGAAAACGCGAACATATTTCTGGAACGTACTATACTCAGTAACTCAGTACTGCTTACTATCTGCGGTCTTGGTTCTGTGTGGAATTGGAACTTCCTTAGTAGAAGGGGTGGGAGTGAAGTATATTCAAAAACTCAGGTACAATAAAAATTGAAGTAAAAATAAAATGATGTCCCTGTACAATGTTTTTGTAATTGCCTTTTATTGCGTATTTTAGGTATTTATAATGCCTTTTTGCCTGCCTATTGTAGCTATTTATGATGCCTTTTTGCCTGCCCATTTTAGCTATTTATGATGCCTTTTTGCCTGCCTATTTTAGCTATTTATGATACCTTTTTGCCTGCCTATTTTAATGATTCATAATGCTTAAACTTTCGGTCTGTGATGATAAGGATGATGATGGTTTGTTAATATGTGTGAACTGCTGTATGTTTTCTACCACAGAAAACATTAATCCAATTTTTATTAATTGTATTAATTTGAAATTAAATTTTAAAACAGTTATATGCAATCCTTTGAATGTAATCTTCAGAGTTTGGTATTGAAAGCTGGTTGTAAGCAAGAATAATCGTATGTAATTTATAAAGCCCTGTAATCTAATTTAACAATGCACAAGCCTTGTGCCACTGTTGAGCTGAAGGCAATATGTAGGCCTCCAGAGGCGGTCATTCTTATCTGCCACCGCCATCTTAGCTTTTACTTACTTCGCATCTCGGCAGGTTGTCATGCATGGCTAGGCCTATGCTTATGAAGGAATAGAATTAATGGCATTTGACGACACATCCAAATGTGTGTACCAAATAGAAACATAAAACTTAATTACGATTATTATTTTGTCAGGCTTGTTTTTTATGTCCCTTAATTACTATGTATGATTTAAGAAATAAGAAGAAAGGAGGCATTTATTATATAAAAAAGAAAACTTTCTACAGTTTGTAGGACAACAAATTATGCAAATTTATTTTATGTTACTAATTAAATATCTTTTGTGTTGACGTAAATTGTTCGTTATACTTAAGAGGAATCCATCAACGTATGTTGCCTTGTTAGTTAAATATAAGCGTTGTGTATCCAGGGAGAGAAAAAAAAAGACGAAAGAAATCTGAAGTTAAGAGACAAACATCTGTTACTATGGCATTAGTTCTTCAATTGTTTGAACTGAAATCGTCTTGAATAAGAATATACCTACGTGGTTTTGTTTTTATTTCGTACTTCCTTTCTTTTTCTAGTCCTGACAGCTGGTGCAACACTTTCGATACAAGAATGATTCCTAATTAGCAGTTATAAGAATCTGATATATCTTTTTTCGAAAATGAAAAATTAATGTTTACGATATGTAAAATTTTTTCTGCGCCTTGTCGTCGTGATCTAAGGCAATCTGCCTAGGACTCGCCTTACGGAATGCGCGCTGGTTCGAGTCTTCGTGGGCGAAGAAATTTTCTGATGAAATTTCGTACTGTGCATGAGACCAGTGCCTACCCAGCATCGTGATGCACTTGGGGAGTTGCGATGGGTAGCGAAATTCGGTTACGAAAACCAACTATAACGGTTGGGGGATCATCGTGCTAACCACAAGATACCTCCATTCTGTTTGGATGATCGTCCACCTCTGCTTCGGCATGTGGACGTGACGCGAATATTCAGCTGGTTGGTCTGGACTTCTGAAGTGGTTCTTTTTATATTAAAAGCTTCCTTTGCCATTGCTATCCTCCTTTTGACTTCCTGGCAGCAGCTCATGTTACTGCTTATAGTAGGTTACATCCCAAGTATTTGAAGCTGTCTACTTGTTCTACTACCTCATTTCGAATTCGCACTTTTACCTTCTTTATTTTTCTTCCGACAACCATGGTCTTCGTCTTGTTTGCATTTATCTTCATCCCATACTACTCACAGCTGTCATTTAGCTCCAGTAACATATCCTTTAGTATCATCTCTTCTTGTGCTAAAAACGCCATATAGTCGGCAAGATAAACCTTAGTATGCACTTTATTGAGCATAATCACTCGTAAACTGTTGGAGAGGTTGGGGATACTGAATTTATATTTTTTCGTCTATTTATTTTCGTACGGCGTACGCGGCAGTCTGCCATCTTTGTGACACTCATATTTGATCAATTTAAACGCTGTGTGCTCACTTGTAAGTTAAATTACCTTCTGTTGGTAGGCAAAGACTTTAAAGTCACTCTTATCGACGTTATCCCCTATGCACATGGGTAGGCAACTCGTGCTCTCAAAGTGTCAACACACTCTCAATGCAGGTAGAACGGACTCTGTACTAACTGTATTGTCTGTGTGCGTTTCTTTCAAGACACACTTCGATCGCGTCTGCAGGAAGAGGCGGCTCGTTGTAAGCGAAAAACAATATAATTCCCAGATCATTTCCCCTTTAGTTACGAGTAAAAAGAGAATTTTTTTTTATTAAGAAGAGAGGTAAAGCTTGTATTGTATTACACTTTCTTACGCATGACATTTTATGTTACAAATAAACAGTGAAGGTTTTAGTAAAGAAATACTGTCTGCATCTGCTTTAGAATAGCTAAAGATAAAAATGAGATGTCAACAAGTTGAGACTGATATCAAATATCATTAGCACGTTGTGCGTGAGAGTTACAGAATTGCAAGAATTATAATCGACTAGCTAAGAACATTTATGGATAAATTTGAAATGTGGTAGTATCATGTAGAACATAGACAACTTCACTTTCTTTGGCTATAAACTATCTTGAAGAATGATAAGAAAATCTTCTTATCAAATGTAAGACCCTACTTCAAGACCTACAGCAGAATTCACTGCTAAGTTTGGAGAAAAGGTGACAATGGAATCGAAATTTTTCTGAAATCTTTTTGGCTTACGCCGATAGAAAATCCTGAAAATTTATAGCTTGAATTAATAAATCTACAGAACAGCACGCCACTCGATTCCAGCAAAATCAGGAATCGAACTGTTCGTAATGTTGCCTAAGTCAGAATTTCCAAATATACTCTTTGCTTCCATATCTTACTATATGCGCTTGAGGCAGAGTTTAATACAAGAAAGAAGTGTTAAAGATCTCAAAGTAAAGAAAGAGCTCAGAAATAAGCTTATTTCTTCTGCCGTGACATGTAAAAAATACTCCCTTGAATTTGTTATTGTTTACGAATACAGACTATTACCTTTCTGAGAACAGAGGAATACTTTTTAATGTATAAAGACTTGTAAATTCTCGGGTTCTATGTTTCAAATGAGACATATAATAAGAAATTTTAACAAATAGTGTAATAATAAATAAGTGTTGCAGCTATATTTGTTGTATCTTGAAAAGGTTGTATTCAGTTCGCGTTTCCAGTACTAAACTAATTCACAAAACTAGGAAATAATATAATTTTGTTATGTGTTTAGGTACAGTCCGTCTAAAATTACTATAATTATTGTACCATGCGTCATTCTGAAATTCAAATCATGGAATAGATATCACGATCACCTGCATGAGCCGCCAGAGCGCACCGTGGCTTTTGCAGCGAAACTACAAACAACTTGTAACTGCTGCGGCTGGCTCCGTCTGTCTTTCTCTCTTTCAAGTTTTTTAGCACTTTGGGAGCACGAGTTGCCCATCCCTGCCTATGCTTATACTTGAAGGTGACCTTAAGGTTTGAATGAGGTTTAATACGAGTAAATAATAGAATTTCTGTTTTATATCAGCGTTGGAAGTTTTTGAGTACTTAGGGAATTCTGGCGGTGGATATTTCAGTCTTCGCTAAAGAAATATATCTACAATAATAATAATAATAATAATAATAATAATAATAATAATAATAATAATAATAATAATAATAATAATAATAATAATAGTAATAATAATAATAGTAATAATATATTTATTTACTAATATTTAATGTGCTGTACATCAGCTAGGGTCCAATAACAGTTCAGCATATGACAATTTCATAACAAGAACATTAGGCCTAATAATGATAGCAATCACAATAAAAATACATAGAAATATTTATTAAAATAATGACAATTAAAAATAAATGTAATTGAAAATGAAAGGATGGAATCGTATAAATGAATATAATACAAATGATATAAAAGATGACGAGAATAATATTATAATATATATCTAAACAAAAGACATGAATTAATAACTGACACAAAACTTCAAAAGTATATAGGCTACTATAAATTAAATGGATCCAAGTTCAATCCATGCAAATTTTCATATTTTATACATCTGCAGACCGGAGAGAGAGATTTAGAATTTCTATTGTAAAAAAAAATTATGAAATCTTAAACCCTTAGCAGGAATAGGAAGACTGATATCGCTTATGAATGATTCACAATCAATATCACCCTTAATTACTTTACAAAAAAATAAATAATCAAGATCTTGACGTCTGGTAAATAAACTACATCAATTGAAATATTTGCAGTTAATCTCATATTTATAATCATCAGAATTAGGTAAAAATCTGTAAGAACACAAGGAAATAAATTTTCTTTGAATATTCTCCAATTTAGCCGAGTCAGTGAAAGTAATGGAGTTCCATACAACAGATGCATATTCAATCCTGGATCTGACCAACGTGAAGTATAAAATTAATAGATACATGAGTAGAAAAAGAATACGTTATAGATCTAATTAAACCAAGCATTCTTAATGAATGGGTATAAAATATTTTGCACATGATCATGGAAATATAATTTAGAATGAAGTAAGACACCAGGATCTCTAGTAATAGTAATAATAATAATAATAATAATAATAATGTGATCACTCATTCGCAATATTGTGACAAAGCTTTACCTAATATAGCGATAGACAATGGCGTAAGGAGCTGGTCTCTTGATCTGAAACTGTGCTTGTGCGCGGTTTCGAATCTTGCTTGGGATAAATACCTGGAAGGATTTTTTCTTAAGTTTTCCTCAATTGTGAAACGATTGTCAGGTAATCCTGTGATGAATTTCCGGTCTCATTTCGCCAAGTAACGTCTCGCTATCACTAATTTCATCGAAACTAGATTTATTTATTTAATTATTTATTTATTTTGCTAATAATTGTAACATAAAATATAATATAAACAGAAAAAAAAACTTTAGCTCGCCCCTGAAAGAGTACAACTCGTGCTCAGGGGCGGATTCCTGAATTGAAATTAAGAAGTATATAATACAATTTGTCTTATACCTACTACGCAACAAGAATATATAAATTTAATTTTACAATTTTTGAATTTTTATAAACTCCACACATAACTTTTTAAATTTAATACTAGAACTATTAGAATTGGCAAGATTAGGATATTGAAATATAAATGTTATATATTCTTGGGCCTAAATTACTATTATGATTAAATACTGTAGCAGTGTTGCGTTTTGGTTCAAACAATCTTAAAGAATTCATACCTTTTCTTTCATAACTATGAGAATGCAATATAAAATTATTTCGATTTTTATGTATGAATTTTATTAATACAATACAGTATAATAAATTTGTCTTACGTTAAGTACATTAAAGTCTAAAAACAATTTTTGAGATGGAAAATCAATAGGTTTATGAAGACACATTTTAATTATTTTCTTCTGTAATAAATAAAGTGGATTAAAATTGGATATAAATAAGCTACCCCAACCTATAATTCCATACATAATTCATTCATTCATTCATTCATTCATTCAGTCATTCATTCATTCATTCATTCATTCATTCATTCATTCATTAGACCTTACATGAGCAATGAAGCTTTAAGATGTGGAACAAGTCAAAATTTTACAATATTATCATTACAATTTTTACAAATTATTACAATTTTTACAATATTTTACAATTTTTACGATATTTTACAATTATTACGATATTTTACAATTTTTAAAGTTTTACAATTTTGTAATTTTCTAAAATTTTTTGCTATTTTTACAATATTTTGGCGAGATATAGTAATATGAGGTGAGGTCCAAGGATTCGCCAAAAGATTACCCGGCATTTGCCTTTTGGTTGGGGAAAACCTCGAAAAAAAACCTAACCAGGTAACCAGATCAAAGGGGTGAGATGAAGTGATGCCGAGGACTCGCCATAGACCATCCGGCTTCAGTCCCACCAATTGAAATAAATTTAACTATATTATGCGTAATAAACTTAGTATAGACAATAAAACAAAATAAACCAGCAATTGAGACAGTGTCGTTAAAAACCGATTTAATAGCATAACGATTGTTTTAATTGTTTCTTAATACGTGTAACGAGAAAGTGCATGTATTCTTTTAACCGTATCTCCCTTACTTTCTTTTTATCTCTTTGTGTTCGTTTTCTGAAACGTTCAACGATTCGTCCGTCACTCGTGCCCTTTTTGACCGTAGCGGAGGGCCTCATTAATCTCTGCACAAGGACACAGCGGGAGTGAGTGACTGGACCTGTGAAATGAGTTTTATTCGAAACAAATTATTTTACTGTTGCAAGCCCGTGATTAACGTCAACTCCTAAATACAATTACATGTGTGAAGAGCGAGGAGCAACCGTACCGTACACGAGCGTGTGGGAATTGTGGAAACTGGTTTTCTAGGAGTAAGTTACTTAACTTCCAATATCGTTTTCTTTCCATCATTATTAAATTAAACCTACCGGTATCACTTTTTTTGTATTGACGATCTGGGTTCAAATCTTGGACAGTCAGAATGACGTTTTTTGATTAACTAAATTTATTGTCTTCGGATAGATCTTTTCTGGATACTCCTCTTTTCTCTAATTCTTACACAAATTCCCCACTCGTTATCTCAATAGAAAAGTATCGTGCCGTATTTGCGTGGTCTAAGGCGTCATGTCTTTCCTCATGAACTCTCGGCCCGTGAATGGAACCAGTGTTCACCCAGCATCGTGATGAATTTGGGGAGCTACAATCAGTAGTGAAATCAGGTTTCCTAAGCCATCTATAACGGCTGGAGGAATCATCGTGCTGACCACAGGTTATGCCTGTACCGGTTCGATGAATGTTCAGTTCCGCTGAGACATATGGACTTGAAGCCAGTAATCGGTCGAAAAAAAAATCGAAAAGTCGAAAGAGATTTGGGAGGACAAATTTAAAAGGTACGCAAAACGCGTCCTTGCAAGGGGTTGGGGCTGTACAAAACTAAATATGTGAGCGCCAAGCCTGTTGGCCACTAGTCTCACTCCGGGTTACGCTGCTCCACTGAAGGAGCTCTAGAAAATTTTGAAGGGGAAGCCTAAATTGTACGTAACCTCTTAGGTACCACATACGCGAGGGGGGACGGAAATTTGATCAAGTGATCACGGAACGGGGCGAGGAGGAGATGGCTGGTGTTTGCCGTTAGAATGGCAAGACGCTGTCATCTGTTGTTCGATGACAAGGCATGTGAAGGCCGTCGGAAGAAGCGCCGTGAAATCTAAATCTGCAATTTGGGAAGTCCCTGTCCTTTCAAATTGCGACTAATTGCGACCTCGTACATTTAATAGACAATTTATAGGTTCTGAACTAGGGCATACGTCGTTTACAAGAAAAGGGGAATATATATGGGGAAGGGCATATAGGTCCGTGGCCCATTTCTTATAGGGATCATCCCGACATTTGTCTTACGCCTTAGGAAAACCACGGAATACCTTAGGCAGGATGAGCGTAGGAAGTAGTCGGCTGGTGTCTTGGCTCTTTATAGTCTGTTGTGCCACGGATTTTATCCATCCTATTAGGAAGAGCTCTGTATTGCCACATAGCAATGTGAAATATTTTTTGTTCAACACATAGGTACTAAACTAATTTCAGCTGATTCTTGTATACAGATTTAATATATACAGGATGATTCACGAGGATTTACCGTCACTGACGAACTTATTTCCGAAGGCATTCAGAGCAATAAATGTAATATAACCATTTGTCCTAATCTCAATATTTTCAGAGTTACACTAATTTGAAGTTGTTTGTAAGATACCATTACTATTTAGCTTTAAGTGTAAAAAAAAAAATATTACAGAAAAAGAATGAACTATTCAGGAGTATCATTTCTTTAATTAGCTAGTGTTCTGAAGCTAGAAATGTGTTGTGAATTCCATAGTTGCTTCGTACAGAATTTTTTTTTTTCCGATTTCTAACTACAAAATTACATTCTTCTTACGCATTTATCACACAATTGTTACAAATCACGCCACTCTTGTAAATTCTTCAAGACTGTACATAGGATACATAATTAAACTGTAAAGAATCAAGTTCCTAAAGCCATATGATCTGTAACAATTTTTGTGGTAAGTGCGTAAGAATAATGCAATTTTTAGTTAAAAATTGAAAAACAAAATCTGTAAAAAGCAATTAACAATACATTTTTAGCTTCAGATTACTAGCCAATTAAAGAAATGATACTTCTGAATAGTTCATTCTCTATTTGTAATATTCTTCTACCCTTAAAACTAAAGAAAAAAGGTATTTTACTATCAACTTCAAATTAGTGTAACTCTGAAAATATTGAGATGAGGACAAATGTTTTTATGATATTTTTTGCTCAGAATGTCTTCGGAAATAAGCTCCGTAAGTAACGGCAAATCCTCGTGAATCACCCTGAATAAACAAAAAATTAAAAAATAAATAGATAAATCGATAAATAAATAAATCATATATGTAAATCAATACATAAATAAACAAATAAATAAAGTAAATAAATAAATCGATCAATCAATAATTAAATCATATAAATAAATAAATAAATAAAGATGTAGGTAAATAAATAAATAAACAAATACATAAGTAAATTCACAAATTGATCAATCAATAACTAAAACATATAAATAAATCATAGAAAAATATATATATATAAACAAAAAGGTAAATAAATACATAAATGAATAAATCGATCAATCAATAATAAGTAAATAAATAAATAAGTAGGTAGGTAAATATATAAATTCCTAGTGGAATTAGACAATCACGCCTTCTCTTTCACACCACCAGAAATATGTACAGTAGTGGCAAAAAAAAAACCGGACCGGCACTTATAGCTGATACAAAAGAATCCTGTGCTGTGTAGTGTGTCAAACTGTGGTAATTTCAATATGGATAGTGAAGCCAAAGGTATGTACTGCTATTTAATGTAAAAATACGCAGTTATCTTTGCCGAATAGAGGTAGAAATGTAATATTGATGCCAGATGAAAATAAAACTCTCAAAGTTTTTTCGTCTGTACGTTTGAGGCACTGAACGAAACAAAAGACGGTAAGAATGGAGCAAATGCAAGAAAATTCATTGTCACAATTAATTATACAAGAGGGATGTGTTTTGTGACTAGCAAAATTTGAATCTGTGCATCTGAAACCAGCTACAAGGGTCGGTCCGGTTTTTTTTGCAACTACTGTACACATACAAAACTTCAAGTAAGCAGCGGAAAAACTAGTTAATATCGTTCATTCACCCAAAACCAAAGACAAAAAAGCAAGACGTTTACAGTTACAGTAACACAAAACTAAATAATAATAATAATAATAATAATAATAATAATAATAATAATAATAATAATAAATAATAATCATCATATGCCATTAGGAAAGTTCAGGATAACAGAGAGGGTTTGGAATTGAACGGGTTACATCAGCTTCTTGTCTATGCGGATGACGTGAATATGTTAGGAGAAAATCCTCAAACGATTAGGGAAAATGCGGAAATTCTACTTGAAGCAAGTAAAGAGATAGGTTTGGAAGTAAATCCCGAAAAGACTAAGTATATGATTATGTCTCGTGATCAGAATATTGTACGAAATGGAACTATAAAAGTTGGAGATTTATCCTTCGAAGAGGTGGAAAAATTCAAATATCTTGGAGCAACAGTAACAAATATAAATGACACTCGGGAGGAAATTAAACGCAGAATAAATATGGGAAATGCCTGTTATTATTCGGTTGAGAAGCTTTTGTCATCCAGTCTGCTGTCAAAAAATATGAAAGTTAGAATTTATAAAACAGTTATATTACCGGTTGTTCTGTATGGCTGTGAAACTTGGATTCTCACTTTGAGAGAGGAACAGAGACTGAGGGTTTTTGAGAATAAGGTTCTTAGGAAAATATTTGGGGCTAAAAGGGATGAAGTTACAGGAAAATGGAGAAAGTTACACAACGCAGAGCTGCACGCATTGTATCCTTCACCTGACATAATTAGGAACATTAAATCCAGACGTTTGAGATGGGCAGGGCATGTAGCACGTATGGGCGAATCCAGAAATGCATATAGAGTGTTAGTTGGGAGGCCAGAGGGGAAAAGACCTTTGGGAAGGCCGAGACGTAGATGGGAAGATAATATTAAAATGGATTTGAGGGAGGTGGGATATGATATAGAGACTGGATTAATCTTGCTCAGGATAGGGACCAATGGCGGGCTTATGTGAGGGCGGCAATGAACCTCCGGGTTCCTTAAAAGCCAGTAAATAAGTAAGTAATAATTATCATCATCATCATCATAATCATAATACCATTATAATATTTTTTTATTTATATACAGATTTCTAGGGTGCTATGTATAGACATTTCGCTAGCCCGCGCTACGAGCGTGCTAAACTAGCCCCGGCTATCGAGTGATTATTTGTACAGGATTCATACCATATCATATCGCTAACACTGGTTTATGAATACGAAAAGCTTTAGTTCGCTGATCATCCACCGGAAGCCCGCGCTAAGAATGTCTATGAATATGGCCCCTAATGTCTACACATCTTCTGGTAGTGTGGAAGAGAAGGCCTCATGTTATTTATTTATTCATTCATTCATTCATTCATTCATTCATTCATTCATACGGACTAACAGGTTCCGACCTAATGGGAGCCCCAATCTCAGAACAGGATTCTTCATCATAATCACCAAAAAGTAGGCAGAGGAACAAAAATGTCTGATCATTGCGTGATTATTGTCAATTGAAATGGTATTTGACGAGCTGAGTCCGATATTTAGCCATAGAATTACTGACATTCACCTTATAATTATCGAAAACATCGAGAAAACAAAAATAAAAAATAAATAGCATAAGCGGGATTCGAACCGAAGACCTATAGCAGCCTCAGAACACGAGTTCAACTCGCCACAACATGGTTGCTAGTAAGTACTAAATATAAACAAAATCATTCAAATAGAAGGCAAATGACTTGAGACAGATCTAGAACTTTGCGGTATGCAGAACGTAGACACTTTTGTTTTATAGGTGAAAATCTTGGAAGAGATTTTTGCAGCGTCGTGTGACTCTCTCTTTATGCTGCATAGAATGAGAAATTGCGAACTAATTGATTAACGTCTCAATCTGAAGCAGAAACCCTGCTTGAAACGACCTGTCAGCGTAAAAATGTGTACACAGATAATAAAGTTGCATGATAGGTCAGAGAGCCCATCAGCCTGAGTCGTAAAGCAGCGAGAGCTTGAGTGCGGACAGACAATGGACTGCTGTTGTTTTAATCAAAATGTCAGGCCGTCTGATTAGATGCAAACACTTCTACGTGCCTCAGCTGACTGCTTTCATCACGAGGATCGGGATTCGACTCTAGGCACGCCCTGTGACAGATCTGTAGGGCAGGAAATTCAGTCCCTTCTGTTTCCGTGTCTCCACCACTGACTTACTTAACTATGGCGGCTGCGTTATAAAAATTGTTCTTTTTAATCATTTTATATATTTTGTGCTCTCTCTTCATTTTATCCTTTATTTCTTCTCTTAATAATCTTTCTCAGCCTCCGTTCATATTTCTCCTTTTCTAGCCATCAATTTTTTCTTTTCTCTTCATATTTCTACTCTTCTTCATCTTCATATTATCTCTTAATCATATTTATCTTCTTCTCTCCATCATCTTTCTCCTATCTATATCATCTTTGCCTTCTTACCTTATTAATCTTCATTTAAGCTTTTAATCATCTTCATTCTCTTCTGTTAATCTTCTTTATCCTTTTCTATTAATAAAATCTTTAACCTCTTCTCTTCGTAATATTTATTTTTAAAACATCTTTATCGTCTTATCTCAAACATCTTTATCGTCTTATCTCAAACATCTTTATCCTCTCCTTAATTATCTTCTTTCTCTTCTCTTCACCATATTTATCATCGTTTCATTCTTACCCTATTTCCCTACTCATCTTTATCCACTTTTCTTTGTAATCTTCTCCCTCCTCCCTTCATAATCTAGTATATCGTATAACCTTAATCCTTTATCGTCCTTTCTTAACATGTTTGTCTTCTTTCCTTAACCTTTATCAACCATTATTCTTTTTCTCGATTTTCATTGTCTTTTCTTAATCTTTATCCTTTCTCTCGATCTTCATACCATTTTCTTAATTTTTATCCTTTCTCTGGATCTTCATCGTCTTTTCTTTCTTTATCCTTTCTCTACATTTTCATCGACTTTTCTTAATCTTTATTCTTTCTTCCGATCTTCATCGTCTTTTCTTAATATTTATCCTTTTCCTTGATCTTCATCGTCTTTTCTCAATCTTTATCCATTCTCTCGATAATTATCGTCATTTCTTAATCTCTATCCTTTCTCTCCATCTTTATCGTCATTTCTTAACATTCATCCTTTGTCTCGATCTTCATCGTCTTTTTTCAATCTTTATCCTCTCTCTCAATCATTATCGTCATTTCTTAATCTTTATCCTTTCCCTCCATCTTTATCGCCATTTCTTAATCTATCCTTTCTCTCCATCTTTATCGTCATTTCTTAACATTCATCCTTTGTCTCGATCTTCATCGTCTTTTCTTAATCTTCATCCTTTCTCTCGATCTTCATCGTGTATTCTTAATCTTTATCCTTTCTCTGGATTTTCATAGTCTCTTCTTAATCTTTATTTTTCTCTCGATCATCGTCTTTTCTTAATTTTATCCTTTCTCTCGATCTTAATTGTCTTTTCTTAATCTTTATCCTTTCTCTCGATCTTCATTGTGTTTTGTTAATCCTTATCCTTTCCCTCGAGCTGCATCGTATTTTCTTAATATTTATCCTTTCTCTTGATCTTTATCGTATTTTCTTGATCTTTCTCATATTTTCTTAATCTTTATCCTTTCTCTCGAACTTTTTCGTCATTTCTTAATCTTTATGCTTTCTCTCGATCTTTATCGTCATTTCTTAATCTTTATTCTTTCTCTCACTCTTTATCGTCATTTCTGAACCTTCATCCTGTCTCTCGATCTTCATCGTCTTTTCTTAATCCATATTCATTCTCTCGATTATGTTGTATTTTCTAAATCGTTATTCTTTCTCTCGATCTTCATCGCCTTTTCTTAATCTTTATGCCATCTCCCGATCTTCATCGTCTCTTCTTAATCTTAATTTTTTCTCTCGATCATCCTATTTTCTTAATCTTTATCCTTTCTCTCGATTTTAATCGTCTTTTCTTAATCTTTATCCCAGGGGCGTATTTTGCGGACTACCCGGGCTACCGGCGGTAGCCCAAGGAAATTACAAAAGAAAAAGTTTATAATATAACATAATGTAATAATTTTGTATTATTAGTTTTACCATAGTAATTAAAATTAAAGTAATTGTTAGATATATTTTGTGTAATAATAGGGTCAGTGGTAGCCCAAACCCTTTAACCAGTATACGCCACTGCTTTATCCTTTCTCTCGATCTTAATTGTCTTTTTTAAGCTTTATCCTTTCTCTCGACCTTAATCGTCTTTTCTTAATCTTTATCCTTTCTCTCGAACTCAATTGTCTTTTTTTAAGCTTTATCCTTTCTCTCGATCTTAATCGTCTTTTCTTAATCTTTATCCTTTCTCTCGATCTTAATCGTCTTTTCTTAATCTTTATCCTTTCTCTCGATCTTAATCGTCTTTTCTTAATCTTTATCCTTTCTCTCGATCTTAATCGTCTTTTCTTAATCTTTATCCTTTCTCTCGATCTTAATCGTCTTTTCTTAATCTTTATCCTTTTTCTCGATCTTAATAGTCTTTTCTTAATCGTTATCCTTTCTCTCGATCTTAATCGTCTTTTCTTAATCTTTATCCTTTCTCTCGATCTTAATTGTCTTTTTTAAGCTTTATCCTTTCTCTCGATCTTAATCGTCTTTTCTTAATCTTCATCCTTTCTCTCGATCCTCATCGTCTTTTCTTAATCTTTGTCCTTTCTCTCGATTTTTTATTGGGTTATTTTACGACGCTGTATCAACATCTAGGTTATTTAGCGTCTGAATGAAATGAAGGTGATAATGCCGGTGAAATGAGTCCGGGGTCCAGCACCGAAAGTTACCCAGCATTTGCTCGTATTGGGTTGAGGGAAAACCCCGGAAAAAACTCAACCAGGTAACTTGCCCCAACCGGGATTCGAACCCGGGCCACCTGGTTTCGCGGCCAGACGCGCTGACCGTTACTCCACAGGTGTGGACTCTCTCGATCTTCATCGCCTTTTCTTAATCTTTATCCTTTCTCTCGATCTTTATCGTCATTTGTTATTCTTTATCCTTTCTCTCGATTTTTATCGTATTTTCTTAATCTTCAAAATTTCTCTCTATCTTTATCGTATTTTCTTAATATTTATCCTTTCTCTCGATCTTCATCATCTTTTCTTAATCTTTATCCTTTCAGTCAACCTTTTTGGTCTTTTGTTAGTAGTCTACAGTGATTATCTTTTCTCTCGATCTTCGTCGTATTTTCTTAATCTTTATTCTTTCTCTCGAGCTTCATCGTCTTTTGTTAATCTTTATTCTTTCTCTCTACCTTCATCGTCATTTCTTAAGAACTTCATCCTCTTATTTTAATTATTTGTCTCCTCTTGTCTTAATCACCTTTCTCTTCTTCTGTTAATCATCTTTATCCTCGTCTGTTAATCATTTTTATCCTCTTCCTTTTATCATATTTATCTTGTTCTCTTTTACTCACCATTTTTCTTATCGTGGCACTATTATTCTCTTTCTTCATCATCTTAATCCGTTTCTCATATTCTTCTCATTTCTCTCCTTAGTCATATTTCATCTCTTTTCTTCTTAATCTTACTCTTTCTCTCTACATTATTATTCTCCTCTTCTCCTAATCATCTTTATCCTCTTCTCATAATAACCTTTTTACTCTCCTTAATCACCATTCTCCTCTTTTCGTGGTCATTTACATTAATATTCCCTTCTTTTCTTTAATATCTTTCTCCTATTTTGCTAATCAGCTTTATCCTCTTCTCCAATCTTCTTCATTCCCCTCAGTTCACCGTCTTTCCCCTATTATGTCTTTCTTTTTGTGTTCTTCATATTTTTCAGTTTTTGTTGCATTTTTTAGCGTTGCCGTTTATGCTCATATAAATTTTTTGATTTATCATTATTTCTGCTGCTTTTATTTATTTTGCTCTTCTGTCTCATTTTATTAATTTCGTATTATTTTTATTTGGCAGCTCTTGCTTTTATAAATCTTGTCATTTTCTTGTCCGTCTAAATATTTTCAAATGATTCCCTTATTTCTAACGACTAATATGACCTGAATAATACTTATTTAAGAGAAAATAAGCGTAATATAATGTGCGGTTTATTTTAAATACGACAATATTCAATGTAAGCAATATTACGTATCGTTGCAGTTACTCTCAGTTGTGCCAACTGAAAAATCTGCACAGACTGAATTTAAGTGAGTGACATAACAGACAGTAAAAGCGGCTTCATTAGCTCTTTGTAGAATTTTTTCCGCTGCGTGCTTCAAATGTTTGTCTGCAACTCGTGACCTGCTGGAATTGGCCGGCATAAAATTTTTTGGGGTAAAAATTAGTGGGTTTTTGTTTTTCTCCTCGCAGACATATTAGATTAGATTCGCTGTGTAATTATGAACTCAAGAATCGTCCGGTAGAGAGCTCTCCTAATTACTTTCGAACGTCCCTATCCTATCTAATGAGTTGCCCCTAGCGACGCTCGACACTGGCTCTTTAAACTGCAAGAGTGGCATATGGATCGTGTATTTTGATTTCATATCTTGTGTTAATGCCTAAAATATTATTTATAATAAGAAATAAAGGATTAGAGTTGGTTATATTGGTAAGACGCTAGGTCACGCACTCAAAGAGCCTGGGTTTAAGCCCCAAAAAAATAAATAATAATAATAATAATAATAATAATAATAATAATAATAATATGTTAACAATAGTAATATCCTGCTTATCAAATCTCACCTTTATGTTGCGAGGTGTTTCCTAAATGGTTCAATAATTTATGATATAGTATATTTTCCTCCTGGACTTCTCGCATATTATTTTGGTAATTAGGATTAGTGTGATCTAATATTAAAATCTATTTTGTCTGGCAACATGAAATTAATTGCTTTGACTAAACAGTTTACGATTCACGAGAGCTAACCTAAAAATATATTTACTGGCTTGCATTTTCATCAGTTTCCTTTACTGCTACTTGAAATCATTGCTGCCAACAATTCGAAACGAAGTTTGTAAAAGAAAATTCAACTTGATCTAAAAAAATTACTGTAATCCACTAGCATATGCAGTAATAGGGGAAGAATGGTTAGGTTTTACCATTAGGGTATTAAGTAAGGTGATCCGGACTATAGTTGTAGTAACATCGTCATATATATAATAGAGTAAACTTATGTAGAGTTATAGAAAATACATAAAATATCATCGAAGCATGATTCTAATGATATCGAAAACAAAACTGAATATTGAATTTAGACGCCGGTAGAAGACAATCGGAACGTGATTCTGACCACATCATCTATAAAATTTAGACTAGATTTTATCTCTGGAATAGAAGTCCTGATCATAGACCTAAAAATATCATATATATATACACATACATATATATACATACATACATACATATATACATACATACATACTGTAGCCTACAGTAAGGTCCGAAAGTCTTGTCAACCACCCCCCCCCCTCTTGTTTATATGTTGATGTGCATCCATTTTGAACATGCCATAGCAGATATGTGACAATGGTTGATACTTTACGTTCCAGCTTGTTTAGTGATCCAGAACATCAGTATGGACACCATCATTGTCGCGGCACAAAATGATGCGGCACCATGTCCTGTGTGAAATTTTCAACAGCAAAGGCGATTTCCCTTTGGGTAAAATTAAGCAGCATGTCTGGACATATCGATATCACACAATTGAAGATTTGAAGCAAGGTGTTAGGGAGACATTCATGTAAGTCACACCACTTGTAACTTTGAAAATATTGAGATTAGGACAAATGTTTATCTGACATTTTTTGTTCAGAATGTCTTCGAAAATAAGCTCCGGAAGTAACGGTAAATCCTCTTGAATCACCCTGTAGATGTATTATGTTTTAGAACAAAGTGATATGTTAGATTATTGAAAATGCTGCATCGTGTGTTGTTCCAATAGGTTTAGTTCATAATTAAGTACAAACTGGGTAAGAAAATGAAGTAGTTACCATGCTATCCGTTTGATCCGAAGTTGGCGAGTTCAACCCCGATCGAGGTCATAGATCATGGATGCGCAATCGCAGTTGGAAGAGGGGAGAGTGGGTTTATCTCTTTCCCACCAGCTGCAACGTTCTGTTATGTTAATGTACTCTGTGTTTACGAATATGGGCTGTGTCTTCTGCATTTCAGTGGTGGCTTGAATGCACTATCATATTCTTTAACGAAACTTAAGACAATTATCTCAATAGATTTCGTGCCGTTTGTACAGGGACATTATTTTATTTTTACAAACATTTCTAATATTAATCTGGCTATACATTTGGATTAACGGTTGACAACCGGAAACACCGTTTGCTACTCCTTTCCACGACTTGAGTTAGATGATACTGGTGTAAAATACAAACAAATCACTTTACTAGGTATAGGAGGGAAGAAAAGTAGTTAATCTATTTACGTAAACTAGAAAATATCGCGATTTTGATTTTAATAATTTTCATTACGTTTTCGTTTAATCAAAATACAGTACAGTATTAACAAAATGTTTTTTTACTCACAAACTGAGCTATCGATGCGGACGTATTCATTATGCAATGTATATTAGACTGTCTACAGTACATTAGCGTACAATTTAGAGAATTAAGTTAAATTGAAAAATAATCATAATATGGATATTTAAACACATTTTTGAAAATAGTGGCCGTTCATTTCGATACAGATTTCAGTTTTTTATGCATATTATCGCACTATAAACTATTGTACCTAATTCCAATTACCAATTTTGTCCTTCGTACTAGTAACTCGTGTTGAAATAATTCTTTACTTACTCTATAAAATGTACCTTACGTACTGTAAATTCAATCTTCACTTCTCCCCGATCCGAAAAGATAAAATTACTCAGACATGCTATCTACTGTCCGTCCAAGTGATTTTGTCGTAGGGTCGTAGAAAGTGTGGAAATCACGAGACAATTAATTACTTAACGAGGAGCTTCTATTTAAATTATTTTAAAAAGTTGTTTAATATTACGTAGACGTCCAATTCCTAACAGAAATTAATGTTTTCATAAAAGAGCTAAGACAGCCCAGCCACTAGACTTTACAGAGGGCCGAGCAGAAGCAGGTGGGGGAAACCGGGATGCGACGTAGACAAACGGACGACAGTACCTGTGCGAAAGTGTTATTGAATATTGAAAGCTCTTTCGTCACTGGGAAATGCGAATATATTTCTGGAACGTACTATACTCACTAACTCAGTACTGTTTACTATGACTTTGACTGTATACGCGGCCTTGGTTCTGTGTAGAGGACGGTTGGAAATTTACTAGTAGAAGGAGTGGGAGTGAAGTACATTCAAAAACTCAGATACAATAAAAATTGAAGTAAACATAAAATGATATCCCTGTACTTCACATTTCTCTTAGAGACTTTTCTGGAAACTCTTATTTTTAACAAGTTATCTATATTTGGCACAAATGATGATGTACAAAGTCTTAGAGGATATACCAAGTAATCGTCGAGTATCCTTTTTCGATACTGACTTTTAATGTAATTCATTTGAGAAAAGGTTTTCTCGCAAATGTGTGTAGATCCGAAGATTGTCATTACATTTGTTGCAAACACACGCAACCGTGGAAATCTATCACAGGTCAGAGATTTAAGGGGTTAGAGCAGTAAAAGTTTTGGTAATATTCAACATATTTTTCATCCATCACTGTATCTTTTATAATAATGGAAATTGGTATGTGTAAAACACTGTCCTTCTGCTATATGCAAAAAATATTTTTACGATTTACAAAAAATATTTATATATTTCTTTCAAAATTCAAAATGGTGGCAGTTCACTGTGCAGTGATGAAGCGTTTTCCTCATAACTCATAAACGTGTTAACTTTTTCATGTTCTCTCTCTTTTATTTTATTGCTGAAACTCATGTTTACAATATCATGCTCTTTCAACTACACTCCTTAATAAAGAATATAGTTTTTTATTTTGTGTTAGAAAAGAAATACTATTACTTGATCAATTTTAAAATGACTTTATTTTTTATCATACAATCTATCAAAGGTAGAGAAGTGATCTTGTATCATATTGTAGATATGACATGCATAAATACAAACAAACAAATTTTATCACAGAATGTTGGATAGTTTTTGAGTCATGTGGGAAAAGCTTCATTAATTTAAAAAAAAAAAGTAAAAATATTTTTTTTTCGTATAGCAGAAGGACAGTGTTCGACACATACTGATTTCCATTGTTCTACATGATACAATAATGGAGGAAAAAATGTTAAATATTTCCAAAATTTCACTGCTGTAAGCTGTATCTAAACCCTTAAATAGTTCCCAGCCTTCTTGTTACAGTACTTAATTGTAGTAGAATTCTGTAATTGAAGTTGGAGATTATGTGGAGCCTCAATGCATATTTAGAACAAATGAGACACTTTATTTGGTCGCTGTCTTTGACATAAAAATATTGCTATTCCCATGATTCGTGAAATAAATATCTGGACGTATTTAGATCAGCCATTGAAATACAATAAATCACAAGGCCTCCGCCACTGCGAATGAACTAATGTGAATGTCGAATAAAGGGACAGGTGACAAGTCTTTTGCCCTGAAGTCAAGGAGTTGGGGGTGCTCACAACTCAAATGCCACTAACATAAGAGTTGCGGTTTGAACTTTGCTATCATAGAATAATTTCAAGGAAAAATTGTTCCGGGGCCGGGTATCGATCCCGGGACCCTTCGCTTAGAGCGCAAAAGCTCTACCGACTGAGCTACCCCAGGAACTATACACGACACCGTCACAATTTTTCCTTTTATATCCACACAACTCACATGAGCTGACAAGACGCCAGAACTCAACTGTGAGTGCACATAATTACTGTGTGACTTTAAATTGTGGCTTTCTGTTAACGTACCTCCAGTAACGAATGTATTATACAAATCTGGCTTTCAGGTAGTAGCTCTCTGTAAAGCAGGTTTGAATAATTTCAAGGAAAAGTTGTTCCGGGGCCGGGTATCGATCCCGGGACCCTTCGCTTAGAGCGCGAAAGCTCTACCGACTGAGCTACCCCAGGAACTATACACGACACCGTCACAATTTTTCCTTTTATATCCACACAACTCACATGAGCTGACAAGACGCCAGAACTCAACTGTGAGTGCACACAATTACTGTGTGACTTTAAATTGCGGCTTTCTGTTAACGTACCCCCAGTAACGAATGTATTATACAAATCTGGCTTTCAGGTAGTACCTCTCTGTAAAGCAGGTTTGAATAATTTCAAGGAAAAGTTGTTCCGGGGCCGGGTATCGATCCCGGGACCCTTCGCTTAGCGCGCGAACGCTCTACCGACTGAGCTACCCAAGGAAGGAAAAATTGTAACGGTGTCGTGTATAGTTCCTGGGGTAGCTCAGTCGGTAGAGCGTTCGCGCGCTAAGCGAAGAGTCCCGGGATCGATACCTGGCCCCGGAACAATTTTTCCTTGAAATTATTCAAACCTGCTTTACAGGGAGCTACTACCTGAAAGCCAGATTTGTATTTGCTATCATAGATTTTAAAGTGCGATGTAATCTTCACCATGACTTCCTTTGGAAGAGAAATAAGGCTATGGGTCCCAGCTCGTAGATTTACGGAGTGTGGAACGTCCTGTATTTGATAAAGAGTTCCAATTTGTCAGCAATTTCTCCACCATGTTGAATTTATTCACGCAGTTGAAAGCGTCATCAAATGTAACAAGCCTATACTACGACAGTTTATATTAGCCGGCTTTTCGGAGATCGAACCCAGAAGACCTGGTGTACTCCCCACTTTGTTAGCTAGTCGGAGACTAATCAACGATGACTTGCCGCCCGCCCTGCCATCTGGCGGAGTGTTAATGCATTTATGAAGATTGATTGCCTTCCCTAGGGGCCACAACCACAAGAGCGTTAGGCGGTAATAAATGATTATCGGACGTAACGGAAATATGCGTGTCAATCAGTGATGAGTTACTCGACCATGCATCAACTAACAGCGTTATACTAATGACTTAATACATATTTAAATCTGTTAATAATAATGGTAATTAACAATGTTACATTACAATAAAATAGTGAATATGCACTGCTTCTTTCAGGGGCGGATGCAAAGGGGGGAGATTAAGGGGATATATCCCCTCCCGAAATTTTGAGAAAAATACGAAACAAGAAACAAAAATAATATTAATTTTAATTCGTGAATGTACATAGGAATTAGAGAGTTTTCCACGTAAATTCTCTTTGCTAAAGTGTTAAATTCCAAGAACTGCAGGAAGACAAACACAGCGTTCTTACTTCAGGACAGAGAGTCATGAAGTCTATTTTAGGCTTTTAATTTTCCTTCTATTCTTAGACTATTTCATTGGTCAGCTCAAGGACAGGTTTTTAAATCATAAGGGAATCCTAAAGTCCATACAAACTTTTCTTCCTAAAAACATAGTGCGAGCATCAGATGAAGGTTTAGAAACTGCTGTTGAGGCTATAGTGATCAGTGGCCCAATGATATTGATGCATCACCAGAGTCTTTCTTCAATGAATTGAAGATGTAGAGAAGAAATTTCCTTGATCAGAAAAATCTTCATCTAATACCTACTGACTTTATATCATCTTTGAACAGGTGCAATGAAATTATTTTTCCCTGCACTCGCAAGACGCTGAAACTTTTCTACACATTGCCTGTAACTACAGCAACACCAGAACGATCGTTCTCAACATTGCGGTATTTGAAGACTTACTTGAGGAGCACGATGGGAGCAGACAGATTAAATGCACTGGCCTTGATGTATATACATAAAAATGTAGAAGTAAAAGCTCATTAAGTACTGGATGAAATGTCTAAGAAGCCTCGTCGCCTTCTTCTGCAAATGTCACTCTGTCATTGTTTTTGTATTGCAGTCATTGTAAATGTTAAAATTGAAAAATTATGGTTTATTTAACAACGCTCGCAATTGCCGAGGTTATATCAGCGTCGCAGGTGTGCCCGAATTTTTTCCCCTCAGGACTTCTTTTACATGCCAGTAAATCGACTGATATGAGGCCTGTCGCATTTAAACATACTTAAATGCCATCGACCTGGGTTGGGGTAGAACCCGCAATTTCGAGCACAGAAGGCTATACCGACTACGCTACTCAGGCCAACGTGTAAATGTTTGTGACTCGAAAACAAATTGTGAGTATATAAACTTATTTCTCATTACTCCATTTTTACTATCTCCTCAAATCCCTCCCCGAAAAAAAAAAATCCTGCTTCCGCCCCTGGTTTCTTCTTACGTAGATTTTTACGACAGTGTGAAATGTTTGTGTATTTACACAGCATCATATAGATGCCTCAAAACCTTATTGACCAAAGTAAAAATTGATTACTTTTAAGAAAAAGAAGGTAGTGTGTTTTCAGTTGTTATAATAAATTAATGTTTTTATATTTCTTATTTTGATGCCATCTACAGGGACATCATTTTATTTTTACTAACATTTTTAATATTAATCTGGCTATACCTTTCTATTAACGATTGAAACAGGAAACACCGTTTGCTACCCCTTCCACGACTGGAGTTCGATTATACTGGCGTAAAATACAAATCACTTTACTAGGTATAGGAGGAAAGAAAAGTAGTTCATCCATTTACGTAAACTAGGAAATATTGCGCTTTTGAGTTTGATAATTTTCATTAGGTTTTTGTTTAATCAAAATACAGTACTGTATTAACACTTAGTGTTTTTACTCACGAATTGAGCTATCCATTCGGACGTATTAATTATGCAGTGTATATTGTACTGTTACAGCACATTAGCGTACAATATAGATAATGAAGTTAAATTGAAAAATAATCATAATATGGATATTTAAACACATTTTTGAAAATGGTGGCCGTTCATTTCGATACAGGCTTCAGTTCTTTTGTGCATATTATCGCACTATAGACTATTGTACCTAATTCCAATTACCTGTTTCGTCCTTCGTACGAGTAACTTATGTTGAAATAATTCCGTACCTACTCTATAAAAGAGTACCTTACGTACTGTAAATTCAATCTTCACTTCTGCCCGATCCGAAAAGATAAAATTACTCAGAAATACTATCTACTGTCCGTTCAAGTGGTTTTGTCGTAGAAAGGGGGGGATCACGTGACAGTTAATTAACGAGGCCCTTTTATTTAAGTTATTTTAAACACTTGTATAATATTACGTAGACGTCCAATTCCTAACAGAAATGAATGTTTTCAGAAAAGAGCTAAGATAGCCCAGCTACTAGACTTAACAGAGGGGCGAACAGAAGCAGGTGGGGGAAACCGGGATGCGACATAGGCAAACGGACGACAGTACCTGTACGAAAATATGATTCAATAATGAAAGCTCTTTCGTCACTGGAAAACGCTAACATTTCTGGAACGTACTATACTCGCTAACTCAATACTGCTTACGCGCCCTCGGCTCTGTGTCGTGAACGGTTGGAAGTTTACTAGTAGAAGGGGTTGGAGTGAAGTACATTCAAAAACTCAGGTACAATAAAAATTTAAGTAAAAATAAAATGATGTCCCTGTATTATTACATATTCTAAATTAATTGTCCATGTGTGGATTACAACTTTTGTCCTTCTAGTTTTAAGAAAATAATTTGTTTTTCCAAATGGAGTTGTTACTTGGATGTCTTATTTAACGACGCTCGCAACTGCAGAGGTTATATCAGCGTCGCCGGATGTGCCGGAATTTTGTCCCGCAGGAGTTCTTTTACATGCCTGTAAATCTACTGACATGAGCCTGTCGACCTTAAGCACACTTAAATGCTATGACCTGGTCCGGGATCAAATCCGCAACCTTGGGCTAGAAGGCCAGTGCTATACCAACTCGCCAACCAGGTCGACTGTTACTTGGATCACTACTGCATATCAACTAATTATTTCACAATAAACTAGGATAGTATTTTATAGAAATATAGTGCAATTCTTCGTATCCGGCAACTGTGGGACAAAGCCAGTGCCGGATAACAAATCTTGCCGGATAATTGGAAAATGCGTTTATAGGTTATGTAAAAGACACACTTGTATTGCACAAACATTTTTTTTCCATGTTGAAATTTAATAATTTTCATATAAGTTAGATACTTAAGATAAAGTTTTGAAATTCGTACAATGTTTATTTTTAGTACTGAATACGGTATTATCGCCGCGCTCTCATGGTTAACATTCGGCAGGTCTTTGAGCGGCCTCGTGCAGGTCTTTGAAATTTAATTGTATTATTGTTTTCAATTTTTTATGTCGCCGCTCAAATCACTCGCCTCAATTTCAATATTGCAACCAATAAGCTGCTTCCATTATTAAATGACACCTACTTGTCTAATCCACGTGGACTAAACCCAAGGTTGCAATGTCTTGAGCTGAGGACGAACATTAAGGTATGTGATTAAAAATTATTATTAAAGAATTAAGAATGTCAACGTACTCGTATATGAAATAATAATAATAATAATAATAATAATAATAATAATAATAATAATAATAGCCATTTAACAATATAACAAACTAGTGCTTATTCTTATCGAGGAAGTAGGCGTGACAACGTGAAGCTTGGAGTGAATCCTACAGAGCAACAATCGGTCGGCAAAATTATGTTTTAAAAGCACACCGCACGTTATTGTATGATGCCGGCATGTTAACCATGAGAGCTCGGCTACATTAATCAGTTCATACTTATTGTAACAATAATACATAATAGCGTAAAAAATACTAAAAGTTTTCGTAACCTTATGACAATTTTAAATGGCGGTCATGTGAGTCATGTGACGTGAAGAGCAGTGTAGCCAACGTCACAGATATGAAGACAATGAAATAACGCTCGATGATTTGAGTGTAAGAATATTTTGCTTGCGTTTTGCAGAATCCATCGTGCATCAGCAGCGCTTAGCGGTAATAGCCATGATACTATCTATCACTCCAATGAAATTTTTGCATACTATAGGAACAGAGAATTTCACACTTTCCTGTTTAGACTCGTCCAATACCCCTTCGAAACGGGCGAGTTCAACTGGTAAATTTAAATACAGGTCTTTCACAGCAAACCCATCATTCTAAAATCTTTTCTATTTTCTGTCTTCCTCTTAGTTTCCGGATATGATTAATATATCTTAATGTCGTCTATCATCTGAGATCTTCTTCAGCCCCGAACTCTTCTTCCGTTCACCATTCCTTTCAGTGCATCCTTCAACAGTTTCTTCTCAGCCAGTAACCCAACCAATTTCTTTTTGTCTTTCTGATCAATTTCAGCATTCTTCTTCTTTTTTCCACTCTTCGCAACACAGCTTCATTTCTTTTTCTGTCTGTCAATTTCACACGCTCCATTCTTCTCCATATCCACATTTAAAATGTTTATATTCGCTTCTCTTCATTTGTCTTAATGCCCATGTTTCTACTCCGTACAATGCCACTCTCCACAAAAAGCACTTCACTAGTCTCTTCCTAATTTCTTTTTCCAGAGGTCCGCAGAAGATGCTCCTTTTTCTATTAAAAGTTTCCTTTATCAATGCTATCCTCTTTTTGACTTTCTGGCAGCAACTCATGTTACTGCTTATAGTAGGCCTACATCGCAAGTACATGAAGCTGTCCACTTGTTCTACTGCTTCGTTTCGAATTCGTACGTTCACCTTTTTTTTTCTTTCATAACCATGTTCCATAGATATAATTCAGCTGTAAATCTTAATTATATATACATATATATATATATATATATATATATATATATATATATATATATATATATATATATATATCGGGAATAGGTGATACAGGAGCGCCAGTCTGTAGGAGGTTCCTTAACTTCATTCGCAATAGATGAAATGAAGCATTGTTCCATTTAACCCTTAAATTGACAAAGTATCCTATAGGATACAACAGGTTAATAGGCTATATGCTATAATTTTAATAGAACAATAGAAAAAAATTGATAGGAAAATTAAAACTTAACAATACTCTACTATTGTACAACATATAAAATATGGACATTGCGATAGTTGTTTTCTTTACAGACCGACAAGCTTTAATAAACTAGTGTGAGAAATAAAGTTTGCCAATTTAAGGGTTAAAGCAAATACTTTACTATAATAATACCGGACAGCTAGCAGTTTTGCGCGCGAACGATGCTGGTGGTGCTACCTAGGCGGCCGGTGTGGCGATAATCGCGAAACAAGCTGTAATCAACTGCGATGTATATTGTTGCTGGGCTAGTTAATAGTTTTATTAATTAGTGCTGTGTTAAAATGTCAGGGAATATATGCGCTGTTAGAATTGCTACAATTACAGCATTACAAATTGCTCCAAATCGTACTTTCAATTTCCGAGAGATCATGAAACGTGAGTCAACAGAATTCTTTATTAGGCCTAATGCCTTTGTCTCTGTGTTGATAGAGTAATAAAAATTAGCTTTTTTATTTAGGCCTAATAAATGAATAGAAGTTAAAATGTATTGGACATTTTAAGGTTTTAACAAATTAAGTTTTATTGTTTTCCACATGCCTTTACTAATTATTACAAGTATCAGATTACTACCATTTTTATCTTTGCAGTTGTCAGCAATGGGTATATAAAGGAATATTTCTCATAATATGCAGTTTTGATATAAAATAATGTTACATTAAATTCTATTCAATATTTCTGAAGTGTCTCGTATATTATTCCACATTAGCACCTCACATTTTAAACAATAGTCCGATTCCCGCTATGTTAGTATTTGTATTTGTGGACGTAATTCCACGTCGCTCCGCTAGATGTCAGGTCCGCGACATTTCACACTCACGTCAATGCTGCTAGTATACAGCTGTTCTGTATTATTACAGTAAGATTTGGTTAAAGGGCTATTGAGATTCCCAAGATTTCCTTCCGTGGGGTTACTTGAAGGAAAGGGTATACAGAAGTAAGTCCTATACTTTAGATAACCGGGAGGGAGACAATTACATCGCTTACGCTCGTTTCATAAATATACTCGCGTCTTAATTACTAGGCCTATCATTCTACTGTTCTGTATCCTTAAACTGTTTGATTACTGTACTTACTACATTGATTTCAACAACCATTTTATATTGTTTTATAATAGTTTACAGTGTTTTTATGTTTTACGATAGTGTAAGTCAAATAGCCTATTTGATAATCAGAAGGAATTGACCGAACTGGCCACAGTTTCATTTAGTTCTGATTAATTCCTGGGAGGTTGAGGTAAGCTGGGTGTGAAACCGTATGGTCGAGTTTCCATTTCTTGAGATACTGCATAGGTGACTGGGGCAGGTACTTAATTGTCACCAGTTATCAGTGGTTGTCCCAGAATGCTTATAGACGCTAGACTGGCAGAAATAGTTATGAACTTTTTACATGTAATTTCCGCTCCAGAGATCAACCCGTTCTGTTTCACAGTTAACTTGAGGTCTTGTAACCATGTTCCACTCTTGCTCGCAGACCGGGCGCGCCTGAAAGAGAAGAGAGTGAGTGTTAGGTGAGGGCTGGAGTTTTTTATTTCATTGAAGCACGTGTCATCTATATAAGGTGTTTTAATGATGTCATCAATCAGAAATATGTCTGTTGAGGTCTTGATGGGGCTACTTGAAACGTACTAGCCGTTGTTAAAATATCGGGTGTCAAAACAGGGCGGGCCCAGTCTTGTTACACAAACAGTTCTGCTGCTACTTCATTTTTAACTTTGTTGTTATGCTTCATAAAGAGGGAGAACTACGAGTGTGTGTTGTAAAATAGCTTTTTTTATCACTACAACATTAAAGAAAGGCTTGTGGCATACAATCTGTCTGTCTGTCTCCGTTTGTCGTCCGTTCGTCCGTCCTCTCTGTGTACAGAGATTTGTTCAAAATTATTGAACGGTTTTGTTCGTATTCAATATCTACGAGTTAATTCAATCTGGAATGGGGCTAATATGATGCAATAAAAAAATCGGACTGTTTGATTAGAATTATAATTATAATTAGAAAAGGCCATTACATTCTTAGCAAGCAAGGACCTCCTACCATCGGTAGTGCAGCTCTACTTTTGCTCACGGGGTGAGATAGTCCCTGTGGGCCTTATTCGAAGTTGAGTCACTTCACTTCACTTCACTTCGCTTCACTTCACTTCACTGTTTTGTGTTCTACTGTTACTTATTCTAAATCTAAAATTATGTCTTTCCACTTTTCTCTGTCTCTCGCAGTTTCGCGTCCACTGCGGTCCTATCAAGTCAACGAAGTCCTGTACCCATCTCCTCCTTGGTCTTCCCGTTCCTCTTCTTCCCCTCCTTGGGTCCCAGACTGTAGTGGCGTAAGCCCATCTGTCAGCGGGTAGTCTGGCTACATGTGCTCCCTATTTCCATTTTAGTCTTCTCGCTGTCTTGCAGGCCATTTCGATACTGCTTTTTAATCTCAGTTCTTCATTTCTTACTTTGTCCTGTCGTTTAATCTCTAGTAACTTTCTCTCCATTTTACGTTGACATATCTGTATCTTCTGTGCTTGTTTCTTAGTCAACGACCAGGTTTGGCTGCCATATGTTAGGGTCGGTATGATACAGGTCCGTAGGGCTTCCAGTCTTAATTGTATATTAATATCTTTGTCTAAGAGCAGGAATTTGAGTCTCCAGAATTTCCCCCATGCTATTTGATACATATTTTAAAATGTACGAAAGGTTCAGTTTTAAAATGTTTAAAACTGCTATTATAGAAGTACATTTTATGCTCTTTAAGGAGCAGTTTTGAACAAACTTAAAAAATCATTATCAGCCTCATAAATGTATTAAAAGAAAAGACAGTTTTGTTTCTTGACAAAATTTTGATGTCATACTCGGTTACTTTTGTTATTGCTCTTGAATTAATAAAGATAGAATAATTTTTAAATTTTCCTTTTACCCAGAATAGCGTCAGCTTCATTTTTCCCTAGAGAAAAACTATGAATGTAGATGAGTGTAGCAGTATTTAGTGTATGAACGAAAGGGGCTACTACGATATACTTTTTAGAGCTATTATGATAAGATAGAACGACTATTGTGATATGATTACAATGAAAGAAATTGACAGGTTGATTAATTTTCTAATTTAAAGTAATTTATTACATCTTGAGGGGTATTTCATAATTTCTCAGCTCGTGAGGGACGTTTGAATTGACATGTTGCAACCTATAATACAGTATGTTAAAAATTTCACATGTAGACTCATTTTTATTTATTTACCTAACAAGTTTAGCTTAATAGTCTTTCTTCTTACAGCTAAAATTTAACACAATTTTGGAAAGTATATTCATAATTATTTAAAAAAGCATTTTAATTTATTTTAGCAATAAAAACTGTATCATAATTGTCTCAATCTATTTCCTTACACAAATAATAATAATAATAATAATAATAATAATAATAATAATAATAGTAGTAGTAGTAGTAGTAGTAGTAGTAGTAGTAATAATAATAATAATAATAATAATAATAATAATAATAATAATAATAATAATAATTTTGACAGACAGAAATTTTCTAGCATTGACAGTAAAGTAGACTATTAATATTTCAGTAAATTGTATAAGCCTAAATTTTATGGGAAATATACGTCATTACAAAAGTAGCTAAATCTCAGAGTCAATTTTAATGTGATTTCAACCAAACCTTTACAGAAGGTATATTAATTATATCATATGTGTGTATCACTATAGCCTTACTTCATTGCTCCGTATAAAATGGCCAGATTTATAGCACTGTATCAGTATAGCCCCATAGGTGTATTACAATAGCCAAAGACAGAAGACTATTATTATACGCAGGTTTTCTTTTAATTTTATCCATTATTGCAAATAAAAAATATATTTAACTCTGAATCATTCGCATATGTCTAAAGAGGGATATGATTTATTTTTTTCAAATTTGTATTTGCTTTGATAGAAAGACTACAGCAAAAGATAAATTTTTTGTATCATAATAGTCCCATTCGATCCTGCATGAAATACAGAGTGATATATTTTTTAATAAATCATGACTTTATTCGTTGTTCGAATCTACTCCAAAATATTCTTGTCAATGTTCACTTTTCCTCCGAAAGTTTAATTGGCAATTCTACGTAATGTAGTAGCTAAGTAATGTGATTTAAGACTCATAACAGTACATACAGTATTACGGTATTTATGGTTGAATTTCCAAATGTACGGGTCGATCCGTTTGAGTATGAATAAAATAAAAACATAGTAAAACATTTACTACTGAACTTTATTTGTTGAAACTTTGTGCATACAACACTGAAAGATGGGAGATTCCTCAGAGCTCAACATGACCCCCATTGCGCATCCTGCACAACTCATAACGGTGATGCAATTCAGCCCATGTCCGTTGTAACATAAGAGGGATGATTTGTTGAAAAGCTTGAGTAATTTTTATTCTCAGATCATCAATATTCCTGGGTTTCTGTGAATAGACAATGTCTTTAACAAAAACCCCACACGAAGAAGTCAGGAGGGGTTAGATCTGGGGAGTTTGGGGACCAAGCCAAGAGATAGCTGCTTCTCGTACTGGGTTTTGACTGCGACATCCTGCATTTTTTTTTTTTTTTTGCAAGAACCTGTTTCTACAAATGTTCGGTACCACAACATTATGGAATTGCATTTAGGTACATTACGCACCCCTTACACACATCGAAACTCCCTTCGAACCCTTTTAACACTCTCAAATTTAGCAAACCATAGAACACATTGTGCCCGCTGTTGATTTGTAGTAGCCATTTTAATCATGTAAGATTTTCATTTGTCCTTTCAGATTATGCATTGTTGATTGTCATATATGGAAACTTCCATCTTTGAAACATAATATAAGTTAATCAGTAATAAATTTTTCCTACTAATCATAATAGCTTTATAATAATAAATTAATATTATCCATACACAAACGGATCAGACTAGTCTGTAGTAACTCTATTTAGACAAAGGCAAGTTAGTATTATATTTGTTACATTTAATTGAAAAAAATGTACATAATATAAAACAATAACACAGTTCAATTGGAATTCAAAACGGAAAATTTTCATGCACTTCAAAGTCTGTTATATAATGATGTAGAAAGTACTGTAAAACTTTGTAACATCATCTCCTTTTGAATATTATACTTAATGGATATTAAAATTGACGTTACAATAAATAATATGATATTTTATTTTATCTCGCTAACATTAGAAAACGAATAATTGATGGTACCTACTCTAAATGGGGTGATTTCTGGCATATGCGTGTGGTTTCTCCCAGCTACAATGTTGAACCTCTTGATGTAGGTGCTAAATTTTCCATTTTTTAATTGGTTATTTTACGACGCTTTATTAACTTATGGTTATCTAGCGTCTAAATGAAATGAAGATGATAATGTAAGCGAAATGAGTCCAGAATCCAGCGCCAAAAGTTACCCAACATTTGGTCTTAATGGATTGAGGGAAAACCCCGGAAAAACCTCAACCAGGTAACTTGCTCCAACCAGGATTTGAACCCGGGCCTGCTCATTCTACGGTCGGGCATGCTAACCGTTATTCCACACCGGTGGATGAATTTTTTATATTGCCTTCTAACATTCAGCGTATTCCGAATCTCACCGGACCGGTGGACAACAATGACGTCACGCTGCAGCGAAATAGGAACAAAACTGCTGAAGGATCGATGGCTGTCATGGCGACTGTATAAGTTGTCTGTGCTACGCTAGCAAAATTTTGCGAAATTTCCGTACTGCCATCTCGTCAAAGAAAAGAGAGCATAAACAATTTATTTCTTGAACAGGTAGTAATAACTGGTCCGTTGACATATTCGCTCATAAGCCATCAACATATTGTTCTTACGTTGTGCTCATTACAAACAATACAGCAGAACTAAAGCAGAACACACCGCCATGACACAACAGTGCACGATGTCATTCGTCTGCTAATTCCCGCCATGTACAAGAACCAATCAGATTCACTGATGGCGGCTGATGGAGACTGCCACCACCTCTGCAAGTTGATGGAACCGGTGCGACACCGGTGGAGCATCAGTGACGTCATCGGTGAAATTCGGAACACCGTGATGCCATCAGATTGCTCAGCGCTGAGATTCGGAATACGCTCATTGTCACAGAAGCTAGGTAAGCTTGGTCTAAGAGAATAAGTGTGTTTGAAGTTTTGTAAGTTGAAATTCGTGGATTCGAAACCACGATAACATCTTTGTGTTTACTGTATGTTTATTAAAGTCTTGATTCACGAATTATTTAAGCTATTACAGTTTTTAGTATAATTGTAATTGATTGAAGAAACATAATTTAAAATAGCCTATGTTTAATTTAATTTAAAAAGGAACACTAATACGAGGATCAAAAGATTTGAAATATAATAGTAATAATAATAATAATAATAATAATAATAATAATATGCCATCTGGTATAATGTTTTATGTAAATCTCAACTGAACAGTTAAAACATTGAGCTTTGTCTTTATTCATAATAATAAAATAGTTTTCTTCCTATGCTTCTTAGAAATTAAAACGAAACCTAGAATTTATTCATCATATTCCACCACTTACACACCCCTGACTAGAACGCAATGGTACCGAGTTCAACCCCTACTTATTGTGCTTGTCCTGCAAAGCTTGAGCATGAGAGAGACAACCAAGACATTAAAAACTTCGTCTTATTTCATATTAAAAATTAATCAAAATATCGGTGCTAAAACCCCTAAGCGGTTGAAACATGAAGGAGTGGGAATACAGAATAGCAAATATGTTTATAACAAGGTGAAACAAACACGACAGGCCTCCTTTTGCGGAACGAACATCGGCGAATATTGAACTTCGCCATACTCGACAGACTTGAACCGAACATAGCGCCTGTCATCCACGACGCTAGTACAAGCAGACAGGTAGAATATTGTGGAGAGAAGAATGACGGTTTGGTGTATACAGTGCCCGCGCGGGAACGTACTGCCCATGCCTGCTCTAGAACGTCGGAATTTTCATACTGGTAACTCGGGTTCACATAACGAAGGATGCAATGGAAATCTGTGGTGAACAAATACGGTTCTTGATATTCCCGTTTCCTCCACAGATATTCCACCATTTCGTCATTAATCATTAGAGCTCGGAAGTTGTTGAAATATAATTTTTTTTCTGAGAATCACAGACAATGCAGGATGCAATATAAACTCACTTCGCTTCAACACAAACCAATATAGACTACTTTTATTTCGTAGTTTTTGCATTTTTCAATCTTTTATTGTGTATTGGTCATTTTTAAAGAAATATAGTACTTTTTGTTGCATTTTCTTTTGCCCTTTTCTGCTTTTAACGGCCGTAGTCCATATTTGGGAACCTACTGCAGATTGCTTGCGTCATGCAGGAATTTTCCTCATGGTTGCATCGGCCTTGACTCCTGATCACGTGTGTTAAGTGCTTCCCCCCATTCAACGCAACAGAGCAAATACTGCAGCCGCAGTGTCCGCAGTTAGTATTTTATTGTACCACACAAGTGAAGATATACAAATGTCGAAAGTGAAGTAAAATAGACAAATATTTGGTGATAATGTATTTTCTACATATGGAAGTAGGCTGAACTTTTTTTTATAACTTGTGTGAAATTAAAGAAATTGCAGATATACCCAGACATATGGTGAAAGCGGCAACGAAAATTAAACCATTTTACAGGAAATTGGTTCACTTAACATGCATGGCTCTTGCTCTTCATAGAAAAATGAAAGAATTACTGCGAGTTAACAATTTGCAAAAACGTGTAGGAAAAAATTGGACAAGAAATTAGACAGAAAAGAAAAAGTTATTGGAAAACAACATTGGGTACCAGTGAATGTGTAAAGTCGAGAAACTTCTGCAAAGTGAAAATTTTGACTTCAATGCTTTTGATGAAGATTTTTCAGGAAGGGATCTTGAGCGTTTCAAGTATGCGTCCATGACGTCAGTTGAAGTAAAAAGGAGTTATTATTATTATTATTATTATTATTATTATTATTATTATTATTATTATCATTATCATCATCATCATCTTGGTCATTTTTTAAATTTTAGTGTCATATTTTCAGAAATTTAAAGTCATTTTTCTGTGATTTTTAGGTCATCAACTTCCGAGACCTATTCTTGTGGTTCTATATAGCTCGCCTGCCATGTTGTATCGAGGACAACCTTAAAGCGGCGGAAAATACAGATTCTGCGCATCATATTTCTAAGTGGGGACGCTTGGGTGAATGACGTGAAGTATACCCGTTATTGGAAAGCAAAAAAAAAAAAAAAAAAAAAGGTTTCTAACAAATCTGAGAATACTTATTCATTTAAGATCTTAGATTAAAATGGGAAAATATAATTCAATAGAGACGTTCCCATTGAAACAACAATATATGCTTCTAAGGAGAGAAATATTGACCTGTCGTCGGAGGTCGTTTTTCTTCCTGGTTTATCAGCCTGTGTCCATAGATAACGATTCGGACCATCATTTGTATGGTCTTCTAGGGCTCAATTTTCCTTAGGACGATTGATTCTGACAATCTTAACAGTTACATTTTCGTCCATTCTGGATACATGACTTCTCTAGTCTTCCCTACGTCCGCTTACCATTTCGAATGCTGGTATGATGTTGCATGATTCTCCAATATCTCGGTTTCTAACATGGTTAATTCTCATTATCTTAGTTATTTTCATTTCAGTTTTTCTAACATTTGCTTCGTTTTACTAGTAATATTCCTTATTCCTGCAGCTTAGGGCAGGTAATACTGTTATCTTACACATCCTGACTTCAGGTTTCAGTCTTGAATATTTTCTTCGGAAGTTGCTGTTGTTCAGTCAACTGTCAGAATACAGATTTGGACCCCACAAGTGACACCAACAAGGCATCACTCATGAGGCAACTAGGCCAGGAGAGACTGGGGTAGATTGGCCAGTTCATTTCTCCCTCCATTGCATACATCCCTGAGTAGTTACATATTAAACTAATGAGACTTGAGATGTAAGCAAACAATTGTTCTTCGGAAGTATAGTACAGTGTTACTATAAATAATCTTAATAATAATGAATAACTATCGTTAGGAGACACTTAGAAACACGATATTGGTATCAATGGAAAGAGAAACTCAAACATTTTTTGTTATCCATTCGGAAATCACATGTGCTACTCTTAAATCAGCAAAAATTAGAAAACATGAAATGGGTATCAACAGAAACAGAAACTCCAACAATTTAAAAAAAAATTTCACTGGAAAACATGAAACAGAAAGAGAAACATTTGGTTCACAACCGTAAGTAAGTCACATGTGCTCAATGTAAGCTCCTTGTGTCACACGACACACATCAAGTCTGTAGTCGATTTCCTGCCATACACGTTGTAGCATTGGACTATCCACCAGTGCAATGGCCTATGTGACGCGGACTTGAACATCCTCAATGGTAGGTGGTAATGGCGGCTGATACACTTGTTGTTTTATAAAACCCCACAGAAAAAAATCACAAGGAGTGAGGTCGGGGGAACGGGGAGGCCAATGCAAACCTTCTAAATCTTCACGGCCAGCACGTCCAATCCACCTCCTTGGAAGTCGTGTATTCAGTTCGTTTCTGACATCTAAGTGGTAATGGAGTGGTGCTCCATCCTGCTGAAAAATGAGACCTTCGATGTCCTGTTCCAGTTGTGGAAGAAGCCATAGCTGTAACATGTCTAGGTACGAATTACCATTGACTGCCGCCTCGACAAAAAAGAAAGGGTCATACACCTTTTCACGGCTTATAGTACAGACTGGGATATGTGAAAATCTAGCACGCAAAATGCCCTCCTGTCTTCTTTGCAGCCATTTTTCTGTTATATCGTCTCCTAGCAACGAAATTAATAAATATGCGACAGGTTCACCAACATAACAAAAATATTTGAGTTTCTCTTTCCATTAATAACAATATCATGTTTCTAAGTGTCTCCTAACGATAGTTATTCAAGTTTGTAATCGGAAAGATCATTTATAGTAACACTGTATAATGAAAAACTACTATAATGATGCTGCAGTAGATGAAACTATGTTTGGAGTTGAATTGAATTTTTATTGATTTCTATTACTTTATCAATATAGGTCTAATGTTATATTTTCGTACTGCAAAAAAATAAATTTCAAATTGCTCAAATTCGTGATAAAATGTTTGTATACATTAATACATATTAATAAATCTTGTATTTCATACAAAACTCTCTTTTATTATATTTAAAGAAAAAAATACACGTTAAAATATATTATTTGTTAAAAGGGCATATGTCCAGCTAATTTAAGTGTCCCTACTAAGGGCATGATTAATTATATTTCCAAATGGACTTCTCAGGCATGTGAGTTAAGTATAGCTTCTTAATTTGAATGATTCAGAAAATTAATAAACTTAAATAACAGGAAATTATTTTTTGTTTAATTTTTTTTATAATCATGGTTTATTTAACGACGCTCGCAATTGCCGAGGTTATATAAACGTCGCAGGTTTGTCGGAATTTTGTCCCGCAGGAGTTCTTTTACATGCCAGTAAATCTACTGACATAAGCCTGAAGCATTTAAGTACACTTAAATACTATTGATCTGCCGGGATCGAACCCGCAACCTCGAGCACAGAAGACCAGCGCTATACCAACTGCGCTACCGAGGCCGACAGTTTTTTTTTCTCCTGTAAAATTTCTCTTTCTGGACTTCATCCCTTTTAACAAACAGCTATTCAATTGAGTTCAGAACGGGTTTTTTGGTCTCCACTTGCCATTTTTGCTGTAAAGGATTCAAATACGCAACCGTATATTCGGTGCAATACTAATGGTGTGTCTCAGCTGTTAAATATATGGCGATCCACACAAGTTTTGAAAATTAAATTGAATAGTTCATTTCTTGTTTAGAAATAATTACAATAATAATTTTATTAACAAATGAAATACGCTTGAGATCCTGTCATGGCCGCGGGACCTCCCACCAAGTAGTTTTAATTACCGTATAAGAAACTCTAAAATGATTTCTTATTCCCTTGCATTCATAATTCATAGATTAATAACCTCAATCTGCATACCATTAAGGCAGAAAATCGTTAACTAAAATCATACTGGTATTAGCTTGTGGGAGTATCACCATTAGTTTGCAATGTTGTGAAAAGCGTATTATAGTGGAAATAATTTAAGTAACCATGGATATAATATTAAATGTTCAATACGATTAGTAAATTAACATTCTTCTGTTTCTGCGTTAAAAGCAGTTGAAACGTTATTTTGAAGTTAGCAATATCTATATATTATAATTTGAACTGGTAATGGAAATTACGGGAAAACGGCTGAACGGATTTTAATAAATGATCCCTCATTTTGAAGCTTGAAACCCAAAGTTTTTCAGAAAAATAGTAGTTTTCAGTGAAATGTCAATTTTCCTACATAATTTTCCTATTTTCCAAAATCCTTCTTTCGTCAGTTTTCAGAACTAATTGGATTTCAGAATAAAACAAAAACACACTACAATAAACAATAGGCTATTACACGAAGGCCATATTTAGACATATTGAGTTCAAATTCAATTGGTTATTAAAAACTTCAAGACTTACTAAAATAATAATTTATTTATTTTTTAAGTAGGTTATTTTACGACGCTTTATCAACAGCTTAGGTTATTTAGCGTCTGAATGAGATGAAGGTGATAATGCCGATGAAATGAGTCCGGGGTCCAACACCGAAAGTTACCCAGCATTTGCTCGTATTGGGTTGAGGGAAAACCCCGGAAAAACCTCAACCAGGTAACTTTCCCCGACCGGGAATCGAACCCGGGCCACCTGGTTTCGCGGCTAGACGCGCTAACCGTTACTCCACAGGTGTGGACCAATAATAATAATTTATAGGTCTGATTCTGTGGTGTGTAATTTTTTTGAGTACAGCTGTGTTTTGGATATTAAAATCTAGAAAACTTGAGGTGGTTTGATGACATTATTACCATTAGATATCAAATAGTATTATAGTTAATGCCATGATGTGGCTATTTTTCATTAATTATACATATTAATGCTATACTGATGACATGAAAGTGAAACGTTTTGGGGTTATATGAATAGATAGAGAGAGTATCTTAAATTAGATCTTCATTTCTATAATTTACTGAGTGTGGTTATTATATAACTACAAAACTTACGTAAGATAATAATATTGTTATTAAAAACCAAATATTTTTATAATTATTAAACAAGTGTGGTTGGGTCTTTTTCATACACTTAATGGCGTTGTGGTGTAGATATTTATATGCGTCATTCTCTTCAGTGTTGGCTCGAGAGAACGCAAAAATTACAGTTCCTAAGGAAAGACCAAAAGGTAATACTTACTGATAAAATAAGAGGCTTACAAAATTTTGTAGACTCCCGATCATTTCAGCAAGATCTCTTAGCAGGATAAAATGATTTTACTCTTTACATTTCAAGCTCCACATGCAGCAGCTATACCAAGATGCTATGTCTATTGTTCGAAAGCATAGCAAACCTGACTTTTTTAACTTTCACCTACAATCCACAATGACCTGAAATAGTTATTCTTTACTCCCACATGAAACACCCACTGATTGTCCTGACATTGTTACTTGCGTTTTCGCGTTGAAACTAAAAAACTGAAGGTGGATACATTAAAAAAAAGTATTTAACATAAAAAACCATTCAGAGGGAGTATGTTTCACTATTATGGAAGCAAATAACTTTCAAAATGTCTGGTATTCTTCATTGAAAATAAATCTATTTTTTTTTATTTGAATGTCTAACGAACTTAGTTTGCAGCATTTGCTGCACAAGCCACTAGTATTTATTATTATTATTATTATTATTATTACTATTATTATTACTATTATTTGATTAAACTACAGTAAAATGTCGACATCGCTGTTCTAGAAGAACAAGCGCCGCTGCAACCAAATTCAGTTTCAGGAATCCAGATATTAATGAGGACACTTTTGTTTTTTACTTGGTTATTTAACGACGCTGTATCAACTACTAGGTTATTTGGCGTCGATTGGATTGGTGATAGCGAGGTGATATTTGCCGAGATGAGGCCGAGGATTCGCCATAGATTACCTGACCTTCGCCTTAAAGTTTGGGTAAACCTCGGAAGAAGCCAAACCAGGTAATCATCCCAAGCGGGAATCTAACCTACGCTCGAGCGCAACTCTGGATCGGCAGATAGGTGCCTTAGCCGACTGAACTATACCGGTAGCTGACATTTTTGTTATCTATTCCTTTGGATCAGTTGTAATCCCTGACAAGCATATAATTTCCTGCAGAAACAATATGAGATCAATTCACGTCTTGCTGCCAGAAACTAGCAACGAGTCATATTCCTCGCCATAGCAAGCCATATCATACGCCTAACAAACGATTTCATTACAAAGGATTCATTGATATATTGATATGAAACAACATAAACACTAATAATTAGTAATAATTATTATCGACTACGTCATATCTAAAGCCATTGATAGACAAAAGTTTTTAACAGAGTTGCACTTCACTGATTTATTGCTTTGCTTTCAATGTTACATCACAGTTTAGTACAGTGTTTCACAAACTTTTCTGAAGTGGGGACCACTGTTTTAAGTCAGAACAGTTCCGCGGACCACCTTACACTTGTTCCCTTCGAAAGCAAATTAGCATTTATGTATGATGTTTTAATACCAGTATACTTACATTTTAATGTAGAAGTAATTAATTAAAATGAATTTAATTCAATTAATTTGATATCAGTATTAACTAATTCAGTTAATGTTAATAGAAGAAAATTTCTTATATCGTCGTTTGCAAAAACAGAAATAAAAAAAATTAATGCAGAAACATGCCCGATTTTCAACAAGTAAAGATGCAATTTTGAATGTTCTATTATTGGTGTACGGCGTACAGTACGTGACCATTTGAATGTGCAGATTGGGTGTCAGCAAAAATATTAAGAAAGACATAAAAACATGAAAAGGTTCGGTACTTTGGTCCTCTTATGAATTCACGTGGTCCCTAGATGGGCAACAGGCACAGCGCCAGATTTGCACGGAAAAGATGGCGAGAAACACCACGTTCATAGTGCTTTAAATCCCTCTTTTGTTGCTGAGAGTGGAGTGGGAAGGCGATAGACGGGTAGGGTAAATAAATTTCTTAAAATGTCAGTACTGGGAGAAAAAGTGAAAGGTGATTGCCATGTATCATTTACAAACTCTAAGATTTTCAGCTATAGTGTGATACACAATTCGATTGAATTTTATTTTTTTTCTGTCTTTTTTGAAGGACCACAAGGGCAGACATCGAGGACCACAGGTGGTCCGCGGACCATAGTTTGAGAAACGCTGGACTCTAGTGTATACAACAGTCACGAAGCTCAATACTTAGGGAATATGGATCCAATGACAGTTGAACTTTAGTTGCTAGTCACTAGGATCGCTACTATCGAACAGTTTATTGTTCCCAGTACTCTCAGTTGCTAACCGCTTGAAGCAATGTATTGCGAGAAATGCAAAAAATCACCTCAAGCTTCGTGACTATGTACTAGACTGTGGTTACATCTTCAATAGGGTATGCTTCATTATTATGAAAGCAAATATCTTTAAAAATTTCTGATATTCTTTCTGGAAAACAAATTTGAAAAATATTTATTTGAACTTCTAATGAACTTAATTTGCAGCATTTGCTGCGCAAGCCCCTAGACATTAATGTAATACGAAAGTAGTTACAGTTGTAGCTTATGATATGTGGCCTATTCATTGTTATTTCTATATTAGTTTCTATCAGAATATCCCATTATACATAAGTTATATGAGGTTTAGATTAGATATTTTGCATCGCTGTTAATGAAAAAAGAAATCGATTGCCTCTATATTAGTTTTCAGGTGAACAAACGTTGTATTGAGATGGAGTTTCTACTCGTTGGGGCAGCGTTTCTCAAACTTTTTTGAAGTGGGAACCACTTTTTAAAGTCAGAACAGTTCCGCGGACCACCTTGCTCTTGTTCCCTTCGAAAGCAAATTTATTATTTTCGTAGCATATTTTGATACCAGTATACTTATATTTTAAAATTGAACGAAGATTCGGTACTTTGGTCCTCTGTTATGAATTCGGGTGATCCCTGGCTGGGTTACAGGCGCGGCGTCAGATGTGCAGGGAAAGGATGGCGAGAAACACTAGGTGGATATTGCTTTAAATCCCTCTTTTGTTGCTGAGAATAGAGTGGGAAGTCGATAGACGGGTAGGATAATAAATTTCATAAAATGTCAGTACTGGGAGGAAAAGTGAAATTCGATTGCCATGTATCATTTCCAAACTCTGAGATTTTAAGTTATAGTGTGATACGCAGTTCGTTTGAATTTTATTTTTTATTCTGTCTTGTTTGAAGGACTACAAGGGCAGACCTCGAGGACCACAGGTGATCCGCGGACCATAGTTTGAGAAACGCTGCGTTAGGGTAACTGCGGAGTGTTAAATATGTTTGATTGACTGACTGACTAACTGACAAAGAGATTTAGCTATTTGCAATGACCCCAACTATAGATCGGATCACCTTACTTAATTCCCTAAGGGTGAAACCTAACTATTTTCCCCCTATTACTACATATATATGCTAGTGGATTATAGTGATTTTCTAGATGCCAGACTGAATTTTCTTTTACCAACTTCGTTTCGAATTTCGAGTACTGACAAATACTACAACTAACAGTTATTTTATAACTGCTATGTTGGCAGCAATTATTTCGGTTTGCAGTAGAAGGAATCTGATGAAATGGAAGTAGGCTACCTAACTAAGCTTGTGAAATATGAACGTAATTAATAATTAATTAGTAATACCGGTATTAATATTACACCAATACATAATTCAGTTGTGTTTCTTTGTGATTCTAATTCAACATTATATTCAGGTAAGTGTATATAAATAAGATGTAACTTATAGACGTATTTGGTATGAAACATGCATGTGGCTAATGGACAGAAATATATTTTTAGTGTTAAGATTTTTATTAAAATGTCCAAGAGAGGAAATAGCGTGATAGCGATTTAGGAATATGTATTTTAAGTAGGGTATAGGGGAGACTCGGCTAATTCCGCAATATTAAGAAGAAAATCTATAATATTTTTATCAAAATGTTTATTGAAAAATAATATCAAGGTATGTACACATGGACGAAGCCTTTCATTACCAAATGATATAGAGAGACCTATTAAAATGCAAATATATTAAGTTGTACATACATTACAGTTGAAAAGAACAACTCGGGTAATTCCGCAACAGTGCGGATAAATCCGCAAAAGGACTTGGCTAATTCCGAAATAGTAAATAATTATGAAATACATTATGAAAGTAACATAAAAGGAACAATTTATATGTAACAATGCTCACTTTCTTCACAGCTGTGTAGCAAAACACGAAAAACAGCCAACTTTCGATGTTTCACTGTATTGCCGACAGAGGTGTCGACCAATATCCTTGATTTTTTTGTATAGCACTGCAGAGGACATGCCTCCTGTTGACAGCCTCCCAAAACTCACGTTCACGCTATTGTAAAGCAGCAGTAAAATCATGTATACACTACTGCGGAATTACCCGTATTGCGAAATTAGCCGAGTTTCCCCTACATTTCAAAGTTGTATTCTGTTTCGGGAATCCATACTAGTCATTTCACGTGATCAAACAAAATACATTTTTAGCTTAGGTCTAGTGTTTAGTCCAGGGCTGGGCACATTACGTGATTCTGTGAAATGAGCGCTGTGTGCTTTAAAGAGCGGGTTTTGCGAGCGCTGTTACGTATGCATACTGTACGTCATTCAGTGTCGGTGCAGTGGTGACTCTGCAGTATAATGGCGAACTTTGAAGACGGAGCTTCCGCTCATACATTAAAGCGGCCCGCTACTCCCAATGCTTTTAATGTATCATAGGAGGAGAAGTTCTTTTTCGTAGAGAGCAGTGGATTAGCAAAGTGTTTAATTTGTCATAAAACACTCCAACTGATTAAGAAGTTCAATATCCAACGACATTATTCTTTACAACATTCTACTGAATATGATAAATATGTTGGTAATGAACGCCATAAATTAATACAACTTAAAGAAGATGTTTCTAAGGTACATTATATTAGAGTATCTATTTGATATTTATATTGCATTATAAGTTATTATACATTTAGTAATATATAATTTTAAATTATACAAGTATTATGATATATCATAATATAGTATATTAAAATTAATGATATATCATATATCATACATCATATTATATCATATCATATCATATCATATCATATATCACACAATATATCACATCACATCACACATCACGCTATATTATATATTGTGTATTAACAGGATGACAATAATGCACTTAGTGAATCGGCTATGAGAATTAGCTACAAAATTTTCCACGAAATTGCAAAGGAATGGGAAACATTTAACGAAGGTGAATTCATCAAGCGATGTTTAATTATATTGGCAGATGAGCTCTGTCCACAGCAAGTAGGGGAAGTGGAAGCCATACGCCTGTCTCGCAGAACCGTGGTGAGGAGGTTGCTGTATGTGTGTATGGGTTATGTAAGTAAGCCTAATGATTTGTGTGTGTGCATAGAGCGAAGTTTATTTCATTAAATTAATAAGAGTGTTATAAATTCTGTAATGTACAATGGATTGATGTAATATCCTTATAAACTATTATGTACTGACAGACTGAATGACTAGAACAACCGTGGCTCTTGTTATATTAATGCAGGGAAGGTAGCTGTAATGCGAGTCCGCCACTGCGTGAGCGTTCTGGTCTGGCTTGCCTTGCGGAGCGAGAGCAGCTCTGGCCGACTAAATGGAGCCGCTCTCATGCCCGGCCCTGGTTTAGTCAAAGCAATGAATTTCATGTTGTCAGACAAAATACTTTTTAATATTAGTTCATATTAATCTACTAATTACCAACTAATATGCGAGAGGTTCAGAAGAAAAATATACTCTTTCACAAATTATTATTGAACCATTTAGAAAACACTTCCAAACATAAATATGTGGTAAATAAGTAAATAAGCAAGACTTTGTTATTATTGATACTTTATTATTATTATTATTATTATTATTATTATTATTATTATAGTAGTAGTATTTCAGTACGCTACATGACATTGTAATTTTACCTCTTTGGTGGTATCTGGTATTAGTTGGCAACGCTGAAGAGACGGCCAAATTAGCCCTTTAGAACTATCTTACGTGATTCTGACTATAGTAGGAATCTCTTTTACCCTAATTCATCAGAAGGCGAAAATAGTTCTAATACTAGTAATAATAATAATAATAATAATAATAATAATAATAATAATAATAATAATAATAATAATAATAATAATAAAAATAATGATGATGATTATCATCATCATCAGCATCGTAGAAATTATAGTACTAATAACCATTATTATTATTATTATTATTATTATTATTATTATTATTATTATTATTAATTCTGGCACAACTGCAAGCTGGAAAAAAGAGTAACCGTGAATGATCTGTATTCTTGTGGTTGCAATTTATTAGAAAGCTTTGCGTCTTGCGTATGAAGAGAACAGTGTCTAAAATTGTTGTTCTATTGAAGTCTGGTTTTCAGGAAAGATAGTAACATTTTTAGTGAAAGTTTTATGATATATCCTAGAGTACCGGTCATAAATGTTATTATGATAGTATCCTGCGCGTGATTTATGCGTTGCACCTCTATTTCGAGATAAATTAAATTTTTCAGCAGTATTTTATCTTCCTTTTTTATTACAATTTTATCAGCTTATCCTAGGTACATCAACAATCTGGAAAGTCTTGGTTTTATTATGACATAATATAATGATTTGTTTTCTTCAGTTTGTATGTCAGGTGGTATTGGAAAGTTTCACAGTACGATGGCATAATTTTATGTCATAAAAGCTTTTGCACCATTTAGAAACCATATTCAGCTTCTGATTCTCCAGTTTCCTTGTATATTCCATAATATTTAATTTTTATGTATAGCAAAGTATTACTATAGTGATAATTTTGGACACCACGTAATCTGCTTTGTTCACTTTTTCTTCCACAGTTTCCATCCATAGTCTACAATTTTATTGGGACTGTTTGCTGTAATGTTTTCTGTTTAGCGTGCAGTCTTGGCTTGCAATACTGAAGCTTTCCAACTTAACATTTAATTTACTGTTTTAGTTCATTATTTTAAAACACTGAATCAATTGCATTGTTACATAGCCTAGGATAGAGTGTCTCTATCTAGCCTAGGAAGGAAGCCAATCAGGAAATCATACCAAGCTGGATTCGAACCCATGTCCAAGCGTAGCCTCGGGGCACGAGTTCCTGTTTTAATTTATCGTTTTTTTATTAATATTATTACTATTAATGCTTCACAAAAAGTTGGGACAGAAAAACCGAAAAGAGTAGATGAATTTCGTAACTTCTGGAATTTATCAGAAAAAGAAAACCACTTTATAAACTACCGATGGGTTGTAACATAGTTTTCAGTTGGCAGAAACTGTCCATTATATGAAAACGTTACGTAACTGGAGGGTAAGATGAAATATTACGCTATATAGCCGCTCGTTTACGAAACAACGCTTGAATATGGGACGGAGTTGAACGATCTGATAATCTTGCCCGTTTTGGAAACAGGGGATCGGAAGAATTGCCTTCATAATGATGGTTGCTTCTTATCTGCAACAGGAGCAATTTACTTTCTAAGTTTGGTAATTGATTCTATATTTTTGGAACGACTGTTAGCTGAGGAGCCGATCTGTATGGCTCTGAGGTCTGCTTCTCTTTATTCTTTTATTTCTGTGGCTCGTCCCGAAACGAATGGGCGCTCATCTTTCACGAGTCAAAGTCTCCACGGGCTCGCATTAGTCACTAAACTGTCTTCCTCAAACATCACGCGATTTGTGCGTACCTCTCCGCTTGCTGTGTTTCTATGGCTACGTTTCAAATGCCAGCATCAGCAATGTAGCTTTTTGTTTTAAGTCGCTTTCTATTGTTTTCGTGTCTCCGTGGCAACTTCATAATTACTCATGATGACAAAACACTAACTGCTCCAAATTTTCGGAGCGCTGTATTTTTTTAGAGTTCTAATGCTATTAGTTATTGTGAATATAAAATTTAGGAAAGGCAGTACTGTCCGACAAAATAGTTACGTCGCATTTCGATCTCCCCCACCAGGGTTCTGCTGGTCTCTCTACAAAAATAGTGGCTGGGTGTGTCAGGCTCTTTCCTGAAAATATTTGCTATTCGGAATTTGTTCAAAAAGTTAAGTAACAAACTATACCGTTATATCTAACACATACATACATACATGCATACATACATACATACATACATACATACATACATACATACATACATACATAGCAGAAATAATAATGATACAAACTTAAAACAACACTATAAATATTATTCATAAATATTACACAAAGTAATCAAAAAGCTAAAGAATTACACTATAATACAATAATACAGTCTTCAATGTGACCATGGCAGTGTGACAATAAAATTCCTGTTGTAATCCGTCATAAGGCTTCTCCTTTTTTAGGGTAAATAAAAAAAGTCAAAATAACAACAATAATAATAATAAACAGAATCAACAAATCGTATTACAATCAACATTCAGTGTATTCCATCAGAATATAAGAAGTATAAGAAATAAGACTGATGAACTCCTTGCATCCTTAGATTCCGAACATTTAAATCCGAATGTGCTATGTATTACCGAACACCATATGAAACAACAGGAAATATTGTTTCTCTCACTGGAAGGATATAAATTAGGTGCTAGTTACTGCAGACAAACTCTTGAGGATGGAGGCGTGAGTGTATTTCTCAAATCTGGCCTTAATTAAAAAAAATATTGATCTTTCACATTTTTGCAAAGACAGGGATTTAGAAATTTGTGCTGTTGAATTAGAAAATGAAACATGTAATTTAATTATAATATGTCTATATTATTATCTGGAGACTACGAAAATTTTATTCATTTATTGGAAAAGACACTAGAATAATTACAGAAACTGAAACGTGAATGCATTATTTGCGGAGACATCAATGTCGATTATCTAACAGAAAGCAATAGGAAAGATCAACTAAATTCATTGCTAGCATCTTTCAATTTAATTTACGCAGTAAACTTTCCGAACAGAATACAAGGGGATTCAGCTACTGCAATAGACAACATATTCATCGGAAAAGAAAAAATAGGTATATCTCAAACAACCCCAATAATTAATGGTCTTTCGGATTACGATGCTCAACTCCTAAGTATAAATATTAACACATCATCAAAAAAACCAACTAAAGTGAGATTCAGAAATATAAACAGGGAATCATTAAATAATTTTGAAATAAATCTTAAAAATGAAACATGGGAATCAGTATACAGTCAAAGTGATATGAACAGTAAATTCAACGAGTTTCATAAAACATTTATAAATATTTTTGAATCCAGTTTTCCTGTAAAGTATAAAAATGAAACAATATGTAACAATAGATGGATTACACAAGGTATTAAAATCTCATGCAAAACCAAGAGATCATTATACATACAGAGCAGAAATAGTAATGATACAAACTTAAAACAATACTATAAAAATTATTTAAAAAATATTACACAAAGTAATTAAAAAAACTAAAGAATTACACTATAATACAACAATACAAAACTCTGATAATAAAATCAAAACAACTTGGAACATAATTAAAAAAGAAAGTGGACGCTCGAAAAGTAAAGTAACAAACTATACCCTTATATCTAACAATACAAAAACGTCAGACCCAAATGAAATTGCAAACATATTTAACAAATACGTATTTTCTTGCAATAACTGATAACCTCAACATCCCCCAAGATAATGTCACTAACAGTTTAGATTTCTTAACACAATATTTTCCGACAAAATCCCCAAATATTCAAATATTTCCAACAAACAAACAAGAAATAATTGCAATTATTAAAAATCTAAAATCAAAGAACTCCTCAGGGTATGATGAAATAACAAGCAAAATATTAAAAGCGAGTTCACATATTATAGCTGGGCCATTAAGTTATTTATGTAACTATTCAATGTTCAATGGTATATTTCCCGAGAGATTAAAATATTCAGTGGTTATTCCTATCTTCAAAAAGGGAGAAACAACGTCTCCAGAAAATTACAGACCCATATCACTTCTTCCAGTCTTCTCGAAAATCTTTGAAAGAGTAATGTATAAAAGATATCATCATCGTCGTCGTCGTCGTCGTCGTCGTCGTCGGGGTCGTCGTCGTCATCTAGAAAGACACAACATTTTAGTCCCAGAGCAGTTTGGATTTAGGAAAAATAAAGGCCCGGAAAATGCATCATTTAGTTTAATTGACAAAAATCTGGAGGTAGTTAATAAGAAATAATTACAAGATGGAGGGATTTTATGTGATTTATCCAAAGAATTTGAGTGTATAAATCATAAAATGCTGCTAGACAAATTAGATTATTATGGAATTACAGGAGTTGCACACCAATCGTTTGTCATATCTCATAGACAGGAAATAGAAAAAATCAACACAACTATGAAATGTGCCTCAACATGGGGAACTATTGATAATGGAATTCCTCAAGGATCAATATTAGGTCCCCTACTTTTTCTAGTGTTCATAAATGATCTTCATAAATGATCTTGTTCCCCTAATAAAAGATGTAGGTCATCCCATATTATTTGCAGATGACACAAGTATAGTAATTACAACCAATGACTCCAACACATTCCAATCTTCAACAGAAGAAATTCTCTTCAAAATATGTGACTGATTCTCAGTCAATAAATTCGTATTAAATTGTAACAAAACTAACATAATTCAATTAAAATCCTGTCCAAATTCAACCTCGCAAATTTCAAGCGCAATAATTAATAATAGGTCGCTATTAGAAACAACAACAACCAAATTTCTTGGCTTAAAATTCGATAATGTGTTAAATTAGAAAAGGCATATTAAAGAAATTACCCCCAAACTAAATTCAGCATGTTTTGCTACTAGATCTATGCAAAAGATAGCAAATATCAATGTTTTAAAAACAATATACTTTGCATACTTCCACTCGGTAATGAGTTTTGGAATAATATTCTTGGGAAATCCCACAGATAGTAACAGTATATTCCTACTACAAAAAAAGAGTATCCTAATTAGAATAATAGTAGATGCCAAATCTAGCGAATCGTGTAGGACTATTAAAAAAAACTACAAATAATACCCATGGCTTGTCAGTATATTTTTTCATTAATAAAACTTGTAGTTTTCTTCTTTTAGTTGAAATATAGGAAGGTTTTGTTATGGATTCTTCAGAACAAGATATGTTAATGGCCCCTACATTACTTTTTTACAGTAATAATATTAAATTTAGATAAATAGAAGGCACAGAAATGTCAGATATATTTTGCTAGTTTGAGTATTAAATGAATATGCAAATTGTCAGTATTTCGTTATACTTCTAAGTTTTCAAATTCATTTCAGACTGGAATATACTTATCTCAGAAGATATTTAATACAAAAGTAATAGCGGAAAGCCGCAGATGAATTCTTTGTATATAAGCGGAATTTTCTGAAAAATACAAAAATTCAATTATTGACGGATTTCCATTCCAGGACCTTGAGGCACCACAACCCCAAGTGAAAACTTTATTTGTGCTATAATTGACGCCTCAGGGAAAGCAAATTTTGACAGAAACCTTGAATATATTGAAAAATATCTTCCTGATATGGCAGTAAACATTTTTATTAGTTTCCCTTCGATATAAAAAATGAAACTCAAAACGTAAGATTATTTAAGCCAAATTATAGAAGTACCTAATTTCTCACGCCTTCTATTCTGTAGCTGAATTCATGACATTCAACAACGCTTCATGAAATTGATACTAAAACTTTGTGTTGTACTAGTAGACTATATTGTAAACCTCTTCTATATATATTCAACTAGACTGTGACTACAAATTAAGATTTTATAGTAGTATTAAGTTTTTTTGACTTTTTGCATATTCTAGCTGTGAAGCAATATATGAACGCTATGGAATGTTAATAAATGCAATACAGTACAATACAATACCTACCCACCGGCGTAGCTCATAGTTCGCGGGTTCAAATCCAGTCTACATTGAAACAAATTTGTCGATAGGGAAGAGAAGGAAGGAGTCTCGTGTCGCAAGTTTGTACAGTAGAAAAGAATTCTAACCTTAACCCTTAAATTCATAAAGTATCCTATAGGATACAACAGGTTAATAGGCTATATGCTATAATTTTAATAGAACAATAGAAAAAAATCGTAGGAAATAGTTATTTATGGTACTTGTGAGGTAAGTGCATCTTTATTGCACTCGTGTAATTTAAGCACTCGGCTGACGCCTCGTGCTTAAATCTTTCCACTCGTGCAATAAAGATCACTCTCACAAGTACCATACGTAATTTTATCCATGACCATAACGAAATATTATGTTTTATAAAAGAAAATATGTTGAAAATAAGTCCTCATGTAATCACATACCATGGCATGGATTTTTAGAATCAATACGTGTACTAGGTAGGTCATGATGCAGGAGGCCATGATTAGTAAAGAATGGTATCTAAGGCGTTGGATAAATAACAAATTATAATTAATTATATAATTTTAATATATATTATTTCATTTTAAACGTGTATTTTCGTCTTTTTGAAGTTTAAGGGATTATTTAGAAGTTTTCACGGGATTATTGTGATTAAAATAATTTCACATTTTACTTCTGTAAACTTAAGAGGAATATTAAAACTTAATTAATCATTGTGTCTGTTTAGCTCAGTTGGCTAACGCGTGTTGTTTTAAAATCCTATAAATCCAACTTCGCAGGTTCAAGTCTCCTCGCATCCCAAAAGGTAAATTATTACAACATTTTAAAAAGATGCATATTAGATATGGATGTAATGTACAAATTACGACGTAGCAGATAGAGAAAAGAGAAGGAGATTGAGTGTATGTATATTTAAGAAATGGTAATAAAGAAGTAGAGGTAGTGACATCTAGTAACTAATATATTAACTTCTTGAGTAATAATTCAATGGAAAAGTATAGGCCTACGTGTGTACCCGGGTACTAGGAAAATACTAATGAACTGTGAGATAAAGTACAAACTGTGAGGTAAAGTCTTTATCTCACTAGTGAAATAAAGTAATGTTGAATAAAAGCCTACTTTACAAACGCAAAAGTATTTAGTAAAGGCATGCTTTTCGTTATGGTCATGGATAAATTTAATTTAAGCAAAATTTCACAATACTCTAATGCTGTACAACATGTAATGATAATGTGATAATGTGTTTTCTTTACAGTCCGACACGGTTTAATAAACTAGTGTGAGAAATGATGTTTTGCCAATTTAAGGGTTAAGGAAATTTCTTGGCTGTCTAGTAACGTAACCATTGGCAACCTCTTGAATTTATAGAAATTTCAAATGACATCTATCGCTAGGAAAATGCAGACAGGGTTCATATCGCAAGAAATCCTAATCCTAACAAAATTAAATGCTCGCTTCTGAATCAGGTAACCAGCGGCAATTATTTGAATTGTCCTCTGCAGTAGATTGTTTCATGTGACATCCGAAGTTATTGAGTTAAAATCTGATCTAGACCGATAAAAAAGATTTAGCATGACGAGCTTCGAAAGGGAAAGAAAATCTAACATGGACTTAGAATACTCAAGAGACTCTTCACCCTGCAGAAGAGAATTCCGGACAAAATTTACTGATCGTTCTCACATCCAAAATTATTTTTTGTTCAGTGCTAGGGACCCTAATTTTCTGTCATTTGCCCCGTCACTACGAGGTAAACCCACAGATGTCGGTAGTGCCGAGAAGCTTGGAACACTTAGTTCGTTAGAGACTATCCAGAGTGCACTACAGGCGGTGGATCTACACAGTAAAAATGTAAATAGTAAACAAAAAGACTATGTACCGAAAAGTTATGTTTCACACCTTGAAATGTCCCCTAATGATTCGGTATAAGTCTGTAAAATTGCATTAAATTACAGCTGCAACTTTTTGTATATCTGCAGTTTAAATATGGGCATATTTATAATAATTTTTTCATGTGTTCAGATAACAGTCCATTTAAAAAAATTCTGATTCTGATTGAGTTGAACGAAGAGATATTATATCAAATTTGCTGATTTTTCCTCATTCAAATTAACGGTTAGCAGATACATGGTCCAATAATGAAATGTCCATATTACGAAAATGTCTATAATGAGGTAATGTCCATTTATGTAAAATGTCCAAGCTCAGAAAATATCCACTTACATAAAGTCCAAAATTAAAATATCCGAATTTGTCATGGGCCAATCTGAAAAGGTCCTATTCTTAATTGAATATGATCCAATGCCTAAAATGTCCACTTGGAACGAAGTTGTGTAAAATGTCCCGACTTACTAACAATATATTACTAACGAATAGTGATTAAAAACTGTTACGGTAACTGTATTTAAATTAGTTCAGTTAATTTATTCAGAATTGTTATAACAAGAAACTGAAGAAGTAATTTAAAATTCACCTTGATGATCATCATCTTCAGGTTGTGGGAACCTGAAAATCATAAAACTTTATTAAATTATAACTACCTACTAAAAATACAAAAGATAATAAAATTAGAGCCAATCAGTTGTGGGTCAGAAATCTATTTTAGGTGGAAAGAAATTGCTCTCAAGCAGCGAGGTATATCATTCTCGCCTTTGAATTACTGGTATCTGGTTACAAGATTTTCCACTTGTTGATAGTGAAGGTATTTTCTGCTCAGTGAGTGTTTAATATTTTCATGTCCACCTTATAATTGTGTCACCAATACTTTTGTTTCATTCTGCTGTTGTTTCAAATGTTCTATAAATCGCCATATATTTACATGGTGAGATATAACTAATCTTTGAAACTGAGAGTGGAATCCCTACATAGCGTTGTTCGTTAGTTGACGACCATTTAACACTAATTCATAAACATCCCACATTTCAGGTGGGAACTCGGGGAGAACAGCCCTCCTCCTTCATCTTGCTGGCCTACTATTGATGTATTTAGTATCCACATATTGGACGAACTCCATAATTTCTTCTTCAAAATTGTCATTGAGGTTTACTACAAAGCACTAAGAATTTTCGAAGTCTTTCATTTCCATAACAAACAACAAATTCCACAATTTGGGACATCTGGCCGAAATCTACGGCTGACCACTAGGATCCAGAATACAAAGCAGAGGTTAAATGAAAAATACAATATGATTGCGGAGAGAATACGGAACAATGATAAATTTAAAAATAAAGTACAATTTGATTTCGGAGAAACATGAGATGAAAATACATTGAAGAGTAATGAAATGAAGTGGAAAAAAAATTACATAGTATTATACAAGTGATTGTGTAAAATGGATAATGAATCTCTCAATACCATCAGACAAATTTTGTTAATGTCCTCGTTAGAAAATTTAAGAGAAAGGAGAATGGTTTTGGTTAACTTATATTAAGTTCCCCTAGCGCCAAAAAGAAGTCCTTTCACTTCCCATGTATTAATATTCATTTTGTATCTCTCACTGAAGTGAGGAATACATGGGTCGTAAATAGACTTCTTTTCATCGTTAACGTTATTGGTTTGTTAATCATCCTTCTCAAAACGGACAGTGGGGTCAAGAATGAGGCTTCTTTGATTCCGGCGATCGATGGCTATAATATCTGCTCTTTTCGTTGACTCATTCTCAGCCAATCAGTGCACTTCTTCGTAAACCTCCCACTTTGCCTTCCGAAGAGTGGTTGCGATGGAGCTTCTCACTTTATGGTGGCGATTGTTCCTCAGTAGTTCTCCTTTAGGACAATAACCCAAAACATGCCCAAGGGTTTCTACTTCACTGCATCCTGGATGACGACAGTTTTGATCTTGAAAGGAACGACCTGGCACCGATCGTACTGCTGCAATGTTTGTGGACATCTTTATGGCATTGGTCCACTCTGAGGATGATATCCCTCTTCTATTACTAATCCAAGAGTTGTTTTTTGGATCTTCACTGTAAGTTACCACTCCTTTGCCTTTTTGTGGAAGACGACACCAATTATTAAACATTGCTTTCGTGAGTTAATCACTTGTGTGTCGCATTGGAAACATTCCCGTCCAGAGTTTTTTTTTTCTCGTGGTATTGGTTTCATCCTTTTTAAATAAATATTTTTGTATAAAGGCCCATTTTGCCTTTTGAGCTTTTTTGCACTTTGGACGTTTTTGTCTATTGGACATTTTAAATTTGGACATTCCTACTTTTGGACTTTTTTGTTTATGGAGTAAATATCATGGACGAATACGCATCTGGACTTTCCTGTATGGACCTTTTCGTTTGGACCTTGTCTCTGGGAATGAAATTAACGCCTAAATTTGTCCTCCGTAATCCAGTCATATCCGGGAGTCGAATGTTGGACATCACAAAATAAAAACATCTTCTTCCACTTTTAATTAAACCTCCCTATTACGAAGCCAGTGCCTGATGAAACAAGGTCATTATGTAACTTCACATTTTTCGCTTTCAACTGTTTCATTAATTCGCGTCGGTATCTTAGCAACCTGTGCCTCGTGAAGGCTTGCGAGTGTCAATTCACAGCTGTTTGTTGTGAACCCGGAGACCTCTTATCACTAGAGAAGTAATTAGGAAATTGCATGCACTCACGTGTATAATTTATATTACAATTTAAGAGCCTGGCCTTCCCATCGCCCGTGGGTCTATTAGCAGCAGCGCGAAAGTTTTTACGCGGACAGACTGGGAATTAAATATTGCAATTGAACGATCTAAGCGTAAAATGTAAAAAGGCGAGATTTATAGGAAACGAACCAGGGGTGCACAATACTGAAGACTTCGAAGATGATTTAAAGAGGGAAATACACCTTTATGGGTCAAAGAATGACATTTTTCAACTTCCTTCTTTATAGAATAAACTTTTCTCTTTCTTAAGATAACATAATTTCCTAAATATCTCTAATAGAGTCCGGGGTATATGCCCTTTTACTTTCCCCTCTGTCACTTGAATGTCCCTTTAAATTTATTGTTTATTCTTGTTTTTGAAACTTGAAAATTTACACTTGTTTCCCTTACAATTAAAAAAGTTTATCACATTTTAACGCAATTTTGCATGCTTGTGTCTTTTTCACATCATAGCATTACAAACTATAATCCTTACTTACTCACTCAGGGATTTTAAGGAACCCAGCGGTTCATTGCCGCCTTCACATAAGCTCGCCATCGGTCCCTATCCTGAGGAAGATTAATCCAGTCTCTTCCATCATATTCCACCCCCCCTCAAATCCATTTTAATATTATCCTCCCATCTACATCTCGGCCTCCCCAAAGGCCGTTTCCCCTTCGGCCTCCCAAATAACACACTATATGAATTTCTGGATTCGCCCATACGTGCTACATGCTCTTCCCATCTAAAACGTCTGGATTTAATGTTCCTAATTACGTCAGAAACAGAATAAAATGCGTGCAGTTCTGCGTCGTGTAACTTTCTCCATTCTCCTGCAACTTCAACCCTCATAGCCCTAAATATTTTCCTAAGCACCTTATTCTCAAACACTTTTCTAAAATGTAGGCTATTTATATTTAAAAATGTAATAAGAATCTATGAAAATTAAAGAAAAAGTATTCTTCTGCGAGAAAAGTAAAATATCTTAGAAGCGAACATTCTGATAGGGGCAGATAAAAATGTTAATTTTTTTCTTCCACCAAGTTAATAATGTCAAAAGAAGTGCTTATACAAATTTTGGCCACTCGACCGCAACTACGAGGGCCGTAAAAAATAAGTTCGCCAGGACCGTTAACAGAAAGAAAACACAATTTCATTGGAAAAATTTATTGGAACGGACAAAGTAATTGTTGAGCTATTTTTCAACATATTCTCAGCCGGAATTGAGACATTTGTCATATATTGGATCGTCAGAGAGATGCAGACGGCTGTCAAATTTTGTTCCGATGCCAGGCTTCTATGAAACAAGGATACGAAATTGATCCCATGGTATGACAAATGTCTCAATTTCAGTGGGGGATATGTTGACAAATAGAGCAACAATTGCTGTATCTGTTTCAATAAATCTTTCCAGGCAATTGTGCTATTTTTCTGTAAACGTCCCCAGGGAAAATCACTTCTGTACGGCCTCGTAATTGCGGTCGAGGGGCCAAAATTAGTATAAGCACTTCTTTTGACATTATTAACATGGTGAAAGAAAAAATATTTTTTTTCTGCCCCATCAGAATGTTTGCTTGTTGGTTTATATTGTCCAACATTTTAAAATAAGAAACGCTTAAAAATACAGAGACCTGTGGAAAACATCAGGAGAATGCACAGTTATAGCACAATTTTCGTCAAAAAATTTGGAAATGAATTACTGTGAACGAAAAATTGTTTTTTGGAAAATATCTAAGAATGCAGAATAAAACAAATGCAAAATGTCATTACAGTAGGACTCAAAGATACTGAAATATAAATGTTTTAAATACACTTAATTTATACGTATTATTGGAAAGCTGTATCTCCTCCATTAATGCAGTAGAAGACATGGTGACTTTTGGTGATATGGATATCACTGATGATAATGATACAATAACTGGTAATAATGGTAATATCACTAGTGATGATACGACACTGGTGATATGCTATGACTTTGATGAAAATGACAAGTCACTTGTGGTAACGAATCGGTGACTGGTGATAGCTATATAACTGGTGACAAGTACATGACGACCCATGGTGATAATGATATGATGACTGGTGAAAATTATAGCCTTGACTCTGATGATAATGATACGATGAGTCTATTGATAACAATACGATGATTCAGGAGAAAATGATTTGATACTATTGTGATAATAATGATGTCTATGATGATAATGTTACGATGACTATGATAATATTATGATGCTGATTGTGCTAACGATACTTTCCCTTACTTATAAATAGCTTTTATGCTCGATCATGCCGAAATGTAGTAATTGTACACCTGGTAGCAGACCTTTAATGCATGTCATTAAAGTACACCTACTCATTAAAGGTCAGGTCTTTCAGCCAATGACGACTCAGGTTACAACTGTTCAGCCAATGACAGGTCAGCTTTCTACCGTTATAAAACCGCAAGTATCGATTATTCTCGGATATGCAATCGAAAGAGAATTAGCGAAAAGTTACGGAGGCTGGAAATCCAATACTGTCGCAGAAGGTTATGTTCTGTTACTATAAAAATTAGCGTTAATTGTAAATAATATTCAAATAAATTCAATTTGTCATCTCGTTTTTCAATGTCTAATTTAATTTCAATGTTATCTCTGTAGGTTCTTATGGCCTAGCAAGGTCAATGTGAACATGTTCCTCGGACAAAAATCAATACTTTCGCGCCTGCCAACATCTCACAACATACGGGACATTGGTCCAGGTCAGATACAAAGAAAATTAATAATATCAAGTTAGAAATATGGTCGAGCATAAAAAGTCGTATGAAACTCGCCTATAATGGTAATTAAGAAGCTCGTATGAAAATTATGAAACTCGCTTGCGCTCGTTTCATAAATATCCATACTCGCTTCTTAATTACCTTCGTTATAGGCTCGTTGCATAATGTACTATTAAGGAACCCGCAGCTGTTTTTATAAATTCTAACTTTCAGATATTTTGACAGCAGACTAGATAACAAAAGCTTATCACGAATAATAACACGCATTTCCCATATTTATTCTGCGTTTAATTTCCTCCCGATTGTCATTTATATTAATTGTTACTGTTGTTCCAAGATATTTCAATTTTGCCATCTCTTCGAAGGATAAATCTCTAATTTTTATGTTTCCATTTCGTACAATATTCTGGTCACGAGACATAATCATGTCCTTAGTCTTTTCGGGATTTACTTCCAAACCTATCTCTTTACTTGCTTCAAGTAAAATTTCCGTGCTTTTCCTAGTCGTTTGTGGATTTTCTGCTAATATATTCACGACATCCGTATAGACAAGAAGCTGATGTAACCCGTTCAATTCCAAACCCTCTCTGTTATCCTGAACTTTCCTAATGGCATATTCTAGAGCGAAGTTAAAAAGTAAAAGTGATAATGCATCTCCTTGCTTTAGCCCACAGTGAATTGGAAACGCATCTGACAGAAACTGACCTATACGAACTCTGCTGTACGTTTCACTGAGACACATTTCAATTAATCGAACTAGTTTCTTGGGAATACCAAATTCAATAAGAATATCATATAAAACTTCTCTCTTAACCGAGTCATATGAATTTTTGAAATTTATGAATAACTGATGTACTGTACCCTTATAGGGCTACTCCTATTTTTTCTCCAATATCTGTCGATCTATTACGCCTAAACCCGCACTGATGATCCCCAATAATTTCATCTAGGTACGGAGTTAATCTTCTCGAAAGAATATTGGACAAAATTTTGTACGACGTCAACAAAAGTGATATTCCTCGAAAGTTACCACAGTTAGTCTTGTCCTCCTTTTTAAAAATAGGTACAATTATGGACTCCTTCCATTGTTCTGGTAAATTTCCTTTTCCCAAATAGCAAGTACAAGCTTATAAATTTCGCTAAATAATGCGCTTCCACCCTCTTGTATTAATTCTGCTGGAATTTGATCGATACCTGGAGATTTGTACTTTTTAGATTTTCTATCGCAATTTTAACTTCTTAAAGTGTAGGTTCGGGTATAAATGTCTCAGCAGTTTGTATTTGAATTTCGTCCCGATCATTTCTATTTGACCTCTGTACATTTAGTAGTTGCCCAAAATAGTTTTTCCATCTGTTCAGGATTGAATGAGAGTCTGCAAGCAAGTCACCATACGATGATAAAATTATGTTTTATTTAACGACGCTGTGCCAAGTTTGTCAGCGTCGCCGGTGTGCAGGGATTTTGTCCCACAGGAGTTCTTTTAAATGCCAGTAATTCTACTTACATGAGCCTGTAGCATTTAAGCACACTTAAATGTCCTCTACCTGGACCGGGATCGAACACGCAACCTCCGGCACAGAAGGTCAGCACTTTCTGCACCACCTAGACCGACTGCCACGATGATGAAGATATGGTGACGATTACTGTGATTTGTCAATGGTGGTGCTGATAAGGCCATATAATCATCCTGGTGATATTTATGTCGTTAGTGGTGTAATGTGATCATATTTACGGTTAACCATCGTTTACTTCTGGACATATTATTGGATATAGGAGTCAGAAGTATTGCGCATAAATTATTTCAATCATACTTAAACAAAAGAAATCAGGTAACCAAAATTGATGATAATATCAGTGAAAATGTAAATATTGATATAGATGTCCCTCAGGGAACAATTTTAGGTTCTATTCTATGTTTAATATATATTAATGATTTATTAAACATTGATTTGAAAGTACATAATGGCTCCTGTTATTCTTACGCTGATGATACGGTGGTGATTTTCAGTGGTTTAACTTGGGAGGACACTTATAAACATGCCAGTGTAGGTATAAATTTGATCAAAAACTGGCTTGATGCAAATTTGCTATCTCTAAATATAACTAAAACTACTTTGGCGCCATTTTCTTTAACAGTCTCTGGATCGAACAAATTGAAATCACTTTCTCATTTAAAATTAATAATCCACAACTCATTTTGTAAACTCCCTACAGCCTGTAAATACCCTTGCCTGAAAGAATCTGTAGATGTGAAATATCTGGGAATTATTGTTGATCAGCACTTGAAATGGGATAGACAAATCACCTTTCTATGTAACAGGATCCGTAAAACAATTTACAAATTTGTAAGCCTTCGCCATTACTTGCCTACTCATGTATTACGTTTGGTTTATTTGGCTATAGTTGAATCTGTTATCCAATATGGTATAACTGGATGGGGAGGCATTACAAAAACTGCTCTTTTTCCTCTAATTATGTTGCAAAAACGTATAATCAAAATTTTTTTGAAAAGGTGACTGGATTATCCAACAAATTTGATCCATTCCGAATTGAATGTTTTTAGAATTGACCAAATTTATAAATACTCTTTAATGAAATTCTATCATAAAAAATAGAATGAAATTTGTAGCTCAGCCACATGATCATAACACAAGATGAAATGAAATTCTTAATTTAGTTGAACCTAAATGTTTCACATCTGCTGCTTTACTACACAGTACAAATTATGGTCCACGTCTATATAATTCGATAATAAAATTTCGTCCAGAATTGACTACTTTAAGCAATGAAATTTTCAGATCCAGAATTTAAAAAATTATATGACAGACTTCCCTGTATTATGTTATGTACCATGTATTGTAAAACAAGTTTATTTCTATCCGAAGTATATTTTTTCTATCTTATCTTGGTTACTGTATCAACATGACCTGCACTAATTATACTACTAATAATAAGTTAATATTAATCCACCAATCTCAACATCGTCTCTTTTTTCACTCAGTTATTACTAGTATTATTATTACTAACATTATTATCATCTTTATGTGACCTTTTTTCTTAAGTATTTTGTCTACAAAGTATGTATATCTACTGTATGTAACGGAACTGCTCTTTCGGGGTACTTTAATGAAACATCTTTATGTACAGTGAAACCTCTCCTTACGGACACCTCCAAGATACGGACATTCCTCATATACGGACAGATTTTTATGTTTCAACTGAAATAATATAGAAATAATGATAAATTCAACTCTCGTTTAAGGACACTCTCACACACAGACACGGACAGCTGTTTCACAGTCCTAAAGCTTGCTTTACCTCCTGACTGCGGACAGAACTTGAATTTCAACACCTAATATGTTACAAAAATGGAAAATTTAGTTTTGAGAACTGTGAAGAAATTCTTTAACATGAAAGAAAACAATAAAGGTCTCGTAGGCTACCACTAGTCCAGCCGGCTACCCCTTGTTAGTTGGAAGCGGGTGGTTTAAACAAAATCATAAAATTTAACCAGTCTGATGAATCCAAGGTTTCTGCGATAGTGAAATTGAATTCGACACATGATAGGGTTAGTTAGGGTTATGGGTATGGGCGAATCCAGAAATGCATATAGAGTGTTAGTTGGGAGACCGGAGGGAAAAAGACCTTTAGGGAGGCCGAGACGTAGATGGGAGGATAATATTAAAATGGATTTGAGGAAGGTGGGGTGTGATGATAGAGACTGGATTAATCTTGCACAGGATAGGGACCGATGGCGGGCTTATGTGAGGGCGGCAATGAACCTTCGGGTTCCTTAAAAGCCATTTGTAAGTAAGTAAGATAGGGTTAGTAGGATTACTCTCCACACTTCAATCAGTTGTACTGTTTCGAGAGACATGGTACATGAAAGTAAAGGTTAAGTTGAAAACTGTAAATTAGAGTACTGCATAACTGTAGACCTAGAATGAAATTGCATTTCCTTTTTCGGTCTTATCTACTGTAGTTCAAATTTGCAAAGAATTTACTATAGTACAGTAGACTGTATTTAGAATTAAACTACAGTAATACATTTCATTTAAAGCGTGAAGGGATATAATTGCATATTATAAATCTACTGTTAAATTGAGGAGCCTCCCTCCCAATAAAGGACACCTCCCAGATGCGGGCAGATTGTTACGTACCTTCGATGTCCGCAAATGAGAAGTTTCATGTATATGTTATTATTAAAGAAATATTATTAAATATGGACGTAGTGATAATATGATACCGATTGTTGTGATGATGCGATGAATGTGTTAGTGATTAGACGACTATGACAGCATTGACTACTATGATAAGACGAAGATGACTATGGCATTGACGTTGATATGATAACACCTGCTAACCTCAGTCAAAGAACTGTAGCATCATACAATACTAACACCAGCCTGAAAGTGCACAACTTGGCTGTTCATTTCTTGAGGAAAGTTGTCACCAATATTCTGCAATATTTCACAAGGGATGCCTCCATGTAATAATAAATCTGTACACATCCTTCTTTCTAATGACGCTCGGCCGTGTTGGCCCTCTGCGGGGCGGTGAGGCGGCATGGGGCGACGGGGTTGCGTGCAAGAGCGGCGCATCTCGCTTGACAATTCAATTTGCGGGCTCCCGTCACTGGGAACTCAGTAATGAGTCCGAGGCAGCGAGTCCGATTTATTGATTACGAAATCTGCTCCGGGATGAGTTGAATTGTGACTCTCTGATTCCCATAGTGCGCCCCGGGTTCGGCTTACACGTCTGTCCGTCCGTCCGATATTTATAGCTGAGATGCATGTAGTGTTGTCTTAATTACTAAGATATATAAAATGGATTTATTAATTATACTCTAATGGTAAAGGAAATAACCGGATAGATTCGGGGATAAGCTTTCCTTTTGTGACGAAGCCTGCTTTACACGATCCGATGCACTTTGTAAACGATGCCAGTAAATAATATCTGCAACATTTTATTATGTTCGTTTGATATACACTTTGTACAATAACAGTTTTCGTTGCTAAGCTACCGGAATCTGTCGATTCCCTTTTATGGAAATGTTTTCTTAGCTTTCTTGCAAATAAATTTGATTTGTATCTCTTGTATTTTCTTGAAGTCATATTTTTTTATTATACAGGGTGATTCATGAGGATTTACCATCCCTTACGGAACTTATTTCCGAAGACATTCTGAGCAAAAAAAGTCATATAAACATTTGTCCTAATCTCAATATTTTCAGGGTTATACTAATTTGAAATTGTTTGTTAAATACCATTATTCTTTACTTTTAAGGGTAAAAGAATATTAGAGATAAAGAATGAACTAGTCCACACCTGTGGAGTAACGGTTAGCGCGTCTGGCAGCGAAACCAGGTGGCCCGGATTCGATTCCCGGTCGGGACAAGTTACCTGGTTGAGGTTTTTTTCTGGGATTTTCTCTCAATCCAATATGAGCAAATACTGGGTAACTTTCGGTACTGGACCCCGGACTCATTTCACTGGCATTATCACCTTCATCTCATTCAGACGCTAAATAACCTGAGATGTTGATAAAGCGTCGTAAAATAACCTACTAAAAAAAGAATGGACCATTCAGGAGTATCATTTCTTTAATTAGCTAGTATTCTGAAGCTAGAAATGTGTTGTGAATTCCGTAGTTGCTCTGTACAGAATTTTTTTTCAGATTTTTAACTACGTACAAAATTATATTTTCTTACGCATTTATCACAACAGTTGTTACAAATTACGCCGCTCTTGTAAATTCTTTAAGACTACATTAGAATGCATAATTAAACTGTAAAGAATCAAGTTCCTAAAGTCGTATGATTTTTAATAATTTTTGTGATAAGTCCGTAAGAATGATGTAATTTTTAGTTAAAAATTGAAAAACAAAACCTATACAAAGCAATTAACAACACATTTTTAGCTTCAGAATATTAGCCAGTTAAAGAAATGACACTTCTGAATAGTTTTTTTCTATTTGTAATATTTTTTACCCTTAAAACTGAAGAAAAAAGGTATTTTACTAACAATTTCAAATTAGTGTAACTCTGAAAATATTGAGATTAGATCAAATGTTTATATGACATTTTTTGCTCAGAATGTCTTCAGAAATAAGCTCCGTAAGGGACAGTAAATCCTAGTGAATCACCCTGTATTATGAATTATTAATATAAGGTGAAGTCGCCCGAATCGAATCTAATCGAACAAGAAAAACAGTTTCTGTCAGTCGATCATCGGCTGGCCTCCCCCACTGCAGCTCCTGCTTGCAGTCGTTACTGCGCTTTTCAGAATTGAAATTTAAATTTGAATTATGTTTTCTTTAACGAAGCTCACAACTGCCGAGGTTATATCAGCGTCGCCGATGTGCCGGATTTTGTCCCGCTGGAGTTCTTTTACATACCATGTAAATCTACTGAAATGAGCCTGTCCCATTTAAGCACACTTAAATCCATCGACCTGGCCCGGGATCGAACTCGCAACCTCGGGCACAGAAGGCTAGCATTCTACCGACTACGCCATCCAGACCGACTTCAGGGTTGATATTTAGGTACTAGGTATATTACATTAACAAATATAATGTTTAAAAATTGAACAGAACTGTTTGACGCCTAATAACTAAAGTTACTGACTCGACTATTTTCACGAGTTCGTCTCCACTTATCTACTTGTGAATCATGTAATGTTTCGTTTAGTTATTCGTTTGATTACAAATAAATGCATAAATAAACAAATAAACATTAAAAAAATAAACAAACAAAGAAAAACAGAAACAAACAAACAAATAACTAACTAAATAAATACAGTCACATTATATTTTAACTCAACAATTGCGAAAATCTCTCGTAGATGAAGGTAAAGTAATTTTCCAGTGAGCCGTTCATTGTATTTTTATATGGATTTCTTCTTATGCTCTGCTAGCCATCTGACCTTGATTGATGATTCATAATAGATAATGTATGCTTCAAATCTTTTTGTCGATATTCGTCCCTACAATATTTATCAGGAAGATATTTTTCAATATATTCAAGTTTTTTTGCCAAAATTTGCTTCCCCTGAGGCGTAAATTATAGCACAAATAAAGTTTTGACATGGGGTTGTGGTGCTTCAAGGTCCTGGAATGGAAACACGTCAATAATTGAATTTTTGTATTTTTCAGAAAATTCCGCTTGTCAGAGAAAAAAATATACAAAAAATACATCTGCGACATTCCGCGATTACTTCTGTATTAAATATCTTCTCAGATAAGTGTACTCCAGTCTGAAGTGAATTTGAGCACTTAGAAAACTTAGAAGTATAACGAAATACTGACACAAATATATAATTGTATTTCAGTTCGTAGATCGTTTAGCTGTAAGCCTAATATGCATGCGTTGTTGTTGAGAAACGGTGAATTTCACAAAATGGAATTTTCGCCGGGTTTTCACTGCAAATACCCCACTGTGCGATGCACTTATGATGTCGAACTCGTTCAAAGAGGCTTGTTTTCGTTTCAATTCCACTGCAAGCAGCTAATACTCTCACTAAAGTTCTTCCACGATGATGGTGATATTTCGTAAATTATATTTTTCACAAAACTCAAGGGGAAAATATCGAAATTTTGACAGAGAAGTAATCAAGCAGTAGAACTTCCACTTGAAAGTCACCTTGAGGTGACAATGATTCACGTGTGACGCTATTAATATACAGTATGAACCGTAAGCATTATCATTAATTTCTGGGGGTTATTTTTTTATTTTTATTTATTTATTTATTTATTTATTTATTTATTTATTTATTTAGATATTTCAAACTAAAAAGTTTCATACAATTTTGTTCGTCTTTGCTTCCTTTCCGAGATAAAAATTGTTTTATATTGTGGCACCCGTCTGGAACGTTCTGGTCGCGTCTAGTTGCCTCGGGAGTTTGCGCGCGCATCCAGCGAGAAGGAAGGCGCGGTGAAACGAAACTCGAGCTTCGGTAGGCGCTGTAGCGCGGCGCGGAGCGAGGGGAAAGAAAAATATAGGACGGCGCGGAGCGGAGAGAGTAGGAGAAACTTCTGGAAGCAATTCTATCCCGAAGATTCTGTAAGCCATGCGAATCGAAGTTTCGAGATGTTATGGTTTAGTAATAAAAGCACGAGTGAGTCTTCGAAGTTAGTTAGTCTTCAGTCAACCTTTAAGTCTTGGACAGCAGCAAGGTGGACCTTAGTTCGATCTGCAGTGAACTTGAATGAGTCTGTAACTGTGACAGTATCCAGGCGAGTGCGACATATCCGGAGGCTTGGGTTCGAAATGCAGGGAACCACATCTGGAAGGCTTGGGTTCGATGTGTAGTGAACTGTTATCTGAAAGGCTTGGGTGCGACGTACAGTGGACTTGAGTGAGTGAGCTAGAAGAACTAGCCAAGGCGAACGAACTTTGAACTGAGAACTGACAGTTCTGTTCTGCACATGGTGCTTTGTTAATATTAATTGAAATCAGGAGTACATTGTTGTTCTTCTCAATAATACACGTGTATTGTCATTGTCGTTGTGTGGAGTGCAATAACGACTATTGTGTTGCTGTATTGAGTGGAATACCCATTGTTGTAGGGTGAATTGTCAAGAATAAAAGTCACATTATTGTCTTGTAGTGGGTAAACGTCGAAATAAACGTTACAATATTAAACATTTTATTGCGTGTTTTGGGAAAGCCATTGATTTAATTCCCAAAATGCTCAGCCAGTTTAAGAGAGTAGTGTATTGTGATAATAAATTATTGAAAGACCTTTAAATGTGCGGAAATTTGATTCGAACAAATGTAATTTTTCATTTTGCAAAGGAATTTTACAATGCTACATTTGTCCGGACCAAATTTCTGCACATTTAAAGGGCAAAACTAGAATTCTTTCAATCATTATTTTATTATCATAATAGACTGCTCTCTTTAATTGACTGAGCATATTTGGCTTTCCCAAAACATGCTACGAAATGTTTCATATCAAACAAATTTTATTTCCAAAAGGAACCAATTTTCTAAATATAAAATTCAATATAATTATCAGGTCTGTCGCCAGACAGAAACTGAACACACGCTTCACCATCACATTGTTGACATGTAACGCTGTCGGTTACCTCAACCAAAAAGCTCTAATAGATGCTAGAGAGTTAGTTAACAATGAATTGAAAAGAAAGATAACACAGACCTGCAAAATTAAGGGTCATAAAAACTTCTCCAAAAATTTATGCTACATTTATGGTTTCTTAGAGTGCTGAATTCAAAACTGAGCTAACATTTTTCTCTATCACATATCAGTTTTGTGCACTTGGCACTTTTAGCAGTGCTAATATAGTTAATTGAATTTAATGTGGAGAGGTGATGAAGTGAAACATGTCCGGTGGTAAATATTTGTAGTATATTTTACAAAAACTATTAGATTGTCATAATAATTAACAACTAACATTTAGTCAAATGCTTTGTAGGCCTGCCGCCATCTTCACTTCCAGGTAAATTTGCGTTCGTTGTTTTTCCTCTTGTGTGAAGTTCAGGAAATGATCTTTATGGTCAGTGTTTTTGTTCCCAATGACTGCTTCTTGCTCTTCTGTCCCATTCACAGTGGAAATATGAAACTTAGTATACCTAGCCTGCTCACCAAGAAGCGTGCACAACTGTCTCAGATCTCCGCAGATCTTCCAGTTATGATCTTTATATTTTATCTTTGTAAGAACTAGTTCAAGATTCTCATAAGTTTCCTTAACGTGTGCCGAATAATCAACAGGTAACGAAGTATAGGCCTACTTGTTGCCATTGTACAAAAGCACTGATCACTGGTTTCAGACTTCTTTTGGAGGAATCTATAAAAGATCATCCACTTCGCATTGTACATTAAAATTTTGTATCAAACTAGGAATATCACTGCAGTATACTAAGGCACACTCTTGTGAAAAGTAGGGAGTAAATTCCTGTTCTCTACTCCTGTAACAATGAAGATATGTTTCTGGTGCCAAATTCTTTTCTTTTATTCTGGAGCGTAAGAGCTCAGCTTCTTCCTTAGAAAATCCTAAATCAAACTGGTAAAGTCTTCAGGACTTTCACTTTCTACATCACACAGCCTTCTAGATAATGTTTCTGATACTCTTCAATAGTTTAGTACGAAATTTTACATTAAGTCATTGGTTTGTGGATGCAGCAAAATCAGCAGTATATTAATACTATAGAACATAAAATATAGCATTGTGTAAAAATGTGTGCTTTTTTATGTAATTTCTGGCTTCAGCACACAAAAATACAAAAAGGGCAGCTTTTTTTTTTAGTTTTTCATCTTCCGTGTTTGTTTTCTTCTGCTAATTTTTGACATTGACATTAATTTGACTAAACTTAGTGAGAATTATTATGAATATAAGTTAGGTACACTATTTTATTCCAAGCGAAAACTGAAATCTGGCTTGAATTACAACCACCCACGTACAGTACATGAGTTACTTCTATCCGAACATTATTATTAAAGTATGTCTTACAAAAAGCCTAATTTCTCTATACCGGCAAATTTTGTGTGATATTTACATAAATATTAATTTATTTTGAGTCTACAGTATCTATATATATAATTTGAACTGGTAATGGAAATTACGGGAAAACGGCTGAACGGATTTTAATAAATGGTCCCTCATTTTGAAGCTTGGAATCTATAGTTTTTCGGAAAAGTAGTAGTTTTCAGTGAAATGTCAATTTTCCTACATAATTTTCCTATTTTCCGAAATCCATCTGTTGTCAGTTTTGAGAACTAATTTTATCGAATCACGGCCGACTTGATTGAATTTCAGAACAAAACACAAACTACAATAAACAATAGGCAATTACACGAAGGCCATGACCTGCAGGATTGCCGACATATTTAGAGCTCAATTCAATTTGTTATTAAAAACTGATTCTGCAGTGTATAACAATTTTCTGAGTACAGCTGTGTATTGGATATTCAAATCTACGAAACTTGAGGTGGTTTGATGACATTATTATCATTAGAAATTAAATATTATTACAGTTAATATCATGATGCATCTATTTTTCATTAATTGTACATAATATTGATGCTATATTGATGACATGAAAGTGAAACGTTTTGAGGTTATGTAAGTAAATGTAGAGAATATCTTAATTTAGATCTTCATTTCTATAATTTACTGAGTGGCTGCTATCTATAACTACAAAACTTAAGTAAGATAATAATATTGTTATTAAAAATCAAATATTTTTATACTTATTAGCCCAGTGGGGTTGGGTCTTTTTCATATACTTAATGGCGGTGTAGTGTAGATATTGATATGTGTCATTGTCTTCAGTATTGGCTCGACAGAGCGCAAAAATTACAGTTCCTAAGGAAAGATCAAAAGGTATTACTTACTGATAAAATAAGAGGCCTAGAAAATTTTGTAGTCTCCAGATCATTTCAGCAAGATCTCTTAGTAGGATAAAATGATTTTACGCTCTACATTTCAAGTTCTACATGCAGCAGCTATACGAAAATGCTTTTGTTCGAAAGCTTAGCAAACCTGACATTTTTTTAACTTTCGCCTACAATCCACAATGACCTGAAATAGCTACTGCTATCGTCCTGACATTGTTACTTGCGTTTTTGCGTTGAAACTCAAAAACTGAAGTTGGATAGGTTCAAGAGAAAGTATTTGGCCTAAAAAAATCCATACAGAGGGAGTATGTTTCATTATTATGGAAGCAAATAACTATTAAAAAGATAAGTATTCTTCACTGAAAATAAATCTGAAACATTTTTATTTGAACATCTAACGAACTTAATTTGCAGCAGCATTTGCTGCACAAGCCACTAGTTTTGTTATATTTTCTTCTGTTTTTTGTTTTAATTTAATTAGCTTCGTCTACATAATTACCTTACAATTGCAGACTGATAATCTGCGTAAAGAAGATTATGTATACTTAATTTTGCAGTCAATTATTATTATTATTATTATTATTATTATTATTATTATTATTACTATTTTATTACTATTGTTATTATTATTATCATTATACAACCATTAATCCCCGTTAACAGGAATATCAAAAGGCCGCCGCGTTGGATCGTGTAAATCAGGACGGCTTCGGTTCTAATGTCATGATTTATGGGTGAACGTGCGCACCTTTTCATGCGAGGCTCTGCCGGCCAAAGCTTTTAGCTGCGCCACTCGACGTTCTTCTTTTTTTCCCTTGAGATATCGATAAAGATCGATCTTACAGACACGCACACAGATCAAGTCGTTTTTATTATTTCGGTATGTACTGCGTTATGTCTTTCTACCTCTTTTCTTTTTTCCCCCTAGTGATTAGTTTCTGTTTTGTTTCCATGGTTTTATACCGTGCTTCGTGTGTTCTTGGATTTGGAATTTCACCTGTTTTATCTCACGTTTCTATGACCACTGCCTGATGCCTTGAACAGATGCTGCAGGAGACAGATAAGTTATTGGTCCAGCTGCTCAAATGTTTCATAATTTCCAGCATTAGGTCCAATAATCTCGTCTTCGACGCTGCTCTGGAACCACGACCACGGGTTTGAATTCTGACAATGGCATGAATGTGTGTTCGTTGTGATTGCATCTTTTATATTTCCTATGGTGATAGTTTTTACTTTCTCATTGCTTAAAAAAATTGATATTTTCGTATATTTACAAGTTTTCAGCATTACTGCCATCTCTCTGGGTGTTTTTTCTTTTCTGTACTTCAGCGTAAGGTCGTAGGCTATTTCTTGGATTAACTGTTTTCCTTCATTGTGTTTAATTACATTTAGGCCCAGTTATATAAAACTCCCTGACTAAAGATCAACTTTGATCGTAGATCGAAAAGTGAACCGAGTTCAGACACTTCTTCTATTGTATAAAACTTTTCTGCGATCAAATTACCTTGGTTCAAATGCAATCTAAGTTCACGTGAAAAGGATCTGGCAACATCGCATAAACAGGTGAAATACGTGATGCGCGGACCATGTTATACAGGTTTGTTCAGTGTTGCCAATCTAGCGACTTTAACTCTTTTTCAACAACAATTTCTTTTAACTTTTATATTGCTTAAATAGGGATTTAGTGACCTTTTTAGCACCCCAATAATGACAAAATTTAATCTTTCTTTGTTGATAATGAGAAATCTAGCGACTTTACAACTACTTTTTGGCGACTTTCCGTATACTCTGTTGGAGACACTGGTTTTTTGTGCAATGTAAATAATGGCGGACAATAAGAAGAAGGTTGACTGTTCTCCGAGTTGTTAACATGTTATGGTGTTTGATACTGCTAAACATAATAAAGCTTTATAAAACGACAATTTTGGTTTAGTAATACAGTTAATTGAAAATGTATGAATGTTCCTATCATATCCATTAATAATTCATGGTTGTTATAAACATAATATAATTATAGATTATGTTATTTGATACTGCTGAACACGATAGAGCCTTATAAAATGTAAGATTGTTTGTGTATTAAGGCAAGAAATTGAAAGAAATATATATAAATGTACCTATTATATCTATTGATATTAATAATAATGGATATTTTATTTGCGCAATCTGTCACTCGTATATTTCAAACAGAAAAGAAATAACTGAACTTGGATCATCTAACTTAATCGGAGAAATTTCTTCAGTCGAAGTTTACTTTAGTTTGAGACAAATTAATGTCAGATTAGACTTTATACAACACAAAATTCCAAGTTCAGCTGAAACAAGGATCAATTTAACCTCTGATCTAAGATTAAATGGTTTATACAATCGGGCCTTAAAGTTATTAGGAAAATATTTGGGCTAAGAAGGATGAAGTTACAGGAGAATGGAGAAAGTTTCACAACACAGAACTGCACGCATTGTTTTCTTCACCTGACATAATTACGAACATTAAATCCAGACGTTTGAGATGGGCAGGGCATGTACCACGTATGGGCGAATCCAGAAATACATATAGAGTGTTAGTTGGGAGACCGGAGGGAAAACACCTCTGGGGAGGGCGAGACGTAGATGAGAGGGTAATATTAAAATGGATCTGATGGAGGTGAGATATTATGATAGAGACTGGATTAATCTTGCACAGGATAGGGACCGATGGCGGGCTTATGTGAGGGCGGCAATGAACCTGCAGGTTTCTTAAAAGCCATTTGTAAGTAAGTAAGTTTAATTACACTGTTAGAAAAACCTACTGAAAATTTTCTTCAATTAATAGACGGAATTTATTTATATTCTGTATGTACGAGTAAATTTATCCGGTAATGATGGACATTAAATTTAATAATTTTGGTAGAATTTTTTTCACAACACCACGCATATTGACGTGTAGCCATTTGAGCCCTGCCTACTTTTCTGGCAATTATAATGAAGAATCCTGTTCTGAGGTTTGGACACCCATCACGTCGGATTTTCTTCGTCTGTGAATGACGTGAGTACAGATATAATAGGGTGAATGAAGATGATGGTGATAAAGACGGGCGAAATGAGCCAGGGTTCGGCACCGAAAGTTACCCATCATTTTCTCTTAGTGGGTTGAGGGTAAACTTCAGAGAAAAAACCGAACCAGGTATCTTGTCCCAAGGAGAATTCGATCCCGAACCCGCTAGTTTTGCAGTCAGGCATACCGAGCAATACTTTAAAGAATTGTAAAACTTAGTAGAACATTAATGGGTCTCTTTAATTTATTTATTTAGGTATATATTTAGCTTTATTTCAATCTATTCTCCAGTATTAAATACATATTAGGATGGGGTGCTTACAGTTCTAACCTCACTCTTCTAAGCTTGTCGAGAAAGAAATAATTGAAGTTAAGAAAGTAACAAAAAAAAAACATAATTTCTCCAACACAGCGATTTTTTTGTATCTTCTTTTCTACCTCAAATTTTATAATATAAAGTTTTAAATTTAAAAGTAAGTTTTGATTGGCCTAATATTTTGATTCTTTTATTTAAATTTACAAATAATTAGCTAACAAAATATGATAAGTTTTGAAACAGAACGTACAAAATGCTATTTTTCACCATTTGAATTAAAAATTGTTTCGTAAAGGTGGAAAAAAACACACCAAATGTTGCAGCTATGATTTCTTTCTTAACCGTTTACATGCATTATTGACAATGAAAAAATTGACCTGGTTACAAAATGTACCAGATGCATTGAAAATCTCTCATAATGTACAGTAGTGGCAAAAAAAAAAAAACAGAAAAAAACAGACCGACCCTTGTAGCTGATTTCAGAGCCTTGTTCACTCCAGAGCACGATAGACTGGTAACTAAGACTTTCGTGGTTCGAATCCTGCCTGGGAAGGAAACTTTTATTTTGTTCCTTATTCAAATTTATTCCCAATACTTTTCGATTGCTGGTAAAATTCATGTTCTGGGAATAATAAGTTAATTAAGTAGTAAAATATCGCTGCAATCGAAAAGTATTGGGAATAAATTTCAATAAGGGACAAAAAAAAAAGTTTCCTTCCCAGGCAGGATTCGAACCACGAAAGTCTTAGTTACCAGTCTATCGTGCTCTGGGGTGAACAAGGCTCTGAAATCATCTACAAGGGTCTGTGCGTTTTTTTTTGCCACTACTTTACGTCTATAAGTTCGGTCCTGTACTAGGGTACCATCCAAGGAAGACGACTTACACATTTTCAGGTCAGTTTTGTCACACCTATAATTTCTGAACAACACGACACATTGCAGTGAAGTAAACGGTAATCGATAGACGAAGGATAAATGTATCCAACATGACCTTGAGTTGAAGAGAGTGACGTCATCTAGCGATACGCAGGAGGGGAAGTTGAGGCATTAATAGGGATATCCTGAACTAGCACCAACAGATAGCGCACGTGTACTTTGAGGGATGCGCTTTGCGTGTGCATATGTTTCTCGGTACATAAACCTTGAGGATATACGTAATGTATTAGTATATTAAATACTCTTAAAAACAACTAAAAATGGCAAATTTTTGTTATGCTCCTTTATGTAAAAACCAGGGAAAACTTTTTGTCTTCAATCAGGTCCCGAAATATTCTGAATATATACTTTAAACCTTAAAAAAATATACGTAATTAAATTGCGCCTCGAAAGTAACTACTTCAATTAAGGAATTGTTGACTACAGTTTCATTTTGGAAGAGGAAAAAGAAAAATTAATAAAAACATATGCAACCTCGACAGCGAGCTGTGTTAGCTTAGATTATATGCAGTAGTTGTAGGAGTCTCCGAACTTTACACCTGCAGTAAACTCTCGATAAACTGGAATGTTTATTATCCAGGACGATCCGCAGTGAAATCCATTTCGTGAATAATATTTTTAATGTACTGTACCCTAATTATTAAAACCATGTTTTTACTTCAAATTTTCAAAATCATCCTACACAGTATTCAAAACTGCATGTCCTTAACCTACAAAACGCACGACTAATCGTGATACTACTGCGATCATATTATATCATCCTATTAAAACTTTCATTGATCTTTCTGCAACTACAGAAAAAATACAAGGAATTCAATTTCGATATCTCTTCCCTATAAAAAAAAACACATTGGTGGCTGCATATCCTGTTTTTAGCATATGGTTCTTAAGTACTAATGATTAAAGAGACAATATTTACCTTTGATAAAGTTCCTATTTTTTTTATTCGTGCACCTCGTTCTTAAGGTTCTCGTTTAGGTTCATGAACATTCAATTTACTTGTATCTATAGTATATTCTGCATACTGCAGATTTCCCCACCCATCTCGTGGAATCGATCAAATTATACAGGTTTACGGTATTATTGTAAATTAAATTAAATTATGAGGTAAGAAAATTAAATTATATTAGGTTATACAAAATAAGTGTTAATGTAATTCTGACACGCACAGAAAACTAACAAGCGGGAAAATGTAATCAACTGTAGCATGTGACATAACATAGCCCTACAACATGTTACGCCGCATGGAACGCTCCTGCCATCTAGCGGTAAAACTTCGCATAAGATATCCCTATTGGCAGCCGAGGCAGTGTAACTCGAGAATACTAAGCGATAGAATGTTCACAGTGATGTCAAACAATCCTTAACAGAACGTGCTAAAATTTCAATTGAGCAATAATCAGAAGTCGAGACGTTAAATTGGAAAAATTCGCGAGTGAATATGAGTGAAGCATAGAAAATGCACAATGAAGAGGTATACTATGCACAAAAAATGGGAGGGGGAGAATAAGCAACGATAGATTACGATGGTTATTATGGAAACGACATGTTTTCTCTCAAAGCACAGTGAAGATATTACGGGCTTTCAGAAAAAAGAGATGTTAACTGTCAAGGCTGCAGTTTACCTTAAATGCAATTCTATCAGCGAAGTATTCACATATAAAATTTGCGATTGTCTCTCTGTTATAGCCTACCCCGATATTTTTCCAACTGAAAGGCGAATTTAGCCAAAATATCTCCATTTTCTACCAATTTCATCGACATTACAATACTACAGAGTGCTGCATTGGAGTTAAATCGCTCGCTTGAACTCGGTCGAGTGTTGCACCCTCGAGTGAGATACGATCGGTCGTGATACGCTCGTAATGAATAGAAGCACAGTACAAGGTCATCTCACCGACATGTCTTATCTTGTATGGAAGGCGACAGATAAGATACGTATATGTTTTGCTCACACGGTAAAAATAAGGCTTTATTTTCTGCGTTTATGACAAACGTTTAATGGAACAGTCAATGGAACGTACCAAAACAGGAACATGAAATTATAAATAAAATAGTATGAAAAACTTCGATATACAGTTATTATTGCTAATTAATAATTATTCATTATTTGATTTACCACATTATATAATATGATAGGTCCATACATAATGTTCCGCCTATATACTGCGACAATGAGGAAAAGTTTTACAAAATATTATTGATATAGCAGTAGATTAATAAAAATATTAGTACAGAGATAACGTCACAGAAAATATAATAAAACGAATAATCATGCTGCACAACTGTTACAGGCGCAAAGATTGATATATTAATTATTAGAGATTATTATTATTATTATTATTATTATTATTATTATTATTATTATTATTATTATTACTAGAAAACTTGATACAGTTCTTGCATTATCGTGATTGTGTTCTCCGTTTATAATAATTATATTTGTGCGAGATCGTGCGTATTTGCTTGGTTTCCGCACAAAACCAATCCGCGGAAAGTCTAAAATTCCACATTCAGTATTCCCAACCTAACACACATAACAATTTCCCTCTTCTTACCGCTTAAGTGGCATATTGATTTTACTGCTTTAGGCTTCTAACATATTATTTTTAGAGACGTTCAATATAGTAATAATTATAAATTGGAAACTTACCACTGCAATTTCACCTAAATTGCACTGTTAATTATTGTTTTTAAATATTTGCAAAAATTAAGTAAACTCTACAACTCCACTAAAGTTACTGCATTCGTGATGCAAGTAACATTAAGGAAGCCGTGAAAAAATCAACAAGATTCCAGATGCCGATGTTATCACTGCAATATGTTATATAAATAATATTGTTAAAATATTAAAATGAAAAATAAATCATTACATAACCTTACCGTTTGTTTAAGTTCGCATTTATAGACTTTGTGGAAAAAAAAAAAGACAGACGTACTGTATATCACGGCCTGCTGGAGTATAGTAAACACAGAAAACATTTTAAAGCAACAATGTTGAAGATAGATATTTTTGTTTTGCAAATGTGCCGTCATTGAACAGAAACCAAGATGGAGATTTCATTGCAACTAATTAGAAATTCCTCTTTCAGATATGTAATAAACAGGGAACGGATTTATATGGACTAAAAATATATGAAATATGTAAATATATATGTAGTTATTTTTACCAAAATATGGAATTAAATATGGATTTTTACCAAAATATGGAATTAAATATGGACTTAAAATTATAAAAAAATGACTATGTACGTTAAATATTGGTACATTTTAATCAAACTAAACAAAAAATATAATGGACGTACCTTATCTTCCAATGTAGTTTCAACAAAACACAATTTTTATTGTCTGTTACCATAACAATAGGTTACAAACATTTCTTTCAAGTGCTGAAAAGTGAATCTTCTTCTATTGTCTCTGAGGATAGATTTATACTGACTAAAAGAGCGTTCGACGTCACAAGAAGTAACTGGTACATAATTCAATTTCACAATGTCTGCTGGGGATAAGTCCAAGTTAATCTTCACTGTTGATTCACCACTCATCACAGCAACAACCTTTTGTAGTTCTTCATATCCAGGGTTTTTTGAAAGTACAGTGTCCACCTTAGCTCTTACTGCATCTGCAACTTTACCTCTACCACGATTCAGTTGTTCCACAGTACTATTTATAATTTCAAAACTTTCAGATAGTGAAAGGTGCCTATTTTGGAGACTTTTGAGCGTTTTTATGATGCATGAAAATGTATGCTGAATGTGAGCTAAGTCATTCTTCACACTTATGTCACAGGTAACTGTTTTCGCAGTATCAATTGAGACTGCATCTTCAGAGTCCAATGCAAGGAGAACATTGTTAATAGAGTCTATATGTTCGGCATAATATTCAACTGCTTCTAGCCATGTACCCCATCTAGTTAAAATTGGCTTTGGTGGCAATGGAATTTCAGGGTACATTTCTTTCAACACGTTAACTCTACTGGGAGCTTTGAGAAATACTTTTTTCACTGATGAAATCAACAAATCTACTTTAGGGAAATTGTCTCTGACCACTTCTGCCACACGATGAAATGCATGCGCCACACAAGTAAAATGAGTCAATTTAGGATATACAACAGATAATGCTTGTCCAGCTTTGACCATATAAGGGGCAGCATCGCTAATAAAGAATAACACATTATCGTACATAATACCCTTTGGCCACAGGATACCCATAGCTTCGTTGAACAGTTTAACTATAGTTTTGTTATTGCACTTTTCTAGAACATCACAATGTAAAAGAATTCGTTCAGAATATTGTTCACTTAACAAACCGATAACTACATTACCAACAAGTCTACCTTCTTTGTCGGGAGTCTCATCAATGGAAACCCAAATTGAACTATCTTTAATTTCATCTCTTATCTTCTGTATTGTCTCATCGTAGATGGATGGAGCATACGTCTTCCTAAGTGTTGACTCATCCGGGATTGTATGTTGAGTATATTTTTCAAGGAATTCCCTGAAGACCTTATTCTTTAGTTTGTAGAGAGGAATATCAGCAGAGATGAGAGAACGGCACAGGTCGATGTTAAACTCAGATCTTACATTCGATGTTGTTGGTTGTGTTAAAAACAATTGTCTCTGCTTGGAATTTAGTTGTTTGTTGGCCTGATGTTTACTAGTTGTAATGTGTTGTTGCACCAGGAACTTTTGTGTAGATGATACTGCACACTGACACAAATTACAAAATAATATTTTATTGTCAGTTGATAAACCATCTTCTTTAAATTCTGAAATGTAACTTGTTAGTTTTGATTTTAAATTGACTGAATGACGTACTTTTGGCATATTTACCGTCTTTATAGTATGATTTACAAAACTGAACCTATGTGTACTCTGACTGGCATTTAACTGTTGAGCTGCACAACTGAAGTCTGTTAAAAATTTTAAATTAAATTAATACAGTTTTGTAACTTACTTTCCCATTGTTGATAGGACTGCTAATTTTCAAATAACTCTGATGTTAAAGGGATTACTGAACATGTGTTTAAATCTCTATTGTTGAAATGTATTTTTAAAAGTTAATGGAATTTTGTTTTGTTTTATTGTTAAACCTAATATAATATGGACTGTTTTATATGAAATATGGAAAATATATGGAAATTAACGAAAATATGTACTAAACTCTAAAATATGGAAAAATATGGAAAATAAAAGTAGGATTTTTCAACCCTACACATTGTGAAACATAAAGATAATGCAAAATATAAATTATATTAGCTTTATAAGTAAATATGTATTTACATATAAATCCTTTCCCTGGTAATAAACGATATTCGCACAAAATAATGTACTCAACTACGTTTCGCTTTTTCAAACTTTTCCTCGAACATGAAAACGTCAACATACCGCTCTTGTAACGCATATTACTATTACATCCAAAAACATCTATCAGATGTGACAAAAACAAAATCACTCCTGTGTGGGGGGGGGGGAACATTTACCTGCAACATTTATATTACATTTTAAAGCAAGTTTTGTAGTTGTACTATGGAGAGGTTAGTTAAACACTGGAAAGTTTTGAAATTATAAACATCTATGATGTTACTACACAGTTCATCACTGTAACAAGAACGAGTGTCTAACGCTCGACTTATACCGTTCGAGGATTTATCGCTCGTGACAATTTTACCCATCATGCATGTGGGCTACCTATCGGATTATGCTATGAACTACTTGGCGCTCGAGCGAAAATGTCCGATGCAAACCTCTGAACCGTATAGTTAATACAGTATTGTTAAATAACATTTTGTAGAAAGCTTCGGATGAAGTTTTAATGGTAGTAACAACCAACCCAATGACAGCGATTAATACACACATTGGCACTGTCTTTCGAGATGATCTAGATAACCTCATATGAACTACAAAACAAAACACGAACATAATGTGGTTGCTTAGTTACGGACGGACAGGTACTATAACATACGATTCGTTTGTGCCCGCCTTATTTCGTATCACTGAACATCAGGTCACAGAAAATAAATATTCACAGCGAACAAAATGTGTCACAAGTTCAGACACGAGAGAAAAATGATCGCAGATTGAGGCTGGAGTCTTGTGCTACAGATTGGCGGGTCCACCCATTCCAGGCGAGGGTTTGTTAACCTCACTCGCAACGCGTCATAGGCCGCTCTTGCTGTGTCAGAGGTTGCATTTAATGGAGTTCTGCGGCCAAGACGTGAGGTAGGTACTGCAGTCGAACATGTGGTCCTCTCTGACCGGCCAAGTCAGCTGACGGCTTCTGGACAAAGGGAACACAACTCGATTCTCGGCAGATGCTATTGAAATTCGTTGTCGTTAAGGCAACTATAAATTACGTACTTAGGTTTCGTAAGAAAACTTTGGTTCCTGGCACTCTCAATTAAAGTTTGATCCATTCTTGTAGATTTGATGGTGACCAGGGTTGCCAGATTGGGCGATATTTCGCCGTTTGGGCTACATAAACAGAGATTTTGCGACCTATTTTTTTAAGAATTGCGACTAACGCCATTATGCAAATCACAGAAACCTGCAGAAAAGTATATTCTGTTATTCATGTGCTAAAAAGGATAAATGTTCATCTCCCCTCTTGCTTAAAACAGTAATATGCGTTACAAGAGCGGTATGTCGAAGTTTTCATGTTCGAGAAAAAGTTTGAAAAAAGCGAAACGTAGTTGCGCTTTTATAATTTCCGAGAATTGAAAGAAAACATACCGCTCGTGTATCATATATTATTTTGTGCGAAGATCGTCTATTACATACCTGAAAGAGGAATTTCTAATTAGTTGCAATGAAATCTCCATCTTGGTTTCTGTTCAATGACGGCAAATTTGCAAAACAAAAATATCTATCTTCAACATTGTTGCTTTAAAATGTTTTCTGTGTTTACTATACTCCAGCAGGCCGTGATATACGTCTGTCTTCCCCCCCCCCCCAGTCCATAAATGCGAACTTAAAACAAACGGTAAGGTTATGTAATGATTTATTTTTCATTTCAATATTTTAACAATATCATTTATATAACATATTGTAGTAATAACATCGGCATCTGGAATCTTGTTGATTTTTTCACGGCTTCCTTAACGTTACTTGCATCACGAATGCAGTAACTTTAGTGGAATTGTAGAGTTTACTTAATTTTTGCAAAATATTTAAAAACAATATGTGACTTAAGCGGTAAGAAGAGGGAAATTGTTATGTGTGTTAGGTTGGGAATACTGAATGTGGAATTTTAGACTTACCGCGGATTGGTTTTGTGCGGAAACCAAGCAAATACGCACGATCTCGCACAAAAGTCCCTTGTGCAGACACTTGTATTTCCCTATTTTGACTATGCCGACATTTTACTGACTGACCTCTTCAGCGACAACAAAAAGAAACTTCAACGTGCTCATTATTTGTGTGTACGTTTTGTAAGCAATGTTCGTAAATATAATCATATTACCCCATCCCTGGAAGCAATAGGTTGGCTTAAACTAGATAAGAAAAGAAATTTACATTCACTTCTCTTTCTCTTCGTAGTCTTGAACTCTTCTATTCCTTCGTACCTGTCGTCTCGCTTCACTTACCTTTCTTCCCACCACAATCTGAACACACGCTCTCGCCATGAAACAATACTAACAGTACCATCCCATCGTACCTCCTCATACTCATCCTCTTTCACAATAGCCCTGCGAAGACTCTGGAATTCGCTACTTGCTAGTATCAGGGACTGTCGAAATAAAATTGAATTCCAACGCAAACTTACTAGGCACTTGGTCAGTAATTGATTTCTTGTAAACAGTTTCCATAATCTATCACAAAATATTTCAATATCCAGTAACTTATCACTATGCAATTTTGTTATTCTAGGTTTAATTTGTAATTCAATAAATATAAAATATTCCTTCTTTTGCTATGATAAATTATCTAGCTTTCGTTAGTTAGGTAATCTTTTCGTACTTTGATTTTTATTGTAATTGTAATTGTAATTTAATATTGTAATTTTATTTGTAATTGTAATTGTAAATTTAATACTGATTGTAATTTTATTCTTCATATTATAGTTGGGATCTCCTGATAGAGGGGCAGAGAAGGCCTGACGGCCTTATCTCTATCAGGTTAAATAAATAAATAAATAAATAAATAAATAAATAAATAGATAAATAAATAAATACTACTACTAAAAATTGTTGAGAGGGCCAAGACATTCAATTTTGAAGTTGTAGTGCCTTAAGAAGAAGAAGAAGAAGAAGAAGAAGAAGAAGAAGACTAACGCCATTTGAGTGACTTTTGGCAGGAATTTTGCGAAATTTGGGCGACATTGGAAAATTACTTAACCGTTTATTAATTTTATTTTATTGAGCAGTCCATTGCTGAGACATCGCTAATCCAATCCAATGATCAACATGGAAATATTAGACTTATCATCGTTAACACGCCATTAAGTATATGAAAGAGACCCAACCACACTTGATTAATAACTATAAAAATATTTGATTTCAATAACAATATTATTACCTTACGTAAGTTCTGTAGTTATATACTAGGCCTATATGACCGCCACTCAGTGAATTATAGAAATGAAGATCTAATTTAAGATATTCTCTACATCTACTTATATAACCCCAAAACGTTTCACTTTCATGTCAACGATATAGCATTAATATGTATAATTAATGAAAAATAGTCACATCGTGGCATTAACTATAATAATACTTCATTTCTAATGGTAATAATGTCATCAAACTAACTCAAGTGTTGTATATTTTAATATCCAATACACAGCTGTACTCAGAAAATGACACACCGCAGAATCAGACCTGTAAATTATTTTTAGTAAGCCTTGCAATTTTTAATAACCAATTGAATTTGAGCTCTAAATATGTCAGCAATTCTGCAGGTCATGGCCTTCGTGTAATTGCCTATTGTTTATTGTAGTGTGTGTTTTGTTTTATTCTGAAATGCAGTTAGTTCTCAAAACTGACGAAAGATGGAGTTTAGAAAATAGGAAAATTATGTAGGAGAACTAACGCTTCACTGAAAGTTACTATTTTTCGGAAACTCCTTGGATGCCAAGCTTCAAAATGAGAGGTCATTTATTAAAATCCGTTCAGCCGTTTTCCCGTAATTTCCATTACCAGTTTAAATTATATACAGTATATATACTTGATAAAAGTAGACTTCAGGCAGCAGAAATGAGGTTTTTAAGATCAGTTCTGGGTGTCACTAAAAGGGACAGAATCAGAAATGAAGATATAAGAAATCAATTACAGATTTTTAACCTAAATCAAGAAATAGACCATCACAGAAAAAAATGGCTAGATCACGTAGACAGAAGGGATGAGAGAAGATACCCAAAGAAAATACAGTATTAAATTATATAGGCTACCAGAAGGAAAACGAAACAGAGGAAGACCAAAAAAACGATGGGAAGAGCAATGAACTAATAATTTGGAGCGCGCAACAAGCCTTAGTAGGGCTTAATGCATGAAGAAGAAGAAGAAGAAGAAGAAGAAGAAGAATTATATATATACAGTACACCTGCCGAGCAAAAAAAAAAAAAAAAAAAACGCAAAACTTGAATAAATTTGAAAGGTCACAACATAATACAAATTATAACATTACTGTGTGCTTCTATGGACCTCTTTGTGTTAGGCAAGTGTTAATTCATGTTTTGGAAAGAAAAGTTTACCCATTGGGTTGTTTGTGACACCATCTTTGCCACTTCCTGTCCCTTAGTCTATATTTATTGCTGTGACATTAAAATTTACAATCCTAAACACAAGCAGCTAAAACAAATTTACAACATTTTTGTTTTCTTTTTTTGCTTATAATGGAATTTTGTGATATTGAACTCAGTTTTAAACAACGTTTCAGAGAGGTAAGATGCCTTTAAGACCCATGAAAGCTGCTAGAGCAGTGGCGTTGGTAGAGGATGGCAGCATCTTACGTTATGTAGCTCAGGTGTTGCATACAACTCCGTCGACGGTTTCACGTACAGTGCAGAGGTACAGGGAACTTCGTTCATATTCTCGAAGACCGGGATATGGTAAGAAAAGATTAACTTCTTGCAATAGATGACCAGTTCTTGAGCCTTCAAGTGCTCCGTAACCGCCACACACTGCAGTCTAAGCCAGAAATCGACTGGAAAAATTGCGAGGTGTGAATGTCAGTGAGTGGACTGTGAGGAGGAGGTTACATGATGCTGGCCTGATCTCCAGAAGACCTGCTCCTGGCTCAGAACCTACAAGACAACATCGTCAAACTCGCTTACAGTTTTCAAAGGAAGATCAGGAATGGACTGAGACATAGTGGAGAACAGTTTTGTTCTCAGATGAGTCCCGATTCTACCTCAGGTCTCCAGATGGAAGAGAAAGAGTGTGGAGAACTGGAGAAAAGTATTCTCCATGCAAATTTTCATCAAGGGCAGCATTTCATAGCCGTTCAGTGATGGTGTGGACAGGCATCAGTTTTACTCTATGAATGGACCTTGTCTTTGTGGAGGGTGAGTTTCTTACTGCCCATCGATACATGAAAGAAATCCTTGGGGAACATGTTCTTCCTTTTGCATCATTTATTGGTGACAATTTCGTGCTCTTGGAAGACAACGAACGTCCTCGTGTGACGCGATGTGTCCTCCAGTACCTCAATGAAGTAGGAATTCAACTCATGCAATGGCCATCACTCAGTCTGGATCTTAACTCAATTGATCATCTGTGGGACATTTTGGAAAGGAATGTCCGTCACCATGGTCCAGTTACTCTTCAAGAGCTATGGGGTTATGTATGCAACACCTGAGTCACATAACGTAAGCTGTGGTCATCCTCTACCAATGCAGCCACCGGCGTGGCACAGTCGGTTAAGGCGCTTGCCTGCCGATCTGAAGTTTCGTTCGGGCGCGGGTTCGAGGCCCGCTTGGGCTGATTACCTGGTTGGGTTTTTTCCGAGGTTTTCCCCAACCGTAATGTGAATGCAAGGTAATCTATGGCGAATCCTCGGCCTCATCTCGCCAAATATCATCTCGCTATCACCAATCTCATCGACGCTAAATAACCTAGTAGTTTATACAGCGTCGTTAAATAACCAACTAAAATTAAACCAACGCGACTACTCTCGTGGTGTTTTCGGGGCTGAACGGCATCTTAACTCTCGTAAATATTGTTTAAAACTGAGTTCATTATCACAGAATTCCATTATAAGCATAAGAAGAAAACTATAGTGTTCTAGCTTTGTTTTGGCTGCTTGTGTTTAGGGTTGTAAATTTTAATGGAACAGCAATAAATATAGAGTAAGGGACTGGTAGTGGCAAACAGGGTGTCACAAACCACCCAATGAGTATACTTTCCTTCCCAAAACATGAATTAACACTTGCCTAAGACAAACAGGTCCGTAGAAGCACACAGTAATGTTATAATTTGTATTATAGTTTGATATTGATATTTCCAATTTATTCAAGTGTTGCGTTTTTTTTTTTGCTCGGCAGTGTAGATATATTTTTTCAATAACAAGCATTTACATAAAGTGTGTAAATTAAGTATGGAATATTGCTAATAACTCTTTATACTGTATATTCATTTTATGAAAAAATACCAAAAACAAAAGTTGTTGGAGATATCTAACTAAAACTTATGTTTGTGGTCTCACAAAAGTATTGATTCATGTACAGGGGTGACAAAAAAGTAACACCTTTTTTTAATGGCACTCTATATTAAATTTTACATATTTGAAATCTCCATTCAATTTTACATACAAACAGAAGTTTGACTCAGCATAAATGATTAACACTCTCTTGTAAATGTTATAGTTCTTTCAAATGCTTTGATAATGTAGGCCTAACACAAAATAAATGTGTGTATTCATATGGAGTAGGCCATGAAACAAACAAAACAATTAACAAAATGTAAGATCTATGGTATACAATAAATGAAATGAAAATGGAATGAAATGAAGTCAAATATTAAACTAAAGTAGAGAAAAATTGCTGCAATTTTTAAGTCTATGGCTGAACTGCTAACGCGCTGGTCTTCCATCTAGGTGGCCCGAGTTGGATCCCCAGCCAGGTGGTGATGGAATTTGTGGTGGACAAAGCGACGACGCACAAGGTAGAGATACTTCCGTTTTCCTCTTTCATTCCACCAACACACTCCACCTCATTTCATCCATCATCTGAAATAATTTAAAATAGTCTGATATGGGAAGGACTTCGCTGGTGTTCTTCTGGGATACTGTGGTGATAGCACAGTCTAGTATATGCAGTCACGAAGCTTGAGTTGTTGAGGGTACTAGGAACAATAGACTGTGCCGTACTATTTCGCATTGTCTGTAATGAAGCGATAGTAGCGATCCTAGTGGTTAGCAACTATCTATGGATGCATATTTACTACGTATTGAGTTTCGTGACTGTATATACTAGACTGCGGTGATAGTGTAAGTAAACTGCGCGACAAACATATGTGATGTGCGTCACCAAGATAGTGTAAACTGCGTCATGGACCATTTTTTATGTTCTACACGTTGCAACGAATGCTTATGTAAGACGTCGATTGTAGTTAGATCATTTTCGTCCTTCTACTCAGAAACTTCTCTTTCTATCCCTTTCACTGGCTTTTCAAGAAGTGATGTATCACGTCTTAATATTCTTTTAAGATTATTGCACACTATTTGGCGGTTTAATTTCTCATCGCACTCGTGATTATGTTCCAAATTTGATTTATGTAAGTCAATGTTACGGTCTGTTTCACGACACGTTAGTATTTTACTGGAACAGGTTTTCTGTAGAGAGCAGCACCTAAACCAACCGTACTTAGCTTGATGTTTTAGTGAGAATTTGAAGCCGTCAGTGACGTTGAGAAGTTTCCAGTTTTGTCTTCACATTTCACAAAGATAACAAGATATAAATAAAAAATCAAATTTTACAAGAATTTATTAATAAACACATAAAGTAACAGGAAGGATGGTATAACAATTAGAAAGTGTAACAAAAGTTGTTTTTGTTTATTCAATTGTCCGAAGACAGATTGTAACCTCATAAGTGACACCAATCAGGCATCACTCATGAGGAAACTAATCCAGGAGATAATGGGGTAGGGTGGGCAGTTTCTTTTCCACTCAAAATTTATTATGGGAATTGTATGAGAAAATATCATGACTTGCCTAAACAGGTTTTGCACTCTAATGTTTACTATATGCTGATGAAGTTAAATTGTATAGTCATTGATAAACAACAAGACGCTTTTGATCTACAGTATGATTTTGACAGACTATATAGATGGAGTATCGACAGATTTTCTTCTGTTAAATCCTAATAAATGTTGCTTTATGACGTATTCTAAAAATAAGACAGTTGCTCAAAATTCGTATGAAATTAATGGTGTGAAATTACTTAGAGTAGAATCATTTAAGCATTTGGGTATTTATTTTACACACAGCTTATGTTTCAAAATGCACTTAATTCACGTGGTAATTTATAGGATTTATAATCAGAAATACAAAAGAATTAAAAAATATCAATACTATTGATACTCTATATAAAACTCTAGTTAGGAGTAAACTAGAGTATGGGTCTGTAATATGGTCACCTCAGTTCCAGTCCCATCAGATGCAAATAGAAAGGATACAGAAAAGATTTTTACGTTACTTATATTTTAAAATACATCACGTGTCGTCTTATGAAAAGCAAATTTCATATAATCAGTTGCTTTTTGAATTTAATTATAAAACTTTAAAATCTAGACGATTAATAAATAGCCAAATTTTACTCTATAAGACTGGTAAAGTATATTGAATAACTGTGATGTTCTTAAATTCCTTCAGTTCAATGTAAACAGAACAGAATTACGTCATAGGCAACCTTTTGTTATTCCAATTCCTAGAACTGTTTTCTTCAAGAACTCTCCATTGTTTGTTATGTGTAATACTTACAACTCTCTGTCTTTAAACTGTGATTCTCAATTAGATTCCAGTTTAACAGTTAAAAAATTTCATACAGTATTAAAAAGAATTGTATTTCCTAGATATTTAAATTATGAATAAGTATATTACAATGTTTTTTATTCTAGTTTTGAAATAATTTTTGCATTATTACATTGACATTTGGCACTATATTAACAGAAATATTATATTCTATCATCTATTATGTATCTTTCTTTCTTTCGTTTGTGTTGTTTGTTTTGTTTTTTTCTTATTATGTAGTTTGTATATGTAACAATGTAAGCCACCTATAATTTGAAGCTTGCTTCTGTTTGTGGATTTAAAATAAAATAAAATATTAAAATGATTGTATAATGATTTCAATTAATTTGTACCTGCGTTACTCTGAATTGTAAGTTTCTTGAATACATTTTGGGAAGTTATGTAGCCCTGGAAAAGACTAATGATGTCTGTTGTCAGCGGCTTCTTGTAGTCAAGAGAGAAAGTGATACATTAATTTTTAATACTCGCGGAAGCATATTATAAGTTTGAAAAGTTACATAGACTAGAACAATAATTAATAGCTGCCATCTGTAACATATAATTAACGTTAGGGGAGAGTTGGGTAGTATCGGGCATCGGGTAATATCGGACAGTGAGTTTCTTTCATCTACCACCAGATGATAGTACCTGAATGACATGGTTACGTTTCTGTGATGTCGCATACAGAAACGTAACCATGTTATTCAGGTACTATCATCTGGTGGTAGATGAAAGAAACGCACTGTCCGATATTACCCGATGTCCGATACTACCCAACTCTCCCCTATCACTATATATTATAGTCTATAATGATTGGTTGTCAGGTATATTGATAAAATATTTAAAACTTCCGAGTTAAATATCGTCATAAATTCAACAATACTAGGGCGTTCGAAAAGTACGGTAATAGCAACATAGATATTGTTTCACACTTCATTTATTTAGACATTTTAGATTATTTTTGACATTACACACTTCAAATGAGGCGTTCAGAGCTAAAGTGGATCAAGTCTATGAGACGTAGTTTTGAGGTAATAGAACTTAAAAGTTAACTTGCTCTAGTGGATTATCTAACTTCACTAGCAATAATTTTATTGCTCCATTCTCAAATTATAGATTTATAAAATATAAACAATTGTGATGTTAAATGATGCAACGCTTTAGTGACTTGATTCACTATGTCTCAGAACATCGTGAACAAATAATCTGAGCCAAAAGTGACTGGTGACATCTACCGGCGAATGCTTGGAATTAAGACTTGATCCATTACTGCTCGGAAAAGATCCAACTTCAGATAATCAGAAAATGAATTAAACTCAATTTATGAAAATTTGTGACTTGAACCACTTTAGCTCTGAACGCCTCAAATATAGTCCCTTGCCATGGCAATAATATGTATGTTGCCAAATCCTCGGAAGATGACGGACTCCATCTGCAGCACCATTTCTGGATATCACTCTCACTGATCGATCTAAAGCTCTTTGGGGGTCAACTCTTGATTGAAAGCGAATGCCTCACTTCCACCCATGTTGCAATAGTTCGTTATGGTTGAACTTTCTCCCACAGGCTTCTTGTAATGCCCTAAAGCATTGAATTACATTTTTCCTCTAGCAACTTGTATTTTTATGAATCACCTTTGTTCATACTTACTGAACATTTTAGGGTGGTATTACTTAATACAAATCAGAAACAGTCCCTGTAGTCACAAAATATGATTAGGTCCTACTTAATGACTTTCAATATTCCACATATACGCAATAATCGTTCTCTGTCTGTCTGTCTGTCTGTCTGTCTTGTTATTTTAAATTAATTCAATTTTCAGCATTTTACATAAATAAATAAACAAATAAATAAATAAGTAAATAAAAATAAATAAATAAATAAAAATAAAAATAAATATACGTAAATAAATAAAAATACTTACTTACTTACTTACTTACTTACTTACTTACTTACTTACTTACTTACTTACTGGCTTTTAAGGAACCCGGAGGTTCATTGCCACCCTCACATAAGCCCGCCATTGGTCCCTATCCTGTGCAAGATTAATCCAGTCTCCATCATCATATACCACTTCCCTCAAGTCCATCTACGTCTCGGCCTCCCCAAAGGTCTTTTCCCCTCTGGCCTCCCAACTAACACTCTATATGCATTTCTGGATTCGCCCATACGTGCTACATGCCCTGCCCATCGCAAACGTCTGGATTTAATGTTCCTAATTATGTCAGGTGAAGGATGCAATGCGTGCAGCTCTGCGTTGTGTAACTTTCTCCATTCTCCTGTAACTTCATCCCTCTTAGCCCCAAATATTTTCCTAAGAACCTTATTCTCAAAAAACCTCAATCTCTGTTCCTCTCTCAGTGAGAGAGTCCAAGTTTCACAGCCATACAGAACAACCGGTAATATAACTGTTTTATAAATTCTAACTTTCAGATTTTTTGACAGCAGACTAGATGACAAAAGCTTCTCAACCGAATAATAACAGGCATTTTCCATATTTATTCTGCGTTTAATTTCCTCCCGAGTGTCATTTATATTTGTTACTGTTGCTCCAAGATATTTGAATTTTTCCACCTCTTCGAAGTATAAATCTCCAACTTTTATATAAATAAATAAATAAATGAATGAGTAAGTAACTAAATAAATAAATAAATAAATAAATAAGCAAATAAAGAAATAAATAAAGAAATAAACAAAGAAATAAAGAAATAAATAAATAAAGATATGAATAAATAAATAAATAAGTAAATAAATAAATAAATAAATAAATCTTCCTCAACTTGGTAAGGTTGCCAAAGACAGAGAATGTTAAACAGTAACATTTAAAATGACATTAAAAATGTCTTACAAGAAACTAAAATTTGCAGTAGATAATATTTCACATAATGAAAATTTATAAAAATACAGATTTAAAAAATGGACTGAGAAAATTCAACTGTAATTTGAATTCAAATACAAATGTCGCCGTAAAATCTGCAGAGAACCCTTCAAAGCTATCATAGAAATTTCCTTAATTGTTGTTGTTGTTGGGACTCCAAATTTATGACAGAATGACATGGTCCCTCTAGCGCCCACCATTAATCCGATGACTTCTATATCCCTGAGTTTATATGATGTTTTATAATAAGGGGTAGTGGGTTCATAAATTCTCCTTTTCTCTAGATTAACCTCCTCAGGTTGATTCTGATGCGTCTTAAATCTGATGGTCGGATCCAGAATATAACCTTTAACCTTTTGTCTCTCCAGGTTTAAATGTTATAATATCAATACGCTGATGATTTCCGGTATCCGCTATTCCATGGACTTCTTCATAGGCAGTGTAGCCATTGGACTTAAGACATGTTGCGATTACAGATCTGATTTTGTGATGTCTGCTGTTACGAAGAGTTTCGCCAAATGGACATGAACCCAAGACATGAGCCAAAGTTTCAACCTCACTGTGGCATCGCCTAGAGTGGTTATTGTCTTGAGGTCTGCCTAGAATAGCGCGTACAGAAGCAACATTACCGGTCATCTTCAGCGCATCTCTCCGCTCGGAGCTAGAAAGGCCTGTATGATGTCTGACCCAGCTGTTTGTGAGGAATTTATTGTTATTAAATTAATTTATTATAATTTATGAATTGTTTTTCCCCTTTTCTGCAAAGTTGTTTTACAGTGCTGTGAATAGTTGTACTAGCATAACCTTAAACAGTAGAATGGCATGGAAACTGTTATTATTACTCAAATCGTATGAATTAAATGAGGGTTTAAACACACTAGGTGAAGGTTTAACTATTTACAAGTCTAGAGATTAAAGTTTCTTGGATAAAACCAATTGCAGTTTAAATAATGGATTAAACTATTATACATAAAAACTTAAGCCCAATTTATCCAACTACGTTTATACTAAGTATTTTGAAAGTAGCGATGAAAGAAAATGAGAAAAGTGAGTGCAAGCAGGTCATGGGTGAAAAATGTGATAAAATAAATAAAGAGAAATAAGTGACATGTGAGAGTAAGGTGGATATTGAGGCAATGAATTAAGGAAGATACGTACGCTCAGTGTTGGCATGGTAATTCTTTTCTTGGTCATACTCCCCACCTCTTGTTTTCTCCCTTAAAATATATTTTACTCTCCTCTCTCTATCATTCCGACTGTCATTTAATGATTTTTTTTTAATATTCAAGAAGAGGTAAAGAAATTGTTTTGCTTTACATTTTAATTGTACAACAAGTTTGATTTAAAGAATACACCATGTAGCACCACCGTAGATGCACACTTGTCTCGATGAATCTTTGAGTGTGTATTTGCAGGACTTCCTGTTTTTCAACAATTATTTTATATAATTCTGGATTCCAGTGCTGAAGAGGTGGATAATTTTTGTTTATGAACATCAAACAAAATACATTAGAACCAGCAAGATATGATCTAAGATCTGTACAGATCTCCGCGTACAAAACTTAGGCATCCATATGCCGTATGGCTCCGTACCGACAAAATTTTATTTTTTCCATACGAATAAATAAAAAAATTGTAGGTTCGCATACGATGTATGACCCCGTATGGCTTCCATGACAGCACTGCGTAGGCCTATATAATAATAAGCAAGAAGAGAATGATAGAGCATAAGGGAGGAAGAATAAAGAGAAATGGGTAAGTAAATGATATAATAAAAATAGGTAAAAACTAAAAATGGAGTGGTTACTTACTTACTTACTGGCTTTTAAGGAACCCGGAGTCTCATTGCCGTCCTCACATAAGCCCGCCATTGGTCGCTATCCTGAGCAAGATTAATCCAGTCTCTACCATCATATCCCACCTCCCTCAAATCCATATTAATATTATCTTCCCATCTACGTCTCGGTGTCCCCTAAGGTCTTTTTCCCTCCGGCCTTCCAACTAACACTCTATATGCATTTCTGGATTCGCCCATACGTGCTACATGCCCTGCCCATCTCAAACGTCTGGATTTAATGTTCCTAATTATGTCAGGTGAAGAATACAATGCGTGCAGTTCTGTGTTGTGTAACTTTCTCCATTCTCCTGTAACTTCATCCCTCTTAGCCCCAAATATTTTCCTAAGCACCTTATTCTCAAACACCTTTAACCTATATTCCTCTCTCAAAGTGAGAGTCCAAGTTCCACAACCATAAAGAACAACCGGTAATATAACTGTTTTATAAATTCTAACTTTCAGATTTTTTGACAGCAGACTGGATGATAAAAGCTTCTCAACCGAATAATAACAGGCATTTCCGATATTTATTCTGTGTTTAATTTCCTCCCGAGTATCATTTATATTTGTTACTGTTGCTCCCAGGTATATGAATTTTCCTACCTCTTCAAAAGATAAATTTCCAATTTTTTATATTCCCATTTCGTACAATATTCTGGTCACGAGACATAATGATATACTTTGTCTTTTCAGGATTTACTTCCAAACCTATCTCTTTACTTGCTTCAAGTAAAATTCCCGTGTTTTCCCTAATCGACTTGTTATGTATTATTTTTATAACTCAACTGATGAATAATAGTTTGGATTGTAAATTTTATAATCCGATTGGCTATGTACTGTATATTTTTAGTAGAGCCATCGATGTAGCTCAGTTGGCAGACTCGCTGGCCTGCTGATCCGGAGCTGTGCTCGGGTTTAGGTTGGATCCCCCGTTTGGTCCCATTGGTTTCTTCCGAGGTTTTCCCCAGACGTGGGACTGATGCCGGATGGTCTATGGCGATTCCTAGGCCTCACTTCATTTCACCCCCTTTAATCTGATCACTTGGTTGGGATTTTTCCGAGGTTTTCCCCAACGATAAAGCAAATGCCAGGTAATCTTTTGGCGAATCCTCGGGCCTCACCTCATCTCACTAAAATATTGTAAAAAATTATGGAAAATTGCAAAATTGTAAAATATTGTAAAAAAATTGTAATTGTAATCTTGTAAAACTTTGACTTGTTCCACGTATTAAAGCTTCATTGCTAATGTAAGATCTAAGGAATATAATAAATGAAATGAAAACAAATGAAAATCTCTTTTAACCATTGTGATCTCCAAACTTCCTAAAAGTTTTGCACTATTCAAATAATTGTTAAAATTTGCATTTGTAACGAAATGACCTGGTCATAAAAGGAGTGCGGAAATGTCTACATAACCCCAAAATAGTTATTTCAAAAGTGAATAAAGAACCTTCCGGGGGCCTGTTTTACGAAAATACATGTTACAGATCTGCAAGTGTACAGGAAACTGCACTGTGAAGTTCAAGTTATAGGGTACAGGCATTTCTTAATTCATTGTTTGACTTGAAAGGAAAAGAAGCTACAGTATTTAAGAAAGTCATGGCTTCTGCAATGTAGGTCATGGCGATGCTTCTTTGTTCACATCATGGCCCTCTGGATTACCTTAATTGCACGGTGGTAGTTACAAATTATTATGAACGATTGTCATTGCTGTAAATTGTAACGTAGAAATGGATTCCAAAATGGTTATCGTGAAGGAAAATTCTGGAGAAAAAGAATATTTTGTTCTGAGCTTTTCATAAAAGGCTTACAAAACAAACAAATGAATTAATTATACGTAACATAACCTATAAACTACCTATAAAGTCGTATATTCTACCTACTACTGACAGAAACGGGTAGGACTTGTGTAATATTTTCACTACACTGCTAGCCTAAAACAAACATTCTGGTGGAGGCAGATAAAAAAGTTAAATTTTTTCTTTCCACCATGTTATTAATGTCAAAAGATGTGCTTATGCAAATTTTGGCCACTCGACCGCAATTACGTCCAGAAAGTGATCTTCTCTGGGGCCGTTTACACAAAAAGAGCACAATTGCATGGAAAGATATATTGAAACAGATACAGCAATTGTTGCGCTATTTGTCGACATTTGAGATATTTGAGGCGTTCAGAGCTAAAGTGGATCAAGACCATGAGACGTAGTTTTGAGATAATAGGACTTACAGTTAACTTGCTCTAGTGGACTATCTAATTTCACTAGCAATAATTGTATTGCTCATTTATCAAATTCTAGATTTATAAAATATAAACAATTGTGATGTTAATTGATGCAACGCTTTAGTGACTTGATCCACTATGGCTCAGAACATCGTGAACAAATAATCTGAGCCAAAAGTCACTGGTGTCACCTACCGGCGAATACTTGGAATTAAGTCTTGATCCATTATTGTTGAGAAGAGATCCAACTTCAGATAATCAGAAAATGAATTAAACTCAATTTATAACAATTTGTGACTTGATCCACTTTAGGTCTGAACGCCTCATTTGTCATACCATGTGATCAATTTTTGTATCCTTGTGTCGTAGAAGTCAGCCGCCTGGGATCGGAACCAGCGTTTGACAGCCGTTTACACCTCTCTGTCGGTCCCATGATATGACAAATGTCTCAATTCCGGTTGGAATATGTTGAAAAATACCTCAACAATTGCTGTGTCTGTTCCAATAAATTTTTCCAATGAAATTGTGTTTCCTTTCTGTTAACGGCCCCTGGCGAACTTATTTTTTTACATCCCTCGTAATTGCGGTCGAGTGACCAAAATTGGAATAAGCACTTATTTTGATATTATTAACAAGGTGAAAGAAAAAGATTTAACTTTTTTATCTGCCCCCATCAGAATGTTTGCTTGTAAGACTTGCGTAACTGTAAAGAAACATTGGTGACCACTGATAAAAAATGCATAAAATTCACATATAACCTGTACTTTCTCTATTTCAGTTACAAGTGCATAAGAGTATACTATTTCCAACTAAAAATTGAAGTAGACATAAACAAATCCGAAATGTATTACTCCGCAATCGCAAGCTAGCTACCAAAGCAACCACCAGGGCGCATTATTTTCAGCAAGTGAGCACGCAGGGCAGCCATCATCTGATATATTGCAGACAATATTTCAACACATTCATTAAACTAACCCTAAAAAGTTAAAATATTATTAATATAATAATTAGATTCTACTTACGTCAGTGTGTGAACTATTATACCATTAATCGGAACTTCATAGCGGCTCTATCCCCTCCATATCCGACACAACCACAACACTATAACACTTCGTGTATGGACTGCTTTAACAATAGGCTATTACAATACAATACAAAATCACTGTCCTCTGCCACGAACAAATTGTTGGGACTGAGATTGACCTCGACCTCAGATGGTGAGAGAAAGACGAAGTCGGGGATTCACAAAGACATCTTTCACGTGATCAAGGCATACATCTCTCACGTGATCGTTCTCGGAACGCACACGCGCTAGAGGCAGGGGGGAATCAGGGATATCGAAGAATTTTCATTAGTTAGATATATGTACGTAGATATCAAAGAGTTCATTATTTCTCTACTGGGAATAGTGAATTTCCTTTTTCTGTAGATTCGTTATTAAATGTTACTGTTTGAAGAGCGGAGAATTTCTTTAATTCTACAGAAATTTCTTTGAGATTGGCAACACTGAATCTCGCACTGTGTTAACAGCTGTGCTGATGTGCTCTGTGAAGCTGCATGTCACCTTGGGAGGAACTTAATGCCTATTACGCATGCGCGTTACAATAATACACTTTACAATGATTTATCATGCGATGTCTGAAACTACATATTGTTTAAATAGGAACGAAGTGTTCTTATAAGCATGTCTAATTTAGCCATATTCTATATATATTATACATTTTATTATTTTAAAAGGAACTATTTTAATGTGATGAACAAGATGACAAGCATGAGCTGGAGGCGTTGTGCGTTCAATAACCAATCAGGAACCATCATGCCACGTGCATTTATTTACATTTACTTCAATCTTTAGCTGAAAAGAGAGTAGTTTCGAAAGTACACCTGTAAGTTACAAGTTTTACATATCGATATATTCATCTGTAATTTTTAACTTGTACTTCTGTAAAACAGGCCATCAGGTCGTTGGCAGAAATGTGTTAATAAGGTGCAGGACTGTTTTGAAGAATAATTGTTCTTATTATATTCAAAGCATAAAATGTTTGTGTGTTATTTATTGTTTATAAATAAATAAAGTCTGAATAAAATTAGAACCCCCTAAGTACTACACATAAGCTTGCAGTGATCTTTTAAAAAGTTTATTTGATTTCAATCTCAACATGTTATTATATAATAAGATATATATGTAACAGGTACACAATTAAAAAAACAGTCTGAATTACATTATGTACACAAATACAAATAAAGTATATAACTATAAGTAATGTAATAATATGCAATATTTTCCATATTGATAACGTATGAAGAAACATTTTGTTTACAAAATAATATTCTTGGTCTTATACAGAGCAGATCCCGTGGAATTAATAAAAAATATTATTATCTGTGAGCGGAACTTTATTTTGTTTCATTTTGGTTTTGTTATACCGGAAGACCATTTTGTTCACCTCAAGAAAAGATGGAAGAATAATTTATTTATGCATAAAATACAAGACACTGTTGGTAAATTCAGTACAATCTATGATATGAAATAGTATTAACAATGTAAATTATAGCAGTACTAAATTTAAATACACAATCATTCGTTTGCTGTACAATTCATAAAAGCAGCATTGATTGTCACAGAAAGTAGACATGAAGTTGTTTTCTTCAAAGAGTAAAAATGCTACATGAGACATTAGTTTTTCCAGATCATATTGCAATGTCTGCTTTTAAAAAATAAAATAAGAAATCTCAAACCGGTTAGAATGATATTCCATAAATCATATTAATAATTGCCTTCCATTTAAAACCCCAAGTGTGAAATTTAATAGCCGTACCAACAATCACGTACTTTTAAATACATGCATTTGTAACAAGTTTCAATACACATTTATGTTCTTATTTGGTAAGAAATATATATTTGCAACCATAACTTTACGTACATAGTGCGGTTCTGTAGACAACACCGTATTTTGTTTTCTTTTTTATTATTGCCAGAGGAAACAGAATTGGTTCTTGTTATTGCAATTACTATGACGAATCGTGTGAAAACAGCTGACGGCCGAACACAGGAAACGCATAACACCTCATGTTTCTTTTCTGTTACTAAAAGGCACACAGACTTGCTGTCTTAAAGAAGTCCCTTTAAAACAGTATTTCATAAAATATCCGCAGTATTCAGATAATTGATAAAATACATAATTAATACTGTCTAATAACGTTCGAAATATCATTTAAAATAATACAAGACTTACCAGTCTTACCTATATCGTTTATTGTTGTTTTCTTCACCTTCTCGCACTTTCATGCCAGTAGGTCTTCAAGTCACACTTTTGTTTTCTTTAAATTGTCACCGTGTTTTTATTCATTTTTATTCAGTTGATCTATAATAATTAAGCTGCGGATTGATGCCTATTTTAATCCTTAACCTGAAGGCGGAAGATTTTAGGTTACATATCCATTTTAAGACATTGTGAGTATTATATGCGAATTCTACAGTGCTTATAATTGCCTATTTCATTAGTAAATACCTATTTGTTTATGCATACCTAAAAGTTGACTAAATATCCGTATTATATATTATAATTGAATTTACTGACCATTCTATCGATATTTTTTGAATCTGTAATTCGTTTCTTTCTTATCTGGCAGAGGGAAGTGATATAGAACTATTGATAATTCTGTGTGTTATGTTTTACTGCCATCAGAGTGTGGAGAAATCGAATAATTTAAAATCAACCAATAAGAAAAAATGTATTTCCAAAGCCGCATGAATCATTGTGGTAGATGACTAGGGTAGTTGTTTTAAACTGTGTATCCGTTTTGTGAGTTTGTGAATTGAGTTGAGTTTTCTGCTGTAATACGTGAAGTACACCGTGGAGATATGCCAAAGTAAAAGTCATCAGAAGCACTGATTGGAAAACACATTGACATTACTGCGTTCCCACTGGTTTGGTTCCCAGCTGAGATTGGATCCCTGAAGTATCGCCCCATCACTTCATGTGAAGTGTAAGGAAGTTCCTCCCAATTTAAGAACATTCTTACAGACAGTAGACATCAGTTCTCATTACAACATTTGGAGGAATATTTAATTATTCATTCCCATAATGACATTACTATAGAAAGTAGTGTATAATGCTACGCTATGGTCGTGTTAGCCATTAAGAATTAGAAATTTGTTAGTGCCTTTTTAAACGCCTATTTTAGAATTTTGAATGCCTATTTTGCCTGCCTATATCAACTGTTTTTAGTGCCTGAAAATCCGCAGCTTAATAATAATGATGATGAAGATGATGATGATAATAATAATAATAATAATAATAATAATAATAATAATAATAATAACATAGAATATGAATCAGTAAATTTATAAATTAATTTAATCGCAAAAATTTAAATATTATGGCAGATATTAAATGAGCCGTTGAGAGCAGAAGTGGTGTAAGTCAAGAATGGGTAATGAGGGTTGAAGTAAACATTCTGTAAAATACAGCGCAAAGTAGCAATTAATATTCACTTTATTTAAACTATTAGTAGTCAGTGGATATCAAGAACGACATATCAATTGTTACTTTGCGCTGTATTTTACAGAATTTTTACTTTAAACCTCATTATCCAATTTTGACTTACACCACTTTTGCTCTGAACGGCTCAAATCGGTATAGATTGTGAGAATGGTAGAAATTAGACAAATTAAGATAGGTATGAAAAAAAGTAAAACGCTTTCTTACACGATTCGGATATGATTTTCGGTGTGTGCATAATTTATTTCCATTATTGAATTTAATACTAACAGAAAAATCCTCTCAATTGATAAAAAGGCTAAGATAAATGAGGTGAATGTACTCGTATTATGTTAGATTCATATTTTGAGTGTATGTGGTATGAGTCACTGCTATATTGGGTTTTCAGGAATTATTTAATTTTTGTATTTATACAGGGTGTTTTAGAAATAATTTGACAAGCCTTGGGGGCATGTTCCTCATACAAAAACAAGAAAAATAGTTCATATAAACATATGTTCGAAAATCCTTAGTTTTTTAGTTATTAATGAAAACATAATGAAACATCTGTTAGATATTGTCAGCTTGGTAGCAAGTGTTGCAACTTTAATTAATTCAGAAACTCACAACAAATATTCAAAATGTTCTCCTGTAGAAAACAAATCTCCTTGGAAACATATAAACATTTAGCATACAATGGTGCATCAGCAGACTTGTATCGATAACATCATTCGATTATCTAACAAAATTATTATTATTTTCGGTTACAAACTTAAGTAAAGTTGTTGAATTATACATCGAAACACGTTGAAAATAAACTTTCATTGTTATGAGTTTCTGAATGCATTAAAGTTGCAACACTTGCTACCAAGCTGACAATATCTAACAGATGTTTCATTAATAACTAAAAAAACTAAGGATTTTCGGACATATGTTTATATGGACTTTTTTTTTTGTTTTGTTGTGAGGAACATGCCCCCAAGGTTTGTCGAAGGATTTCTGAACACTCTGTATAGATTGTAATTAAATGAATTTTACACGCACTGATAGATTGAAATAAATGGGCACATTTTCTTTAGTCATATGCGAAACGCCATATTCCGACAGGAAGAACAAGAAGTGCCCCACATAAATTCATGTAAATATTTGGTGGGTCTGGTCTAAAACCACTCAACCACTGCGGAGGTCGTCGTTGTGGGTAGTCTAGTGGTTACAGTGCTTTGGCATTGGAACTGAAGGCTTTGGGTTCAAAATTTTGAGGTAGTACATTGCTTTTTCCTTTTTTTTTTTTTTAGTTTCCTAAATGTTCGTGGACTTTTCTCATCTCTAACAAACACCTTGCAAAAATGAATTTTGAAATATAAAATAGTACATTATGCAACGAGACTATAATGGTAGTAATTAAGAAGCGAGTATGGATGTTTATGAAAAGAGCGCAAGCGAGTTTCATAATTTTCATACGAGCTTCTTAATTACCATTATAGGCGAGTTTCATATGACTTTTTATGCTCGACCATATTTCTAACTTGAAATTATTCAGATGTATACATTTTATTTGTATCTGACAAGATCGGACGTGACCTTGTTCTAGGTCGTGAATTGTGAGATATGCGCAGACGCGAAAGTATTGATTTTTTCCGAGGAACAATAATGTCATTGACCTTGTGTAATCCCGTTAAACTTGGTATAACCTTGATTATTGAGTTCGACATTGAAAAACGAGATGACAATTTGAATTTATTTGAATATTATTTACAATTAACGCTAATTATTATAGTAACAGAACATAACCTTCTGCGACTGTATTGGATTTCCAGCCTCCGTGACTTTTCGCTAATTCTCTTTCGATTGCATATCCGAGAATAATCGATACTTGGGGTTTTATAACGGTACAAAGCTGACTTGTTATTGGCTGAACACCTGTAAGCTGAGTTGTCATTGGCTGAAAACACCTGTACTTTAATGAGTAGGTGTACTTTAATGATCTGCATTAAAGGACTGCTACCAGGTGTATAATTACTACATTTCGGCATGGTCGAGCATAAAGAAATGTACTGAACTCACAACAATAAGAATGCAATATACGAGGATTTTTACTGTGGGTCAGTGTAACTTCACAAAGTGTTGCTTCTGGTTCAAAAAATGACGTTTCACACCTCTTGTATACTACTGAGTTCAAAAAGTTCCCGGAATTTTACTACCATTTTTCGTATTAATATATAACAAGGGATATTATACATTTGTTTTGTTGGTAACATTCATGATGTCATTTCCTTAAAGTTTGTTGATAATGGCGATTGTTGGTTTTGAGTTGTAGGCAATTGTTTATCATAGTGTTTTGCTTGTTCGTCGCATTTTGTAATTATGTCCACAGAGCAAAGTACAAACATCAAGTTCTGTGTTTTGTTACACAAAACTCCTGCAGAGATATTAAGATTGTTGGAAGAAGCATATGGCGAAGCAGCAATGAAAAACTCAAGTGTATGCTGGCATAAACGCTTTTCTGGTGGCCGCGATACGTACGCAGCGGCCGACCAACAACTGCAACAAATGAAGCAATCGCTCAGCGTGTGCGTAATGTTGTGAGGGACGACCGACGTAAAACCATAAAAGAGATAGCAGCAGAGGTCGGAATATCAGTCGGAGGTGTACACAATGTTCTTCACAAGCACCTCAACATGCATTACGTGTATCAGAAGTTAGTTCCGAAAATGTTGTCGGCAGAACAGAAAGAAACAAGAATGACTCTTGCTGGGGACATGATTAGTATGGCTGATGAAGATGGTGATTTCTTAAACAAAATTATTGCTGGTGATGAAACTTGGTGCCACTTGTACGACCCAGTCTCTAAACGACAGTCATCTGAGTGGAAATCGAAAACATCTCCTCGGAAGCAAAAATTTCCTAGGGACACTTCCAAAGGCAAAGTTATGTTGGAAGTTTTCTTCGACTCTCAGGGTCTCATCCACCATGAGTTCATTCCAGAAGATCATACTGTAACGAAAGAATTGTACGTAGAAATCCTCCGTCGCCTCCGGGACACAGTGAGAAGGAAACGTCCAGAAAAGTGGGTAGAAAACAACTGATTCCTTATGCATGACAATGCACCTGCTCATCGCCCAATTATTGTAAAGAATTTTCTTGCCAGGCACAACATAACTGCTTTGGATCACCCACCATACTCTCCTGATCTCTCACCCCCTGATTACTTTCTGTTTCCCCGTCTGAAAAGTCATCTGAAAGGACGGACATTCAATGCTGAAGAGGTTATCGCAAACGCGACGAGAGCACCAAGACGGGTTTCACAAAATGGCTTCCAGGCCTGCTTCCAGGAACTCTACACGCGTTGGCAAAAATGTGTTGTTCTGGAAGGCAACTATTTTGAAGGGAATGCTGTAGAATAGTGTTTAAGGTACGTTGTTTCTATGATACTAGCAAATCCCGGGAACTTTTTGAACCTAGTATGTATAACAGTGTCCATGTTTATCTCCTTTGTAATCTATTACAGTTTGTAACTCAATTACATTCTTTGCAGTAGGCCTAATTCATTTTTACTTAATAAATCTGGATTTATTTATGGAACTGTATCAATAGAAAACGATAAATTTGAAATTATCAAGGCACCAAACTTAGGGTAAAGGTTGGCAATACTGTGATACGAGTAATATTATGATAGTTATTTTTGAGAATGTATTACAATTTTACTGAGCGAGAGAAAGATCGGTTTTTTTGCGTCAACGTATTAAGGGAATGCTCGTGGACAAGTTGCTGCACAAAACCGGTCCTTCTCTCGCTCAGTAAAATTGTAATAAATTCTCAAAAAAAAAGTATCACAATATTACTAGTATTACAATATTAGAAATAATACGAAAAGTTTAAGGTGAATAACGTCTTATTATTAATTTTATAAATGACCAAAGACTAGCAGTGATTATGGGGTAGTCTAACTATTTTTAACCATATCATAATATTATATTGAGGTGACAGATAAGAAATATGACAGAAAAATTAATGTTTCATGTAGCTTTAATGCTGCCTTTACAACAATTAACAAATTTGTCACAATCTTTGTAAATCACTTTCAGATTTCGATAGATACTTCATCAATAGCTGAAAAAATGAATAGTATATCTTCATAAAATAGCAAAAATTTCATATTATGTATGTAAAATATGTGTATTGCTTCAACAATTTTATTTGAATCAGTAATTGAAGGCACATTACAATGGTACGTTTAATATCAGTACACAATCTCAAGGTACGCGCCATTTACAAAACCAGCCAAATAAAACTTTTATTTGTGTTAGCTATATAACTAACTCAACATGGCTGATTATGCAAATAGCGACTATAAGAAAGTCTATGCTCACATTCCCAATATAAACAGATATTCTTACTCCAATGCAATTATACATATTTTATTGCTAATAACAATCACAGCTTTGAGAAGGCGTAATAGATCCAAGATGGCCGTGGGATAATTCCTAAGCCTTTTTCATCATTGTTGTCTTGCGGGATACACGGACGGAATAATGGTAATATGCAAAGGCCTCCTACAGCAATATAGTAATAAAATTTATGAACGTACAAAGAGCAGAATCTTGGTTTTTTCCGACTGTTACAGAACAAAACAAAAGAGGTGCTAATGTACTGATTTACGAAACTAACAATATATTACATAAAAAAACGATAAAATCATATAGAATTAGGAAATTGAAATAGCGCAAAAAATCAGAAATATTCCATACTTTTTCTTCAAAACCAAGATCGTTGAAAACACTTTTTATGTCCAATAAAACTTAATAATTATAACATAATAGTATATTTATTTTATGAACTAGCATATTGTGTGAAAGCTAATAATGGTTTCTAAAGCTACCAAGCTATAATACAAAATAAATTCGTATTCCATTTTCACTTTTTCAAGATCTGTACATTGGCTAAAGCGATATATACATACACAGGGATAATCTGATAGAACTGTAGTTTGGGTATGTTGGCAGGAATGGGTGCATTTATTAACAAATGAATAACTTTAGTGTTCCTGCTTTTGATCAACTTCCGAATGCAACAAACACATCCTGGTTTTCGTGGACTCCATATAACTTTTCCATGTCTAAATCCATTAGAATCGACAAAAAAAAAAGACTCTTTGAAGTCTTGCTCATTACCTTGACTGTAGCATATTCCATTTACTAACGGTTTCTAGAACTTACCAATAAATTCTTTAACTTGTTTAATGGCCTGATTATCATTTTCTAGTATGCAGTCTAATACTAGCAGATGCAAACAATTGATAGAATCCGTCAGCAGTCAAGTTTCAGTTCGATGTAACACGATTAAGATTGTTATAATATAAAAATATAGGAACCTTGGAGACAACTATATAATTTCTGTCATGAAAAATACGGCATTGCAATGTCAATCTTATTCTACAATTATTGTCTTCACAAAAAGTCACACTGGTGTTACAATCTGATGCACGTCAAGTAAAATTACTAAAGAATAATTATGATTATATCATTGCGAAATAGAACTGCGCTTACAGTCGGCAGTAAATTTGTAATCATAACAGTTTCCTATATTCGGAATTTCTAAATATAAATTTGATCTGTGTCACGAGCGGTAATCAAACACCATTCCGCAATTTAAACACAATAATGTATTTTCTTGTTTGTCAATGGTCCGAGGCTTATCTTTGGGTACAACATGTCTTTCCTGGTTTTCTTCTTCATCACATAGTACAGAGATCTTAAAATTCTATTATAACTCGTACCATCAAACCGTTTTTTCTATTTTCTATAACTTCTCATAAATATTTTTTCACTGTATATAGGTATACAAAATATTACACATTGTAACAATCGACAAGATGAAATTGTTTTTGTGATTGTCATCTATTTTTAAGGAACACAATATTTGCTGAAAAATTGACTTGTTTTCTTTCATTTTTTTTTTTTGGTAAATTTAATATTTCTTTATCACGTTCAACACCAAATACGGGAAATATTCTTCACTATAATTTAATATAATAGAAAAGTCTGTGTTTTGCTGGGTCCTGGCACAAACCTTCAAAATTCTCCAAGAACTAATGCTTCTTATTGTTTTTAAAGCGAATCTTTTGGAAAATTTTGTTCTGCCATGAAAATTGTTCCATATTTGGAAATGAACGTGCACAAGGAAGACATTTTTATGTGAAGACTTGAAGTTATTTGACTCGTTCACGAGAAAATAATTTATATCCGTGTGAATTTCTTTGGTTGCTTGGTGGTGGTATGTTTATAGCAGTTTTGTATAGCTTATACCTTATTAGTTTGTGTCTCACTCATGCATTGTCCTCTTGAGCACATTTTTAATCAAGAAAGAAGCGGTGAATGCTTCCACTATCACTGCGGCACAAGATAAATAAACCATTTCATATCTCTAGAACCACGAAATCAACTGCTGTAGCAAGTTTTGCGGACATCGGCCAAGATGACGCTGAAGTCGTCCTCTGTCTTGATCTGCTGGATTTGTTGCTGCTGTTGTTCGTAGTCGCAGGGGGGCACTTGAGGAACATCGGGGGCCCCGTAAGGGGATATGTCCGACTGGTGGAGATGCATATTAGCGGCCTCTGCCTTGAGCAAGTGTCCGCCATTACTGAGGATGACAGACTCCATGGTGGCGTGGTTGTAGTAGGCATGTTGCTGCTGCTGCAGGGCGTGGTGGTGTTGGTGCTGGTGATGCTGGTGGTGGTAGTTGTGGTTGGAGTCCATCTGCATGCTGGACGCGTCATCGGAGGGACTGGCCTCGTGGTTCGTCTGGTGCTGTCCCCCAGAGTACTTGAGGTATTTGTCGAACTCGTTGGTGTCGACACCGCCGTCCGTTGCGTCGTCTAGGATGAGATCCTCCTCTTCTGATTGGCTCACGTACGACACTTGGTGTGACGTGTGATGGGAGTGCGGTGACTGTGACGTCACGACACTGTGGTGGTAGTTGCGGCTCTGTTGATCGTCAGTCATGATGACCCCACCTGGAATTCATAATTAAAAAGTTATAGTTAATAGATGTTGCTACATTCGTGCAGGGATAAAACAATTACGTTTTTAAAATTTAGAAAACAACATTAGATAGATACGGAGATTAAATGTAGGCCTAATATAGTGGGTGTACGTGTGGAGAATATCCAATAAAAGATTTATGTTTTGCAAAGTGAGATCCGGAATTTTTATCACCGATTTTTCGTCACCCGGTGATTTCGTCACATATTACATTTTGTCAGTACAACATTCTGTCAACGATTCAGTTTTGTCACCACCATATTTTGTCACCAAATCACTTTTGTCACCAATTTAATTTCCTCGTCACCAGACTTAGAAACTTAGTTCCCGAAAACAACACTTAACTAAGACAAGGATAAGTGAATTCAGAGATCGTCAGAGTCAGTGAATGAACAGGTGGGGTTGGAAGGACAGGCAGTGTAGCATGACAACAAAAACAATACTTAGATTTACACTCCAGCAAAATAATATTATGCTGGTTATTTTGATTTATCTTATTTTTAAAACTAATTACAAAGAATGTTGGACTATTTTATGTAGGCTACAATGTATACACTATATACAACATGTGGTGAAGAACATGCCTGATACACAATGTACAGTATAGCATAAAATATGTATATTATAGCCGATCTCTATTAACACTAGTTTATTTTCATTTCTATCTTCTTAGTTGATGTTTACAGCGTTACAATGAACCACAAAAGTCATTCTAAGTGTGTCAAATGTCAGTTTTCTCCTCTTTTCTATAAAACAATTTTTGTACTGAGAATAACTTCGCTAAACATCACACGACGTGATTGGAGCAAAACAAAAATACGGTATATTATTGTTATTTATGTGAGATATTTTAGATGCACTTTTATCAAAAAGCATGTCTCTTATTCCGCATAAATGTAAATAGCCACTGTTTTGTGAAAAAAAAAAAATATTTAATTTCCGTTTTACTGGTTCGGTAAGTGATGCTTTTGGTGTCTTGTTGATATTTTTGGCCATTTCATCGAGCAGAGTCGTGAGATTCATCTACAGGTATCCATATTTTGTTGTCTGCCACGACTTGCCTTATTTTGTGCAATGCACTTTCATAGCACATTCTAAAATAGCTATTTCTTAAAGTAGCATCAGACGAGAGTTTTCTAGAAGTACATTTCTCCATGAAAGCCTTGAAGTAGGGATTGTTTACTTTATTGAAAGGGATATTAGCAGCTACCATCATTTCAAAGAGATCAAGAAAAAATTGTGATTACTTGAAACTGGTGCAGAAACTAATGGTAACTCCTCTTTTGAATGTTCTGAAAGAAGTTAAAAATTTTACGCATGTTTTTTGCTGTTACAATGATCCCTTATGAATCGACGTTTATCCCCTCGTATTTCAGCATCACATGTGATGATGTGTCCATTTAACTGAGTGATGCTGAACTATAATTAGCAGGCCTGTCCAACAAGCGCCACGGTAGCTGTGCCGCTACAACTCTGCCAGCAGCCAACCTGAACCAGCGGTATTCTACGTGTTTGGGTATTAAGGGCCATATTCATAGACATTCTTAGCGCGGGCTTCCGGTGGATGATCAGCGAACTAACGTTTTTCGTATTCATAAACCATTGTTAGCGATATGATATGATATGATATGATATGATATGATATGATATGATATGATATGATATGATATGAATCCTGTACAAGTAACCAGTCGATAGCCGGGGCTAGTTTAGCACGCTCGTAGCGCGGGCTAGCGGAAGGTCTATGAATAGCACCCTTCGTTTCTAAGTCTGCTTATCACTATTCGCCATCACAATTTTTCCCCCTTCGTATCGCTTCCCTTGATGATACCTATATAAAATTATACGTAGCCTAATATAAAACCTCCTTTTTTTTTTTTTTTAAATTTATTTGACAATTTTTGTACATTAGTACTATCAATTGTGCTTAAATAATTAACGTTACAATAATATGAGACTTGTGGAGAGGGTGACGTCCATTAACGTTCCTCAAAGCATCAACAAATCAGTGTGCCTTTTCCTCTTGAGGCGACGATCAGGCCGTGCAGGGGGCAGGTTCCGAGGAATCTGGTTGATTAAGTTGTTAGAATGTGTTGACAATGTATAAAACCTCCTACTTCATTGGTCATTTCGTTTCCAGGGATACATTCATTTTTTGGTTTCGAAATATTCAAGTTACAGGATTCATTGGTTTCAAAATCAAGTTAAGGTATGGCGGATATGACCGATACCCTCTGATACGCGTGGAACCACCGGTGGCCGAGTTGTTAGTCTTTCTGTCTTACACCGTGACGACCGGATTCGATCCTCGTTTTGGTCAAGGTGAAATTTATGATGGACAAAGCAGTGTTGAAGAGTTTTGTACTAAGTTATCTTGTTTTCCCACATGTTCATCATAATCATAATCGTCACATCATATCCCATATCTTATCTTCTTGGTCTTTATTTTTCTTTATCTTACACTCCCTCCCTCTATGTTTATTTCTCTCTGCCTATCTTTCTTCTTCATCGGTGGTCTAGTGGTTACTGTGTTAGTCGTTGAAGCCGAGATTAATATGTCCGAACCGATCATGATAATGAATTATAAATTACCATAAAATGCTTAACTTGGCTTCCTCCGGAATGGAATTAAATCTATAAGACCCGTGTCGCATATTTAGAGGAGAAGGTGGAAATATGGGCTAGGAGTGGTAATATGGGCTACCTCGTTTTTTACTATATATGGTGTTGTTACCTAGCGAAAAAGCTCTAAAAGTACATCTCGTGTCCATCAGTCTGCGTGCACAGAGACAAACCGGTTGCCTTTGTGGTGTGGATGTGGTGTGTTCTTTGTGTTTTTCATAAATCTCAAAGTTTTTGCAGGTATGTAGTTTCAATTTTATTGAAAAAAAAATATATTTCGTGTTCAGAAATCACGCTTGATGTGTTGCACTGATGAATAATAGTTCTATCACATAAAGAGTCTACTGCAAGAATGATGGATGTCATTTGGAATGCATTTTGCAGGAGAAGCAATTGAAAGTTTGAAATGCTTAGCGCTCAAAGCTTAACTGTGATTTTCCGATCATTACTGGACAATGGCTATCAGTGATAATGCCATATAACTCTCTATGTACATTCTATATGTCTTAAGCTATGCATTGACAGTCTTGGTTCATTTTCGACAAGAAAGTGACATCCATCATTCTTGCAGTGGACTTTTCACATGGCATAAGAGTAATATTTATTTAGGACAACAATTGCCATACATAATCTTAGGAACCTTCATGAGTCGATGCTGCTAATATGGGCTACCGCTATGTGTCAAATATGGGATAGGTAACCCATATTACCAGCACATTAACACGTCCCGTATTTTCACTATCGTGATTTGTGTTATTTGTTACAGAATATTGCCACTGATGTGATACAAGTTTCCTACTTATGTTTTTTTTTATTTTTTTTTTTCAAATTTTTTGTGGTAGCCTATATTTAGATCCTACTACCTGTAGAAGACCAGTTCGTTTTACTTTCAAAAAGTAATTATATGCAAATATCTATTGCAACTATTGACCTTTAAGACTGGAAAAATTGTATATGAATAATTACTCTGTATCTCAATAAAGATTTCCAAGGAATATGCCACACCATTTTCCATTATTATGAGGAAAACAAAATGATAGACCATATTTCCACCTTCTCCTTTACCGTAAGGAAAATAACGTCTCTGTTAGAGAGTGCGAGGCAAAATTCGTCGATCATATCTCGCCCACGCTGAATATCCTGTCGTTAAATAAAATACCGTTGCTGCACTAACATACATTTCAATTAGACTCGCCGGGGATTTGAACTTCGGTTTGCAGTACAAAAAATCAATTTCTCTCACCTATTGCGGATTAACAAGACCAGGAAGATGTTTGCTTTAACGTCTAAATCGTCCATTACGGCAAGCACAACATAACGAAGTGTGTAGCAATATTTTAATGAGCGATGAGCGCGCCGTGGCACGCACAAAAAGCGGCTGACTGGACCCTTGTTTGAGTAATTACATTCTCATCCGTGTTGCAGGCAGTGACTTGTCGAAAAATTAAACACCAAAATAACTATGTTTAAATCCGCAGATAAACGTGTTTTCTGAAAGTGCTTTTATTGAGTTAACTCGCAGAAAGAGATGGGAAAGGGATGAAAAAAAGTGCAAAGATAGTGCCAGCAGAACAGAGACTGCGGGCGCTCATTAAAACTGTATTATAGTAATTCTTAGTTTTCACTTCTGCAGTCTGCCCGCCTAGCCGAGTGCAACAGTGGCACAAAAGCACATGGCAGTAATTTTTATGTAATTATATTTATAAGGCTCTCTTACGGAGAGACCAGTCTGTAGGGATCGTTATTCAGATATGAAGGATTCGTATAGCAGACGAGTACCTGCATGGTAATGCTATTCTCAGGTTGATATAAATAATACTACTGGCTTGTGCAGCAAATGCTGCAAACTAAGTTCATTAGACGTTCAAATAAACATTTTTCAGATTTATTTTCAATGAAGAATACTAGACATTCTCGAAGTTATTTGCTTCCGTAATAATGAAAGATACTCTCTCTCTCTCGAGCCAATACTGAAGAGAACCACGCATATAAATATCTGCACCACACCGCCTATATGAAAAAGACCCAACCCCACTTGATTAATAACTATACAAATATTTTATTTTTAATATTATTATCTTACGCAAGTTTTATAACTTTCAGTAGCATATACAGGGACATCATTTTATTTTTACTTCAATTTTTATTGCATCTGAGTTTTTGAATGTACTTCACTCCCACCCCTTCTACTAAGGAAGTTCCAACTCCACACAGAACCAAGACCGCAGATAGTAAGCAGTAGTTTTCCAGTGACGAAAGAGCTTTCAATATTGAATCATATTTTCGCACAGGTACTGTCCGTTTGCCTACGTCGCATCCCGATTTCCCCCACCTGCTTCTGCTCGCCCCTCTGTAATAGCTGGGCTGTCTTAGCTCTTTTCTGAAAACATTAATTTCTCTTAGGAATTGGAAGTTTACCTAATATTATACAGCTGTTTAATTTAACTTAAATAAAAGGGCCTCGTTAAGTAATTAACTGTCACGTGATATCCTCCCTTTCTACAATCCTGCGGCATAACCACTTGGACGGACAGTAGATAGCATGTCTGAGTAATTTTATATTTTCGGGTCGGGCAGAAGTGAAGATTGAATTTACAGTACGTAGAGTAGGTACAGAATTATTTCAACATGAGTTACTAGTACGAAGGACGAAATTGGCAATTGGAATTAGATGCAATAGTCTATAGTGAGATAATATGCACAAAAGAACTGAAGCCTGTATCGAAATGAACGGCCACCATTTTCAAAATTGTGTTTAAATATTCATATTATGATTATTTTTCAATTTAACTTCTTTCTCTATATTGCACGCTAATGTGCTGTAGACAGTATAATATACACTGCATAATGAATACGTTCGCATGGATAACTCACTTCGTGAGTAAAAACACTTATTCTTAATACAGTACTGTACTTTGATTAAAGAAAAACCTAATGAAAATTATCAAACTCAAAATCGCGATATTTCCTAGTTTACGTAAATGGATGAACTACTTTTCTTCCTTCCTATACCTAGTAGAGTGATTTGTGTTTTACGCCAGTATCATCGAACTCCAGTCTTGGAGGGGGGAGCAAGCGGTGTTTCCGGTTCTCTAAAGGTAAAGACAGGTTAATATTAAAAATGTTAGTAAAAATAAAATGATGTCCCTGTACTATATGTACTATATAGCAGCCACTCAGTAAAATTTAGAAATAAAAATCTGCATCTACTTATATAACCGCAAAACGTTTCACTTTCATATCATCAATATAGCATTAATATGTATAATTAATGAAAAATAGTCACATCATGGCATTAACTACAATAATATTTCATTTCTAATGGTAATAATATCAACAAACCACCTCAAGTTTTGTAGTTTTTAATATGCAATACACAGATGTACCCAGAAAATTACACGCCACAGAATCAGACCTGTAAATTATTTTTAGTAAGTTAAGTTTTTAATAACCAATATTATTTAATTTGAGCTATAAATATGTCAGCATTCTTGCAGGTCATGGCTTTCGTGTAATATTGTTTACTGTAGTGTGTGTTTTGTTTTATTCTGAAATGCAGTTAGCTAGTTCTCAAAACTGGCGACAGATGGATTTTGGAAAATAGGAAAATTATGTTCAAAATTGGCATTTTACTGAAAACTACTATTTTTATGAATAACTTTGAGTTCCAAGCTTCAAAATGGGGGGGGGGGTCATTTATTGAAATCCGTTCCCGTAATTTCCATTACCATTTCAAATTATATATATAGATACAGCAATGGTTCTTAATCTTTGAGAGACAGTGATCCGTAAATTTTTTTTCCAAAAGACGAGAACTCTGGCCCAACAAATTTACTAGTAAATACCTTTCCAATTTTTTTAGAGTTCATACATTTTTAACTAACATAGAGAAAGCCGATACATTAGAATCCACACCTGAGAATGGTAATGACATCTGGACTCATCTATAAAGCTATATACAGACAACAGTAGAAGAAACAATAGGTTACAGAGGAGGTGTGAGAATTAAGAAATGTTGGATCACAGGAAAAATGTTGGAGAAGATGAAGGAGAGGAGAAAATGAAAAAAAAAATTATACAGAAGAAGATAGAAAAACTATAGGAAACTTAACAACGAACTAAGAAGAGAAACTGATAAGGCGGAGGAAGACTGGATGAAAGAGAGATGTAAAAAAATAGAGTATCTAGAGCAGGCCTGCACAAGGTTTGCGCTCTCCGAGCTGGCTCACCAGCTCATGAGCGGAATGCAGATATTAGCTGCGCTCTGTATAAGAGTGGACTGGAAGAAGGGGTGATCTCGTACAAAATATACACAAAAGGAAGTACTATTACAAGTGTTTATGAAATGAATTCCCGTTCAGTGTTTGCAAAACTATCTTGGACTATTATTAATAAATAAAGAAATATTTATTTTACAGAAATAATAGAAATTCTATAGCTACTTATATGTACAATATTATTTTGTTATATTTTTATTTATCAGTACATCAAAACGAGGTGTTATGCTGTTGGCAGCTGAAAGGAACAGTAGCCTACTGATCGTAATGAAACATCAGTTACAGATGTTCGATGCCTGCCTTTATTAAAGTTGATTATAGAAACCAGTTGCTCACAAATACAAATGTTGAACCAAACATAGCAATCATTTTCACAGCCAGCCTGTGTAGTGGTGGATATTATTGCTAATGTTTAGTCTTCTAAAACTCAACCAGGCTAGTAGTGTTATTCAAACGATCTTTAGCTCTTAGGTCACATTGAAGATCAGTAAGTTCGAGCTGTAAATCGTTAAATGTTAAATGTTATGTTCCGTCTTTTAGATTCCTCCATACTGTACTGTAGCAGTAGGTAAGCAACGTGAAACGGTTACTGAGAATAGGCCTACACACTGCACTCCACTAGATAACTGAGTGGTCGTTTCCCTCTCCTCTACCTATAGCAAGTCTATGTCATTCTGACGTATCTTCCTCTCCGTTTCGGCGAGCGGTAAACACGGCTCTCCCGCTCCGAAGGAGTGCGCGCGCTCGTTGAGCGCTGTTTGTGCAGGTATGGTCTAGAGAGAAAAGGAAGTTATTTAATCACCGTGAAGTAAAATGTATGGACTTCACATATAAGAACAGGACATCCATGTATAGGGTTACCATCCGTCCGGCAAAAGGAGGACATGTCCTTTTTTTAATCATTTTAACCTGTCCGGCAGGCATTTAAAAAAAATTTGAAATGTCCGGCATTTCGCATTTCAACTAGAATTAATGTGAATATTGAATAATGTGCGATATTATGCATAGAATATCTAAACAAATGGTGGAAATCTATGGAAGAATTTAATTGCTTTCAATGGTTGAATCTGGAGCACATAAAAACATAAAATATGATGACCTATTGACATGCATTGAATTCTTACACTGTAAAAATGTCACTATTCATGATTCTAAGCTATTTTATCAATTTTATTCTGCAATGGACAAATATATGCCAATCAAGTTAATTTTGACAAGGATTTAAGTTTAGATAAACAATGGTGCAAATTCTTCAATTCCAATAGTTCTGCGAGCACTGAAACTTTCTCAGAACTCTTAGAAATATGTCAATTCTATTTATTTATCTCAAGTCACAATGGAAGTGCTGAGAGAGTATTTTCCTAATATCTGCTCAATGGACAAAAGAACGAAATCGCATGCTAACGGAGACAGTCAGAGATATCATCATGATGAAATATAATTTCAAGGACATGTCCTGTGAACAGTTCATAGTTATTTGTTACAAGATATAAGTTGGTCCCTTCAGGCTCTTGTGCACAAAGTGGGCTCCACCGATAAGTAGGGTACAGATGTAATACTGATCCAGTAACTAGTCAGAAAACTAAGGTGAGCCATTGTTTTTATCTTTAATTTTGTTCAATTTTTAAAAAGTCCTCCTTTTTTCAGCAATGTCCTCTTATTTTAGACTCCATGTCCTCCTATAGAATTTCTTCTTATGGTAACCCTATCCATGTGATTGATAGAGGACGAAATCGGAAATGAAATAACAGATGAACCAGGAATACTGAAAAGATGGACGAAATAATTATGTAGAGTTATATGAGACAGGAAATCGTCCAGATGACTTGGCTATAGAAGACGAAGCAGCCGTATCAGAAGGCGATAAAGGATTTTCAGTTTTAAGGGAAAAATTTGAATTAGCGCTTTGTGAAATGAAGAATAGGAAAGCAACAGGAGTTGATGGAATATCCAATTAATTAGTGAAATGCTTGGATGAAGACAAGAAGGAAATTCTATAATTAGCAACGAAATATATGAGAAAAGCGTCTGTCCCGAAGATTTTACGGATACAGTGCTGCTAAGAAATATAACGAGTTCAAGACTATATCAGCCTGGTATTGCACTCGGCTAAGATTCTTCTGCGAATCCTGAATCGACGTTTATATTCTAAGATGGAAGAACAGTTGAAAGAAGAGCAGTTTGGCTTCAGGAAGGGAAAAGGTACGAGAGATGCAATTGGACTGTTACGAACAATCGGCGAAAGATACCTAGAGAAAAATAAAGAAGGGTATGTGGTATTTGTGGACATAGAAAAGACATTTGACAGAGTGGATTGAAATAAACTGATGGGGATCCTAAAGAAAATAGATGTGGATTGGAAAGACAGAAGACTGTTCAGTAATCTTTATAATGAAATAACAAACCAAAGTCAGAATAGGAGAAGAAATGTCACAAGGAAGTGAAATAGGGAGAGGAGTACGACAAGGATGCCCTTTATTACCTACCTTGTTGAACATCTACATGGAAGATTTAGTGAAGAACTATTTCCAGAACATGGGAGGCATGATAGTAGGAGAAAGAAGAATAAAGTGTGTCAGATTTGCTGATGATGTGGCGTTGTTAGCAGAAGAGGAGATGATACTAAGGGATATGCTACTGGAGCTAAATGACAGCTGCGGATCTCTGAAGAAAGAACTAAGGAAGAAACTAGTGAAGTGCTTTCTGTTGAGTGTAGCATTGTATGGAGCAGAAACATGGACATTATGACGAAGTGGAGAGAAGCGACTAGAAGCATTTGAAATGTGGATAAGAAATGAAGCTGTGTTGGAAAGAGTGGATGAAGAAAGAATGATACTGAAACTGTCAGAAAGAGGAAAAGGAATTGACTGGGTCACTGGTTGAGAAGAAACTACCTACTGAAGGATGCACTGGAAGGAATGGTGAACGGGAGAAGAGTTCGGGGCAGAAGAAGATATCAGATGATAGACGACATTAAGATATATGGTTCATATGAGGAGACAAAGAGGAAGGCAGAAAATAGGAAAGACTGGAGAATGCTGGGTTTGCAGTGAAAATCTGTCCTTGGGCAGAACACTATAATGAATTAATGTAGAAAACTACCTTCTTTGATTGAGGTTCTGACTGATATGTACGTCTATTATCAGGCAGTACATCTCACTTGACGATATGTGTCAGATGAAGGACAATAGTTTGTATAGATCTGAAGTCTGATTTGTGTAATATGTAGCTAGTGGGCGATGTATGCAATGGAGGGGGAAAGGAATTGACCACCTTACGCCATATACTTACTTACTTACTGGCTTTTAAAGAACCCGGATATTCACCGCCGCTCTCACGTAAGCCCGCCATTGGTCCCTATTCTGACAAGAATAATCCACTCTCCATCATCATATCCCACCTCCCTCAAATCCATCTTAATATTATCTTCCCATCTACGTCTCGTCCTCCCTAAAGGTCTTTTTCCCTCCGGCCTCCAAATTAACACTCTATATGCATTTCTGGATTCGCCCATACGTGCTACATGCCCTGCCCATCTCAAACGTCTGGATTTAATGTTCCTAATTATGTCAGGTGAAGAATACAATGCGTGCAGTTCTGTGTTGTGTACCTTCCTCCATTCTCCTCTAACTTCATCCCTCTTAGCCCCAAATATTTTCCTAAGCACCTTATTCTCAAACACCCTTAACATATGTTCCTCTCTCAAAGTGAGAGTCCAAGTTTCACAACCACAAAGTACAAAAGGTAATATAACTGTTTTATAAATTCTAACTTTAAGATTTTTTGACAGCAGATTAGATGACAAAAGCTTCTCAACCGAATAATAACAGACATTTCCGATATTTAATCTGTGTTTAATTTCCTCCCGAGTATCATTTATATTTGTTACTGTTGCTCCAAGATATTTGAACTTCTCCACCTTTTCAAAAGATAAATCTCCAATTTTTATATTTCCATTTCGTACAATATTCTGGTCAGGAGACATAATCATATACTTTGTCTTTTCGTGATTTACTTCCAAACCTATCTCTTTACTTGCTTCCAGTAAAATTCCCGTGTTTTCCCTAATCGTTTGTGGATTTTCTCCTAACATATTCACCAGTCAGCCATATATCCTGCCTTTATTGCTTCATAAGTGATGCCTGATTGGTGTCAATATAAGGGACAAATCTGTCTTCGGACAATTGACTAAACAACAATAAACTAAAATACAATAATATATATCTACATAAGACATTCAGAACTTGGGTTTTCTCTCGCTGTAGCTGTACAAACAAAACTAATATTTAACTGAAAGCTCGCACGAAGAAGCAGAACGTCTGTTGTACCACGCCGTCCAGTTACCCGCAGTCAGGAAGAGGGAAGGCATCGAATTGCCTATGTTAATTTTAACTGCAGATCCAAGATGTGCCACACCCTACAAATTGCTCCTGATGTCTATTATTACTTAGAGCATTTGTTTATGATTAGCATTTTAAGACTATCTGCAATCTTCTATGCTTATGGTGCAAATATAATATTGGGTTTCGTTGCCATGGATGCGACGCGTTGCTATGTGACCGAATTTCAATCTGCGAGAGGTTTACAGTCACGTTCAGGCTAGTTTACAAGGATAACATGGCCATGTTGACACACAACTATGCACCATGACATTGTGAAACGGTTAATGATTTGTGAAATATGTTCTGTGTGAAAAATAACGAATGAAAGCAGTGAAAATTTGCAGTAATTCCAGACGTGTTCTTACGAGTAAGTATCATAAAGTAATTCGCTGTTGTTTTCGATGATGACCGTGGTCATAACGGAGATGATAGATATCTGTAAGTTAGCGAATAGGAAAGGCATGAAGTTCAGATATTTCTAGGAAACTGATCTGTGCTCGTAATAACCATATAATACAGTTATTGGTGGAGTATCATGGTTTATAGTTAATGCTTATTCTCATGCAGACGAAATAGAACAAGATCCCAATGCAGGAAGTTGAAATATGTGATGGTGATGAAGATAATCATAATTATGATTATTAAGGTATGGTTAGGTCGGCCTTTTTTGGGGGGGGGGATTTCATCATATCTTGAGGGCTCAGCTCTTTTTCTGAGCAATACAAATAATAATGATAATAAAATATTTGTTGTAATATACGTAAACGAATGAATAAACAAGCAAACGAATGAATGAATGAATGAATGAATGAATAAGTCTCTTGTGTTCATGTAAAGCAAAGGCATATAACAACGGTGACCAAACTGGGTATCGTGATTACATCGTGTAATCAAAGACATTCATACTGGTAAGGGGAGTTTCCTGTACATTGCTCTCTGTCTCGCTCACGTACTGAAGGTAAGCAGTGTCGGTACCATATCGCTCTACAAACCCTCTGTCTCTACGATCAGGAACAGAAGGTTTCGTACAGAATGGGAAGAGGAATTTATTCGCTGTTCTGTCGTAATATATTGCTTTGCTCAGCGGTTCAATTAGTAGTAGTAGTATTTTATTTTAGTAGGTTATTTTACGACGCTTTATCAACAGCTTAGGTTATTTAGCGTCTGAATGAGTTAAAGGTGATAATGCCGGTGAAATGAGTCCGGGGTCCAGCACCGAAAGTTACCCAGCTTATGCTCATATTGGGTTGAGGGGAAAACCCAAGAAAAAAAAACCTCAACCAGGTAACTTGCTCCAACCGGGAAAATTAGTAGTAGGCCTAGTATATAGAAGTGACATTACAGGGCATTACGCTGAATACGCAGGCATGACAGTTATTATTATTATTTTTTTTATTATTATTATTATTATTATTATTATTATTATTATTATTATTATTATTATTAATCAGCAAGTGTTACCATAATTCTTAAATACGTATCTCGATATATAGGCCTACATCTTCCCTTGAGTGATAAAATAATTACTACGCTCTATCTCCATTTTAATTTTTTTTTTCTTTAATGTTTTGATGACTATTATCAGTTATTTATTAATTATTGATTTAATAATAATAATAATAATAATAATAATAATAATAATAATAATAATTTCAAGGGAAAAATTGTTCCGGGGCCGGGTATCGATCCCGGGACCTCTGGTTGAACGTACCAGGGAGCTTTACCTGAAAGACTAGATTTGCATAATAATAATAATAATAATAATAATAATAATAATAATAATAATAATAATAATACTGGTAGCATTATAAGTAGCAGCAGCAGTAGTAGTAGTTGTAATAATAATAATAATAATAATAATAATAATAATAATAATAATAATAATAATAGTATAGAGAAACTTGTTGAATATTACGTGCTAGTGTAGTAATGAAGTGAGCTATTTAACTCCAAGAACTGAAATCAGTCTTAAATCATCGTCATGAAGAGAAAGATGACATAAATAAATGTAAGGAAGCAGCTATCTAGTGGCGAACGGAATAGCTCGTTCTCTTAAGTCTTCCAACGAAGGAGAGTTTTATAAAAGCGTAATGATCAAGGTGGCTGAAATAATTTGTCCAGTGAAAGTTGTTAATTAATTTTGAAAAACTGAGCATTCCTCGAAGAGGATTCAGGAAATTTCTAATTGTGTTTCATGAGGAATATTAAAAAAAAAGCAAGAAAATTTGTATATATTTTTTATTGGCTCTTGATAACAGTAGTGACATTACTGATACAGCAAAGCTTGCAATTTTTATTCGCGGGGTTGATGAAGAACTCAATGTTAGTGCACGAACTATCACTGGTTGTAGTTTTCATGCCATGTACCTCTCTCCCTTCTCCTTACTCGTGATGCCCCACTTCGATTACTGTGATATTCTGCTTACTGACCTAAGCGTTACTTCGGCGCAGAGACTACAACGTGTTCATAATATGTGCGTCCGTTTCGTCTGCAATATTCCCGGGCTGATCACGTAACACCATCCCTCGAAATGTTGTCCTGGCTCCGTCTGGAAGATCGTAGGAAAATCCACTGTCTTTCCTTTTGTTTCACATATTGCATTTCTCCTCTCGTTTTCAAAATTTATCCACCCATCATAACCTAGACACACGATCACAACACTCCTCATTATTATCCATTCCCTCCCACCGAACATCCTCATATTCATCTTCTTTCACTGTGGCTGTTCCTCGAATACGGAATTCCTACCGAGTAATGTCAGGGACTGTCAGACATCAAACCAATTTAAGAATAGACTAACGAAATATTTTTCTAACAATTCTTGTTAACAATAATAGCTCTTTCAGGTTTCTCAATGTTTAATGGTTATATATAATAAATATTTAAATATTTAAATTATCTCATTATTATTATTATTATTACTATTATTATTATTATTATTATTATTATTATTATTATTATTACCATCACTATTTATTACCAACGTTTATTATTGTCACACTAACATTACTTTTCCAACTTTCATTATTTACTTTCATGTTATTTTATGGTCTAGATATTAATGTAATAACTATGCAACCAATTGTATTCTATAAGAATTAGAGTCTGGCTGGGCGGAAGAGAAGGCCTACTGGCCTTAGCTCTGCCACATTAAATAAATAAATAATTAAATTATTATTATTATTATTATTATTATTATTATTATTATTATTATTATTATTATTGTTATTATTATTATTATTATTACTTCTCAGACTGTCTCTCGCGTGTAATCACTGCCTTTCAAGTTTTGGTCACCGCTGACTTAAAAGGTCGAATGGTGCCCACATAGAGACTTAATGAGGTAGGAAAAAAAAAGCTTGTAGAGTTTTCAGAAAGATAAGTCACTTATTTTGGTCAATTACCTTGTAAGCTGTTTGAGTATGAAAAACCCAGATAATCTTCGATCAATTTGTATACTAAAATTTAATGCAAAACAATGTAATTTATATTTTTATTTATGAATAAATGTACGTATCTGCATTCACAGTAAAATATTAGGTGACATAAACACACCTTCAATCTACTTATAGAAGTAGAGAGAGAAGGAAGCAGACTTATCCACGCCTAGTGCTGTAGAAAAATATCAGCTAATGATAACATTTGGGCTGTGCAGGGATCAGGGGTCGCTTCACACATCCCGTTAGTCGGCCAAGCAATTTGCAATGGAATGCAGCTGTGGAGTGCGTGTTCGATGGACCCAGCAAGACTTATTAAATTTTTTGATACTTTTTTTAACATTACTTTCGCTTTTTTTTATCCCGCCCCCTTTGGGCTTTCAGATCGTGACAAAGAGCTAGCCTGATTAAGTTTAATCGCCTGCTACCGTCCCCTTAATATCCACACGTTAAAATAACGGACGATTTACCTGCTCGCTCTTTCTTGTTAGTCATAACAAAGTCTTGAACGGATGATGGGCGTATGAAGGCACTACAGTTCCTCCCTAATCCGCTTATGCCTCACACTTGGTGCAACGTTGTTAAATAATTTAAATGTGCCGACTGCTGTGTACGTCTCGGTTATGAAGCAGTTTTGACATACCGTGGATTTACTCCCTGGGTTCGAATTCCGTCTATGACACAGATTCTTGAAAAAGAAGCAAGATCGGTGTCGTGTAAAGGACACATTTTCTCGTTACACATCTAAACTCTAGTTAACAAAAATTAGTGTTATCTGTAGTAATGTCACGAGAGGTCTGAGATCTGCCGATAAATCCACGAGCGAAGCGAGTGGATTTATCTGGGAAATCTCCGACCTCGAGTGACATTTATTAGGACTATTTCGCGAGTAAAATAAAAATGTAAATAATATATCCCTAAAATTCGATTAAAAAATGTTAATAATTGTATATTTACGAATACTTAACCTATTCAGACATTGTGAAGTTGAAATAGATGAATATCGATTACTGCAATAAAGAAATTCGATGTTATTATTCAGTAATGCCAATTGCGAAAAGCGAAATACAGGTTTAACAATGTTAATTACATGTACTGCACTTTTCTCTTATTATTATAATATAAATACATTTTCATTATCTACTGAAATCATGATTTAATTTAAAATTTTATAATATATTTACAGTAACCTGATTAATACATTAATTAAATGAAGAATTGTTGAAAACGCAGTTATCTAATCTGAATGAAGGAATGTAATTTTTTTCAGATAGCCTACAATGGACATGGAATTGGAAGATGAAGACGTATTTTATAGGCTACAGTTATAGGTTAGATTACCTGTGTGAGCACGACCAGTGTCAGCTGTGCCTTATTTCGACCGTTACTACGTGCTACAGGAAAGCATTTTTATAGCTCGACAAACGCATTCTCGCTGTAGTTTGTAACGGAACTAAGGCTGCATATATACAGTTCAATATTCTAATCGCGTATGCATGCAATCTGGGAAGAATATTGAAAGAATCAAGTTTAAAACGTACGTTAAATTAAGATGTGTGAAGATTTTATGTCTACATGGAGCGCCGTTTTGAACGTCGTCTTCACTGCGTAAATATATTTATTAATATTAAATATTAATCTTGCATTCATTGCTTTAAAGTTGAAAGAAAAGTTTAACCGTGTAGTTGCATCTTAATGTATTTATGATCATCTATTTACGGGGGAACAGTTGGCGACAATGACTAAACAAAAGAACGACCATGCGATAAATTGATAGCGATAAATCTAGCTGCAAAAATTATCGCAAAGTGTGACTGTGATTGGTTGGAATTCAAAATTTCATTACACTTCACTGGTCGAAAATGCAATGACGTCATATAAACGAAATAGTCCCTTTAATTGGCAAAACTTCATTTCTCACACTAGTTTATTAAACCTTGTCGGACCGTAAAGAAAACAACTGTCGCAATGTCCAATTTCATATCTTGTACAATATTTTAGTATTGTGAAATTTTATTTTTACTGCCAATTTTTTTCTATTGTTCTATTAAAATTATAGCATACTACTGGCTTGTGCAGCAAATGCTGCAAACTAAGTTCATTAGACGTTGAAATAAAAATTTCCAGATTTATTTTCAATGAAGAATACCAGACTTTGTGGAAGTTATTTGCTTCCATAATAATGAAACATACTCCCTCTGAATAGTTTTTTATGCCAAATACTTTTTTCTTGAACATATCCACCTTAGTTTTTGAGTTTCAAGTCCAAAACGTAAGTAACAATGTCAGGACGATCAGTGAGTTTTTCATGTGGGAGTAAAGCAATAGCTGTTTCAGGTTATTGTCGATTGTAGGTTTTTCGGCCTCTTTCTTAATCAGTAAGTAATACCTTTTGGTCTTTCCTTAGGAACTATAATTTTTGCGCTCTCTCGAGCCAATACCGAAGATAATGACGCATATGAATATCTACACTACACCGCCATTAAGTATATGAAAAAGACCCAACCCCACTTGATTAATAACTATAAAAATATTTGATCTTTATTAACAATATTATCTTACGTAAGTTTTGTAGCCGCCACTCAGTAAATTATTGAAAATATCAAGATCTAATTTAAGATATTCTCTACATCTACTTATATAACCCCAAAACTTTCACTTGCATATCATCAGTATCTATATATATAATTTGAACTGGTAATGGAAATTACGGGTAAACGGCTGAACGGATTTTAATAAATGACCCCTCATTTTGAAGCTTGGAACCCAAAATTTTTCAGAAAAAATAGTAGTTTTCAGTGAACTTTCAGTTTTCCTATATCATTTTCCTATTTTCCAAAATCCATCTGTCGTCAGTTTTCAGAAATAATGGCTTTTAGAGAATAAAGCAAAACACAAACACACTACAATAAACAATATCACACGAAGGCTACGACATATTTAGAGTTCAGATGGCTCAGATTCTCTGACATCATAATACCAATATGTCGATCTTCATTTGTGTGACTTTTTCAGAATGTTTATGTAATATTTGTTATTAAAAACTTCAAGATTTACTAAAAACATTTTCAGGTCAGATTCTCTGGTGTGTAATTTTCTGAGTACAGTTATCTGTGTATTGGATATTAAAAACTACAAAACTTAAGAATTTTTATGACATTATTACCATTAAAAATGAAATATTATTATAGTGAATGCCATGATGTGAGTATTTGTAACTTATTATGCAGATTGATGCTTTATTGATGATATGAAAGCGAAAGCTTTTGGGGTTATATAAGTAGGCGTAGAGAATATCTGAAGTTAGATCTTCATTTCTATAATATTTACTAAGTGACGGCTATATAGTAGTTTATACAAAACTTAAGTAAGATAATATTGTTATTAAAAATGAAATATTTTTATAGTTTTTAATCAAGTGGTATAGGCCTTTTCCATATATTTAATGAAACCCAAGAACTGAAGATGTATAGGTTCAATAAAAATTATTTAGCACAAAGAAAGCCATTCAGAGGGATATGTTTTATTATTATGGAAACAAATAACTTCCAAAATGTCTGTATTCTTCAATGGAAATAATTTTGAAAAATTTTAATTTGAACTTCTAATGAACTTAGTTTGCAGCATTTGCTGCACAAGCCACTAGTAGCATTAATATGTATAATTAATGAAAAATAGTCACATCATGGCATTAACTATAATCATATTTTATTTCTAATGGTAAAAGTCGCCAAACCACCACAAATTTTGTAGATGTTAATATCCAATATAGAGCTGTACTCGGAAAATTACACAACGCTGAATCAGACCTGTAAATTATTTTAACTGTAACTGGCTTTGGTTGCTGATACTGAGATAGATCCCCTGGATGTGAACAACCCGTCGCAGATTTAAGATTGTAGCCCACAGCCTTAAAGCGCAGAAGCGGGTTCAGGTCCGACTAGGAGCATGATGACCACGGCGTGTGTGTTGCGGGAGAGACTGACTCAATGGACAGCAGTTCTTATCTGGGGCTAGTTCAAACGATTATCTCTGCGGCCAGAAGGAACATTGTTCTTCATGAAAGGAAGAGAACACGGTCGATATATTAGAGGTGCTGAGTATAAATCTAACTTTATCAGAAAAATTATAACCATTGTATATTTCCTGTTTTCGATGAAAAATTAACATGTTTTTCTTAATAACATAACCCGAGGAAAGGTCTCTTAGGGCCGTATTCATAGACATTTTTAGCGCGGATTTCCGGTGGATGATCAGTTTTTTTCGTATTCATAAACCAGTGTTAGTGATAGGATATGACTTGAATTCTGTACAAGTAACCAGTGGATAACCGGGGCTAGCTTAGTACGCTCGTAGCGCGTGCTGCGAAATGTCTATGAATAGCAACCTTAAATATTTAGTTCTTATTGAAACTGCCCGACCTCGATTCGAGTCCGAGAACTTCTTAAAATCTTCAGACCGAACTTAGCTCGTGCCCGTGCAGATTCGTGTAATGTATGTACCCTATGCATGTATGTATGTATGTATGTGCGTGTGTATTTTATTATATTTTACTTGGTTACTTAACGACTCTGTATCAACTGCTAGGTTATTTAGCATCGATGGGATTGGTGATAGCGAGATGAGGCCGAGGATTCGTCATAGATTACCTGACATTTGCCTTATGGATGGGGAAAACCTCGGAAAAAACCCGACCAGGTAATCAGCCCAAGCGGGAAACGAACCCGCGCCCGTACGCAACTCCGGATCGGCAGGCAAGTGCCTTAGCCGACTGAGCTACGCCGGTGGCTTGTATGTATGTATGTATGTAAGTAACGTATGTAGTAGTAGGTTATTTTACGACGTTTTATCAACATCTTAGGTTATTTAGCGTCTGAATGGGATGAAGGTGATAATGCAGGTGAAATGAGTCCGAATTTCAGGACAGATAGTTATCCAGCATTTGCTCATATTGGGGTGAGGGAAAACTCCTGAAAAATCTTAACCAGGTAACTTACTCCGACCGGGAATCGAACCCGGGCCACCTGGTTACGCGGCCAGACGCGCTAACCGTTACTCCACAGGTGTGGACTGTATGTATGTATGTATGTATGTATGTATGTATGTATGTATGTATGTATGTATGTATGTATGTATGTATGTATGTACCGTCGTTCCTGATAGAGCGCCTTGCTCAGTTATTTAATGAAGAGACGGCGAGTTTAAATTGCTATGCATGTTCACATACAACTTAACTCTTAGACCTGAAGGATTAATTAATTATGGTTTATTTAACGATGCTCGCAACTGCAGAGGTTATATCAGCGTCGCCAGTGTGCCGGAATTTTGTCCCGCAGAAGTTCTTGTACATGCCAGTAAATCTACTGACATGAGCCTGTCGCATTTAAACACACTTAAATGCAATCGACCTGGCCCAGGATCGAACCCGCAACCTCGAGCATAGGAGGCCAGCGCTATATCAAGTACGCTACCGAGGCCGACGTCTTGAAGGATAAATTGAACATTTTATATCGCTCTTCTGCTTTTCACGTGTTATTACAATTCCTTTTAGTACGAACGGTCATTGTCATCGTCTAAAAGGACTCGGCGCATGTATGCATGAATTAATTTATGCTTGTATGTACAGTCTTGGACAAAAGAAAATCACAGGCTGTCATACGCTAAGTTCCCTTACCTCCGAAGTCCCCTACAGCCTACTACATGATCCCTTTACTTTTCCATGTAGGCCTCACCGCAGTCCCTCATCCTTGGTCCCACGAGCTCAGTGGAGAGCACTACCTCCAGCAACTAATGACCACATATCCAAGGTCGGTGACGGCCCTCAGCCGAATCTACATCGGTGCAAGCCGAAATATAAGAAAGCAGATAATGAGGAAAAAGGGAAAGTGTAATTATTATGGCGAAATGAGTCCGATGTCCAACCCCGAAAATTACACGGCAATTCTGCTCGGGAAAAACCTCAACCAGGTAACTTGTCTCAACCAGGATTTGAACCCGAGTCCGCTCGTTTCACGTTCAGACGTGCTAACTGTTACTCCACAGCGATTGACAACTATAGCCATCAGTTACCAAGTCTTGTTATTGTTACTCAGTTTACACTAAATTTTGTAAGTAGTAATAACAGCATTTGTAGACATTTGCTAGTTCAACTGTGTGCTGCAACCAATTGAATTGTTCGGGCATGGCAAATGAAGCAAAATATATAGTGTATTCATGTGATTATCTTGCCTTATCGAAGTGAATCCATACTTGTACTCATTATTTCACTTGGCTTGTCTCGGAGCGTTGCAAAATTAGTCTCGAGGGGTTTGGAATATCGAGTGAACGTACATTATTAATTGATACAGGGCGTTGTCCTGGTCTGGCTTTCTACCTGCAGTCAGATCCAACAGCGAAATCTCCTCTCTGCTCCGTCCGCATTTCGCAAGCTATGGATGATTAGCCTACAGAGTTTCGTAGGTATCATCGTCATTGTCATCGTCGTGCTTTTTTGCTTAATTTATTTTTTCTCCTTAACTTCGGACTTTTTAAACTTGCTCTTCTCTCCATAAAATTGTATTCATCACTTTTTAATTACTTTTTCTTCACTTATTTTCATGTTCTTCTTAACACTATCTTTAAAATCGTGTCAACTTTCTTCAAATCTTTAATTTAATCTTAACTTGTTAATTCATATTTCTTATTTCATCATTTTCTTAATTTTTCAAACTATCAAACCGATTGTTCGTAAGTCGTCGTCGTCATCATCATCATCATCATCATCATCATCATCATCATTTACTTCTTCACTATCTTCTAAACTTTTAAAATTCCTTTTTCTTCATTTATTTTCACATTCTTCTTAACACTGTCTTTAAAATCTTCTTAACTTTCCTCAAATCTCTCATTTAATCTTAACTTGTTAATTCATATTTCTTATCATTTTCTTCATTTTTCAAACTATCAAACCGATTGTTCGTAAGTCGTCATTATCACCATCATCATCATCTAGTTCTTCACTATCTTCTAAACTTTTGACTTATATTTATTTCTTAATAAATGTTTATTCTTAACTTCTTTTTCGTAATATTCTTCTCAACTACATTTTTCGTAACTTTTTCTTCTTAACTTTCATTCCATAACATTTTCTTACCTCTGATTGAATTCTAATAAAATTTATAGCTTCCTTACTCTATGTTTTCCTTACAACACACTGTGCATGTGCAGTAAATAAGAGCCCCTGTATATATATGCTACTTGTGGAAAGTTGTGTGAAATTGTTGCCTACATACAGGTGGACTTACATCAAGACTCGCTCCAAATTTTAATTCCGTATATTAGAGATGAACAAAACTAACTGCCGCTCTCGCTCGCTGTGTTCGTTGCATTTGTCTTTCGAGTCTCGTCTCGTCATTCTCATGCGCTTCGAGTCTCGCTCATCATTCTCGAAATAGCATTTGGTTGGCGTAGAAAGATTTCGTAACTTAGAATAACATACATCATTGAAATAAATAACACTATGAATGTTTAAATGATATAAAAAGACAAAACAGAACAGTATCTTCTTAGTTATCAGAATTTTCTGGTTCTATTACATGATATTACTTATGGTTATATAAATAGAAAACAAATTCTCAAATAAATTTGCATTTCTAAGAAACATAAAACATAACATTATTATCATTTTACTTCAGATTGCACACTTGATCTCAAACATAAGAAACGAAAATTCCTAGCCTTTTAATAAGGACCTAATAATTAAATAAAGACTGGGGAACGGATTATTATACACTGAAAGGTAGAGAAGATGTTTCAAATAGGCTACTTGAGTGTTTATACATATATAACAGTTGCCAAAGTAGATAAAAGTTCAGTCAGGTACAAACAACTGTGGCGATTCAAGGCTGCTTGACGTTCGGGACTTCGGGAGTGATCAATCTCGACATCTCGGAACACTCACAAGCAGTCTTTACGTCAACGACGCGACCTATACAACATTGTCGTGCGGGTTTTCGGCTTTGCGGGCGCTGTAAGTCTTGCTTTCTCGATCGTTGTTCATCTCTACTTTTTACCCTGGACATCGTGTAAACGGTGGAGATCCGGAGAAAAAGGCTTCGTGGTCCGGATGCGGACCGGAGTCTGCCATTTGAAGACCCCTATTATAGAATATAGAGGATGTCCTATTATATACAGGGACATAATTTTATTTTTACTTCAATTTTTATTGTACCTGAATTTTTTAATGTACTTCACTCCCACCCCTTCTACTAATGAAGTTCCAACTGTCCTCCAGACAGAATCAAGGCCGCATATAGTAAACAGCACTGAGTTAGTAAGTATAGTACGTTCCAGAAATATGTTCGCGTTTTCCAGTGACGAAAGACCTTTCAATATTGAATCATATTTTCGCACAGGTACTGTCCGTTAGCCTACGTCGCATCCCGATTTCCCCCACCTGCTTCTGTACGCCCCTCTGTAAAAGCTGGGCTGTCTTAGCTCTTTTCTGAAAACATTAATTTCTGTTAGGAATTGGACGTTTACGTAATACTATACAACTGTTTAAAATAACTTAAAAGTGCCTCGTTAAGTAATTAACTGTCACGTGATTTCCCCCCTTTCTACGATCCTGCGGCATAACCACTTGGACGGACAGTAGATAGCATGTCTGAGTAATTTTATCTGTGCGGTTCGGGCAGAAGTGGAGATTGAATTTGCAGTAAGAAAGGTACTCTTTTATAGAGAAGGTACAGAATTATTTCAACATGAGTTACTAGTACGAAGGACGAAACTGGAAATTGGAATTAGATGCAATAGTCTATAGTGAGATAATATGCACAAAAGAACTGAAGACTGTCTCGAAATGAACGGCCACCATTTTCAAATGCGTGTTTAAATATCCATATTATGATTATTTTTCAATTTAACTTCGTTCTCTAAATTGTACGCTAATGTGCTGTAGACAGTATAATATACACTGCATAATAAATACGTTCGCATGGATAACTCAGTTCGTGAGTAAAAACACTTATTGTTAATACTGCATTTTGATTAAACAAAACCTAATGAAAATTATCGAACTCAAAATAGCGATATTTCCTAGTTTACGTAAATGGATTAAGTACTTTTCTTCCCTCCTATACCTAGTAAAGTGATTTGTTTTTGTTTTACTCCAGTATCATCGAACTCCAGCCGTGGAAAGGGGTAGCGAACGGTGTTTCCGGTTCTCTAAAGGTATAGCTAGGTTAATATTAAAAAATGTTAGTAAAAATAAAATGATGTCCCTGTATTTATGCACGTTTTACTTCTGTTGATACAGGTGCAGAAACCAAATTACTCAGCAATAAAATAAAAATCTCCCGCCCTTACTATTCATTGTCATTTCTGTCACTTCGTGAAATATATTCAGTGTACAACGCCTTTCCAGCATACTGAATGGTGCCTGGTCAGGTCTAACTACTGTGAATGTTGGGAAAGGGAAGTCAGTTGATAGACCAGGACAACTTTGTTTGCATATGATCAGAGGACGAGCGACCTGGTTCACACGAGAACGAATAGTTGAGATAATAAGATTAGTTTTGTTTCGTTGTATGTCTGATCATGCGCACTGCCTCCTTTCTGGGACTTATAAAGTGTCTGTGCGACAAAACGTTTTTCTAAGACTATACTGCGTTGATTTTCCACATTAATTTTTAATTAGCTATAGATAAGTGAATTCAAGAAGCCTGCTTTCCGATGTAGTATTTATTTTCCTTTCATTTTCCTTGTTGGACAGTTTATGCTAAGTACTGTTTACATAGCTATTTTCACGAGACCATGAAAAAATTCCTTTATATACAGAATTTCGTTTATTACAGGTTCCGTTAGAGACAGGTTTAACTGCGTAAAAATAATTTAAAAAATGCAGTAGCCTATATGTTCGACATTATTCTAATTGCTTCTCTGGCGTGTTTTCTGTCGCATTGCTCAGTTGGTTTATCAAGGCTTCGTCCACAATGTTGCAGAGTATTTTAATAAGATATATGAAACAACGAGTTAAAGTCAGGATAGGAGAAGAAATGTCAGAAGGAAGTGAAACAGAGAGAGGAGTACATTAAGGATGTTCTTTATCACCTACCCTGTTCAACATCTACTTGGAGGATTTAGTGAAGAACTGTTTTCAGAACATGGGAGGCGTGATAGTAGGAGGAGGAAGAAGAATAAAGTGCATAAGATTTGCTGATGATATGGCGTTGTTAGCAGAAGAGGAGATGATACTAAGGGATATGCTACTGGAGCTAAATGACAGCTGTGAGCAGTATGGGATGAAGATAAATACAAATAAGACGAAGAGCATGGTCATAGGAAGAAAAATACAGAAGATAAACTTGCGAATTCTATACAAGGCAGTAGAGCAAGTGGACAGCTTCAAATACTTAGGGTGTACTATAGCTGCAGCCAGGAAGTCAAAAGGAGGATAGCAATGACAAAGGAAGCTTTTAGTAGAAAAAGGAGCATCTTCTGCGGACCTCTGGAAAAATAACTAAGGAAGAGACTAGTGAAGTGCTTTATATGGAGTGTGGCATTGTATGGGGTAGAAACATGGACATTACAACGAAGTGAAGAGAAGCGAATAGAAGCATTTCAAATGTGGATATGGAGAAGAATGGAACGTGTGAAGTGGACAGACAGATTAAGAAATGAAAGTATGTTGGAAAGAGTGGATGAAAAAATAATGATGCTGAAACTGATCAGGAAGAGAAAAATGAATTGGTTGGGTCACTGGCTGAGAAGAAAGTGCCTACTGAAGGATTCACTGGAAGGAATGGTAAACGGGAGAAGAGTTCTGGGCAGAAGAAGATATCAGATCATAGACGACATTAAGATATATGGATCATATGAGGAAACGAAGAGGAAGGCAGAAAATAGGAAAGATTGGAGAAAGCTGGGTTTGCAATGAAAGACCTGCCCTTGGGCAGAACAGTAAATGAATGAAACACAGACCAGGGGATAGCCTATCATTAAATATTTCAAATAGATCACTACAAAAAGTTTCTATAGTCGCAGGGCTGGATGCCGTTCTAATCGTCTTTGGAAAGCGCCACTTTTTAAAGGAAAAATCTGTAACATTGTTGTAGTCTGGAAGTCTGTGTAGTTGGAGTGTTGAGCCGCTGTTGCAGGCGACACAGTCGTCATGGCGACGCGACTACTGCTGCGGGATTTCGGCCCGGGTCGGGGCCACACGTTTGGATCTGTTGCTAGCTTCGTGACGCGCGCCTCCCCCTGCGAGGCGGGCCGAGCTCGAGTCTTGTCGTGACCATCGCAGACCCGCTCGCTCCCCCAGGACGTGTGTGTCGCGCGCCGCGATCTTCCTCTGTCTCCGCAACTCGCTCATTAACTGCTGCTTAACACGCTCTTTAAATTACACAAACTGTATTCTTCCAACAGATTATCTTCAATGTCCTTTTGTACGTCATTTCGCCTTTTTTCTTCTTTCCATCCATCTTCTTCGTTTTCATCTTAAGCTTCCCTATAGCCTAGTTCTTCTTATTTCTCATCTTCCCTCCTTAGTTCTCTTCATTATTATCTCTTCATCGCCACCTCCTCATCCTGCAGTTCCTTCTACTGTCTCCCCTCATAATTACCTGTTCCTTCTCTATTTTTTCTCCTTCCCTCTCCCCTTTCTAAACTTCCTTCTCATAGTTTTTATTTGTAATTTTTTATTACCAAAATCACTTCCTCTATATCTTTCTCAGTCTCTCTCACTTTCTCCTCTTTTTTCCTTTTTCTTGTCTCTCGTTTCCTCAGGTTATTTCCTCCATTGCTCTTCTTTCATTTCAAGCATCATCTACGAGGGACATCATTTTATTTTTACTAATATTTTTAATATTAACCTGGCCATACCTTTGGATTAAAGGTTCACAACCGTAAACACAGTTTGCCATTCCTTCCACGACTGGAGTTCGATGACAGTGGCGTAAAATACAAAGAGATCACTTTACTAGGTATAGGAGGTAAGAAAAGTAGTTCATCCATTTAAGTAAACTAGAAAATATCGCGATTTTGAGTTTGATAATTTTCATTAGGTTTTTGTTTAAACAAAATACAATACTGTATTAACAATAAGTGTTTTACTCACGAATTGAGCTATACATTCGGACGTATTCATTATGCAGTGTATATTATACTATCTACAGCACATTAGCGTACAATATAGAGAATGAAGTTAAATTGAAAAATAATCATAATATGGATATTTAAACACATTTTTGAAAATGGTGGCTGTTCATTTCGATACAGACTTCAGTTCTTTTGTGCATATTATCGCCCTATAGACTATTGTACCAGTTCCAATTACCAGTTTCGGCATTCATACTAGTAACTCATGTTGAAAGAATTCTGTACCTATTCTATAAAAGAGTACTTTACGTACTGTAAATTCAATCTTCACTTCTGCGCAATCCGAAAAGATACTGTCCGTCCAAGTGGTTATGTCGCAGGATCGTAGAAAGAGGGGAAATCACATGACAGTTAATTACTTAACGAGGCCCCTTTATTTAAGTTATTTTAAACAGTTGTATAATATTACGTAAACGTCCAATTCCTAACAGAAATTAATGTTTTCGGAAAAGAGCTAAGACAGCCTAGCCACTAGCCTTTACAGAGAAGCGAGCAGAAGCGGGTGGGGGAAACCGGGACGCGACGTAAGCAAACGGATGACAGTACCTGTGCGAAAATATGATTCAATATTGAAAGTTCTTTCGTCACTGGAAAACGCGAATATATTTCTGGAACGTACTATACTCACTAACTCAGTACTGCTTACTATGACCGCATACGCGGCCTTGGTTCTGTGTGGGGAACGGTTGGAAGTTTACTAGTAGAGGGGGTGGGAATGAAGTACATTCAAAAACTCAGTTACAATAAAAATTGAAGTAAAAATAAAATGATGTCCCTGTATAATTTGTATTTGTTTTCTCTTGGTCTTCATTTACTGTTACTCCAATGTATTTGAATTTTTCCACCTTTTCAAAGGATAAATTTCCTATTTTGGGGTTGATTTTAACTTTACCGATATATTTATTTTATTTCTGAAAATATTTTTGTCCTTTAAGTAACATATAGGTTAAGCTTAACGAAAATAAACTACAAAAGGTCATAGTTTCCGAATAAGATAAAGGAACTGAATTGTTACGATAGGTGTAAGATTAATATTGAGAATATTTGTCACACTAATCATATCTCTTCATAATAAAATTTTCTTATTATTATTCTCTTTGTTACACCACATAACTTAATGCTAACGTCACAAATCTCCATGTTGTATGCGAGATTCCATTTCACGGCAGTGATTTCCACGCGGCGTTAAATCTGAGATTTTGGACTTCGGCCTGCCTATCACCAATTAGTCGGCAGTTGCTGGAGGGATGTTGCAAGTCTAACAAAGTCTTAGAGGAATTATTGTTATCGAAATGTGATTTTTATTAGTCATTATTGTTGATGTGACAGGAATTTCAAATTTTCAACGCCCGTTCAAGAGATTTATTGTCTTTTGTTGTGTAATCGCCGTATCTCTTTTTTAATTGCTCTCCGACACGTTCTGGTACTTAATTCGTTGTTAATTCGTTTTTGAACAAGCGTCCGCGGCATAATCTGTTTAAACAGAGTGTTAACCTCGTTCACACATAATTAATGGCGTCTATATAAATCCTCGCTCTTCTGTAAACCCATAATAGCTTGAAATTGACACAAAATCTTCTTATGTGCTTTCTGCTCGTATGTTCTGTTTCTATCGTATTAACATTAATGACTGCACTAAACGTGTTTTGTTCGTCAAGTTACTATCACATTTGAAAATAATTAAGTAACGTCATTCTTGTAATCCCCTGAAGATTGTACATTAGGACCAGATTTTCCAGAAGATTCTAGACCAATGTCGCCAACTGTACACCTACAAGGTGCCAAAAAGTAGCCAATTATCTCTGAAGTTGATAGTGAAAGGAGTAATAAACTTAAAAAGAAACCTACAGTGTAATTATGAACATAACCATTCATATACAGTAATAAATTTGTAATAATTTTATTGTTAATATTATTTAATACAATGATTCAGGACCATTAAGTGGCATTATTGAGCTATGATACTTGCATTTTGCTCTCTGTTTACAGATATTACGTACTGCTTTATTAGAATTTTTCTTAAAATCTGTAGCTTCTTGAAGCCAGCCTGAAGATATTAATTTTCTGCAATAATAGTATGTTATATGGTTAGTTATAATGCAGACGTGATACTATTATTGTTCAACGTATAATGTTATATTAATGCACACGCTTACGCATAATATGTTCTTTAAATACATAATTTTATTAATGAAAGTTCATTTGCCATAAGCATAATGTGTCCAAACAATGAGATAGTTAACCTCTACGATAGTATATTAATCTTATATTAGGACTCAACTTTTATGTTTTAGCACTAAATTATAATTAAACATATTGCATTCTCTATACTATCAACATAACAAACAATTTAGAGCCATTTAGGCCTGTGATTTTAATATTTTGTCCTGGTCATGCCTTAGTGTATAATTTGTATGCTCATTCTAATATTTTGTTCAATTGCACACTATGCTTGATATTCTAAACATATTATTATTCTACTATGATGCATTACTTTGAACATGTGGTCATATTCTTTTAATTGATTTTAGATATTTTATGTTGTAAACACTATTGTATATACCTGATGGTGCCCCTAGGAGGGTGAAAACGTTTGTAGAATAATACAACATTATAAGATTGAAAGATTTAACATATTGTTATATAACAACATTAGTATTGGGCTTAGCTGATCATATTAAAAATGAATTGTTAATTTCTGGAATATGCTCATGAATCAACCTGTATACCGGAACTGTTGGTTCCTCTGCTGCTGTTCTTCTTCGTCTCTTTTACATTTTCTCATGCCTAACTTTTATTGTACATTCTTTCTTCCAATGTTTGTTTTCTATTTCTAGTTCTCTTTTATTTTATTACTTTCCATTTTACTTTCTTTAACCTGCTTCCTTTTCACTATTACGCTCGTATTCCCATGTCACCACAGTCTAGTATATACAGTCACGAAGCTTGAGTTGATGAGGGTACTAGGAACAATAGACTGTGCCGGTACTGTTTCACATTGTGTGTGATGAGGCGATAGTAGCGATCCTAGTGGCTAGCAACTATCTATGGATGCATATTCCCTACGTATTGAGCTTCGTGACTGTATATACTAGACTGTGATATCACCTTAATATTTTATCTATATAAAATCCGACTTAACAATATCGCAGATATTTACAATTTGAAGTAACCGAGGACTGACCTGTGTACCCATCGGTAGTCGTCCTCAGCGAATGTGCGGTTCCCACTGGACTGTTGCAGGAGTAGTGGCTGCCACTGGGCGAGGTAGGTAGCACTGCCGAGCTGCTGCCGTACACCACGTTGGTGCTGGCCGTGCTCGCCAGGTACGAGGCGGTGGTGCTGGGTGTGGAGTACAGCTGGTGGCTGCTGCTGCTGCTACTGCTGCTGGTGCTGCTGCTGCTTCCCAGCTGCTGGTTGTCTTGCGACGTCGCCACGGGCGGGTAGAACGTGCCGGTCACCATCCCGCTGTGCTCGTAGCTGTCCAGGAGTCTTTGGTTCGTGCACATCATCATCATCCCGTTGCTCAGCCCCATTGTTGCCGTCAGGGCGTTCTGAGGCTGGTGGTGATGATGGTGATGGTGGTGGGGGTGGGGGTGCAGCAGCGACCCGCCGTAGCTGGACAGGGTCGTCTGTCGGTGGAACGGTAGGTGGTGGTACCCGATGGAAGACGTGGTGGTCGTGGTGGTGCTGCAGGTCGCCGGTCTCTTGTCCTCGCTCCCGCCGCTGAACTGGAAGTTGTCTTTGTCCTGGTCCATCGGCGACATCTCGGGCGTCGGCAGCGCCGCGGTGTTCACGTCCTCGATCAAACTCGACGCGGCGGTACTGGCTGACGAGGAACTCTGACCCGAAGGGTGCGGTTGTGGGGGCTGCGGCGTTGAAGGCAGTTGTGGGGGTTCACTAGCCTCCGCCTGCTGCTGTGCCTGCTGCTGGGGCTGATGCTGTGGCTGCTGCAGCAGGGGCGACGACGTATTACTCACCCTGTTGCTTAGACTTATCCGCAAAGAGTCTGGCTCCGGACTGCCAGTAGGAGAAGCCTCAGGGGTGTGCATTATAGGGGTGTAAGGAGAACCAAACATCACATTCGCCGTGCTGGAGTTTTTTGAGTAGAGATGTTGGTATGACTGGTGTTGCTGAAGGAGAGGGGAGTAACTTGCGATGTTGTGGGGGTGTTGGTAGGATTGGTACGATAATTGGTGGGCCTGAGTCTGGAGTTTCTGTTGGTGGTGCAGCTGGTGGATGGGGGATTGAGATTGGTGCAGGTGGTGCTGATTGGTACGCCTGTTTGCGGGCGCCCCCACGGCGCCGGTAGTAGCTGTGTTGCCGTTGGAACCGTTGCTGGAGGTCGAGGCAGGAACCCCTGAAGGAGAAGGCCCTCCCCGTTTGTTATGTTTCCGGCGTCGCGGTCGGTACTTGTAGTTGGGGTGTTCTTGCATGTGGATAACGCGCAGACGCTCTGCTTCTTCCACGTAGGGTCGGCGATCCTGTGGCGTAAGACTTCGCCACTTCTTCCCTGCAACACAAAAAATGCTCAGTTAGTTTAAGAGAGCAGTGTATTATGAAAAATAATAAATGATTTACAGAATTTTAGTTTTGTCCTTTAAATGTGCAGAAATTTGATCCGAACAAATGTAACTTTTCGTTCTGCAAAGAATGTTTCAATGTTACTGACTGAGCATATTGGGGATTAATGTTCATCAAGCTGTTCAGTGGCGTTAACATCTAAAAATATTTCTGTATAGATATATTTGGATTTCGAGAATAAAAAAAAAATATATTGGTCCAGACAACTGATAGCATTGCTTAATCATTGTGTCATGTTCGTAATGTACAGTTACTGAGTGATTTAACATTATGAAAAGAGTGTAATATTTACGGAAGAAAAGGTTGTGCTATAGTCCCGTCGCTCTAATTTCCGGCAGCCAATCACGTTGCAGGTCGGCTACATTTAAACGTGTGCGTCTTGTGATTCGCTTATGAAGATGTTAAGCATTTCCTAAGGCTGGATAAATACTTAATATATAATCGCCCGCCATTTTGGCTCTTTCGTTGGCGTTCGCAGAAAGCACACGAGGACGTTATTTGCCGCTCAATTATTTGCTGAATTACAGTGCGTTTGATTTATTATCATAGGAGCTACGACATGATAATGTTTAACGGTGTGGCAAATAGATCCCTCGTCTGGTAGCTCGGCAACAAAAGAACAAAAATGGCGAACGATAATACCTACCTAGACTTTATAGAGCCTTGACTTCCTAAGACGTAAGCAAAGAGGAGGAGTCACCCGGGAATAACAGCGTCGCCATTTATATTACAAAATAATTTCAAGAAACAACTCACGTTACACTTTCTTATTGAGTTGTCCTCTTATACGTCAAAGATAATCTAAAAAAAAAATATGCAAAATAACTTCTGTTAATGAGCTCAGAATCGACTTAAGAAGATAGCGACATAGAAATAAAGTATACTAGTGGCTTGTGCAGCAAATGCTGCTGCAAACTAAGTTCGTTAGACGTTCAAATAAAATTTTTTCAGATTTATTTTCAATGAAGAATACTTGTCTTTTTGATAGTTATTTGCTTCCATAATAATGAAACCTACTCCCTGTGAATGGATTTTTTTAGGCCAAATACTTTTTCTTGAACCTATCCAACTTCAGTTTTTGAGTTTCAACGCGAAAACGCAAGTATCAATGTCAGGACGATAGCAGTAGCTATTTCAGGTCATTGTGGATTGTAGGCAAAATTTAAAAAAATGTCAGGTTTGCTAAGCTTTCGAACAATAGCATTTTCGTATAGCTGCTGCATGTAGAACTTGAAATTTAGAGCGTAAAATCATTTTATCCTACTAAGAGATCTTGCTGAAATGATCTGGAGACTACAAAATTTTCTAGGCCTCTTATTTTATCAGTAAGTAATACCTTTTTATCTTTCCTTAGGAACTGTAATTTTTGCGCTCTCTCGAGCCAATACTGAAGACAATGACCCATATCAATATCTACACTACACCGCCATTAAGTATATGAAAAAGACCCAACCCCACTGGTTTAATAAGTATAAAAATATTTTATTTTTAATAACAATATTATTATCTTACTTAAGTTTTGTAGTTATATATAGCAGTCACTCAGTAAATTATGGAAATGAAGATCTAGATTAAGATATTCTCTACATTTACTGACATAACCTCAAAAGTTTCACTTTCATGTCATCAATATAGCATCAATATTATGTACAATTAATGAAGAATAGACGCATCATGATACTAACTATGATAATATTTAATTTCTAATGGTAATAATCTCATCAAACCACCTCAAGTTTCGTAGATTTGAATATCCAATACACAGCTGTACTCAGAAAATTATACATTGCAGAATCAGTTTTTAATAACAAATTGAATTGAGCTCTAAATATGTCGGCAATCCTGCAGGTCATGGCCTTTGTGTAATAGGCTTTTGTTTATTGTAGTGTGTGTTTTGTTCTGAAATTCAATCAAGTCGGCCGTGATTCAATAAAATTAGTTCTGAAAACTGATAACAGATGGATTTTGGGAAATAGGAAAATTATGTAGGAAAATTGACATTTCACTGAAAACTACTACTTTTCCGCAAAACTTTGGATGCCAGGCATGAAAATGAGAGGTCACTCATAAAAATCCGTTCAGCCGTTTTCCCGTAATTTCCATTACCAGTTCAAATTATATATATAATATAGATTTGTTTTTAAAGTTATTATTTCGTATTAAAGAATCAGTATCATAATCGTCATCATTACTATAAACATCTTCAGCAATAAAAACCGCTTTAATGAATTAATATTTTGCAGGAATTATTTTCTGCCACTATTATATGACTCAAAGCTACCGCTTGTCTAAAACTCCATTATCCTATTGGGACTCGAACCCGGCTAAGTAGTGAGATACTCTCCTCAGTATGGCTAGCATCATAGGTTTCTCCGCACTGCTACTGTTGAACCATGTTTCAGATTATATTCTGCGCCATTTCTACCCGCTATATGGTACCTAACACATTACGCCCATTTTCGGAGTTTTTCTTTCAGTATCTTCCTCGTTTCTCCAATAGAACGGCGACGAACGGAGTGAGACAAGTGGCCTACCGGCTTGGAGCTCACATAGATTTTTCCCATAGGCCGGATCCTCTTACTAGAACATGCACTTCAGTTTCTTTTCTCTGTTTATCATCTTTTTATACGATTTTATTGAAAATTGCTCTTGGTAACGGATTCAAGATAAATATTCCTGATAATGATGTCATAATCTGTATACACGGTCACGACACGACACTCTGTTGTCAGTTCCTGTCCACAGGACTTCTGCGCATTCTTCGTCTTTTACAATGGACTCTATCTATTCTTGGAATTTATTACCTGCAGATGTTAGGGGCTGCCCGACCTTAGACGCTTTCAAGTCCAAAATGAAACATTTTATTTTACAACGCACAGTGTCTCAGGGTACATATTAAAATTCACAATTGTAACTGGTTTATAAAGTAATCATATAATTTATTTTGTCATCTAGATTAAGTAAGTATTTAAGTTCGATAATCTTCTGGCTTATGCATATTTTTTCTGTTTAGATCTTGTCTTAGGTATAACTTTAACTTTCTGTTGTACTGACATTATATTATTATGTATTTCCTTTTTACCCTCTGGTTGAGTGGAAGAGAAGGCCTCACGGCCTTTATTTTGCCAGAAAAAATGAAGCATTATCATTATTATTTCTAGCTCCGAAATGTTTGATGTTGCACAGCTCCGTACAAAGTTATGTTTAACTCTAAAATAATGTATTTTTGTTTTACAGGTCTCTTTCTGCTGCACATCACTACAAACTTCGTTATTTCTGTGTATGGACGTGCAGTAAGTACTGAAAGTTTCTGTATTAGTAACTTAGAAGATAAAGTTAATTACTATTTTTTAATTCCATGTATTTACATTAAAATATTAACAGGTTTCATTCAGATAATTATGTGTAATGCCTATTTTAAGACAAGAATCTTAGCATATTTCATGCAGTTTATCATGTTAATTTGAAGACAAGAAACAAGCTCTTCGTTTGACAGACTTGACCTAGTTATCTTCCTTTTTAAACACCCATCATTAGTTGAATTTTATTGTTTGACGACACTATCAATTTTGTTTTAACAACACTTCAAATCTGGTCGCGAAGTGTTTCTGTTCTGATCGCTCATTGATGTCTCCTCCTAGAATACTATTAGGTCACATTACGTTCTTTCAAATATAAAACGAATCAGAGTATCTGATGTTTGATTCTCGTCTATATCAAATGAAATACGCCAACCGGGATTATAATAAAGTTTTTACTTTTAATTTACTCTCATTTATTTATGTTTATATTTCTAGTGAAAAAAGATTTACGAGTATTTTCCTTTGGACAAAGGAAGCAATTATAGAATGGAATTAAATGCCATTATTATATGTATAAACATCCGCAAGTACAGAGATGAAGTTTATAGACTTAAAGAAGACGAACTAACTATAAATATTTTTTTTGTTTTCTTAAAAAAGAAAAAAAAAAAGGAAAAGAGTACGAAACATTATTTCTCTTCGAAAGCACCATTTAATTATTCCTAAATGTGAAGTAATTTTTATTTTTTTACTTCCTTTATGTTATAAATATGTTAAAGATCATAATATAACGCAACGAGAAATTAAATTTCTGAGGTAACATTTTCAATTCATATCATGGTAAAAGTAAAAAAAAGTAAATCCGTGGCCAAGAAGGGGCCAAGACCGACCAGCCGGCTGCTGGTCTCACGTCTACATGCCGAAGCAGAGGTGGACGATCATCCAACTAGAATGGAGGTATCGTGTGTTTAGCACGATGATCCCCCCCAGCCTTTGTAGCTGGTTATTCATATCATGGTACCCAAAATAATTTCAGGAACTGAATATACACAAATAAAATAGCCTGTCCTCCTCTTTGCTGATGATCAAGTCATATTAGCTAGTGACGAGGATACGTTACAAAGGGGACTATTTGAATTATATAAAATTACGAAAGTTACGAATCTAACTATTTCGAAAGAAAAAACAAAAGTAATGGCATTTATATGCAAAAGGATGGTGAGATCAAAGGTAGTACTGGAAGACTGTATCATAGAACAAGACAATACTTTTAACTTCCTTGGCTGCCATCTATCATATACTCATGAAAAACATAGTGATTATAAAATTCCAAATTTAATAATATATGTGGGACCATTAGAAGAACACTCCGAAATAAAACAAGGAAAGATACACAGATTAAACTATATAACGTTATGGCAATACCAACGGGTTTATATGCGAGTGAAACTTGGACCTTCAAAGAGAAAGATAGAAGCCGACTATAAGCAGCTGAAATGGGATTTCTTCGAAGTGTAGCAGGATTAACTCGATTGAATCACATCAGAAATGAGGAAATAAGAAACACTCTAAAAGTTAACAGCCTGTTAGAAACTGTAGATGAGTATAAACAGAAATGGTGGGAACACGTACAACGCAAGAGCCAAGATAGAATCCCGAAAATAATCGCTGACTATGTACCCACTGGAAAAAGAAGTATCGGCCGACCAGTAAAAAGGTGGATACAAGAAATAAACGAGCCGCAACGGGCTTAAAGCCTACAGATTGAAGGAGAAGAAGAAGACGAAGAAGAAGACAATAGCCTATCACTGCAGTCAGCGACAGGAATCGAACCGCGCTTCGTAGAACAAGCCCTCACTCTGATATTGATCTGTCGGAGAGATGGATAGCGTTGTTCATTCCCCGAAAGGAGCGCGATCAAAATCACATATCGCTTCGATGACATATTTCTCATCTGTAACACAATTGACGGAATTTTTATGTTGTTATCTTGGCCTATTTATGTTACTCGTTTAGTAGTATCATTAGGCCTAATCAGGCACTATTTTTAGCATCAGCTGTTTCAATATTAACCATCTGTTTCCATGTCCCGTGCCCCCTTATTTGGAAATGTATACAAAAAGAAGGAAAGATATTTTAAGTACTTAAGGAGTAGTATATAAAATGTTATAATAGAACTTGTTAGTTGTGAAAAAAAACTCCCTCCTGAATGTGTTAACAACCCCTAAATGAACTGTGTCAGTTTATAAATAACAGGAGTAAAATGATAATAACAATAATAAAATAAAAAATGTAGCTTGCGGTAAGACGTAACAATGCAGTAGAATTACGAGGTTAAGGTTCCTTTGCTCGCAAAACATAACGAATTGTTGTCTTTTTGTCGTGTTCTTTTTTATTTTATTATTTCCTTTTCGGTGAGGTGTCCCACTAGCAATTCGTTCTAGATGGTTGGTCTTGCCGCCGCTGCCTCGCCTGTTTCCTATTACTCGACGTGAAAACATAGACTTCAGCTCGCAAATACTGAAACGGTAAGTGTGTTAAAATGTATCTAAAATAAATAGGAAATACAGATATATATGGCAAAGGTTTTCACGAATATGCGAAATTTTAGTACCTTATGTCCTACTAGTCATTTAGAAAACATAAACTATAGTTGAAAATGTTGTAATTCGACTTTTTAAAAGTTATGACCAAAATACTACCCGCATGGATTACGATGGAATATGAAGCAAATCCAAGCGAACTTTCTCCGCGTATTGGCTAGTTGTTCTACCTACAGAGTTTAATTTTGTTGTGGGCTATGAATGGCCGGTAATATTTTTCCAGAGAGTACTTTTATCCAGAAGTAGCCTATGTCCTTTTTAGGCGCTGTATATATGTACGACAGGGCTTCCCAGATTTATTTCTTTCCCGAAGGAAGTCTTGCTAATAAACAATGTTTACTTCCTTTAAAAATCCATCATTCTTGGCTAAACTACTACACGAATTTTATTTACTTGTATACCAATAATCATTTCGAAAACATTAAGTTCAATTTGTGAGTGCAGGACCAGTTATCTTTTTTTTAGATAACACCAAAAATTTAGGGTATAAGGAGAAAAACATTAAATTAAATTAAAGGGAGAGGACGATAGTTTTTGGTGAAAAATGAGTAAATTTTCAAAAAAAAAAATTCTTTAGAATACTCTGTGATATTTGTGGAATGCATTGCATAACATTTTGTGGGTATTTGTGCCCTTATCGGATGCTGAGACGCCATTTTTAAACTTCCTGCGCTATGGATTCACACGCCCCTTTATCGTTGTTTCCGGTAACTTCATTTTTTTGCTACTTTGCCAGACACAAAATGTATATATTTTCTGAACTAGTAAAGATACATGCATGAAATTTATACCACACATTCTTTAGACTATTAGGAAACATTCCTCTTGTAACAGAATTTTGTTAATTGATTTCATTTTTAAAATGTGTCCGTTTGTTTGCGAAAAAGGAAATCAAAAGAGTGTTATTAAATTTTAATTGTTTATTTTACAAACGTAGGAACAAATATCAAAATTCTGTTACAGGCAGTTTGTAGAGCATGCTTTTGCAAGTACATTGCAAAAACTGTTTGAATCTATCTTTATAAATGGTTCAGATATATGGGTTTTAGTAAAATCCTGCATTGGGTATATATTTTTTTTTAAATCTGGGCCCCCAAATAATTTTTTTTGGTTGAGTTGCTACAGCTATGAACTCTCTACAAACAAAAAATTAATATTTTACACCAAATAGGAAAAAAGTTACAAAAAAATACCATCCTCTCTCCTTAAATTATGGTTTATTTAACGACGCTCGCAACTGCAGCGTCGCCGGTGTGCCGGAATTTTATCCCGCAGGAGTTCTTTTACATGCCAGTAAATCTACTGACATGAGCCTGTCGCATTTAAACACACTTAAATGCCATCGACCTCGGCCGAGATCGAACCCGCAACCTCGAGCATAGACGAGCGCCATACCAACTACGCTACCGAGGGCGACCATAAGAAGAAGTCTCTGCACAAGTTTTATAATGTATACTTGATTAAGCTGCCTGTGTATTATTAACAATTTGAAAACATCGTAGTTCATGACAGGTTAAATGGGTAGGGCCTATACAATTAAAAATAAATGCACAAGATTTCCTGTTCTCTGCATTTTAAGACGAATTTTATTAGTTACGTGTAATTCCTTTTGTAAAAAAAAATCAATTATTGTGTAGCTACCCTTTGTAAAAACATTAACTTCCATTAAATTTTTTCGTGAATATTGAAATTACGCTACTGTTAAGATTTTATCGAAAGTCATTGCACATATTTACACCATAAAATAGTGAACTCTCAAGATAAAATTTAATATTCTTCACAGTGAAGCATTCCGTTCCATTCTGCGAGGACGACCCGATTTACAAATCTCTATGACCTCAATTCAATTTGTGTGTGTGTATTGGTGTTTTTCTATTTGTTTTTTTAGTAGGTTATTTCACGACGCGATAATAACATCTTAGGTTATTTATCGTCTGAATGAGATGAAGGTGATAATGCCGGTGAATTGAGTCCGGGGTCCAACACCGAAAGTTACCCAGCACTTTGCTCAATTTGGGTTGAGAGAAAACCCCGGAAAAAACCTCAACCAGGTAACTTGGCCCGATCGGGATTCGAACCCGGGCCACCTGGTTTCGCGGTCAGACGCGCTAATCGTTACTCCACAGGTGTGGACGTGGTGGTGGTGGTGGTGGTGGTGGTGGTGGTGGTGTTGGTGGTGGTGTGTGTGTGTGTGTGTGTGTGAGAGAGAGATGTTTCAGTTGAATTTTTTCGGGACACTGTCGTGACTGCTGTCGTCATATTGGTATTTATTGTAAAAAGTAATTCAGTTTACTAAATGGAGGGGGAAAGAAACTAGCCACCATATTGCATTATCTCCTGGCCTACTTGCCTCATAGGTGGTGCCTTGTTGCTATCACTTGTGAGGTTCAGACCTGTCTTCGGACAGTTGACTAAACAACAAAAAATTGACTTAAACATCATGTTCAATATAAATCTCAGAATTTATGAGCCCCAATTGCACTTACAGACTACACTTCTCTTTTTTCCACTCAAACACACACACATACACAGAACACACATTCTATGTGTGTATATATATATATATATATATATATATATATATATATATACACACACACATATCTGTATATGTATATTATTGGATCAGTATTTCAAAATACGAACTTAAGATAATAAAAATCGAAATAATTTTGAATCGTATTCTCATAGTTATGAAACGAAAGGTATGAATTGAAGCGGTGAGATCAATAACCATTCAAGTCCATTTACACAAGTTTCGAGAAAAATGCAAAAAAAAACTTTTTTTTTATTTTCTTACCTAATTTTAATTTTTTGCACGTAATATTTCTGGTTGTTTTAGAGATCATGACAAAGTAGTATACTAACTTTTAGGGCCGTATTCATAGACATTTTTAGCGCGGGCTTTCGGTGGATGATCAGCGTTTTTCGTATTCATAAACCAGTGTTAGCGATAGGATATGATTTGAATTCTGAACTAGTAACCAGTCGATAGCCGGGGCTAGCTTAGTACGGTCGTAGCGCGTGCTGCGAAATGTCTATGCATACCACCTTCAAAGTCGTAATACTTGTGCAAATATCCAAAATTTAATTTAAAATTTGTAAAAAATGAATGGCCAGAAGTGGACTTGAATGGTTATTGATCTCACCGCTTCAATTTCTTTAAGATTGTTTGAACCAAAATGCAACACTACTACAGTATTTAATCATAGTAGTAATTTAGGCCCAAGATTAATTTACTGTATATTTAAATATCCTAATCTTGTCAACTCTAATAGTTCTAGTATTAAATTTAAAAAGTTACGTATGGATTTTATAAAAATTGAAAAATTGTAAATTTATATTTATATATTCTTATTGCGTAGTAGACATAAGACAAATTGTATTATATACTTCTTAATTTCATTTCAGGAATCCGCTCCTGAGCACGAGTTCTACTTTTTCAGGGGCGAACTAAAGTTTTTCTGTTTATATTATATTTTATGTTACAAGTATTAGCAAAATAAATAAATGAAGAGAATAAGAAACAAAGCATTAAAAAAGTAAAATGAGGAAATGAGGAGAAGGAGGATGTAATGTAGGACGAAAGAAGAAAGAAGCATAGAGAATGAGAATAAGAAAAGAAGAAAAGGCAGACGAAGGGAAAGAAGAAATAGAAAGATGAAGTGTCTACAATAAAAAACATCAACGAATAACAATAAATGAAGATGAAAGTAAAGAAGAAAAGTACGTGTAATTAGTAGAGGAGAAGAATGAAAGATTTTGGATAGTAAGAGGAAAAGAAAGGGAATAAAGTATGGAAGTAAGAAAAGTTATAGAGAAGGATGCAAAGAGTGAGGATATTAAAAACGAAAGGAAAAAAAATAAAATTAGAAAAGAACAAGAAAAAAGAAAAACAAATGAATAGGGAGAGAGACGAGAAGAAACAAGGGAGAGTAGTAGACCTAAGGATATTGAAAAGAGGAGAAGTGAAGGGTAAGGATGGAAAAAGTGTAAGAAAAGTAAGATAATAACAAAAGAACAGAGAGAAAATGAAAAGTGTATAAAGAGAAAAAGGAGAATAGAAGACTAGATGTATTAAGAAAAGCAGGATATGAGGAGAAAGTATAATAAGGGCAAAGAATATAGTTAAGGAGAAAAATAAAGGGAAGAAAATGAGGATATGGATAGAACAGTAGCCTATACGAAGAGAAGGAAAATAAGACTTATGAAACATAAAAAAGAAAACAACGAAAGTGTCAGGATTATTAACAAAAAGAGAAGTGGTTCATAATTAAGCGCCAACATTACGCGCCATTTATTAAATTAATTCAATTAAAATGAGACGTGCAGTATTGTAGAACCCATGCCCTTCAATTAACTATTGAATAAAATATCTTGCCTACGTAATTGGCTCTTGAATGTTTGTGACTAATTTAATTAATTAAATTGGAGATAGACGCAGATGTTTTCTGCATGAACAGTACTATCATTGTTGTATACAGTAGTTTGAGGTGAAACACGTTTTTATGTAGTCACTTGTTATCTTTCCTTTTCCCCCCTCGCCTTCTTTAAATTTAAATTTATTATCACACCTTTCCGCAGTATATATGTGTGTCATTCTGACATAATCAAAGGCCCATGAAAGAACTATAAAGCAAAATTAAGGGAAAATACAATCCTTAATGAGAAAATATCTGCTTTGTGCGTGGCTATTGAGGATAATATATATATTTTTTATTTTATATCTGACGCTTCCTTTGGTTTGATTAATTACACCAAGATGGCGGCTTGTTCTGACGTCACACTGAGTGATTTATGCGCGCGCACATTCCCCCCGTCACCTGTGTTGCAGTGCTGTGGCGGCAGGTGAGAGAGAGAGGCTTTCTTTCTTGTGATCTGTTGCTACTCATTGCCTGATCATCTCGTCAAGTTTCGTTGTCTAATGACTTATAGAATTTAACGAAAGCCTTTTTAGCTGTTCTTTATCATTACATGGAATATAGACTACGAGTTAATTTATCCAGGATTGAATAACATAAAATACACAGTAAAGCCACATTCTATTATATACAGTCACGAAGCTTGAGTTTTGAGGGTGCTAGAAACAATAGACTGTGGCAGTACTATTTTGCATTGCCTGTAGTGAGGCGATATTAGCGATCCTAGTGGTGAGCAACTATTTAATGTTTGCATATTTACTAGTATTGAGCTTCGCGACGGTATATACTAGACTGTGGTAAAACCTCTCGAACCTGGACACGTATGGCCCAATAAAAATTGTCCAATCTAACGTGGTGTCCAAGGTAGAGGGAACTATAATTTTTTAGCATGTAATGGAAAGGAAATTAGTGTTCATAACATTCAAACACTTTGTCATTTAGTTCGCCATTAACAGTTTTTCGAACTCTTTTCTCTATCCCCACTGCAATTTTATTCCCTTGCATTTAATATTGAGGTCCTATTATTGATACTACTTACTTATTTACTTACTTACTGGTTTTTAAGGAACCCGGAGGTTCATTTCCGCCCTCACATAAGCCCGCCATTGGTCCCTATCCTGAGCAAGATTAATCCAGTATCTATCATCATATCCCACCTCCCTCAAATCCATTTTAATATTATCTTCCCATCTACGTCTCGGCCTCCCTAGAGGTCTTTTTCCCCTCCAGCCTCCCAACTAACACTCTATAAGCATTTCTGGATCCGTCCATACGTGCTACATACCCTACCGAAAAAAATCGAAAAATCGAAAGAGAATTGGGAGGACAAATTTAAAAGGTACGCAAAATGCGTCCTTGCAAGGGGTTGGGGGCTGTACAAAACTAAATATGTGAGCTCCAAGCCTGTTGGCCACTAGTCTCACTCCGGGTTACGCTGCTCCACTGAAGGAGCTCTAGAAAATTTTGAAGGGGAAGCCGAAATTGGACGTAACCTCTTAGGTACAACATACGCGAGGGGGACGGAGATTTGATCAAGTGATCACGGAACGGGGCGAGGAGGAGATGGCTGGTGTTTGCCGTTATGATGGCAAGACGCTGTCATTTGTTGTTCGATGACAAGGCATGTGAAGGCCGTCGGAAGAAGCGCCGTGAAATCTAAATCTGCAATTGGAGAGGTCCCTGTCCTTTCAAATTGCGACTAATTGGTTCACCTCGTACATTTAATAGACAATTTATTTATAAGTTCTGAACTAGGGCATACGTCGTTTACAAGAAAAGGGGAATATATATGGGGAAGGGCATATAGGTCCGTGGCCCATTTCTTATAGGGCTCATCCCGACATTTGTCTTACGCCTTAGGAAAACCACGGAATACCTTAGGCAGGATGAGTTGTCTCATATATAAGAGACTAGCCAACCCATCTCAAACGTCTGGATTTAATGTTCCTAATTATGTCAGGTGAAGAATACAATGCGTGCAGTTCTGTATTGTGTAACTTTCTCCATTCTCCTGTAACTTCATCTCTCTTGGCCCCATATATTTTCCTAAAAACCTTATTCTCAAACATCCTTAATCTCTGTTCCCCTCTCAAAGTGAGAGTCCAAGTTTCACAACCATAAAGAACAACCGGTAATATAACTCTTTTATAAATTCTAACTTTCAGATTTTTTGACAGCAGACTGGATGATAAAAACTTCTCAACCGAATAATAACAGGCATTTCCCATATTTATTCTGTGTTTAATTTCCTCCAGAGTATCATTTATATTTGTTACTGTTGCTCCCAGGTATTTGAATTTTTCCACCTCTGCAAAGGATAAATTTCCAATTTTTATATTTCCATTTCGTACAATATTCTGGTCACGAGACATAATCATATACTTTGTCTTTTCGGGATTTACTTCCAAACCTATCTCTTTACTTGCTTCCAGTAAAATTCCCGTGTTTTCCCTAATAGTTTATGAATTTTCTCCTAACATATTCACGTCATCCGCATAGACAAGCAGCTGATGTAACCCGTTCAATTCCAAACCCTCTCTGTTTCCTTTCCTTTCCTAATGCCATACTCTAGAGCAAAGTTAAAAAGTAAAGGTGATAGTGCAACTCCTTGCTTTAGCCCACAGTGAATTGGAAATGCATCTGACAGAAACTGACCTATACGGACTCTGCTGTAAGTTTCACTGAGACACATTTTAATTAATCGAACTAGTTTCTTGGGAATACCAAATTAAATAAGAATATCATGTAAAACTTCTCTCTTAACCGAGTCATATGCCTTTTTGAAATCTATGAATAACTGATGCACTGTACCCTTATACTCCCATTTTTTCTCCATTATCTGTCGAATACAAAATACCTGATCAATAGTTGATATATTACTCCTAAAACCACACTGATCATGTTTGAAACTGTTGATTTATAAATTCCAAACTAATTTGCAATGTTCCTACAACTAACACCATAATACAAACGGTCAATAACTTCTTTCTTCCTTGCAATGGTTAATTCAATTAACTTACGTTTACTCATATCGAGATACTCCGCAAAGTGATTCTCACAGGCAAAAACTTCAACAGAGACTGATTTCTACACATCAGGCCAATTGAAATAATTTCACATCATAATGTTTACTTCAATTAATTGTTTTTATTATTTTCAGCAATGACTTATCATGCAAGATTCAAGGAATGAATCCTTTATATTACATATTTTGTGACTAGTATTAACGTTTTCGTCGCCATTGCGACATCATCAGAAGATACATTTTCAAATATCTTAATCTCAATTTTAAGTTTGGTGTAATAAGCATAATGGATATTAAATATTAATAAAAGTAAATACTAAACAAGTTAAAAGCTAAAACATTTGACATTACGAGCTTTCACTTACTTAATTTACAAGTTTTTCTTTAATATGTGTTTGTGATTAATCATGCAAATTATTGAATAAATGTAGTGCCTTTATACGCCATGAGTGCGATTGGAGAACATAAGAGTTAAAGCTCCGTATTTTAATGACCTCCGTACTAGAATGAGGTGGTGTGGTAGACACAACCTTCCAAGCCCAAGTATTATACAGGGTGTTTAAAAAATACGGGGCATAATTTCAGATATGTATTTCCCACATGTAGACAATCAATCATTACAACATGTGTCCGGAAATGCTTCATTTCCGAGTTATGGCCTTCACAACATTGAAATTCACCGGAACGTTTTTCTTTCCGCAGGTCGTTGCCATTACAGAAGATGTTCAAAATGTCCACCTCCTGCTTAAATACAGACCTCACATCGATGTCTCATTGACCTGCGAACACGATCCCAAACTCCAGGCGGGTAATCTGCTGGTGACAGGGCCTGTACACGTTGAAAATGATAAGGATACAATTGATACTCTTTCAACAGTCTCCAGACAGTCGCATGAGGAACAGTGACTTGCAACGCTACCCTTCGTGTGCTGATAGAAGGAGTCATGTTCACAGCCTCCAGAATCTCTTCCTGTACTTCTGGAGTTGTAGATCTTGGTCGTCCCCTTTCCAAACCAGGAGAGTTAAATTTTCCATATTCGCACAGACTGTAATGGAGACGTACAAATGTCTTCCGATCTGGACATTGTCGCTGTGGGTACCTCTCCTGGTACAAACGACGAGCCAGCGCAGCATTGCCGTCCGCCTTACCGTACATGAAGTGTATCTCTGCCAGCTCTTGATTTGAATACATGTCGCACAGTCTAACGCCTACACAACACTGAATGTAACCTTCGCCTCGGAATGAACTGTCAGAGTGCCCTCTTAATGTCTCCTTTGACGGCAACGACCTGCGGAAAGAAAAACGTTCCGGTGAATTTCAATGTTGTGAAGGCCATAACTCGGAAATAAAGCATTTCCGGACACATGTTGTAATGAACTATTTTGATTGTCTACATGTGGGAAATACATACCTGAAATTATGCCCCGTATTTTTTAAACATCCTGTATATTACATATAAGTCGTATTTTGTTACAGCAGCTGTATAGTATTACAATACAGAGTGATCCCTTTTGGTATGAATAAACTAAAAACACCGTAAAACATTTACTACTGAACTTTATTTATTGAAACTTTGTGCATACAACACTGAAAGATGGGAGATTCCTCAGAGCTCAACATGACCCCCATTGCGCACCCTGCACAACTCATAACGGTGATACAATTCAGCCCATGTCCGTTGTAACATAAGAGGGGTGATTTGTTGAAAAGCTTGAGTAATTTTTACTCTCAGATCATCAATGTTCTTGGGTTTCTGTGAATAGACAATGTCTTTAACAAAACCCCACACGAAAAAGTAAGGAGGGGTTAGATCTGGGGAGTTTGGGGGCCAAGCCAAGAGATAGCTGCTTCTCGTACTGGGTTTCGCCTGCGACCTCCTGCATTAACACAGAACCTGTTTCTACAAATGTTCGATACCACAATGAAATCGTATTTAGGTACATTACGCACACCATCTCACGTCGAAATTCCCTTTGAACTCTTTTAACACACTTAAATTTAGCATGCCAAACAACACATTGTGCCCGCTGTTGATTTGTAGTAGCCATTTTAATCATCTACGGTTTTCATTTGTCCTTACATATTATGCATTGTTGATTGACATATATGGAAACTCTCATCTTTTAATCATAATATATCCAGCAAGAAATTTTTTATACTATAATAGTTTTATAATAATAAATTAATATTATCCATACCCAAACGAATCAGACTGTAAATAAATTCACGGAATCATTTTACGGTCTGTAATCACTTTCCAGATGAATTCCATTACTCAAACCGAGTGAAATTGGAAAATTTAACGCATGTGTGCATTTGTAATGATCTTGTTATCACCGTGTTATGCATTTTCATACAAATATGACGGACATTAGTTCTTGGGCGATTATCCTTGAAACGCGTGATAAATCTTATCTCATAGTGTTAGAACCCAATCTTGAGATATGATACGATAATTATCTACTTGTAATGGGGCCCCGGTAAGTGTTGCGACAAGATCGTGTTTTAAAATCAATTTTGAAATATAGTTTACCCTTCGATAATCGTATAATCTGGTACACCCGCCCTTGCATAGAGATTAACTCTGGAATGCGAGGTCTGTGCGAAGTGTAGAAACTCGATGATTACTAAAACTTCAAGCTTTTGACAACCCTTGAACATCTTATGGATAAATTAGATGTGCAGTTTTAGTAGCTACCGTTAGCTCAAATGGACTGTGGGCGCTAACAAAGAAACCTTCCACAGCACTAGGACGAAAATCCATTGAACAATTTGCACATGCATAGATACTTTCAAAGAAAATAGCTTGCAATATACGTTACATTCAATATTAAATTTTTCTAAAATTTTTGATTAAGAAAAAGTATTTCCTGAGGGAATGGATAAAAGATCCTAGACAATGTTGTTGATGTAGGTTTTTAAAACATCCAGTAAAAGAAACATGCAGATATTTAATTAATTGTATATTTTATTATGTAAATGCTTTAAGACTGTAAAAAATTATGCAAATTTGATATTATTTTTACAGGTAATTATTAGCTATTTTAATATGCTGAATAGTGTTTTATAAAGTGTAATGTATGTATATTTAGGATGAAAAGATTTATTCATTTATCTTTTATAGTAGCTCAGATATAAGAAAATGAATTTCACTAAATTTTTCTAGGTCAATGGTTACCTCCCCCCTTAAATCCGTGACTTAAGAGTTTCAAAACCAAAGCAACTATATGTGTTGTCCTCACAGCCATTTCATACACCAGACTTAGGTGATTCAATACAGCATGATGGGTCTAGGCTCCGACGGTTCCGGGTAGATTGAAATTCTGCACTTTACCTACTGCTATTTGACATAAAGTAATTTGACACATAACCTATTTTACATACAGTATTTGACTTATTGGTTCATCTAATTTAATTTAACACAGCCTTTTAGGTATACTTTTCTGGCATACAACTACTTTGTTTCATTTGTACATTCACATACCTTATTTTGACATAATAATCCGTGGCGCTACAGCCCGTGAAGGGCCTAGACCGACCAGCCGGCTGCTGGCCTCACGCCCACATGCCGAAGCAGAGGTGGACGATCATCCAACCAGAATGGAGGTATCGTGTGGTTAGCACGATGATCCCCCCAGCCGTTATAGCTGGTATTCGCAAGCGGATTTCGCTACCTATTGTAGCTCCCCAAGTGCATCACGATGCTGGGTGGGCACCGGTCCCATACACTGGCCGAAATTTCATGAGAAAGTTTCTTCCCCCATGAGGACGCGAACCAGCGCTCATTCCGTAACGCGAGTCCTAGGCGGGATGCCTTAGACCACGACGCCACGGCGCGGGACATATTTTGACATACTCTACTGTAATTATATTGTGCACATTGTTAATAGTTCCTGTTATAGTTTCTAAATTACTTGTCTTTGCTTAAAAATTATAGAGATGTCGGATGTATAAAAAATTATTGAGGGTGAATTTGTAGAAACAACAAGAGGGGAACAACATTTATCTTTTAGGGCAGGGGTTCTCAAACTGTGCATCGCGACACCCTGTTGCGTCGTCGGTTTATGTTTTGGGCGTCGCAGCTATAAGGTGAAACTAAAATAATTTATAATGCAGCCTATAGAGGAAAGTGCCCTAAACCGGACTCCTCCCCCTAAAGTGGACCCCCGGTCTCCTGGCTCTGCATTCTCTTGAAATCTAGCAGTACTAAATAGTAGTTTAGGCTTCTACCACTCTGTAGCGGAGCACACACGTCGCCCTCTTCACTTGTTGCTTATCAGTCTGCAATTACGTGTTTTGACAGTGGAAAAAGTTTTTACAATGTGGTACATTTTTTGTTTTTTCTCCTAGATATTGGCAGTTAAGCCATTCGATCTATATATATCCTTAAATGGTAAGGTTTAAGGTTACTTCTTGTCATTAAACCGTTTAATTTATATGTTTGGTTAAAAATCTATTGAGTTAACAAAATGTTGGCTATAGTCGCGTAAACCGGACCCCCTTCAGTTGCCTAAACCGGACCCCTTATTTTTTCATGTTTAAAGTCTACCTGTATTCGTACACACTCTTATTCTATTGGAATTCTGTTCCAAATTTCAAGAGAATAATGGGGAAGGAAAGAACAATCTTTACAGCGTACCACTCAGGGTGGATCCGAATGAACTTCTTCACTCAGTGGTTTCGACACTTCATCGAGTTTGCCAATCCTACAAAGGAAAAACCTGTGCTGTTGCTCTTGAATGACCACTTTAGCCACACACAGAATATTGATCTGATCAACTTGGCAAAAACAAATCATGTTACAATTGTGTGACTGCCACCTCACTCTTCACACAAACTACAATCTTTGGACAAAACTTTCATGGTTCCCCTGAAAGTTCACTACAGCAAGGAAATCAGGCAGTGGTTAAGGCACAATGAACGTGCTGTCAGTGCTTTTGATGCAATGGACCTGTTTGGCAAAGCCTACATTAGATGCCAAACAGCTCAAATAGCAATCAATGGATTTAAAGCAACCTTTGAACAAGAAGCTGTTTTCAGATGCCGAATACATTGAAGAGGCAAACAAAAAACGAGATCTCTCTTTCTATGAATCTGTCTTAAAGAAACGAACAGCAGAAAATCAGAGCTTTCCAGAGAACGGAGAAGAATGTGATGTGAACGAACCACAAGTTATTGTAGAATTTGACCCAAATCAACGATCAACATCTTCGGCAGGTCAGGGTGTTCCTCTGTCATCAGCTACACTTGAGGATCCTCAGGCTTCCACATCTTCTAAGACAAGCCCGTTTGACATCACTTCCATTCCAAAAAATAAAAAAGAGGTTCTCGAATAGGGGGCGAAAGATCTGCAGTTCTACGATCATCACATCTACGTCTTATGAAGCCCAATTGGTGGAAGCTAAGAAAGCTAAAGAAGCAATGGAAGCTGAACAACAAGCACGGAATCGTGCTCAAGGACGCAAAAGCAATCGCTGCCAGGGACGTGGTTCAGAAGTACCGCCTTCAAGAAAAGGGAAAGGGCTCGTGAAAAATCGCCTAAATTTTGTGAAAAATGTGAGAATCAAGCACTGAAGATGGAAACAACGTGTCCGCTGGAATATCTGAATTGGATCTCTTTTCGAAAGTTTGCCCATCCAAAGATGATGCTTGGTATGTGTGTTTTGTGACAGAAAATTTTCGGAGGATTCTAAAGAAGATCTTTGGGTCATTTGCGTTATGTGCTGGGACTAAAAAGGACATGAACATCTGCGATTTTTGTCGCTAAAAGATTTAATTCTGTTGTACGTTTTGTGTATCTTTTTTGAATACATCCTATATCTCTTTTTAAAAACTGAAACCTGTAATTGTAATATTATACTTATACTTTGAAACTAGATTATGTTTTCTCTCATTTAATACCTTTTTCCGAATTTGTTTAGTGTTATTTTGATTATTTTTACAAGGGGTCCGATTTCGGCAACTATTTTTCAAATCGCCAAAGTGTAAAGTTATTGAAAATATTTTTTTTTTCATACCAATTTTTAATTATATTTTCTAAAAGCAAAATGTAAATGGAGCATAACATTATAAAGTAAATATTACATGCTTTTGAAACATAATTTTTTACTGTTTTATATTTTTTAAAAATAAAAAAAAATGGGGGTCCGGTTTTGGGCACTTTCCTCTAATGAAACATGACATGAAAGTTTTCACTTCGTGTAGATATTTATTTTATTCCAATTTTGTATTTTTACAAGCTGGTAAGGAAGGCTAAATGACTATTTCCTTAAAAAAATACCACCAAATCCAATTTGAGCATTTTTTTTTTTTTAATTTTGGGTCGCACGGAAAATCTGACATGTGAAGGACGGCGCAGTCTGAAAAAAGTTAGAGAACTTCTGTTTTAGTGGATTCTTATATCAGAAGACTACAACATAAAACCCAAATATATCAACAACATAAGGATGAGGGATGCATTTTGAATTACTTAAGAACATGTGGCCACAATTTTACTTTATAATTTATGTTCATTTTTTAAATGTCAGTACATTATACAAAGTATTTCAAATGAATATTATACCAAATTAATAGTATGCAAACGATAAAGATGACACATTTAATGAGTAGGCAAATAGTGAAGAAAGTAAAATTATTGTACGCAAGAAAAAAATATGTATATTAATAATGTATTAAAATGTTTAATGTCAATTTTGAATATGTCAGACCTCTTGTAGGTGAAACGCAGTATGTTAATCAGCCCGGTACGGGCTCAGAGTTTTATTATTATTATTATTATTATTATTATTATTATTATTATTATTATTATTATTATTTTTGTTTTTACATAAAACAAAAATGACAAAATGAGCGACTTACGGGGTTTTAAAACTACCGGTAACCGATTCAGTTGTAGACGTTGTTGAGTGGAAGAGAACACCTCAAGATGTTAACTCTTTCAAGTAAAATATTACAAGTTTTATTATTATTATTATTATTATTATTATTATTATTATTATTATTATTATTATTATTATTATTATTATTATTATTACATCACGCCTCACAGTTTTGAGTGAATAATATTGAATTGATGATAATGAATATTGAAATGGGGAGTGATGATCAATGGAAACAGGAGAACTCCGAGAAAAAAAAAAAAGGAAACTTAGTTTTGTCCTGCATAAATGCGGGCCCCTCCTTCACCTAGATTCGAACTCGGATCCGTGGTTATTATAAGTCGGTGCTCTGCCAACTGTACTATTAAAGAGGTACGTTCTTTTTGTAGGGGGGGGGGGGCGAATAATTTTGGTGGAGACAGACAGTAGGTGGTACCCTTGTTAGCACACAGCTGTTCCCAGGTCGCATGAGAAGTCATATAGTTGCAACAATGTGTGCATAAGATTACACGTATCCCGAGATGTAAATACGTTATTCATAGTATAATAGCCTCGGCTATTCTTCTATCATTGTCCAATTCATCAATGTTACATTATGTTAGCTCAATACTGTAATTAGCAGAGGACGGTTAGCAAAATTAGTGTAGGTGGCATACGAGATGTTCCCAAAAGCAATAACTCAAGTATCAAGTACCGACGTTGTAAGGGGTGGGCTGGCAATGGGGGAGGACTCAACAACAAACAACAAGGTATTGGAAATAAAAGATCTTTCTCGACAAAAAAACAAAAAAGAGTTTTTTCCTGCCTCCATCACTGTTTTATATGCTATTAGAGTTTTATGTATTACATTTGAAGAAGGTGGTGGCCTCTTCGGTTCAATACTTTATTAGATGTGCCTCAGGGATAAATACTATATAATACCTCAAAACGTGTGTGTGCGGTGTTTTTTATTTTCTTACAAATGCCTCTCCTAGCAAAGAGTTTTATTATTGTGCTGTAAAGCGATGGATGGTGTATACATATTTAATAACCGGGCAATAGACTGCATAGAAGAAGTCAAGTATGGGAAAATTACGTTCCTAAGAACGTAAATGTGAAATAGTTCACAAGACCACAGGATAGAGAACATAAACCGAAGAGAAATTACAAGCTTTTTATCGTAAACCAGTCTACATTTGAAATATACCTGCATTTCTCCTCTATTCACAACTATATACTTACACTCTTATACCATTATGAAACACGTAACTGTTCCAGAAGAATATTATTAAGTATATAATTTATAAAATTTAATTATGTTTCCTTGGGTGTTAGAATTAATATGTTGTTGCCTGGGCGACTACATAAAACATATGACTACCACTGAAAATTAAGACATTTTCTGGTATCTTTATTTAATGGTACGGGTTGCCTAAATGATTCCTTATACGAGTCTAATAATATAAATTAAGTTCATCATAATACTTCAGCAGAAAATCCACAAACGATTAGGGAAAACACGGAAATTCTAGTTGAAGCAAGTAAAGCGATAGGGTTGGAAGTAAATCCCGAAAAGACTTAAGTTTATGATTATGTCTCGTGACCAGAATATTATACGAAATGGAACTATAAACATTGGAGATTTATCCTTCGAAGAGGTGGAAAAATTCAAATATCTGGGAACAACAGTAACAAATATAAATGACACTCGGGATGAAATTAAACGCAGAATAAATATGGAAAATGACCGCTATTATTCAGTTGAGAAGCTTTAGTCATCTAGTCTGCTGTCAAAAAATCTGAAAGTTAGAATTTATAAAACAGTTATATTACCGGTTGTTCTGTATGGTTGTGAAACTTGGACTCTCTCTTTGAGAGAGGAACAGAGATTAAGGTGTTTGAGAATAAGGTTCTTAGGAAAATACTGTATTTGGGGCTAAGAGGGATGAAGTTACAGGAGAATGGAGAAAGTTACACAACACAACTGCACGCATTGTATTCTTCACCTGACCTAATTAGGAACATTAAATCCAGACGTTTGAGATGGGCAGGGCATGTAGCACGTATAGGCGAATCCAGAAATGTATATAGAGTGTTAGTTGGGAGGCCGGAGGGAAAAAGACCTTTGGGGAGGCCGAGATGTAGATGGGAAGATAATATTAAAATGGATTTGAGGGAGGTGGGATATGATGGTAGAGAATGGATTAATCTTGCTCAGTATAGGGACCAATGGCGGGCTTATGTGAGGGCGGTAATGAATCTCCGGGTTCCTTAAAAGTCAGTAAGTAAGTAAGTAGTAAGAATAGTGAAGTTTACCGATACTGGGAATTACAGTATATTAATTGAAATCCTCGGTCATATGAGATCAATACGATGTAGAGTCAAATCTTGATAGAACACAGGACAAAGACAGACAAGAAAGACATTGAACTTCTATGAAAGACACATAGGCCTAAATATATAATCTCTCTGTTAGGAATAACACTTGGATCCGTTTGATAGTGTATAAAAATGCAGATATTATTGATATGAAATATACGTCACTTAATTTGATACTAAACTTAATTGGGAAACTTCAACTTGATCACGAGAAGATCTAGTAAATTATGAAATGCATCTCAATGGAGTTCGACGAATGTAACCTTTGATTTTTGAAGCATTGCACTGTGTTGCATCACGTGAGAGATAATTGAAGGCTGATATGATTTAAATGAGAGTTAGTGATGGGGCCTTTGGGTGGGGATGAAACAAAATAATAACGTAAAATCGGAATAAGAGGATCTGCGAAGTAACCACCTAGCGCAGGGATGTATAAGAAATATCACGTGAACGACCGATTTTTTTTTCGCGCGCTATTTTGCTGTGGTATATACAGGATGTAAGGGGTAAAATTGCCGTCTTTTTCACAGTCGTCGGGGACGGTCTACACGACACGCAACCTTACAATGAAAAATATTAACTGGTTTTGGACAGAATACGATTTGACGCGGGCAAAGACATGAACATAGTACGGTTTGCCACGAATACCCAATTTCATACATTCTTTTCAAGGGGATTTAATAAAGTTAGACCCAAATAGGCCTCACAGCATGGTAGAGCACGTTCAGAACTATACGAAATCAGATAAAACTCAATTTCGACAGCGGGTGGACTTAAAATGGTTTGGAACAGACCTCCTCACTTTTTACAAACAAAATTGTATTACGAGAATATTGATATAAACTCGCTTCTTAACAAAGTTTGAGGACGTTCAAATCTTTCTTGATTTTTCAATAACCCTACAGAATAATATGGAAAATTATCTATTACTAAGAGCTATTTTTTAGGAGGCTTCTAGATAACGAATGCAACACATGGATTCTCTGAGTCATAGTTACAAAACGCTGGATTTCTATGTACCTTATAACACCAGCAAAAAACCTAAATGCTTGTACCACTTTAAGCAACGTTAAAATGCCAAGACATACTTTATGTAAGCTATAAGTTTTTTAAGTTTTAATTCTCATTTGGCAGTAAATATAATATGTAAAAAATTGTAAAATATTGTAAAAAATTGTAAAAAACTTTGTAAAAATTGTAATTGTAATCTTGTAAAATTTTGACTTGTTCCACATTTTAAAGCTTCATTGCTAATGTAAGATCTACGGAATATAATAAATGAAATGAAATGAAAATGACGTAGGCAACATAATTTTTTAAAGAATTTAATTTACACAAAAGACAAACTAGGGCCTACATATATTTTATAAAATTATTTGAAATCTTTTAACTGCTCTCCTGTGGGATTATCAGCGCCCTCTGAAATGCACATGGGTGCCAACTCAACAATCAAAGATGGGAACAGAATTAATAGAAAGTTATAAATTCATGTAACAGAAAAATAGAAGAACTGAATAAAAACTGCTACTCAAATTACAGAACAAAATAATATTATCGTTACAAGCCCTTTAATACAACACACCATCGTATAATTGCTTAGCAACCAGATCTTCAATTAATTATTATTCAGCTGTAGACTGTTTCTTTTTCTCTTACTGACCATGTCGTTGCATATTCAACTTTTATGTTGTGTTTAATTGCCACGTATTATGCAGATTGAAGGACACTTTACGACAGTGTTAAACCTCCTTCTCCTCGTCTTCCTCTCGCACCCCTGCGTAGGAATGATGATCCGTTATCTGGCTCACCGCTCTGCTACCGTTATAAAGATAAGAGCTAAAAACAAGGTTATCGGGAGTGTAGGAGGCCATATTGTTGACCGGCTCTAGCGCAAATAATAATAATAATAATAATAATAATAATAATAATAATAATAATAATAATAATAATAATAATAATAATAATAATAAACATTTATTTTATGTACGTAAGTAGAATCTACGTAAAGATTAATTTTTTGGTCCTAGAAAATACGTCTGTTACGGTGACAATATTAGGATCAACAAATTAATTTTTACGTACATTCTTCGAGCAACAGTGCATATACTGTGGAATCCCGGCCACCAAGTCACTAAACTGAGTGCTCTCCTTGTATAATGGCAGTTGACTTAATATAAAAATGTCAACATACATGTCGAACTTGGAGTCAGGCCACAAAGAGAAAAACAATGGAGGAAAGGAATTCGATCCAGTGCTGTAGATTGAACTTCAGCGTAGCTCAGTGGTTACCAGCGCTTAGTACGTAGAACCAAGGAACCTGTTTCGATCTCCGGCGCCGGAGCGAATTTTTCTCCTCTAATATTAATTGTCACCGTGACAGACATATTCTGCAGGACCGAAAAATTAATATTTACGTAGACTATTTCGTTTATACGACGTCATTCCATTTTCGACCAATGAAGTGTATTGAAATTCTGAATTCCAACCAATCACAGTCAAACATCGCGATAATTTTTGCAGCTAGATTTATCGCTATCAATTTATCGCATGGTCGTTCTTTTGTTTAGTCGGTGTCGCCAACTGTTTCCCCGTAAGTTGATGAGCGTGAATCCATTAAGATGCGTATGCACGGTTAAACTGTTCTTTCAACTTTACGCATTCAAGCAATGAATGTAAGATTAACTGCTAATCTATACTAATAATAAATCTGTAGCCGAAATTTTTCTGGTAATTTTCGATTTTCCAAAAATAATTGGTCCTAACATATATAATTAACCACCCTGAAACCGAAAAGAGCTTTTTTTTAATTTTTGTTTGTATGTCTGTCTGTATGTTTGTTACCTTTTCACGCAATAATGGCTGAACGGATTTCGATTAAAAATTGGAATATAAATTAAGTTCGTTATAACTTAGATTTTAGGCTAATGGCATTCAAAATACATTATTTAAAAGGGGGGTTATAAGGGGGCCTGAATTAAATAAATCGAAATATCTCGCTTATTATTGATTTTTATGAAAAATGTTACATAACAAAAATTTATTTAAAATTCATTTCCGATAATTTTATTCTTTGAAAAATTTTGATAGAACTGATATTTAATGAGATAAATGAGTTTTAAAATTAAAATAACTGCCATCTAAGGCGGTGTATTGAAATAAAAAAACAAATGACTTCGTCTATAAGGGGCCTTGGACACAACAATCTAAAGCTATGAAAGATAGCCTACAGACAATGTTTCTGTGTTTGTATGAAGTAATATAGGAAGCTTAATTAACCGATTTGTATAATTAATTATTATTTCATCATTGGAAAGTGTAGTTTCTCTGGATGGACATAATGCTATAATATCATTACAGTAACTTGTGAGTGAATTGAGGACAGGTAAGATTAAAATAGCTTCTTATGCACAGAAAACTTAATAGGTTATTCTGTATATTCATTTCCTGTATTTCTTAAAATAATGTTAATGAACATATTCATTTTTATCTCAGAGAATTAACGAACAACGAGAATGTATTGATTTAGTATGTAGTAGTAGTACGTTAGCTTAGCAATCCATTATTTTATAATTCAAATTTTAACTATGCTCAATTGAATCGTGTTAAAATACATAAAATACATATGCAATAAATGCAATGCAAAAAAATGGGTAATGAGCCAAGCAGATTATGTTGCGCTGTTGTAAAAGTTGTTCCTCCTGAGATTCAAGAGCTCCCACAACAAATTAAAAACTTTCTAATTCGAGTACATCCGTTATCAACACACTTTTTCATAATATAATATAATATAAACATAATAATAAATCTGTAGCCAAAATTTTTCTCTTAATTTTCGCTTTTCCAAAAATAATTGGTAATAACAATTAAGAAACATGTTAAAGGAATTGTCATTGCACCAAATGAGTGGTCTCTGAATCAAAATGATCGCATTTTAATATTTTAAATACAATTTAAATTAAGTAACATATTAAACGATTTATCCTTCTATCAAACACGAATGTTCCCTGGATCAAACGTCCTACTTTAATTATGTAATTACTTTATATTTATTTCTAACGGATGCAGCGGAGCGCACGGGTACGGCTAGTTTGTAATAATATTATAAAATATTTAAATTATATTATGATTTCAGCAGATAATGAAAACGTATTTCTGTTATAATAACAAGAGAAAAGCGCAGTACATGTGATTAACATTGTTAAACCTGTATTTCGCTTTTCGCAATTGGTATTATTGAATAACATCCAATTTCTTTATTGCAGTAATCAATATTCAATCTATCTCAACTTCACAATGTCTGAATAGGTTAAGTATTCGTAAATATACAATTATTAACAATTTGTGAGCGAATTTTAGGAATATATTATTTATATTTTTATTTTATTCACGAAATAGTAGTAATAAATGTCATTCGAGGTCTGAGATTACTACAGATAATCTCATAAGCTTTCAGTTTTTTTACTATCACAGTTTTATTTAGTCTTACACTTTTCGTTTCCTTATTTCATAACCCCGTATTGTCATTTCTCCACTGACTCTTCCATGTAGCCGTACTGTATTTGCGTCAAAATAAATAGCATTAAACGCATAATAAATTGCAATATTTACACCTCGAATTTCTTTTTAGGAATGGAACTACGATGCGCTACTTTCTTTTGTCTTCATCACGTTTAAGTACCGGTAACCATAGTGATCCAACTCCATGTACATACAGAAACCGCAGAAACTCAATTGTGGACTTACTTGCAGGTGAGATGACAGGGCAGAATCAACCTGTCCGAATCTTGGCCGTAAAATAGTAAAAAATTTAGGCGGGGCGGATTTTCGCGGGCACCGGAAGTAATTTCTTGTGGAGATATCGCGTGCGAAGTACTGGGGGACTCCCCCGCAGGGCGTCGCCGTATCCAGCTGAGGCTCCCTATTACGACGATTTCAAATTTCGGAAGACTGCGACATCGGTAATCCCTCCAAATACTGAGTCCGTGATGGATAGTGGGTATTAAGGCAAAATTAAGAGTCCTGTGTCTCCAGTCACGCCTCAAAGTCATCTCAGCTGCAAAATACTCCACCCTGCGCCATCTTGCACGCTAGAGTGGGCTAACTCTAAACACATAAACTTCTTCTTGTTTTTAGTTCTAAAATAGGTCTAATTCTTTCAAGACTATAATCTGCTTGGGTTGTTGTAATTCAAAAACATTAACAGAAATGAGACAAAATTTAGATTATGGAAATTTATCTTGTTTTACATAACGTACTCTTTTTTATTTTTCGTCATTTCAATCATTTAATAGTAAATTTTCTCTTCATGTTATATTTCCCCATTCTTTCAAGAATATAATCTACTTGAGTTGTTGTAATTCGAAAACATTAACAGAAATGAGACAAATTTAGATTATGGAAATTTATCTTGTTTTACATAACGTACTCTTTTTTATTTTTCGTCATTTCAATCATTTAATAGTAAATTTTCTCTTCATGTTATATTTCCCCATTCTTTCAAGAATATAATCTACTTGAGTTGTTGTAATTCGAAAACATTAACAGAAATGATACAAATTTAGATTATGGAAATTTATCTAGTTTTATATGTCGTACTCTTTTTTTTTTCGTCACTTCAATCATTTGATAATAAATTTTCTCTTCATGTTATATTTCTTCTCTAAATTATTTTCAAATATACAGCTTCCATCAAAAGTTTGACATCCCTTCAAAAGAGAAGTTTCTCTTTTGTCAGAACCTCTGTTGTTTCTATAGAGACCGAATTCTTGTGAAAAAAAAAAATGTATATATACTGAAAACCGAATCTTTGTGTCTTTAAAGCTGTGGATTTGACCACCTCTGTGGTGTAGGGGTCAGCGTGCTGGTCTCTTACGCAGAGGGTCCGGGTTTGATTCCCGGTCAGGTTGAATTTCCTGGTTGAGGTTTTCAGGGTTTTTCCTCAACCGTGAGGCAAATGTCAGGAAATTCGGGCCACAACATTCCTGAATATCACCGGCCTCATTCATCACCGAAATCCTATTCATAACAAATCAGTAATACATATACAGTCGCCATCTAGTTCACAACAATAGAACCAGTCTCAACAATAGTACACAGGCCATCGGATTTCAACCAAAGATTAACTCGCGATATGACCAAAGATGTTAAAGCGAGTATAAATAACAGCGAGAAAAAAACTGTGGATTATACAGTGTCTTACTTAGGTATGAAATATTGCTAAAAACTCTTTATAGGCCTATATCCATTTTATGAAAAAGTACCAAAAACAAAAGTTATTGGAGATATCTAACTGAAACTTATGGCTATGGTCTCACAAAGGTATTGATTTATGTACAGAGTGTGGCAAAAAATAACACTTTTTTAAATGGCACCCTATACTAAATTTACATATTTGAAATCTCCATTCAATTTTACATACAAATAGAAGTTTGAATCAGCATAAATGATGAATACTCTCCTGTAAATGTTATGGTTCTTTCAAATGCTTGATAATGTAACACAAAATAAATGTATTCATATAGGGTAGACCATACATACATACATACATACATACGTACATACATACATACATACAGTCGACCTGGTTGGCGAGTTGGTATAGCGCTGGCCTTCTATGCCCAAGGTTACCGGTTCGATCCCGGGCCAGGTCGATGGCATTTAAATGTGCTTAAATGCGACAGGCTCATTTCAGTAGATTTACTGGCATGTAAAAAAAACTCCTGCGGGACAAAATTCCGGCACATCCGGCGACGCTGATATAACCTCTGCAGTTGCGACCGTCGTTAAATAAAACATAACATTAACATACATACATGCATGCATGCATGCATGCATACATACATACATACATACATACATACATACATACATACATACATACATACATACACACACGCACGCACGCATACTGTTTGGCCCGATTACCTGATTCAATTTTCCAATTGTAAGAAGAATGTAAGCTATACTAATTCCACCGATGCTAGATAACCTGTCGGAATTTAGTAGCGTTCAAAAGCAAGCTTATTAAGCATTTTCTTACTGCGTAGATTAGGTTTAATTTGCACTTAATCAATAAAAGAAATGCTTCTCTCTTATTACCTGTTACAATAAACCGTCTAACTTTTATTAGTCAGTTAATTTTTTAGTACTTTGATTTTTATTGTATCTGTAAATTTAATATTAATTGTAATTATAATTGTAATTGTATTCTTAATATTGTAGTTGTAACCCCTGGTAGAGGGGAAGAGAATGCCTGATGGCCTTATCTATACCAGGTTAAATAAATAAATAAATAAATAACCTCGTAGTTGATACAAGGTAATTAAATAACCGATTTGAAAACCAAGACGCCACATAGCCTTCAGACAACTAGCTACGAAGTTCACAAACATTAGATCCTTGTAAGTTAAGAACGTTCTTAATCGGACATTTAATACAGTTTTTAGTGAAAATATAATTTTTGTGTTTGGTGGGAATAGATGTCGGGCCGTCAGAGAAAAATTGTCAGTCGGCGAGTTAATTGGGAAAGTGGCGTTGACCTGTGACGCCTCGTTCAAGGTGTGGAAGTCGACAGGTAGGCAAACAGCGGGGGATTACTTACGGCCACCAAAACGGTCCATTCCAAACACTACCTGCGATGTTCCTTTATTATGTAACCACGGAGACCGACAACTGCAACACTGGCACAAGTACGCGCTTGATTAAGATGACACGAAACTAATTTGTAATTAATCCACAGTGCTTTATATCTCTCATCTCGCTGGTCTTATAGTCATTGTCCTTGCCACTAAATTCGAGGTTTGCGGGTTTATACCTAATCGAAGTCGAATGATTTTTTTGTATAAATTCTTTTCAAAGGAAAATAGAACTGGACTTAATGCTTGACAAAATTTTATCTCTGTATCGGACTTTAGAATAAATTATCACGAATGTATTGTTATTTGAGACGGTAATATTGTTTGTTAATAATAATAATAATAATAATAATAATAATAATAATAATAATGTTGGTAGAATTGTGTGGCCTGTTAGTTACTTATTAAGAATGTAGAAATATTAAACATGGAGTTCCTCAGAGACGAGTTTTAGGTCCATTATTGTTTCTAGTTTATATTAATGATTTAGTCTTAACCATAAATAAATTATCTCATGTAATTTTAATTGAAGTTGATACAAGTGTGATTGTCTCATTACGATAATTTAATAAACACTTTTAATAGAGTGTTGAATCTAATGAATGAATTGTTTCGGGCAAATAAAATAGCACTTAATGTTGATAAAACCAGTGTAGTCAAATTTAATACACATAATACTGCTCAGTTTTCCTAAAGTATTAGATTAAACGGAACTGATCTCAAAGACTCTATAAACAATGTTTCTTGGTTTAGAGTTGGATAATCACTTGAACTGGAAAACATACATAGAATAGATTACTTCTAAATTGAGTGACACCCAAATAACTAATATTCCACTGTTTGCATACATTGCTTCACAGCTAGAATATGGAACAAGTCAAAAAACTTGATACTATTATAAAGTCATAATTTATAATCACAGTCTATATGAAATATATACAGACGAGGTTTACAGTAGCTATAGTCTACTAGTACAACACAAAGTTTTAGTATCAATTTCATGAAGCGTTGTTGAATGTCATGAATTCACCTACAGAATAGAAGGCGTGAGAAATTAGGCACTTCTTTAATTTCGCCCTAAATAATGTGTTTTGAGTTTCATTTTTTATATCGATAGGGAGACTATTAAAAATTTTTACTGCCATATAACACACTCCTTTTTAATAGCACGATAGACCTGCCGATGGAGTATGAAAGTCATTTTTGTTAACGATTATTTATGCTATAAACTGTTGAATTAAGGCTGGTTCACAATAAACCGGGAACGGAAACGACAACGAGAACGAAAACGGAATGTTAAAATAAATGTATTTAAATGTGAACATTTACAATAATTAGTTGTTATTGCTCACATTTAAATACATTTATATTAAAAGTAGTTCCGTTCTCGTTCTCGTTCTCGTAGGTGACAACGAGAACGAAAACGGAATGTTAAAATAAATGTATTTAAATGTGAACATTCACAATAATTAGTTGTTATTGCTCACATTTAAATACATTTATATTAAAAGTAGTTCCGTTCTCGTTCTTGTTTCCGTTTCCGGTTTATTGTGAACCAGCCTTTAGTTACAAAGTGTTCACGATTATATACAAGGAAGATTAAAATGTACTGACAAGCCATGGACATTATTTGTAGTTTTTTTGAAAATAGTCCTACACGATTCCCTAGATTTGTCACCTACTATTATTCTAATTGTCCGCGCCGTGGCGTCGCGGTCTAAGGCATCCTGCCTAGGGCTCGCGCTACGGAATGCGCGCTGGTTCGAGTCCTCAGCATCGTGATGCACTTGGGTAGCTACGATAGGTAGCGAAATCCGGTTGCGAATGCTAGCTATAACGGCTGGGGGGGATCATCGTGCTAACCACACGATACCTCCATTCTGGTTGGATGATCGTCCACCTCTGCTTCGGCATGTGGGCGTGAGGCCAGCAGCCGGCTGGTCGGTCTAGGCCCTTCATGGGCTGTAGCGCCACGGATTATTATTATTCTAATTAGGATACTCTTTTTTGTAGTAGGAATATACTGTTACTATCTATGGAATTTCCCAACAATATTATTCCAAAACTCATTACTGAGTGGAAGTATGCAAAGTATATTGGTTTCAAGGTATTGATATTTATTATCTTTTGCATAGATATAATAGCAAAACATGCTGAATTTAGTTTGGGGGTAATTTCTTTAATATGATTTTTCCAATTTAACACATTATCGATTTTTGGTTGTTGTTTCTAATAGGGACCTATTGTTAATTATTTGTAAGGTTGAATTTGGATAGGATTTAAATTGAATTCTGTTAGCTTTGTGACAATTTAATACTAATTTATTGACTGAGAACCAGTCACATATTTTGAAGAGAACTTCCTCTGTTGAAGATTGGAATGTGTTGGAGTTATTGGCTGTAATTACTATATTTGTGTCATCTGCAAATAATATGGGATGTCCTACATCTTTTATCAAGGGATAATTAGTAGGGAATAATCACATGCACAAATATTTCATATTTCTTTCTGCTTGCTGACTAAAACCCATAAGTTTTGCTAAAGAATCTTCGAACGATAATGAACGTACTCAACAGCACAGTCTTATGCATTAACGTGAATGCGTTGTCATTGATATCCTACATTTGAGAGCTTCCTAAATATTACTCCGTTGATCCTGGTAATATAAGTTTTACTTCTTGATACTTAATATGAAATTGCATTGTACCATACACCGGCATGTATTTACTTGACAACGTTCATTCGATATATATACAAAGAACTGGATTAGTAGACTAAAGTAATACAAATCTTCAGACGATGAAGGCCATAAATGTTCCCATAGATTCGTATGAAACCCATAAATAAAGTTAAGCCGAAAGAAACCCGAGTCTTCGTCATACAATTCCTGCCCCCCACCTCGTTGAAGACGGTATGTTAGAAAAATATTACTGTGCGTGACTTGAGACTTGGTGTTCTAGGTTCGAATTATAGAGAAACTTGAGAACGAATCAAGTACCGTACAGGATAATTATTATTTTTTTCTGTCTGCGGGCTTTTTTATTTCGTCCGCAGAAAATGTTTTGATGACCTTGCGGCTTTGTAGAGTTTTGTTTCTTAGATTGTTTTTTTTTTCCGACCTACAATGAAACAGTCTCCAATATATCCCATGACAACATTAAACATAAGAAAAGGAAAGCACTTATAATAACATACATTGAAATATGGCCGGACTTTACGATGTAAATTTAATGGTTAAAGATCATAAAATGTAAGAAAATGGAAAATTAAAAGGGAAGATAGGAAAGGAGGGAAAATTTAATGAAGGAATGAGTAGGTAAGCAAATTAATGAATAAACAAATTAATGAATTGAATGAAATAATGAATAGATCTAAATGAATAAGTATTTAAGTGAAATGATGAATTGATTACTTAAATGGAATAATCAATAAGTGAGGGAATGAAAAAGTGGTAATTAAGGCAAAGAATTAACGAAGGAATTAAAAATAAGTGAACGGGGAATGAATAAATAAATGGAAGAAGGAATGAATAAATAAATTGACGGGGAACTGAATAAATAGGTGAACGAGGAGATAAATGAATCAGTGAACGAGGTAATGGACAAGTAAAATAATGGAGGATGAATTGGTAGAAAATAACAAAACATAATAAGTAATAAATGAATGAGTAAACGGAAGAATAATTAAATAAATGAACGAATGGTGCAATTATGCGAATGAGTGGAGATGATAAATAGACAAGAAAATGAAATTATGAGGGAATGAATGAGGAATTGGTAGAATGAATGAATGGATGAAAGAAATACGAGTAATTAAATAAATGAATGAATGAGTGAATGGCTGGGGGAAGAAATACAGAATAAATTACCGAAGCAATGAATGAATGAATGAATGAATGAATGGTAAATGAGGTAATTAATGAATGAGAATATAGAGATGAATGAGGGAGTGTGAGAATGAATTAGAGAATAAATGAATGAGAAAACGAATTAATGAATGAATATGAGAGAATGAATGGATGAGGAAATGGGTGAATGAATGAGTGATTGAATGATTGGATGAAAGAATGTGTGAAAAATAAATACGGTAATTAAATGAATGAATGAATGAGAGAAGGGATACAGAATGAGTTAACCAAGCAATGATAGACTGAATGAATAAATTAGGTAATAAACGAATGAATGAATGAATGAATGAATGAATGAATGAATGAATGAGTGAGGAAATACAGAAATGAATGAGGGAATAAATGATTGAGAAAATAAATTCATGAATGAATATGAGGGAATGAATGGATAAGGAAGTAGGTGAATGAATGTGTGATTGAATGATTGAATAAAAAAATGAGTGAAAAATAAATACAGTAATTAAATGAATGAATGAATGAGAGAAGGGATACAGAATGAATTAACCAAGCAATGATAAACTTAATGAATTAATTAGGTAATAAACGAATGAATGAATGAATGAATGAGGAAATACAGGAATGAATGGAAGGGAATAAATGAATGAGGCAACGGCTTAATTAAGTGAATGAATAAATTAATGGATGAATGAATGAATCAATGAGGAAATACAGGAATGAATGAGGGAAGAAATGAATGAGAAAATGAATTCATGAATGTGAGGAAATGAATGGATGAGGAAGTAGTTGAATCAATGAGTGATTGAATGATTGGATAAAAGAATAAGTGAAAAATAAATATGGTAATTAAATGAATGAATGAATGAATGAATGAATGAGAGAAGGGATACAGAATGAATTAACCAAGCAGTGATAGACTTAATGAATAAATTAGGTAATAAACGAATGAATGAATGAATGAGGAAATACAGGAATGAATGGGGGAATAAATGAACGAATGAAGTGAATGAATAAATGAATGAATGAATAAACTAAATTAACCGAGCAATGAGAGAATGAAGGAATGAATGGACGAATAAGTGAAGTAATAACGAATGAATGAATTATTCAACACGCGAAAAATAGTAAGTAAATGCACGTCTACCGCTTTGGAGTAATTCTTAGCACGTCTGGCCATGAAACGAGCGGGCCCGGGTTCAAATCCTGGTTAGAACAAGTTACCTTGTTGGGGTTTATTTCCGGGGTTTTCCCTTAACCAATTAAAGCAGAATTGCGGGGTAACTTTCGGCGTTGGACCTCGGACTCATTTCGTCATCATTAATTCAATAATAATAATAATCATCATCATCCATACAATATACCGGGTTCAGTTCACGGTGCGGCGTGCTGTACTTGTACAAGAGCACGGCCGTTCGGCTATCTAATCATTCACAGAATAGGTGTGGTAAACACAATAAGCTCAGGCTGCAGTGCAAGCCTTCGAGTCCCTCTTCCGTACAAGAAAAAAAAAAGTAAATATATATGTGAGTGAACGAACTTATGATATAAGAATTAGAGTGAGAAAATAATATTGAGAGGAAGGGAGCAAGGAAGGCGAGAAAGAGGAGGGGGAAGGAGGGTTGAGAACGGAAAAAAACAGAAGAACAAAAAAGGATAAGCGATATAAATAAATACATAGAAAGAGAGGAAAAGAGCGATAAATAGAAATATATGAAGACCAGGAGACAAAACGATTGATAAAGTAATAACACAAAAGGAAAATAATTATTAAAGTAAGAAGGAATGGAAGAAATGATAAACAGAAAGGAAAGCGTTGAAGGGAGAAAAGAGGAAAGTAAGAAATGTGGAAAAAAATAATAAAAAAATGAATGAGAGGAAATAGTTACGAGAAAAGAAAAGACAGGTACAAGAAAAATAGAAATTATAAAGAATGAGGAGATAAATGTCCCTATAGTTAAGAAGGAAAAGGAAATATTGAAATGGACGAAAGAAATATAAGAAAGTACTAAAGAAACAGAGAACAGAGGAAATGTGAAGTAAATAAAGGGAAGATAGTAACCAAGAGGGAATGAAAAGAAAGCAGCAAATAAGAGAAGAATAATAAGAGAAAGAAAGGAACAAAGAAAGTAATTCATGCAAACAGGAGAAATCAAGAAAGGTAAGTGAAGAAAGAAACAACGAAAGAAAGAAAGAAAGAAAGAGAGAGAGAGTGAAAGAACGAAAGAAAGAAGGGAGATTACAGTTGAGCATGAAAGAGTGCAGTGCTGCACCGGCACTGATTCAGAGCTGAATGGTCGTGGCTTCGACCACAGTGACCGGCAGTTATGAAAGGTTTTTCGTGGTGACTGTTACGTCATAAATCACGAGCATCCAATCATCTCGCCGACTCAAAATAGCGAAAGCAGTCCATATAGCATCGTTAAAACGTGTAATAACTGTCGCAGTGGACGGACAGACAGAAGCCCCATTTTCTGCTTAGGATATGCAAATCCAAGTGCTAATAAAGGCAGATTCATTGCTGCTCTACCAGGAACCGAGGAGCAGCAATTAACGAGCAAGAAGTGGCGGAGACAGTTTGAAAATTGAGCTTGGAGCAAGACCCCACAGCGGTCATGCGCAGTGGCGTGTATCACACCTCATCCACGCAGTGTAATCTTTGATCTGAGTTAAAACAGCGGGCAGACAGTTTATTGACAGACTGGAACACCCAACTGACAGGTACATGATTGAGTGACACCTGACTGTCTGACAGACTGACACTAACACCTGACTGGCTGACCGACATGTGGCTACAACCTGTCTGAGAGACCTACACTGATTATCTAATATCTGGCTGCCAGACTAATACCTGAGTGAATCACTGACTGTCTAATACCTATTAACTGATGAATACCTAGCTGGCTGACTAATGTCTAGCTGGCTGACTAATATTTAGCTGACTGACTGTCTAATACATATTAACTGACGAATACCTAGCTGGCTGACTAATATCTAGCTGGCTGACTAATATCTAGCTGGCTGATTGTTTAATACATATTAACTGACGAATACCTAGCTGGCTGACTAATATCTAGCTGGCTGACTAATATCTAGCTGGCTACTAATATCTAGCTGGCTGATTGTCTAATACATATTAACTGACGAATATCTAGCTGGCTGACTAATATCTAGCTGACTGATTGTCTAATACATATTAACTGACGAATACCTAGCTGGCTGACTAATATCTAGCTGGCTGACTAATATCTAGCTGGCTGATTGTCTAATACATATTAACTGACGAATACCTAGCTGGCTGACTAATATCTAGCTGGCTGACTGTCTAATACATATTAACTGACGAATACCTAGCTGGCTGACTAATATCTAGCTGACTGACTGTCTAATACATATTAACTGATGAATACCTAGCTGGCTGACTAATATCTAGCTGGCTGACTGATATCTAGCTGACTGACTGTCTAATACATATTAACTGACGAATACCTAGCTGGCTGACTAATATCTAGCTGGCTGACTAATATCTAGCTGGCTAATATCTAGCTGGCTGACTGTCTAATACATATTAACTGACGAATACCTAGATGACTGACTAATATCTAGCTGGCTGACTTTCTAATACATATTAACTGACGAATACCTAGATGACTGACTAATATCTAGCTGGCTGACTAATATCTAGCTGGCTGACTGTCTAATACATATTATCTGACGAATACCTAGATGACTGACTAATATCTAGCTGGCTGACTAATATCTAGCTGGCTGACTGTCTAATACATATTAACTGACGAATACCTAGATGACTGACTAATATCTAGCTGGCTGACTAATATCTAGCTGGCTGACTAATATCTAGCTGGCTGACTAATACCTAGCTGGCTGTCTAATACATATTAACTGACGAATACCTAGATGACTGACTAATATCTAGCTGGCTGACTGTCTAATACCTATTAAGTGACGAATACCTAGCTGGTTGACTGTCTAATACCTATTAACTGACGAATACCTAGCTGGTTCCTGTCTAATACCTATTAACTGACGAATACCTAGCTGGTTGACTGTGTAATACCTATTAACTGACGAATACCTAGCTGGTTGACTGTCTAATACCTATTAACTGACGAATACCTAGCTGGTTGACTGTCTAATACCTATTAACTGACGAATACCTAGCTGGCTGACTAATATCTAGCTGGCCGACTGTCTAATATCTATTAACTGACGAATACCTAGCTGGTTGACTGTCTAATACCTATTAACTGACGAATACCTAGCTGGCTGACTAATATCTAGCTGGCCGACTGTCTAATACCTATTAACTGACGAATACCTAGCTGGTTGACTGTCTAATACCTATTAACTGACGAATACCTAGCTGGCTGACTAATATCTAGCTGGCCGACTGTCTAATACCTATTAACTGACGAATACCTAGCTGGTTGACTGTCTAATACCTATTAACTGACGAATACCTAGCTGGCTGACTAATATCTAGCTGGCCGACTGTCTAATACCTATTAACTGACGAATACCTAGCTGGTTGACTGTCTAATACCTATTAACTGACGAATACGTAGCTGGTTGACTGTCTAATACCTATTAACTGACGGATAACTAGCTGGATGAGTGACTAATACCTATTAACTGACGAATATCTAGCTGGCCGACTGTCTAATACCTATTAAATGACGAATACCTAGCTGGCGGAGTAATATCATTTTGACTGACTAATACGTGATTAACTGACGAATACCTAGATGACTGACTAACACCTGATTAACTGACAAACAACTAGCTGGCTGATTAATATCTGACAGAGTGACTAATACCAGACTGATTTCCCAATACCTGATTAATTGACGAATTCTTAGCTGACCTACTAAAATCTGGTTAACTGAGTAATGCCTGGCTAACTGAGTAATACTTGGTTGACTAATAACTGATTAACAGATCTGAATGGAGGAGAGAGAGCAACGGTGAATCGTTCAATCGTTGAGCTGTGTGGACTTTTTCTATTGCTAATTTTCAAAATTGTATCACAACGTTTCGAAGAGTGGATCTCTCTTCGTCGTCAGGTGAAAACCTACTTTGGGTATCGTTACAAACAGCTGGCCTGTCTGACTGATCAGATAAGCAGTCATAATAACAGATATGTTGGTAGAAAAATTAACGGATGGATGGACGTAAGACTCTCAAAAAGAAAGGTAGATTATCAGAAAAACTGATAAAAGGGAAAGATGAAAGTATAAACAAACGTATAGAAGCAATAACGAAAGATGGAGGGATGAAGTGTGGTTAATTGATTTATATTGTTACTTATCTTACTAGATAAGGTAGACTGACTGGTAGTTATGTAACTAGATAGATTTGTAAACATGTAGTTGTATGTTGAAAAGGAAATGTAGGGGGGAAAGAAGAAATGGCCTAGTATTGAGTAGATAGATGTGATATGAAATTATACAATTTAACATCAAATCACCGCTCTCTGAGCAGGTTTTTCTAGTTATAATGTGAAACAATATATTATCCAGAAGTTTAACGTAGAAAATAACAGTGAAGCAAGTTTTACCAATAGCTTGTAGCTAAGTCTTGAAATTGAAATCCTTCCACACTCGACCATGAGATATTTTTCCGGAGACTGAGCAATCCAACAGCCATTGCACTTAGCCGACCGCAAGCTCAGCTTTGCAATTTCATGCCCGACGTCGTGGATAATTGCATTACAGGGATCAACGGCGCTGTTGTCTTAGAATACGTTATTTTTGAAAGGGAGCTTCTTTTATTAAACAATATCAAATAACCCTCATACATGACAGAAAATATTACCAATCGACATTTAAATGTTTAAAATTATTGGGATAAACATATTCTTTCTCTTTGCATTAGATTAAGGGGTTAGGTACAGCCCTAGATCATATATGTAACAGATAATTCATCGCTATGTTAAAATCGGCAGCACTTTGTAGAGAACAACCGCCAGGATCGCCACCCGTCCGCCGTAAACGAACACGAGATGGCAGTACAGTCGCTAATGCAATTCAAATGGGAATTATGACGTGACTCCTTATGTAAAAACTAGATGGCAGCGTAGTAAACCTGACAAAAGTTGTTAACGTCAAAGCCTATAAGGCCGACCTATCTGTTACATGATCTAGGGTACAGCTTAGAGCAGTAAAATTTTTAGAAATACTCAACATTTTTTTCCTCCATTACTGTATTTTGTACAACAATGAAAATTGGTAAATGTCCTTCTGCTATACGAAAAAAAATACTTTTACGACTTGAAAAAAAATTATTTATATTCTTTTTTTTTTTTTTTTCAATTTAAAATGTTGGCTGTTCATTGTGCAGCGATGAAGCGTTTCCCTCATAACTCACAAACTTGTTAAATTTTCATGTGTTCTCCCTTTTATTTTATTGCTGAAACTCATGTTTACAATATCATGCTCTTTAAACTACATCCCTTAATAAACAATATATTTTTTGTGTAATAGAAAATACTGATATTTGACCATTTTTTTAAATAATTTATTTTTTTATCAGAGAATCTGTCAAAGGCAGAGAAGTGAACTTGCATCATATTGTTCATATGACATCCATAAATACACACAAAAAATTCATCACAGAATGTTGGATAGTTTTTGAGTTATGTGGAAAACGTATCATCACTGCACAGTGAGCTGAATCTTAAAAAAAAAAAAGATGTAAATAATTTTTTCAAATCGTAAAATTATTTTTTTATAGCAGAAGGACAGTATTTTACACATACTAATTTTCATTATTGTACAAGATACAGTAATGGAGGAAAAAAATGTTGAATATTTCCAAAATGTTACTGCTGTAAGCTGTACATAACCCTTTAAGAAAAATTATTCACTATTTGGTTACCCTACGAAATTACTTGACTATCCATACTTTACGACTGGTTTACCTCGAATTAGTATAAGCTATATTACAGTATGGTATTATAGGATGGAGTTGTGCTTTTAGTACCTGCCTCATGCCAATAACACTGCCACAGAAAAGTATAATAAAAATGACTTAATACGCTCCTTGATTATTACTCAGAAATGTTATATTCTGAATTTAAAGTATTTAATATCCGTCAAATTTATAACAATATCTCATTAAATTTCGTATATAAAAACCGAAATATATTTGTTTTGCATTCACTTACTTACAAATGGCTTTTAAGCAACACGCAGGTTCATTGCCGCCCTCACATAAGCCCGTCATAGCATCGGTCCCTGTCCTGTGCAAGATTAATCCAGTCTCTATCATGTCCCACCTCCCTCAAATCCATTTTAATATTATCCTCCCGTCTACGTCTCGGCCTCCCCAAAGGTCTTTTTCCCTCTGGTCTCCCAAGTAACATTACTTGTTTCAAGCAAAACTCCCGTGTTTTCCATAATCGTTTGTGGATTTTCTCCTAACATATTCACGTCATCCGCATAGACAAGAAGCTGATGTAACCCGTTCAATTCCAAACCCTGTTTGTTACTCTGAACTTTCCTAATGGCATATTCTAGAGAGAAGTTAAAAAGTAAAGGTGATAGTGCATCTCCTTGCTTTAGCCAGCAGTGAATTTGAAAAGCATCAGATAGAAAGTGGCCTATAGGACACTGCTGCAAGTTTCACTGAGACACATTTTAATTAATCGAACTACTTTCTTGGGAATACCAAATTCAATATGAGTATTATATAAAACATCTCTTAACCGAGTGATATGCCTTTTTGAAATCTATGAATAACTGATGTACTGTGCCCTTATATTCCCATTTTTTCTCCAATATCTGTCGAATACAAAAAATCTGATCAATAGTCGATCTATTATTTTGTATTCACATAAATATTAAACTAAAAGATCGGACAACATATGCTTGACAGAACCTATATGTAGGCCTACCATAACTGTAGCTTATAATCACAGTAGCAACTTAGGCTTTATCTTTATAACAAGATAATAGCTAGATTCCCAAACATTCAGTTTGCTAATGCTCCTTACTTTAATAAAATCAGTTATTGTAATATCTATGTTTTTCTTTTTTTTACATTTTATTCTGCTGATTAATAAAATATTTATTTGAAAATGTTGTGTAATGCCCTCCTGAGCACGAGTATTTACTCTTTCTAGGGGTGCTGAAAGTTTTTTTATAAAAAAAAGAATATGTATCTTTGTTCTAGTAAAAAACATTATTATTATTATTATTATTATTATTATTATTATTATTATTTTAGTAGATTATTTTACGACGCTTTATCAACATCTTAGGTTATTTAGCGTCTGAATGAGATGGTGATAATGCCGGTGAAATGAATCCGGGGTCCAGCACCGAAAGTTACCCAGCATTTGCTCATATTGGGTTGAGGGAAAACCCCGGAAAAAACCTCAACCAGGTAACTTGCCCCGACCGGGAATCGAACCCGGGCCACCTGTATTATTATTATTATTATTATTATTATTATTATTATTATTATTATTATTATCTAACGTAGCCGTTTACAAAATTTTACTTCATTCGGACTCCATGAAACAAAAGCAAGCGTTCATATAGGCCTATGTTAGATAAACTTTGAAATTCACTGGAAGATTCAATTTAAATCAAATAAAATAGTTGTTATTCGTTTTATGGATTTCGAAACAATTCAGTTACGTTACGAATGATCTTCCAGTTTGTAATATACTTTCTTGAACCATCATTATTCAAAAAACCACAAATTTACTGTCCATACAAAAAAAGGCGCTTTCTGGATTTCACACTAAAGATATTGAGTATAATCTCTGAAAGTGATATGACTTCAGGAGAAGTACAGGTTGGTCCTTTTTTCGTTGTTGGAGTTAATAAATTATAGTAGAAAGGTGCGCTCGAAAGAGCATTAGCGTGATCTGGGAATATTTTTGTTTTCCCTGTACTCATTGAGTGATTTAGTTCAGGTTTTTCATACTACTAGAACGTTTCGAAAACTGGTTTTATTTTCCTCCTTAAGTGAACGAAAAAATAGGATGAGAATGTTATCCTATTCATTAGGATCTTTACAAACAGCTAAATCCGTTTACCGGTCCAACGAAAGCCAGTAGAGTGTGGGATTGTACAGGCAAAGGAACGTAGATTGTTGCTTGGCTAAATATACATTTGTGGAGTAAGTAACAGGAATCAGTTGTGAACTGCGCGAGTTTTTAAATTCATAGAAATATTTGTCCTGAAATAAACAAGGCACTCACTACTGGAACGTGCCTTAAAATCATAATCCACTCGACAATTGATAGCGTAACAATAGCTAGTAAATCAAGCGTGAACGTGTGAAACACGTGTGTTGTAGTAAATTTAATTGTCTCATATCTATCAAATTAGTTTTTTCTTCCTAGAATACAATGCATTGTTTCCGACCTTTTTATTTATTTCGTCGCTTTAACAACCTATGCACGAACGCTAAATAACGATCATTACTTCTTTATGCTTCATTTACACAAAGTCTCGTTTTGATGTACTGTAGATTGCAATTGCAGCCTTCAATGAATATTGATCTAAACTGATTTCTTTTGACACCTGACATCTGATGCTGGCGCTATGGTGAAACTTCTCCTAATATAAAACAGGAGACACTGGCGTATTCTTCATGTGGGGAGTGGGACTCGTAATCTGAAGCTGGCAAAAGCGTGGGTTCGCATTCCGTTTGGACTTTTTATTTGGTTGACATTTTTAACGCGAAATATTTATGCTCGAGGGTCAAATGAATAAAACGTTACGAAAATTTCAACATATGATGCCACTTCTTAGCAACGGCAATGAATTACTGCGTCACTCTTCTGACGTTACTTGCTTAGCAACGGATCAGACTCTTTCGTTGTTATGGAATTTGCTAGAGCGATAGACTTTCTTGCAAGAATAAATATTTCGTATTTCTCTTATAATAGACCTATAATAAAAGCTATCCTACAAATCAATCTAGATGAAACACAGTAATTCCATTGTAAATATTTGTAGAGATGCATGGTATATAGTCAATAAAGAAAAAATTATTAATAATAAAACACATGTTTACGAATGTGCGTGTAGTGTGTTTTCCTCCAGACATTCGAAAGAATAAGTGCGAATTCAATAATTATAGCTTCCTAAAATGTGATTGCTGTAGAAAAATGATGTGTTTTGTATGTTTCTATGAAAATTTCCACCCACGAGCCTGCAATAGTACAGCAGCCAGTACTTCAGGCAGTTGTTGACAATAAGACAGTACAAGTTAATCACATATTTTCTAGTGTATTATATTTTTTGCTTCTTTTATGCGTCATCTTAATGAAGATGTACACATTGTGTAACATCATAACTTAGAATTCAAACACATTAATTAATATACTTAAGTACAGGGACGTCATTTTATATTTACTTGAATTTTTATTGTACCTGAGTTTTTAAAAATACTTCACTCCCACCCCTTCTACTAATGAAGTTCAACCGTCCTCCACACAGAACCAAGATCGCATATACAGTCATAGTAGCCCTACGGTTATTTTAAACAGTACTGAGTTAGTGAGTACAGTAGTTCCAGAAATATGATCGCGTTTTTCAGTGACGAAACAGCTTTCAATATTGAATCATATTTTCGCACAGATGCTGTCGTCCGTTTCCCTACGTCGCATCCCGATTTTCCCCACCTGCTTCTTCTCACGCCGCTGAAAAGGCTAGTGGCTGGGCTGTCTTAGTCTTTTCTGAAAACATTAATTTCTGTTAGGAATTGGACGTCTACGTAATATTATGCAACTGTTTAAAATAACTTAAATAAAAGGGCCTCGTTAAATAATTAATTGTCACGTGTTTTAACCCCTTTCTATGATCCTCCGACATAACTACTTGGACGGACAGTAGATAGCATGTCTGAGTAATTTTATTTTTTTGGATCGGACAGAAGTGAAGATTGAATTTACAGTACGTAAGGTTCGTTTTTACAGAGTAGGTACAGAATTATTTCAACATGAGTTATTAGTACGAAGGACGAAACTGGTAATTGGAATTAGGTACAATAATCTATAGTGCGATAATATGCACAAAAGGACTGAATCCTGTATCGAAATGAACGGTCACCATTTTCAAAAATGTGTTTAAATATCCATATTTTGATTATTTTACAATTTAACTTCATTCTCTATAGTGTACGCTAATGTGCTGTAGGCAGTATAATATACACTACATAATGAATACGTCCGCATGAACAGCTCAGTTCGTGAGTAAAAACACTTATTGTTAATACTGTACTGTATTTTGACTAAACAAAAACTTAATGAAAATTATCAAACTCGAAATTGCGATATTTCCTAGTTTACGTAAATGGATTAACTACTTTTCTTCCCTCCTATACCTAGTAAAGTGATTTGTTTTTATTTTACGCAGTATCATCGAACTCCAGTCGTGGGAAGGGGTAGCAAAAGGTAAAACCAGGTTAATATTAAAAATGTTAGTAAAAATAAAATGATGTCCCTATATCAGCTTCTTTTAGTTTCTGGCTAAGTGGAAAAAAAGGCCTGATGGCCTTAACTTCGCCAGAATAAACAGATATTATTATTATTATTATTATTATTATTATTATTATTATTATTATTATTATTATCATCATCATCATTACTATTCTCAGGATTAACTGCATCTATGAGCCACGGATAAAGACAAGTTATGGACCCTGCCATTGCAGGAAAAAAGATTTTGGAAGATGTATTGGTGACACAATGATGAAAATGGAGCAACCGTATTATGAAGTTGTAACAGTAGCTAATACAGTATTATTCGAGAAAATGTACCCTACATTTGTGATGTTCTCATTCTTTTGCAGGGTCTCTCTGTGGTCGAATCTCGAATTCTTGTTTAAGAAACAATGATTTTACTAACTGCAATGAAGTTCTACCACAGAAGAAACACCATTAAGAAAATCTATAAGACTGTAGGAATAACGCGTGTAGAAGGGAACGGTGTGATACGCCACTGACAGGTTTGCTATTCGATATCGCAGCAGAAACAGAAGAATGGCGGCGAGCGTTAGCTCCCAACAACTAGACGCAGTTGAAAGAAAAGAAGCAAACAGCGGCTATAAAATATCCAGCGAGCGTTGCACCTCGAGTTGAACAGGTGCATAAATAAATGGAGAGGCTCCGTGCGATTTGCATAACTGCATCCTTGTGTGAAAATGCTGCCTTTTTACTAACGCGGATTATGAGTCTTAATTATTGTTTTCAGAAGTTACCGTCCCGGAAACTCTGGGAGTCAGAGGAGGGCTATTAAATAATTAATGTTACCCCCCCAGAGGATGCATCTGATAAGCAATTCTGCGATGAAACACTTCCTTCCTTTGTTTTTCTTCTTTAGTTTATTTGTTTGCTTTTCTTTATATTTCCCACTATTTTAGTGATTTTTATTTATTCTCCGGTGTATTTTTTATTCCCTTCTTATAACTTCTTTTTGTTTCACCCTTCAAAGCCTGTCTTATATTTCTCTTTATATTTTTCAGTAGACTAGTTCTTTCTTCTTACAGGCCTACAGCCTTCCTTCCTTTATTTCTCTCGCCTTCTTCCGTGGTTCGTCGGTTCAAATCTGGCCGCCGACGATGAATATTAAAGAGCTATAAAATCCTAACACAGCTTTATCCGGGATGGAAGTAAAATGTGTGCGTTACACATCACAGATTCACACTCTCTCGAAAAAAGGGCTCCAGGTAAAATTTGTCTGTCATTTCACACGTGTTGAATTTCAACGCTGAATAAACTCTGCAATTGAAAGCATAGAGCGTATTCCGAATCTCACCGGTGAGCAATCCGATGGCATCACGGTGTTCCGAATTCCACCTATGACGTCATTGATCCTCCACCGGTGTCACACCGGTGCCATCAACTTGCAGAGGTGGTGGCAGTCTCCATCAGCCGCCATCAGTGAATCTGATTGGTTCTTGTATAGGGCGAGAATTAGCAGACGAATGACATCGTGCACTGTTGTGTCATGGCGGTGTGTTCTGCTTTAGTTCTGCTGTATTGTTTGTAATGAGCACAACGTAAAAACAATATGTTAATGGCTTATGAGCGAACATGTCAACGGACCCGTTATTACTACTTGTTCAAGAAATAAATTGTTTATGCTATTTTTTCTTTGAACGAGATGGGAGTACGAAAATTTCGCAAAATTTTGCTAGCGTAGCACAGACAACAACTTGTACAGTCGCCATGACAGCCATCGATCCTTCCAGCAGTTTTGTTCCTATTTCGCTGCAACGTGACGTCATTGATGCCACCGGACCGGTGAGATTCGGAATACGCTGATAATGTGCCGATCCGGGGCTGCTCTTCGGCGTAGGTTCGATACCCGCCTGGACTGATTATCTGGTTGGGCTGTTTCACGAAATCAGGTGATCACATGTCGAATAAAATTCTAGGTCTCATCTCCCTATAATCAATTCCTTTGATGATATATAAACTTGTAATTGATAAAGATTAATTAAATAACGGCTAAAAAAAGTTTAATGTAGTGAATACTTATATGAAGGAAAAGTAATGGTAATATAAATAAAGTAGTGTTGAATTCCATGTACAATATTCTGGTCACGAGACATAAGCATATACTTTGTTTTTCGGGATTTACTTCAAATCTATCGCTTTACTTGCTTGAAGTAAAATTCTCGTGTTTTCCCTAATAGTCTGTGGATTTTCTTCTAACATAGTCACGTCATCACACAAACAAGGAGCTGATGTAACCCGTTCAATTCTAAACCCTGGACTTTCCTAAAGACATATTCTAGAACAAAGTTAAAAAGTAGGCCTAAAGGTGATAGTGCATCTCCTTGCTTTAGTCCGCAGTGAATTGGAAAAGCATCAGACAGAAACTGGCCTGTACAGACGTTTCACTGAGACACATTTTAATTAATCGAACAAATTTCTTGGGAATACCAAGTTTAAGAAGAATATTATATAAAACACCTCTCTTCGCCGAGTCATGTGTATTTTTTAAATCTATGAATAACTTATGTACTGTATCTTTATACTCTCATGTTTTTCTCCAGTATCTATCGAATAGAAAAAATCTGATCATTACGGACCTACTTCATTTAACTTTAAAGATGCAATTGTGAAAACGTATTTGTGCCTAGTTGGTAGATGAAAGGAAATCTCACTGATTTGTCACCTATTTTATTAAATGTAGGCTATGCATTTAATGCACAGCATGCATTTAAAAACAGTTTCACTTAGCTCCACTTACATTACGGCAAGCAATACAGCGGCATATAAGGGTTGCTGCTCTATCTGAAAGATGGCAGGAGTGTCTCGATCATTTCCGCTACAGTCGTAATGCGCTGTATCAAGGTTTCTTCAGTCTGGACTGGTGTGTGGTACGTTGCATTCTTTGTTTCACCTCTGAGGAAAAATTCAGTCGACTAAATCAGAGGTGTAGCTACAAATATGTTTATTTAAAATCGACGCTTTTCGATGCATATATTGAAGAGTCTGAGATCCATTGTTGCTATACTCAAAATAATTTGTCTCAAATTTCCTGAAAATCATTTTCTGCATTATGTACAGCGAATTATTGAGCGTGGAATATCTAAGTGTAGTACGATGAAAAAACAGAGGAATTTTACTTGAAGTAAAGAGATAGGTTTGGAAGCAAATCCCGAAAAGACAAAGTAGACTATATGATTACGTCTCGTGACCAGAACATAGAACGAAATTGAAATAGGCCTAATTATAAAAATTGGACATTTATCCTTTGAAGAGGTCGAAAAATTAAAATATCTTGGACCAACAGTAACAATTAATATAAATCGCACTCGAAAAGAAATTAAAACTCAGAATAAATACGGGAAATACGTACTAGATCTATTATTCGGTTGAGAAGATTTTGTCATGTTGTCTGCTTTAAAAAAATCTGAAAGTTAGAATTTATAAAACAGTTATGGCCTATTACCGGTTTTCTGTGTGCTTGTAAAACTTGGTATCTCACTTTCAGAGAGTAACAGAGGTTAAGGATGTTTGAGAACAAAGTGCTTAAGAAAATATTTGGGGCTAAGAGGAATGAAGTTAAAGGAGAATGGAGAAAGTTACACAACGCAGAACTGCACTAATTGTATTCTTCACGTGACATAATTAGGAACATTAAATCCAGACGTTGGAGATGGACAGGGCATGTAGCACGTACGGGCGAATCCAAAAATGCATGTAGAGTGTTAGTTGGGAGGCCGGAAAGAAAGAGACCTTTGTGGGAGGCCGAGACGTATATGGGAGGATAATATTAAAATGGATTTAAGGGAGATGGGATATGATGGCAGAGATTGGATTAATTTTGCTCAGGGTAGGAACCGATGGCGAGCTTATGTGAGGGCGGCAATGAACGTCCGGGTTCTCTAAAAGCCATAAACAAATAAGTGCGATGTATAGATGAGGAGGCGAGACCTGGCATGTGAGCTGTGCGAGATGGGAAAGAATGAGCTATCACAAAGAGAGTTTGTTTCATGATGGTTAATATAATTATAATCATGACACAATACGAAATAATAATTCAAAATTAGTAGAACCTAAGGGTGCTAATCATAGACATTTCGCTAGCCCGCGCTAGGAGCGTGCTAAATAGCCCCGGCTATCGACTGGTTAATTGTACAGGATTCATATCATATCATATCGCTAACACTGGTTTATGAATACGAAAAGCGTTAGATCGCTGATCATCCACCAGAAGCCCGGGCTAAGAATGTCTATGAATACGGCCCTAAATGTTTCACATATGCTGGTCTAAAGCATAGCATTAATTTTGGCCCTCGGTTGTAAAATTCTTTAGCTAAATTACACCCAGAACTTCTAACATGTAACCCACTAATATATAACAAGAAAATTAGAAACGTGTTAATGTCTTCAAATTGATTAAATAAATTTATAGCCTATGTGTATGAATTAATCAGCAGCCTATATTATATTTTTGTATTCTAAATTTTGGAACATAAATCTTTTCATAAATTGTCCTACTTTATTCACGTACGATATTATTATTCTCTATGTTAATATTATATTATATGATTTCATTGTAGCTGTAATTTTAATTTTAGTTCTTATTTTATTTTATATTCTATATTCCTCTTATATTAATATATTATATTATATAATTTCACTATAGCTGTAATTTTATTTTAATTCCTGTTTCATTTTATTTTGTATATTAAGAATAATATAATCTGAACTGCGACCGAACACGAACGCTGCTCATTCGGTCCTCAAATTTTGTTAATATTACCGTACCTTCTTTTTTATATTATTGTATTATTTTATTTGTATTTCTATTTGTTGTAATTATATTCTGTATTCTGTATATTTAAATTTAAATAATAAATAAATAAACAAAAATATTAACCCTGAATTTATTAACTTCAGGTTAAAATTTTAACTCGTTGTTGTGACTAGTGCGTTTCACCAAGCCTTTTCGGCAGAGAGTTAGCTAACACTACTTTAACCCTCGAGGGAGAGAGGAAAAGTACTAATCTAGAAGGCCGTGACTGAGAAATTGTTTTTATTGTTTTGGTTGCGTCCTCATATGAGTGCTGAAGAAGGACATGAGACTGATGCCCGTGATTTTCAAACAGCTGTATGTCAGATACTGTTAAAAACAGGGCATATGTTCATATAAACTTTTTCGTTCAGAATCACCAATATTATCACCCCTCAAACCATGTACCTTTACTCCTGACTCACCCTGTATACTAATGTTCTGTGAACTACCGGTCCAGCTTACAAGCAAACGTTCTGATGGGGGCAGATAAAAAAGTTAAATTTTTTTCTTCCACCATGTTAATAATGTCAGAAGAAGTGCTTATACAAATTTTGGCCACTCGACCGCAATTACGAGACCGTCCAGAAAGTGATTTTCCCTGGGGTCGTTTATAGAGAAAAGCACGATTGCATAGAAATATTTATTGAAACAGATACAGCAATTGTTGCGCTATTTCTCAACATATCCCCCACTGCAATTGAGACATTTGTCTTACCATAGGATCAATTTTTGTGTCGTAGAAGTCAGCCGCCTCAGATCGGAATCAGCGTTTGACTGCGTTTTCACCTCTCCCTGTCGTTCCCATGATATGAGAAATGTATCAATTTCGATGGAAAATATGTTGGAAAATAGCTCAACACTTGCTGTGTCCGTTCCAATAAATTTGTCCAATGAAATTGTGTCTTTTTTCTGTTAACGGCCCCTGGCGGACTTATTTTTTTACGACCCTCGTAATTGCGGTCGAGTGGCCAAAATTTGTATAAGTACTTCTTTTGACATTATTAACATGGTGGAAGAAAAAATTTTAAACTTTTTTATCTGCCCCGATCAGAACGTTAGTCGGTAGGCGCGCTTGCCTACCGATTGGGAGCTCTGCTCGGGTGTGGATTCGAATCCCGCTTGAGCCAATTCCCTGGTTAATTTTTCCGAGACTTTCCCCAACTGAAAGGCGTAGCGATATGACTGTGCATTAGTCACCGTATCTACACTGGAGTAGGAACCCCGTTCGCATCTGACCGCTTAAAGAAAACAAGGCAGCCATAAGTTGACCGAACAGCTGGCCACTTGGCTGGCAGTGTGTGTACTTGTTAAGCGCTGACCTCTGCTCCAGCTTTTATTACGTAGCGTGTCAGGTAGCGACACTTATCATACCATTATTGAGGCCTGCGCTGCGGCTGATAAGTTTTTGCTCAGATGCTCGCTGACGTCGACCTTCTGGGAGGGCGTCCGCGGATCTTGAACCCAGACAAAGTAGTTGCAATCGCGGCGTGTTAAATTTTTGCTGAACGCTTGATCTGCATAAGGCACAGCTATAGTAGTAGTAGTAATAATAATAATAATAATAATAATAATAATAATAATAATAATAATAATAATAATAATATATTAAGTACTGCAACATGAATTAACACTTGTAATGACAAACGCAGCTCAAAAGAAACCGTCCCGAATATAATAATTAATAATAATAATTTATTTATTTAATCTGGCACAGCTAAGGCCAGTAGGCCTTCTCTTCCGCCCAGCCAGACTCTAATTCTAATTGAATACAATTGCTTACATGGTTATTACTTTAATATCTAGACCATAAAACAACATGAAAGTAAATAATGAAAGTTGGATAAGTAATGTTAGTGTGAAAATAATAAACATTGGTAAGAAATAGTGATAATAATAATAATAATAATAATGAGAATTTAAATATTTATTCTGTTATATACATAACCATTAAACATTGAGAAACCTGAAACAGCTATTATTGTTAACAAGAATTGTTAGAAAAATGTTTCGTTAGCCTATTCTTAAATTGGTTTGATGTCTGACAGTCCCTGACATTACTCGGTAGGGAATTCCAAAGTCGAGGAACAGCCACAGTGAAAGAAGATGAATATGAGGATGTTCGGTGGGAGGGAATTGATAATATTGAGGAGTGTTGTGATCGTGTGTCTAGGTTATGATGGGTGGATAAATTTTGAAAACGAGACGCAAGATAGACAGGAGTGGAGAAATGCAATATGTGAAAGAGAAGGGAAAGACAGTGGATTTTCCTACGACCTTCTAGACGGAGCCAGGACAACATTTCGAGGGATGGTGTTATGTGATCAGCCCGGCGAATATTGCAGACGAAACGGACGCACATATTATGAACACGTTGTAGTCTCTGCGCCGAAGTAACGCTTAGGTCAGTAAGCAGAATATCACAGTAATCGAAGTGGGGCATCACGAGTGTTTGCATAAACATCTTTTTCAGGGAAAAGGGTAGAAAATTCATCAATCGCCTAAACAAGTGGATTAATGAGAATACTTTTTTTGCAGGTTTCTGCAACTTGAAGGTTCCAATTTAAACTTTTATCCATATAAATACCTAGATTCTTTACTGATTCACTGAACGGAATTTCGGTGCCGTATATTTTAATCGGGGAAAAAATTTGGTATGGTAATAGTGCTTAACAAACGTGAATGGCCCACAATGATTGACTGTGATTTTTCTGGATTTAGTTGAAGTCGGAATTTCCGTGTCTATGTCCAAATTGAGTCGAGATCGTCATTAATTTTAGTTATTGCATCATTTATTATCGAAAGATATTGAGTCGCGAAATAGTTGATATAGACGTAGCCTACAGTTAAATTCCGATTTTTACGAAATATGATATAGCAGAAATATTATGAAGCTGCAAAAAGTTGAGTGTGACATTTGCTTGGAAGCAAGTTTTCAGCGTCTTTGGTACCGGCAGCGATTTTGTTTTTGCATGCTCTCTGTGTATCGCAATTTCTTCTCAACTAGTAGGCTATACGAATTTTTGTTTAGATTAGGTATCTACGAGTCAGTCTAAGCAGCAAAGGTACAAGGAATAGTTTCTGGTAAAAAGAAAACGAGTGTCTCAACGATATCACTTAATTTCACGGAACGGTGCAACATGTGTTGAAAGGGCGGTGCGGAAGAAAGCAAGTTCCACCGATAACGAGTGTGTTGATGCAGTCATGCAGGCTTTTGCACTATACCCAAAGAAGTCAATGAGGCAATGTTCTCGTGAGATTGGTATCAGCAAATCCAGTGTTCTTCGAATTTTACGAGCTCAAAAATGGAAACCTTACATTCCGAGACTTGTCCACGCACTAAATGAGGACGACCCAGAGATGGATAGGACGAAGAGGAAGTGCTGCGGAGTTCCCGCCTCGATCTCCGGATTTAACCCCTCCAGATTTCTACCTATGGGGAGTTCTAAAGGACACGTGTACACCACAAACACTGGAGGAACTGTTCCATTAGCAACAATCCAGTTGGTATGTCGCTCTGTTGTACGACGTTGTTCGGAGTGTACTGTGGCGGAAGGGAACCATTTTTTTAATGTAATTTGAATTTTAATTAATTTATTTAATACTTTACACTTGAGCTACATTAGGCATTGCAGCCCGAAAGAGCAGAAGCTCGTGCTCGGGGGCAGTTCAGATCAGTTATACAAAATATATCACAAAATTAAGGGAGTTCATTGAGCACAATAACATTAATAAATGGTAAAATACATACAGCATGTAATAAAAGGGTCTTTATACAAATAGAAAATACAAAAGTACATGAATATTAGAGTATCAATTTTTTAACTCAATTAGCTTAAACAATTAAATAATAAATCTGATTTGTTTCTTAAATCTATGTATGTTAAGTGTACTTAACTCTGAGTAAGCTCTATTTAATGAATTATATATTTTGGGTCCAAAATTTCACATGTACGGCCTTAAGGAATACAAAACCGCAAAAATCGTATTTCTGTCTCATCTCCTTGCTGAGAAATAGTGTTTCAAAATGTGTATAGATCAGTTTGAGAAACTCTGTACATGATTCCGCCGGGGACCGGGGAATTAAAATTGCTTCGAATCCACCTTTGTGGAGTAATGGTTAGCATGCCTAACCGTGAAATGAGTGGGCCCGGGTTCAAATCCTGGTTCGGCAAAGTTACCTGGTTCAGGTTTTTCCGGGGTTTTCCCTCTACCCATAAAAGCAAATGCTGGGTAACTTTTGGCGCTGAACCCTGGACTCATTTTCGCCGGCATTATTACCTTCATATTATTCAGATGCTAGATAATCACAACAGTTGATAAAACGTCGTAAAATAATGAACTAGAAACAATTGATTCGATGTACCGAAAAATCGAATTATAGAAGTTCGACTTCAGGAAGTTCAACTGTATATACTCAGTCCCGTCTCCTTTTCCAAGTCCTCCACAACTTTACACCTAACTATCTTGCCTCCCGTTTCAGTTACCTGTCATCACATCATAATCTCTTCACACGCACGCAAAATAGGCGCATACTAGCCATACCAACACATAAGACATCATCGTATTCATCATCTTACACAATCTCACTCTCGCGCTTGTGGAATACCCTACCCAGTGACATCAGACACTGTCGGAATTCAGTAGCGTTCAAAAGCAAACTTATTAAGCATTTTCTTAACGCGTAGAGTAGGTTTAATTTTTATTTAGTTAATAAAAAAAATTTGTTTCTCTCTTCTTAACTTTTGCAATAAACTGTCTAGCTTTTATTAGTCAGTTAATCTTTTAGTACTTTGATTTTTATTGTATTTGTAAATTTAATATTAATTGTAATTATAATTGTAATTGTATTCTTAATATTGTAGTTGTAATCCCCTGGTAGAGGGGGATAGAAGGCCTGATGGCCTTATCTCTACCAGGTTAAATAAATAAATGAATGAATAAACAAATAAATAAATAAATACATAAATAAATAATTAAATAAATAAATGAATACATAAATAAATAAATAAATACATAAATAAATAAATACATAAATAAATAAATACATACATAAATACATAAATAAATAAATAAATACATAAATAAATAAATACATAATTAAATACATAAATAAATAAATAAATAAATACATAATTAAATACATAAATAAATAAATACATAATTAAATACATAAATAAATAAATACATAAATAAATAAATACATAAATAAATAAATAAACTAATAAATAAATGAATACATAAATAAATAAATAAATACATAAATAAATAAATACATAAACAAATAAATACATAAATAAATAGATACATAAATAAATAAATACATAAATAAATACATAAATAAATAAATAAATACATAAATAAATAATTCCAGGACTTTGTAAAGGATATTCAGCTACGCACTGTATTCAGCATTATAGCTGTGATAGATTCCTGTTTCTGAAATCATTATTGCTGTATTATCACTAAACTTTGACAGATAGTTCATCGCGCATGCGCTAAATATTACCATAACTATGTAACATTGTGCATGGGTAGGGTATGTCACAGCACATGGCCCAGGCGGGTCCTTAACGCTGATCGCACCGGGACCACCCAGCCGGCCCTTACTTCAGATCCGGAATGATTGAATCTCAATAATAGAGAGATTAATGATGCGGCAGTAAAAGCTACAGCAGCGCCGCGGACGCGCATTAAAGACTTAATTTCACTTACCGCCTCAACTGAACAGCGTGCTAACCGCCTTCTGCAGGTGTTGAAAGTTGTCAACGCGTCCAGAAATTATCATTATTATTATTATTATTATTATTAGACTATTATTATTATTATTATTATTATTATTATTATTATTATTATTATTATTATTATTATTATTATTATTATTATTATTGTTGTATGGTACTCATTACTTCCACTGACTCAGCTAAATTGGAGAATATTCAAAGAAAATTTATTTCCTTGTGTTCTTATAGCTTTTTACGTAATTCTGATGATTATAAATATGAGATTAACTGCAAATATTTCAGTTCCTGTAGTTTATTTGGCAGAGGTCAAGATCTTGATTATTTATTTTTTTTGCAAAGTCATTAAAGGTGTTATTGATTGAGAATCCTTCCTAAGCAATATCAATCTTCGTATTCCTGCTAAGGGTTTAAGATTTCATACATTTTTTTTTACAATAGAAATTCTAAATCTTTCTCTGTCCGGTCTGCAGATGTATAAGATATGCTAATATGCATTGATTGAACTTGGATCTATTTAGTGTAGTATATACTTTTGGAGTTCTATGTAAACTGTTATTAACTTATGTCTTTTGTTTCTCGTTATCTTTTATATCACTTGTATTATATTCATTTATAAGATTACCTCTTTCATTTTCAATTATCATTATTTTAATTTTCATTAGTGTAATAGTTACTTACTTATTTACTGGCTTTTAAGGAACACGGAGGTTCATTGTCGCCCTCACATAAGCCCGCCATTGGTCCCTATCCTGAGCAAGATTAATCCAGTCTCCATCATCATATCCCACCTCCCTCAAATCCATTTTAATATTATCCTCCCATGTACGTCTCGGCCTCCACAAAAGTCTTTTTCCCTCCGGCCTCCCAACTAACACTCTATATGCATTTCTGGATTCGCCCATGCGTGCTACATGCCCTCCCCAACTCAAACGTCTGGATTTAATGTTCCTAATTATGTCAGGTGAAGAATACAATGCGTGCAGCTCTGCGTTGTGTAACTTTCTCCATTCTCCTGTAACTTCATCCCTTTTAGGCCCAAATATTTTCCTAAGAACCTTATTCTCAAAAACCCTCAATCTCTGTTCCTCTCTCAAAGCGAGAGTCCAAGTTTCACAGCCATACATAACAACAGGTAATCTAACTGTTTTATAAATTCTAACTTTAAGATTTTTTGACGGCAGACTAGATGACAAAAGCTTCTCAACCGAATAATAACAGGCATTTCCCATATTTATTCTGCGTTTAATTTCCTCCCGAGTGTCATTTATATTTGTTACTGTTGCTCCAAGATATTAGTTAGAAAGAATAGTGAGTAAAAAATTGCAACTGAGTATAATATCGCATCATTCCACATAATTGTCCTCTGTAGTTTTAAAATGAGCGTTAAAGGATGATTCACAATTACAAATTATCTTAATATCTCTCAGTCCTGCGCCGTGGCGTCGTGGTCTAAGGTATCCTGCCTAGGACTCGCATTACGGAATGCGTGCTGGTTCGAGTCCTCATGGAGGCAAGAAAATTTATCATAAAATGTCGGCCAGTGTATGTGACCGGTGCCCACCCAGCATCGTGATGCACTTGGGGAGCTACGATGGTAGCGAAATCCGGTTGCGAAAGCCAGCTATAACGGCTGGGGGGGATTGTTGTGGTAACAACACGATACCTCCATTCTGGTTGAATGATCGTCCACCTCTACTTCGGCACGTGAACGTAAGACAAGCAGTCGACTTATAGGTCTAGGCCCTTTAAGGACTGTAGCGCCACGGATTATTATTATTATTATTATTATTATTATTATTATTATTATTATTATTATTTTTATTTTTATCTCCCGGTAACCTATAGGCTTTAGATGGGAAGAGGCATTAGGTAAAGAACCAAGAACTAAGTTGTGGTTAGGAAAACCAAAATGACGTTGTTCAGAGATTCCTGACTAGTTTAAATCAATGTAGAAAAATGTAGGAGGATTTTAACAAATATGCTATATACTTCACTGTTGAGTTTAGTGTGCTGTCTGAGAGATGGGCAGCAGGTTTTGTTTCAAAGCGCATAACAAATCAATGGCCGTCACTTTCCAATAGGCGGATGACAATCCAGACAGCTGTACGTGTGCTGTACCGGGAAGCACACATGGCTCAGCTGTCAGACGTGTTAATCAAGTCGACTGTGTGAGCGAATTGCTTTTGACGCTTCCTAGGAACCGTAGTTATGAGTTCGAACCCCGCCTAGGACAAGAATGTATGTTGATTGTCAATGAAATACGCTGTGTTGTTGTACGTAGGGTCTGCTATATTGTCAACCACATTTTTAACGATACCCTCTTTCCCTATCTACAGGGCGTCTTAAAGCGGCTGGACAAGGACAATCTGCAGAATTGTTGAGTAGGGAAATCTAGTTCTGCTCTCTACATGACCCAACCTGCAGTAGGCGGGCTCACTCTGTTGTGAAAAATGCATCCTGGCTCCTTCAATTTCCAAGTTCAAAAATGAGAATTGCATTGGCTTTGTTGTAATAAAATGATAAACTGATACAAAAAAGAAAACGTTGGTCCAAAAAATGAATATTATAGAGGAAATAACTTAGTCATACAATATTATTAAACAAGCAGAAGCATTAGATTTCAAAAACTTCCTTTCACTGAATGGCAATTTTCATGAACTCCTACATGTAGAAACTCTTTCAATAGTAATATAAAATACCGTACGTACTTACTTACTTACTTACTTACATACAAATGGCTTTTAAGGAACCTGGAGGTTCATTGCCGCCCTCACATAAGCCCGCCACTGGTACCTATCCTGTGCAAGATTAATCCAGTCTCTATCATCATATCCCACCTCCCTCAAATACATTTTAATATTACCCTTCCATCTACGTCTCGGCCACCCCAAAGGTCTTTTTCCTTCCGGCCTCCCTACTAACATTCTATATGCATTTCTGGATTCGCCTATACGTGCTACATGCCCTGTCCATCTCAAACGTCTGGATTTAATGTTCCTAATTATGTCAGGTGAAGAATACAATGCGTGCAGTTCTGCGTTGTTTAACTTTCTCCATTCTCCTGCAACTTCATCCTTTTTAGCCGCATATGTTTTCCTAAGCACCTTATTTTCAAACACCCTTGATCTATGTTATTCTCTCAAAGTGAAAGTCCAAGTTTCACAACCATAAAGAACAATCGGTAATATAACTGTTTTATAAATTTTCTAACTTTAAGATTTTTTTTGACAGCAGACTAGATGACAAAAGCTTCTCAACCGAATAATAACACGCATTTCCCATATTTATTCTGCGTCATTTATATTTGTTACTGTTGCTCCAAGATATTTGAATTTTTCCACCTCTTCGAAGAATAAATCTCCAATTTTTATATTTCCAGTTTGTACAATATTCTGGTCACGAAACATAATCATATACTTTGTGTTTTAGGGCTTTACTTCCAAATCTATCGCTTTACTTGCTCCAAGTAAAATTTCCGTGATTTCCCTAATCGTTTGTAGATTTTCTCCTAACATATTCACGTCATCCGCATAGACAAGAAGCTGTGTAACCTGTTCAATTCCAAACCCTCTCTGTTATCCTGGACTTTCCTAATGGCATATTCTAGAGCAAAGTTAAAAAGTAAAGGTGATAGTGCATCTCCTTGCTTTAGCCTACAGTGAATTGGAAACGCATCTGACAGAAATTGACCTATACGGACTCTGCTGTACGTTTCACTGAGATACAACAGAAAACACTAATTGTTGTAAGTACCTTTGAATGTGCTATTTTCATATTTTTTTTAAGTAAAAGAAATTGAGTGAATTTGTACATTTTTTTTCTTTTCGCTACTTTGTACTATTATACAATACAATAATTTTGATTTTTTCTTAAAATAATTTTGTTCGGATTAACCAGATTTTCGGGTTAGCGTAGTTCAGACTAGCGAGACTCTACTGAATTAAACAACTAGAAGCAGTAGATTTTAAAAATTTTCTTTCAATGAATGACACTTTCCATGAACTCCTACACTTGGCAACTCTTTCAATAACAATATAAAATTCTAAAGCACTTTATTGTACAATCTGCCATTTTGAATCACAGTCAAGGCGACATAACAATTTTAACATGAAATCGTGTACAATAACAAGATTGTGTATGCATGTTTGAGGTTGGAAAACAGTAAGCTTTCACTAAAGTTACATATTAGCAGATATTAATTTACTTTTCATACATTTACTTTTGATTAGGGGATCCTGACTAAAGCTGCTCTCCATGAATGAAGTGGTGCAGTAAAGTAAATGCTATGTGTGTTAATTCAAGTGAAAATTAATGTAATAATTAATTTTAAACTATAAAGTATAAAGTAAAGTAGACCCTATATGCATTAATGTTTAGATGTAAATCAATTAATTCGGTAACTAATTTAAAAATATTGAATAAAGTAGCCCCTATTTAGATTATAACATCTTATGAGGTTCAAAGTTTGGTATGTACCATTCACAGGGACATTCAGCAATAAACAGAACGATACTTTACGTTCAGTGTTAAAAAAAATGTAGGTTCCAAAACGAAGAAAACAAAATGGTATTCCATATTTGTAACTCTTCCTCTAAATGCAAATTATTAATTCTATTTTTTATTTCAGTTAAGTAGCGATAATTGATTTAGTTTCAGATGAGCAGGGAATGTAGCACGTATGAGCGAATCCAGAAATGCATTTAGAGTGTTAGTTGGGTAAAAAAGATCTTTGGGGAGATCGATACATAGATGGAAGGATACTATTTAAATGGATTTGAGAGAGGTGGGATATGATGGTAGAGACTGGATTAATCTTGCACAGGATAGGGACCGATGGCGGGCTTATGTGAGAGCGTCAATGAACCACCGGGTTCCTTAAAAGCCATTTGTGAGTAAGTAACGATTATTGGTAAATAACGAGTGTGTATCCAAGAGATTCTTTTTTCGATTGATTGCGGATTGCAGGTCAGAAGCTTGTAACGGAGGTTCGAGAAATTTTAAAGTGCTTCTTTGTGGTCAAATATTAAATGGACGGGTACTTCTCAAACCCCTAATTCAGCAATTTGCAGTAAACAGCTTAATTTATTATCAAACAGCAGTAACTCCATAGACCTCATCTGTGGTTAGCGGTAGGGTTCTTAGCTTTTCGTGTTCCGGGACGTGTCGATTTATCTCCCATTCATATAGGACGATTCTACTTGTATTGTGTTCGCCATGGTAACCACAAAAGAAATGAATAACGCTCATTTGTACTGTATGTGTCTAATCTTGGTTAATATTTCTGAAACAAATAGGGCAGAACAGAAACCTGAAAGCATTGTAAGTTGATATTGATAATAATAATAATAATAATAATAATAATAATAATAATAATAATAATAATAATAATAATAATAATAAAATATTTATGAAATAATTAGATCCGTATTAATATGACAACATAAGAGCTTATTCAAATAATAGTAATAACCAACCATATAAAACAGAAATAACGCGTATTACCATGACGACATTATTCACGTATTAAATCTAACAAGAATATGAAAATTGTGTATATTTTTTAAAGTCTGAAGTTAAAGAAGTAAGAACGACTTTTTGCTTGAAATGTTTTTAGGTTTGTATTTCGAAATTTCTAGAGGAAAATCTTTAATTTGGAACTCCACTTGCGTTGACACTCTAGCTCCATTTCACTTGCCGAATATCTCCAGACGAGCAGCGTCTGCTGCTGAATTAGCCGTGAAGAAGAAGATCAATAAATATGCTCATCTTTTAGACAATTATATCTTTGTCCCCTTTGCTGTGGAGACCTTCGGTCCTTGGAGTCATGGCGCTAAAGTTTTGATATCTCAAATCGGCCAAATTTTGATCTCCATTATTGGTGATCGTCGTTGCACTACTTATTTGCGTCAACGTTTAAGTATTGCAATTCAACGCGGAAATGCAATGAGCGTTTTCGGTACTCTTCCCGAGTCCAGCCCTTTGGACGAACTCTTTCTCCTGTAAAATTTATTATTCTGTGTGTAAATATTTCCGTTTATAGCCTATGTATGTGTGTGTATATATACCATTTAAGCATGCGTTAGATGCGTTTTTATCAACCTGAGATTCTATTATGTCGTGGGCATATTTTCTAAAGAGGAATTTTATAATCTAATATTGCTTCTTTTCACTTTCACATCCTCTTTATTACTATGGTATATATAATTAGACATTAATTTCTTTAAGATTTTACTGTAAATAATGATTATTAACATATCTCATATTGTCTTGAAATGTATTATCGTACCATCTCAACATTACAAATATTACGCTAAATTTCTGGACTGACATGTTAAATACGAAGCATGTTGGGAACTTCAGAATATTTAACTATTGAAGTGAGTTTTCATGTATGACAACTCTTAAATCAGATCTTAGGCCTATATTGCACTATCAAATTTCCTTGTCACAGAAGTTTGATAAAATATAAGCCTATATGATAAAATCTTTTGTGCGAGATCGTGCGTATTTGCTTGTTTTCCGCACAGAACCAATACGCGGTAAGTGTGAAATACCACATTCAGTATTCCCAACATAACACACATAACAATTTCCCTCTTCTTACCGCTTAAGCGCGACATTCATTTTACTGCCTTAGGCTTTTAACATATTATTTTTAGAGACGTTTAACATAGTAATAATTATAAATTGGAAACTTACAACTGCAATTTCACCTAAATTGCACTGTTAATTATTGTTTTTAAATATTTGCAAAAATTAAGTAAAGTCTACTACTCCACGAAAGCTATTGTATTCCTGATACAAGTAACATTAAGGAAGCCGTGAAAAAATCAACAAGACTCCAGATGCCGATGTTATTACTGCAATATGTTATATAAATAATATTGTTAAAATATTAAAATGAAAAAATAAATCATTACATAACCTTACCGTTTGTTTTAAGTTCGCATTTATAGACTGGGGGAAAAAAAAGACAGACGTAGGCCTATATCACGGCCTGCTGGAGTATAGATATTTTTGTTTTCTAAAGTTGCCGTCATTAAACAGAAACCAAGATGGAGATTTCATTGCAACTAATTAGAAATTCGTCTTTCAGGTATGTAATAAACGATCTTCGCACAAAATAATGTACGATACAAGAGCGGTATGTTTGTTTTCATGTTCTCGGAAATTAAAAAAGCTCAACTACGTTTCGCTTTTTCAATCTTTTCCTCGAACATGAAAACGTCAACATACCGCTCTTGTAACGTATATTACTATTACAGTGTAATATAGCATCTTTGATCACATCTAACTGTGACACAGCTCTGAGATAAAAGTTATGGTCATCATCATACCTTTGATAAAATCTGTGACGGAGAAGAAAGAAAATGGCGGACATTAAGTACACATGATCTGTGAAAACTACAAACATTTGATATCACATTATGAGTCACATGAAATATTTCATCAATCATTATTAAATACGGTACTTAGTAGCCTATATATAGGATTTCACATCTTCACACTGAAGTTCCCTCAGTAGATTTCGATGGATTCCTTTTGTATCTTTTCTCCCTACCCCAAATCGTCGGCTTAGAGCAGGCATGTCAATTGATGCCCACAGGAGCAAGCGCGCGCTTTAGAGTCCAGGAGTGCCTGAGCACTTTACAGCGGAAAGGAAAGACACAGACGAAACAGGTGGTATATATGCCGCTTGGTCGAGCTATATTCAGGGATGGCCAGCACTGATTCAATAGATAAAGGGAACAGAACTTATTAAAACTGTATCCATGTTAATTTTTAGATTTGCCTGAAAAGTATAAGTGCATTATAAGAATGTGAGTTTTAATTTTAATGCTCATTTTTCACAAGTTTGATTTTTTTATTCAAAAGAAATATTTTCTAACTTTTCGTATAGAAAAGTGAAATTTTCAGGTATAGGCATATTTATTTAGTAGCCTTACAGAATGTTTTCGTAAATCTAATATACCGTATATACTTATTACTGAAAATAGTGTATTGAAAATTTTGAAAATATTCGCATGGAAATTGTTTGAAAGGAAATGAATTAACAAAGCAACTACTAGTTTCATTTTGAAGATGCCGATAAGCTTGATGTTTTACAATGTCAATTTTTTATTTTCCACCTATGCATTTAGATAAGCATAGGTGGAAAATAAAAAATTGACATTGTAAAGCATCTACTGTTACATCATAAGCAAAAGATAAGTGCCCATGTGTTGTAAAAATGTCAGATCTATAGCTTCAGCAGATTTCGAGAAAATAATTTAATATTCTGATGATAGGAAGTTGCTCACAAATATCACCTTAAAAGCATAATGCGATAAGAGTTTTGTTATGTAATATTAGTTACACTTAAAACAGATACAGTACCTAGGTAACTTTGCTTTGTACTGTAATATTGTTTTGATTAGTTTATTGATTACTTTTGTAAGGCTAAAGATACCATCAATATAAATTCCAACTTATCATGTCATATTCAATCTCTTTCTTTGGAATATCACTTTCTTTATGAATAATGTGTTTCATCCACTTAATACAGTATAATATTATACTACCATGGAAATTAAGTGAATATTCCTTCTTAACTTTCTATTATGTTATTAAGAATTAAAACACAAGTGCAATATTAAGAAATCAGTGTTAGTACTTTTGTTTTACAGACAATATAGATAATATTAAACAGAAAGAAGCCATATAAAAATAACGACACAAAATTTCACGTTCCGTTTGAAGTTTGTGCACCACTGTTTTCTTAATCCGACAGGTTGCTTATTCATATACACAACTCTTTCTCTTTCCATACTTAGCGCTTGCTGCCCGCGCACAACGTTAAGGTCAGAAAAATGCGCTTGCTTTGACATCACTGGCTTAGAGCGTAAACCTGCTAACTAACGAAAAGGAAATTTAACAGGGGAAACAAAAAACTGAATATAAATTAACTCTGAAACTGCACCACCTGTACTTTGGAATTGGCCCTAAAGTTTCAGAGTTAATTTATACTCAGTTTTTTCCCCCTGTAAAATTTCCTTTTTGTTGGTTAGCAGGTTTACACTCTTAAGCCGACGAAATAAATTTTTTCTTTTATTTCTTCTTTAGCAACATACATTACTGCATTTACAGTTACAACAAGCGTAGAACTGTTGTGGATCCATTATTAGAACCGTGATGAGATATGATAAAAGCTTTGACATAGTGTAATATAGTCAAAGTCTTACATTTGATCATATAATATTATGTGATCAAAAATTTTACCATATTCTGTGACACAGAAATTTGATAGTGTAATATAATAATAATAATAATAATAATAATAATAATAATAATAATAATAATAATAATAATGGTTTATTTTAACTGGCAGAGTTAAGGCCATTCGGCCTTCTCTTCCACTCAACCAGTATGTAGAAAATTACTACAATGCTATGAATATAACATAATTAATACAATACAATACAATTTAAAGCAATACAGTACTACAATACTAGACAATATAATACATAATTAATATAATACAATGACAATGATAGTCATACCTAAATTAAATTAAATTATTAAAATCGATCACAATTATAACTTCAATTTGACTGCGCCCGTAAGAAATCGTTTAGCCTTTTCTTGAAAGTGGTTATTGTCTGGCAGCCCCTAATCTTCTGAGGTAGAGAATTCCATTCACGGGGGACTGAGCCAGTAAAAGAGGATGAATAGTGGGATGTTCTATGGGCAGGAATTGCTAGGATTTGGCTCTCCTGTGACCTGGATTTGGCTCTCCTGTGACCTGGCCTTAGAAATCGCGAAACTATAATTTCTCGTAAAAGACGAAAATACTCATTCGTCCACTTGGAACTGCATGTCTGCCTACTTGATAAGTCTTTGATTAATCATATCTGCCCACACTGTGTCAATTTGGATTCCATATCCCATTCTCCCCCATATTTCAAGTCAAGAAGGGGGTGGGTGGGAGGGAGAGACAAGCCCCCATATATCAGAATTTGAATCCGTCACTCCCATATCAGTCACAAAGTTGACTGTGCCCCTTTTTTATGAGTGTTAAAATAAAAATATCGGGACTGCTTGTACACCTTTCTGTGACTTTAGTCAAGAGTATCATTAATTTCTTGTGACAGGCCCTCCCCCCATCTTCACAAGACTTGGGTTCGTTAGAATTGTTGGCCCGCCTGTCCGCTATCCGGCCTGACTGCAAGAGCGGCGTACGTACGCCGAATATGGCTCGTCATCTGTCTGGACACACACAGCACGGGTTAATGTGGGACATACTAAGAAATCAGATGTAGCTATAGCGGCAAGGAGCAAGAACAACAAGGAAATTTCTTTTTAATTTGTCTTCTCACGTTACGGCAAAAATTATTATTGATTTCTAACTACTGATGCTATAAAAGTACAATTTCCACCAAAATATTGTTGTTGTTGTTTTCTAATGCCAGGCGTTTGACAATCAGCGTACTCCGAATCTCACGTTCCGGTGGACAACAATGGCGTCACGCTGCAGCTAAATAGGAACAAAACTGCTGGAAGGATCGATGGCTGTCATGGCGATTGTATAAGTTGTTGTCTGTGCTACGGTAGCAAAATTTTGCGAAATTTCCGTACTGCCATCTCGTTCAAAGAAAAGAGAGCATAAACAATTTATTTCTTGAACCGGTAGTAATAACTGGTCCATTGACATGTTCGCTCATAAGCCATTAACATATTGTTCTTACGTTGTGCTCATTACAAACAATACAGCAGAACTAAAGCAGAACACACCGCCATGACACAACAGTGCACGATGTCATTCGTCTGCTAATTCCCGCCCTATAAAAGAACCAATCAGATTCACTGATGGCGGCTGATGGAGACTACCACCACCTCTGCAAGCTGATGGCACCGGTGCGACACTGGTGGAGCATCAGTGTGAAGCCATCGGTGAAATTCCGAACACCGTGATGCCATCAGATTGCTCAGCGCTGAGATTCGGAATACGCTCAATAAAGTCATTTGACCTCTTGCACTACAATATTTTCGAAGATATTTTCATGGTCAGCCACTGAAGCACAGATTTTGAGGTGTTCCGAATCCATTTCTTGGTTTGAGTTGCACAATGGGTAGTTAGGGGACTAATATATTCCAATTCTATGCAGGTGTTTGGCCAAACAATCATGGCCTGTTGCCAATCTAAATGCAGCTACAGACGATTTTCGTGGTAAATCGGGGATTAACTGTTGATTATGATGCAGAGAGTTCTATTTTTTCCCTTGAGATTGTGTTATCAAATTTTGTTTGTTGAAGTTTAAGTATGGAGATTTAATAAATCTTTTCACAGAGTAATACGTAGATTTAGTAACAGGTCTGCAAGTAGCAGTGCTGCCCTTCTTTGCTAAAGCATCCGCATCCTCGTTTCCCAGGATTCCACAATGGGATGGTATCCATTGGAATACAATTCTTTTATTAAGCGATATTAATTGAGACAGCATTTTAGTTATTTCTGTTGTTTGAGATGAAGGTGTGTGTCTAGAGACTATTGATAGAATAGCTGCTTTGGAGTCTGACAATATAACTGCATTCTTAAATGTATTGATGTGGCATAGAAGATTCCTGAGACTTTCACTTATTGCAATGATTTCACCATCAAAACTTGTTGTTCCATATCCAAGAGATATATTAAATGAGAAGAGGCAGCACGTAACACCTGCACCTGTACCTTTTTTCCTGGAGATCAAGGATCCATCGGTGTATAAATGAAGCTAGTTTTGTGGAGGGTACCTAATATTAATTGTCTCTAAAGACAATTGTTTCATTATTTCAGTGTTTACTTCTGATTCCAGTATTTCTTCTGTTAAATTTAGATTATATTCTATATTTAATAGAGTTAAAGGGTTTGGTTTAATTTGTAAGTTTTCTTTTAAATTCGGGATATTGATTTTCTGTTTTAATTCTTGAACAATGGATATGAAACTTTTTTGAGGTTTCAATCTACAGAGAGGACTGTATTAATGCCAATTGTTTCCTGGTAATCTGATAAGTTTTTCATATTGAATCAGTGCTTTTTCTTCTATTATCATTTTGATGCTGTTAATATTAGTGAGAAATCTCATAGAATCTATTGGAGTTGTTTTGATTCCACCGGTAATGAGCCTGAGAGCTTGGTTTTGAACATACCAAAATTTGTTAGAGCAGCTCTAGGCATCACCTCACATGTTGCTACCATTACTGCCGCCAGTATTATTGTAACTGTATTACTAGACGGCGGGCTTGGGATACCTTTACGGCGGCAATAGGTTGATGCACAACGGAGCTTAGACATGTGACGTTACTCTCGTAGATACATTTTGTTATGAACGCAAAATTACCTGTTGGCCGTCCCGTTGCCCGCTGTAGGAACCGAACCTAAGCCTGCAGAGTACTGTGCGCAGTCATAGTGAACAGTTGTCTGGCGTTAGTGTCGAGGTTGTTTGTCACAGTGTTTACGTGTACAGTAGAGCGTCTCGTTTAGGCACAGTGAAAACGTAAACAAAGTGCAGGTAACGTGTGGGGGAGGTCGAGCCGTACGATAAACATGAGGGATGCACAAGGTTTTAGTTACAATTAATTATATTAATTAACATTAATTGATATTATATTTTCGAAAAAACACACAAAATAAAAGAAAACAAATTCCAGAACATTATCATATACGCATTTTAACAAACAAGAAATTGTAATGATGAAATAATTTAATATAACAAATCAAATTTTGCTACTTAGTCCATATGATGTTGCTTTGAAGCAGCATTTTTACGGTCATGAATTTCAATCTCTGTATGACTAACATAATATAACTTTTTCTGCACTGTACCTGAATAAATTGAACTTTGAGAAGGGATAATTATGTTTAGGAAATAGTGTTGCCACTTCAGACCAATATACTGTAGTTTTGTTAATTCGGCAAGACGGACCGCGGGGAAAACCACGAGGCATGAAGTTCATCTTGCACATTCGTTTCCTCTTAATTTTCTCCAACAAAACGACGAAAAACCATAGCAGTTGATAAAGTGTCGTAAAATAATCATATATATATATATATATATATATATATATATATATAGCCCACCCACAAACACTTTACACCCATAATTACATAGCAATCTGCTAGGAAAATTACTGCATACTCTACTGATAAACTGTTAAAAATAAAACGCCTCCAATTGCCAACTTGCACACTAGCCATCGTTTTTCAATTATGAGTTCAAGAGTTTGGGCAAACTAATGACAAGATTATTTCAATGTAAGGTTTTTGTATTTAAAATACTCCACTGATGCATGGTAACCGACGAGTAAACAATATGAAGTCCATACGACGTTCCTTCCTATTGCAGAACTTTTCAGTTACCCTGGTGTTAAACTCCTTCATCTTGGACATCATACTCTTTTCTATTGACAGTATTGCAAGAGCAGTGAGACGATCCTGGGACATAGTGTTCCTTAAAAATGTTGTTATGCGTTTCAAGCAAGAAAAACATATTTCTGGCTCAGCAGTGGTCATTGGTGTTGTAACCAAAATGTTTAATATCTTCGTTACTTCACAGAATGGATCCTGTGAATTGTTGGAGGCTATGTATTGTAACAATTGAACAGACATCTATATTTCGGAAGTCGGGTCTTCCGTATAGAATTCCAAGTTGTGACTTTAACACTCTTTTGTTCAGTACAGTATAGCTGTTGACAGCAACTGCAAATTCGTGTTCAGGAAAATTATGCGAAAAATTGTTAAAAAATTTGCTGTTTAACAATTTTGTTGCGTCTAGGTAGCTTAAAGATTGGAAACAATAACATTACTTCCTTGGCTTCAATTTTCTAGGATTCCATTTTCCGTCGCTTGCTGACTGTTACAGGATGAACCTAACAAACTGGTAGCAGCAGTCGGAAACTTGAATTACCAAATACATTGTACAGTAGCGGCAAAAAAAACCGGACCGACCCTTGTAGCTGATACAAAAGAATCCTGTGCTGTGTATTGTGTCAAACTGTGGTAATTTCAATATGGATAGTGAAGCCAGAGGTATGTACTGCTATTTAATGTAAAAATACGCAGTTATCTTTGCCGAATAGAGGTAGAAATGTAATACTGATGCTCGATGAAAATAAAGCTCTCAAAGTTTTTTCGTCTGTAAGTTTGAGGCACTGAAGGAAACAAAAGACGGTAAGAATCGAACAAATGCAATCCATTTCATTGTTATAATTAATTATACAAGATGGATGTGTTTTGTGACTAGCAAAATTTGAATCTGTGACTCTGAAATTAGCTACAAGGGCCGGTCCGGTTTTCTTTGCCACTACTGTACATACGAGTAGTTCCGAGTTCTTCCACAAACAAGCATTCTTTCGTTACGCTTTACTTTTGCAATCTCCAAGCTGTATCGTGCTGAAACTGACTACAGAATTTCCCCGCGTAAAAATAGCCAATCAGAATAGTGCTTTCAGCTTCGCACATGCGCATTAATTGTCTACATTCTCATGTAGAGTTTTGAGTAGCACAACGTACCCCCTGAGGCACCAAAGAACGAAGACTAAACACTCTACAACGCGTCATGAACATAACCACGGGAAATTGTCAAATGACAGATCAAATACTATGGTACTGCAAATACATTATTTCAGCAAAAATTGTCATTGTGTTGTAGCATTGTAGCACATAAGGACGGGCCGCCCCTGCTTGAAGGACCTTTAAGAAGTTTTTTATGTGGACTTCCTTCTGATCTTGGCATTAGATAGACGAAAGCGGGACTCCTGTGGAGTGTGGTCGTCATGACTGAATTTACAGAGCACCAACACCTTTGTTCTACAGTAGATGCAGAAGAAATTCCAACTCTTAATAGTGACTTCCACGTAGCGGTGAAACTGCTTCTTTGAAGTTCCATACGTAATCAATGTTTTCCATGCTATCCGTCTGGATACAGGCTTATTTAATGTATAGGTATTTTATTAATTCATGGTTGATAATATTATTTAATAATGTTATTTTTTATTAAGGTTCTCTTTCGTGTAATTTAGTAATAGGATTTACTTAATTTATGGGAATATTGATACCATTTTAAACATAATTATTTTAGTAGCTTATGAGTTGAGTTATTTAATTGAATTTATCAATTAACACGATTGATAGTGACCAAAATACTTTTGCGAGTCTCTTACATATTTATTGATTTTGTTCGAATTAATATTCGTTATAATATTTTCTACGTTGATAGGTGTACAGAGAAATGCATTACATTACGTGAGTTTGTTTCATGGTTGCTATAGCGACACTGAACGTACAGAGAAATTAAATTGTAATGATGGATTTTAAAGTTGAAAATAGTATATTGCAATGCAAGCGTGGTAATCGAGGAAAAGTTACATTTCCGAGATTCTGTTATGCACTTAACACATGTATTGCATACTATATTTTTGGCCGATCTTAAAAAAATGAATTATTATTAATAATTTTTAATTTAAATAAATAGTTTGTTTTTTTGACGCTAACAATTTCATGTGTGATCGCCGTTTGTTATTTGTCGATAGGTGTCATTCATTTGTTATTATTCGTATTTGTCGATAAGTGTTATTCATTTGCTATTATTTGGCGGCGATTGTGAAAATGTTGTAATAAATAAATTATATAAAGTTTAGTTTTGTCTTCAAAGAAGTAGGTAGGCGACACATTAATAAAATACATCAATATAAGTAAATAGCATATAAAAATATTTGTAGATGACACATTAATAACCATCTCGTTATCGCCAATTGCATCAAACTTGGTAGTTGATGTGCGTTCTTAAATACTTACTTACAAATGGCTTTTAAGGAACCCGAAGTTTCATTTACGCCCTCACATAAGCCCACCATCTGTCTCTATCCTGTGCAAGATTAATCCAGTCTCTATCATCATATCCTACCTCCCTCAAATACATTTCAATATTATCTACCCATTTACGTCTCGGCCTCCCCAAAGGTCTTTTTCCCTCCGGTCTCCCAACTAACACTTTATATGCATTTTTGGATTCGCCCATACGTGCTACATACCCTGCCCATCTCAAATGTCTGGATCTAATGTTCCTAATTATGTCAGATGAAGAATACAATGCGTGCAGTTCTACGTTGTGTAATTTTCTCCATTCTCCTGTAACTTCATCCCCCTTAGCCCCAAATATTTTCCTAAGAAACTTATTCTCAAACACTCTTAATGTCTGTTCCTCGCTCAAAGTGAGAGTCCAAGTTTCACAACCATAAAGAATAGCCGGTAATATAACTGTTTTATAAATTCTAACTTTGAGATTTTTTTGACAGCACACTAGATGACAAAAGCTTCTCAACCGAATAATAACAGGCATTTTCCGTATTTATTCTGCGTTTAATTTCCTCCCGAGAGTCATTTATATTTGTTACTGTTGCTCCAAGATATTTGAATTTTTCTACCTCTTCGAAGGATAAATCTCCAATTTTTATGTTCCCATTTCATACAATATTCTGGTCACGAGACATAATCACGTACTTCTTTTAGGGATTTACTTCCAAACCTACCGCTTTACTTGCTTCAAGTAAAATTTCTGTGTTTTCCCTAATCGTTTGTGGATTTTCTCCTAACATATTCACATCATCCGCATAGACAAGAAGGTGATGTAAACCGTTTAATTTCATAACCCTGTCTGTTATCCTGAACTTTACTAATGGCATATTCTAGAGCGAAGTTAAAAAGTAAAGGTGATAGTGCAACTCCTTACTTTAGCAGGCAGTAAATAGAGATTGGCCTATACGGACTCTGCTGTAAGTTTCGCTGAGACACATTTTAATTAATCGAACTAGTTTCTTGGAAATACCAAATTCAATAAGAATATTATACAAGACTTCTCCCTTAATTGAGTCATATGCCTTTATGAAATCTATAAGTAACTGATGTACTGTACCCTTAAACTCCCATTTTTTCTCCAATATCTGTCGAATACAAAAATCTGATCATTAGTAGATCTATTACGTCTAAAACCGTACTGATGATCCCCAATAATTTCATCTACGATTTTTTTATTTTCTGCCTTTCTTATACGACTTTATTTTCTATTCTCTTTCAATATTTGTTCTCAATTTAAGTATTTCTCTTGATGTTTCTTCTTCCATCTGTCTGCCTTTTGCTCTCCCCTCTTTTTCTCTCTTCTCCCTTGCTTTCTTTATTCTTCTTCTTCTCATTTCGTTCTTTATTTATCCTCTTTATGTCCTTCGTGAATTGCTCTGCGATTTTTTTTTACCTTGTCTCATGCTAAATTTTGGCAGCGGATTCTTTAAGTATACTGGTATTCTAAATACCGTGTATTTTGTTTCCGGAGCGACTTACGCCCTTCTTGTAGTGTCGATCGCTCGGTCCAGTTCCATGTACGTCCTCCTACGGGTGGGTGGGTGTCAATTCTACTCCCTGGTTGGCACTCCTTTAAACTTTCATATCATTAAGATATCATCATCGCATGCTGATATCACCGAGGCGCGAGACACGGCAACACGCCACTGCTTACATTCAGTGGCGTTGCACTACATTTTTTTTAATGTTAAACAACCGCTGAAAGTTTATATTTATCTGCTATATTTAGTGTATATTAGGGTGGAGTGAAAATATGAAAATTATGGAATAAAAATGTAATCCAGGGAAAAGTTGTGGGGTGATATAAAGAACAATGCAAAATATATTTTATGCTCGACCATGCCGAAATGTAGTAATTATACACCTGGTAGCAGCCCTCTAATGGACCTCATTTAAGTACAACTATTCATTAAAGTTCAGGTTTTCCACCAATCAGAAAGCAATATGAAAGCGCAAGAATCGATTATTCTCGGATATGCAATCGAAAGACAACTAGCGAAACGTCACGGAGGCTGGAAATCCAATACTGTCGCAGAAGGTTATGTTCTGTTACTATAATAATTAGCGTTAATTGTAAATAATATTCAAATAAATTCAATTTGTCATCTCGTTTTTCAATGTCTAAATCAATTTCCAGGTTATATCAAGATTAATGTTTATTTTACTCTCTAGATTATATCAAGGTCAATGACATTTGTTCCTGGGAAAAAATCAATACTTTCGCGTCTGCGCACATCTCACAATTTACGAGATATTACACAAGGTCACTTCCGTTCCCCAGTCAGATAAGAATAATATGAATACTTATGAATAATTTCAAGTTAGAAATATGGTCGAGCATAAAAAGTTGTATGAAACTTGCCTATAATGGTAATTAAGACGCTCGTATGAAAATTATGAAACTCGCTTGCGTTCATTCCATAAACATACTCGCGTCTTAATTATTACCATTATAGGCTCGTTGCATAATGTACTAATCTCTAGATTAATATTTTGAGGTTCAGATTTTTTGGCGAGAGAACATTCTCCAATGATTTAATCTGGACAGGATACCAGGAACATGTTAAAAGACTCTGCATATTTTTGGTCCCCTGTTTTTTCAACTTGAAGAGTCACAAAAATCTCAATTTATAAGAAAGTTGGGAATAATCACAAAACTCTTAGGTATGATATAGTATAATTAATATAATAAAATTAATGTAAATTCATTCTTCTTATGTTGCAGGGTATTTAAATCAGAATATCTCTAATTAAGGCAAAAAATCTGACCTACCCTGTATTCGCAATGCCAGAGGGGCTCAACCCATTACAATTACCTATCATGACGTAATGAAATATTATCTATGGATCAAAAATGAATTAAAACCTGACTTCAAATCAAAAGAATGCACTGTTGGAGAGATTTCAGGAAGAGTTGCTATCAAAACTAAGGAAATCCAGGTGAAGGCATAAATTCTGAAAGTCAGTCATACAAGAATATTACAACTGATTCGTGCTTACATTGATCAATACACAAACTTAATGAAGCCTTGTAAGAAACTACATAGTGACGACAACTAAAATGACAACATTGCAAAATTCAAAGAAAAAGCAAACAAATTATTTGATATATGCAGTTGCAAATGCAAAAAAAAATAATAGGCTACTGTAGGCCTAATCGTGATAAAGACCGCCGTGTTCCACAACAAGAAAGAATGTTTTACTAGAGCAAAGACAGAAAGAAGGATGCTAATTGGACCTGTTGATTTAGTTACCGCTCAGAAAGAAATGAAAAATAAAACAAGAATAAATTCCAATTAAAAAAAATAAATGGGCTGAAATGGAATTTTTGTCATATTTTATGTAAAATACTATATGTTTTGTCTCTTTGGATCCTCTCACAAATATTGTATACTACAACCCCAATTTAGAGTCTTCTAAATAAAGTTTAAATATGTGATTTTACAGCAATTCATTAGCTACAGAGGTGTGAAAATTATTAGAATAATCTTAATTTTAAAGGTTTTTTAATAGTTTCTTCACAAATATTCATTGAATTGATGAATATTGGTATATAATATTACCAGGGAAAGGATTTATATGTAAATACATATTTACTTATAAAGCTAATATAATTTATATTTTGCATTATCTTTATGTTTCACAATGTGTAGGGTTGAAAAATCCTACTTTTATTTTCCATATTTTTCCATATTTTAGAGTTTAGTACATATTTTCGTTAATTTCCATATATTTTCCATATTTCATATAAAACAGTCCATATTATATTAGGTTTAACAATAAAACAAAACAAAATTCCATTAACTTTTAAAAATACATTTCAACAATAGAGATTTAAACACATGTTCAGTAATCCCTTTAACATCAGAGTTATTTGAAAATTAGCAGTCCTATCAACAATGGGAAAGTAAGTTACAAAACTGTATTAATTTAATTTAAAATTTTTAACAGACTTCAGTTGTGCAGCTCAACAGTTAAATGCCAGTCAGAGTACACATAGGTTCAGTTTTGTAAATCATACTATAAAGACGGTAAATATGCCAAAAGTACGTCATTCAGTCAATTTAAAATCAAAACTAACAAGTTACATTTCAGAATTTAAAGAAGATGGTTTATCAACTGACAATAAAATATTATTTTGTAATTTGTGTCAGTGTGCAGTATCATCTACACAAAAGTTCCTGGTGCAACAACACATTACAACTAGTAAACATCAGGCCAACAAACAACTAAATTCCAAGCAGAGACAATTGTTTTTAACACAACCAACAACATCGAATGTAAGATCTGAGTTTAACATCGACCTGTGCCGTTCTCTCATCTCTGCTGATATTCCTCTCTACAAACTAAAGAATAAGGTCTTCAGGGAATTCCTTGAAAAATATACTCAACATACAATCCCGGATGAGTCAACACTTAGGAAGACGTATGCTCCATCCATCTACGATGAGACAATACAGAAGATAAGAGATGAAATTAAAGATAGTTCAATTTGGGTTTCCATTGATGAGACTCCCGACAAAGAAGGTAGACTTGTTGGTAATGTAGTTATCGGTTTGTTAAGTGAACAATATTCTGAACGAATTCTTTTACATTGTGATGTTCTAGAAAAGTGCAATAACAAAACTATAGTTAAACTGTTCAACGAAGCTATGGGTATCCTGTGGCCAAAGGGTATTATGTACGATAATGTGTTATTCTTTATTAGCGATGCTGCCCCTTATATGGTCAAAGCTGGACAAGCATTATCTGTTGTATATCCTAAATTGACTCATTTTACTTGTGTGGCGCATGCATTTCATCGTGTGGCAGAAGTGGTCAGAGACAATTTCCCTAAAGTAGATTTGTTGATTTCATCAGTGAAAAAAGTATTTCTCAAAGCTCCCAGTAGAGTTAATGTGTTGAAAGAAATGTACCCTGAAATTCCATTGCCACCAAAGCCAATTTTAACTAGATGGGGTACATGGCTAGAAGCAGTTGAATATTATGCCGAACATATAGACTCTATTAACAATGTTCTCCTTGCATTGGACTCTGAAGATGCAGTCTCAATTGATACTGCGAAAACAGTTACCTGTGACATAAGTGTGAAGAATGACTTAGCTCACATTCAGCATACATTTTCATGCATCATAAAAACGCTCAAAAGTCTCCAAAATAGGCACCTTTCACTATCTGAAAGTTTTGAAATTATAAATAGTACTGTGGAACAACTGAATCGTGGTAGAGGTAAAGTTGCAGATGCAGTAAGAGCTAAGGTGGACACTGTACTTTCAAAAAACCTTGGATATGAAGAACTACAAAAGGTTGTTGCTGTGATGAGTGGTGAATCAACAAGATTAACTTGGACTTATCCCCAGCAGACATTGTGAAATTGAATTATGTACCAGTTACTTCTTGTGACGTCGAACGCTCTTTTAGTCAGTATAAATCTATCCTCAGAGACAATAGAAGAAGATTCACTTTTCAGCACTTGAAAGAAATGTTTGTAACCTATTGTTATGGTAACAGACAATAAAAATTGTGTTTTGTTGAAACTACATTGGAAGATAAGGTACGTCCATTATATTTTTTGTTTAGTTTGATTAAAATGTACCAATATTTAACGTACATAGTCATTTTTTTATAATTTTAAGTCCATATTTAATTCCATATTTTGGTAAAAATCCATATTTAATTCCATATTTTGGTGAAAATAACTACATATATATTTACATATTTCATATATTTTTAGTCCATATAAATCCGTTCCCTGAATATTACTATACTGATGTAGGATATATTTACTACTAACAATGCCGGAAAACATTGTTGTACATTGGTATTTTTCTTATTTTACAATTGTTATGGGAATTCAGAAATTATTATATTATGTTGGCGGAATTGGAAACATCAAAAATTAATTAAGAAATGCTTTAAACAAATTGTTCTTTGCGTTTACATTGTTGTGAAGGTTCAAATGAACGTATACATATGTTTTGTGCATATAATTTTTTATGTTTCCAATTCCGCCAACATAATATAACAATTTCTGAATTCCCATAACAATTGTAAAATAAGAAAAATACCAATGTACAACAATGCTTTCCGGCATTGTTAGTAGTAAATATATCCTACATCAGTATAGTAATATATACCAATATTCATCAATTCAATTAATATTTGTGAAGGAACTATTAAAAAACCTTTAAAATTAAGATTATTCTAATAATTTTCACACCTCCGTATGTAATGAAAAACAAAATAATAGAACAAATATACAAACAGGCAAAAAAATTATAATTTTAATAAACTTCAAAGCCTTGGGGCACCTCAGAAATTGAATATAGAAACTCTATATTTTTCACGTTCCTAAGTTACATGAAAATACAGATTTTTGCAACTATTACATTTAGAAAACAGATAAAAAACAATTTCATGTATAGATTCACTCCACCCTACTGTGTGTGTATACAGGGTGTTTCCGAGGTGGTGTTACAAACTTTCAGGGATGATGGCGAAGGGCACATGTGTCAATTTGAGATAAGGAACCCTGGTCTGGAAATGATCGAATCGAAAATTACAAGCCAAAATAGTTGTGTGGAAATGAAATAATTTTATTCCTCCGTACACACCTTATTTATCTGTACATCTTACACATACTGTATTATCTGACGTTGTTTACGTTGTCTACTTACAGTATTCCATTCAGTGCGCTGTCTGAGGGATGGGGACAGGAAACTACACTAAAGCAATGCAGATAGCGTAATGTGTAACGGACATGGTCGATCCTGAACTGCACGTCTGTAGACAGCAGTGTATGTGTACAAGTTGCAGTGTCCAGTCGATCAATCCTAGTGAAATGGAGGTGTACACGAGAGCGGAATAAGCAGACCTGATTTTCGAATAAGGAAGAGCCAGTGGGAACAGTAGACAAGCTCAAAAATTGTATCGGGCCAAATATCCACGTAGGAGACATCCGGCCCATACCATTTTTCCACGACTATTCCAAAAGTTAAGGGAAGGAGGGCCAAATTACAATTCCATTTCCGCACACCTATTTTTGCTTATAATTTTGGACTCAGTCAATTCCGGACCATGGTTCTTTATCTCAAATTGATACATGTGCCCTTCGCCATCATCCCTGAATGTTTGTAACACCACCTCGGAAACACCCTATATAAATATTACTAAAATGTATATAGTATTTAATATTCATAGTTGATTATGTTATGTAAAACTTCTTATATCTATTCGTAATTAATTTTCAATTGAGGGTCTGTAAGTGATGAAATAGTAGCTATTAATGTCCTTGTGTACTTTCTTTAATGGAGATCTTTGTAAAAGACAAAGGTATACATACTGTATGCACACGCCGACTGTGGTGGAAAAGAGACAGGGAGGTAGAACTCCTGTACTTTTTTTTTACTTGAATATTTAATGACGCTGTATCAACTACTAGATTATTTAGCGTCAATGGGATTGGTGATAGTGAGATGGTATTTGGCGAGATGAGGCTAAGGATTCGCCATACATTACCTGACATTTGCCTTACGGTAGAGGAAACCTCGGAAAAAGCCAGCCAGCTAATCAGCTCTTCTCGATTAAAATCTATTTAAACTGACATTTGAGCCGTAAATTTTGTGGAGAGATCCCGAACAATATGTAATAGTTTTTAAGCTAGTTTTTAGAAAATATGATTTTGGTCAGTTTAGACTTATATCTCCCCTTAACGGTCACGTTAGTATCAACGTATTATGATCAGAAATTTATAAGCTAATTATAAATTTGGTGGAAATTTTCGTCATTCATTTTTGTGTTACTTCTTAAATTCTAGGTTGATTTCCTATTAATCTTTACTGTTTTCTTTTTACATAATTTAATATATCTTGTGTATATTCCATGTCGAGAGAGGGTTTGGAATTGAACGGGTTACATCAGCTGCTTGTCTATGCGGATGACGTGAATATGTTAGGAGAAAATCCACAAACGATTAGGGAAAACACGGGAATTTTACTGGAAGCAAATAAAGAGATAGGTTTGGAAGTAAGTCCCGAAAAGACAAAGTAAATGATGATGTCTCGTGACCAGAATATTGTACGAAATGGACGTATAAAAATTGGAAATTTATCTTTTGAAGAGGTGGAGAAGTTCAAACATCTTGGAGCAACAGTAACAAATATAAATGATACTCGGGAGAAAAATAAACACAGAATAAATATAGGAAATGCCTGTTATTATTCGGTTGAGTAGCTTTTATCATCCAGTCTACTGTCAAAAAATCTGAAAGTTATATTACCGGTTGTTCTTTATGGTTGTGAAACTTGGACTCTCACTTTGAGAGAGGAACATAGGTTAAGAGTGTTTGAGAATAAGGTGCTTAGGAAAATATTTGGGGCTAAGAGGGATGAAGTTACAGGAGAATGGAGAAAGTTACACAACACAGAACTGCACTCATTGTATTCTTCACCTGACATAATTAGGAACATTAAATCCAGACGTTTGAGATGGGCAGAGCAGGTAGAACGTATGGGCGAATCCAGGAATGCATATAGAGTGTTAGTTGGGAGGCCGGCGGGAAAAAGACCTTTAGGGAGGCCGAGACGTAGATGGGAAGATAATATTAAAATGGATTTGAGGGAGGTGGGATATGATGATAGAGAATGGATTAATCTTGCTCAGGATAGGAACCAATGGCGGGCTTATGTGAGGGTGGCAATGAACCTTCGGGTTCCTTAAAAGCCAGTAAGTAAGTAAGTAAGTACATTCTACGCCGAGTTTTTACCTGTCTCCTTACATCTTCATTCTTAAGTCTACTGTAAACTGTCAAATTAAATTACTTAAGATGTGTAGCCTAGCAACGCACTAGATGACTATCACAGCACACAAGTAAAATCCCGTTGCTTTCATTACGATAGTAGAAGTTGTAAACACAATTGTACATGCGTGCAGACTGCAGAAGAAAGCCTACAAGTGGCGTGGTTCTGAATTATAACCCCACTTTATTCTTTTGTTAATGCACACGCAATGCTACAAATTCGGTGTAACATCGCCCAAACTTAATTCCAAAAGCCACATTGCCCACCAGCAAGACAAAGGCTAGCTCCTCCTATTGACAATATATAGATCCCCGAGTGATTTCCATACGATTATTGCAGCTAGGTCATTCAGTGAGTCACCGCGCACGCGCCGGGGCCCTGACACCTAGACGATGTAACAGACAAGACAAAAGATGAACGATTTTTTCTATCATGTGTAGGTTTGACCTGTAGTGACACACCTTCTATCTTTCTCCCCCTCATTGCCCAAAAAATATGGGAGGGGGGTTAGGAGAGCGAAGTTTTTGAGGCGGTGAAGTAAGAGGGGGGGAATGAAAATCTTATTTTATCTTCCCTTGTAAAAACCTTACAGAATAAATTATAACGGTCCAGCCCTCTATTGTGTATCTGGTAAAATGAATTACATTAAAGGCCTATGTCTGTGTATAAACTTTTGTGTGGTTACAAGAAAAAAAAAACATTAAAAGGTAGTTGCCGTGCAACCAAATCATAATGTCTGAAATAAAACATCATCTTCCCTAAATTAATGAGGCAGAAGTCAGGTAATTTTAATGTATTGTTTTCCACCCTGATTTACTTGTCTCTTTAAGGGGTGTTAATGAAATATAACAGCTTTGTTTAGAGTGTATTTGTTCCCTAATTTTATTCTTTACCCTGTCATTGAGTCGGATCCTTTAAACGTCCACCCATGCACGGTAGATAGACACAGTTTTTTTTTATCATATGGAAGAAGTTTGTGAGACAGTATGTTATGTAGAACATAGGGTGAGGGTGGTGAGCAAAAAATTATTAGTCAATTAGATGTTATCCACGAACGCATTCGTACAGATGTTCATTTTTGCGAAGTCACAATTTTCGCTGCTAGAGTTCCTCACTTGCCGTAGCCAATATAATTGTCATTCATTAAGATTCTTCTTAACTCCTAATCACACACCATACATAGGCATAAGTTATTTTTATCAGATAGATTTTCTGGTGAAAAATGATTGCAAGTTTTCCAAGGTTACCTGAAAAATATTTAATATTAGATAGACGTAAGTAATTTTTATCAACAGACTCTAAAGAAAATCAAAACTCGAATGGGATTTAATTGACTATTACACGATTAGAAGAACATATATAAAGATTAGAAGTAACGAAGTACTCCAATACAATAAAATATTAATTGACTTACGAAAATACAATTGTCTTCAAATGTATTATTTTACCATCTCAACATTACAAATATTACGCTCGATGGCAGTAGTGTGTTATGATTAGCTGTTTTCTTGTTATCAGTTGCGCCAAATATGGAAACTTCATTGAAATCTGTGCGCGGTTACTAGTCAAAAACGCTTTGTTGATTCAGTTTCATTTTTATTAAAACAGTTGCATTCCACTTCAATTATCCGGATCCCAGTAATCAACGTCACTTGACATGATTTTCAATAAATCTTAGTATATTAAACACATGATTATCCGTAATATCATACAGCAGAAGCTATAACATAACCTAAATAATATAAATAAGTGTTAGAAAAGCTTTAATTAGGGATGATGAAATAAACAAGAAAAGTTTTAATTAATGATGATGAAATAAAAAAACATGAATAATTTTAAAAAGAACAATTATTGAATGTACAATTTTCAAATTCGAATGTTTTAGTGACTGGTTGTTCAGTTGATGTTATATTGGACGTGTACGTAAAAGAAGTGGAACTCGTTGATGTACTTGGTGTATTCCTCAACTCATTCAGGATTTCCGAATGGTGCTCTTCATTTATTTGTAAATAGGATTTCAGGGAAGATGCATAGCTATGACCAGTGATCTTTATTAATTCTTGTTCTTGAATGCCAATGCGAGTCATATTTGAAATTGCTGTGCATTGACTGGAGTGGTTTGTAATTTTCTTCTTTTTTTTTTACAAAGAAACAAATGCTAGGGTAGTGATAAAAACAAACAAATGCTAGGAAAGCGATAAAATTAAACAAATGCTAGGGACGCGATAAAAATGTGCGATAAGCAGCCATGATTGGTTGAAAGACGTCCTTTCGTACCGTTTTATTGGTAAAAATAGTATGACCTAGTAAAAGTGTAATAGTCAACAGTAATCTCATTAGAAATTTTTATTTATCTAGAGAAAATTAAAACTCGAGTGGAATTTAATTGACTATTACACGGTTAGGAAAAAGTACATGAAGATTAGAAGAAATAATGTACTCTAATACAATAAAATAAATATTAATTGACTTACTAAAATTATATTTCACTAATGTTACCTTCACCAAAATGCTTGAACGGAGCAGCAATTTTCAGTCGACTATCTATGCGGCAAACAAATTACGATCGCAAAGCATGTTTTATTGTATCGTAAAGAATTTGCAGTTTGAAATGTTGGCAAACAAAGAAACAAATGCTGGGGTAGTAATAAAAAGAAACAAATGCTAGGGAAGCGATAAAATTGTGCGATAAGCAGCCATGATCGGTTGAAAGACGTCCTTTCGTACCATTTTATTGGTCAAAAGTAGTATGACGTAGTAAAAGTGTAATATATAACCTGTAAGTATATTGTCGTACTTTACAAATTACGTACGAACGCTACGTTGAATCTGAGTATTCAGATGATGAGGAAATTGAGTTACATGAACGTATTCTGTTAATGAAAAGAAAAAGTAGGCCTAAAATTAAAGCCAGAAATATCTGAAAATTACATTGTATCTTACGAAAAATAAGGGCGAGTTTTGGACACTGGTTTCGATTTGAATGATGATACGTTTAGGCATTATTTCAGGTTGAATGGACCTCAGTTTTTTGCCATACATGATATGATAGAGGATTCTTTGCTATGTTCTGATTAAAATTATGTAAACTGTTAAGACATATAGATACATTATTTCAAATGCTTAATTAATACTATTAAATCTCATCAAAATAAAACATAGCCCAATTTATTTTCAGATAATCTGGTAGGGGAAAATCGGCAAATTTAGCAATATGGGAAATTTGGCAATATTCTTGTATTTCTTTTATTGCCAAATTTCCTCCACAGTTTTAAGAAGTTCAATGACACCTTCATAGAGTGCAACATCTGAGTGTACTTTTAGTTTTCGTTTCATCCGAATCCGCGCATTATAGTGGCAGATATTGTTACTAATAGAAAGAAGTATTGAATACTCCCTGTAGACGTGGTGGTTGTGTGGACGTGTGTATACAAAGACGGAAAGAAAGTGTTGTTCATTACCTACGTATGTTTGTGCATTATATATCAAAAGCTGAGATTCCATATTATAAGGTAAGCAGTTTATATAATTAATATTTTCTGTTAATAACTCATCAGGCCTTAGCTCGTTTTATGTTCTTTTTAGCAAAAAAGGTTTTCTCCAGGGTAGTGTGAATTAGCCATTTTCCTTTATAGTGATATATTGCTGCTCTCTTTGAACAAGAATGTGTACTCGATGGTAAAATTTAAGAGTAGGGACATGTGAGGGATTTTTACAGTCTTCAATGCAGCACTGTGTGTGGTGTGTTGCAGATATGCCAAGGGAACGAAGACATTATTCTGAAAAATATTCCAAAGATGATTTGCGGGCTGCGGTTTGGGAGTGTTTTTAAAAATAGATCGTCGACTTATAAGGCTTCTAAGAAGTACAATGTGCCCTTTAACAACTTGAAGAGGTTTCTGTATGCATCCTCAGGACCCAATGACGTTGTCATTCCCAAGAAAGGAAGACCCATAGCTCTAACCGTTGAGGAAGATAAAAAACTGGTGACATATGTAATCAAAATGCAAGAACTTGGGTTTGGGCTATCGGAAAAAGAAATTAGAAGACAACCCTTCAATATAGTTAATAAGAGTGGTCGGAAAAATCCATTCAATTTTTTTGTTTTTTGTTTTGTTTTTTTTTTTTTTTTTTTTTTTTTTGCTTTTGTTTTGTGTTTATGGTATTTAGTGACTTCTTGTCCCAGTAAATTAAGTCTTATAAACCTTGTACCACTGTTTTATTTTGAAACATTTACTTTTTAATCATATTGCCAAACTACCCCTGTACTATTGCCAATTTATCCTGATGAAGTACCAAATCTGGAAACATGTCATTTGTTATTTATTAGTGTGTCAATTGTAAAGTAATTTAGATTTGTAGAATTTTCTTTCAGAGGTTTATTGGGATTTAATGTTTAAACACATTCCATAATAGAGGAATATTTAATTTCAGAATATGTAACTACAAACTGTGTCAAAATACAAATATTCCCAAATTGGATGAGTCTCCCCTATTTGTCTCCAGATTTCTTTAAGTTTCGTGTTTTTATAGTTTTCATCCCGTGTGTCATATAAATAGGCCTACGGGTGATATCGTATAAGCTCCATAAGTTTCTGACTGCAGTTATCAGCCATCTTTCCTCATTTTCAAATAAAAACAATACAATTCATCGCCACCTGTGATATCTTTTTCTACATTCAAGCGTCATAAAGAGTATAAATATCAAACATCTTTGATAAATGTGTCAAGAAAATTCGCTGAGCTACCGATTCCAGCGAGAAACTCGCGCGAGGTTTTTGCCTCGAACGGGAATCTCTTCCAGTGTGTGGACGTCCATTTTAATCCATGTTATCAATCTTTGAATTTTCTCGCAATACATTTCTCGCTAGCGAAAACTCTTCAAGTGTGTTACGGGCCTAAGGAACGTAGAAACAAAAGAAAGCGTATTCATTTGCAAAAATTAATAAACATGTTCGTTTCTTATTAGATCAGTAGGTTACTATCGAGACAGAAACAATTGACGCATATTTACTTGAAAAAAAAATTAGTGGACGTATACATTTTTTAGTAGATCAATATGTTATGTAAATGTAAAAACGAAAGAAAACGCGTATTTGCGAAAACTAATGAAAGTGCAAGTTTCTTATTATAATAGTAAGTTACAAAGAAGGTATATCGTATAAACAAAAGAAAACATATTTATGTGCAAAAATTGGTGTGCATGTACGTTTCGATAAGTTACCATGGAGGTGTAAAAGCAAAAGGAAGCATATTTATTTGCAAAAACTGCGCTCACAGGGGAATGGAGCGGTGTTGCTATGGTTTCCAATTAGAAGTGTGTGTGTCGTGTGTGCACAGCTAGCGTAATATGAGCAGATGAGACGACTGATGGATGTGGAGTCTGAAGCCTCTTCCGTGTTGACATGATGCGGCCGGCGGGCACGTGCTTGCCTGCTTGCTGTGTCGCGCATTCTTGAGGCCTCACGGACCTGAGCGCAACAGTGACATATGTCTCCCCCTCGTGACGTTAGAACTCAAAGAAAATTGAGATGTATATGAGACTTACGGTACTGTGCATGAAATATGCATCCTTCGGTGTTTTCGCGGTTGCCTTACTAGCCTCTAGACCAAAAGTACTCGCGTCCGAGCCCGACCGAGGGCAGTGAAGTTTTAGGTGGAAAGAATCTTAAAGCGATGCGATACTGAAATTTCTAAAATCCAAAATTTTTGAGCTAGAGAGTTGAAATTTTTACTGAATACTTACGCAAATTATTATCTTAATTTACACATTGTAAATTTTATTCTTTTTTCATAAACGTTTAAAAAAATCAAAATTATTTTGTGTTTTTTTTATACAGTAAACTTCCGATTTTCCGTCACCCTGTTAACCTATTGGTGGTTTATCAGACTGTTTTTCTCTCTAGCTTTTTTTTTCTTTTTTTGCTGCAGAAAAAATATGAAGTAACTTACTGTACAATATATTAGTACGAATTTTTTCTACACAGTGTTTTTTTACAAACTTTTATTCTTATACAGTATGGTCTACTCTTAAAGGGGCCTAAATTCTATGCAAAATGCCTTCTACAGGTATCAAAGAAAAGGAGTTGTGCTACGAAAAATAGTACAAGTAATTGAGTGGTTTATATAAGTGTAATAAGTACACTACCGGTCAAAAGTTTTCGATCAGCTATGAAAGCAACTATAAGTTATACTTTATTTCAATGTACGAACACATCGGAAAAACTAAATAGACCAACAAAATAAATATTTTCTCTCTCTAGTGTTATGATATGATAGGATATTCAACCACAAATCCATAGTTGTGATAGGTGATCGAAAACTTTTGACCGGTAGTGTATGTAAATCTACAACATGAGACCTGTACTATTCCTATCTTTCAACAGACAGTCAGCATAAGGAGTTTCCTTAACTCTTCAAAACCCATGATTGAAAACCAGACTTAAATTAGTGAACTTCTGATCCACTACCTGGCATGTTAAAAACACAAGACCACGGAAGAAATTGGAAAACTGTATTATGCACTTAATTTATGAAAACCTTATATGGTACGGATTATCCTATTTTTTCGATTAACCGTTCACTCCACACCCTTCATTACCACGGATAATAGAGTTTCTACTATATTTTTTTTTAATTTTCTTAGTGAATCCAAATCCTATTAAAAAATAATAATTTGTTCATTTGTAAAAAAAAATGTATGTAATTTCTTCTATGTTCAAACATTAATAAAAAATACAGTAATACTGCTTGACGTATAATTATCTGGCAATAAAACTATGCTAAACACAGCCAATCAATTGCTCCATTTCACAACAGAGATATTAGTGAATAAGCATTCCAAGTTTCATCACTCTAGATTTAACCACTGAGAAATAAAATGCATACTTGTTGTTGAAAACAAACGTAGAAAAGTTTTGGTTACACATAACTCGTAGGCTACATTAATACAACTTCTACCAAATTATATAAAAATATATTTATAATTAAAATATTGATATCAAATTTTCACGAATGATCCTAAGTTTATCATGAAAGAAGCTGCAGTGGCGAATTTAAGAACACTTCCAACATTTAATAAAATGTAATAAAGTAGGACATCACTATAGTAAATTTAATTCTAAAAATACAGCCAGAAAGTACACAAAATAGGCTTCAAAATGATATATTACAATCTGTAAATGTCTTAGTTATTCCGTTAGATGAAACGGATACTTACGGAGCAAATCTTATACCGGCAACCACAGTGAACACAATATGGCGATATAGCAAGAGATACTGGTAATGCACCTTGCGTATTCAACGAAGTTCTATCCCTTTTTGCGTCAAGTTACTGGTGCCAGATTTTGGCCAAATATCGTATCTTAACGAAAATGACGAGTGGCGAACTTTGGAGACCTGGCGAAGTTTTAGAGATGCCTACCTTACATCAGTTTTTTTGTCGACCTGACACTACACAAATATCCATCTCGTGATTGAGATTCCAACTTAGGGCTTTGGATTTAACGCAGACTTGAAACTAGAATAAATTAACCTTTTTCGTACACCACGGTCAGCAATATACAATATCTAAGTTTTATTTCATTAAATTAATATAGACATTATTATAATTATTTACTTCGTTTGATTACTTTGGTCGTCACCCCTCCGAGAATAATGAACTAACACAGCATACGTACTCCTTGGCAATATGGAAAGTGTAGTGTAAGAACACAGAATAAGGACGAGACACATCCACTTGTAATGGAAGAGAGATAAATCACCCATTTCTTTTTCGGGAAATCGAACCAAGGCTAGCTGGACTTCTAAGTCCGAAACGTTATCGCTTGAAACACAGAGAAAACTAGGGAATATTTAAAGTGTAAATTTTAGTGAAAGCAAGTTATCTAGTGTACTATTGTTTGTCTTTTCCTGTTACATATTTTAAAGTTATTTTCTATTCTTGCATTGAAATCTCCTCAGACTTGCGAATAAATTCAGCAAATTATAAATCTCGGTAAATAAGACAATAAAAAATTAAAATGAATGTTAGTCAAAATATAAAACAGCGTATTACCTTTGAGGGTATTAAACTTATCAAGTTTATCCTAATTTATGTTTAGAGTGGTGAATATTTTTATAACATGAGTTTATGTACTATCCGCCACTGAATCAAGTTTTTGATTGAAAGCGATATATGGATGTCAATCATATCTAAAAGTTTTGGAGTGAGGTTGACGTCTTACTTTTCCCTTCAACTGAGTTTATAATGCCTGGGATAGACTCAGAAGTAGCGGGGAAGCAAAACGCTCCTCTTATGAAATGTATAACAATTCAGTCTCGCGCCTTCGTGTCATGCTTTGGACTAGCGTTACGAAATAAACTCTGATTCGAGTTCTCTTGGAGGAAAACATTTTACTCCGAAATTTCGACCAATGTATGGGAGCAGTGTCCATTCAGCATCACGACCATTCTGGAAAGCTACGCTAAGTACAGTAATCTTGTTTGCTACATCAGCTAAAATGATGTTGTACTCGTATGATCGTGCATCTCCGCAGAAACCCCATGGACGTTAAACCAGCTGTCAGCTGGATGTCCTTAGCCCTCCATGAGCTGTCGCTTTTATTTCAGCTTTAATTCCTGCCATACTTATACAGGTTCTAACTCTGTCCGTAGTCAACCGCTTAGGAGTAACGGTTAGCGCGTCTGACCGTGGAACAAGCGGTTCCGGGTTCAAATCCTGGTTGGGACAAGTTACCTGTTTGGGGTTTTCCCTCAACCAATTGAAGCAGAATTGCTAAGTAACTTTTGGCGTTGGACCTCGGACTCATTTCGCCATCATTAATTCACATATCACCATCTATACGTAGCCGGGGTTCAGTTTACGGTGTAATATGCTGTACTTGTACAAGAGCGCGTCCGTTCGGCTACCCAGTCATTCACAGAATAGGGCCCGGTTTCTTCAACCTTTGTTAAAATGCACCTAACATAGCGTTAATTAACTGTAAGTTAAAAGTATATATTGCTGTTAAAAATATTGCGTTTCTTCAACTTTACATTTCACATTTTAACATTCTGTTTGTTAACACTCTGTTAGGACCAGAGATTCTAGAATTTAACCATAACCTATAACCAAGTATAGGCTCAACTCCGTTTTCTTAACCCTGACAATTGCGATTCTCGCTTGTTTCCGTTGTTTGATTCAGAGAGGATAGAAGTCTTTCTATTCTCTCAGGTTTGACTTACGCTTCTTTCCATCGTCTGCATCACAGTAGCATGGAGCGGCGTATTGCCGTGTTGCTGTTGTGAAATTAAAAACACTGGAACAAAAATAAATCAATGGAACTAATTTTTCTTCTGCTGGAAACAATTTCGCGGTATAAACCAATTATTGAGAATAAACAAACAAACGGATCTACGTGGAAAGCGAAAAGTGAGGCTTGGCAGAAAATAGCCTATACCTTTGTATGAACTTCTGTTCTATAAAATCACAGAAATCATCCGCTCTGTTTATGTATTCATGGATATTATTTTCTGAATAATCAAGATATGAAAGTTCAGACTCTAACGCACCAGCCATATTGAATACTTCTATGCTAACAGAGAGTTAAATGATTTAACTGCATGAAATTGAGCAGTTAAATTAACATGGGTTTTAACAGCCTGTTGGTACTAAGAGTAGTTGAAGAAATGGTTCAACTGTTAAGTTTACAGTTAAAATGGAATAACACTGTTATAACTTAACAAAGGTTGAAGAAACCGAGCCTAGGAGTAGTAAGCACAATAAGCCTCAGGCTATAGTGCAAGCCTTCGCGTCCCTCCTCTGTACAAGAGAAAAAAAAAACTTTGTCGGGACCCGCTTTGGGATCGCGACCCATAGCGATAGAAACACAAAAGTGTGTATACTTTTCGGCTGTATTGGCAGACAAGCAGAGATGCATTCTGTCGCATTCAGCACATATCTGATGCTCACATTACAAAAAGGAGAAATTTAGGTTTTGCTGTAAAAATTATACCTGACTCATCCGCATTATGTAACGAGGAGTCAAGTGGCAGAAATTATTCGAGAATAATAGGAGAAACACCTGACTGTCGGCTTTATTCTTGTGCTTATTAAGCTTATTCACCTCCAAGCAGGAGAGCGAGGATGAAAAGAAATTCTCATAAGCTTGGAAATGTCATCTAATACTGGTTTGCGTTTTCTGTTACAAAGTGAGTGGATTCGTTCCCAAAGTTTTATACACCCACGCAATCTCTTGCAGTTGCCGTGCGAAGTGGAATAATACATTCATTCTTATTGTCGGTTAATATGTTTGCTTGGTGTCGTGACACTTACTATTTACAACACTACTTTAATAATAATAACAATAACAATAATAATAATAATAATAATAATAATAATAATAATACTCTAATTTTTTACTAAACTGATAAATGTATGCAGAATTGTGTCATCTGAACCAAAGGCAACAGTGAAATTAGGAAAGATCACAACTGAAAATTTTAAATTGGAGAAAGGAACCAGGCAAGGAGATGGGCTGGCACCTCTCTTGTTTAATATAGCCCTACACATTGCAATAATAAAATCAGAAGTCCAAATTAATGGAACTATTTTTAATAAGACACAACAGATTTTAGGCTATGCGGATGATGTCATCATCACCGGAAGAAGGATACAAGACGTTGAAGAAGCCTTGATAGCATTGGATAAGGAAACTCAGAAGCTGGGATTTAAAATAAATACAAAGAAATCTAAATTTATGTCAGTCAACAAAAGACAAAATTATCAAGTGAAGGAATTTAAAATGGGAACATACTAGTTTGAAAAAGTAAAAGAATTTACATATCTCGGATCAATATTGACAGCAAATAATGACCTAAGGAATGAGGTACAAAGAAGAATAAATCTGGCTAACAGGGCATATTATTCACTTTTACCAATTGTTAAAAATAAAATAATATCTAGAGAAATCAAAATCAAGATTTACAAAACCCTAATAAGACCCATTATAACATATGGTACAGAAACATGGGTTCTGAATAAAAATACATGCAAACAACTAACAGTATTTCAGAGGAAAATCTTAAGAAGGATATTCGGAGCAACTGAAACAGTGGATGGATGGAGAGCCAGATATAATAATGAGATATACGAACTATACAAGGAATCGGATTTGGAGGCGCACATAAGATGTCAAAGACTGAGATGGTTGGGACACGTCACAAGGATGGAAACAACAAGGAAAGTGAAGATTGTCTTCAATAACAACCCAAATGGAACCAGATTAAGAGGAAGACCGAGAACAAGATGGTGGAACTGTGTACGAGTGGATGTGAATAGATTAGGAATAAGGAATTGGAGGGAGTTGGCGATGGATAGAGAAGGATGAAAGAGAGCCATAGAGGAGGTTAAGGCCCACCTGGGCTGTAATACCAAATAAGAAGAAGAATTTTTTACTAATGGCGATCACTTGATTCTTCGTCATTCACCCATATGAAACCACATATGTAGACCAGTCCAGTTCCACTGACAGAGTCGTTGCACAAGGTGCGACACTGGAGGCTGGTCTACGCTACACCCGTCATGAGATGATGGAGATTTGTTGAGATGCCATAGGGAAACCGGAGCTCCAGGAGAAAACCCCTGTGTTACATGGACCATGGGCTTGCCCAAAACTTACTTACAAATTGTTTTTAAGGTACCCGGAGGTTCATTGCCGCCCTCATATAAGCGCACCATCGGTCCCTATCCTGTGCAAGATTAATCCACCTTCTATCATCATATCCCACCGCCGTCAAATCCATTTTAATATTATCCTCCTATCTACGTCTCAGCCTCCCCAAAGGTTTTTTTCTCTTCGGTCTCTCAACTAACACTACATGCATTTATGGATTCGCCCATACGTGCTACATGTCCTGCCCATCTCAAACGTCTGGATTTAATGTTCCTAATTCTGTCAGGTGAAGAAAACAATGCGTGCAGTTCTGCGTTGTGTAACTTTCTCCTTTCTCCTGTAATTTCATCCCTCTTAGCGCCAAATATTTTCCTAAGCACCTTATTCTCAAACGCCCTTAATGTCTGTTCCTCTCTCAAAATGAGAGTCCAAGTTTCACAACCATACGGAACAACCGGTAATATAACTGTTTTATAAATTCTAACTTTCAGATTTTTTGACAGCAGACTAGATGACAAAAGCTTCTCAACCGAATAATAAAAGGCATTTCCCATATTTACTCTACGTTTAATTTCCTCCCGAGTGTCATTTATATTTGTTACTGTTGCTCCAAGATATTTGAATTTTTCCATATCTTCGAAAATGTCCAATTTTTATATTTCCATTTCGTACAATATTCTGGTCACGAGACATAATCATATACTTTGTCTTTTCGGGATTTACTTCCAAACCTTCTCTTTACTTGCTTCAAGTAAAATTCCCGTGTTTTCCCTAATCGTTTGTGGATTTTCTCGTAACATATTCACGTCATCCGCAGAGACAAGAAGCTGATGTAACCCGTTCAATTTCAAACCCTCTGTGCTATCCTGAACTTTCCTAATGGCATATTCTAGAGCGAAGTTCAAAAGTAAAGGTGATAGTGTATCTTCTCGCTTTAGCCCGCAGTGAATTGGAAAAGCATCAGATGCCCAATACAAGTTTTTAAATCGGGGAATCGAACACAGGGTTATAAGTCTAATGCTCTAGCCACTAGACTACCGTGGCGACATAATAATAATAATAATAATAATAATAATAATAATAATAATAATAATAATAATAATGGTCTGTTGACAAACACTTTTTATCTCTACTACGAGTAATTTCGCTGCTTCGTTTCTTAGCAACAGGGGGAAAATAATGCGGGAAATGTTGTAAGTGATGTGGGTTTAAAATAAAGATTTACTACATTTTTACGAAAATTATTTTCATGTGTATAATTCACGAATAAAGTAACTAGTACATACTGAATATCAACAAAATTCGACAAATAGTTCAGGATAATTCGTTGTGAACAGACAGACAGACAACAAATTTTTAAGTACAGTGTCATGAATCTGAAGACGTTCATTTCCGCGAAAATATCGAAAGTGCTGTAAGTTTTCGTTCTCAGTAAGAAAGTTACGAAATTTTAAATGGAAATTTAAAAGCACATGTACGGTAGTGGCAAAAAACCCGGACCAACGGAATAATCAGTCCTCGAAATGATCCACTGCGCAAGCCACCCCCACATTCACAAGATAGCGAGTAATCTATTGAAATTGTTTTAGTTTCGACTGCTGACGTAGTAGTACCTTTCGGAAGCCATTACAAATTAAGCTGGTAAAATTCATGTTCTGGGAATAAAAGTTAATTAAGTAGTAAAATATCGCTGCAATCGAAAAGTATTGGGAATAAATTTGAGTAAGAAAAAAAAAAAAGTTTCCTTCCCAAGGAGGATTCGAACCACGAAAGTCTTAGTTACCAGTCTATCGTGCTCTGGAGTGAACAAGGCTCTGAAATCAGCTACAAGGGTCGGTCCAGTTTTTTTTACCACTACTGTACACTTGAAACACACTTCGGAAAAAAGTAATTTGAGTTCCTTAGATAAAAAAGAATAAAATAAAATCTGGATCCATCGATTAAGTAGGAAGAAGAAGTGATCCTGATTTCAAGGATTTGTGTTCTTGTTATTTCTTACCGACACGTCTCTCTGCTGTTTTTCTGCAAGTCAACTATTTGCAGTTGTGCTACCTATGAGTACTTAGAAAGCAAAGGCACGCTTTTATCGAAGAGACCTTCTAATTACCTGGAACCGCATTGGAACAATAATTTGAAATCACGTTAATTTGAAAGTTATGGGCGATGTATTAATACTCTGCCATTGTGTGGGAGTAGCCTTCGTGATATGTTTATTTGAATGTACAACCGTTAGCATTGCTTTCCAAGAACAATTTCGCACTTTTTAAAAAAAGAAGCTTGTTACACAAAAATATTGTTGCCAACCTTAGAGTTTCACAATCGTCGTAGGCAGACGATTAGAAAGTGAGGGTGGATTGCCCAGACATTTATTTCGTAAATGTACGATGGGAGGAGATGGGGAATATTTTGATTTTCAGTACTGATAGCTTGGAACAGAGACTCGCCCTTGCCCTTGGCTACTCAATTCTTTGTTAAAAGGGTCTTTATTGTGTAGCCGACTGCTGTGTTCTCTTTATCTGGGCGCAATCAAACCAGAATAGAGATGAGCTACGATACGTGTATATAGTAATCAAACTGCTTGATTGATCGCTTCTGTCATCCCTTAGCTCTTAATTGATTTCTCACTACTTGCTGACGTTCACCCATTCTTTCATATTATAAACCTTCAGTTTCCATTCTCAGAGATTTTGAAATTTTCTTCTTTTTTTGAATCCCACTCCTTCTTCTTCTTGCCCACATCATCTTACATTCTCTCTCTTTTTCCTCTTCTCTTCATATATCCGATCTAATTCTTCTACTTTATCTCCTTCCTCCTCCATCTTCTTCCTTTACCTTTTTCACTAAATCTCTTATTTTTTTCAATCTTTCCCTTCTGTTCCTCTTGCTTTTTCTTTCCGCCTCATATTAGTCTCTTCCTCATTCAATTTTTTCCTCATTTCTCCTTCTAACGTTACCTTCGCTTAACATTTTTATTCTTCTATTTTTTAGTTATCTTTTCTCGTACTTTTTCCCCATTCTACTTCCTCATTACTTTCTATTTATCTTTTGTCATTTCAGTATTCTACTATTTCTCCTCCTCAAATTTTTTTTCTATATTCTCAATCTCGACATTTTTTCTGGTATATATTTTCTCCTTCCCTCTTCTTTTCCCTTCGCTTCTTTTAAGCCTCTCTCTTTTATTTCACTTATCTTCGTTCTTTCCTCCCTCTCATCTTAATATCATTTTTCCGTTTCATTCTCATTGTCCTATTTTTTTTTTTACTTTCTCTCTTTTATTGCCCCCCTTCCGTTTGTCGGTGCTGTCGTCTCAATTTTCTCTTTTCTCTATTATTCCTTCTCTTCATTCCCCACCTTTTATCTTCATTCTTCCCGCCTCTTCATTCCCCTTTTTACATTTTCATTCGTCCTTCGCATCTTCATTCCATATTTCAGAGCTTCATTCTTCTTTTTCCTCTTAATTCTTCACTTTACATCTTCATTTTTCCCTCTCTTTATTGCGCATTTTACATCTTCATTCTTCCTTCTTTTCTTGATTTCTCACTTTACATCCTTATTCCTTCTTATCTTCTTTATTCTCTACTTTACGCCTTCAATTTTTCTTCTCCTCTTTACTCCCCACTTTACATCTTCATTTCTTCTTCTTCTTCTTCTTCTTCTTCTTCTTCTTCTCCTTATTCCCCACATTACGTCTTCATTCCTCCTCCTCCTTTTTATTCCCTACTTTACATCTCCATTCTTCCCGCCTCTTCATTCCCCATTTCCTTTCTTCCTTCCTATCTTCATTCCATACTTCAGAGTTTCATTCTTCTTTTTCATCTTAATTCTCCACTTTAAATCTTCATTTTTCCCTCTCTTTATTGCCCATTTTACATCTTCATTCTTCCTTCTTTTCTTGATTTCTGACTTTACATCCTTATCCTTCTTATCTTCTTTATTTCCCACTTTACATGTTCATTCCTTCTTCTTCTCTTTATTTCCCACTTTACATCTTCGTTCCTCCTTCTCCGCTTTATTCCCCATTTTACATGTTTATTCTTTCTTTTCTTTATTGCCCACTTCACATTTTCATTATTTCTTCTTCTGAGCATTCCTCACTTTACACCTTCATTCTTTCTTCTCTTTACTCCCACATCTTCATTCTTTCTTCTTCTAACCATTCCTTACTTTACAACTGCATTCTTCCTTCTCTTTATAGCCCACTTTTCATATTCATTCTCCCTTTTCCTCATTCCTCACTTTACATCTTCATTTCTCCTTTTCTTCATTTCCCACTTTACATCTTCATTTTTTCTTTTCTTCATTTCCCACTTTACATCTTCATTCTTTCTTTTCTTCATTCCCACTTTACATTTTCATTCTTTCTTTTCTTCATTTTTCACTTTACATCTTCATTTTTCCTTTTCTTCATTTCCCACTTTACATCTTCATTCTTTCTTTTCTTCATTCCCACTTTACATTTTCATTCTTTCTTTTCTTCATTTTTCACTTTACATCTTCATTTCTCCTTTGCTTCATTTCTCACTTTACATCTTCATTTTTCCTTTCCTTCATTTCCCACTTTACATCTTCATTTTTCCTTTTCTTCATTTCCCACTTTACATCTTCATTCTTTCTTTTCTTCATTCCCACTTTACATTTTCATTCCTTCTTTTCTTCATTTCCCGCTTTACATCTTCATTTCTCCTTTTCTTCATTTCTCACTTTACATCTTCATTTTTCCTTTTCTTCATTTCCCACTTTATATTTTCATTCTTTCTATTCTTCATTCCCACTTTACATTTTCATTCCTTCTTTTCTTCGTTTCCCACTTTACATCTTCATTTTTCCTTTTCTTCATTTCCCACTTTACATCTTCATTCTTTCTTTTCTTCATTCTCCACTTTACATTTTCATTCTTTCTTTCCTTCATTTTTCACTTTACATCTTCATTCTTTCTTTTCTTCATTCTCCACTGTACATCTTCATTCTTCTTTTTCTTCATTCCCCATTTTAACCCCTTACTGCATTCTGGGACAGATATGGCACATACCGGTTTTATATTCATATAATTTATAATATAACTTACTTACTTACTTACAAATGGCTTTTAAGGAACCCGAAGGTTCATTGCCGCCCTCACATAAGCCCGCCAGCGGTCCCTATCCTGAGCAAGATTAATCCAGTCTCTATCATCATACCCCACCTCCCTCAAATCCATTTTAATATTATCCTCCCATCTACGTCTCGGCCTCCCTAAAGGTCTTTTTCCCTCCGGTCTCCCAACTAACACTCTATATGCATTTCTGGATTCGCCCATACGTGCTACATGCCCTGCCCATCTCAAACGTCTGGATTTAATGTTCCTAATTATGTCAGGTGAAGAATACAATGCGTGCAGTTCTGTGTTGTGTAACTTTCTCCATTCTCCTGTAACTTCATCCCGCTTAGCCCCAAATATTTTCCTAAGCACCTTATTCTCAAACACCCTGAACCTATGTTCCTCTCTCAGAGTGAGAGTCCAAGTTTCACAACCATACAGAAGAACCGGTAATATAACTGTTTTATAAATTCTAACTTTCAGATTTTTGGACAGCAGACTGGATGATAAGAGCTTCTCAACCGAATAATAACACGCATTTCCCATATTTATTCTGCGTTTAATTTCCTCCCGAGTGTCATTTATATTTGTTACTGTTGCTCCAAGATATTTGAATTTTTCCACCTCTTCGAAGGATAAATCTCCAATTTTTATATTTCCATTTCGTACAATATTCTGGTCACGAGACATAATCATATACTTTGTCTTTTCGGGATTTACTTCCAAACCGATCGCTCTACTTGCTTCAAATAAAATTTCCGTGTTTTCCCTAATCGTTTGTGTATTTTCTCCTAATATATTCACGTCATTCGCATAGACAAGAAGCTGATGTAACCCGTTCAATTCCAAACCCTGCCTGTTATCCTGAACTTTCCTAATGGCATATTCTAGCGCGAAGTTAAAAAGTAAAAGTGATAGTGCATCTCCCTGCTTTAGCCCGCAGTGAATTGGAAAAGCATCAGATAGAAACTGACCTATACGGACTCTGCTGTATGTTTCACTGAGACACATTTTAATTAATCGAACTAGTTTCTTGGGAATACCAAATTCAATAAGAATATCATATAATACTTCCCTCTTAACCGAGTCATATGCCTTTTTGAAATCTATGAATAACTGATGTACTGTACCCTTATACTCCCATTTTTTCTCCATTATCTGTCGAATACAAAAAATCTGATCAATAGTCGATCTATTACGCCGAAAACCGCACTGATGATCCCCAATAATTTCATCTACGTACGGAGTTAATCTTCTCAAAAGAATATTGGACAAAATTTTGTACGACGTCAACAAAAGTGATATTCCTCGAAAGTTACCACAGTTGGTTTTGTCCCCCTTTTTAAAAATAGGTACAATTATGGACTCCTTCCATTGTTCTGGTACAATTTCCTTTTCCCAAATAGCAAGTACAAGTTTATAAATTTCGCTATATAATGCGCTTCTGCCCTCTTGTATTAATTCTGCTGGAATTTGATCGATACCTGGAGACTTGTACTTTTTCAGATTTTCTATCGCAATTTCGACTTCTGAAAGCGTGGGTTCGGGTATAAATGGCTCAGCAGTTTGTATTTCAATTTCGTCCCGATCATTTCTATTTGGCCTATGTACAAATAATATAAGCATATAATATTTCAAACTGCATACTGGGACAGATATGACACATTGTCAAGAATTGTATTTGACCATATGTGACATCTGTTGAGAAAGAAAGAACTACTTAAGTTATTTGAATATTAAACCGGTGTGTGCAAGACTGTCCCATGCGGTAAGGGGTTAAATCTTCATGCTTCCTTTTCTTCATTCCTCAGTTTTCATCTTCATTCTTTCTTTTCTTCATTTCCCACTTCACATATTTATTTTTCCTTTTCTTCATTTCTCACTTTTCATCTTCTATTTTTCATTCCCCACTTTATATTATCTTCATTCTTTATTTTCTTCATTCCCCACTTTTCATCTTCATTCTTTCTTTTCTTCACTCCCCAATTTTCATCTTCATTCTTTCTTTTCTTCATTCCCCACTTTACATCTTCATTCTTTCTTTTCTTCATTCCCCACTTTACATCTTCATTCTTTTCTTCATTCCCCACTATACATCTTCATTCTTTCTTTTCTTCATTCCCCACTTTACATCTTCATTCTTTCTGTTCTTCATTTCTCACTTTTCATCTTCTTTTTCTTCATTCCCCACTTTATATCTTCATTCTTTCTTTTCTTCATTCCCCACTTTACATCTTCATTCTTTCTGTTCTTCATTTCTCACTTTTCATCTTCTTTTTCTTCATTCCCCACTTTATATCTTCATTCTTTCTTTTCTTCATTCCCCACTTTACATCTTCATTCTTTCTGTTCTTCATTTCTCACTTTTCATCTTCTTTTTCTTCATTCCCCACTTTATATCTTCATTCTTTCTTTTCTTCATTCCCCACTTTTCATCTTCATTCTTTATTTTCTTCATTCCCCACTTTTCATCTTCATTCTTTCTTTTCTTCATTCCCACTTTTCATCTTCATTCTTCTTTTTCTTCATTCCCTACTTCACATCTTCATTCTTCCTTTTCTTCATTCACCACTTTACATCTTCATTATCATTTCCCACTTTACATCTTCATTCTTTCTTTTCTTCATTCCCCACTTTATATCTTCATTCTTTCTTTTCTTCATTCCCCACATTATATCTTCATTATTCCATCACCTCATTTCTCACTTCATATTTTCATTCTTTCTTCTCTTCATTCCCCACCTCACCTCTTCATTGTTCTTATTCCTTTTCATTCCCCACTTCGCCTCTTCATTTTCCTTTCTCCTCCTTTTTCCACACTTTATATCTCAATTTGTCCTTCTCTTCATTTCCCACTTCGTCTCTTCATTCTACTTCCTGCTCTTCATTTTCCATTTTACATCTCAATTTTTCTTCCTTCTCTTAATTCCGCACTTTACCTCTACAATTTCCTTCTCTTTATTCCCTTTTTCAGACCTTCATTGCCATTTCTCCACCTCTTTTCCCACTTCAGATCTTCATTCTTCCCTCTCTTTTAATTGCACTTGTTATATTTGTTTCCCCTTCTTCTCTTCATTCCCCTTTCTATTTAATTATATAGATATTCCACTTCTGTTTGTTTAGCTGATCGTCCTTATCCCCTTTGCTCCGCTCCTTTTTATCCCCTTCTCATTCCTATTAATCGTTTTGCTCATTATTATGGCTCCTCTTCTCTTCTTTTTCTAGTATTTTCTTTTTTTTTTTCCTTCTTATCCTTAATTCCTTTCCATCCTCAGTCCTCACTCCATCATCATCACCTATTCTTTACATATTTTCTTCTCATGTTTTTTGTTCATCATATTTTTTCTTTCTCCTTTCTTCTTTCTTTTCTACCTTCCTTCACTTTCCCTTGATATTTTGTTTCGTCACAGCTCCGCAACAGCATCCATCCGTAATAAGAAACGGACGTTTCCTATAATAACAGTCATATCTGAATATGGCACACTTCCTAATAATAATAATAATAATAATAATAATAATAATAATAATAATAATAATAATAATAATAATCTTAATAATTTATTTATTTATTTATATTGGCAGAGAAGTCGTGAACTAAACTAATTATTCGTCACCTGTCTTCAAGGACTGGACCCATTGGCCTTTTCCGTCTTTACACCTATGAGAGTTCTAACCCAACACTAGACATTCACAAGTAGCGAAACCCTCAGTGCATGGAGCATGACCACCGCGTGAGACAACACAGAATAAACACAGAGAAGAAACACTTCAGTCTCAATGGGAGATAAATGTCACTTCTGTTCAGGAATCAAATTCTGATTCCGCTGTTTCTGTACATAGAAACGGTACCTAATAAAGTGCGTGGTTACAAAAGTATTCGTGGATTCCCCCCCCCCCCCCGCTTAAGAGAACATTAAGCTAATAGCAAGATGCTAAACAAATAAATGTCCCGGACTTGTTTTGTTTTGATACTTTCTATTGTTCTCACTAGTTTTGTTGAGTAAGAAGCGAGAGTAGGATTCAGGAAAGGAAGACAGAAAGAAAGCGAACCGTCTTCAATTCCAGAAGTCCTGGGATTGTTCTCCTCGGAATGCTTAATTTGTATGTCATTGTACAAGCGGATTGGACGCCCATTCTGAACAATAAATCAGAGGCATAAATAGGGAGTTCCTACCCATTTATTGAGAAACATGTCCGCCAACGGTATATACCATATTAAACCGACAATCACGCCGCACGTGGGTGTATAGTGTTTGAACTCGCAGCATGTCTCATTAATAACACAGCACAACACAGAGTCGCTTTTGGGCGATACCGCAATGTAGCCCTGCTTGTAGACTCTGCCTTGCTCACAATTAATCGCGCGGACGGCTGACTAATTCGCCAGAAATTTCTGTTCGAGTGGGACAAGAAATCGCGCTGATTTTTCACGTAGTCCTCCTCCTCTCTTGCTGAAGAAGTAGTGCATTTAAGCTGCAATTTTAAAGAATCCTTATTCGATTCCCCGCATGAAGTTAGAGGTTTTTCTCCACTCACAAGGGAAGAGTTTCGGCTCGAACAGGATTTTCGTATCCAAAATTTGTATACAGGCCCATCTTTACATCACTGTAAAGCTCCCAGAAGCATTCGTTTGTGTAATGTGTGGTTTGTCTGTTACAGCACTGCATAAGTTGAGGGGTGGGGAGAGCACTGCACAAGTTAAGGAGATGGAACACCTTACCCCTAAGCCTAGCCTAGCCTTGAAGCTAGTGCGAGTGGTAAAATGTCTAGAGCCCATTTAAGAACATTTATCTCCAACGTTCTGTCTGATTGCAGCTAATCAAAAGTATACACTGTTGTGTGAGTCATTGAATGCGCACAAGGACACAACCTTAATAAATGAATCATTCCAAGGCTAGGACACGAAATGTATGATCATTCCACCTAAAAAAAAACTAAATATATCCAGCCTCTGGATATCTATTTCCTTAGACAATATTATGCTCGGAGGATAACAGATTACATAAGGACTCTTGCTGAGAATCCAGAACTTAAGTTGGGAAATCGAATGTTTATAACGAAAATGCACTCTGTTATTCATAACCAGTTGTCTGCTCCAGTATACCGCCCTATGCTTCAGTATTCCTGACAGTCAGCTGGTTACGTGAATCCTGAACAAGTCTCGGTCTTCAAAAATGTAATTCAGGTAGCATTTGATTTTTCAGCACTGGAGTGTGGTTCAGAAGATTGTTCAGGTGTTGCTTCTGCGTGTTGTGCTTATTGCTCTGCTCCATGCTGTTTCATGCATTTTGTAAAGATCCTCATGTACATTTTTGAAGAAGTGTATTGACCAATGCCAACCAAACGGAGAGTTACACAAATGACGGTCTTCATCACCATTGTGAGGTAAGCGTCTGTACAAACTTCAACCAAAAATTCCTGTTCGAGCCGAAACTCTTCCCTTGTCAGTTTGGACTATGATTCCATCCTTGATCTCATTTCTGTCTTGTATTGGTTTAAGAAGAAACTACGGTGAAATATTTCTGAAAAATTAAGAAAATCCACTTTTTTTTTGTTCTTATGCTCGTACTAATATTTGAGACTGTTTTAAATGGTCTAACCATATAAACAAATTTTATTTTATTATTTATTTATTTATTTATTTATTTATTTTGCTAATAATTTTATTGTAACATAAAATATAATATAAACAGAAAAACTTTAGCTCGCCCCTCAAAGAGTAGAACTCGTGCCCAGGGGCGGATTTCTGAATTGAAATTAAGAAGTATATAATACAATTTGTCTTATGTCTACTACGCAATAAGAATAATTACATTTAAATTTACAATTTTTCAGTTTTATAAAATCCATACATAACTTTTTTAATTTAATACTAGAACTAATAGAATTGACAAGATTAGGATATTTAAATATAAATTTGTTATATATTCTTGGGCTTAAATTACTAATATGATGAAATACTGTAGCAGTGTTGCATTTTGGTTCAAACAATCTTAAAGAATTCATACCTTAAATGTGACCAAACATACGGCACGTGAGCTGTGAGCAGTATGGAATGAAGTTAAATGCCAACAAGACGAAGACAATGGTCATAGGAAGAAAAGTAAAGAAGGTAAATTTTCGAATTCTAAATGAGGCAGTAGAGCAAGTGGACAGCTTCAAGTAGCCTACTTGGGGTGTACTGAAAGCAGTAACATGAGCTGCTGCCAAGAAATCAGAAGGAGAATAGCAGTGGCAAAGGAAGCTTTTAATAGAAAAAGGAGCACCTTCTGGGGATCTCTGGAGAAAGAACTGGGCAAATCGGAATATAGCGAACGTAGAGGCTCCGCCCACGACCCCTTCCACTTTTCCCCTACTAGCTCATCAGACAATCTACGTGATAGGCGAGTGTTGTGTCGAATGCACATTTCATGTGGGTGGGGATAACTTCCCCTACTGGCGTTCGCTATATTGCGATTTATCCAAAGAACTAAGGACTAGACTAGACAGCATTTCGGAAGGAGTCAGCTGCTACATGCGCCGTAGCATTCCTGGTATGTGACGTCACAAACTTGTACAGTAGAACCAATCAGAATCAGTCTATAACAAGTACTTCCAGAGTTCGTTTGTTCACGTGTGAGTGTTTCAATACATTGAATAAATAAAACTAACATTTACTGTGTATGTGTAAGATAAATAAATGAAAGAAGAGACTGTAAAAAGACAAGTATTGCACAGGCAGGCGCGGAAGATAGTGTTTAAGGTGTATAATTATTTTAAAAACGTTGACGAACAGAACGCTCCCGGCCATCTTGACGCTGACTGCAACGTTGCCAACGTGCAAGAAACGACTGCAGAAACATATGTTGTGGGATTGAGAAACGTGCAAAGAATAGTGAAGGAAAGAGGGTTTGTTTGGTGTCATGCTTACAGTAATCAACGGCTAAGGTCATTATTGTCTTTTGATAATTTAAATTCTCTCCTGCATTATTTGTATTGCACGTGCTCGTGAAGTACGATGTGCCAATGTTGTACGCAGACTTGCCCCTCTATCTGTCTCTCTCGACGCAAATGCTAGCAGACTACCGCCTTCCAAATTGCCGTCTAGTCTAGTGAAGTGCTTTATGTGGAGTGTGGCATTGTATGGGGGCAGAAACATGGATATTACGACTAAATGAAGAGAAGCGAGTAGAAGCATTGAAATGTGGATATGGAGAAGATGGAGCGTGTGAAATGGACGGACGGAATAAGAAATGAAGGTGTGTTGGAAAGAGTGGGTGAAGAAAGAACGATGCTGAAACTGATCAGGAAGAGCAAAAGGAATTGGCTGGGTCACTGGCTGAGAAGAAGCTGCCTTCTGAAGGATGCACTAGAAGGAATGGTGACCGGGTTAAGAGTCGGATGGGGACGTTAAGTCTGGTGGATCCCTTGGTGCTATTCGACGGGAGTAGGCTACGTGCCGGCACCGGGTTTCTCCTTCTCCCTTCCTCACCTTCATCATCATCCTCACCCATTCCCTACACTACACTTACACGAACACTTAACATACACTCATCCTAGTACACGACATAATTCTTCACAGATACACATCATAACGTAGCCCGCCGAAGTGGTGTGCAATTGGAAAATGGGTCACAGTCCTGCCATCTATCCGCAGTATGCGGAGCCCGAATCACACAAAGTGAAGTGGGTAGGCATTAGACACACACACACTATTAAAAGCTTCCTTGGCCATTGCTATTCTCCTTTTGACTTCCTGGCAGCAGCTCATATTACTGCGTATACTACACCCCAAGTATTTGAAGCTGTCCACTTGCTCTACTGCCTTATTCAGAATTCGCAAGTTTATCTTCTGTATTTTTCTTCCTATGACCATGGTCTTCGTAAAGATAAGAATAATCATAACAGTAACAATTATAAATTATACTCTAGAAGAAATTAAACGCAGAATAAATATGGGAAATACGTGTTATTATTCGGTTGAGAAGCTTTTATCATCCAGCCTGCTGTCGAAAAAATCTGAAATTAGAATTTATAAAACAGTTATATTACCGGTTGTTCTTTATGGTTGTGAAATTTGGACTTTCACTTTGAGAGAGGAACATAGGTTAAGGGTGTTTAAGAATAAGGTGTCTGGGAAAATATTTGGGGCTAAGAGGGATGAAGTTACAGGAGAATGGAGAAAGTTACACAACACAGAACTGCACGCATTGTATTCTTCATCTGACATAATTACGAACATTAAATCCAGACTTTTGAGATTGGCAGGGCATGTAGCACGTATGGGCGAATACAGATATGCATATAGAGTGTTAGTTGGGAGGCCGGAGGGAAAAAGACCTTTGGGGAGGCCGAGACGTAGATGGGAAGATAATATTAAAATGGATTTGAAGGAGGTGGGATATGATGATGGAGACTGGATTAATGTTGTTCAGGATAGGAACCAATGGCGGGCTTATGTGAGGGCGGCAATGAACCTCCGGGTTCCTTAAAAGCCAGTAAGTAAGTATTTAAAATTGGTTCGTATACTGTATTTCGAAGGCAGCAATTTTTGTACTTCCTGTAAAAATACTGAAAGGAAAATAGCAGGACTTGGAAACAAACCAATTAAAAACATTTTAACACTTTCAAATTATACGTATATTTAGCATGTCCATATTTTGAGACAACAAAGAAGAAGAAAAGGAAAACAGAAATTCACGCATTATCTGTGGACGGGATATAAGTAGAATTCCTTTGTCTGGAATCGAACTTGCTATATAAAAGCGCCTTTGTGATTAATATCTCGTACGTGGAAATATTTCCTGCCTCATTGTTTTAAAAGGTTCTTAAGTCATTGTCTCTCCCTTTCTGTGCAAGTAAATTTTACACCCATGGAAGCCAATTGATACAAATTAATTCTGTGTCATTGTGCACCGGTCTTGGAGTTTAATTTTCTTTTGTTCAGGATTTACACATAAGTTAAAAACTGAAGAGAGATTCGAACCGATAACCTCGGAAGTCAGAACCCTGAACCCGTGCAACCTTGTGCCGTAATTGTGTAAACACAAATCAGCTCACCACGCACGGTGATTTCCAAACGGTAATAATCGGTCTGACACAAGGTCTGGCCTCTTGCCTTGCAGCGGGAGGCTTGTGCCCGCAGACCTGTGATTTTCCAGTGCAGCAAGGAGAACTGTTGCGGCAAAAGTGGACGACGCACTCTCGAAGCTATCTGGACCACTCCTACACCCCAATTGCAGTTAACTTCATTCGGAATCTATAGTATCTACTTAACAAGCTCATATGCTCCCTATTGAAAATTATATGGTACTGTTATTTTATTGCTGACTCTTAGCTTCTGATTTTATTTAGAGTCGAAATTCAACTTGGACGTGAGATGGTCGAAAGATTTCGCCCGGAGTACTACTGCACTCCAACCACGAGAAAGTCTCAGGGGAATGAGACCCAGCGGGGTAATGCTGTGAATGAATGTTGATGTCATGATATGTCATAAGTTCACACACGTGGGTACACGTATCTCTATTGGCTAACTCTCACAGCACAAACGATAACACTGATACACACATATTTATACTACCCTAGTTACAAAATTAGATCACTGTTAACCTCCTGGTCTTTTAATCCCTCCATACAGGAAATAACATATGCAGGAGAGCGCATGTTTTTTAATATGACGTTATAACGGTAATATTATCTATCTACTTCGCTCCAATATGTGATGCAATAGTAAGCACATTCCTTTCGCGGTTAATCTCCTGGTTGGAGAACAGTACAGTGTTGCCAGAAAGTTTATGATTCTTATAAAATGCTGCCCTGGCCTTAAATTCACCGGTCAACAAAATTAAACATATTTTTTGTTAAAAGGTAAAGAATGGGTGATTTTTGTAGCATTTTTGTGCTGATTTCAAATCAGTTTTCAAAATTTTTCTATCACCCAGAGTTTTTTAGTAATTATATCAAATGTAATTCAAACTTTTCTGGTATTGATACCTTGTAACATTTGACCTAAAATCATATTTACTTACCTAAAATGTGTGTGAAATAGATTTTAATCTATACTACGCTTGAGAAAAATCTGTTTTGAGTGTCTAGCAGTAGTCTGTCAGATATTTCGTTTCCATTTTTCCTGGTAGCGCTTTTCCATTTCAGAAAAATCCTAATCAAAATGCTTTCCACGTTCGTCGCTCACTACCCGAAGGTTTTAAGGAAAGAAAAAAAACATGAGAATCCAAGAAGTTATTTTGAGAGATACTTATATGACACCCCATCACGTTATAGTTCTGAATCAGCTCGCTGACAAATTCTCTGTAATCTTCTGATCTGTGGTTCCTAGAAAGTAACAGTCTCTTGAATGATCCTTAGGTTCCGGCATATCATTGGAACTGGAAAAGGCATATGACGGGACCCTTTTAGCCAACCAGTTAGGCTAACAGAATTACATGGAGCACAACAGTTTTCAGGGGCCCAGTTCCTGTCCTCATCTATTTTGCAATCAGAACACTCGTAAGCTCTTTTAACTAGTGTAGTAAAATTCACCTGTGTGCTTTCAAAGTTAATTAACCCAAACGTAACAAAAATTGTTTATGATTTACGCAGTATTTCGAGGTATGTTTCACTTTATAAGATACTTTTACCACATTTAAAATGAGGACAAAGAAAACATGGGTTATGAAATTGTTTCATGATTGTTAAGTTCCAATTAACTGAGAATATAATTCTCGCAGTCTTATGAGGAATAAAATTAATTTTTATGAATTCTGACTTCACAGGCAACAGTGATCTAAAGTTATAGGTTAATTGTTAGAGCAATAAAATAAAATATTTGAAACATTTTTCGCTATTAACAGTATATAGTACAAAAATAAATACATTTTTCTAAAATTACAAAAAACAAAAAAAAAAAAACAAAAAAAAAACAAAACAAATGGTGGGTGATAGAAAAATTCTGACTTCATTTTTGGAATCAACAGATGACATTACATAAGAAACAGCAGAAATTGTACATTTAACATAATCATTGTTGATCAGTCTTATTACAGGAACTAACAATGTTTTTAACTGTTGATTAACAATAGGAAAGACTAATTTTGAGTGCAATTTCGGTGTTTATATGATGACTGTTAGTACTTGTAGAGAATAATTTTAAATTTTTCAAACAAAATGAAAAACCTTACATTTTCAGTATCAAAGTTGAAAACGAATGATTAACTAATTGGTTCACGATTCTCAACTGTTGCTGGATAATATAGGATATATTACTCTTTAAATTAGTAAAGATCAAATATATAAAAAAAATATTTGTGAATATCCTAGCAGTTTCTAAGGTTTGAAGTTTAAAAAAAATGGGGAAATTTTGTTGTTGGTGGGTTCATGTGTAACTGTTAAATGGAGCTGCGTTCCTTGGGATCACAGTAATAGGGGGAGACGCAGCTGTGTAAATCTCATAGCTCTAATTGACTCCATTCTGTCACTTTCGTAGAAAAATTTTTCTACCGCAGTCTAGTATATACAGTCACGAAGCTCAATATGTAGTAAATATGCATCCATAGATATTTGCTAACCTCTAGGATCGCTAATATCGCCTCATTACAGACAATGTGAAATAGTACCGGCACAGTCAATTGTTCCTAGCACCCTCACAACTCAAGCTTCGTGACTGTATATACTAGACTGTGCTTCTACTTTCATACTTATCTAGCAATAGGACTATAGGTCTTTCTGCACTTGTATTACAATAATATGCTACTTTGTCCTGGAAAGGATGATAAAATATTTAGATACAATCTCTGTGAAGCAATGTGAAAGTTGTTTGACTGAGTATAGAGTTCTGTTGTGTGAAGTAAGCGATAACAGCAATAAACTGTTCGAATTTAACATTCTTCATAGTGTGTGTGTGTGTTCATTATTTCCTGAACAAGTGCCTAAAATTAATTTTATGAAATTCAATACTTCCTTAGTAATAAAATACTTCATTTTATGACCACATCTTGCTCAGAATAGACTCTGAATCCCGGAAACATAAGGTTGAGTGTTGATGGAGGTTATTTGTGTATTTGAGTGTCAAGTGGTGCGTGGAACACCTTGTATATGAAATACCTGAGTTGCTGTCGATGTGTTACCAACACTGTAGTGGATATTATTGTCTACCAGCGTGCTGTGTGCAAGAGTGGGACAAAGTAGAAAACGTGTTTTATATAAATGGAAGTTTCTTACTCAGCTGTTTTATGAGAAGAAATCATTTGAAGGATATTATATTATAATAACTGATACAAATGATTACAAGTTATAAAAGGTTTATTACTTACAATTAGACTAGCATTTTACATTGCATTGAATAGGATGTTGAAGTTCAGGAAATCCTCCACCTAACTGACACGCTAAAAAAAAAGGAATACTTTGAAAATAATATTATGAAAACTAAACATAATGTTCTTTCTCACAAGTTTTAGGAATCACTATGTGCCCAAAATAAGAAATTAAACTTTTAACTTTCAGTCGCACGCAAAATAGACGCATACTAACCATACCAACACATAAGACAACATCGTATTCATCATCATACACAATCTCGCTCTCGAATTTATGGAATACCCTACCCAGTGACATCAGAGACTGTCGGAATTTAGTAGCGTTCAAAAGCAAACTTATTAAGTATTTTCTTACTGCGTAGAGTAGGTTTAATTTTTACTTAATTAATAAAAAAATTTTTTTCTCTCTTCTTAACTTTTACAATAAATTATCTAGCTATTATTAATCAGTTAATCTTTTAGTACTTTGATTTTTATTGTATTTGTAAATTTAATATTAATCGTAATTGTATTCTTAATATCTGCAGTGCTTGGGAAAAGTGAATTAAGTCAGTTTCCGCAAACCTTTCTTGATAATTTATTGACAACTTACACTTATTTCTGTCGATTTCATTTTTTTCTGTATGAATTATTGTAATGGGAGGAATACTTATGTATTTTTTTCCAAGCGAGCAGATGTTCCGTAAGTTGTCAATAAATTATCAAAAAAGGTTTGTGGAAACTGACTTATGTCACTTTTCCCGAGCACAGCAGATATTGTAGTTGTAATCCCTTGGTAGAGGGGAAGAGAAGGCCTAATGGCCTTATATCTACCAGCTTAAATAAATAAAATAAATAAATAAATTGCACACTACAAGCGTATTTTGTGGTCCGAAGAGTAGACTTTTGATTTCATTTACAAATTGAACGGTTGCCATGCTGACCGTTGGGTCCGAGGTTAGCGGCTTCAAATCGGCTTCTTCTGGAAGGGAAGTAAAACTGTAAGGAAACTGAAGTTTTTTACGGGACGTATTAGAAGCTTATCCTGTGCTCGATATTTGCCTTCCTCAACTTGATATCTCCAATGTGGGTGCATTCAGAGTTGGCGTTGATAAGCTGGGAAATTTTACGGCACAGAAAAAACCTCATTTACTTCACAAGACAGCGAGAACCAAGTCAATATAATTACCGTAAAGAAAATTAAGTGGTGAAACAAAACTTACAGTCTGATTCAAAATCTCGGGACACTGTAGTAAAATAACAATGCATTATAAATAATTCTGATGGGTGTCGGAAATTCAGTTACTGTCAACAGCAATAACCGATATAAATTAAATTTACAGTGGCATTACGGAGGATCGTAAACTTGCACTAATTCCGCTGAGAAATCTCTTATCTTCTCTCCACACCATTAAGTACCAGCTAATTAACGACTCGAAAGGCTGCTGCGATGATAACGAAAGCCTCCATCACACTCACCGTTCTTCCTTACCGTTTCTCTTCAGCTTCAGCCTTTCATATCATTATTACACCTTCGCTATTAGGATCGTCTTCATCTTTACGATAACTAGAGCCCGGATGTTTAGGCATTTATAATAGTTAAAAAAAAAGGCAATAGAAACGTTAAGGAAAAGCACAATAATTTTTGAAAAAGGCATAATATATTTTAGCAATAAATTTAAATTATGTCAACATAATTCACATATTTACTTCGTAGGTGACACATATTGACTTATAAAATACTTTTTTTTTCGTGATTAACTGTCTTTTCACAAACCTTACATAACAAAACTGATCCATTGGTTGAAAACACATGGGCACCAAATTCACTAACATAAGCATGGAGTTTACTTTTCAATGGTTTATTGAATTTAGGCATTCTAGCTAACCGAGCTTATACTTTCTGTCACCCGACAATAACTGACTGTTCCTCACTCAAATTTCTTTCTCCTACAATAATAAACACGTGTAGCACAAAATTGTAACAGTAAGATTTGGGGAGGGAGGGGAAATGCTACGTGACAACTTCTATGAGAACGAGCTTAATATTTAAAATTATAAAGCTGATTGTTGGTATCGTGAACACATGACAATATTATATTTGTAACTGGATTGTCGATCATTATTCATATTACACCAATAGTATTAAAGCACGATTATCAGCACCGAAATAAATTACCTTTATTTACTATTGTTAGTAAAGTTAGTCACTGTTTGAAATATTTAAATTTGATACACATTACATTACAATTAATTAGAAAATTGCAAATAGACAAGAAATATTGCTTTAAAATGACAAACAATGTATTTATTAGTAAGAAACATCTTGAAAAGGCAAAATGAAAATTGGTTCTATGACTTTGATTTACTTCAAATTACATCTATATCTATGGAAATAATGATTTACTTCTACCCAGTAAAAAACGCATTTTGCTAAACATACGGGCTCTAATGATAACACTTTTTAACGGCCATTTTGCATATGGTATGTGATAAATGAATTCATATCAATTATTGGTTTTAGAATCCGAAAAGGTTTTCGAAATTGCTGTATCACGTAAGGGTTTTGAGATATTTTAGATTTTATTTGGATTTTTAATATCTTTACATTATTAATGCCATTTTTTCAGGGATAGTATATAATAAATCAGAATTATGATGGTTAAACTCTGTATTTGGATGTAGTATATGGTGAAAGAAGTTTTCAAAAAAGTCACTATATGGCAGAGGTGCGAAAAGTGTACTGGCATTGCCTGGTAGAGGCGACTCTGCTAGTGACGCCAGGTCTGTATTCTAGCGCGTGCTGAAACGTGATTTTGTTGGTTTGTATGACTTTTTATGTTGTCAAGAAACTTTTATTGGGGTTCTAAGTGTTATGTTATGATTGAATTTAAAATGGTTCATATTTACTCCTATGGTATTACGAATAATAATAATAATAATAATAATAATAATAATAATAATATTAATAATAATAATAATGGTAATCAATACGAATATGAGACTCAAAGTATTATGACTGAAAAAATAGAGTATCAGAATGTAGACTTTTAATTGCAGTGAAGTAATTCTCAAAATACGAGTATCAAAGGGTGGACTTTTAATTCCAGTGAAGTAATTCACAAAATACGAGTATCGGAAGGTGAACTTCTAATTCCAGTGAAATAATTCACAAAATACGAGTATCAGAAGGTGGACTTTTAATTCCAGTGAAGTAATTCTCAAAATACGAGTATCAGAAGGTTGACTTTTAATTCCAGTGAAGTAATTCACAAAATACGAGTATCAGAAGGTGGACTTCTAATTCCAGTGAAGTAATTCTCAAAATACGAGTATCAGAAGGTGGACTTCTAATTCCAGTGAAGTAATTCTCAAAATACGAGTATCAAAGGGTGGACTTTTAATTCCAGAGAAGTAATTCACAAAATACGAGTATCGGAAGGTGAACTTCTAATCCAGTGAAATAATTCACAAAATACGAGTATCAGAAGGTGGACTTTTAATTCCAGTGAAGTAATTCTCAAAATACGAGTATCAGAAGGTTGACTTTAATTCCAGTGAAGTAATTCACAAAATACGAGTATCAGAAGGTGGACTTTTAATTCCAGTGAAGTAATTCACAAAATACGAGTATCAGAAATTCACAAAATACGAGTATCAGAAGGTGGACTTTTAATTCCAGTGAAATAATTCACAAAATACGAGAATCAGATGGTGGACTTTTAATTCCAGTGAAATAATCAATAAAATTGGCCTAATTTAGAAACTAGAGCACAATAAAAAAATAATAAATATATCAATAAATAACAAAAGTAATTATGTTACAATTTTAAACTTCTTAAAGCGAATTTCGTAATTGTAAAACCAAATAGTTTGCCCATGCATAGAACATTAAGCGTGTATATTTTACTGATTACGTACTAGATAAAAGATAACGAGAAAATGGAACATTGTAGAAACTTTGAACATGAAAATAGAACTGTTGGGATATCAAGATTCAGTCCCGGGAGCAGGGTAGTCAAGTTTCACATTGTTACCTTAGAATTTTAAGTCGAGTTAGTGGCATTCTTCTACCTGTAGAGGAATGGACACTTTGTCAAACCAGCAGTTTTCAAGTATTTCATTGACACAGTATTTCCATTGTTTTATTGTCCAGCTCCACTTTTATAGACTCTGCTTACGACAAGAACTGACTTGGCTACATGTCTGAACCTCTCCCCCTCACCGCCTTATATTAATTATGCCACGATCTGTCACCTCCACTCTCATATAACTATTAAACCTATATTCTAAGTTTTGCTATTCCATTTAGGGCCATTTTCTCCAAATCAAATTAAAACTTGGTATAAATTAAAGCCGTTCAACTTCAGTAATAAGTTTGAATTAATTTCCTTTAACATGATTCCTTTCCCATGAATTTCAAGAAAACAACTTCCTGCTTTTAACGTCTTCGGTAATCCACCAAATTAGGCCTACCTGATGTAGGTCTACTCAGGACTCTGATAATTACAAAATAATATAATTATATTATCTCCAGCTACTATCATGCATATTTCACATAATTAGTTACTTTCAGTAATTAAAATCCGATATTAATATAATACAGGGACATCATTTTATTTTTACTAACATTTTTAATATTAACCTGGCTATACCGTTGGATCAACGCCGTTTGTTACCCCCTTCCACGACTGGAGTTCGATGATATTGGCGTAATATACAAACACTTTACTAGGTATAGGAGGGAAGAAAAATAGTTCATCCATTTAGGTAAACTAGGAAATATCGCGCTTTTGAGTTTGATCGTTTTCATTAGGTTTTTGTTTAATCAAAATACAGTACAGTATTAACAATGAGTGTTTTTACTCACGAACTGAGCTGTCCATGTGGACGTATTCATTATGCATTGTATATTATACTGTCTACAGCACATTAGCGTACAATATAGAGAATGAAGTTAAATTGAAAAATAATCATAATATGGATATTTAAACACATTTTTGAAAATGGTGGCCGTTCATTTCGATACAGACTTCAGTTCTAATGTGCATATTATCGCACTATATACTATTGTACCTAATCCCAATTATCAGTTTCGTCCTTCGTACTAGTAACTCATGTTGAAATAATTCTGTACCTATTCTATAAAAGAGTACCTTACGTACTGTAAATTCAATCTTCACTTCTGTCCGATCCGAAAAGATAAAATTACTCAGACATACTATCTACTGTCCGTCCAAGTGGTTATGTCGTAGGGTCGTAGAAAGGGAGGAAATCACGTGACATTTAATTACTTAACGAGGCCTTTTTATTTAAGTTATTCTAAACAGTTGCATAATAATTACGCAAACGTTAAATTCCTAACAGAAATTAATGTTCTAAGACAGCCCAGCCACTAGCTGGCGAATAAAAGCTGGTGGGGGAAACCGGGATACGACGTAGGCAAATGGACGACAGTACCTGTGCGAAAATGATTCAATATTGAAAGCTCTTTCGTCACTGGAAAACGCAAACATATTTTTGGAACATACTGTTTACTATGATCGTAAGGCTACTATGACTGTATATGCGGTCTTGGATCTGTGTGCAGGACGGTTAAACTTCATTAGTAGAAGGGGTGGGTGTGAAGTACTGGATGTTCATTTCAAAGTGTGTCATGACGTCACTGTTGTTGGGTCACCGATTTGAAGCGAGTTTCAGCTTATATGTTAGAGAAGTTGCCTATTATTTAAGGCGTTCTTCAATCTGAACTTGAGAACGTGTACGGCATAACTTGAGCGTCGTAGCAACAGATGGCGGTCTGTGTTTTGCGCCGGCAAGTCGTACGCAGGGTATTTGTTATCATCGGTTGCGTACGGTAACATTCCACAACACAAATCAAATGCTCCGTGTCCATGTTGACCGTCGAAGTTAATGTCAACAAATACGTAAGTAATCGTCTTAACCCTCTCCCCATATCCCGACAGTACGTATTTCCAAACAGTTCACATTCCTGCCACTACCGGCGTTACCGTACGTATCGGCACGTACTCTTCAGAATGAACGCCGTACTTGCTAGCCAACTTCTCTGCCTCTTAGATTATACACCTGAGCTGCGGAAGTGTAGGAAGATTGAATTCTCTAGGTTCATCAGCTAGCCACATGACGGCATACAGAGAGCCAAGACACATTTTGAACTGAACACCCAGTACATTCAAAAACTCAGGTACAATATAAATTGAAGTAAAAATAAAATGATGTCCCTGTACAATTATTATATAAGTGCATATATATTTCATCTTGTAACTGTAATGAAAATTAAGTGGGATTTTCACACATTGTGATCACACTATAATATATTAAAGTATTTGTGTATTGGCACTAATATGTTACAAAACACAATTACAGTATTCATGCCATCAGTACTATTCTGTATTATGGAGGTTGTGTTATATCTAATGCTACACTAATATAAGATACGTAAAGTTTAAAAATACTATTCTGTTTATATGACGTCATTTATAAGACGTTTCTTTCTTCCGTAACACGCATTCTTGTGAACTTCTCTCTCTATGGACGTCTGGAGCTGTATGTGTTAATAGTATAGCTGATAGCAGCGAACACAGTCTTGTGACATCAGGATCATGGTTAGAGATAACTTAACACTGGTACAACGTACCTACCTAGCATCCGAACAACGGAAGTTAGGGAATGCAGCGCGCGCGGTTCACACTCGGGCGACTACGTGTATTGCTCCAAAAGTTGTGGTTTTTGAAAACCGGCTTTAATACAGGTTTTTCAGGTGAGTAATAACGTGAATGTTCTTTAATGAATTTCTAATACACCAGTACCATTGTTGTGAATAATTTACATGCTTAAACCTTCACAATATCTACGTTTAACATTGAGGAGGGCGTAACTCACTCAATTTAAAATATGACATTTGTTCATATGAACTTTTAAATCAGAATGATGCCAGAAATCACATCCTAGGACAGGGATAAGAACTGGCAAGAGAGAGGTGGAAAGAATGGGGAAAGGGTTGGTTCCCCGTCCACAGTCCACCGGCGTTGAATGACGTCACTGTGACCCGTACGCAATATCATAACACAGACACTGAATACAAATCCCCTCCCCTAATAAGTCAATGATGCGGGGGTGAAAGGAAGGGGTGAGTGACGTATTCCGATGAGTGACGCAATGCCACCTTTGGCGCCCAGTTCTGCAAGCCTGTCCTAGAATATTGTGTCCACACCTGTGGAGTAACAGTCAGCGCGTCTGGCTGCGAAACCAGATGGCCCGGGTTCGAATCCCGGCCGGGGCAAGTTACCTGGTGAGGTTTTTTCCGGGGTTTTCCCTCAACCCAATAAGAGCAAATGCTGGGTAACTTTCGGTGCTGGACCCCGGACTCATTTCACCGGCATTATCACCTTCGTTTCATTCAGACGCTAAATAACCTAGATGTTGATACAGCGTCGTAAAATAACCCAATAAAATAAAAAAAGTATTGCAGAATCTTCCTGAATCACCCTGTGTACCACACTTCTTTCCAGAAACTTAACCAAATAACAGTGCTTCAGACCAGTACAAAGTGAAAAGAAGCCCAGAAACTGCGGCGTAGCTCAGGCGGTAGCGCGTTTGCTTGCTGATCCTGAGTTGCGCTCGTACAAGGGTTAGATTCCCGCTTGGGCTCATTACTTTGTTCGGTTTCTCCGAGGTGTCCTCCTACCGTAAGGCAAATGTCAGGTAATCTATGGCGAATCCTCGATCTCTCTCTCCAGATACCATCTCGCTATCACCAATTCCATCGACGCTCTTTCTCCGATCTTGTCCGCCACAATAGAACGCGAGTCCACGCCTAATCACTGAGATATGCGACTACGAAGGACCTTCTTCGTCCGAGGAAACAAAACAGAGAAGTGCTTCTCTGACGCTTGACTCAGTTATGCGGTGAAGCCGAGGCTGTCAGGCGTTGCATCCACGGCCCACTGCGTGATGGTGTGGCCATGACCAACTCTGTTGCACCCTCTCGGGTTACGTCACGTGAGATTAGTCTATCGTCACTTGTCATCTCCGTCATTAGCCAACTCCACACTCTCTTCTTCACAGTCCACGTCATTCTGGCTAGATGAATAGTGTTAATCGATTAGTGCGAGACAAAATAGGTACCCGCTGTTCCGAAAATTATTGGACCAGCGCACACTTAAGTTGATTGTAAAGGCTCATTCACTATGAAAATTAAACATAACGTAAGCGTTAACTTAAGAATATAAACGTTACGGTAAAATCAAGAAGTCATACCATCATTCACGATGGGAACATAAACATAACCGCAAACATACTTGGTAACCATGGAAACATAACAACGACGCCATTTTCTCATATTCTGTCGTATATTTCAGCGCTCCACGATTGTGTTCTGTTTGCAAATCACGTAAGCATAAGCATGAAAGTTTGGAGTTTGCAAACTGTCATGTTAACGTCTTATGGTAATGTGTATGTCAATGCTTATGTGAATCATTGTGAATGATCCCATTTGGTAGCCTGGGTACAAACTTCTGTGTTTATGTTACGGTTATGTTTAATTTTCATTGTGAATGGGCCTTAATAGTCCTGCGCAATGGACGAGATCATTTCTTAAGATTCCAGAATCAAGATTGACGGCGATTAGGTTGTGATGCTATTGATTTAAACCTCTATGTTCGAGGTACAAGAGTGAAACAAATTGTAACGTTTTGATATAAACTGTTTACTCTGACGTCACTCGTGGTACCATGGAAACAGAAATGGACGATGAACTTCATGCCTCCTGATTTTTTACTCGGTCTCTAAAGGTATTTCCGCTCAGCCCCAATTTTTCTTTTGCATAGCCCTACATTTTAATTAATGTTTCTCCTTCCATTTCCTCATTAATTAATTAAAATAAATTAATTAATAAGTGAATTCATTAATTTATAGTCTGACTAATGTAATATGTTGCTACAGTGTGGTCCAAATCTCCAGACGTTTGCGCCGTGTTTATTTGTACGGCAATAGCCATTAGCAACAGCGCTGCAGTGCCGCTTGTAAAAAATAATACGTGCGATCGGACAAGTTCTTCGTGACTTAGTGTCTACATATGACTAGGTTGAATAACATTATTTTTCCGAATATATAGAAACAAGAATCTCATTTCTACGTCAAGTAGTTCGCATTTCATGCGTCCTAATCGCGTCCAGCTGATTCATGGTTTTTATGGTCTTCCACGAGTGATGTTTACACAGCTGGTTGTCGATACGAATGCCTTTCTAAGCACCAAGACCACAACACTGTTAACTGTAGACATTATTTATTCAGCTACATAAACATCAGATGAAAAGTGATTACGAAACGAGAGCCGAAAATGCCAGCTCGATTTATGTTTGTGTTGTGTGTAGGTACTCGACATGCTTTGTATTTGTACTACTAATAAATAAATAAAGTAATAAACTGATAAACACAGAAAAGAATTATTGATTTCACTTACAGACACATAATTACAATGCCTTACCATGTCAGTAAACCTAATTACGAACCCACCTAATCTACAGTAACCTATCACAAAATATAAGGAACATTTTCTCATGATCTATTAAAGATATGGTTCTGAAATTTTGTATATACTTGCTCCACACTATATGTAACAAATCCCTGCAGATAGAATTTTAAAACTTCAGTTGTTTTTTTTAAACTGTAGTAGTGCTGTATTTAAAAAAATTATCATTGCTTTGCAAAAGTAAAGTTCCTTCAGTATTCACCTAAAAATAAATTTTCTGCAGGGGAATTTGTAACAAAAAAAGGTAAAGGTATCCCCGTAACATGCCATGAAGGCACTTGGGGGGCATGGAGGTAGAGTCCCATGCTTTCCATGACCTTGGCACTAGAATGAGATGGTGTGGTCGGCACCACGCTCTGGTCGCCTTTTACCCCCGGGAAAGACCCGGTACTCAATTTTATAGGAAGCTGAGTGAACCTCGGGGCCGTTCTGAAAGTTTGGCAACGAGAAAAAATCCTGTCGCCACCTGGGATCGAACCTCGGACCTTCCAGTCCGCAGGGGAATTTTTATTATGCAATAATAAAGGAGTGTGCACAATTTCATTACTTTATCTCAAATAGTTTCTGAGAAAGTGTTCCTTCATCTCACTACATCTCGCCAAAATATTGTAAAAAAGTGTAGAAAATTACAAAATTGTCAATGTAAAAATTGTAAAATATTGTAAAAATTGTAATTGTAATATTGTAAAATTTTGACTTGTTCCACATCTTAAAGTTTCATTGCTCATGTAAGATCTATGGAATATAATAAATGAAATGAAAAAAGTGAAAATTGAGTATTGCGAATAATAAGTCGTAAAGTTTGAATATGCATGCCACATTATTAACCCTTAAATTCACAATGTATCCTGTAGGATACAACAGGTTAATAGGCTATATGCTATAATTTTAATGGAACAATAAAAAAAATTGGTAGGAAAATTAAATTTAACCAAAATTTCACAATAATACTGTACATACAACATATGGATGTCGCTTTACAACTGGGATGTTACAGGCTTACTATTTGGAGCAAGGGGTTGTTTACCAAAATTTACATGTAATATCCTTAAATCCTTTAAAATTCCCTTTTATGAGATTCAGAAGATTGTAATGGAAATTCTGAAGGCCTCTCTTCAAATTCTACACTATCATCTATATGTTAACACGTAAATTTTTGTTTTAATGTACAAATCGAGTCATTATTTTACTCGTTTCATGTCCCTTTATCTTTTATGTTTGTTAATTCTGGATTCCAGTGGTCAACCTCACTTGAGGACGGATGATTTTAAATAAATCTTAGTAGGCTAGTAATATGGACATTGCGATAGTTGTTTTCTTTACAGTCCGACACGGTTTAATAAACTAGTGTGAGAAATGAAGTTTTGTAAATTTAGAGGTTAATTACTCTTTCCTCATGGGACCCACAACAACAACAACAACAACAACAACAACAACAGACACTGTTTATAGCACACAAAAAATTGATAAATCAATTATTCTAAATCCTGAAGAGGAATCATTTTTACTATTGTTGTTTTCTAGTTCAAATCGCTCTCCAGTCTTTTTCTAGAACTACACTGTGGTTCTTCTTGATTGAAACCCATTTAGACTAACATTTGAGCCGTAAATTTTTGTGGAGAGATTCCCAAAACTATGTAATATTTTTAGACCAGTTTTTATAAAATGTGATTTATGGTTAGTGTAGACCTACATCTCCTCTTAAGGGCAGCTACAGCAATGAGTGATTAAAAAAATAAAAAACGTATCTAAACAGCGTTCAATGATAGGTAGACAATCGCAGATGAAACCATAGCAACCAACATTCACAGAATATCTGAATATGTACACGGTAATAAATGGTTACTTTGAGATCTGACTACGGCAGATACATGGTCAGTTTTATGAACGTCATAAGATCGATAAATGGAGTGCATGGTAACTGCACAATACGTGACGGAAGGGGATTGTTTCTGTTTCTCTCTTACAGATAATTAAACTTTCATTTGTTTCTTGTAATTACTTCCGTTCCAAGTCCTTGTTTTTCTCTTCATGGTCTTCAGTGTTATCCTTACAACCAGTTGTTTATTTTACAATTATGACCGATTCTCTGCTTTATGTAACCATAGTTACAACCCAGAAATCGTCTATTTTGTATGAAAAAAAGAAGTCTGGTACAAACAAGCGATAAAGACATGATCCACACTGAAGTGCCTTATTATCTACATCAAGGCTGGGCAGCAAGAGCGGATTCTACTCTCTCACGGGGAGCCATATGATTTCTCTTCATCCCCTTTCTTCCCCGCCGAACACCGCGCAGCGTTGATTCAATAACGGATGAATATTACGCGTCCCCGTTTAGAGTCTGGATCCGCTCCCAATGACCAGCCCTGATCTATATGATTCATGCAAATTTGATTCCAGGTGTCTAAAATTGTCTACACTGTAAAATGTCAAAATGACTTCAAGATCCACTATGTAGAAAGTGAGCCATAGTAATAACATTAAATTCAGGGGGTTATTCTTTGAGATATATCAAAGACAAAAATTAATACAATAAAATTTTGCTTACTTTTGCTTCCTTTTCAAGATAAAATTATTTTATATGAAATATTTCATACCGTATTTTAGAAAAGCCATTGACTGAATTCCTAATATAATAAGCTAAGAAAGGTAAGATAACATAAACTCTATTGTCAGAGGCATAAATATGAGTAGACATTGTCAATAAAATATATTTAAATAGACTATACTAAAATTACTATAAAGTAAAATATAAAATACATTAGGCAAGAGTTCAAAGATCCACACGTGCATCCTCTAGACTGTACGCACACAATTGTATCAATTTCTTATATATATATATATATATATATATATATATATTTCCTGAATTTAAGAGTATTATTTTTATATTTATTATCCTCAGCCAAGCTATTGTAAATTTTAATACGAAAAACCAAATAAGTTCCGCTAATATAAAATGGTGTACCGGAATATTTAAACTATTTTATTGCGAGTATCATAAGTATGAAAGTCACTACTTTGGTGAAAGCCCAGATCACATGTAGATTGCTCATTCCTATGTTCAAATCGGTTGCACTTCGAAGACAACAACCGCCAGGATCGCCACCCGTCCGCCGTAAACGAACGCGAGATGGCAATACAGTCGCTAATGCAATTCAAATGGGAGTTACGACGTGACTCCTTATGTAAAAACTAGATGGCAGCATAGTAAACCTGACAAAAGTTGTTACCGACAAAACCTATAACGCCGAGCAATCTGGATATATATGATATAGGGTGAGAGTCAGAATAAATTAATTGTACATTAAAAAATATATAAAGACATTATTACAAAAACAGCCCTAGTCATTTTTAATGAAATTGAGTTAAGGACACATTTGCTACTATTTTGAATGTTTATAGACTTCAAAAACGGTCCATGTCAAGTGCAATAGACACAAGGATGAAACACCAGTTAAACGGGAATAGCTGACATGTGTTATTCTTTTATTTTTTATTGTTCTCCTGAAAAATAGAAATTTTGACAAGGGTTGTTTTTGTAATAATGTCTTCATATATATATATATATATATATATATACCATAAACAGTAAGAATATTATACTGTAAAACATAATCCCTACAAGAAGTTCTATCACCACCCGCTATGCACCTCACTATACGCTTCTGAGCTATAAAAATGTCATTCAACATGGTTCCAGAATCCCAAAAACAAATGTCATATGAAAGTCAAATGTTATATCCTATAAAAAGTAATACTTTCTGAATTAACGAACAAGTAGAGCAAATAGTTAAGAATTGTTATGCATACAGAGTGTCTCAGGAGGAATGTAAAATACTTCATAATAATGTAGTTTGGGTTAATGTACATTCTTGTGGCCGATAACCAGCTGAAAAATGGTACATAATTTCACTATTCCTTTGGTATTTCGTAAAGAACTCAATAAATTTCAAAATTGGGGCATGTGTGTATGATAATTTGGCGCTGAAATATATTATGCCTATTAAACTTTCGCGTTGTCATCCTGCCTTTCCCATACAGAGGAATGTATATATACTAAATCTATACTGTAGGTATACCTACATTATACTTTGCATAATATACAGGGTGATTCACGAGGAATTCAGTACGCGAAATAAAAGTAGATTTCCTTTAAAGATGTCAGGTCTAAACAATTTTATTAATTTCATTGTACCTCCGTATCTTCATAATCTATAAATTCCAACCGATTGTGCTAATTCTTTCAGAAAGTGTTTAATACGCGTGTTTACACAGTATTCTATCACTCGTTTCGATTTGCGACTCAAACAAAAATTTTCTAAAAATTAGTATAACTCTGACAATATTGAGATTAGGACACATGTTTAACTGACATTTTTTGTTCAGAATGTCTTCGGAAATAAGCTCCGTAAGTGACGGTAAATTCTCGAGAATCACTCTGTATAAGCATATTCATATTAAAGAAAAGGAGTATAAGCTTGCTGAAATTCCAAACATCCTGTATCTGCTATTCAGATATACCTACACACAGGTAATAGTCATTTGTTTCTCTCAGCAACGAGAGAAGGAGAGTTGCCATGGTGAGGCAACTTGGATTGTGTCCGTGTAAATGTGCCAATAAATAGAATATAATAATGTCTAGTGCATCGCTGCTAGATTGTTTATAGCGTCTTGTGTGATGAAAGGTGTCAAGGTTCAAGGACTGAAATAAAAGACGACGTTATGGCACGCCTTTAGCAAATAAATGTGAAAAATTGCAGCAATATAAAGTTTTCTTGTGTTCAGGATCGAACCCACGACGATCGGGACGAGTGACTGAATGAGTCACGTCGACGCTAGGCGTGTCTGTGAGTGGAATTCTTCACGCTGTTGTACAAAGTAACACAAACCGCATTTGTTGTTGTTTCCGCAGCCTACACCGCTGCTACGGTGAATTGCGTTATGATAGATATTAGGCGAGGGATTGGAACGCCTTATGGGAAGGCTGTGTCCCTGACCCAATACCCCTCGGAGGACACGGTGGAGGTTCTGGACATGTCGAGCTTCAAATTGCACTTCCCAGGAGGACAGTTTCAATAAATCCTCCAAGCGTGTTATATTCACTTCAAATTTCCATTTCTTTGGAGATAAAAGATTTGGCAGTGTAAATTTCTTTATGCTCGACCATGCCGAAATGTAGTAATTATACACCTGGTAGCAGTCCTTTAATGCGTGTCATTAAAGTACACCTATTCATTAAAGTTCAGGTTTTCGATTATTCTCGGATATGCAATCGAAAGGCAACTAGCAAAACGTCACGCAGGCTGGAAATCCAATACTGTCGCAGAAGGTTATGTTCTGTTACTATAATAATTAGCGTTAATTGTAAATAATATTCAAATCAATTCAATTTGTCATCTCGTTTTTCAATGTCGAATTCAATTTCAAGGTTATATCAAGTTTAACGAGATTACATCAAGGTCGTCGACATACGTTTCGGGGAAAAATCAATACTTTCGCGTCTGCGCACATCTCACAATTCACGAGATTGCACAAGGTCAGTTCCCTTCCCATTCACATAAGATAACGTGAAAGTTATGAATAATTTCAAGTTAGAAATATGGTCGAGCATAAAAAGTCGTATGAAACTTGCCTATAATGGTAATTAAGACGCTCATATGAAAATTATGAAACTCGCTTGCGCTCGTTTCATAAACATCCTCGCGTCTTAATTACTATCATTATAGGCTCGTTGCATAATGTACTATAAAGTAATTGTTACTTCCAATGTTATACTTTAAAGAAACTATTCTATATCAATATTTGTCATAAACTGTAGCTTAGCTACGGTTGTTGCAAATAGCCTATACTGTTGATCAGAAAAGGTGTTACAAATATACTTTTGATTGACAACATATTTCACTTTACAACTGGGATGTTACAGGCTTACTATTTGGAGCGAGGGGTTGTTTACCAAATTTACATGTAATATCCTTAAATCCTTTCAAATTCCCTTTTATGAGGTTCAGAAGATTGTAATGGAAATCCTGAAGGCCTCTCTTCAAATTCTGCACTATCATCTATAGCATACATGGGTACAATTTTCGGTTACGTGAGGCACTCGATTTGAAATAGCTTGTTTACTAGGACAGGAGACTGCAGAGTAGGATGGGAAATATAAACTGCTGTGACCTGCGTCACCTTATCGTAATCGCTAAGGCGGCCAGTGTCGAATTATTAGGAAAGCGCTTAGTTAACGTGAGAGACTCGAAAACTTTTATTTAATTTGGCAAATTAATTCGGCAAATTAATTCGGCAGCTTTAATCATAAACCTCTTTACTATTTCTCCATCATTGAATTGATTTAAATCACAGGCGAGAAATGGCGTAACTAGCCAATAATATTCCATCACGTTGTCTACGTTTATTTTCTTGAATATTCTGGCGTTTCTCAAGATTACTTAATATATTTGCATGTTCTCGACCAAAAATAATTTCAGAAAATCATATTTCGTTTTCTAAGCACATTTGATATTTTGTTATAAATTTCTTTTGGAAATAATACGTACAAACACTTAATTCCTCGTACCTTTTAAAGCAGCGTGCTAAGGTATAATGTATTTAGTATACTATGCAAACGTTAAGATCATAAATTTTCTTCGGAATAGTACGGAAAATAACATTTAATTTGTCTTACCTTCTAATTCAGCATGTTCTTTATGACATAAGGAGTAATGTCGTTGTATATTAAATTTATTCATGCCTAATAGGATTTTAGAGCATAACATACATCGTATGTTCTCCCCTTCTAAACAGCATAAAAACTCTTCCTCCCATTTCTCATGAAATAATCGTTTTCTAACGCGTACACACTGCTTCGATAATGCCATTATGCCACCACTGATATTGCTTATGAAACTGATATAGAAGCTGCCCACGCCTAGGAGCTACGTGAGGGAGGAACGGGGACTGTGAAGATGATGTCACTCAGAGCGATAAGCTCTGTGAAGGTCAGTGAGGCACAAATTCTCAAGTGAGGCACGATGCCCATCTAAGATCTATATGTTAACACGTAAATTTTTGTTTTGATGTACAAATCGAATCATTATTTTCCTCGTTTCATGTCGCTTTATCTTTTATGTTTTTTTTTTTAATTCCGGATCCCAATGGTCAACCTCACTTGAGGACGGATGATTTGAAATAAATCTTAGTAGTTTGCAACGGATATTATAAAAGTGCTTCTTACAAGCAAGTATTCTCATGGGGGAAGATAAAGGAGTTACTTTCTTTCTCCCACCATATTAATAATGTCACAAGTGCTTATATAAATTTTGGCTCCTCGAGCGCAATTACGAGGGCCGTAAAAATAAATTTTCCTAGGGCCGTTAAAGGAAAAAGAACACAATTTCATGGAAAGATTTATTGCAACAGATACAGCAATTGTTGAGCTATTTTTCTAGATTTTCCCCGCCGGCATTGAGACATTCGTCATACCGTAGGATCAACTTTTGTATTCCTGTGTCATAGAAGTCTGCTCCTGGGATCGGAACCAGTGTGTGACAGCCGTCTGCATTTCTCTGCCGATCCCATGGTATGACAAATGTCTCACTCAATTCTGGTAGGAAATATGTTGAAAAATAACTCAACAATTGTTGTATCTGTTTGAATAAATTGTTTAAATGAACTTACATTTTCTTTCTGTAAACAGCCTCAGACGAACTTATTTTTACGGCCCTCGTAATTGCACTCGAGTGGCCAAAATTTGTACAATCACTTGTTTAGGCATTATTAGCATGGTGCAAGAAAAAAAATAACTTTTTATCTGCCCCCATGAGAATGTTTGCTTGTTAGCAACAGATATTATAGAAATACTGTTGCCTAGCAAAGCTGTTACGTAACTATTTTTGCCTGGCAATGGGTATTACAGAACTATTTTCACTTGGTATTAGACAACTATTAATTTACTTAGCAAAGAGTATCAAACAATTATTTTTCCCTGGCAATGGGTATTATAGAACTGCTTTTTACTTAACAATAGGTATTACAGAAATATTTTTGCCTGGCAATGGATTTTAAAAAAACTATTTTTTCTTAGCAACGTGCATTACACAGAACTACTTTTTCTTAGCAATGAGTATTACAGAACTACTTTTGCTTAACAACAGTTCTTACAGAGTAATTTTTTTTAGCAACGGGTATTACAGAACTACTTTTGCTTAGCAACGGTTATTACATAATACTTTTTTTAGCAACGGGTATTTCAGAACTACTTTCGCTTAGGAACGAGTATTACAGAACTACTTTTGCTTAGCAACGAGTATTACAGAACTACTTTTGCTTAGCAACGGTTTTTTCAGAATGCTTTCTTTTAGCAACAGTTATTACAGAACTACTTTTGCTTAGCAACGTTTTTTACAAATGCTTTCTCTTAGCCAGGGATATTACATAATTACTTTTTCGTAACAACGGGTATTATAAAACTACTTCTTCTCAGCAACAGTTATTACAGAACTATTTCTCCTTAGCAACGGGTATTACAGGACAACTTTTGCTTTGCAACTGTTGTTACAGTACGAATCGGCGAATGAACGAACAAACGAATAAATAAATAAATAAATAAATAAATAAATAAATAAATGAATGAATGAATAAATAAAAGCTATTTATGGTGCTAGTGAGTCAAGCCATATTTTAACCACGAGCATGTTAATTTCCGCGAGTGCATATTATAAAAGTCTTTATTCACTTGCACATTACAATACTTTTGGAACAAACATACACACACAAAATGTTTTCCCAGTTTTAGAAAAAATTTAAATGAAGTTTATAGATATATGAAATTGATCGATTTTCGATAAATATTTGAGTCGATCCTATTATTATAAAAAACAAGTAGGCCTAAGGTCGTTAAACTTTTTGATTGAAGAAATTTTCTACTTTATTCACTTTAGTGATAAAAAATTTATCCACTCTTATTGTTAAAGCGTTGCTAAAGTTTTCTACTTTATTCACTAGTCATTAAAATAAATTTGTTTTTATAAAGTTTACTTATTGTTAAAGCGTTGCATAGTAACGAGATTTCAGTTATTAAATTGCAAATTAAATCAAACTCTTAACTGCAGTGAAAGCAAATTAGTCTATGGTGTTTTCTTAAAAAAAAATCCTTGGTTCTCCAGTTTCGAGTTCAATGCAGAAGACAACTTCCTCCTCATTGGAAAATGCTAAAAATGCTACGAAGTGAAACAAAGAAAAACTGGGTAGATATAAAAACCCGAAAGAAGCTACGAAAAAGCTATTTAGAAAATATGTTATGGAAACCTTTGGAGCAGTACGAAAAGTGGGGCTACGAAAAAGTTATTTAGAATACTTATTAAGCACACCTTTGGAGCAGTGCGAAAAGTGGGGATTTGTATAAAAGAAAATATATGACAATTGGCGACGGCCCGCAAAATATACGATCCTGGAAGAGAGGGGATAATACATAACACACTGTGATCTATGGAAGTATTTAGGAATTGACATTACAATATAAGGAAATAATACAGAAGTCGATTACAGTATAGGGTAAATATAGGTAATTTCGTGATAATTTCATGAAAACTAATTTAAAATGCAAATGTGTAAATATATCCTTATTCCGATTTTTTAATCTAAAAGACGATAACTTGCTGTACAAATATGGAGACATAAAAGATTGGATACGTTCTTGAATATGTGCCAAAAACCACTTTTACAACTTAAGCTGAAAGGTTGGTTATTTCGTGATATTGCATTGATAATTTCGTGAGAGGTAGAAGAATTGTGGAAAAATTCATTAAAGTCAAATGAAATTCTCATTTATTGTTACAAGACTTCAAACATAGTAATTCCGTCTAATATTCATAGAAAGAAAACATAGAAATACATGTCAACACATAACAAGAATGAAATCAAAGTAAAAATTGAAATTGAAAAGGGATCTTCTTTGCCCTGAAAGACTGAACACTTTTATTACGGACTTTACTATAGCCTATGTTACTAGGGTAATTCCAAAAGTAATGCATAACGTTTGTTTAAAAATTATATTTTTATCCTACAGCTTTGCTATTTTCACAGAATGTAGATGTATCCTTAAGGAACAAAAATGTCACTTTTCTACATAATCCCCGTCCCTTTCAACTGCCTTACGTAACCTAGGAACGAGGGCCTGTAGACCAGCACGGTAAAAGTCTGGACCAACACGTCTGAGCCACTCTTTAGCAGCGTGCACAAGGGAGTCATCTTCTAACCTCGTTCCGCGAAGGGATCCTTCAGTTTACCAAAGAGATGGTAATCGCACGGTGCCAGTTCAGGACTGTAAGGCGGCCATTTCAGTGTTGTCTATCCGAATTTTCTGATCTGGTCTGTGGTCTTGTGACTGACATATGGCTGTGCGTTGTCGTGCAATAGCAGAACATCCTGCTTCTCCCGATGTCGTCGAACACGACTTAGTCTAACTTGAAGTTTCTTGAGAGTTGCAACATACCCGTCAGAATTAATGGTGGTTCCGTGTGGCATGATGTCCACAAGCAAGAGTCCTTCTGAATCGAAAAACACAGTAGCCATAACGTTTCCTGCCGAAGGTGTGCTTTTGAATTTTATATTTCTTTGTTGAATTTGCACGATGCCACTCCATTGTCTGCCTCTGTCTCCGGTCCAAAATGGTGGAGCCATGTTCCATCTTCTGTCACAATTCTTGCAAGTAAGTCATCTAGCACTTATCATTGACACTTAGCATGATAACAAATCAAACAGAAACTACACTGAACCCATTGCGTCTCCGTTTTCTTTTTTGTTATCACATCTTGTCTTCAGATTTCTAAAATTCCTATTGTAATACAATTTTTAAAATAGTATAAAATGTAACACTTAATGCTCAACAAAATTTCGCCTCAAACAGCTAAGATATCTATCAGTAAAGCTAAGCCTATATGGCGACTACAGATGTATCTAAAATTCCAAAAATATTTCCTAAAATTTCATGAAGATACAATAAATCTTTGTACCAAATATCATATGCTTACCTTTAGTAATAAGCCTTTAATGTAATTACAAACATCCAAAAAATAATTATGCCTGAGAAGTCGACGCAAACTTGCTCTCTCCAAACATAAAAGCTCACTGAAGCAACTACAATAGTCACACAAAGCTTAGCTGTATGTTTCTGGAAACTGGACAACATATGCAATCCCTTGGTGGAAATTTGAATCTCGTAACACCATTGGTTAGTTCACAAAAGAGCAAAGAAAAAGTGTCACGAAATAACCACTGCCACGAAATTACCAATGTTTACACTACAGGGTCATTCAGGAGGATTTACCTTCACTTAAGGAGCTTATTTCCAAAGACATTCTGAGCAAAAATGTCATATAAACATTTGTCCTAATCTCAATATTTTCAGAGTTACACTAATTTGAAGTTGTTTGTAAAATGCAATTATTCTTGAGTATTAAGGGTAAAAGAATATTACAGATAAAGAATAAACTATTCAGGAGTATCATTTCTTTAATTAGCTAGTATTCTGAAGCCAAAAAATGTGTTGTGAATTCCATAGTTGCTTCGTACAGATTTTTTTCCATTTTTAACTACAAAATTACATTTTCTTACTCCTTAATGAGAAATTGTTACAAATCACGCCACACTTGTAAATTCTTTAAGACTGTATATTAGGCTGCATAATTAAACTGTAAAGAATCAAGTTCCTAAAGTCGTATAATTTGTAACAATTTTGGTGATAAGTGCATAAGAATGATGTAATTTCTGGTTAAAAATTGAAAAACAAAATCTGTACAAAGCAATTACCAACACATTTTTAGCTTCGCAACATTAGCCAATTAAAGAAATGACACTTCTGAATAGTTCATTCTCTATTTGTAATATTTTTTACCCTTAAAACTAAAGAAAAAAGGTATTTTACAACAACTTCAAATTGGTGTAACTCTGAAAATATTGAGATTAGGACAAATGTTCATATGACATTTCTTGCTGAGAATGTCTTCGGAAATAACCTCTGTAAGTGACGGTAAATCCTTGTGAATCACCCTATATAAGTAAAAGACAAATAACACAAATAGTAATGATTTTAAAATAAATTGTATATTGTGAGAGAAAAATAAATGTATAGAATAAATGAATAAATAGATAAATGAGTATAAATAATAAATGTACCTATACATAATATGTTAAAACGTGTTTATTCATTCACAAAGCTGGAAATGCAGTAGCGGGATATGTGCGTTGTATCGCTCTTTCCTTCAACGTGCCACTCCATCCCGGGAATCTGATTCCCCCGGACCCTGACGGGATAACCCCAGGGGTCTGGTGCTTAGTGTTGCCCCCTGTCGATTAATACGAAGCTTCAGGTGGAATAAAAATGCTGCGTTACCAAGGCAACGTGGAAAACGTAGCAAAATAGTTGAAACTCGAGTTAATTGTTCCAGATCTCTCCAGAACGCAGCTCCATTAATCACGCGCAAGTTTAAATATGTCTGAGCAATCTTGCACGTCAATTATTTCTCGTAAAACCATTTCGATTAATCGATATCTTGATTGATTGTTGGCCGCCCTCCAGGAGGGAGATGGCCCATACTGGATGTCGTTGATTTGTTCACTACAAGAGTGGCTTACGAAACGAAATGAAGATGGCATTTGTTCGATGCTATGAATATCCAACCGTAGTTATGTTAGCTGGCGGTTTCTGATCGAAAGAGGACAAACACATTCCATTGAAGATCTGTTCCAGATAGATTCTGCTGAAGTTTGATTCCAGATAAATTGTAAGAAGTTGTTATAATACCAGTAGCTCGAGTTATGGTAGACCAACCGTAGTTCAATGAACTGACGGCTTCTGGTTAAAAGAGACGTGAATTTCGAATGTGGACCGATTCGGCTGAAATTCCATTCCATACCGAATCCAAGACTTCTATCAAAGAAAGTGATTATTGAATTATTATTCTATATTGATGCACTTTCACCATTATTTAAATGAACAAATTGTTCAAACATTTCCCTGTTATCTACCCATTGTGTCAAAATAATGTCTGTAGTTCAAGGAGAATTTACAATTATTTTACATTTCAAAGGTCTTAGTTATATATGAATCGGGGATTGCAGAAACAGCACATGTCATGAAAACTAAATTTTTCAGTAGACTGATGATTAGACAGTAGATGCTGGATGACTTATCGTTGAATGTAGGTGCACATTTACTATAGATTACATTTTTTTTTCATTCAGACCATTGGCTCAACAGGTTTTAAACGTAAACAGACGAGACCAACAATCTACTGTATCTCCGTACAGTCAGAAGGAAAAGAAAAACAACGTACTGTAGTAGTGTAGCACATACTTTGCAAGTTCAGTCCTCGTCATCATTGATGCAATTACCAGCGTTGCAGTATACGACGATATATTCTCGTAAGTTGTCGCAGCTGAATCGTCTTTTTGTATCGACAGAATTTCTGAAGAAAACTCTAAAATGGGGATCACTCAATTTCTTCAGAGGAATATTTGCACTGAGCATCATGTTGCACGTGTCGTTTAGACTCGTCAGCTAAATGATGATGATGATGATGATGATGATGATGGTTCTTCAGATTTCATTTCAACGCATTTCCTGTGCGATGTACTGTTGAAATGTTTCTCCATAAGCTGAGTTGTTCTGGTTTTTATTTCAATTTTACATACATTACACACGATATTGTCTTCGTTAATACATAAAATGTCACTCTCATACTTCTTAATTGCATTTCGTATCTCTGAGCGAATTTAACGTTTTGACTTCGACATTATGAATGGATCAGCACTACACTATTCAACTCGTACTAAATACTTGAGCAGGATAACACAACTGCACACATTGCGTTGCAATGTGGACCGGGGTTCCTTCGTTCTGTACGCTGCTGCACTCGCCAAGTACACAAAAGCCGGGCGGCGCGGCACGTGCCATATACTCCGATACGAAACAACTTCACTTTTCCTTAAGTCATCCCGCATCCACTGTCTACTGAAGGTAGACCACATCATTGGTTATAGTACTGGCTTCTACAGACAGAAGTCTAATAGATGTGTCGTTTTATACCACATTAATTGGAATCTAATGAATTGTTAATGAAATAAATCAATATATATTAACTTGACATGTGCTCTTTCTGCAAGGAATCAAAATTGTAGTATAATAATTTCAGTTCAACTAAAGTTTATTTGTCAAATTAGGGCTATAATATATTATGCATAGGCCTACTGTGTACTTAACACATAAGTTCAGCATTTAAATGAACTTATATTTTCATAATAGGCCATTGAAGAATATTATTGTAAAATTCTTGATATTCATGTGGTATGTAACGCATTAGTTTGCGTATACCGTCAAGCTTCTCTCTTTGAATTGGCACGATTTTGTCTGTATATCAAATGAAGAAGGTAAATATGGTATTCTTCTTTGTACTTACAAGCAAACATTCTCATGGGGGCAGATAAAAAATTAATCTTTTTTCTATCATCATTTTAATAATGTCAAAAAAGTGCTTACACAAATTTTGGCCACTCGAGCGCAATTACGAAGGCCTTAAAAAATAAGTTTTCCTGGGGCCGTTTACAGAAAGAAGACAAAATTTCATGGAAAGTTTTATTGGAACAGATATAGCAATGGTTGAGTTATTTTTCAACGTATTCACCACCAGAATTGAGACATCTGTCATTCCTTGGGATCAATTTTTGTATCCTTGTGTCGTAGATGTTTGCCTTCTGGAATCGGAACCAATGTGTCGGCATATGTCTTTGACATGAGTTCTTTTCCGCGCTTCCAGGATTTCACAGGTCTCCAAATGTGAGACGGCTATACTGACATGTGGCTTCTGCATGGAATGATGATAGCTCTATATCAACAGTCCATGAAACTCAAATAAACTCACTTCGCCACAAATAGTGACATGTGCTGTTTCTGCAATCCCTGATTCATATAGTTTTGAAAATGCTGTAGTCCATTTCGTTACTATGCATATCTTCATACTTCCTTTATTTTCCTATTTTATCATTCGGATGTCTCTATGGACGGGGTAATGTAGATCTACACTAGAGATGGGAACGATATATCGGTTTTTACGAAATACCGATATTTTCGTTTCGATATAGCGATATATCGATATCGAAATTTTGATTCAATATATCGTATAATATATCGATTTTCTGATAAATTTATCGATTTTTTGTGGAATTACTATCACTATCAATAACAACAAAATCCACACTAGACAACTCCGATAGTTCCCGAGAGATGGCGCTAATAAAGGTGGACAGTTATACAGGGACATCATTTTATTTTTACTAACATTTTTAATATTAACCTGGCTATACCTTTAGAGAACCGGAAACACCGTTAGCTATCCCCTTCCACAACTGGAGTTCGATGATACTGGCGTAAAACACAAACAAAGCACTTTACTAGTACAGGAGGGAAGAAAAGTAGTTCATCCATTTACGTAAACTAGGAAATATCGCGATTTTGAGTTCGATAATTTTCATTAGGTTTGTGTTTAATCAAAATGCAGTACTGTATTAAGAATAAGTGTTTTTACTCACGAACTGACCTGTCTATGCGAACGTATTCATTATGCAGTGTATATTATACTGTCTACAGCACATTAGCGTACAATATAGAGAATGAAGTTAAAATGAAAAACAATCATAATATGGATATTTAAACACATTTTTGAAAATAGTGGCCGTTCATTTCGATACAGGCTTCAGTTCTTTTGTGCATATTATCGCACTATAGACTATTGCATCTAATTTCAATTGCCAGTTTCGTCCTTCGTACTAGTAACTCATGTTGAAATAATTCTGTACCTACTCTATAAAAGAGTACCTTACGTACTGTAAATTCAATCTTCACTTCTGCCCGACCCGCACAGATAAAATTACTCAGACATGCTATCTACTGTCCGTCTAAGTGGTTATGCCGCAGGATCGTAGAAAGGGGGGAAATCACGTGACAGTTAATTACTTAACGAGGCACTTTTATTTAAGTTAGGGCCTATTTTAAACAGTTGTATAATATTACTTAAACGTCCAATTTGTAACAGAAATTAATGTTTTCAGAAAAGAGCTAAGACAGCCCAGCTTTTACAGAGGGCTGTGCAGAAGCAGGTGGGGGAAATCGGGATGCGACGTAGGCAAACGGACAGTACCTGTGCGAAAATGTGATTCAATATTGATAGCTCTTTCGTCATTGGAAGCGCGAACATATTTCTTGAACGTACTATACTCAGTAACTCAGTGCTGTTTACTATACGTGGTCTTGATTCTGTCTGGAGAACAGTTGAAACTTCATTAGTAGAAGGGGTGGGAGTGAAGTACATTAAAAAACTCGGGTACAATAAAAATTGAAGTAAAAATAAAATGATGTCCCTGTATAATTGTGCAACCTCACTCAATACCTTGTTCTAATTGGATGGACTGGAATTCGAATTCAAAGTGTTTAATATGCAGCACCAAATTCAAAATGCAGAGTGTGCGAACGTGAGACAGACAGGAGGTTTATCTACTACTGTTTTAATATTGCTATCAATGTTCTCCAAGGCAGGAGCAACTTTCTCTCTGAAAGGGAACCGTCTGACCTCAAAACGGGCTTCAAAACTTTTATTTCTATATTCTGAAATAGAAAGAGAAGCAAGGATTTAATACCGATGTGACATTTGTTTACGTCTATGATTTCTATGCACAACCTAGTGCTGACATTCTGTTTTCTTATATCTTTTAGTGCATGAAAATTTAATCCCTATAATCATCACCATTGTTTGGAATGTTGGAGTTTAACAATAACTTGCAATGGGAACTTACTAGAAGGATTGTATCAAATCAACTGTGAAGTTTGTTAAAACTTGTAACATTCTAAGTACGGTATACTTACATTAAAAATAATTACAAGTTCTGTTTACTTACATTTAAAAGTGATTACGTTGTTAGGTAAAAAAAAGCATTATATCTGTGTCTTGGATTGAATTCTATATAATATTAGAATAATTGAATCGTGTTCCAATATCAAGTATTCAACCATGTAGAGTTCACTTAACTCTTTCCCACTATATCATTTAAGCTCCCTTGCCTCCATCATAATTTTTATTTAGGTTTAGACTTACGTCATAATATGGCAGCCGCGGCGAAAATGCGACTCACGAGCACATTGTGGCTCGCAGTGCTTTTCTCTCGCTTCCTACCTACAACCCCCACCCTCTTACTCACTGGAGTCAAACTCCGTTCTATTTGTATTTGTCTCGGACCTGCGAGTGGCATATCGTCGCAATATCTCTCTCGAAACCATGTACCTCTATAAAAAACGAAAGTTTCAAGTAGGATGGGAGGATGCATTCTTTTGCTACAATATGATGAAAATATTAAATGTATGATTTGTTCACAAATATTACTAGGAAAACGGTTGTATAACATAAAACGGCATTATAAGTTACTACATGTTACTGATGAAACATTAAAAGGTTAAGTGTTATTATTATTATTATTATTATTATTATTATTATTATCATTATCATTATCATTATCATCTCTGTACGTCGATTCTTTTACAGCAGATGTACGAATAATGCGGTTAGATTTTCAATTTAAACTCACAGATTTACAATGTGACGTTAAATGTAAGCTAGATGTAAGGACTTGACAGATATTGAACTTTTCAAATCTTTGGAAAAAAAATAAATATTTGAAGCTTCGTTCTTTCGCTTGCTCTGTTGAAGCCATGTTCGCTGTAACTTACGTTTGTGAAAAATTATTTTCAACAATGAAAATAGTAAAAATCAAATTTAGATCACGACTGACAGACAAATACCTTCGTGATCAACTACGATTGGCAGTAAGTGACATAATTCCTGATTTTGAAACTTTGTCGCAGAGACATTCTGAAGACAGTTAATTTTAGGTTGTGGTAATGTGTCCTATGTTTTCTTGTTCATTTCCTTCTTCGTTACACGTCCTAAACATTAACTTCCCCTTCGGTTGTCCGCCTCCCTCCATAGGTGCTATGCACGTTGCAGCTTACACAGTGGCTCGGCGCACCATGTCCTTTTCGCCACGGCTGTAATATGGTATTGAAAATGTATTGTTTATTGTTACAATTTTACATTTGACTGTTATGGTGTTAATTTCAATGGTAAAAAGGAATATTAAAATTTAAGTAATTTTATTGTAATACAGTAAATGTACGCCTGAAAATGCATTTTGCTTACGGAATAGCGATATATTGATAATCGTTCGATATATCGATATATTTTCTGCGTTATATATCGTTTATCGAAATTGGGTTTGCAATATATTGCAATATCAATATATCGGTATTTAATTTATTTCCTCCATCGCTACACTGACCAAAAATCACATTTTATAAAAACCAGTCTAAAAAAATATTATATAATGTTGAGAATATTTCTATAAAATTTTACTGCCCAAATGTTAGTCTAAATGTGTTTTATTCAAGAAGGGACCCAAGATAGTTCTAGTTAACAGACTGATGAAGGACTTAAACTAGAAAATAATTGCAAAAATGATTCTTCTTCAGGATTTAGAATAATTAATTCATCAATTCATTCGTGTGCTCTAATAACTGTCAGTTATTGTTGAAGTATAGCGTTAGTAATTGGTCGTTTGCATTGTGACTGGCCATTTGCATTTAATATTAGCCAAGTAACCACATTTGTTGATTATACGAAGTGGTGTGGGTGAATTGTTTAGTGCTGGGGAAAACAGAAGAATTCCGATATTCTCTTTTACAAGTATCATTCTAGTCATCGGAGGAATAAAACTGATTTCGATTAATGGTAAATCCCGCTCTACAACACTGAAGTACCAGACGGGTGAGGAGATATCGAAACAGACGTTGAATGAGGGATTAAGAATTCAATTCTACTTAAGAAACGGCTATGAAATATGTATTTATTTTCACGTGGTGACCTGAAGATGGAGTCAAATCACGTATGTTTTGAAGTAAGCTTCAAAATATATATAAGCAAAAGATCGTAAATTGACAAGTAGAACTAATTGTTTCAACTCGTCAAAGAAATGGAAAACAGAGCTTGGGTAGTGTCTTCACGTATATAAAAACATGGTATGTTACAAGAAGACTCGTTCTTGCTGGTGTTATGTGTATGATATCCTTATCAGGTTGGACAGAAGAGAGGTCAAGATGACTGAATACAAATTGAAGTCGATATGTTTCTATTCTCAGTGCAATGTCATCGAAAATCGTGATCTGTACACGAAGCAATGCTATTTCCATTACTCAGGGATGGGGAAACTGCATTTAGCTGTTGTTCGATACAGAATTGTCTCTTGAAGATTATGCTTTTTCTTCTTTTTTCTCCTTTCCTAACCATACTTCTTTAAAAGCCCTCGGAACATCTATAAGTAGACATTCACACTATACAACTTCACGTCCTAGAAATTTTGAACAAGCATCTGACTGAGACAAGTGCCTAATACTATCAGTCAGGTAGTTCTAAACATTCTAAACAGTGTTGCCAACACATAAAATTGTATCCCCGTCAGTATAACACCTGGAAATCCGTCAGAATTAAAAAAAAAATAACACAACTTACTTCCCAATTCTGATTAAAATAATAATTTGTCAACATATAACTTGATTACGAGGAAATCTGAAACAGGGGATTCTTAAACATAGTATGGAACAGGCAGGGCTTTTCAAATAAAAAGTAAAATCTCCCAAAAATTAAACAATTAAATATGACTGCAGCTAAAAATGTCAAAACGTGATGTAAATCATAATTTCCGCCAGAAAATCCGTCACCCGTCAAAGCCATTTTTTCCCGTCCGCTACGTTGAAAAATTACGTCAATTTTGATGGAATTTCCGTCCAGTTGGCAACACTGGTTCTAAAAGAGTTGAAAATCTACAGAGCGAGTCAAACCTAAGGGACCAGTACGCCTGCCGTCTATCGGCACTAAACTCTGACGAGATCACCAGCAATAAGTTGTATTATTTATTGGTGGAACAGATAATCCTCGTTGATTATTCATCAATGAAAGTTGAAATATGACGATGATATTTAATACTGTCTGTTTATCAAATCTGTAGCTTGATTTGAATTTATAATCTATAATAACACGCTAAGGAACATGAGCAGCATTAATAATCTCCTGGATGTCTGCATTATTCTCGGAAAATTCAACAATTTCCCAAATATCAATCATTTTCCTTTTGTCTATGAACGAAAGTCTAAGTCAAAGTCTAGATTTTCAGCGACTTCGAAGTAAAGTCACGATTGAAGTTTACTTTCCTCAAAGTGTCCACTGGGAATAGGAAAATGGTGACTTTGTACTTTCCAAAGTCAACTTTGGTCCAAAGTCACGTCTATGAATACGACCCTTAATAAAAAAAAAGAAGCATCTTCTGCAGACCTCTGGAAAAAGAGCGAAGGAAGATACTAGTGAAATGCTTTGTATGGAATGTGGCATCGTATGGGGCAGAAACATGGACATTACAACGAAGTGAAGAGAAGTGAATAGAAGCATTCGAAATGTGGATATGGAAAAGAATGGAACGTGTGAAGTGGATAGAGAGAATAAGAAATGAAGCTGTGTTGGAAAGAGTAGGTGAAGAAAGAATGATGCTGAAACTCTTCAGGAAGAGGAAAAGGAATTGGTTGGGTCACTGGCTGAGAAGAAAGTGCCTACGGAAGAATGCACTGGAAGGAATGGTGAACGGGAGAAGAGTTCGGGGCAGAATAAGATACCAGATGATAGACGACATTAAGGTATATGGATCATATGAAGAGACAAAGAGGAAGGCAGAAAATAGGAAAGATTGGAGAAGCTGGGTTTGCAGTGAAAAACCTGCTGTTGGGCACAACACTGAATGAATGAATGAATGAATGAATGAATGACTATAATAGGAATGTCAGCGATAATAATACTGATAGCAACAACAGTGGGGATGATAGTGGAGATAATGATAAGAATAATAGCGATAATGCTAATAATATTAGCGATATTGATTGTGATTGTGATAATTATTGTGATGATAAGACTGGTGATACTAGGGGTGCGAAACTCATATTGTAAACAGAGCAGTCAGCATGAGTATCTACGTACAACAGCAACTGTACCGGGAGAAGCTAAGCTATCTTCTGAGAGTGGCAGTTTCCCGTCTCTGGTATTAAGACTTAATAATAATAATAATAATAATAATAATAATAATAATAATAATAATAATACATTTTTTGAGACTCATTTTTAGTTATAGTCCACGAAATCTACATATGCTGTTTATCACCAACTTAAGAAAAAAATCTGCCGATTTTGAGTCATTGTTATTGTTATGCTATGTTTTTTTTTCTTCAAATAGTGGCTTTATTTTAAGTAAAATTATTATTCTCAAGTCCACGATTGGCGTTTTAATTCCCTGCTAGATGTTATTGTAAATATGACGAGCATTGTATTCAATATATTAGAAAAAAAATACTCTACATATATGGAATGTAGAAAACCACGTTTTTAGTGTAAGCGATTCTAAAAATGCGTATTTTCGTAAAACATAGTCATGTCCATGATTCATAGCACAACATTACCCCTTTAAACTTCATATTATTAAGGAATGCAATTTGAAATAGGTCATAATTTCTCGTAACTTAACACGGCAACTTACATTTTACCTAAATTGTAACATTATAGCCTGGAATCTTATCAACAGTAATCTTACTAACCGTTATGATTTATCTAGAGAAAATCAAAACTCGAGTGGGATTTAATTGACTATTACACGATTAGAAGAAAGTATAAACGATTACAGAAAATAAAGCACTCTAATACAATAAAATATTAATTGACTTACTGAAAATCTGTTTCACTAATGTTAGCTTCAACAAAACATTTGAACGGAGCCGCCATTTTCAGTTGACTATCTATGCTGTAAACAAATGACGATCGCAAAGCATGTTTTATAGTACCGTATAGAATTTGCAGTTTGAAATGTTGGTAAATAAAGAAACAAATGGTAGTGAGGTGATTAAAAACAGAGGAACATATATAAAGATTAGAAGAAATAATACAATAAAATAGATATTAACTGACTTACTAAAATTCTTTTTCACTAATGTTACCTTCACCAAAATGTTTGAACGGTGGCACCATTTCAGTCAGCTATCTATGCGGGAAACAAATTATGTCAAAATCATGTTTTGTAATACCGTAAAGAATTTTCAGTTTGAAATGTTGGCAAACAAAGAAACAAATGCTAGGGTAGTGATAAAAAGAAACAAATGCTAGGGAAGTGATAAAATTGTGCGATAAGAAGCCATGATTGGTTGAAAGACGTCCTTTCGTACCGTTTTATTGGTCAAAAATAGTATGACGTAGTAAAATTGTAATAATCATAAAAAGACTACGAGCATCATTACAACGATACAAAGCTTAGTTCTGGTTGGATGATCGCTTACCTTTCCTCAGGCCAGCAGCGGGCTCTTCGCGCCATAATAAAAAGAATTTTATTATGGTGGTTCCTACAATATTCGAGAAGTGAAGACCTACCATTACGTCCGCATTACCTAGTACGCGGTGCAACATTTACGTTTCGATTTTTTCGCGATTAGAGCAGCGGTACTGTACATAATTCAAGTTCATTCTTATTCTGAAATCTTGCTTCCTCACCTGCGACCTCTGCTTACGAATACATTAATATTTTTTCATGAATATATTAATAATAATGGCGTATAGGTAAATAAGGAAGTGTTATTGTTTACCATGATACTATTGTCGATGGACAACAGAAATAATAACACTGTGCAGATTATTATGTACAAGCCACTTGCTCTGCCTGTGATGTTGATCTTGGAAAGTAATAATCTTGAGGACCACTTTAAAATTAAGATCAGAAATATATTTATTTATATCGATGGGCCAGTTCAAAAAGTTTTCAAACAACTGAATTTTAAAACTTTATGTTGCTATGAAAAATCGAAGTAACGCATTTTAATTTGAAACTTATAGTATGTATAAAACATTATCAACAGAGTTTGGAATAATTTCAATGTTTTTTTTTTAATTTTTCATAGTAACATGAAGCTTTAAAATGCAGGTTTCCCAAAACTTCAAATTTTGAGTTGTTTCCCTTTTGAACTGGATCGTTGATATTTTTTGACACAAAATAATGTAATACTCCGAAAACTTTATGTGAACATTTTAGCGAAAATAATTGTCTTCAGCATCTCTGACAACCGAAAAAGTGTTTCAGAGTATGTCCCCTCTCTGTCTATCCGTCAGTTTGTGAACGTATGACTACTGTTTCTTCTGAGTTTTTGAACGGATTTTGTACATATTCAGCACCTACGTTGGTAGTGGTGGTTTTCGTGGTGGTGCTGATGTGGTGATGATGTTGTGTTGGTGGTGATGTGATGGTGATGGTGGTGTCGGTGGCATGGTGGTGATGATGGTGTGGTGTTGGTGTAGTGGTGGTGATGGTGTTGTTGGTGATGTGGTGGTGATGATTGTAGTGTGGTTGATGTGGTGGTGGTGGCATAGTGATGATGGTGGTGATGATGGTGGTGTTGTTGGTGGTGTGGTGGTGATGGTGGTGGTGGTGGTGTGATGGTGGTATTGTGGTGGTGTGTGATGGTTGTTGTTTGATGGTGGTGTGGTGATGTGGTGGTAGTGGTAGTGGTAGTGGTAGTGGTGGTATGATGGTGATGAAATTGTTATTATAATTCTGCAGTGACTGTGAAAAGTGACATAAGTCAGTTTCCACAAACCTTTTTGACAATTTATTGACAACTTACACTGGTTTATGTCGATTTGATTTTTTTCTGTATGAATTACTGTAATGGGAGGAATATTTATGTCTCTTTTTCCAAGCGAGCAGATGTTCCGTAAGTTGTCAATAAATTATCAAAAATGGTTTGTGGAAAGTGACTTATGTCATTTTTCTCAGACACTGCAGAATAATAATAATAATAATAATAATAATAATAATAATAATAATAATAATAATAATAATAATAATAATAATAATAATAATAATATAATAATAATAAATAACTAATTATTATTATTGCTATTATTATTATTATTTTGCTATTATTATTATTATTATTATTATTATTATTATTGCTGTTATTATTATTATTGCTATTATTATTATTATTATTATTATTATTATTATTATTGCCATTATTATTATTATTATTGCTATGATGATGATTATTATTATTATTGCTATTATTATTGCTATTATTATTATTATTGCTATTATTATTATTATTATTATTATTATTATTATTATTATTGCCATTATTATTATTGCTATGATGATGATGATTATTATTGCTATTATTATTGCTATTATTATTATTATTATTGCTATTATTATTATTATTGCTATTATTATTATTATTATTATTATTATTATTGCCATTATTATTATTGCTATGATGATGATTATTATTATTATTGCTATTATTATTATTGCTATTATTATTATTATTATTATTATTATTATTATTGCTGATTTATTGTTGTGGTATGATGAAGCAAATTTTTTTTTTTAATTTTTTTCACTGTGATGGATCAGAATAGTCCTCACATGTTCATACCAGGAAAAAAACAACTCATCTAATTTGCCACAAATGCTCTGCTAACCATACTTCCCGCATCTCTGAATCAGTTTCCATAGCAACGGACAACTTAAGTCGCTCTTGCAGTAGACACCTCCTGTGTGGGCACTAAGACCTTTTCTAACATCACAGTGTGTGGTCACCTAGCAACTATCGAACTTCTTGTAATTTCTGCTCTGCTGCACCGTTCCATACCACAGGTCTATACCGTACATAAGAATCAGGTGCAGTGGTGCCCTATAATAGTGTAATTATAGTTTTCATAGTGGTACAGTGCCCCAGACGGCATTAGCTATGGTCGCGTGTACCCCAACGTTACCGGCACTCTCGTTTATGTTAGACATATCTTTGTTATCCCTCCTGCAAGTGTTGCACTGTACCACAGTCTATTTACTTCCATCACGTGGCCTACTATGATTTTATTTTTTCAGACTCTGCAGTCTGAATTGACGTAACATATCCATTCAGTGGGATTTTAAGCTGTTACGCTAGTATAAACACACAACTTAACTTAATACAGTTCAAGAAGAAAAGCTTATAAATCTATACTTTTATTTTCTCTGCCTTCCCTTTATTCGTTGTCATTTTCCATTCATTACATAGCCTGCGAATTTCAACTTTGTGTTTGTTGCCTAAACTAAGTAATGTGATTTTATATAATGTCGATGTGCTGAATTCGAATTTTCAATCCGTTTACTTCTATCACGTCAGGTTTGTTTGCAAAATCACTTTAAATGTATTGTATAAATACGTGAATTTCATCACAAACTTTTTCATTTCACTTTTTTATTTCAAATGCAAAAGCAATATTTAAAAGACATAACTTGCTGCAATTATGAGTATGGTTGTTCATACATGTCACTAGAGTGTTTTTGCTTTGTTTTGTCTTGTTTACTTCACTATTGGATGTATAAATTAGCACAATTTATCACATAAAAAATTACACCACTTGCTTCTTAGTTGAAGAAGTCCTCCTGCTCCACTTTCTTTTATTTTTGTCTTCAGATATTTTACGCTTTAACATCCAACAATAATGAGGATGCATACTGATGCTCCATCGTCCCTGGTATTTCCTTTCGAACTCCTGCAGATCCTTGTGAAATCGTTCACCTTGCTCTTCGCTCAAAATCCTAGATTTTTGGGGAAATAATCTAGGTGAGAAAACAGAAAATGAATTTTGATACTCATGTTACACATATGCTTGAAGCATGTTAGCCACAATGTTTCGGTAATTATGACCCTTGTTGTTATCAAGAAATTTTAAAACAAATTCACAGAAAGATATCCATGCTGCTTTCCCCTTTTCATCCACATTGTTTTTAAATGCTGCATCAGGCATCTGTTTTCTTTAGTCAGGACCATTAAATATACCTTCTTTTAATTTGCTTCAGGTAGTAGTGGAAATTTCTCACATATGTATTTGAAACAGTCTCTTTCCTTATTTAAAGCCAAGTTCTGCAGCACCCGATTCTGGTAGTCACTGTCACTCGTCACAATTTTCCTCACCACTACATCAGATTCAATGAAAACTATTCAAGATTTTCTAGTCGCACAGTGATTGGTACATCAGGCCCATGGGGTACAGGTAAAATGGCTGACCGAATAACTGGATACACGATATGCTTTTTATTTTTAGAATCGTATCCCTTCACATCACACGAACAGAAGTAGCAGTCATTACTATGGTTCGACTGCTCTCTCCAAACCATAGGTACTCCAAAACATAGTAACAGTCTTCTGCCGTTGATTCAATGATGAAGTTCTTCAATGCATACTCTACATACTTTGTGTGGTGCCCAAGTTTTACTTTGATCTCTAAGTTTGATTCCAAAATAAGCAAGATATGATGTTTTCACAAAATCTGTAAAATTACACCTTTGCTTAGGCAATGAGTATACTTTATATAAGTTATATCACAAAAATGGTCTGGATTATTTATACATTCTCTATGCGACATGGTAAATACTTTCTTACTGAACTAAAAACTCTCAACTTTCTACTCCACAATAAAGCTTCAAAAACTGATTTCGTTTCGTTTCCAGGTGAAACACAGACTATTGAAATGTGAGAGGAACTAGACGAGTTGAGTTGAGTCTCTCACCAAGGTATGGCTGGCATTTCTATCTCCCACAAATAAAGATAATGACAAGGCTGCACGTTATTTCATCCTAACTTCCTTATACGCTTGCACCCTCTATCTGCTAAGAAACATCTTTTATCCCTGATTTTCAATATAAACATCTTAAAACTATGTTGAATATATTTGGTTTTCATATCTTAACATACTAAAACTACAGTTGTTGAAGTATTATAGTTTATATAATTACGCTATAAATTGTCGTAATATATTATACAAAAATTAAAATAACAAAAAAATGGTACGTGATAGGAACTTTCTGGCTTCGAATTTGACTTCAGCATGCTAAAAGTACCCTAAAAACATTCAACTTTGGAGGCAGTAATTTCATCGCAGATTGGTGTTATTAATGTCATTCAACAGTGTGGAATATGGCACCATACGAAGGATGAAAATTAATGGAAGTTCCAGAGAAGATTACTCTAATGTAGAACTAATAAAATATGCCGGTAAAGAATTCATGGAAGTGTGCTGTATTCATAATATAATAATGAACATCTGGAATCTATAACAAATGCTTAATTAGTGAAATGTCATATCTGCTATGCATATAAAATTAACAAATTGGATTGTAACAATATGTAGCTCACTTTTAAACGTCAGCTACAGTACGACAGTCGCCGGCAATGTGCGCCTGGGTCAGGCGAGTCCATTAAGTTACGCCAAGGGATGTTCAGGTTAGTCTGTTGCCTGCAGTCAGAGCGATCGGATGTCTCGCATGAGGTATGGCGTTGTGTTTCCAGTACAGTTAAGCTGTACTGCATTCCTTTAGCGACCGCTCGCCCTTATCTCTACTCCGGAACTCTCCCCACTACTCCTATTATTTCCCCTCTTTCGCGTCGCTGAGCTGTCAGGACTAAATAATCGGCCTGTACAAAGTTTTTACTAATATTTTATCCAAAATATATTGAACCATATATGTGGAATGGATTTCTAATGAATACCAGTGTGGTTTCTAAAGATTCCTATCTACTACTGATCAGATATTTTCATTACGTCTGAGTTTAGAAAAGTTTTATGAATTCAATCTGCCATTAAATCAGTTACAGGTTAATTTTAAACAGGTTTTTGTTTATATCAATAGTACATAATATATTTTTCAATCAATGGCCGAATTTGGAATTTCAAACAAATTACTAAATTTGACAAAAATGATCTTGGAATGAACACATAATAAGATTACAGTAAAAAATAAATTCTGGGGGAATTTTATAACCTTTTTAATTCAATCAGATTAGGAGATTCTTTACCTACATTGTTATTTGGCGTTGGTCCGGAAAATAAAAATAAACCTAAGTGATACAGTTTTAATATAAGATCTCAATAGTTAATATTTGCTAATGAAATTGTTATTTTATCCCGGAATTTGAATTTTGTTAATTACATTTTCAAGCAGATACATGATGAAACCAATATATTTAGTCTGTCAATTAATAACACTAAAACAAAATACATGAATAATATGGACAATGAAATAATTCTCCATTCTTGGATACACACTTTTAACACTTAATAATCATTGATTAACTTTATAACTTCTTTATTGTTTTCTAATTTTAACACAGTAAAGATGTCATAAAGTTAATCAGTGATTATATAAGAGTTAAAAGTGTGTATCCAACAATGAAGTAGCAAGACGAAACAAATTATTTAATACATAAATACAGGACAACGCGCATCAAAATAACTAAGATATCTATCCAGGTGATTTTCTAATGTTAACACTTTAAAGAAGTTATAAAGTTAATCAGTGATTATATAAGTGTTAAAAGTGTGTATCCAGTAATGAAGTATCAAGACGTTTGATCCCATCATAATAATATAATTATATCTTTGCATATGAAAAAAGACATTTGTCGCTGTTGTTAGTGATTCGTCCGTCGGACGGGGACGTTAAGCCTGGCGGTCCTCTTGGTGCTATTTGACAGGAGTAGGCTACGTGCCAGCACTGGGTTTCCCCTTCTCCCTTCCTCATTTTCATTATCATCTGCACCCATTCTCTACACTACACTTAAACACTGACACATACATTCATTTTAGTACACGACATAAGTTTCCACAGGTACACATCATGCATAGCGTGGCCCGCCGAAGTGGTGTGCAACTTGAAAATGGGTCACAGTCTTGCCATCTATCCGCAATATACGGAACCCGAATCACGCAAGTGAAGTAGGTAGACTTTGGACACACACACACACACACACACACACAAACATATCTTTGAATATATACGAATGAATCACATTTCGGAGTGGATTCGGTGTGCGCAAATTTACTGTAGACTGATGGCGAATTAATTATGATGTGTAGGGGTGAGACTTCCACACACATTGCAAAGTATAGGGACAACTTTTAATCTGTAAATGAACCAAGATTCGAACCATGGCTCGTAGACGGATTTCAATCTGTACTTTAGAGTACTGCATACAGCAGTCTTCGGTTATGTGTACCTAACCGAGATATTCTATGGAAAGTAGTGCCAACTCACATCAGTACAATTTAATCAATTGACAGTGGTTGTAATACGCAGAAATTAAAGGTATTGAGGCGGAAAAGTAAACGCCTGCGAGTTATTATGGGGTTGGTGTCTGATTCCACGAAGCCAGGTGCCTGGCTCAGATTGGTCTTGGAACCTAGCCGATCGTGTTCTGTTACTTGGAACCATGGCGACGCAACTGACATTTTCATTCACGACCACAGTCTTGTAATTTTAGTTTTTCCCTGAATGTTGACCTCGTAACCACATCATTTTGATGTTTTCCAAAGGTTTGTATGTGTGTGTAGGTGAGAGTGTAATGTTTAACCAGCAATTTATTTACTTTCCCCATCACCTTTCTCATTATTTTCATATACCATCCTCATTGTCTTCTTTTATCTTTTATTTTCTTGCCTCACTTTTTTATTTTAGCTCACTCTATATCACAGGTCCTTCTTCCTCTTCTTCCATTCATTTTATTTTTTATGCTTTTCGTCATCCTGTTTTTCTTTTCCTCCGCCTTTCTTCATTCATTTTTTGCTTCTTTTCCTTTTCAACTACAATCTTTCCCGTCAGCATCTTCATTATTTTTCTATACAGGGTGTAAGGGATATAAGTGCTATTATTTTAATTGAGGATTAGTCATGTTATAAGGAAGAAAAAATGTCCTTTCAATTTTCTTCTAATTGCAATATTTAACTAATTATTAAAGTTTACAATATTAGACGTTTTACAACGTTGCTGGATAGGGAGGAGTGGGTTTATAAGTAACAGTACAGCTCAAGCGGGTACAGACATACCGGTACAGATGCTCTGTTCTAATGCAGGGGCGGATCATGATAATACTGTTGTTTACATAAAACGAGCAGCAAATACAAACTTTCAATTTAATTAATAGAACATTATGGTAAATTTATATTTTATGTAACAATATTGCTCCATTTTTATTGTATGTCTAAAAAGTAAACAATAATGGTTTTCTGCACAAAAACACACGAACTTTTTCTAATGTAAAATTTTAATCTCTCCCGCTTCCGTAAAGCAGTATCATTTTTAAACAAATTTATAGTTGTGTGATTGTCGAAACGGTGTAAGAGACTTCTAGTTTCTAAAAATCGTTGAGAAACTGCTACAAAAGTTCGCCGATTAGGTAATCTTCTTTGAGGAAAACGTTGATGGTACATCCTTCTTGTCTCACTTGAATTACGACGACTTTCTCCATAAATTAATAACATATGATATTCCTAAACTGTGAATGACATAGTAAGTTGTTTATTGAATACCCTGTACTGAACTGCCATCCGCTTGGCAGTATACCTATGGACAGGGAGCTTGAACTCAGCTGACTCGTACTTACGTCTGTGTAGAATACTGTCTGCTGAACGTTGCCACGTCTCTCACGCCAGAATATTAACAAATTTAAGCATGCATATTTATTTAATTTCACGAAAACGTAGTAGAACACACAAATATATATTTAAACTAATATTAACTCTTTGCTAGATATACCTACTGATGTAATTGTTTTCGTAATTTTACTAACGATATAAGCAGTATAACGGAAATAAAATAAGAAAATAAATATTTTTCCTGGGAAAACTATCAAGTTTTGTCCCTATGTTGTATAGACATTTTTTTGATCCTGTAGACCAGGCATGTCAATTTATGCCCACAGGAGCAAGCGCGCGCTTTAGAGCCCAGGAGAGCCTGAGCGCTTTACAGCGGAAAGGAAAGAGACAGACGAAAGAGGTAGTATATGCCGCTTGGTCGAGCTATATTCAGGGATGGCCGGCACTGATGCAATAGATAAAGGGAAGAGAACTTATTAAAACTGTATCCATGCTAATTTTTAGATTTTCCTGAGAAGGGTAAGTGCATTATAAGAATGTAAGTTTTAATTTTAATGCTCATTTTTCACAAGTTTGACTTTTGTATTCAAACGAAATATTTTCTCAACTTTCCGTATAGAAAAGTGAAACTTTCAGGTATAGGCCTATTTATTTAGTAGCCTTACAGAATGTTTTCGTAAATCTAATATACCGTATATACGTATTACTGAAGATAGTGTATTGAAAATTTTTGAAAATATTCGCATGGAAATTGTTTGGAAGGAAATGAATTAACAAAGCAACTACTGTTACATCATAAGCAAAAGATAAGTGCCCATGTGTTGTAAAAACGTCAGCTCTATAGCTTCAGCAGATTTCGAGAAAATAATTTAATATTCTGATGATAGGAAGTTGCTCACAAATATCACCTTAAAAGCATAATGCGATAAGAGTTTTGTTATGTACTATTAGTTACACTTAAAACAGATACAGTACCTAGGTAACTTTGCCTTGTACTGTAATATTGTTTTGATTAGTTTATTGATTACTTTTGTAAGGCTAAAGATACCATCAATATAAATTCCAACTTATCATGTCATACTCAGTCTCTTTTTTTGGAATATCACTTTCTTTATGAATGATGTGTTTCATCCACTTAATACAGTATAATATTATACTACTATGGAATTTAAGTGAATATTTCTTCTTAACTCTTTATTATGTTATTAAGATTTAAAACACAACTGCAATATTAAGAAATTAATATTAGTACTTTTGTTTTACAGACAATATAGATAATATTAAACAGAAACAAGCCATATCAAAATATCGACATAAAATTTCACGTTCCGTTTGAAGTTTGTGCACCACTGTTTTCTTAATCCAACAGGTTGCTTATTCATATATACAACCCTTCCTCTTTCCATACTTACGCTTGCTGCCCGCGCACGACGTCAAGGTCAGAAAAATGCGCCTTCTTTGACATCACTGCTGTAGACCGTCCCCGAAGACTATGAAAAGAACGGCACTTATATCCTGATTATCTTCTTTTATCTTTTATTTTATTTCCTCACTTTTTATTTCTGGTCATGTTATTGCACATTTCCTTCTTTCTTTTCTTCCATTCATTTTACTTTTTATGCTTTTTGTCGTCCTCTTTTTCTTTTCCTCCCCTTTCTCCATTCATAATCTTTTATTTCCTACATTTATTTTCCTCAACTTCTCTTGTGCACCTTCTCATTCTCTTCCTTCTACCTTCATCCTCCTCTTTTCGTTTTCATTCACTTAATAGTCTCGTATTAATCATATACTTCATCTTATTGTTCTTGTCCTTTGTTGCCATAGAACACTATTTAAACATACTACCTCATTCATTTCAGTATTTTGTATTGACACACAATTAATCCTGATCTTTAATAAAATCCTAACCAACACTTTTAAATGTAGTAATAGAGGTCGTGGTGATTTTTAGACCTACTTGAACAGAAGGATGTCAAGTGCGCTCATGATTATGAATCAGAGGCAATTAAACCCTCCACCGGCCGACAGAAGCGGCGTGCACGGCTCTGCAGCACTGCGTAGTAAAATGAATTGGTTACAGCTGCACTTTTTATGCGAGTGGGGATTCTTTTAAGTTATGAAACTGAAATGGGATGCATAAATCTAAAGTTGAGGTTTATACACCTGATTCAACCGAGTGTGAAGCTGTAGCTGCCAATTCGGTTCTAAGAAAGTAGATCGAAAGTGTATTTAAAATAGAAGGAGCTAGTAGAAGGAACTGATAAAACAGTGGTGCCCTTACTTACTTATTTACTTACTTAGTGGCTTTTAAGGTACCCGGAGGTTCATTGCCGCCCTCACATAAGCCCGCCATCGGTCCCTATCCTGAGCAAGATTAATCCGTTCTCTATCATCATAGCCCACCTCCCTCAAATCCATCTTAATATTATCCTCCCATCTACGTCTCAGCCTCCCTAAAGGTCTTTTTCCCTCCGGCCTCCCAACTAACACTCTATATGCATTTCTGGATTCGCCCATACGTGCTACATGCCCTGTCCATCTCAAACGTCTGGATTTAATGTTCCTAGTTATGTCAGGTGAAGAATACAATGCGTGCAGTTCTGTGTTGCGTAACTTTCTCCATTCTACTGTAACTTCATCCCTCTTAGCCCCAAATATTTTCCTAAGCACCTTATTCTCAAACACCCTTAACCTATGTTCCTCTCTCAAAGTGAGAGTCCAAGTTTCACAACCATAAAGAACAACCGGTAATATAACTGTTTAATAAATTCTAACTTTCAGATTTTTTGACAGCAGACTGGGTGATAAAACCTTCTCAACCGAATAATAACAGGCATTTCCCATATTTATTCTATGTTTAATTTCCTCCCGAGTATCATTTATATTTGTTACTGTTGCTCCAAGATATTTGAACTTCTCCACCTCTTCAAAAGATAAAATTCCAGTTTTTATATTTCCATTTCGTACAATAACAGTGGTGGCCTATGGATGAAAAAAGTGCGTATGGGAATTTAATGTAATAAATTATATTATTGCGATATACCGAAGTACATATGATATTTCCGTGAAGGAATTCTGCGTTATCATATGATATAATATGAATTTTTCTCCTCTCCACCGATCCTTCATTAATGTAATAAAGATTGGAAGTGTTATTGAAATCCTTTTCCAAATTATTATTATTATAATTATTATTATTATTATTATTATTATTATGCAGGGTTGCCATATTTTGGCGCTTTACATGTCACTTTGAATGACTTATGATGCTCTCTGCAAAAATGACATCCGTTTTCGTCAAACGCACACAGTTTTTATATAATTCCCTAAGAGATTGGTACAGCGTATAGCAGTAAAATTTTTGGAAATATTCAACATTTTTCCCTCCATTACTTTATCTTGTACAATAATGAAAATTGGTGTGTGTAAAACACTGTCTTTCTGCTATACGAAAAAAAATATTTTAACGATTTAAAAAAAATTATTTATATATATTTTTTTCAAAATTCAAAATGATGGCAGTTTACTGTGCAGTGATGAAACGTTTCCCGCATAACTCATAAATTCGTTAACTTTTTTATGTTCTCTCTCTTTTATTTTATTGCTGAAACTGATGTTTACAATATCGTGCTCTTTCAACTACATTCCTTAATAAATAATATTTTTTTATTTGTGTTAGAAGAAAATACTGATATTTGACCATTTTTAAAGGAATTAATTTTTTTTATCAGACGATCTGTCAAAGGTAGAGAAGTGATTGTGTATTATATTGTAGATATGACATGCATAAATACACACAAAAAATGTCATCACAAAATGTTGGATAGTTTTTAGTTATGTGGGAAACGCTTCATCACTGCACAGTGAACTGAATTTTGAAAAAAAAAAATGTAAATAAATTTTTTAAATCGTAAAAATATTTTCTTCATATAGCAGAAGGACAGTGTTTTACACATGCTAATTTTCATCATTGTACAAGCTAGAGTAATGGAGGAAAAAAAAAGTTGAGTATTTCCAAAATTTCACTGCTGTAAGCTGTACCTAACCCATTAAGTTCGCTATTTTTAAATTTCTCGCGTAACCTTATACTGCAATGATATAATCTATAGTAAAGTGATTGAACACGATAGACTGTGAAACAATCGATACTTCTCGAGTTGTGTAGAAGCAGTACAGTCATATGATAATAATTTTGAAGTGAAATTTACTTTCTTTTTACTTGATTATTTAACGGCGCTGTATCAACTACAAGGTTATTTATCGTCGATGAATTTGGTGATAGCGAGATAATATTTGGCGAGATGAGGCCGAGTATTCGCCATAGATTATCTTATGTCTTATTATTGGGGAAAACCTCTGAAAAAACCCAGCCACGTAATCAGCTTAAGCGGAAATCGAACCCGCGTTGGAGTGGAACTTCTGATCGGCAGGTAAGCGCCTTAACCGACTGAGCTACGCCTGTTGCTGAAGTGAAATTTTTGTAAATGTAAACGTTATCAGGTTGTTTCAAATAGGTCTACTGATGGCGACTTCATTACGATGAGCATGTGTAAGTGATTCTAACGTGTTTTGTTATATCTGCAGCTCTCTCACTCTCAAAAGCCGGAGAGAGAACATAACCTCATTTGTCAAAAAAAGCCTACCAACACAAGAAGTTTGGTGAAAGATGAATACTTTGAAAATTTAATGACACCTGAAGAACGACTGACTTCGTCAGGATTAAAGACCGTGGTTGACAATTTCCTGGGGTATAGGAAACACCCAGATTAAAAAACAAAAACATTGTAGAAAATATGTTGGTAGCTATGAAAAACTTAGGATGCAATATGAGCATTAAAATCATTTCCTTCATAGCCGTCTTGACTTCTTCCCTCATTGTCTTAGAGATTACAGAATAGAATATGGAGAAAGGGTACATCAAGATACGAAAAAAATTGAAAATCCTTATCAAGGCAGGTGGGATGAAGTGATGTTGGCTGACTACTGTTGGTCTATGAAAAAAGACAATGTGGAGCTGCAACATAGAAGACAATCTCGAAGACAGAACTTCCAGACGAAGAGGAAGCGGTATTGAAAAATGAAGTGCCTGCATGAAACTTGGAATGACTTGAACGTAAATTGTGAATATGAACAAGATAGTGCTGTTTGATTATGTTTACTGTATAGACATTTTCAAAGATTACTTGATTTATGTATTCAAACGTGTTAATATTGCATGAATGGAGCTATAAATATGGCAATTCTTCAAATCATAATACAATTTTTTTCATACGTGATAGCAAAATCTGACTTCAGATCCTTCAAGAGAAGCCTACAATTAATCAAAATCAACCTTCGATATTAAAAGCCTTGAACCAAAATTTAATTTCGGAATCCTGTGTCGTCCTCATCATCATCATCATCATCATCATCATCATCATGAGCCTTCATGTATTAGACCTCAGTGAATCTGTTACGTTGTCGTGCCAGCGTTTTTTAGGTCGTCCTAAATTTCTTCGTTATCTTGGGATATATGATAAGATTTGTTTAGGCCATCTAGTACGATCCATCCTATAGACATGCTCTTTCCATTGGAGTCTATACTGCTATAGGTAAATGACGATAGGATCAGGATCAATTGTAACTTCTTCGAGAATGTCTTCAACCTGACGGTGGTCAAGTAATGAACTTCCTGCAGTTCTTCGCATGAATCTCATCTCAACTATTGTTAACTGTCTCTCATCACATTCCCTCATCGTCCATGCCTCGTTTCCATGAACTAGAACTGATCGTGCAACGATTTTATATATCTTCAGCCTTGTATTTCTTTGTCAAAATTTAGAAATTTTGAAATAACTTATTATTAAATTAAGTTCTGCGTCTGTCAAGTTAAAAGTTTCAAGACCCATTATATTCTATTGTCTTTGAGTTATCAGTAGACGGCGGGTTTGGGATACCTTTACGGCGGCAATAGGTTGATGCACAACGTAGCTTAGACATGTGACGTTACTCTCGTAAGTACATTTTGTTAAGAACGCAAAATGACCTGTCAGCCGTCCCGTTGCGCGCTGTAGGAACCGAACCTAAGCCTGCAGAGTACTGTGCGCAGTCATAGTGAATAGTTGTCTAGCGTTAGTGTCGAGGTTGTTTGTCACAGTGTTTACGTGTACAGTAGAGCGTCTCGTTTAGGCACAATGAAAACGTAAACAAAGTGCAGGTAACGTGTGGGGGTGGTCGAGCCGTATGATAAACTTGAGGGATGCACAAGGTTTCAGTTACAATTAATTATATTAATTAACATTAATTGACATTATATTTTCCAAAAAACACAAAATAAAAGAACACAAATTGCATAAAAATTATCATATACACATTTTAACAACCAAGGAATTGTAATGTTGAAATAATTCAATATAACAAATCAAATTTTGCTACTTAGGCTATATGATGGTGATTTCAAGCAGCATTTTTGCGGTCATGAATTTCACTTTCTGTATGACTAACATAATATCACCGTATTCTGTATTGTACCTGAATAATTTGAACGTTGAGAAGAGATAATTATTATGTTTAGGAAATAGTGTTGTTTATTAAAATGTGTGTAGATCTACGATAAAGTTATGCAATTTGTGTTCCTTTGTTTTGTATGTTTTTGGAAAATATAATTTCAATTATTGCTCCGCCATAAATGTTGTAACTAAAACCTTGTGCATCCCTCGTGTTTATCGTACGGCTCGTCCTCCCCCACACGTTACCTGCACTTTGTTTACGTTTTCACTGTGCCTAAACGAGACGCTGTACTGCATTTCGTAACGTGTGTAAGTGCAATGTCAAAACACCAGTCGTATTACTTGCATTCACCATTGACATCCTGTGATGGTGAACGGTCGTTCTCAAAATATAAAAACTGTTTGAGTGATCGCCGCAGGACGGTTCAGTTCGCAAATCTTCGGATGTATTTTGTTGTTCATTGTAATGCCGGCAATGAAACCGAAGAAGACGGAACGTTGCATATATAAGGTATATATTCATGTACTTTATTTTCAATCATAACCAGACTGTACTACCTTTGTTCATGGCGGCAGTGTGTGCCCAGTACCGAGTGTGTAAAAGCTATAGTCAATACTTGCGTACATTGATTGCTAAAATATCCCGGTTCCACCCTCTTAGTTATCAGTATTCATATTTCTTTGGACTAATAAGGTTGTTATTTTGTACAGTTGAACTACACAAATCTTCACTACCTGAGCTATTACATGACATCTAAAACAGAAAATCGATCATTTTGGACTTATCACGTTTTTCTCCTGTGCTCTTCAATTTCAAGAACCATGTAATGAAAGCCAGCCCTTAGCATAATACCAGTCCGCTGACCCGTGGCTACAAAACGTAGCAGATTAACAGTTTTATACTCGTATGTGTGTGGGGTCGGAAGTAAAAGAATGAGGTACACACAGGCGCAGAAGCCAAATTTATTCGTTTTTTTTTTGTCATAGAAAGGAAAATATCATACACCGTTCAGAGAGCAGAACAGTAAATACTTTTTCTCTATTATGTACTGTATGTACAGTAGGTAAAATGCATTTTTGAAACAGAAAATTCTTTGGAGACTAAAACAACTTTATTTCAAAACGTTTGAGGCCTCTAGCTAGCAAATTTCTCAGTAAACTTATGTAATGTGCAAAATTACCGGGCTAATCGATTCGCAGGCAGTGAATATATGATCAAAATCCGTCTAATATTTCAGGATACACAGGAATGCTCACAAGTCCAGAACCACTTTTCGGCACACCAGTAATGCTTAAAATTAAAATGTGCATTTTAATGGAAATCTCGTTTTTTTTTTTTTTTATTTTGCAGCCTACTATATATTGAAATGAACTATAATAATTACAATAGTGTTAAAAATTTAAATAATTTGATTTTATGGCAAAATTTTATGGCAGGAAATCGAACTCGGGATTCTTTGGAAAAATGGCCACTTGTTAATTGTTCGCTGTTAGTTTCAGATGTCAACCAGTGCCCAGTAAAAAGCGAGTCTCGTTGTTTTGTCATGCAGAAGGCCGGACGTCGTTCGAAGAAGCAGGGACGTGTCCCTGCACAACGCCCAGCGCGTGCGCGGTCGCTCGGGTGTCCGTTGTTCATGGAAAAGGAAACATGAGACTGTCGGCACTGCGCTCCTGGAAACAGACAGGGATTTCGCAGACGGGCTGCAGTAGAATTTCCTGTGGGCGATAGAACCCATTCCTAATGCGGTTCGTTACCACCGGGTATTTGCACATTCGTAATGCATTACAAAATGGTAATCCGTATCTGTATATAGACTCTTTAACTACAGTTTTGTGATATGATTTTGAGAAAATGCTTTCACTCATGTAAAACCTTCCCGTCGCCATTACGGTACGTGATGTCTCTGGCGATTGCTCAGTAAGTTATATTGTATAACCAACCCGTATAAGGTTAAAAGATTTGGGCGAGATTATTGATGAAACGAAATCCGGCGGGAGTTTAATATCGAAACGAATCGAAAAATTAAATAAAATACAATCATATGCAGGATGAACCGTAAGAAATGTCGTTAATTTCAGGGGGCTATTCTTTGAGATATTTCAAACAAAAAGTTTAATACAATTTTGCTTGTTTTTGCTTCGTTTTCAAGATAAAAATTGTTTCATACGAAACATTTCATAGTGTTTTTTGGGAACGCCATTGATTGAATTCTCAATATGCTCAGTAAATTTAAGAGAGCAGTATATTATGGTAACAATGATTCAAAGAATTTTAGTTTTGTCCTTTAAATGAGCAGAAATTTGATCCGAATAACCTACTCTTAAGCCATCAAACCGGTACACAAATGAGTGAAAGTGGTAGAAAATGAACTAAATATGAATAATTAATAGTGGAATAAATGAATTATGAATGGGTAGTTGAACAAGTGAGTAAATTGATTAATTATGAATAAGTAGTTGAATGAATGAGTGAATGAATAAACTATGAATAAGTAGTTGAGATAATGAATAAACTATGAATAAGTAGTTGAGTGAATCAGTAAATGAATAAACTATGAATAAGTAGTTGAATGAATGAGTGAATGAATAAACTATGAATAAGTAGTTGAATGAATGAGTGAATGAATAAACTATGAATAAGTAGTTGAATGAATGAGTGAATGAATAAACTATCAATAAGTAGTTGAATGAATGAGTGAATGAATAAACTATGAATAAGTAGTTGAATGAATGAGTGAATGAATAAACTATGAATAAGTAGTTGAATGAATAAGTGAATGAATAAACTATGAATAAGTAGTTGAGTGAATGAATAAACTATGAAAAAGTAGTTGAGTGAATGAATGAATGAACTATGAATAAATTGCGAATGAATTATTGAATGTATTATGAGTAAGTACATTAGCAGTTATTAATGAAGTACAAATATATAGTGGAATCGAAAATTTTAGTCGTTATAATTTAACGACGCTGTGTCAACTGTTATGTTATATAGTGTCATTGGAATTGGTGATAGATATTTGGGGAGATGAGGCCAGGAATTCATCACGTGATTGCATGACATTCGTCGTACGTTTGGGAAAGCCTAGAAATAAAAAATCGTATTATCGGCCCAAGGCCACACCTTACCGCAGCTCTAGATCAATGGGCACACGCGCCTATCACTGGTGGCTGGGAATTAATGAATTAGGAATACGTATTGGAATGAATGAATGAATTATGAATAAGTTGTGGAATTTGAAAGGTGGATATGGAGAAGAATGGGGCGTGTGAAATGGACGGACAGAATAATAAATGAAGCTGTGATACAAAGAGTGGGTAAAGAAAGAACAATGATTAAACTGATCAGGAAGAGAAAGAGAAATTGGTTGGGTCACTGGCAGAGAAGAAACTGCAAAATGAAGAATGCACTGGAAGGGATGGTGAATGGGAGAAAGGTTCGGGGCAGAAGAAGATATCAGATGATAGACAACATTAAGATAAGTTATATGGATCATGGGCAAAAACTAAGAGGAAGGAGGAGAAAAGGGGAAATTGGAGAACACTCGTTTTGCAGTGAAGATCCTGCCCTTGCGCGGGATACTAGGAATGAATGAATGAATGAATGAATGAATGAATGAATGAATGAATGAATGAATGAATGAATGAATGGGATAAATTATAAGTAGTGGAATGAGTGAGTGAATTATGAAGCGGAATGGGTGAGTGATTGAATTATGAAGTATGAATGAATGAATCAATCAATTCTGAATTAGTAGAATGAGTGAGTGATTGAATTATGAAGTGGAAGAAATTAATTAATAAATTAGGAATAAGTAATGAAATGAGTCAGTTTTTAAATTATTATGAATATGTAGCGAAATGAATGGACAAATAATTATGAATATGTAGCCGAATGATGGACAAATAATTATGAATATGTAGCGGAATGGATGGACAAATAATTATGAATATATGGCGAAATTAATGGACAAATAATTATGAATATGTAGCGGAAGGGATGGAAAAATAATTATGAATATATATAGCGAAATTAATGGACAAATAATTATGAATATGTAGCGGAATGGATGGACAAATAATTATGAATATATAGCGAAATTAATGGACAAATAATTATGAATATGTAGCGGAATTAATGGACAAATAATTGTGAATATTTAGCGGAATGAATGGACAAATAATTATGAATATGTAGCGGAATGGATGGACAAATAATTATGAATATGTAGGGAAATTAATGGACAAATAATTATGAATATGTAGCGACATGAATGGACAAATAATTATGAATATGTAGCGGAATGGATGGACAAATAATTATGAATATGTAGCGAAATTAATGGACAAATAATTATGAATATGTAACGACATGAATGGACAAATAATTATGAATATGTAGCGGAATGGATGGACAAATAATTATGAATATGTAGCGAAATTAATGGACAAATAATTATGAATATGTAGCGACATGAATGGACAAATAATTATGAATATGTAGCGGAATGGATGGACAAATAATTATGAATATGTAGCGAAATTAATGGACAAATAATTATGAATATGTAGCGAAATTAATGGACAAATAATTATGAATATGTAGCGACATGAATGGACAATAATTGTGAATAAAAAGCGGAATGAATGGACAAATAATTCTGAATGTGTAACGGAATGAATAGAGAAATAATTATGAATATGTAACGGAATGAATGGACAAATATTTATTTATATATAGCGGGATGAATGGACAAGTAATTATGAATATGTAGTGAAATGAATAGACAAATAATTATGAATATGTACGGGATGAATGCACAAATAATTATGAATATGTAGCGGAATGAATAGACAAATAATTATGAATATGTAGCGGAATGAATGGACAAATAATTATGAATATGTACGGGATGAATATACAAATAATTATGAATATGTAGCGGAATGAATAGACAAATAATTATGAATATGTAGCGGAATGAATGGGCAAATAATTATGAATATGTACGGGATGAATGGACAAGTAATTATGAATATGTAGCGAAATGAATGGACAAATAATTATGAATAAAAAGCGGAATGAATGGACAAATAATTATGAATATGTAGTGGAATGAGTAGACAAATAGTTATGAATATGTAGCGGAATGAATGGACAAAGAATTATGAATATGTACGGGATGAATATACAAATAATTATGAATATATACGGGATGAATGTATAGATAATTATGAATATGTAGCGGAATGAATAGACAAATAGTTATGAATATGTAGCGGAATGAGTGGACAAATAATTATGAATAAATAGCGGAATGAGTGGACAAATAATTATGAATATGTAACGGAATGAATAGACAAATAATTATGAATATGTAGCGGAATAGTTGGACAAATAATTGTGAATATGTAGCGAAATGAATAGACAAATAATTATGAAAATGTACGGAATGAATGGACAAATAATTATGAATATGTGGCGGAATGAATAGACAAATAACTATGAATATGTAACGGAATGAATTGACAAATAATTATTTATATATAGCGGAATGAATGGACAAGTAATTATGAATATGTAGTGAAATGAATAGACAAATAATTATGAATATGTACGGGATGAATGGACAAATAATTATGAATACGTAGCGGAACGAATAGACAAATAATTATGAATATGTACCGGAATGAATGGGCAAATAATTATTTATATATAGCGGAATGAATGGACAAGTAATTATGAATATGTAGCGGAATGAATGGACAAGTAATTATGAATATGTAGCGGAATCAATGGGAAAATAATTATGAATATGTAGCGGAATGAATGGACAAATAATTATTAATATATAGCGGAATGAATGGACAAATAATTATTAATATATAGCGGAATGAATGGACAAATATTTATGAATATATAGCGGAATTAATGGAGAAATAAGCCAATTAATAAAAATCCCGTACCTTGTTTTCTCCTATTACATTCCCGACCACTTTTTCCTCCCGCTGAATATCCCAACAATGGTGGTCGGCTTGTGCCTGATTAAATCATAAACCAGGCCTGCAGATGTTCCGCGGTTTGTAGTCATTAGACACGGCGCAGTACAAGTGTTTGCGGTTTGTATCGTTAGTAGCGTACATCGCTTCTTGCACCTAGTTCTTACATACTGTGAGCGTTGTCTTCTTCTTTCGTTAGATGTTCACAGACGTTCGGTCGAGAGGTCTGGCCTTAATTTGATTATTACGTAGAACGTCTATAGTCAACAAATATTGAAACTACTTTCTGTCAAGAATTTTTGTCGATCTCAATTTATAATTTACCATCATCATCATTATCCTCGTCGGTTACGACATTTGCCATGCGTACGAAATTCGCGCCGGCTTAAAGCGATGGATTTTTGAGCGACAAATATCTGTAGCACGACTCCATTAAATATACGTTATACGGCACGTAAAAGAAACCTGTGCCGCGCCGTGGTCAGGGGTTCAAGAGCAGGTGTAAGCTGTGCTTGGGCAAGACTTCGAATTAATAATTTCAACCGAAAAATTGTTCCGGGCCCGGGTATCGAACCCAGGACCTTTGAGCGCGCCAACGCTTTACCAACTGAGCTACCAGACACTGGCTCAATTTTTCTTTTACATCTACATATCTCAAGTGGGCTGACAAGACGTCAAAGACCCAACATTGAGTGCACACAAACTCTGTGTGACTTGAATTGTGGTTTCATAACGAAAAGCGAGGGACACAGAGTTTGTGTCCATTGAATGTTGGGTCTTTGACATCTTGTCAGCCCACTTGAGGTATGTGGATATAAAGGAAAGATAGAGCTAGTGTCTGTTACAGCTATATCTGAAAGCTAGATTTGCAAGACTTCGAATGTCAGATAATCCCACGGCGAGCCCTCAGACTCGTCTCCAGAAAATACCATCTCATCACCAATCTCAGTCGGCCTCGGTAGCGTAGTCGGTATAGCGCTTGAGGTTGCGGGTTCCTCCCGGCCCAGGTTGATGTCATTTAAGTGTGCTTAAATGCGACAGGCTTATGTCAGTAGATTTACTAGCATGTAAAAGAACTCTTGCGGGACGAAATTCCGCCACATCGGCGACGCTGATACAACCTCTGCAGTTGCGAGCGTCATTAAATAAACCGTAATTTAATTTTTTTCACCAATCTCATCGATATTACGTAGTTCCGCATTTGACACAGCGTCACTAAATAATCAATGAAAAGGAAGTCAACAGAAGGCAAATAATGATAATGACATATTTATCACCAATGTAAGGGAGGTAAATTTCTACTTCTCTTCCGGGAATTGAACTCGAATGCGTTAGGTTTGTACCTATAAACGCTACCACTGCCTCACAGAGGGTGTAAAGAGATGTTCCTTGGAGTAGCAAGGTTTTCCCGTTTCCAGCAGTCCACACCTGTGGAGTAACGGTTAGCGGGACTTGGACTCTCACTTTGAGAGAGGAACAGAGCTTAAGTGTGTTTGAGAATAAGGTGTTCAGGAAAATATTTGGGGCTAAGAGGGATGAAGTTACAGGAGAATGGAGAAAGTTACACAACTCAGAACTGCACGCATTATATTCTTCACCTGATATAATTAGGAATATTAAATCCAGGCATTTGATATGGACAGAGTATGTAGCACGTATGGGCGATTCCAGAAAAGCATAGAGAGTGTTAATTGAGAAGCCGAAGTGAAAAAGACCTTTGGAAGCCGAGACGTAGATAGGAGGATAATATTAAAGATGAATTTCATGGAGGTGGTATATGTTGTTAGAGGTTGGATTAATCTTGCTCAGGATAGGGACCGATGGCGGGCTTATGTGAGGGCGGCATTGAACGTCGGTGTTCCTTGAAAGTCATTTGTAAGTAAGTAAACATTTATTTTATTTTTATTATTTTTGTGAAATTTGGTTTGAAGTTAGATTAGTTGTAATTGTGATAGTTAATGATAACAGTAGTAATTATAATAACTGTTTTTTTACTTCATCAGTGCGGTTTTCGGCGTAATAGATCGACTATTGATCAGATTTTTTGTATTCGACAGATAATGGAGAAAAAATGGGAGTATAAGGGTACAGTACATCAGTTATTCATAGATTTCAAAAAGGCATATGACTCGGTTAAGAGGGAAGTATTATATGATATTCTTATTGAATTTGGTATTCCCAAGAAACTAGTTCGATTAATTTAAATGTGTCTCAGTGAAACATACAGCAGAGTCCGTATAGGTCAGTTTCTATCTGATGCTTTTCCAATTCACTGCGGGCTAAAGCAGGGAGATGCACTATCACCTTTACTTTTTAACTTCGCTTTAGAACATGCCATTAGGAAAGTTCAGGATAACAGGCAGGGTTTGGAATTGAACTGGTTACATCAGCTTCTTGTCTATGCAGATGACGTGAATATGTTAGGAGAATATACACAAACGATTAGGTAAAACACGGAAATTTTACTTGAAGCAAGTAAAGCGATCGGTTTGGAAGTAAATCCCGAAAAGACAAAGTATATGATTATGTCTCGTGACCAGAATATAGTACGAAATGGAAATATAAAAATTGGAGATTTATCCTTCGAAGGGGTGGAAAAATTCAAATATCTTGGAGCAACAGTAACAAATAAAAACAAATGTAAATGACACTCGGGAGGAAATTAAACGCAGAATATATGGGAAATGCCTGTTATTATTCGGTTGAGAAGCTCTTCTCATCCAGTCTGCTGTCCAAAAATCTGAAAGTTAGAATTTATAAAACAATTATATTACCGGTTGTTCTGTATGGTTGTGAAACTTAGTGGACTCTCACTCTGAGAGAGGAACATAGGTTAAGGGTGTTTGAGAATAAGGTGCTTAGGAAAATATTTGGGGCTAAGCGGGATGAAGTTACAGGAGAATGGAGAAAGTTACACAACACAGAACTGCATGCATTGTATTCTTCACCTGACATAATTAGGAACTTAAAATCCAGACGTTTGAGATGGGCAGGGCATGTAGCACGTATGGGCGAATCCAGAAATGTATATAGAGTGTTAGTTGGGAGACCGGAGGGAAAAAGATCTTTAGGGAGGCCGAGACGTAGATGGGAAGATAATATTAAAATGGATTTGAGGGAGGTGGGGAATGATGATAGAGACTGGATTAATCTTGCAAAGGATAGGGACCGATGGCGGGCTTATGTGAGGGCGGCAATGAACCTTCGGGTTCCTTAAAAGCTATTTGTAAGTAAGTAAGTAAGTAAGTAAGTTGTTTTACTATTTTATTATTAGTAGGCATTATTTTCGTTTTGAAGATTCAAACTGTGCATAGTTACAGCACGAATGGCCGTATGAGCTCTTGCGAAGGATCTTGTGTACATGAGTTTGTATAATTTATTATGCATCAATAAATGCACCTATCTATCAAGTAAGTAAGTTAGTAGTAGTAGTAGTAGTAGTAGTAGTAGTAGTAGTAGTAGTAGTAGTAGTAGTAGTAGTATTGATCACATTTTTTGTAATAAAGTCTATAAATAAAATATTTATTCTTATTCAGTTTCTTACGGATCTTTCTAATGTGACTGAACGTGAAAACATTCACTTGATTTGAGCCTTCACGAAATAATTTCAACTTTTCTTGTATAAAAACTTGCGATGTTAAAGTCTCGTGAAGATTTCCCAGTGCAAACGGTAGCAGCAGAATTGAACCATGAAGCACGATAGGATACTGTATCCAATCACAGCAACTTGTATGTCTCTCTCTCTTTCTTTCTCTCTCTTTTTCAGCCTCGTTCTTTTATTTCTTTTCCTTGCGATAGGTTATTTTATTTGTATTTTCTTTTATTTCCCCATCAATCTCCAATCCCCTTTCTCTTTCCTTTTTCTTTTTTGATCTCGCATTTTTCTCCGTTACGTTTTGCCTTGATTTCGGTAAGCACGTACCGCTGGACTAGGTATCAGAAGCGGTCAAGACATGCGGCTCATGTGTGCGTGCAAGACCGGACTTTGTGTCACATTTTGCTAGAGTACGAATTTCAGCTGCTGCACTGAACACGTTGACAGTTACTGTGATCCTCTATGCCATATTATGCCTATATCCTATTTGTGAAGACACTTTGAAAATTTCCAAGTCCTGCTAAACATACATCAATTTATTCAAAATTGTCTGATCGTGAAAATAGTGGGCCCGGATTAAATCCTGGTTGGGACAAGTTACCTGGCTGAGGATTTTTCCGAGGTTTTCCCTCAACCCATTAAGAGCAAATTTTGGGTAACTTTCGTTGGTGGAGCCTGGACTCATCTCGCTATCATTATCACCAGAGACCGAAATCTTTTGGTAGAATGTCTTTTTAAATATGTTAAATCTATCTTCATTTTGAAAGTAAATCTGTACGAATTATACCTTTGTGATTGAAACGTCACAGTTTTATGTTGCCCTTTTTTGCCTTTTTTAATATAAATGCCTAATTTACAAAATAAATGCTTTTTTCTGCCTTTATTTGATTATATATCTATTATTTATTAATTTATTATTAAAAATTGCTTACAGGTATATTTTAATTTACTTTTATAACTGCTACAATGAAAGTGACTTCACCGAATGTATATTATTGTCTTTCAGTCAGTTCATATTCTCTTTGCAACAATTGCTGCCATGCAAAAATGTATAACAGTAAGCGTTTTAATTATCGCTTGTGTTTATTTGACAAGGCAACAATGAGTGCGGGTCTAACGTTATTTTTAACGGTTATTATTCTTTCAGTTTTCATTGCGATGTTGTTGTAGCTATAGTCGCGACGCTGTTATTCCCAGCGTGACTCCTCCTCTTTGGTTACGTCTTAGGAAGTGAAGGCTCTATAAAGTCTAGGTAGATAGTATCGTTCGTCATTTTTGTTCTTTCGTTGCCGAGCTACCATACAAGGAATCTATTTGCCACACCGTTAAACATTATAATGTCGTAGCTCCTATGATAATAAATCAAACGTACTGTAATTCAGCAAATAATTGAGCTGCAAATAACGTCTTCGTGTGCTTTCTGCGAACGCCAACGAAAGAGCCAAAATGGCGGGCGATTATATTAAGTATTTATCGAGCCTTGAGAAATGAATAACGTCTTCATAATCGAATCACAAGACGCACACGTTTAAATGTAGCCGACCTGCAACGCGATTGGCTACCGGAAATTAGAGCGACGGGACTATAATTTAATTCTATAACCGCTACAATGAGAGTGACTTCACCGAATGTATATTATTGGCTTTCAGTCAGTTCATATTCTCTTTGCAACAATGAGTGCTGCCGTGCAAAAATGTATAACAGTAAGCGTTTTAATTATCGCTTGTGTTTATTTGACAAGGCAACAATAAGTGCGAGTCTAACGTTAATTTTAACTGTTATTTTTCTTTCAGTTTTCATTGTGATGTTGTTGTAGCTAGCTAAATATTTCATATCGCAACATATCAGTACAACCAAACACAAAAATGCACTTTCCAAGGCTACTGGGAAGAAGATTTCTTTGCTTCCAATAGTAATTGCAACATCGAGTCGAATATCTCAATTTGCATTCGACTTATGTAAAGCTTTTCTAGCTGCCGAAATCCCTTTGTGGGTCTAGTGCAAGGTTTTTGTAATTGCCTTTCATTGCGTATTTTAGCTATTTATAATGCCTTTTTGCCTGCCTATTTTAGCTATTTATGATGCCTTTTTGCCTGCCTATTTTAATGATTCATAATGCCCAAACTTCCGGTCTCAGATTATCACCTTCATCTGACTCAAACGCTAGATAACCGTAGCAATTGATAAAACGTCGTAAAATAACCAACTCAGAAAAATTTATTCACACATTACTGGGGTTCATTTTAAGCAATAGGCAACTATTATAAGAATCAAATATGGAGACCATTTTCGTTCTTCAATTATTCTTAGCCTTTTCTCCAGACTCTGTACAGCATTTATCTCGACTATTACAATTTTACCACGTCATACTACTTTTCACAATAAAGTGGTACGGAACGACGTGTTTCAACCAATAATGGCTGCTTATCCTACAATTTTTATCACCTCTCTAGCATTTATTTGTTTTATCACCTCCCTAGCATTTGTTCCTTTGTTTGCCAACATTGTACCTTTTAAAATGATTCATGTTTATTTCATCATCCTTAACTAAAAAAAAAAAAAGAATCGTCTATCATTTATCTTGTTTATATTATTTAGTTTATGTTATAGCTTTTGCTGTATACGATTATGGATAATCACGTATAAGAGATTGTTTAATATACAGTAAGGTCCGAAAGTCTTGTCCCCTCCCCCCTCTTGTACTGTATGTTGATGTGCATCCATTTTGAACATCTCATAGCAGATGTGTGGCAATGGTTGATACTTTACGTTCCAGCTTGTTTAGAGATCCAGAACATCATTGTTGCGGCACAAAATGATGGGCGCCATGTCATGTGTGAAATTTCCCGCAGCAAAGTCGGTGTGATTTCCCTGAATGCCTTCCTAACAGCTTGGTTCAAATCTTCAATTGTCTGGTATCGATGTTTCGAGACATGCTGCTTAATTATTCCCCAAAGGGAAGTCACACCGCCTTTGCTGCGGGAAATTTCACACAGGACATGGCGCCCATCATTTTGTGCCGCGACAACGATGGTGCCCATATTGATGCTGGAACGTAAAGTATTAACCATTGTCACACATCTGCTATGAAATGTTCAAAATGGATGCACATCAACATACAGAAAAGGGGAGGGGATGACAAGACTTTTGGACTTGCTGTATATTGATAATTGAAGTGGAATGCAGCTGTTTTAATAAAAATGAAACAGAATCAACAAAACCTTCTTGACTAGAAATCATCCATAGAATTCAATGAAGATTGTAAAATTGGCACAACTAATAACAAGAGAAGAGCTGATCATGACACACTACTGCCATCTAGCGGAATATTTGTTACGGGATGGTACAATAATACATTTTTAAGATAGTAAGTCAGTTAATATTTTATTGTAATAGAGTACTTTATTTCTTCTAATCTTTACATACTTTCTTCTCGTCGTGTAATAGTCAGTTAAATCCCACTCAAGTTTTGATTTTCTCTAGACAAATCAAACTCTTTAGTGAGATTGCTATAGATAAATTGTTTTGTTTTAGTATTTTAGTAATAATTTCCTCGTATTAGATTAACTCTTTCTGTTGTATTTGTGTCAGAATACTAGAACAGCCCATCTTCCTTTGATTAATTAGATTGAAACTGAGTGTCACTGTTATTTTGTGTCTGTATTTGTTGCATCTGTTTTATTTTTGTATAATTTGTTACTATGTCAGACTAATTTGTATTATTTTGAATTTCCACTTGTACTCGTATGTGTAGTTTTTTTACGTTCTTTTCATATTTTCACACGTTATAGTAGATTAATTTCCATAATTATGATGTAAACTTACACCTTTTCTTGTAGTTGTAGTTACATTTCTAATGGTGTGGCAGAGAAGACCTGATGGCTTCAACTCCACCAGAGTATGTTAGGTTAGGTAACGATGGCTAGAGGCGGGTTAGGGACCACCATTTGCACATCGGCCATACTGAGGCGTATTGTGCACCTCGAATTTATGGGATGAATGATGTGTACCAACCCACCGGCAGCATGTAACCCCCGCCCGCTCACCCAATGGGGACCCCCTACCCCCAAGGTGACCAAGCAACACAGGATCCATTCCAAGATGTCGAAGCGCCCTTGGACGTGCTCTTAAGAAATAAATCCTGGCAGAGATATTGCGAAAGGCTGGGAACCCAGGAACGGTTGCGAAGAGGACGTCCCCCATAAGCGGACGAAGATGTGCGTCTTGACCTGAATATGTGTATAAAATGAGATGAAGAAAACGAATGATATGAAAACCGAATTCTTTTTCTACGCGGGAAGGGAAGGGAAATGGACCGTGGCAATGAAAATTCTAACCCGGCACTTGCCTAAGTAACTGTGGAATAATCACAGTCGGTCGGTCCGAGAATCGAACTGCAGGCCTCCCGAATGCGAGTCCCATGCGAGTCGCCTTGCTCAGTCCAATAGAGTAAATGAATTAATGGTTGAATGGAAGAATGAATGAATGAATGAATGATTGAGTAAATAAATAAATAAAGAAATTTTAATTAAATTTGTAGCTAATCGGCGGTGTATGCAATGGAGGGAGAAAGGAACTGGCCACCCTATCCCATTATCTCCTGGCCTAGTTGCCTTATAAGTGTGCCTTTTAGTATCACTTGTGAGGTTCAGACCTGTCTTCGGACAGTTGACCAAACAACATGTTAAATAAATGTTTTTAAATTTAATTTTTCTTTTCGGTGAATGCTATGGCAACCCATCCCGAAAGTCGCGGCGACCTATTTTTGGTTCGCGGCACATAGGTTAAAAACTCTTGTGCTATAATAAACGTAGAAATAGTAATATGCGTTAAAAGAGCGGTATGTTGAAGTTTTCATGTTCGAGGAAAAGTTTGAAAAAGCGAAACGTAGTTGAAATTTTTTAATTTCCGAGAATTGAAAGAAAACATACCGCTCGTGTATCGTACATTATTTTGTGCGAAGATCATTTATTACATACCTGAAAGAGGAATTTCTAATTAGTAGCAATGAAATCTCCATCTTGGTTTCTGTTCAATGACGGCAAATTTACAAAACAAAAATATCTATCTTCAACATTGTTGCTTTAAAATGTTTTCTGTGTTTACTATACGTCTGTCTTTTGTTTCCCCCAGTCTATGATGAGTCTGGAATCTTGTTGATTTTTTCACGGCTTCCTTAATGTTACTTGCATCACGAATGCAGTAACTTCAGTGGAGTTGTAGAGTTTACTTAATTTTTGCAAATATTTAAAAACAATAATTAACAGTGCAATTTAGGTGAAATTGCAGTGGTAAGTTTCCAATTTATAATTATTACTATATTGAACGTCTCTAAAAATAATATGTTAAAAGCCTAAAGCAGTAAAATCAATATGTCACTTAAGTGGTAAGAAGAGGGAAATTGTTACGTGTGTTAGGTTGGGAATGCTGAATGTAGAATTTTAGACTTTCCGCGCATTGGTTTTTTGCGGAAACCAAGCAAATACGCAGGATCTCGCACAAATATTATTCACAACTATGTGCTCAAAATACGTCAGAGACGGAATCTGGTGGCTAGACTTCAATATACAGATGTTTCCAGATATTTGAAACGATCTGTACAATAATTACGAAACGCGTAGAATAGTAGGGAGACATAAATATCGGCATTTTTGTGTGCTTGAGGAGAAACGTTACAAAGGATAGCCATATTGTATACCGAACATTCAGATCTGACCTTACTTTGAGGCCTTACAACACTGCAACTTAATAAATGTGTGACAGTACATTCAGCTTTTGCATGGCTGTGGGCGAAAGTGGTTTTGTTGTTCGTACGTGCTGAATCTTCTTACACGTACACGCCTTCTTCACTGGCATCATAAAACACATCACTTTGTGAGTTAGTAAACCAATGGGACCTCTTTTCAAGGAGCTGTTATTTGTTGAAGCACTTCCGCATGTCTCTGGATACATTCAGGCATCATTTTTCGTCCCCTGTTTATAACGTAACGTAATGACTCAGAAGGACTTCTTCGGTGGTCTGGCGATTATCATGCTTGATGGGTTCAAACCCCGCCGAGGGCAATAGATTCTCAATAGACGATAAAAGTCATTCGGAAAGGAAGTAAAACTAGGCGTGTAATTGAACTTTATTCCTGATTAAGTGGGTAAAATTTAATACGCTGTTCAGAACCACAAAGACAGAGAACACTGTTGCTAATCTCATGGCTGTAAAAAAATCTCAGAATGTACAAAAGTGCAGTAGGTTGAGTATATTATTATTATTATTATTATTATTATTATCATTATTATTATTATTATTATTATTATCATTATTATTATCATTATCATTATCATTATTATTATTATTATTATCATTATTATTATCATTATTATTATCATTATTATCATTATTATTATTATTATCATTATCATTATTATTATTATTATTATTATTATTATTATTATTATTATTATTATTATTATTATTATTATTATTATTAGAGCCCGAATGTTTGGCAAAATGCTTTTTTACTGGGTGGAAGTAAATCATTATTTGCATAGATATAAATGTGTTTTGGAGTAAATCAAAGTGATAGGGCCAATTTTTATTTTGCCTATTTTGCCTTTTTAAGGTGTTTCTTACTAATATATATATATATATATATATATATATATATATATATATATATACTGTCCTGCTTTTCACATGCGATATTATTCTTCTCAAGTGTTATTATATTATATAATTCCATTGCCGCTGAAATTTAAATTTTAGTTCCTGTTTCATCTTATTTATTTATTTTTTTATTTTCTATATTTCTCTTATATTAATATTGTATTATATAATTGATGTAACTGTAATTTTAATTTTATTTCCTATTTTATTTTATATTCTCTTATAGGCCTATTAATATTATATCTGAACTGCGACCGAACACGAGCGCTGCTCATTCGGTCTCAAATTTTGTTAATACTACTGTATCTCCTTTTTTATATTGATTGTATTATTTTATTTCTATTTCTCTTGTTTGTAATTATATTCTTTATTCTGTATATTTAAATTTAAATAAATATATAAGTAAATAAATAAATAAATAAATAAATAAATAAATAAGTAAATAAATAAATAAATAAATAAATTCCTTTTTTGTCATTTTAAACCAACATTTCTTGCTTATTTGCAATTTTCTAATTAATTGCAATGTAATGGGTACCGTCAACCGGGTATACTTTACACAAGGAGGGTAACTTTACACAGTTCTAGAAAAATGGTGTATAACAGTTTTAATAATGGCACACACTTCAGTCTACCACACATATGTGCTGTTGTCAAATAGAATCAGTTCCACGGAGTTGCTACACATTGTCTGTAATGTGCTGCTTTCTAAACATTTTTCTAGAAATGTCTAAAGTTACCCCCCTTGTGTAAAGTATACCCGGTTGACGGTATGAAATTTAAATATTCGAAACAATGACTACCTTTACTAACAATAGTAAATAAAAGTAATTTATTTTGGTGCGTAATCTGCTAATAATCGTGCTTTAATACTATTGGTGTAATATGAATAATGAACGACAATCCACAGTTACAAATATAACACTGTCATGTCTGCACGATAATAACAATCAGCTTTATAATTTTAAATATTAAGCTGGTTTTCATAGACGTTGTCACGTAGAATTTCCAATTGTTTGCGTTCATATTTTCAAATCTTACTGTTACAATTTTGTGCTGCACATGTTTATTATTGTAGGAGAAAGAAATCTGAGTGAGAAACAGTTATTGTCGGGTAACAGACGGTATAAGATCGGTTAGCTAGAATCCCTAAATTCAGAAAACCACTGATCTTGGTCAGCGTGCAGTCAGCAGCCAGCGCGAGCGCTACGGAAATCAAAGATAGCCGCATGCAGCTACGTAGCGCGACGAGTGCCGTTCACAAGCGTGCGGCCAAGTGTACTCAAGCGGACGGCGACATTTTTTAAAATGTGTTGTAAACTCTACAAGACTGTAAATTAGGATGCAAAATTGAACTGAAAATAATCAAGTCGGTGAAAGTTGTGTGATTTGTAATAATTGTTGTGATAAGTGCGTAAGAATAATGTAATTGTCTAGTTAAAAATAGAAAAAGATGTCTGTACGAAGCAACTAAGGAGTTCACAGCACATTTTTAGCTTCATAATACTTGTCAGTTAAAGAAATGATACTTCTGAATCGTTCATTGTCTATTTGTATTATTATTTTACCTTCAAACTAAAGAAAAAACGTATTTTACAAACAACTTTAAATCAGTGTAACTCTGAAAATATTGGGAATAGGAACTCATGTTTATATGACATTTTTTGCTCTAAATGTCTTCAGAAATAAGCTCCGTAAAGGACGGTAAATCCTCGTGAATCACCCTGTATGTAGCACTTGGTAATGTGGATGTATTTTTAAGTAAGATGTAGTTGAAAATTTATCATAGTTAATAGCAATTTTCTTTTCTTTTCAGATGAGTGAAGGCTAGAAGAGGTGAGAAGCATTCTATTATTGGAGGTATGTTTGTATATTAATTTATTTGTTAATTTGTAATTATTTTGAATTATTATTATTATTATTATTATTGTTGTTATTATTATTATTGCGTTTTCTCTATTTATTTTGTGGGTTCAGAATGTTTAATTGGCGTGGAATTTCGTTCCATATGAATTTTGATCTATTCCGTCCCTCCATCTCTACTCTCTCTTAAGTGTAGCCTATATAATACATAGGCCTATATAAAAATAATGAAATAATAATAATAATAATAATAATAATAATAATAATAATAATAATAATAATATAAAATACGATAAAATCTTTCCTACGAATATAAATAAATCATAGATAGCGGAAACAGAATGATAGACTTCATTATTCCAGGCTTATTATTTTTTTGTGAATGTTGGTAACATGAGTTCTGTCGTAACATCTATGGAAACGTATTTTATCATAATCAAGCCAACATTACTCGTTCAATTCTACTTAAAAAGACATATGTAACATTCTGATTTGTAATTCTAATTCAGAATCGACGTCTGGATAAAATAAAAGTGATTTATTCTGTATTTTATTCCATCTGAATTAATATCCTCTATGTAATTATTTAAATGCAATTCAATACTGTATTTACGCCATTTTTACTTTGAAAAGAGTCGCTTTCAGGCTCTTGCGGGTTTTGTTAGTGTCTTGTTCTGGCCTTGAAGTCTCCGACGGCAGCTAGAAAAGAGAGAGAGTGGACCCTAACATGTCGCGAAACCATCAACAGATAGCGGTGAACTCACAATATCTCTCTATAAGGTTCCGAGGACCAAGTTTTTTCTTTTCGGGGTTGCAACGCGTCCACCACCTTGTCATGCGTATCGTAAAGTAACACCGTCGCTTGTTTCTTCTTACTTCTGTTCGTGTGATAAAAATTACTGGTGCCGACATAGACTCGCTATTGTAATTCTTTTAATGGAACAAAGTGAAAATTATGAGCCTTCTAGAACCTTCGAAGCACTTTGAAGTCTTGTATACTGCCTCCTCCGTTGTTTATTTTTACGGTAATGCCCATAATTTACGTCTCGGAGGTTACAGATCTGCTAGACGGGCAATTATTTAGCTTTTAAGTACTTATAGCAGAAGTAGGTCTATAGCAATATTAGAGAATAAAATTATCAACATGTATTCAAAACAACTATTATCAATATTATAGAAAAAGATGCTCTGTGAAGTGCACTTTTATAATATGCAAAAATTTTAAGAACTTATAATATACTAGCCGTACCCGTGCGCTCCGCTGCACCCGTTAGAAATAAATATAAAGTAATTACATAATTAAAATAGGACATTTGATCCAGGGAACATTCGTGTTTGATAGAAGGATAAATCGTTTAATATGTTACTTAATTTAAATTGCATCCAAATAATTATAATGCGATCATTTTGGTTCAGAGACACTCATTTGGTGCAATGACAATTACTTTAACATGTTTCTTAATTTTTATTACATGCAACCATAGTTTAATGAAGATTGACATCATTTAGATTTAATGTGTATATTTTATTTTACTTGTTATAGATTTCCATTGAATTATGGTAATAACTTAATTTTAACCCTTGTTTTCTACGTATTCAGTAAATGGCGCTTGGCCCACTATGGTTCTGAACCCTTCAAATAACTTAAATTATATTATATAATATTACATATTATATTATATTATATTATATTATATTATATTATATTATATTATATTATATTATATTATATTATATTATATTATATTATATCAGAAGTTACTGTAATAACATTATAGCATTATGTCCATCTAGAGAAACTACACTTTCCAATGGTGAAATAATAATTAATTATACAAATCGGTTAATTTAGCTTCTGTAGGCTATCTTTCATAGCTTTCGATTGTTGCTGTCCAAGGCCCGTTATAGACGAAGTCATTTGTTTTTTAATTCATTACACGGCCTTAGATGGCAGTTATTTTAATTTTAAAACTCATTTATCTCATTAAATATCAGTCCTATCAAAATTTTTCAAGGAATAAAATTTATCGCAAATTATTTTTAAAGAATCATTTGTTATGTAACATTTTTCACAAAAATCAATAATAAGCGAGATATTTCGATTTATTTAATTCAGGCCCCCTTATAACCCCCCTTTTAAATAATGTATTTTGAATGCCATATAGCCTAAAACCTAAGTTACAACGAACTTAATTTCTATTCCAATTTTCATCGAAATCCGTTCAGCCATTATTGCGTGAAAAGGTAACAAACATACATACAGACAAACAGACAGACAGACATACAAACAAAAATTTCAAAAAAGCGATTTTCGGTTTCAGGTTGGTTAATTATATATGTTAGGACCAATTATTTTTGGAAAATCGAGAATTACCAGAAAAATTTCGGCTACAGATTTATTATTAGTATAGATTTATTTATTTTTAATCGGTTATTTAACGACGGTCTTTAAATTTCGAGGCTGTCTAGGCCCGTGAAATTGGTGATAGCGTGCGAGATTAGTCCGAGGACACCTCATGGAATTACCTAACACTCGCCTTACAGTTGGGAAAAACTTCTGAAAAATTCAACCAAGTGAACAACATAAGTGGTGCACTGCTCCCTACATATTTACCTACTTGCTTATTGTAGGCGTTATTATAGCATAGTTTTTATTTATAGTCCTAGGTTTATTGCATGTATTTAATTATAGTTAGAATTAGATTTACGTTTATTTTACTTTTTTCCTGCAATCATTGTAAATTTTATTAATATTTATTGTAATTCGGTTGAGAAGTTTTCATCATCCAGTCTGTTGTCAAAAAATCTGAAAGTTAGAATTTATAAAACAGTTATATTACCAGTTGTTCTATATGGTTGTGAAACTTGGGCTCTCACTTTGAGAGAGGAACATAGGTTAAGGGTGTTTGAGAATAAGGTGCTTAGGAAAATATTTGGGGCTAAGAGGGATGTAGTTACAGGAGAATGGAGAAAGTTACACAACACAGAACTGCACGCATTGTATTCTTCACCTGATATAATTATGAACATTAAATCCAGACGTTTGAGATGGGCAGGGCATGTAGCACGTATGGGCGAATCCAGAAATGCATATAGAGTGTTAGTTGGGAGGCCGGAGGGAAAAAGACCTTTAGGAAGGCCGAGACGTAGATGGGAAAATAATATTAAAATGGATATGAGGGAGGTGGGATATGATGATAGAGAATGGATTAAACTTGCTCAGGATAGGGACCAATGGCGGGCTTATGTGAGGGCGGCAATGAACCTCCGGGTTCCTCAAAAGCCAGTAAGTAAGTAAGTTTATTGTATATTATATATCACTGCCACCGGGTGTATACCCAATTGTAGTGTTTAATACATACATACAACACGCGGAGCAAGTCCTCTGCAATCGGCAAGCATCATGTTTAGGTAGAGCATGAAAGTCAAAGAATATTATGGTATTATGGATAGTAAACATTTTATCATACGTGAAAAGTGCCATGGGAATTAGCCTATATCAAATGCAACTTTTAATGAACACTGTAAACCATTATTTGTGAAAAACAAAATCATGACTGTAATAAATTTATATATTCTAGAGTTAATTTTGTATGCAAAGGACAATCTTCAAACTTTAAGGGGAGAGGATGGTATTTTTAGTGAAAAATGAGTAAATTTTCAAAAGAAGAAAAAATTATTTAAAATACTCTGTGATACGTGTGGAACGCATAGCATAAAATTTTGTGGGTATTTGTGCCCTTATCGGATGTTGAAACGTCATTTTTAAACTTCCTGCGCTATGGATTTTTAAATCACGCCACCTTTATCGGTTTCCGGTAACTTCATTTTCTTTTTTTGCTACATTGCGAGACAAAAATGGATATAATTTCTGAGATTTTAAAGATACATGCATGAAATTTAGAACATACATTCTTTAAACTATTAGGAAAATTTTCTCTGTAACAGAAGTTTGTTAATTGATTTCATTTTAAAAATACGTCCGTTTGTTTGCAAGAAAGGAAATCAGAAAATTGTTATTAAATTTTAATTGTTTATTTTACAAACGTAGGGACTAATATCACAATTCTGTTACAGACAGTTTGTACAACATGCTTTTGCAAATACATTGCAAAAAATTGTTTGAATCTATCTTTAAAAACGGTTTAGATATATCGGTTTTAGTACAATCCCGCATTGGGTATATTTTTTTCAAATCTGGGCCCCCAAATATATTTTTTTTTTCAAAATATTTATATTTGTTTGAGTTGCTACAGCTATGAGCTCTCTACATACAAAAATTAATATTTTACACCAAATGGGAAGAATGTTAAAAAAAATACCATCCTCTCCCCTTAACATTGAGAAATGATGTTCATTCCTATGACACAAGACAAGGAAATTATTTTAATATCGTAACTTGTGGACTTGCTAAATCGCATGAAGTTTTTGTCAAATGTCATTGAAGGTTGCAAATAAATTTCCATGACATATTTTTAATTTAAGCAGAGCTGCTGTCAAATTTTACACCTCTAGTTGGTTAATTTTAAATCCTTTTTATAACCTTGACGAATTTTTTTATTGTATAATAACTTTGTAATTATTCCATTTTAACTCACCTTGTCTATACATATTGTTTTTAGACATGTAATTTAAACTGTTAAACTACTGTATTAATGGGTATTTAAGAATTAATTCATTATAAAGAAGTAAATCTGATACAGCATTAATACAAATTAATTTTGTTTCCTAGAATATATTTAGGCCTATATAAAATACAATAATAAATAAATAAGTAAATAAATAAATAAATATTATCTTAAATCCTCCAGCAGTATTCTTCATATTAGTGCCATTTTCAAGGCGCTGAATAATACTTACTTTCTCAGAAATACTCGGACGTGAACGTGTTTGTGACATGATGTCTTACTGATATGTGAGGGCTTAGATTCTCGTCATAACAGTAGCCCGTTTTTGGCATACCCACAGATCCTAAACTCGCGATATGACCACGTTAAAGCGTGTTTAAAAAAACTTAACGAGAAAAAAAAATAGGATAGCAAAATGTGACATCAGAAGTGCTCTTGTAGAATGTTAAAGTATGTGCAAGAGCGGACAAGTTTAGAAATGAAATCAGACAAGATTTCTAGAAGGTAGTTACATAATGTGCGGCACAAATTGGAAGAATACCAGAGGAAATGGAATATCCTATGATAATGAAAGATTGTCGAAGAAACTTTTTTTTATATATTGCAAACCTAAGGAAAGGCGAGACTCTGGAAGATCCCAAAGAAGATGGAACATCTTATAAGCTTGTAAAATCGCCGGAACGGACATAATAGAGTAATTTCTTTTGTTGGTGGTGAAGAAGAAGAAGAAGAAGAATAAGATGATATATTTCAAATATTTATATAACATCATGCACCTCTGTAGATGAAGTGTATCACATCTCAGGTTAACTAACAGCCATTGTTGTTCATACATTCATCTTCTTTAAATAAATGACCGGAGCGATCGTTGGCAATCTAATAGCAATCAAACTGTGCCTGACCGTATGAATATCGTATTAGCGATCCGGCAGCTTTCAGACTGTACTAGGGAAACGGATAACAGACAATTCATACATCGTCGGCTTACAGGATAAAGTTGGAAAGTCTCATTGCTTTTCTATGTAGTTATCAACTTTTTCCAGTAAGCCCAGGATATTTAAGAGCGCCTGCTCCTAGGCAACCATACTTACAACGGTCGTTGTCACTCGACAGAAGATACTCAAATTGGCCATCATCCTGGTCTGTACAATGCCAGCTCATTCATCCCCACAGCCTTTGAAGAATTCCCGATGGTGTTAAGGTTTCGTGGAAAAAGGTGGTCGGCTCTTTTGACGTGTGTGGTGAACACAAAGCCCTTTATGTGGCTGTGACATAGGTAGTCAATGGACTAAAATACTGAAGGCCAGTTATATAAACAATTAAACTTAGATTAAGATATAAAATTAATTTTCAGTTATACTTAACTTACGCCCTTTATTTTATCAGTAAGTAATACTTTTTGGTCTTTCCTTAGGAACTGTAATTTTTGCGCTCACTCGAGCCAAAACTGAAGAGAATGACGCATATAAATATCTACACCACACCGCCATATGAAAAGTATATGAAAAAGACCCAACCCCACTTGATTAATAACTATAAAAATATTTTATTTTTAATAACAATATTATTATCTTACGTAAGTTTTGCAGTTATATACTACATAGCCGCCATTCAGTAAATTATAGAAATGAAGCTCCAATTTCATATATTGTCTACATCTACTTATATAATCCCAAAAGTTTCACTTTCATATCATCAATATAGAATTAATACGTATAATTAATGAAAAATAGTCGCATCATGGCATTATTTATAATAATATTTAATTTCTAATGGTAATAATGTCATCAAACCATCTCAATACACAGCTGTACTCAGCAAATTACACACCGCAGAATCAGACCTGTAAATTATTTTTAGTAAGTCTTGAAGTTTTTAATAACCAATTGAATTTTTGTGCTCTAAATATGTCTACAATCCTTCAGGTCATGACCTTCGTGTAATAGCGTATTGTTTATTGTAGGCTAGTGTGTGTTTTGTTTTATTCTGAAATGATGCAATTAGTTCTCAAAGCTGACGAAAGATGGATTTTGGAAAATATGAAAATTATGTAGGAAAACTAACGCTTCACTGAAAGTTACTATTTTTCTGAAAAACTTCGGGTTCTAAGCTTCAAAATGAGGGGTCATTTATTAAAATCCATTCAGCCGTTTTCCCGTAATTTCTATTACCAGTTCAAATTATATACACAGCTGTACCCATAAAATTACACACCGCAGAATCAGACCTGTAAATTATTTTTAGTAAGCCTTGAAATTTGTAATAACCAATTGAATTTTTGAGCTCTAAATATGTCAGCAATCCTGCAGGTCATGGCCTTCGTGTACTAGCCTATTGTTTATTGTAGGCTAGAGTGTGTTTTGTTTTATTCTGAAATGATGCAATTAGTTCTCAAAACTGACGAAATATGGATTTTGGGAAATATAAAAATTATGTAGGAAAACTAACGCTTCACTGAAAGTTACTATTTTTCTGAAAAACTTCGGGTTCTAAGCTTCAAAATGAGGGGCCATTTATTAAAATCCGTTCAACCGTTTTCCCGTAATTTCCATTACCAATTCAAATTTTATATATATATATACAGTAGATAGGTCTAAATTTTACTGTTTTTATTTTTTCCATAGAAACCTACAAAAAAGAAACGTATTTAGTGCACAATGAAAACTTGATGAATAGTGTTGCACAGAGGGGAATTTCACTGCCATGTATAAAATCAGCTCAGAAAATACAAATTGTGTGCACGTTGCTATGCGACCCTCAACTTCCAATACGCAGCCCCGTGTATTCATGACAAGTGATAATATTTTATTTCTTTACCATACAGTAGTAGCGGAGTAGAGCTGCAGAATGCATCAGAATTCTGGACTCGGAGTCGTGGCTTTTACTGCGTGACAGACGGACTGACGTCATGTCAGTTCAATTTGACAAGACATAATGTACCGGACAACATGGACAGATAGACTAACAACAAAATGTCTGCCTCGTTTGTAGAATCCAATTTTACTGAATTGAATTTTGATATCATAAAAAAGAAGCCTTTTACGTACAAGTATGGAATTCTCAACTGCATTTACTACTTCAATATGTGCGATAAAAGGAAACAGATTTTTCATCTACAATAAATTGTATGTATATAAAAAATAGAAGGTTTTGTTAACTTAAAGTGTGAAATTTGATATGATACCTATAAAAATACTGACAACCGGCAATCAGTTACAAGATCTTGCTATTTTTCTTTAGAATTCCAAGTTGTAAGAGCCTGTACAAGGCTTTTCCATATAGGTCTGGAATCTAATTACAGGATAATGTTGTGGTTTTGCTCTGTACCAAAGCACAAAAATCAATCTTCAGTCAGTCACTATAGAAACTTAAAGGCTACACTTTCACCTGTCTACTAACGTAGTGGCTATACTTCTTATTTCAATTGTTTAAATTCAACAAAAAATTGTATATGTACATACCCGCAAGATAGAAGTTGTGCTACTGAAATAAAAGACTGTCAACTAAGTAGACGGTAAAGTTTCAAATCATGCTCCTGCTTTCTGATTATAACTTGACACTTTTCGAAATAACCAGCATGTGCGTAAGTTTAATATCAAGCGTCATATTGGAAAGGGCATGTAAAATGCCGATTACATTATAAAAAATTGTGGAGGTTACAGTGACATTTACTGAAGGCAAACCTATAGAAGAGAAATTCTTCGCTCGTTTTCTTTGAACCATTAAGGCGATACTTACAAATATGTAATTATGGAAGCATTATTAAATGTTTTACGTTATTGGATCCAGGAGGTTTGCGTGGATTGAGTTTTATAAGAATTCTTTTCCTTAGACAGAGAACGTGTAAACTTCACTAAATTTAGAGAGTTATTCCTTGAGATATTTCAAACAAGAAAGTTAAATACAATTTTTCCCGTCTTTCATTCGTTTTAGAGAAAAAAAAACATTTCATATGAAACAGTTTATAGCATTGTTTTGGAAATCATACTGAATTAATTCCCAACATTTTCAGTCAATTTAAGAGAGCAGTGTCTTATGGTAAACTAGTTCATTTAATTAAAATATGTCTCAGTGAAAGGTACAGCAGAGTGCGTATAGGTCAGTTTCTGTCAGATGCGTTTCCAATTCACTGTGGGCTAAAGCAAGGAGATGCACTATCACCTTTACTTTTTAACTTCTCTCCAGAGTATGCCATTAGGAAAGTTCAGGATAACAAAGAGGGTTTGGAAATGAACGGGTTACATCAGTTGCTTGTCTATGCGGATGACGTGAATATGTTAGGAGAAAATCCACAAACGATTAGGGAAAATACGGGAATTTTACTTGAAGCAAGTAAAGAGATAGGTTTGGAAGTAAATCTCGAAAAGTCAAAGTATGTGATTATGTCTCGTGACGAGAATATTGTACGAAATGGAAATATAAACATTGGAAATTTATCTTTTGAAGAGGTGGAAGAATTCAAATACCTGGGAGCAACAGTACCAAATATAAATGATACTCGGGAGGAAATTAAACACACAATAAATATGGGAAATGCCTGTTGTTATTCGATTGAAAAGCTTTTATCATCTAGTCTGCTGTCAAAAAAATCTGAAAGTTAGAATTTATAAAACAGTTATATTACTGGATGTTCTTTATGGTTGTGAAACTTGGACTCTCACTTTGAGAGAGGAACATAGGTTAAGAGTGTTTGAGAATAAGGTGCTTAGGAAAATATTTGGGGCTAAGAGGGATAAAGTTACATGGGAATGGAGAAAGTTACACAACACAGAACTGCACGGATTATATTCTTCAAGTGATATAATTGGGAATATTAAATCCAGACGTTTGATATGGGCAGAGTATATAGCAGGTATGTACGAACCCAGAAATGCATATAGAGTATTAGTTGGGAGGCCGAAGGGGAAAAAGACCTTTGGGAAGGCCGAGACGTAGATGGGAAGATAATATTAAAATGGATTTGAGGGAGGTAGGATATGATGATAGAGACTGTATCGATCTTGCTCAGGATAGGGACCAATGGTGGGCTTATATGAGGGCGGCAATGAACCTCCGGGTTCCTTAAAAGCCAGTAAGTAAGTAAGTATCTTATAATAATAAATGCTTGAAAGAATTGTAGTTTTGCCCTTTAAGGGGTTAGGTACAGCTTACAGCAGTAAAAGTTTGGAAATATTCAATATTTTTTTCCTCCATTACTGTATCTTGTACAATAATAAAAATTAGTACGAGTAAAACACTGTCCTACTACGATGAAAGAGTAATGGAACGGAGAACTGCCCTCTGCTATATGAAAAAAATATGTATTTTTACGATTAAAAAAATATTAACGGTTTTTTTTTCAAAATACAGTTCACTGTGCAGTGATGAAGCGTCTCCCACATAACTAAAAAATTATCCAACATTCTGTTATGAAATTTTTTGTGTGTATTTATGCATGTCATATCTACAATATGATGCAAGATCACTTGTCTATCTTTGATAGATTGTCTGCTAAAAAATAAATTCATTTAAAAATGGTCAAATATCAGTATTTCCTTCTAACACAAAAAATATATGTATATAATTGATTAAGGAATGTAACTTAAAGAGCATAATATTGTAAACATGAGTTTCAGCAATAAAAGAAAAGAGAGAGAAAATGAAAAAGTTAACAAGTTTATGAGTTATGAGGGAAATGCTTCATCACTGCACAGTGAACTGGTATCATTTTGAAATACGGGGGGGGGGGAAATATATATATATATATATATATATATATATATATATATATAAATGGTTTTCTTAAATCGTAAAAGTATTTTTCCATATAGCAGAAGGACAGTGTTTTACACATATCAATTTTCATTATTGTACAAGATACAGTAATGGAGAAAAAAAAATGTTGATTATTTCCAAAAAAAAAAATACTGTTGTGAGCTATACTGTAGAAAAATTTGATCTAAACAAATGTAAGTATTCGTTCAGAAAAGGAGTTTGAAAATGTTACATTTCTTTGGTTCAAATTTCTGCATTTTTAAAGGATGAAACCGGAATTCTTTCAATAATTCATTATCATAATAATACTGCTCTCTTAAATTGACTTATCATATTGAAAATTAAATCAATGGCTTTCCCAAAACGCGCTATGAAATTTTTCATAAAAAAAACGAGCAAAATTGTACTAAAATTTTTTCTTCAAATATCTCAAGGAATAACCCCCTGAAATTAATTACATTAGTTAGGTTCACTCTGTACATATCCAGAGTCTGTTCCAAGTTTAGTAATTTAACCTTTTGCCTATTTTAACTTCTGTTGTCTAATTCAAGTTTCACGGCTACATTTTACCAGTTTTCCTATTTTGTACGATATTCTTGCCGACATATTCCACTTTTTTCTCTCTATAATGCGAAATACATGTTACGTATAGACTAAGCCAGACAAAAGCTGCTTCACACCTAACATGTAGGTTGTAATGTTAAAATACGCACATTTGGTCAATAATACAGTGTTCATGAAGTCAGTAAAATACATTAAAGGAGATATGTCATATAACTGTGACATATCTCTTTTAATGTATTTTATGTAGGTTGTATTTAAAAACAATTGAATCGGTTATGAAATCATAATTGTTGAATTTTTAAGTAATTATACATCGACTACTTAATAGCGTTCGATTTGAATTTAGGACTAGTTTGTCTTCTCTTGATGCGTTAGAGAATTTAGTTTCTACAGTTATCTCAGATTTTGATAACCGTGATAGTATTTTAGCAATCCTTCCAATGACTTTTGATTGTATCTATTATGAAACATTATTTCTAAAATGTATAATTATGGCATAAAGGAAAAATAATTGAAAACGATGAAAACATACCTGTCTAATCGTTAACAATGTGTTTATTTTCATGGTGATTCCTCTAAATTTTGTTAATGTTAGTTGTGGTGTAACGCAAGGTTCTGTTTTGGGCCCTTTCCTCTTCTTAATAATAGCGAACGGCTTACTTTTGATACAAGATCTCATTCTCTACTACAGAATTTGCTAATGACACCAAACTCTGTTCTACTAAAAGCTGAATTGAAACTTTATATTCTTGTAGGAAAGGTCATCGTAGTATGACTCTTTATCACTGGAATACATTTTAAACAGTCTCCGAGGTCAAGTTTTGAATCATTATTAGGACGCCAACTGCAGATGTAAATGTTATGCTTCAATATGACGTCACGCCAATAAAGTCTATGATCAACTAACTTTATCTCTGTACGCCCTGGGAAAGAATATGGTCGCAACTTAAAAGTATAAATTTTAACACTGAAATTCTCACGAATCATCATCTTTTCAACACAATCAGTATTTGTGTGTCTATTAAGTGCATAAATATGATTTTTAGAACTTAAAAGTAGTTTAGAAAGCAATTTCACAGAATTTTTCTGAGTTTGAAGGAGTTCTGGATCTCAAAACTTCAGGAATCAGTCGTCTTATGTTATGTTGCGTCTCATAATCTCTTTTCAGATCAAGTTTTTAATCACATAGAAAGCCCCTGTTAAATGTAAATACGTTATAGACCCTTGTTTCCTTAGTATAGTGATATATAGAAATGAGTTCACATTAGAGTTTCAAGCATGTAAATGTTTATTCCATGTTTATTAACAATACTGTACTTGCGTGATCTGAATATTTATCTTCTGGACGCCTGTCTATTGCAGTGGTTGTCGACACTTACCTGAAAAGAACAGAAACAGCATTATGAGTTACTCAGTACTGTTACTGAATATGAAGACAGTTTATAAAGAGCAGTTAGTATGCCCAGCAATGTAGAAAATGATTACATATTAACATAGGTAAAAGAAAAGTTTTCGGCTTTACAACTTATGTTTGGTTTTGATATCAGCAGCATTTCATAACTACATACATGTTCCACCGTCAAAGTTTTACCACAGTCTAGTATACAGGATGTATCTAAATTGGTGTCAAATATTTCGGGGACGTGTTCCTAACATCAAAACAATTTAAAAAGTTAATAAGAACATGAGTCTGAAAACCATTCGTTAGGGAGTTATTAAAGGATTTGTCCATTCATTGACCGCTGATTGTTTGATGTTTTTTTTTTGTTTGTTTGTATTTTGTAGAGGAAAAAATCAGAAGAAAATGTATTCTGTGAGTGAACAGAACGAAATGATTTGCATCATTTAATTGATGATGTGCTTCTGGACGTCATCCAACGAATGTGTTTCAACACGATGCTGCTCCAGCTCATTTGTCTGATAGTTCGTAATTTTTTAATGATCGATTTCCCCAAAGATGTATTGGTCGAAGGGGATTCATTGCATGGCCTGCTCGATCGCCTGATTTGATTCCAATGGATTTCTTTGTCTGGGGACATTAAAGTCCCTGGTTTATGAGACTCCTGTACTTAATGTTGATATTCTGAGAGCGTATCCAAACTGGATCTCACGAAATACGAAACACTCCAGGAATGTTCAACAGAGTACGCCAGAGCATGTAACGCAGGTTTAGGGGACACATCGAATTAGGAGGAAGCCACTCCGAGCAATTTTTGTAACATTAAATTTTGCCTTGTAACTCTGAAATAAATTATTTTCAGACCAATATTCATATGAACTTTTTGTAATGTTTTGGTATTAGAAACATGTCCCCGAAATATCTGACACCAATTTAGATACACCCTGTATACAGTCACGAAGCTTGAAGTTGTGAGGGTGTTAGAAACTATAGACTGTGCCGGTACTATTTCGCATTGTCTGTAATGAGGCGATATTAGCGATCCTAGTGGCTAACAACTATCTATGGATGCATATTTATTACGTATTGACCTTCGTGACTGTATATACTAGACTGTGGTTTTATTGAGAAGAAGCTGTAACTAAACTTTTCACACGTCAATGGAAAAAATAAAGTAAATATAGAAAATTTCAGTACATTTTAATCAGTCTTCACCCCAAAGACTAGGATGCCTTTCTCATGTTACTATGGTTTTCACCTGAAAATGGAGATAAATGGAAGCTTCGAGACGTGAAATATTCTTAATTTTATTTTTTTCAACTAAGAGCAAATATCACTGGACCCTTGAATCCGCTCCCGGTGTCTGTAACATAATTTCTTATAAGATGAGGTATATACAATGTGCCCCTTAAACTTGGAATACTCCTCACAAGTCGTGTATTTTAGTGCATTATCTGTGGATAAGTTATTCTCCCTAGCCAAGGAGGACGGAAAGAATTGACGAACTTTCAAGGCATCAAGTCTCAAGAGGTACTGTTCTGATAAGAACCTGTAAATAGTTCCGGAACGTCGAAAATATTTAAATCTCAAGACAGGTACACTATCCTGAAACTTCGTTACAGGTGTCGCATGATTCAATTCAAATCGTTTCACACCTTACAGAAGAAGTCCCTATTACTATGGTAATCAGTGTGCCAAAATAGTACAAGGAAATCCTCTGATTTGTCCTCAAGGTGCGCGTCAAATAATTGGCTGGGTTAAACCAGAAAACAAAACGATTCCACGAAGTCCGTTTATATTTAACCAGCCATAAGAACGCTGATCATGAAGTTCGGAATGTGTTGCGTAACAGATTTTACATTGCAGATCGAGTGGGGGTTTCTACTTCCCACCTACAAGACAATACACTAAGACTAACAGGCAGGCTAACTTCTTTGTTAAATAGCCTGAAATTAAGACGTAATTGTGCCCCGCCTTCCATACCCTGAGACGTTCTTTGTGCTACAGTTTTCCAGCAAAGTATTTTAGAAGTCTTAGAGATTTCCTGTGTTAAATATACACAACACTAAGACAACGCTTTTAATAACAGTAATAAGACGGTGATGATTGTCTTATGTCTTTTATGTATGAGTTCAGAGAAGGTACGAATGACAAATGAGCATCACACACACACCTGGCCTTATTGTTTGTGTAGGAAGTTTAAGAGAGAAAAAAATTTTAGTGAATAAGGTATCGGTAATGAACATTTCTTGGGACTATGTCTTTTAAAATTTCAATAGGAAATCCCAGAGTTCAGTCTTTCATTTCATTTCATTTATTACACACCATAGATCTTACATTAGCAATGAAGCTTTAAGATGTGGAACAAGTCAAAATTTTATAAGATTACAATTCCAATTTGTACAATTTTTTTTACAATTTAAATTTCAATCTTTTAAAATTTTTGGGGAGCTGTGTGAGCCCGAGGATTCGCCAACAGATTACCTGGCATTTGCCTTATGGTTGGGGAAAACCTCGGGAAAAACCCAACCAGGTAATCAGACCAAACAGGGGTGAAATGAAGTGAGGCCGAGGACTCGCCATAGACCACCCGGCATCAGTCCCATGGCTGGGAAAAACCTCGGAAGAAACCAATCAATCACACCAAACGGGGGATCCAACCCAAGTTTATAGAAAATCCTGAAGTCGTGGTATTTTCTCACTACGGCAAGCATATAGAACAAACGTATAGATTTAGTGAAGTAAACACAAATTAATGTTAAACTCTGTTGTTGGTGAACTGTCCGAAGACAGATTCGAATCTTATAATGACACCAATATGGCGTCATTCACAAGGCAACTAAACCAGAAGATAATGGGGTAGGATGGTCATTAAATACAACGCTGACTAGTAATATATTACACTAATCAGACTTCAGATACACAGAAACAAATTGTTCTTCCTTCAACACATATCGTCATGAACATAATATGTACAGTAGAACCCCGATTATCCGTCACCCTATTAGCCGATTGCTGGATTATCCGACTATCTTTCTCTTGCTTTTTTTTTTTTTTTTGCTACAGACACATATATATAGTCTGTCTTCTTCATATGTACTATTATACGTTATATTAGTACCAGTACGTATTTTTTCTAGAGTATGTTATTACAAACCTTGACACTTACATTGTATGATCTGCTGTTAGAGTTTCCGTACTGTAGAATTTCTATATAAAATATATTCCACGAGTATCAAAAGAAAAGTGTTGTATTAAGTACCGAAAAAAAAAACGGAAATAATTGAGTGGTTCGGGGAAAGAGAAACTGTGAATCATCTCTCATCAGAGTACGAGATTGGTGTTACAACTGTGCGCGATTTAATAAAAATCAACAATGAAGTGTATAAAGTATGTAAATCTACAACACGAGACCTGTGTTATTCCTATGTTTCCGCTGACAGCATTACAAGGAATTTCCTTGTCCTTTAAAAACCCGTCGTTGACAACCAGATTGAATGAGTGAACTTTTGATTCACTACCTAGCGTGTTAAACACAAGAACACGGAGGAAATTAAGAAATGCAAGTATTATTGACTTAATTTACGAAAATATTTCATGGTATGGATTATCCGATTTTTTCGCCTAATCGTTCAGTCCACCCCCTTCATTACCACGGATAATAGAGGTTCTACTGTATCACCCAGAACCTCAAACTTTCCTTACTTTGGATAAAATAAATAATGATAATAATAATAATAATAATAATAATAATAATAATAAGAAGAAGAAGGAAAATTAAATTATTATCGCTACTTTTAATACGTATTCGTTTTCGTGCCATTTCATGGATTCCAAATTTACTGGTTTCAGGAACAAAGGTAAAGTTCAGTGAACTATATTTACAACGTTCGCTCGTTGACTGTAGCCAATATAATTGATTTTATGCTCGACCATGCCGAAATGTAGTAATTATAAACCTGGTAGCAGCCCTCTAATGGATCTCATTAAAGTACACCTATTCATTAAAGTTCAGGTGTTCCGCCAATCAGAAACACCATTGTAGCAATATGAAAGCGCAAGTATTGATTATTCTCGGATATGCAATCGAAAGACAACTAGCGAAACGTCACGGAGGCTGGAAATCCAATACTGTCGCAGAAGGTTATGTTCTGTTACTATAATAATTAGCGTTAATTGTAAATAATATTCAAATAAATTCAATTTGTCATCTCGTTTTTCAATGTCTAAATCAATTTCAAGCTTATTTGAAGATTAATGTTTATTTCACTCTCTAAATTATATCATGGTCAATGACATTTCTTTCTCGGAAAAAATCAATACTTTCGCGTCTGCGCACATCTCACAATTTACGAGATATTGCACAAGGTCAGTTCCGCTCCCCATTCAGATAAGAATAACATGAATACTAATGAATAATTTCAAGTTAGAAATATGGTCGAGCATAAAAAGTCGTATGAAACTTGCCTATAAACTGCTTGCGCTCGTTTCATAAACATACTCGCGTCTTAATTACTACCATTATAGGCTCGTTGCATAATGTAGGCCTACTATTATTTAACAATATAGGTCTACATGTCGATGGTCGACACTTCATTGCAAATAATTACAACAAATATAAAAGGCAATGCACAAATAAACAAAATAGTTAAAAATATAGCCTGGAAATAGCCACAGGAAAATAAGATTTGATAACTTTCTAAGGAAAACACTATAAAACGCAAAATGATAATATAAAATAATTCAATAGAGCAAATAACAAACTGAACTTTTAGAAATTACATCATTTTTGATGAACGAAATCGTAAATACTAATTGCAGGTATAATTATTTAAGTAATTTAGAGGTAACCCCTTGACACGAAGAGGCAAACGTCTTGAGTAAAAAAAAAACATTTTTCGTCATCAGAGAAGCTGAAAATATGCATTTACGTTAAGTCTTGAAGACATTTTTTGCAACATGACAGTATTTTGTCATAATATGAATAACGACAAAGTAATAAATTGTATACGCATAACCACACACAGACATACTCATGGCAACAATCTGACGTCTCTACGTGGTGCCTGTGACGTACTAAATGAATTGAACGGAATGTCCCACCTGATTCTGTATGCCGAGAAGTTTTTCCTGTGCGGTTTTTTCTGTTTCTCTTTTACATATCGGAGAGGCGACACAGGGACTCTTGCCCGGCAGTCTCATAAATCATTAAATACAAGACCAAAACTACATGAAACAGGATATCACTGACAGAAATACTTCTGTCGCATAGCCAATCTCCTATTAATAATTCATACTCATTCCATCATACTAGGATTTTTCCTTTCGTGTCAGAAGTAATGAATTCTATAATAAATATACAAGTCGATTCTTATAGAAATAAATATCCGATCTCTTGGGGCCTTGCTCTTCGCACTGAGATGCACTTACATTTTTCATCCAACTTTTATTTAGAGAAGGTACTTATATCCATGTCAGAAATATCTTTTGTCGAGGTAGAGGTGCTTGTCGGTCAAGACATGAAGCACCCCTTAGTGCTTTAGTCCAAGTGGACTTTTTGTGCACCCATTATGAACAGAAGTGCATGCCTATTATGCTACCCTGCTAAGGTCTCTTCATCACCCACCTCACCCCACATACAGGGTGATTCAAAACTGATAGTCAATAATTTACAGATGAAAACTACAAACTGAAAGAAGCAAAAAAATCTCCAGTAAACATCGGTCCGCAAATAAACAGTTCATACGACATTCTCTTAGACAGAGGAGGGTCTGTATCGTGGCATCCTAGGTGACCGGATTTAAATCCGATTGTATTTCTGTGTTTGGAATCCTGTAAAAAGCCTGGCTTACATTTCTGAGGTCAATTCACTTAAGGAATTGCGATTTCGGATTTAACGTGTTTTTCAGCAAATAAGAAATGATTCAGGACTGCCCGAGAGGAATCGCAGCTCACTACAGAGAAGAGGACAGCGTTACATTCAGATGCATGGACAGCATTTTGAATACCTGCTCTAGGTGGAATTCAGTTAGGGAAGTCTGCACGTCTGATCTTATTCAGCGAGGAATTTCAACAGAAAACGTGCGTTATCTTGGCAACGATTAATTTGGAGGTCAATGTGTATTGAAGCTTTATTGCTTCGGTTAGTTTGTACTTTTAATCTGTAAATAATTATTGACCATCACTTTTGAAACACCCTGTATTCTTCTACAATCAATATTTAAGTTAGTATACGAAACCTCTGCTAGTGGTCTGCGGTAGTTTCATCAGGGAGGAAGGTATGATCTATGTAGTTTAGATCTCCCTTTCTGTTCGGTCTGACCATGATCTAATGCCTATATTTGGTGACCGTTATATATATTATAAAGCTGTCCTGTGTCTACGGCGCTGTAAATCCATCCCAATTACTTCTTTCTGTATGTGTTATTTAACACATGTATCAACTGCGATGTTATCTAGCGTCGTTGTACTTCGCGATATCGAGATAGTAAGTGTATTTGACGAGATTAGTCCCAGGGGTCGCTATGGCATTATCTCGCATTCGTGCTGTAGTTGGAGAAAACCTCGGAAAAACGGATCCAGATATTCAGCCCAAACGGATTCGAATTCAAGCCCGAACGTAGACTCAGATCAGTAAGTAAAGGAGTTACCGCCCGAGCTACGCCGGTGGCCAGTATTGTTTTTGCTTCAGCTCTGTCTCCTGAGACTGTATGCAAGAACGATAAAAGTACACGTTACAGTGGGTCTGAGAATATAATGTAAGTCTATATATTAGTTTTAATTTTAACTTTTAAATGGGATATTCACATGATTTGCAGGTTTATTAGATTTTATTATTATTATTATTATTATTATTATTATTATTATTATTATGATTATTATTATTATTATTATTATTATTATTATTATTATTATTATTATTATTATTATTATTATTATTATCTTTTAGAAGTCATCAAAGCTTATGTTTACTGAACATTCTAGTTGATTTCAAATTATAATATTCCGATATCTTTCTTCGTTAGGAAGAGAATTCCAATCCTGATGGTGGCTATTTTTAACTTACAATCCCGTATTATCAAGAGAAATATCAATTACAACATAATAGGCTTAATGGTCGGAGCAAGAGGATCAATCCCGAAGCAGTTTGTTGATTTTTGCAAGGCTTTTCATTTGCCTTCATCTATAATTATCAATGTTTGTTTATTTACGTTCAAAGGTTCGATTGCATTGTTAAGAAATCACCTCAGATAAGATTTTACACTGTAATTTATTTATTTTTCTCTTTCTTACATTGGTTTTATATTTATAACAAATTATCTATGTAATATGTACTATTCAAAATTTTGTTTTGTAAATGGTATACTTTGTCTTCTAGGCAATCCCTGTTTAGAGAAAGTGTTTGATAATAATAATAATAATAATAATAATAATAATAATAATAATAATAATAATACTTCACAATTACAGTAGCTCGCTTCTGAAATGTGCAAGATCTTCTCGGGCACTATCTTAACAGCGTATTATTGAAAAAGTTTACAGATTTGTGAAGCAAAATATTTTTGTCTCTCTTTCGTAGTATGTCATTGGAATAGAGATGGTGAAGAAAATGGCTAAAATAATTAATTCCCTGTCTTAGAATCGAACAGAGAACTTCTGAATGTGAAGTAACATCCGCTATGTGGATGTAGAAATGGTCAAGTTAGGCCAGTGACCGCAGCTTCGCGCCTATCCACGCATCGATGTCTCCCACAAACTTCAGTTATAATAATAGTGGGGAGAGGACTGAGTGCCATTCCATTTTATCATTATTATAAAAGCCTATAGCTGGCCGGGACCAGACACTTATCCCACGCTATTATCCCGTATTATTAGTATTATTAAACTAGTATTTCGCCTTTTTATCTCGCTAGTGCCGGCCCCATGTTTATATTCTAATGGTTTTTGGAGGCGGCGGCGGCTGTTGTCGCCGTTGTGATGGGCGGCGGAGGGGGGCCATGCGGGGGATGGAAATGACAACTTAGGCCGTTGTAATGTTTGTCTCTCCGGACCCTCTCGTACCACAGACACCCTGTTATTATACCACTCTTCGCCGTACAGGGTGAATCAAATTATCATATTCCATCTTTGTAGAGAGGACAGAATGACTATCGATGTAGAAAACCTACCTTAGAATTAAGTACGAAGATAAATTTGCGTTCAAGAATTCTTTTACTATCGTATATTTCCGTAATAATAATAATAATAATAATAATAATAATAATAATAATAATAATAATAATAATAATACAGTAATAGCAATAGGATCTAATAATAATAATAATAATAATAATAATAATAATAGTATTTTTTCCTCGATGTTATTTATACTCGCTTTAACATCTTTGGTCATATTGCGAGTTAATCTTTCTGGTTGAAATCCGAAGGCCTGTGTACTATTGTTGAGACTGGTTCTACTGTTGTGAACTAGATGGCGACTGTATATGTATTACTGATTTGTTATGAATATGATTTCGGTGATGAATGAAGCCGGTGATTTCAGGGATGTTGTGGCTCGAATTTCCTCGCATTTGCCTTACTGTTGAGGAAGAACCCTCAAAAACCTCAACCAGGAAATTCAACTTGACCGGAATCGAACCCGGGCCCTCTGCGTAAGAGACCAGCATGCTGACCCCCTAGACCACAGAGGTGGTCCATAGTAATATTAATTAATAATAGTAATAGTAATAATACTTACTTACTGGCTTTTAAGGAACCCGGAGGTTCATTACCTCCCTCACATAAGCCCGCCATTGGTTCCTATCCTGTGCAAGATTATAATCCAACCTCTATCATCATATCCCACCTCCCTCAAATCCATTTTAATATTATCTTCCCATCAACGTCTCGGTCTCCCCAAAGGTCTTTTTCCCTCCGGCCTCCCAACTAACACTCCATACGCGTTTCTGGATTCGCCCATACGTGCTATATGCCCTGCCCATCTCAAACGTCTGGATTTAATGTTCGTAATTATGCCAGGTGGGGAATACAATGCATGCAATTCTGCGTTGTGTAACTTTCTCCATTCTCCTGTAACTTCATCCCTCTTAGCCCCAAATATTTTCATAAGAAACTTATTCTCAAATAGCCTTAATCTCTGTTCCTCTCTCAAAGTGAGAGTCCAAATTTCACAACCGGTAATATAACTGTTTTATGAATTCTAACTTTAAGATTTTTTGACAGCAGACTAGATGACAAAAGCTTTTCAACCGAATAACAGCAGGCATTTCCCATATTTATTCTGCGTTTAATTTCCTCCCGAGTGTTATTTATATTTATTACTTCTCAAATAATTGTCACAGCGGAAAAACGCTAAGAACGTTTGCATCAATCCAAAATTATATTTGTAACATTATGGGTGCTATGCATAGACATTTCGCTAGCCCGCGCTACGAGCGTGCTAAACTAGCCCCGGTTATCGACTGATTACTTGTACAGGATTCATATCATATCACATCGCTAACACTGGTTTATGAATACGAAAAACTTTAGTTCATTGATCATCCAGCGGAATCTCATGCTGAGAATGTCTATGAATATGGTCCATAGAAACTAAAATAAAAATTAGTCTTCATCTACTTTTGCTGTGAAAGCTGAAGTTCATATTGTCGCTAGGCAACGTGCTAGACAGTATTAGTAAGACAAATGAAAGCGCCAAGTAATTGGCTTGTCTTCTTTTATAACGTTGTATACACATGAAATCAGACGTTATTAGCGTGTAATTATGGATTCTCCTAGCACCTGCCCAGACCGGTACAAATAAGGCAATGTGTTGTAATGAAGCTCGTGTTTTTGGTGTGTTTTCCGAGAAAACACGTTATACAAACAGCGACCGCTTGTAAGTGGGTAGAAAATAAGAGGCTAGGTGACCCAAGCACCGTATGTAAAACTAACACTGGCCCACTTATGCTATCAACACGAAGAAGGGTAATTTAATGTCTTTCTCCCTCCCTCTCTCTCTCTTTATTTGGATGACTTATGGGCTGATTTGGTGATTGTAGGTGCGTCCATGCGTGATATTGAAATGCTGCTTCGAAATGATTCAGTTCTTCACACCCATCATTCTGGCCGGATATTAGCTTGGAATACAAGGGGACCGTAGACCATGAGACTCTTCAGTTAGCCTGGTTTACGAAGGAAATAAACATTAGCAAGTGGTTTTGAATGGACATGCCCATGTGTATTCATATAATGCACTAACAAACTTCTGTATACGTGAATCGATTTTCATAAAACTAGGTACACACACAGGTATTAAGAATAGGCCTATTATCAATGCCGTTACATTGGTAAATATAAATTTTTTTTAAACAATTCGGGTGAGATTGCGAAAGTAGAAAACGTATAACGTCTGTATTCAACCTACATGAATGAAGAATTTTGTGAAACAGAAATTCGAGTTCAATTACCATAGGAATGCTCACGTCATATCTGATAAAATGGCTCCATTAAGGGGAGTCCGCATATATAGAATGAACGTAAGTAATGTCGTTAATTTCAGGGGGTTATTCTTTGACATATTTCAAACAAAAAACTTTATTACAATTTTGATAGTTTTTGTTTCCTTTTCGAGATAAAAAATTATTTTATATATGTAAAACACTTAATCATCATCATCATCATCATCATCATCATCCTTTACGAATTAGGCCTCTGTAGACCTCTTTCGGCCCCATCTAGCAGACTTCTAAAAGGTCTTCCTGGTCGACGATGTCCTCTAGGTTTACACTGCATCATAATTTTTGGGATTCTTGAATTTTCCATTCTTCTTACATGATCTAGCCAATTGAATTTGTATCTGCTGATTTTTTCTTCTACTGACTCTACTTCTAATTGTTCTAAAATTTCTTCATTCCTTTTTCGGTCTAAAAGAGTATATCCTGCTGATAAACACTTAATAGTGTACGTAAAGATTAATTTTGGTACTACAGAATTTATCTGTTATGTATAATAAAGGTTATTAGAGGAGAAAAAATTCTCTGGCGCCGGGGATCTAACCCGTGTCCTTGGTTCTACGTACCAAGCGCTCTAACCACTGAGCTACGCCGAAGTTCAATCCACAGCACCGGATCGAATTCCTCTCCTCTAGTGTTTTTCTCCCTTTGTAGCTTTACTCCACATTATTATGTTGACATATATTAAGTCAACTTCCATTATACAAGGAGCGCACTCAATTGAGTGACTTGGTGACCGGGATTCCACAGTATATGCCCTGTTGGGCGAAGAATTTACGTAAAGAACAACAGTGTATCATTCATTCATTCATTCATTCACTCACTTCCTTACTTTCTTTTTTTATTTCGTCTTTATTTTGACTTTCTCTTCTATTTCTAATTCATTTTTTCATGCCTTTTTCTCTCCTTTTCTCTCTTCTTTTAATGCATTGCTTTCAATTCTTTCCCCACTTTTATGTTACTAGTCGTCAGCGATGTATGCATTGGAGAGGGAAATTTATTTTACTTACCAAGGGCAAATACTGAATCCCACAAAAATTCCCCAGTTTTCCAAATGTTACAGTTATACAATAAATTACATCATCATCCGAATGTTGATATTTTCAATATGAATTTCTCTAGATACAGAATTATTTGTTATCATATTTTACAGAATATTGTTGTAGTTAATTTGAAGCTACTTTCACACCTTATTTCAATTTCTCTTTTTTTCTTTCTCTTATTTCTATTTTGTTTCAGTTTTTAATAAGTGTATGTTTCCTTTTCCTTGTTTTTGTTTTATAAATTAATTTGTCAGTCTTGAACATTGTTATGTTCAATAACAAATAAATAAATACAAATAAATAAAGGAACTGGCGAACCTACCCCATTATCTTCTGGCTTAGTTGCGTCATGAGTGATGCCTTATTGGTGTCAATGAGCTTTAAATAACAATATTTCCGTCTATGGCTTATATATTTCAAAATATGTATTTTAATTTGCTTTTGTTGGCAAATGACTTCGCTCTACTTCGCATTTTACAAGTAAATTCTTCTTAAAGATATTTTAATTTTGTTTTTAATTTGTACCGGTATATTTTTAGATTGGTATATTTTAACTTCATTATTATTTATTGTAACATGACCACTTTTTCAAATTGCAACTATATGTCATATATATTATGTGTCCTTTATATAGGGAAAAGATTAGTAATACTGTGATACGAGTAATATTATGATAGTTGTTTTTGAGAATTTATTAAAATTTTACTGAGCGAGAGAAGGACCGTTTTTTTGTCCACAAACATTCCCTTAATACGTTGACACAAAAAAAAACCGATCTTCCTCTCGCTCAGTAAAATTGTAATAAATTCTCAAAAACAACTATCACAATATTACTCATCACAATACTACCAACCTTTACCCTACTTCAATTGTTAACTTATATTATGTCCTATTATAAGACCTCAAGATGTTCTAAGTAAAGCGAAAAGGTTTGTCCACAAAACCAAATTAAAATAAATATTTTGAAATAGATAAGCCATAGACGGAAATATTATTACTAAAAGATTAACTGGCTTATCAGAACCATTGTTGTTGTTGTTGTTGTTGTTGTTGTTGTTGTTTAGTTAACTGTCCAAAGACAGGTCTGAACCTCACAAGTGATAGCAACAAGGCACCATTTATGAGGCAACAAGGCCAGGAGATAATGGGGTATGGTGGCTGGTTTTTCCCCCCCCTCCAATGCATACATCGCCGATTAGCTACATATTCCACTAATCAGACTTCAGGTGTGTACTAACAATTGTTCTTCCTCTGACACATATCGTCATGTGAGATCTACTACCTGATAATATATGTACATATCAGCCAGATCTTCAATCAGAGGGCAAACGGACCATAATGTCCATGAAAAAGTCACTTAATGATGTTCAAACCTGTTTTCGGACTTAATATAATAAATTTATTTTAATGTTCAATCAATATGATTTATCTATTTTGCAAATTTTATTATTTGCTATGACATCTCAAATAGATATTAACGTTTTCGCCTGTTCGACATCATCAGATATTTTAAAAATGGACGAAGTCTAAACTTAAACCATTCAACGATACATAGTAATGTGCATGACAAGGTTAATTGATTTTTCATGAGTTTTACGTAACTAGATGTTATTGATAGAAAAACTTTTGAATTTACAATTGATTTACAGGAAAATAAATATAGATTTTAGAAATTGTTGATACATATAACTCATGTTACATTATTTTTTTGAAGAATCACTTGTTATTAAAAATTAAAATTAGATAAAAACTGTTTACATGTTATACTTCGTGTCTAAATTATAACAGAACACATAATGCCATGCGAAGATTATTGATAGAAAAGTTAAATTATTGAATTTATAATTAATCGGGAAATGATTATAAATTTTAGAATCGTGACTATTGACACATATAATTCATGTTACATTGTTTTGTTGGAATATCACTTGTTATGAAAATAAATAATTAATATTGATGGAATTTAATAAAAATTTTTTTATATGACTTACTTTGTGTCTAAATTATTGAAGAACAAACACATGGTGCCATGCTATTACTATGTAATCGATGGTGATTATTTAGCAATACATTTTGATATTCTGCGGTAGTCAATCATCAAGTTCTTGAATTTATTAGTGTCATATAAAAATGGGTACTGCATTCATATTGATTGTGTTACATAGGCTTGTAGATTTTAAGGGGGTGTTAAAATATATTCTGTCTAAACAACAACATATATTTATTTTTATAGCCTTTTTTTCCTCTAGTTTATTTGTGTTAGTTGGGAGGCCAGAGGGGAAAAGACCTTTGGGGAGGCCGAGACGTAGATGGGAAGATAATATTAAAATGGATTTGAGGGAGGTGGGATATGATGATAGAGACTGGATTAATCTTGCTTCAGGATAGGGACCAATGGCGGGCTTATGTGAGGGCGGCAATGAACCTCCGGGTTCCTTAAAAGCCAGTAAGTAAGTAAGTAAGTTTATTTATGCGTGCTTCGAATTATATGTATGATATCTCATGAACTTTCAGTATGGACTTAATAGTGAAATTTGTCTTGGAGTTATTCTGAATTGACTTTGACCACACTCTCACAGATTGCTTCCAAATGCTGAAATATCGCCTTATTCTAGTCAAAAACCAATGATATTTGAATAATATTATTTTGTTGACAAGATTATTTCCCTTAGGATAGAGTGAGGTTCTACAAGACCACAGAAAACGTAACTGTAATACTACATTAATTCATTAATTGTATAGGTACGTTATAAACCAGACTACAGACTGGCTTGGAAGTAAGTCTAATCTAGTATTCAAGGTATTTAACACAGCATGTTGCCCGTAATGAGTTGAACACGCAGCGAGGCACTTAATGACTTCGAGTAGACAGACATAAGAGAGACAATCGTCGCCAGATTGGGGAAAACTGCTTGTTTTACACAAAGTGTTGACGGCAGGTGTTTTCTCAAATAAAACCGTCAGCTTTCGGTGGCTTTTTGTGTTAAAAGTGTCTGTGAGGACGGTTATGCAACACTACACACGTGCCCGTCGTCATGGTTACTTCCGGTGCTGCGTTATCTGCATTCCTACGAAAAGAGGATCCCCATGGTAACCGCACCGCGTCCTAAATAAACAGCATAAGCACGTGCGGGAGTCGCCTTCCGAAACAAGTGACTGCGGAATTGTCAGTCACTTGTCAGATTTGTTCCGACTACAGATTCCTTATTGTTACCATGGAAACAAGTTTTGCGATATGTTCTCTGTGTTGGTTTGCGCCTGTGAATTACTCTACATGCTGTACGTACTGAATACTGATACCATTGGACACATGTCACTGTAATCTTGTAGCTATTTTGCGTTAAAACCACAGCTAGGCGCGTTCCCAACCTACACCAGTTGACTATACTAAGGTTCCCTGTGTATGTAGGTTTCGAAGTAGACGAACCTCTCACGTCCCTATATAAAACTTAGGCCCGTTACAGACTTGTAACGTGGATTCAAACGGACGTTCACACACTGGAAGAGTTTCTCGTTCGAGGCGAAAACCTCGAGCGAGTTTCTCGCTGAAATTTGTAGCTCAGCGTATTTTCTTGACACCATGTAATTGTAATTTAGGTCCAAGAATATATAACAAATTTATACTTAAATATCCTAATGTTGTCTATTCTAATAGTTCTAGTATTCAGTTTAAAAAGTTATGTACGGATTTTATAAAAATTGAAAAATTGTAAACTTAAATTTATACATTTTTATTGCGTAGTAGACATAAGGTCCCGCGCCGTGGCGTCGTGGTCTAAGGCATCTGCCTAGGACTCGCGTTACGGAATGCGCGCTGGTTCGAATCCTCATGGGGGAAGAAATTTTCTCATGAAATTTCGGCCAGTGTATGGGGCCGGTGCCCACCCAGCATCGTGATACACTTGGGTAGCTACAATAGGTACCGAAATCCGGTTGCGAATGCCAGCTAGAACGGCTGGGGGGATCATCGTGCTGACAACACGATACCTCCATTCTGGTTGGATGATCGTCCACCTCTGCTTCGGCATGTGGGCTTGAGGCCAGCAGCCCGCTGGTCGGTCTAGGCCCTTCACGGGCTGTAGCGCCACGGATTATTATTATTAGTAGACATAAGACGAATTGTATTACCGTATTTGCTCGCGTAATTTGCGCACTTTTTAATTAACTTTGGCCACTGAAAAATTGGGGTGCGTAAAATATGCGGATTTTTCAAATAAGAGGTCCTGTTCTGAGTTTATCTCAATTAGTATATGTATAGGTAAGTATTTACGGTAGGGCTAATTTCCTATACCGGTAACTTGTCTCTACCAAGGACAAGCATTGTTAAAGTAGCGGGACTTTGGGGTTTCTTTCTGAAGCAGGTACTTCAGTTGCTGGTGAATGACCTACGATGGACTGTAGGGAAGGATAATCCCTACTACACTGGAAAAAATATGTACGTAAAATGTGTGCGCAAAATACACGGAGCAAAAATAAAGTTCAAAATAATCCCTTAAAATGTAGGGTGCGCAAAATATGCGGGGGCGCAAATTACGCGAGCAAATACGGTATATACTAATTAATTTGAATTCAGGAATCCGCCCCTGAGCATGAGTTCTGAGTTCTACTCTTTAAGGGGCGAGCTAAAGTTTTTCTACTTATTTTATATCTTATGTTACAATTATTAGCAAAATAAATAAATGAATAAGTAAATAAATAAATAAATAAATTAATTTATCATGTTTAAAATTTATGCTTTGTATGACGATTGAATGTAGAAAAAGATGAAGTAATATCACAGGTGGTGATGAATTGTATTGCTTTTATTGACAATGAGGAAAGATGGCTCATAATTGCAGTCAGAATCTTGTCGAACTGTACTATGTTACCCATAGGCCTGTTTGTATGATACACGGGATGAAAACTATAAAAACACGAAGTATCTCAAAGAATAACCCCCTAAAATTAATGACATACGATTCACACTGTATTTTCCTAAACTGGCCTCTGGAAAATGTAAGGTTTATATCACTATCTGTACGATTTTACTTTAGAAAAGTGACTGCCCAGTTTATATGAGAGATACAAATAGAGAAATGTAGCATATCCAAGTAATGTATGTTTACACACACACGCACGCACACACACACACACACACACATACACACAAACACTCGAAAGTTAATCGTTATTACGCGAAGTAAATTTTTGATGTTTGTAAAAAATGTAATACGGTAATATGTTTAGGTTTCATATAGGCCTACAGTAAACTGTTTTTGTGCATTATCAGGTTACTTCAAAGCATATAGGTGTTTTATTCCAGGTATCAAAGTGTACAATAGCCATTGTATTGAGATCAATTGTCTATTGTGTCTTGACAGACACGTGCTCAAGGTTTGGAGAGATTTGACACATTTTATACGCAAATTTAGCAGGAGTCTGTTATCAAGACAATGGAGCAACATTCTATAATTTTTCTTAGGGATAGTATGAAGATAAAATAGGGATCAGAATTCATTCGCTATTGGAAGACATGTCACTTAAAGAGTACAGATGAAGGGGAATGTTTTCCATTATTGAACTAACTAAAAGTTGTGTAATAATTTTAAGCCTAAGTCTAATAAAACGAGTAAGCTTCACCGTTCTTTAATCCTTATTAAGCAATATATTACGATAGGTTTGGAAGTAAATCCCGAAAAGACAAGTTATATGATTATGTCTCATGACCAGAATATTGTACGAAATGGAAATATAAAAATTGGAGATTTATCTTTCGAAGAGTTTGAAAAATTCATATGTCATGTAGCAACAGAAACAAATATAAATTACACTCGGGAGGAAATTAAACGCAGAATAAATATGGGAAATGCCTGTTATTATTCGGTTGAGAAGCTTTTGTCATCTAGTCTGCTGTAAAAAATCTGAAAATTACAATTTATAAAACAGTTATATTACCGATTGTTCTATATGGTTGTGAAACTTGGACTCTCACTTTGAGAGAGGAACAGAGATTAAGAGTGTTTGAGAATAAGGTTCTTAGGAAAATATTTGGGGTTAAGAGGGATGAAGTTAGAGGAGAATGGAGGAAGTTACACAACGCAGAAATGCACGCATTGTATTCTTCACCTGACATAATTAGGAACATTAAATCCAGACGTTTCAGATGGACAGGGCATGTAGCACGTATGGGCGAATCCAAAAATGCATATAGAGTGTTAGTTGGAAGACCAGAGCGAAAAAGACCTTTGGGGAGGCCGAGACGTAGATGGGAGGATAATATTAAAATGTATTTGAGGGAGGTGGGGTATGATGATAGAGACTGGATTAATCTTGCACAGGATAGGGACCGATGGCGGGCTTATGTGAGGGCGGCAATGAACCTCCGGGTTCCTTAAAAGCCAGTAAGTAAGTAAGTATATATAGTTCTTTGTTACCTACTTCTCAAATATCTATACTCCCTTTCTCTTTTCTTTCCTTCCTTACCTTTCCCTTTACCTTCCCTTTTCTTTTTCTATTTTTCATAACTTCTCCATTCGGTCTTTTCTATTTTTGTTCTCCCATGACTAAACTCCTTCCGCGGTTTGTATCTGGAAAGTGTGGATTGAACACTCTGTACGGTGAAATCAATTTACTCATAGTTAGGTCCGCGCAGAAGTGGCCTGTTTCCTCTGCTTGAGAGATGGACCAGCTGGAGGGCAACCAGTGGCGCTGCTGCGAGGTGTGACCCGGGCAGAATGTCGTGCCAGCAGGGTATAATTAATCTCGGACTAAGGCTGATGTGAGATGCTCGTCCTGGGCGTGTGGAGGATCCCACGACAGGCAGATTAATATGCTAATCCGGGCCGAAGGCGGGCGACACCGTTGACGCTTTTCAGTGAAATCTGCAGGATCAGACAGCAGAATTAATAAAGTATGTAAATCAACATCCTCCGCTTACTAAACCGAGCAGGCCTGGCTTCGATTCCCTGCTAACAGAGTAGGAACTTTCGGTTTCTAGTCGAATAGTAATGACTAGGGGGCGGATTTTAATGACCTAAACATCTACTTAAAATGATCATTAAAATGCCTTTAAACTAATGGAAAAATGACAAAATTAAATTAAAGGAAAATGACATTTAAATATTATTCACCGTACTCGCACCACAACTTCTTAAAAATTAGTCACCTTGTTTCAATGACTGCCCTGCAAATCTCTGAGAGAGGAGGCAACTTCCCTGGAATTTGGTTAAGATAAAGGAAAAGAATATGTAACAAAATGAAGTTTTTAAGGGAAAACTATTGATTTTTAATGAGGGTTTATACTGTGTTTCAATCAGGGGTGGTCCATATCAGTGCCTTCATTCTCCGTCTCCTCCTCCTTCCGCGCTTCACTTTTGTTACCAGATCTTCCAGATGAGGGAGTGTGAATGAAAAAAGCAAATTGTAGGCGCAACATGCATTCTTGCAATCTTTGTGTTAAAAATACTGTCCACTACGTAGACATCTCTTTCGAACCATGTTGAGGACACAACGTCCTGTCCAGGACATGGTGAAAGTTTCTTCCCTTCCAAACATAAATTCTAAAGACATCCTCGTACCGACAAAAGAACAGTAGCGGTCAAAGTCCTCACTTAAACTAAGCTGCTGTCAAGCATTTTATATTACTTCCGTTGTGTGAAGTGAAGCCTTCAGTGGAATGAGGGATGGACTTTAGAGTCTGTTCCAAACTATAAAAGTCAAACTTCACTGTTATTTACTTATTCAGTAGGTAATTACTACTGATCTATTTGCTTATAAAATGATTTAACACACTTATCGGTAAAGAAGAAAGTAAAATGCATTCCAAATGATCTAATAGTTCTTCAAAATGACAAAAATTGTCGAAAAAAATATAAAAATGGCCTATTAGTCCAAAAACGTTAAACATGCAAAAAATACAATATAAGAAATTACTTTTTTTACGTTGATATTAACATAGAAAGAATTTCTATAATGACAGGCATCGTCCTAATGTGAAAAATAAGAAGATGACTTTTCATTAACATCCCCCCCTAGTACCTAATGACTAGGGAACGAATTTCTAAGTGCTAAACAAGAGAAATTTAGGACTTGAAAAAATCCAATTTAGGACTTTTAAGGAGTGTATATGAAATAAATAATTAATAATTTTAATTTTAGTAAATATTCATTTTAAGATTGAATTTATGTGCAGACACGGAAATAAAATTTGGTGTTCCCTTATTGTGTTGTTTCACTTACAACACACTGCGCATGTGCAGTAAACAAAAGCCCCTTTATATATGTTAGTTGTGGACAGTCGTGTGAAATTGTTGCCTACATACAGGTGGAGACCCGCTTCAAATTTTAATATCTTACCTCTATAAAGAAATGGTGCTGACAATGAGTGCTACTGGCTTGGAGACTCAGATTCTCTCAGTAAAAGACTGATTGCTGATTGGTGAGTTTCATTTCGAATAAAGAGAGTGGACTGATGCGAAAATTAATGCGTAATCTCTCGCCTAACCTTTTATAATTTTTTTTACTTAATTATTTAACGACTCTGTATCAGCTACTAGGTTATTTAGTGTCGATAGGATTGGTGATAGCGAGATAATTGGCGAGATGAGGCCGAGGATTCGCCATGCCCTTTTATGCTAGGATGGACTTTTCCAGACGAACTCGGTTTCAGGAAATAAGGTAAAATCTTCCCTTCCATTCTAAGACCAATATAGAACGAACTTGCCAGATCGGTGTTTGTCTGTAAGGGATTTTTTTTTACATTTTAAATAGCATTTTAAATAGCATTATAGTATTTTTTACATTTTATAGTTTTTTGTCATTTTCGCATGTTACTTAGTACCGGTATTTTTATTTTAAATATACGCAAAGGCGCTTTTGGAACACAAACATAGTTTTTAGGCATTTATAAGAATTTATAGTTCATTTAGCCGTTTTAGGTGTTACAGAATTTTAATAGGAGTAATCCGTTGTGTACATGAAACTTAGATATATCTGAATAACATATTTCTAAGACGTAGCAAACAAAATAGGTACGGAACTATGAATCCGTTCCCTAGTAATGACATATAATTTCCAAGCCGGAAATTTTTGGTTCTAACTTCAGGGACAAAAAATTGGAATTTTTTACTTACAGTGATTTCGTTGGGAAAATTTTCTAGGAGTGCTACTGTTGTTCTTGCCATCAATAAAATTTTCTCCATCATTTACTATAGTTCATCCTAATTTCTGAAGAAAGCAATGGAAGACTACTACAGTATATAGTATATTCTAGACACCAACGTCGTAACTTTTCAGGATGAAGTGCCCCACGACACAAGTCGCCGACAAAAGGACACGAAATTACTGTCAACATACAATCGAGCTTACTTACGTACGGCTTTTAAGGAACCCGGAAGTTCATTGCCGCCCTCACACAAGCCCGCCATCGGTCCCTATCCTGAGCAAGATTAATCCATTCTCTGTCATCATATCCCACCTCCCTCAAATACATTTTAATATTATCCTCCCATCTACGTCTCGGCCTCCCCAAAGGTCTTTTTCCCTCCGGCCTCCCAACTAACAATTTATATGCATTTCTGGATTCGCCCATACGTGCTACATGTCCTGCCCATCTCAAACGTCTGGATTTAATGTTCCTAATTATGTCAGGTGAAGAATACAATGTGTGCAGTTCTCCGTTGTGTAACGTTCTCCATTCTCCTGTAACTTCAAACCTCTCAGCCCCGAATATTTTCCTAAGAATCTTATTCTCACACACCCTTAATCTCTGTTACTCACTCAAAGTGAGAGTCCAAGTTTCACAACCATAAAGAACAACCGGTATTATAACTGTTTTATAAATTCTAACATTCAGATTTTTTGACAGCAGGCTAGATGACAAAAGCTAGTCAACCGAATAACAGGCATTTCACATATTTATTCTACGTTTGATTTCCTCCCGAGTGTCACTTATATTTGTTACTGTTGCTCCAAGATATTTGAATTTTTCCATCTCTTCGAAGAATAAATTTCCAATTTTTATATTTCCAATTCGTACAATATTCTGCTCACGAGACATAATCATAGACTTTGTCTTTTCGGGATTTACTTGCACACCAATCGCTTTAGTTGCTTTGTAATAATGAGGAAATGAGAAGCGGAGACGAAAAGTAAAGAGGAGGAAGAAAATAAGTGAAGAAAGAAGACAGAGAATAAGTAAAGAAGGAAAGGAAGATGGAGAAGGAGAATAAGGTAACGAGAAGAAAATGATTGCGGAGATGATGATGTAAGAAAGCAGGAGGGAAAGTCATGGAATAAAAAATGAGCATAAGAAGAAAAAGGAGAAATAGATGAGAGGAAATAATTAGGAAATTACCTATAAAGTTGGAAAAGATGAAGGAAAAACGGCGGGAAAAGATGAAAAGGAAGAAGAAGGAGAAGAAGAAGAAGAAGAAGCAGAGAAGTATGAACGAAGTAAAATAGGTAAAGAAGAAAAAATATAGTAATACAAAGATATGAGAATAATGTTTCGGATATTATTTCGTCACGCGTGTAGAAAATTAATGCTTAAGATGGAAAGTATGGAAGCCGCTTTGAAACAAGATCTAGGCGCGAACACATCAACACGGAGTCATGTGACTGTAACGAGATCGCATCAAGGCTGTGTGATTCAGCACTTGTGACGCGGGCCTTCTGATAAGTGTAATCTGTCCTCCTGCCTACTACAGTGGACCAAGTACAGATCATGTGTTTCCTGAAAGCTCTTTCTCACATCAACTGCTTTTATACCTGCATTCTCCATGAAGATGTCTATGAGGACACGTTATAGCGTCTGTGTATGAATTTCCGCCTTCAATTTTCTTTCTGTATAGGCCTGTACAGTTTCTATAGAAGCGCCTGTGAGCTTTTATAGAAAACATCTTCAGTGTCTTTTCAGACGAGGCCAGATTTAGTGGCGCGTTAGTGGCGCTGCGAACGGACGATTGTTGGGCCAGCAATTCCCTATAGAGGATTTTACGTTAAGAAAAAAGAATTGGGCATATGGGGCTATTCCATTAAATGACCAGTTGCCATAGAAACGCCTACATACCACTAGCTTGTACCACAGTCTAGTATATACAGTCACGAAGCTTGAGTTGTGAGGGTGCTAGGGACAATAGACTGTGCCGGTACTATTTCGCATTGTCTGTAATGAGGGGATATTAGCGATCCTAGTGGTTAGCAACTATCTATGGATGCATATTTACTACGTATTGAGCTTCGTGACTGTATATACTAGACTGTGCTTGTACAGTGTATTAGGCAAGGCCCATAAAACCAAAGCTTTTTTCTTAACGTGAAGTCACAACAGTGTACAGGCTTAATTAAAAAAAAATTCACGACAGAATAATAAAGAATGACGATAATGATAATAATAATAATAATAATAATAATAATAATAATAATAATAATAATAATAATAATATAGACCTAACCATAGACTACTAAATTGCTGGACTAGTGCAAATTACGGATATATTATTTATGTAGTAAAATCCCCTTTATTTCACGATACAATAAAACAACGCATCTAAAATAATGTACTAAATAAAATATTAACAAAGACATGAAAAATTAGCTAATCTCAGGTTCGAACCTAGGTTCAATTACACCACGGCCTTTGACTTTGTCATTACCCTACAGACACCTATTTCTACGAGTAGTATACTGGTTGAATTACTCGCACGTACTATGATTGGTTTCATGTTTGGTGCCTATTATATTTAATTTTGAATTCGTAAAAAGTAAACAAAAATATGTTTTATCCTATATCGTTCCTCATTTGCGTAATTTTAAATTAATATTTTTATTGTCCTGATGCAAATCAACAAGGTATGGAATAGTCCTCGATTCAGTCTTTCCAAACTAATGAATGAACTCAAACTTTTCTTCTATTTTTACGTCTATTCTTTCTCCGTATGAGCAAATGTATCAAAAGTATATCTCCTTCTGCATCCATGTTCACTGGAAGACTGAAAAATTTTCTACAAAAATTTAGCAGCGCCACTAACGCGCCACTAAAAGTGGCCTCCTCTGAAGGCATCCTAACTGTACATTCTGAAAATATTTCTCCTTTCAGCTGTTTCCAAAAAATCTGTATACTGTAGTCTCCATGACATCCTGAATGAAACTGTCTTCAACAATTTCCATGCCATAGAGACGTCTGAGGAGGACATGCGGAAATAGTCTTTGTACTCATATCCAGCATAAAATTCCCCTTTACATAACGTAATTACTTTCTCCTTCAACTGTTGTCACACCAACTGTTCGCACAGTTCTTGTTGTGCATTGAATAGAATAGAATTATTTTTTATTTGGTTATTTAACGACACTGTTTCAGCTACTGATTATTTAGCGTCGATGGAATTGGTGATAGCGAGATTGTATTCGGCGAAATGAGGCCGAGGATTCGCCATAGATTACCTAACATTCGCCTTACAGTTGGGGAAAACCTCTGAAAAAAACCAACCAGATAATCAGCCCAAGCAGGAATCGAACACACGCTCGAGAGCAATTCCGGATCAACAGGCAAACGCGCTATCGCCTGAGCTACGACGGTGGCTGAATTGTAATTTTGGAGGGGCACTACGACCGAGCACAGCGACCTTTCAAGATCTAGTGCGCTAGGGGCATTCCCAACCCACACCGGCTGACTATACGTACCCAGGGTTCGAGAAAGCAACTTCACTCGTCCCTAAGCCAGTCCCCTCTATACGTCACCAGGTGGCTTTCTGGGAATGCTATGGAATCATTACGGAATGCAGAAAGGTTGACGGTATGATGTAGATGTCTAATAGGGGAAAACGGGAAAACCTTGATAAAAACCCCAAGTGTCGCTATGATTTTTCAATGACTAGGACTCGAACCCAGACCATCGGCATGACAGGATGAAGACCTGATCACTTAGTCACAGCAGGGGGCTGTTTTGCATCCATTTCCCTCTTCAACTGTTTTTATACCATCTGTGAGGAATCACTATTGTAACGCCTGTGAGAACGTGTTAGGCCTCATGGAAAAATGAAAAAAAATATTGTGTTCCGCATTTTCTGTAGGCCTACTTCTTGCTTCAACTGTTTTCAAGCCAATTGCACGCAGGCTCCATCAAGAATCTGTGGCAACTTACTAAACTAATAATATGTGCATTCTGAATGTACAGATACGGAAATAAAATTTGGAGCTTCCTTATTGTATAAGTATCGCTTGTAACGCACCGCGCATGCGCAGTAAACATGAGCCCCTGTATATATGCTACTTGTGGACAGTCGTGCGAAATTGTTGCCTACATGCAGGTGAACTCTCATTAATACTCGTTTCAAATTTTAATTCCGTGTCTGTACGTATTTTCCCGATAAACTGCTTCCATAACAGCATACATTTCCATGGAGACGCTTGTTATGTTCAGCTCTTAATGTCGCCTGTAAGCCACGGTCGTGAATTTGAATTCAACTAAGGATATAGATGTTTGTCCACAGTCAATGTAGCATTCTTCATTTGTTTCAGATGAAGGTCTGGCGTTGTTGAACATAAAACGCGGAAATCCCACTTTCTGTCACCCCTGCGATGGGTTCGAGTTCCGGTCAGACCTGGGATTTTTCATTGAAAAATCCATATTGACACTTGTGACGGACAAGGTCGCAGTTGGGGTTTTTCTCGGGATTTTCTCGTTTCCCAATATTAGGCAACTGCAGCATTTCGTCATCATTTCTCCATGTTGTCATCATTTCATAGCATTCCCTGAACGCCAGCTGGCGACGCAAGAAGGAGGCTGGCCTAGGAACGAGTGGGGTGCCTGCTCGAAACCTGGGTACACAACGAACTTAAGTGCAGTCAGCCGGTGTAGGTTTGGGAATGCGCAATAGATCTTGAAAGGTCGCAGTGCTGGGTCGGAGTGCCCCCTCCCGAATTTCCTTGTCATTCCATTCTCACTTTCTGATGGTCTAATATAGTTTACGAAAAAGCGTTCTGAAAACTTAATTAATTAATTTATGTCTATAACAGGGCAAAGCCCCTATTACAATAGACATTACAAACATTTGCTTAGAACATAAAATTGGAGATAACATGAAAAAAGAGATAAATACAGAACGAAATGAAAGATACAAGTGTAAATATAAATTAAAAAATACAAATGAAAAATGAAAAAAAAAACGTACTACGTAAGTAAAAGAAGCAAATATAAATGTAAATAAAAAATACAAAATAAAAAAGAATGAAGAATAGATGAATATAAGGTATCATAACAAAAATATTTAAAATGTAGCTTAGATAACAATACTATTTATCGTAAAATCAACTACCTTCAGTATATTAATAACAAAATGTTTATATTTCATGTAAGAAGTGCTGAAATCTAGATCCCATGTTTTACATATTTCATCGAATTTTGAACACATTTCTAACACTGGTGAATTTTTATGTGCTGAAATGTTTGTTTTTTTATAATATAACAATTGACGATTTCTTAAATGTGATGTTCTAGCATTAAGCTGGATTTGTGATGATATTTCGCTATTATCCAGTAGACCGTTGAATATTTTATACAATAAAAGTTGCTTAGCAAGTAATCGACGACTGGCAAAAGACATTAAATTAAATTCAGCAAGTAGATTGTTGTACGAAATTTTGTTACGGAAAGCCAAATAATGATATTTTTTAAAATACAGATATATTGAGAATCGTTTTTGATTTTTTCAGTTTGATTGATATGTGATTTACAAGTGGGTGACCAAATTACTGAAGCATATTCCAATTTAGTGCGAACATGACAATTAAAAAGGAGTGTCAAAGTCGAAGTGTTTTGTAAATTTTTTGAATTTCTAATAATAAATCCCAGATTTTTTAAAATCATTATTTGCAATAAATATATGATTATGAAAAGTCAAATTATGATTAATAGTTACACCGAGATCTTTTAAAATTTACACAATATATCCGTTGTAATGGTTCGTCATTTATTGTATAATTACCTCTTAAATAAGATGTAGGCCTAGTCTTTGTATAAGTCATATAACAACATTTTTTATATTAATATTTAACCCATTATTTAAAAGTCATTGATAGAACATTGTTGATATTGATTTGTAGAAATTCTAAATCGAACATATTTTGTATTAATTTAAATATCTTTAGATCATCAGCATAAAGTAAACATTTTGGATATTTAATTACTTCAGGCAAATTATTAATATAAATCAAGAATAATAGGGGGCCAAGATTTGAACCTTGAGGTACTCCGAAATTAACAGCGTAAACATATAACTCATGAGTGACGAGTGAATAAATTAATTAATTGCAGGATAAATTTATGTCTAACTAAATAAATGAATGATTTTTTATGGTATTTTGTAGATTTACAATCTAAAAATAAAAATATCATAATGTACGAGTACTCAATAAAATTAACGATTTTTTTTTTCATGTGGTATTGTAAGAAGGCAAATACTTGAGTAAGTCCACGATACCTAGATATGGCTGTTCCCCACCCTCCCTTAATTACGATTGCAAATGAGGCATTTTCATACAAATCCTGTGAGAGGAGTAAAGTATAGGTTTGCAGGAGTGGGAGTGATTTCCATGTGTTCGGAGACCGATTCTGTAACTGTACTAAATTACAACAACAAAAGCCGTCGCCCACTGCGCGGCGTCGACGCAAATAACCCCCTGCCTGACGGGCCATAAAACTCGACCACCGCTTGTCACGTCATCAGCCACGACTGATGATAAGCCAGCCTGCGCTCCTACGATTTGGAGAAAAAATCTTCAGCCTTCGTTCACACACGACACACATGAAAAATCTATTATTAATATGATATTTTCTTACTATTCTTTCGTCAACCATACGTTGGTGTTTTCTGTTACAAATTCAGAGATCTAGGATTCGAAGCTTGGAAAGGAAGTGTAGATTTATCTTCCTTTCTTAAAATTTGTTTATTAGATATGGATGTGTTAATTGATTGTGAATTATAGTGATTGTGAATGATAGGTTAGACAAAACTTAGGGCATTCATATAATGCAGGACTCACAGAGAAACCAGCTGCGGACAGGTGGAGAGCAACGATAAACAACGCAGAGGTTCAGTGACGTATACCTTATTTTATTTCAAGGAGTGCAGTTCGGTGTTCAAAGGAGCCACCGAACTGCACTCCTTGAAATAAAATAAGGTATACCATTCACAATGAGTGTAAAACGTGCTTCGTCTACATATGTATATAAATACTGTACTTAATTTTCTGTTTACAGTAAATGTAAATGTAACTTACACATTCCACGCCACTGATCGATTCTTACGTCCACGCTGAACACAATTGCGGGAGTAGAAGGAGACCGCTATGTGAAGATCGCTCAAGCTAACTCATAAATCCCCCGGACCTGATATAAGGCAATTTGGGTACCTTAAATTTATGACGTGGCTGTGGAAGAAAAATAAGTTATTAGATAAATTTTGTCTGGGAATCGTTTCGTATAGACTCCATGAGAGAAGGCGAAAATAAATAAATAAATAAATAAATAAATAAATAAATAAATAAATAATCAAGTGAATAAATAAAGAAGAAATATGTGAATATGAATGAATAAATCAGTAAATAAATCAAATCAATGAAATAAATAAATAAATAAATAACTTTGGATATTTCCACAAATAAAACATCGCTCAAGATAATAAAAAAAATTGTACCACGTTGAATATAGCAAAGTTCTAAAATTTTAAAATGTCTGTTGAATTGTGTCTCTGTAGCGCAGTTTGTTCCTCCAACATGTAATACAATAATAATAATAATAATAATAATAATAATAATAATAATAATAATAATAATAATAATAATTTATATTTACTAATATTTAATGTGCTTTAATGTGCGCCTGGTTGGCACAGTTGGTATAGCGCTGGCCTTCTATGCCCGAGGTTTCGGGTTCGATGGCAGGTCGATGGCATTTAAGTGTGCTTAAATGCGACAGGCTTATGCCAGTAGATTTACTGGCATGCAAAAGAAGTCCTGCGAGACAAAATTCCTGCACACCGGCGACGCTGATATAACCTCAGCAGTTGCGAGCGTCGTTAAATAAAACATTACATTTTTTTTAATGTGCTGTATAACAGCCAAGGGCCAATAACAGTTCAGCACATGACAATTTCTGAACTGTTAACAATAACAATAATAATAATAATAATAATAATAATAATAATAATAATAATAATCGGCTATTAGTAATAATAATAATATTAGTAAAATTAAATAATACGCAATTCCCCATAACGAAAACATACAAGATTTAAAAATGCATATTGAACTTTGTTACACTTTTCCTCCAACATACGTAGTAAGTGGATTGGGAGAGGGTGATAGAGTTTACAGATGTGGCTTTTGTACCTTGCAAGGCCTTCAGCAAGGCCTCTTGTTGGTATAGCTATGTGATGTCTACAGTAGATATCTCTTCCACCCGCACAGATAAGATATAAAACGTATGATAACGGGAATCGCTTTTATCTACGTGCCACATAGATAGTGTTTACAGCTGAGGAGCTGCTCCTGGCCGTTTCCAACGCAACGTGAGGTGATGACGTGTGCGTTGTACCAGAAACAATTCGTTTCTGAAGTTTAATCCAGCGACGTATTTTCTTATAGGCCTGAAACTTTTGGATAAAAAACTATTGCAATGGATAAGGCTTTTATAAAAAAGGTTATGTCTTTATATTGCTGTGACGAATAAATTAAAAGAAATAAATATGTTTGAAATAACAGTACGCCTACAAACTGCATTCTTAGATGATTAACAACTGCATTATCTCGCTATAATATTTCATAATTTGATGTGAAACATCCCGGAGAATTACAAATGAATCGTTGTTAGTTATCAGGATCATTGTCTTCAAGAAGATAGTGATGTAGCTATATTTTATACATGTTTTTTGTTTAGTCAACTGTCCGAAGACAGGTTGGGACCTCATAAGTGACACCAGTAAGGCATCACTCGTGAGGGAACTATGGAGATAGTGGAATAGGATGGCCAGTTCCTTTCTCTGATTATTATTATTATTATTATTATTATTATTATTATTATTATTATTATTATTATTATTATTATTGTACAGCATAGTCCGTATAGGTCAGTTTCTGGCAGATGCGTTTCCAATTCATGCTGGCTAAAGCAAGGAGATGCACTATCACCTCTACTTTTTAACTTTGCTCTAGAGTATGCCATTAGGAAAGTCCAAGATACCAGACAGGGTTTGGAATTGAACGGGTTACATCAGCTTCTTGTCTATGCGGATGATGTGAATATGTTAGGAGAAAAACCACAAACGATTAGGGAAAACACGGGAATTTTACTTGGAGCAAGTAAAGAGATAGAGTTTTGAAGTAAATCCCGAAAAGACAAAATATATGCTTGTCTCGTGACGAGAATATTATACGAAATGGAAATATAAAAATTGGAAATTTGTCCTTTGAAGAGGTGGAAAAATTCAAATACCTGGGAATAACAGTGACAAATATAAATGATACTCGGGAGGAAATTAAACACAGAATAAATATGGGAAATGCCTGTTATTATTCGGTTGAGAAGCTTTTATCATCCAGTTTGCTGTCAAAAAATCTGAAAGTAGAATTTATAAAACAGTTATATTACCGGTTGTTCTTTAAGGCTGTGAAACTTGGATTTTCTCTTTGATAGAGGAACATAGGTTAAGGGTGTTTGAGAATAAGTGCTTAGAAAAATATTTGGGGCTAAGAGGGATGAAGTTACAGGAGAATGGAGAAAGTTACACAACACAGAGCTGCACACATTGTATTCTTCACCTGACATAATTAGGAACATTAAATCCAGACGTTTGAGATGGCAGGGTATGTAGCACGCATGGGCGAATCCAGAAATTCATATAGAGTGTTAGTTGGGAGGCCGGAGGGAAAAAGACCTTTAGGGAGGCCGAGACCTAAATGGGAAGATAATATGAAAATGGATTTGAGGGAGGTGCGATATGATGATAGAGACTGGATTAATCTTGCTCAGGATAGGGATCGATGGCGGGCTTATATGAGGGCGGCAATGGACCTCCGGGTTCCTTAAAAGAAGCAAGTAAGTATTATTATTATTATTATTATTATTATTATTATTATTATTATTATTATTATTATTATTATTATTAAACTAGTGATGGAAAATATTCAAAGGAGATATATATATATATATATATATATATATATATATATATAATTATGATCGTACAGATTTCTGCATAATAATCCCGGTATAGCTATGAGCTAAAATGCGAGTACTTTAAATGCCGAAGCTTGTATGCTAGGCGTCAAGAACTCAATTACTTATTCTTATGTAAGCTCCTTACAGGTGACATTATCTGTAAATCTTTCTTAAGCAGTGTCAGCTTTCGTATTCCGATGAAGGACATGAGACTGCACAAACTTCTCTATTTTAGAAATTCTATATCTCTCTCAGGTATCCAGATGCATTAAAAATGCTAACTTGCATGTATGTGATTTCGATCCATTCAATAATGTATAGAAATATTAGATCATGAAAATGTCATTTGCTTTTATATTATTTGTAAACTTTTTCTACACAAAATTGTTATGTTTTCTGTAATATTTAACTCCTTAGTATACATTTAATAGTACTGTTTGTTGTAAAATAACCATAGCAAAACATTTTCTTAAATTAGTTTTTATTGTCACTGTTGTATACAGTAGTTCATTTAAACCATTTTCTTCATTTTATTATTGTGTTAATTGTAACACTGTCCGAGACTTTTATTGGCCAATAGCTATTGTCGAACTCATAGGTTACGGGGATTATTTTTAAGGAGTGCTAAAATGCTTATTGTGCATCAGTGCAAAGCATGAATATAAATAAATACTTACACCCTACAGGTTCATTGCCGCCTCACATAAGCCTGCCATCTGTCCCTATCCTGAGCAAGATAAATCCACCCTTAACCTCTGTTCCTCTCTCAAAGTAAGAGTCCAAGTTTCACAATCATGTAGAACAACAGATAATATAACTGTTTTATAAATCCTAACTTTCAGATTTTTTTACAGCAGACTAGATGACAAAAGCTTCTCAACCGAATAATAACAGACATTTCCCTAATTTATTCTGCGTTTAATTTCGTCCCGAGTGTCATTTATATTTGAAGAGTCCACTGCAAGAATGATGGATGTCATTTGGAATACATTTTGCAGGAGAAGCAATTGAAAGTTTGAAATGCTTAGCGCTCAAAGCTTAACTGTGATTTTCCGATCATTACTGGACGATGACTATCAGTGTTAATGCCATGTAACTATGTATGTACATTCTATATGTCTTAAGCTATGCATTGACAGTCTTGGTTCATTTTCGACAAGAAAGTGACATCCATCATTCTTGCAGTGGACTCTTCAATTGTTATTGTTGCTCCAAGATATTTGAATTTTTCCACCTCTTCGAAGAATAAATAAATAAAATAAATAAATATTATTATTATTCCTATATTAATAATACTAATAATAATAATAATGATAATAATATGTGTCATGAAGAACACTAACTACATAATCATCAATGACAACTGTCTTGCAATGGAATGAATTCTTCCAGGCCATTCGGCACATGTCTCTAAGGTATTCCTATAAGAAAAATGAGTATCACTAAATTAACCCTTTTTATTAGGCTATAGCCTACGTTTTGTAACAGTTCAGTTTCTATATATCATAATTATGACCCGATTACTGTTTATAGGCTATTTTTTTGTATTTTATTAAAGGATATACATAAATTACAATAATTAAAGTAAAGCTTCTTCACACAGAATGTAAGTCAACTGTTGTGAAACGAAAATCTGTGATGGACGTTTTAAGAGGGCTTTGCGTATTTGGGGTACAGGATTGCATAAGTTGCTATACTATCGCGTAAATATAGGCCCTAGTTGTTGATGTTTGCGGTTTTCCACCAATATACAGAAATTAATGCATGAATTAGTGAGAGTTCCAAACAGAGTCATAGAAATATCAAAGAGACGGAACTACTTAAAATCTAATTTAGTATAATAAACAACAGCTATGTAGTAAGTTTATTCCCATTTCAGTTATGATAGGCCAGGTGCACGACATTTTGCTTTATAGCTTCTCACAACGCCTTGCGAGAGCTTACTTAACACAGTCTGCTCGCGACAACTGATATGCTGCCTGTGTGGGATTGGAAAACTGGTCTAGGCTAGAAAATGACGTCAATGAATGAGGACTGCCTATATCAGAAATTCTATTTTATTTGGTTATTATTTCCTAAGGACGCCTAATACACCTAAAAATCTATAGGATTGAAAACATCTTAAAATGAAATAATATTAATGTAGTGCACAAACATCATTTTGTATGTTCATCAGTACTTCACGTGCCACAATAATGAAAAATATATTAAATCAGTAATGAATGATGGTAGAGAGCAGAGCAGTAGACATACAAATTTACCCTTTGAAGAGGTGGAAAAATTCAAGTATCTTGGACCAACAGTAACAAATATAAATGATACTCGGGAGGAAATTGAACTCAGAATAAAATGGGAAATGCGTGTTATTATTCAGTTGGGAAGCTTTTGTCATCCAGTCTGCTTTCAAAAAAGCTGGAAGTTAGAATTTATAAAAAAATCATATTACCGGTTGTTCTGTATGGTTATAAAACTTGGACTCTCACTTTGAGAGAGGAACAGAGGTTAAGGGTGTTTGAGAATAAAGTTCTTAGGAAAATATTTGGTGCTAAGAGGGATGAAGTTAGCCTACAGGAGAATGGAGAAAGTTACACAACGCAGAACTGCTCCTGACATAATTAGGAACTTTAAATGCAGTTTTTTTAGATGTGCACGGCATGTAATGGGCGAATCCAGAAATGGATATACTCGTAGGGTGTTAGTTAGGAGACCGGGGGGGAGGGGAAGATCTTTGGGGAGGCCGAGACGTAGATGGGAGGATAATATTAAAATGGATTTGAGGAAGGTGGGATATGATGATAGAGAGTGGATTAATCTTGCACATGATAGGGATCGATGGCGGGCTTATGTGAGGGCGACAATGAACCTCCGGGTTCCTTAAAAGCCATTTGTAAGCAGGTAAATATTTTAAGATTGTATCTGGTTTATATATTCGTATTTTGTCCTGATTTGTGCGTCTTTAACAGGACGCAAAAAATTTATTTCTACCGCAATGCTATTTTTACTACGAAATGTCTATGTTATAATAAGTTATGAAACTGTGTGTGACGCGACTCTGTTCACGTGTCGTGACTCAAGTAATTTTCTGAAAAGGACACAACACATGGTCCTTGATAAACCTGCAAGAAGGATGTCTTGCGTGCTGCGGCACAAGGTAACGAATGTATACGAGATATCTTTAAAATGTAGGTAAACAGTTCAACTTACGTCTCAATATCACGTATGGGTGAAGCTAGTTAGAGTTGGCTATACTTACAAGTGAAGTCTAAGCTGAAGTGTTGTGAAGAGATGATGATTTAAGGTAAGAAAAGGATGAAGTAGGAGAAAAAGAAGATGGAATATAATAAGGAGAAAGAGAGAACAATAAAAATGTAGGATAGAAGATAGAAGAAGTTAAAAGACTGGAAGGTTAACAGGTTAAAGAAGAGAAGCGTAAAAATAAGATGAAGGATCAAAGACGCGGAAGATAAAACGAAGATAAAAGTAGGCCTACATGAAGGGAAGGAAAAAATACGATAAATTATAATATCGCACCCCTGGAATAATACTATCGTAATTCCCAAAAACTGAATTTTCAGTTAGGTACAGGCAGTTTTGTAATCTTTATTTAATTCTCTATCAAACAATAGAACTGTCGTATCTCTAACAAGCATGCATTTTCATGGGAGCAGATAAAAAGTTATTTTGTTTTCTTCTACTGTGTTAATAATATCAAAACAAGTGCTTATACAAATTTTGGCCACTCGAACGCAATTACGAGAGCTGTAAAAATATTTTTCCCTGGGGCCGTTCACAAAAAGAAAACAAGATTTCATGGAAAGATTTATTGTAACAGATATAGCAATTGTTGAGATATTTTTCAACATATTCCCCACCGGAATTGAGGCATTTGTTACACCGTGAAATCAACTTTCGTCGACCTGTGTCGTAGAAGTCTGCTGTCTCGGATCGGAAGCACCTCTCTGTCGATCCCACGGTATGACAAATGCCTCAATTCCAGTGGTAAATAATATGTTGAAAAATAGCGCAACAGTTGTTGTATCTGTTCCAATATTTTTTTTCAATAAAATTGTGTTCTTTCTATAAGGGGAACTTGCTTTTTTACGGCCCTCGTAATTGCGTTCTAGTGGCCAAAATTTGTACAAGCACTTGTTTTGACTTTATTAACATGATAGAAAAAATAACTTTTTATCTGTCCCATCAGAAGGTTTGCTTGTGAGTTCAAGAGCAAAGTCTGCAGTACTCACAGTAATAGTTAGTAATCCTGATTTTTCATACGATTTTAAAATTTTTATCTTGCATTTACTATTTACGACAGTATAATTTTAAGGGTGTGATATAAGGAGAGAATCAAAAATTGACTTATTTGCTGAGCTACTTAACGTTATGCTAGTTGATTGTCCTTTCGGCCTTTCCCCTTGGAAAATTTACATAAGTCCATTAATTAGGACAGCGTGAATGAAGTGAGATAAGTAACCTTTAGGCTAGGAGCTCACATAAATGTTGAGATGAGTTCCAAGAGCCCAAGGACGCAATTAAAATCATCAACTTATTCTTTTCTTAATCCTAAGCTTCCAACCTGTTGAGAAAGTACTTTTTTCCGGTGTCTTCCCTTGGATCTCTTGCCTGTTGGAATATTATCTCGTAAAACTTTGACATGTCTCCACTCGTTCTTGATACATGCCTGTTCTAGTCTTGTCTCCTTTTTATCATCGTGTATCTTTTAATTGATAATTCCTCATTTTTCATTCATTCATTCGATAAAATAAGGTCAGATTAAAAAGAAGTTGGAGGTTAATAAAGGATGTGGAAGGACAAAATATGATAGAGGAAAATAAGATGAAATAGAAGAGGATAAAAAGATGATATTGAGGATAAGAGATGGTAGACGAGGATAAGACCAGAGAAGAGAGGAAGAAAAGAAGGGGAGTTTTAAAAATATTACAGACTAATATAACTAGAATATAGCCAAAGATAAAAAGAAAGCAGAGGTATATAAAGAGAAGAAGGGTATGGCAAGAAGACGATAGAGATGAATTAGGATAATAAAAATGAGGTTTAAGAGGTAGAAGAACAGGAACAAGAAAGAAGAAAGACAGAAACGGTGTTAAGGGTACTAGGACGTGAAAATCGGCCAAAAATGTCATTTTTTGTTTTCATTGTTTTCGAATTCTTGAATAAATTCTCTATCCAAAAATATATATATTGTAGGGGTTTCTGGGCTATTTATTGGAATATTTTGACCGGGTAAATTTCTTTGCTGTTGTTGGTGCTTCTGGATACTCTGAAACTGCAAAGAGCATAACACAGCCCAGTGGAAAGCACTCCTGTTTTGTTTTGAATAACCTCGTTTAAATTTTGTTGCAAAAAGAATCTTTGTGGTGTTATTTGCATCAGTTTTATTCAGCATTATTAGTGTGTGTGTGTGTGTGTGTGTGTGTGTGTGTGTGTGTGTGTGTGTGTGTGTGTAGTAAAAATGGGCAGATTAAAGAAGTTTGGCAAAAGAAAACCAGTGTTTAATGGTAATGTAAGTAAAAGCAAACATAATATAAGTGAACATAACCTGTCAGAGCCTAGCTGCAGTAGAGAAGTGCATTCAGCTTCTGCAAGAAAATTGTCTCACATAAAACCAGAGTGTGATGACAACTTTTATTTTAGTGATGAGGGATATTCAAAGGGTTTTATCATTGTGGACATTCAATTATTATCTAATTTGGTGAAGAAAACTGTACAGTGTAAGTATTGTAGTGGCGTCAACTGTGTTGAACTTACAGAAAATAAAAATAGTAGGCGAGGGCTTGCAACTAAACTGTCTGTTGTTTGTAATAAGTGTAAAGAGTCTGCTTCAAGTATGACATCCAATAAGGTAGGGAAAACAAAATGTTATGAAGTAAATTTAAGATTTGTATATGGAATGAGAAGTATTGGCAGAGGCAGGAAGCCAGCACAAATTCTGTGTGGTATAATGGATCTCCCACCACCAACTGCCAAATTTAATTTCTGCACTTCCCAGCTGTTGAAATGTCTGGAAGAAGTAGCAAAAAAATCTATGACAAATGCTATAGAAGAAGCAGTGGCTCTAAATGAAAACAGTAGGGACATAACTGCTGCTTTGGATGGGTCCTGGCAGAAGCGAGGCCACACTTCCCTCAATGGTGTCATCACTGCAACTTCACTAGACAATGGGAAAGTAATTGATGTCGAATGTTTGACAAAATTCTGCCATAATTGTAAATCAGACCAGCCTGGACATGTTTGCATGAAAAATTATGATGGCTTCAGTGGTGGGATGGAGAGCGAAGGAGTAGTAAAAATTTTTCAGAGGTCTGAGAATTTATATCAGGTCAGGTATGTGAACTACTTAGGAGATGGAGACTCAAAGGGATATAAGAAAGTTGAAGAATTAAATGTTTATGGGAATGTGGAAGTAAGTAAGCTGGAGTGCTGTGGACATGTGCAAAAGAGAATGGGAACAAGACTAAGAAAATTATGTAAAGACATGAAAGGTAAAAAATGTTCTGATGGTAAACCGCTAACAGGGAGAGGGCGGCTAACAGATAGTGCAATAGATCAGTTGCAAACCTATTATGGACTGGCCATAAGGAGGAATGCTGGAAAAGATTTAGAAAAAATGAGAAGAGCAGTGTGGGCAATATACTTCCACAAGTATAGCACAGATGAGGAGCCATATCACACGTTATGTCCTCCAGGTACAGATGAAGACTGCTGGTGTGGGTACAATAAAGCTTCAGTCACTGGAAATAAGTATTCCCATCAGCATTCACTGCCTCCAGCTGTGATGGATGAAATAAAACCCATCTTTAGGGACCTCAGCAACCAGGAGCTATTGAAAAAATGCTTACATGGGAATACACAAAACCCTAATGAAAGCTTTATTCATTGTATATGGGAGCGCATCCCAAAAACAGTTTTTGTGGGTTTAAAAACCTTAAAACTGGGTGTATTAGATGCAGTCATCTGTTTTAATGATGGTTGTGTAAATAGACTAAATGTGTTGGAGAGTTTGGGCATTGAAGTGGGCTCAAATACAAAAACTGTACTTTACACCATTGACAAGAAGCGCTTCGAAGACGGTGAAAAGTTTGCTTTGCAAATGACTAAAGAGGCCAGAACAAGAAAGAGGAATGCCAAAAGGAGGAGAGAGGACCAAGAAACACAGGAGCAGGATGAGTATGGGGCTGGAATGTTCTAGATTGGTGAGTGAAGTACAAAATACACGTTTTCAGTTTTTTGCATTTTCCCGTAACCTTGATTTTTCAAAACTAAGGTACACTTATCTCATAAACTAATGAAGATAGAGTCATGAAATTTTTGTGGCAGGTACATATTAATTAACTCTTTAAAATGAATGGAGTGGTTTTCTTTTAAACTTCATCATTTAATTTTTAAAAATTCAAATCTAAGGAAAATTTTGGAAAAAAATTATGTTAATTTTTTTTTTAATTTTTTACACATGTGATGTTTAGTCAAGAAAGTAGTGCATTCATTTTGTCATTTGATATATTCTTATTGTACCACAAAAATTAGAGAGGTCTAACTAAAATTCTATGAGATATGTGTACCTAACTGATGAACCATGCATGAGAATTTATTTTCTAATTACCTTATTTGGGGACATCCTATAAACATTCTATTGGAGATAAGTGATTTAATTTTTCATGAAAAGATAATATAAACATTGTTTAATGCATGGTATAAATTTTATAAACCTGTGACATAGGAATGCATCAGTAGAGCCTATATGTTATTTGCTAGTTCAAGAGCTAAAATAGGCACTCGTCATGTCCCAGTACCCTTAAATGGGCGGTGATGAAATGAGAACAAAGAAAACAATAAACAAAATTATAAAGTAATGAAAAATAAAGTAGTAAAGGAAAACGATAATTGTAGAGATCCACTCCGCCATCTATTTTGGATTTCTTTTCTGAAAAAAAAAAAACAATTTTACCCCCTTTTTTAAAAGATCTTAGAAAAAAAGTAGCGACATATCCTAACCTAACCTAACCTAAATTTCGACTTGGGCATCAGTCTGCGAAATATTAAGGTAAGAGAGATTGATGTGTTTTGTCAACAGTAATCTCACGAGAGGTTTTGATTTATCTAGAGAAAATCAAAACTCGAGTGGGATTCAATTGACTATTACACGATTAGAAGAAAGTATATAAAGATTAGAAGAAATAAAGTACTGTACAATAAAATATTAATTGACTTAATGAATTTCTATTTCACTAATGTTAGCTTCACCAAAACGTTTGAACGGAGTCGCCATTTTCAGTTGACTGTCTATGCTGTAAAGAAATGACGATCACAAAGCATGTTTTATAATACCGTAAAGAATTTGGAACTTTAAATGTTGGCAAACAAAGAAAAAAAAATGGTAGGATAGTGATAAAAACGGGAGAAAGTATATGAAGATTAAGAGAAATAAAGTACTCTAATATAATAAAACATATATTAATTGATTTACTATAATTCTATTTCACTAATGTTGTCTTCACCGAAATGTTTGAACGGAGCCGCCATTTTCTGTCGACCACCTATGTGGGAAACAAATTACGATCGCAAAGCATGTTTTGTAGTACCGTAAAGAATGTGCGGTTTGAAATGTTGGCAAACAAAAAAAAATAAATGCTAGGGTAGTGATGAAAACAAACAAATTCTAGGGAAGCGATAAAATTGTGCGATAAGCAACCATGATTGGTTGAAAGACGTACTTTCGTACCGTTTTATTGGTCAAAAGTAGTATGATGTAGTGAAAGTGAAATAGATTAAATTCCTGAGTCGAAATTTAGGTCATTTCGCTACTTTTTTTCTAAGTTCTTTTGAAAAAAAGGCGGTAAAAACTGGAGTTCTTAGAAAAAAAATTGAAAAAAATCGAGGTGCAGTGGATTTCCACTATTACCGAAAAAAAAAAAACATAAAAGAAAAATAAGAATGTGGGTATGAAATAAACGAAAAAGGAAATAAGGAGCACGATAAGAAGAGAATTGGAGACAATAATGTGAGGAGAATGAGAAGAAACAGAAAAGAGCAGAAAAAGAACTGAGAAGCAAAGAAGGAGATGAACAAGATGGAACATAACAAAAAGAAAAGAAGCACGGCTGAAAGTCCAGTAAAAATCTGAATGCAAACTATAGCAAGAATTACAGGATCGGATATAAACGGAGAATCAATTAAGAACAGAGTATTGAAACTTTAGAACTTGAAAATGAAATGCAAAGGAGCAGAAGAAGCTACAATAAGTATAAAGAAAAGGTGCGTCGTAATAATAAAATGGTCGCAAGGTAAAACCAGAAGCTATAGCGCAGATGCGTGTCATATCGTGCGTGGGAGGAGTTTGAACCAGGGAATCTGATAACAGAGGCGACGTCCAGTCTTCTGTGAATGTAATAGACTTTTATCTCTAGCACAAAGGAACAATTATTTGCAGCTACATATGTGCATTTTATCGAGGAGATCCTGCGCACAATTAATGCAGATTAGTAATCGGATCTACATGTAAACAGCTCTTAGTGCAATAGGAGAGCGCAGGTATCATTTGATTCTTAAGCAATATCTATACAGTGAAATGAAAGTTGTCTCCACGTTATAAAACGATTGAAGCGATGTGCTGCTTTTCAAGTTGATAGGTACAGTTAGTACAAATCAAAAAGTATGTACAGTATGTATCACGTAATGTAGAGTGTTCATCTCCCGCTCGGGAATACGCATGTTTTCGTGGCCGGCGTATACAGGGTGTTTCAGAAATACTTTGACAAACCTTGGGGCATGTTCCTCACACCAAAACAAGAAAAAAAGTTCATACAAACATATGTCCGAAAATCCTTAGTTCTTTAGTTATTAATGAAAGAACATAATGAAACATCTGTTAGATATTGTCAGCTTGGTAGCAAGTGTTCCGAAACTCATAACAATGAAAGTTTACGTTCAACGCGTTTCGAGTTACAATCCAGCAACTTAACTTACGTTTGTAACCGATAATAGGCTCAATTCATTTTATGATGAAGGATGGGTAGAACGGAGAAAAATTCTCTCCGGCACCGGGATTTGAACCCGGTTTTCAGCTCTACGTGCTGACGCTCTATCCACTAAGCCACACCGGATTCCCATTCCGATGCCGGATTGAATCCTCTCAGTTTAAGTTCCACCTCTTAGGTTCCCTCTAGTGGCCAACCTTCGTGCACTGCGTCATAGATGTATGATAATGGCACAATATCCAACACATTATGTGCGGAGGTGCACTCATTACGAGTGACTAAGTGACCGGGATCCGACGGAATAAGCGCAGTCTTAAATGTGTTTTACACGTACCAATTTTAATTATGGTACAAGATACAGTAATGGAGGGAAAAAATATTGAATATTTCCAAAATTTTACTCCTTTAAGCTGTACCTAACCCCTTAACACAGTGCGTTATAACAGAAAAACAAACAATTGTGACCAAGATAATCATCGTGTTGTAACTGAACAATGAAGGAAATATCAAAATGATGAATTATCATTACTGGAGTACGTTAATGAAATTGCACTTCGATTCCAGCCCATCGTACTGTAGACAAACGGCATACAGGGACAATCACTGGACAGTGTGCTTTAAAGTTAAGGTATTGTAGATGTATTAATTTTATTTAAGGACTAGCCATACCCGTGCGCTCCGCTGCACCCGTTAGAAATAAAATATAAAGGACAGTAATTATATAATTAAAATAGGACATTATTTTGATCCAGGGAACATTCGTGTTTGATAGAAGAATAAATCTTTTAATATGTTACTTAATTTAATTGTATTTAAAAAATTAAGATGCGATCATTTGATCCAGAGATCACTCATTTGGTGCAATGACAATTCCTTTAACATGTTTCTTAATTGTTATTACATGCAACTATAGTTTAACGACGATTGACATATCTTTTAGTTTTAATGTGTATACTTTATATTAGCATACTTGCTATATGTTTCCATTGAATTATGGTAATAACTTAATTTTAACTCTTGTTTTCTTCGTCTTCAGTAAATGGCGCTTGGCCCACTATGGTTCTGAACCCTTCAAATAAATTAAATAGTGATACAGCATATATAGTGATATGTAATTATATTTCTTTCTTTCGAAAATGTAAGAATTCACGATCTCCTATGTACCATTACCATGAAATGAATAAATGTGTTTTTTTTCCTATTCAAAAATGTTATATTTTGCACGGAGTTACTGCAGAAACAACAACGCTATAATCTGAGGCAGCGGTGAAAATGTATTGTATTGTTATTTCAAAAGTCTTGTATATCCTTACATATCAGTCCTATCAAAATTTTGCATAGAATAAAACTTATCGGAAATAATTTTTAAAGAAACTTTTGTTATGTAACATTTTTCACAAAAAGCAATAATAAGCGAGATATTTCGATTTATTTAATTCAAGCCCCCTTATAACCGCCCTTTTAAATAACGTATTTTGAATGCCATATAGCCTAAAATCTAAGTTACTACTAACTTAATTTATATTCCAATTTTCATCGAAATCCGTTCAGTCATTATCGCGTGAAAAGGTAACAAACATCCAGACAGACAGACATACAAACAAAAATTTCAAAAAAAGGGATTTTCGGTTTGAGGATGGTTAATTATACATGTTAACACCAATTATTTTTGGAAAATCGAAAATTACCAGAAACATTTTGGCTACAGATTTATTATTAGTAGTCCACACCTGTGGAGTAACGGTCAGCGCGTCTGGCTGCGAAACCAGGTGGCCCGGGTTCGAATCCCGGTCGGGGCAAGTTACCTGGTTGAGGTTTTTTCCGGGGTTTTCCCTCAACCCAATACGAGCAAATGCTGGGTAACTTTCGGTGCTGGACCCCGGACTCATTTCACCGGCATTATCACCTTCATATCATTCAGACGCTAAATAACCTAGATGTTGATACAGCATCGTAAAATAACCCAATAAAATAAAAAAAATTATTATTAGTATAGATATAACGTATTAATTTAAGGGCTTGAAATATTTGCGTATTTGCGATCCGTAATTCTGCAGGAAAGAAAGTATGGAATTTTGCGGATTACCAGTACCTATTTGCATAAAAGCAAGCCGCCGGTTTGTTTTGCTTGTAGTACGATACCTACATTGCTGCTACTGTTTAAATCCCACTCTATCGCTCTAAATCCGCAGCGCAACGGTTCAGAACCTTGTCAACAAGGCAGTGCGGTATCGCTCGTTATGTAAAGTAAGCCTATATCTAGTTGTGCCCTTTTGCCAAAAACAAGGCCGACGTTTTTCAAGGCGTTCGGTTTTCAAAACATGTACTTATTGCCGCATACGACAATTACATGCATTACGTCACACTTTCACGTTAAAGTGGTTTTACAAGATACAGCTAAAGCTGGGGTGGGACCTACTAGGTGAGGGAAAAAGTGACACAACTAACAAATGACGATGGACAGCGGCTGGAAGTAAAATTATCAGAGATGAGGAGGACGAGTTATAGAAGAAGCTTTCTTTTGGTTTGTAGTGTACGCTGTTTTCTCTTTATACCTTGCATAGACGCCAATGGCGTGTCTTATAAAAGTATAATAAAAATCTAGTAGCTTACTATAGTAAATTTATATTCACACATAAGTTCATTTTCACATTAAAATGCTTTACTGCCTTAATAAAATGTTGACTCTAGTAGACCATACTCTACTTGGCAATAGTTACGAATAGACCATCTAACAGGATGATATCGTTGCTGCGTCTATAAAATCCGGTATTTGTTTTTAAAAAGATTTTACAGGATAAAGAATAAAGCATTGTGACTTTTAAGTTCCTAGATTTTCAAAGCTACTTACTATACAATTTCAACCATTACATTATAAATTATGAAAGTGTACCGGAAATAGCTTTGAATATCAAGGGAATTAAAAGTGACAATGTTTTTTTTTTCTTTCTCCTGCAAAATCGTTTTAAAAACAGCGGATTTTGGAGGTCCTGCGAAGATATGTAAATATAATAGGAGACCATGGTTACTTTTATTGCTAAAGTTATGGAGAAGTGTTTTAGTACCATTTGAAATTGCTTAAAACTTGACCTGAAACGGTCATTGAATTCACAAGTATTTTCAAATATATCAAACTCAGTCCTTGGGTCCACACCTGTGGAGTAGATAGATAGACAGACAGACATACAGACAGACAGACAGACATACAGACAGACAGACATACAGACAGACAGACAGACAGACAGACAGACAGACAGACAGACAGACAGACAGACAGATAGATAGATAGATAGATAGATAGATAGATAGATAGATAGATAGATAGATAGATAGATAGATAGATAGATAGATAGATAGATAGATAGATAGATAGATAGATAGATAGATAGATAGATAGATAGATAGATAGATAGATAGATAGATAGATAGGTAGGTAGATGCATTTATTGATGCATAATAAATTATACAAACTCATGTACACAAGATCCTTCGCAAGAGCTCATACGGCCATTCGTGCTGTAACTATGCACAGTTTGAATCTTCAAAACGAAAATAATGCCTATTAATAATAAAATAGTGAAACAACAGTTATTGTTATTACTACCGTTATCATTGATTACCACTATTATAACTAATCTAACTTTATACCAAATTTCACAAAAATATTACAAATAAAATAAAAGGGAGATATGAAAAACAGACACGCACAGTGTCACACACACACACACACACACACACACACACACACACACACACACACACACAGATATATATATATATATATATATATATATATATATATATATATATATATACACAGTATAAACAATTCAATTTCTTGTTGAAGCTGCACCAAATAATCAAATAATAAATATAAAGGTAATACAGTATTGATAAAAGCGATGGAAACGCTGAAGATACGTAACAAAATCCCGGAAGTCTCTCTAAATTTATTAGATAAAGTATATAACGCAGTAGTTAGATCTACAATTACGTATGGGGCAGAAATTTGGGGTTGGGGAAGAACGGAAAAGCTTAACCAGGTACAAAGCGACTTTTTAAAACGGTTAGCGGGAGTGGGAAGGGGAACGGCTAACAGCGGAATCCTAAGAGAATTCGGACGCCATAGAGACTCAATAGAATGCAAGATAAAAGTTTTAAAGTACTACTTGAGGATTGTGCATGGAGATCAGTCTCTTATTAGAGCGGTCTGTTATAGGGAGCAACTCGAGAGGAGAGACCAAGTAACCTGGGCAGGTAGATTACGCAGAGGGTTGGAGGAAATAGGCATGGGATTTATAATCGCGGAAGATTGCAGGAACAAGCGAAATGTCTGGCGGAAAGTCAAGAAACGCCTGAAGGATATAGACAGGCAAATAACAGAAGGGGAATGTAGGGATAAGGTTGCTCTGGAGATCCAATCGATGATCAAAACAAATTGGGGGGCCGAACTATACCTGTGGAGTAACAGTTAGCGCGTCTAACCGCGAAACCACGTGGCCCGGGTTCGATTTCCGGTCGGGGCAAGTTACCTGGTTGAGGTTTTTTCCGGGGTTTTCTCTCAATCCAATATGAGCAAATGCTGGGTAACTTTCGGTGCTGGACCCATGACTCATTTCATCGGCATTATCACCTTCATGTCATTCAGACGCTAAATAACCTAAGATGTTGATACAGCGTCGTAAAATAACCAACTAAAATTAAAAAAAAAAGACTGTCCTTGGCCTAAATCATCTTTGTCTTCTACATTTCACAATAGTTTCATAATCGACACTTGATTCTAAAGACTTTTTTGTTAATTTTATTAGTTTTACTTAAATGTTGCGCGTTAGCGATTAATTTTATCCAGCTATGGAGTGGAATAATATACTTTGCCATTCAACTAAAGTAAATTAAACACCTATTTGTTTACCTTAGAAATCAAAAGGAGTACGGTTGGTTTCAGCCAAACATGAAGTAAATCAAATTATTGATAAAGGAAATGTAAAAAAAATTGTTGATCCAATTTGTTGATTATAAGATTAAATTACCTTAGGGATAACAGTAAAAATCTAAATGAGAGTTTGTCTTAGTAGTTGCTATAGTAATTTTTTTTTTGCACGATCCTATTTTTTGCTGTATTTACAGCTATTATTGTTAGACCTTGAAAGTTAGAATTCCTACACAAAAACTTGTTGCTAGGGAAACCATTCTTCATAACATAAAACTATACTGAAATAGATCCATTACAGTGCACTTGTTGTTACTTAGTTACCATTACAGTGTAGTTTTGTGAAGGCTTTGGAATAATATTGCTCTAAATTTCCAATGCAAAATATACTGTATTGTATTTGCAATTTTAAAAATATGGTCGTGCAAAAAATGTTGTACAATATACGTTTGTGGAGTGCATTACAAAATCTCGGAAATTGAAAACTTGCTCTGTTCTTTTTTCAAACTTTTTCTTGGTCTTGTAAAAAGCACTTCACAACCTTGTACCTATCGTAATATACTGTTACCCTGGTAGTTACATTAAACACAGTTTAGAAAATACCATATTAGGATGAAATAGGCTATAGCAGCACGCAGCATTCCTCAAACTTTTCTGAAGTGGGGACCACTTTTTTAAGTCAGAACAGTTCCGCGGACTACCTTACTCTTGTTTCCCTTTGAAAGCAAATTTATCATTTTTGTAGCATATTTTAATACCAGCATACTTATATTTTAAAACAGAATTAATTAATTAAAATTAATTTAATTCACATAATTTTATATTACTATTAACTAATTAAGTTAATGTTAATAGAAAAAAATCATTTTCGTTTTTTAATAAATCAAGGCTATTAGAGACTGGATAAAATCTTTAACTTATTAACTAAACAAACTAAATAAATGTCGGTACTCACATTAATGAGATGAATAAGCCTGCCGATTCTAGCACAGTTCTTCTATATTTGGATGTATGATGATAAGCTTAAGTCGGAGACCGTCACATACATCGAGTCGATTTCGGTACTTTGTTTTTATTAGAGTTAGTGATGAAAACCCTTTCTCACACAGATATGTAAAAGCAAACTGAATTATAATATGTAAAACATCATTGCACAATTCATTATATTCTCTTTTCGCTTGTGATGAGGTCCAGAAATTAACCATACCTTCCGCTTCGAATTTCACTTGAAATCCGGTCTCATTCGAGAGTTCAATTAGGCCTAACTGTTCTCTTTCACTCAATGAAAGTTTGTTAGTTTCAATATCGCAATGAAAGGGATCACGAACCCATGAAAATTCGTCATATTTACTTGGAAAATAAGTTTGAAATTGTTGCGTAGTTTCGAGATGCGAATATATGTCATTGCATAATTCTTTTTCAATAACGAAATCATTTTCGACCTAAAAAGACTCTAGGGTTGAAAATAGTGAAAAAATCGTCTGTTTTACGGAACTGACCCACAAACCAAGTTTATTTTCTCATGTGCATTGAGAACAGTCAAAGAATTACCTTGTAGAGATAGATTTAGTTCGTTTAATTTTGAGAATCTATCTGAAAGATATGCCAATGTACTTAGTCACATTTCGTCAGCTGATGTGCAAGGAAAAGATGTCGAGAAACACCACGTTCATAGTGCTTTAAATCCCTCTTTTGTTGCTGAGAGTAGAGTGGGAAGTCGATAGACGGGTAGGGTAATAAATTTCATAAAATGTCAGTACCGGAAGAAAAAGTGGAAGGTGATTGCCATGTATCATTTACAAACTCTGAGATTTTCAGCTATAGTTTGATATGCATTTCGTTTGAATTTCATTTTTTCTTCTGTCCTTTTTGAAGGACCAAAAGGACAGATCTCGAGGACCACAGGTGGTCCGCGGACCATAGTTTGAGAAACGCTGCGCTATAGTAATTATTTATTAAACTCTAGTAGTTCTATGAAACACAGTCCAAAGAAACTAGTCTAGTAATAATCAAGATTTATTAGTAGACCTACATACTATAGAAAACTTTTATGAAGCAGACCCCTGCAGTCTTACCGACGCACTGATTGGCAAATACATGTTTTTCTCTGAAAGTTGGAATAAGATACAATTGCTTACCGTATTTCTTTTTTATACAGTTTAGTGATATTCTTACTGATGAAAATTATTATAATTCCATCTAGTTGCCTTTATAATATAATTGATAATATCTTCCTTCAGGTCTCCATTTATTTCATGTATAAACACAATACTCGTACATGCCGAGGCTATTAACTAAACTTTAGAATCTGTCCTGTCCATTATTGATGGCCATGTGTTAACATTCTCTTGCCTGAATGGGTCTATATCCTGAAATCATTGACTAAATTGTAGAATATTTCCTGATGCTGATGCCCTTGCCTGAGTATAATATTGTGACACCACCGACCAAATTTGAGATTCTATCCTGTCCAATGTTGGCGCTAGTCTATTTCCCTTGAAACCATTGCCCAGACATTAGAGTCTATCCTGTCTATTTTGGCGCTGGCATGTCATTCATTCATCATCATAATATCCTCTACAATCTGCCCTGTCCATTGTTGACGCTTGTGTTTGACTTAGTCATGGCTCTATCCATCAAGGAGGAGGTTCGGGATTCACTGTATCTTATCTACCACATTCTTCACCTGTTATCTGGCACATTGACTACTTGCATTACACCATATATCACGACCAATTAAACATGGCTTTCACCAAGATATTAAATTTACATATATCAGTTCATGATTGCGTTAATTACGCCCATGATAATAGAAATACCTCAGTTGATGCAGTGGCGGTTTCCGTAATATTATTTGCTGCTAAGCATCGGTACGATGAAATGAGGTGAATATGGACCAGGTGTTTGGATAAATAGTGGCTTTCTTGTACATACGAGTATATCGGCGCTCTTAGAGTTCTTAGTTGAAAGTTCTGGCTAGATAAGCCTTCCTTTTTGAATCTAAGAATACAAATTTTCTAATTCTTTATGCTTAACTATAGATTTTAGAATATTGCATTGAAACAAACACAGTTCACTTTTCTTTCGATGGTCATGTCACAATTACAGATATTTTCAGAATATCATGAACGTTTGTAATAAAAAATAATACCTTATTATAGGTCTTATCCACATGTCCCTTTCCTTTCCAACGTGTACAAACTGAACCGTAATTAATTTATGGGGATTATTCTTTGAGATATTTCAAACAAAAACGTTTAATGCAGTTTTCCTCGTTTCTGCTTTCATCCCGAGGTAAAAATCGTTTTAGGTTATATGAAACAATTCATAGCGTGTTTTAGGAAATCCATTTATTTATTTCCCAATCTTCTCAGTCAATTTAAGAGAGCAGTGTATTATGATAATAAATGATTGAAAGAATTTTAGTTTTGTCTTTTAAATATACAGAAATTTGATTCAAGCCAATTTAACATTTTAAAATTCCTTTTCAGAACGAAAAGTTATATTAGTTCAGATCAAATTTATGAACAGCTAAAGGAAAAACAAATTCTTTCAATCAATTATTTATTACCATAATACACTGCTCTTTTAAATTGAATGAGCATTTTGTGAATTAAATCAATGACTTTCCCACAACATGCTATGAAATGTTTTATATAGAAACAATAATCTTGAAAAGAAAGAAAAAAAAAACGATCAAAATTGTATTAAACTTATTTATTAGAAATATCTCAAAGAATAACTCCCTGAAATTAATGGCATTACTTACGGTTGACCCTATACAATATTATCAGAATTATTATCATGCACAATCATGTGCTTGTGTAGGGAATTTCCTAACCTCAAACAACAGTCTGTACGTACAGGACTAGCTTGGGCTATGCATTTTGCTCGCCTCATCATGTTTATGTTTTATCCAGCATACATTGTCAGAGTCCCATCTCTGAAACCCTGCCTGGACTGAGGTCAAGTAGTTATCTAGGTAGCGACAAATAATCAGATTAAGAAAAACAAACAATGCAAATACACATTTAAAAACTTTTACACAAAAATTAATACAGGGTGAATCAAAAGTCTTGGAACTATATACATATCTTCCATATGCTTGATTTTAAATTACTATAAGTGTTACCAGTATTTGTAAGACCAAATGCTCTACCAGTGACACATTCGATTCTAGCCCTCAGCTGTCTCTAAAGCCGCCATTTTGGATGCAACTTTGAAATTTTAAATGAAAAGGAGGTCATGTATGTACTCAAAATCATGTGAAGTTTTCTGGGAAAAACAATGGTGCAATCCGTTTTGAGATATCTCTAATCATTTTCAAGTTATTTAAAGATAACTGTCATAATGACACAAACATTAGTTACTGCATCTACAGATATTTTGTAACATGGTACATTACTAAGGAGGCTTTGGAAAAGGTATTTTTATGCAATTCTGGTAATAAACTCTTTCTGCTTTACTATTTGTTAACCTGTGACAGTTTCAATGAATTGTTGTGATTATTTGAACCTTTTCTATAACATTTTTTTTAATTTTCGTGATGGAATTATCGAAAGAGGAAAGAATTGATATCATTCTTCATTCTGGTGGGTTAAGCCACAGAAATGTTGTAGCAGGCTGGACTAATAGTACCCTGGACATTGGATTGGTCGGCATGGACCAGTAGAATGGCCGGCCAGGTCTCCAGATATAACACCGCTTGATTTTTTCTTTTGGTGTTACATAAAGAGCTTGGTAAACGAAGAGAAAATTGAGAATGTTCCAGACTTTTGATTCAGCCTGTATAATTATAGGCCTATTCTTTCATTTTTCCGCATCTAACAATTAATGCTTTAATGGTAAAGCAGTAATTCAGCTATTGAATAACTATGATACAGTACACCTAAGTTATAAATCTTCTCTTCATGAATTATTATTATTATCTTTATTATTATCATCATCATTATCATCTATCTATTAACTTCAAAATGAATTGCTACTCTTCGTTGCTGGACATATTTCCTGAGCCTTATGTTGAAACACGATCACCTGAGATAACATAGTACTAGCGAACGACATATCTCAGTTGGCTGAGGCGCTTGTCTTCCGATCCGGAGTTTCACTCGAGCGCGGGTTCGATTACCGCCTGGATTAATTACCTGGTTGGGTTTTTTCCGAGGTTTCCCCAACCGTAAGGCAAATGTTAGGTAATCTATGGCGAATCCTCGGCCTCATCTCGCCAAATACTATCTCGATATCACCAATCCCATCGACGCTAAATAACTCAATAGTTGATATAGCTTCGTTAAACAACCATCTAAAAAAATGGTACAAACACAAGATAATGATAAATAATATACTCAGTCGCCAAGAGAAGAAAATTGATTTCCATTTCCATACTTATAATCAAAACCACATCCTTTCAATGTAGGAACCACCGGCGTGGCTCAGTCGGTTAAGGCGCTTGCCTGCCGGTCTGAAGTTGCGCTCGGGCGCGGGTTCGATCCCCGCTTGGGCTAATTACCTGGTTGAGTATTTTCCGAAGTTTTCCCCAACCGTAATGTGAATGCAAGGTACTCTATGACGAATCCTCGGCCTCATCTCGCCAAATATCATCTCGCTATCACCAATCTCATCGACGCTAAATAATCTAGTAGTTGATACAGCGTCGTTAAATAACCAACTAAAAAAAGATTCAATGTAGGCCTCTAATCGGACATGTTACCACTTGAAGCACTACGAAACACTCAGCAATTCTATATTAGTAGTCTACTGTATATTCCTCTAAAAGTTACGCCTTTTAAGACACATTTGCAAAGAACTGTTATGAAAGTTATGGCGGAGAATAAAGTTGTTAGCTCTGGTCGGAGCCGAACCTATGCTTTTCCACTCGGAAGGCCTTGTGTTCAAGCCCGGAATGAATGATGTCACTCACTAGCCACGTCGTCGGTCTGTTTCCTGTCGCAATTTTCACGTCATTCGCAACGCCGAGTTGAGGACCGCCCAGGATTTGAACATTCTTTCGCCAAGCATGACCCGTTGAGAGCAAGAGCGCTCCATGACGCGTTTTCCAACTCACAAGGCCAGACCGTGCAGACCCATTCCTCATCGTACATACCATCGGCGCATCGTCGCGAAGCCTGTGCCAGGCGAGTGTGTAAGGGAGATAAAAGTATGGCTAGCAAAATATAGTCTGTTAGAAGACACTACGGATTTGGTACAAAAAAATAAGCGTAAATATTCTTTAAGGTCTAAAAATAGAATCATTGACATATCACATTCATAAATGCGTATTCATTTCGTAACATCATCCGTATGCATAGAACACATCTGTTTACCTTGACTGCTGCAGAATTAACAACTAAGAGGCTGGTCACTACCAGGTTTAAGAAGTACAAAGAATTATGATGATGATTATTATGACGGCCAAATTTTAGGTTCATCTAGCTCATATATATATATATATATATATATATATATACATACACAGGGCTTTCATTTCAAAACTTCCCAGTCTAAATAACTAATTATTTAAATTTAATTTAATATAAATAAAAAACACGTCAATTTATATATTGAGGGGGAAGTTTGAAACCAGGCTTAATTGCATTTTAGATTTCATCCCCCATCCCCAGCCATCCCCACTTTGAAATTTCAAGTGTAACCCCTACATTTTTATATACACTTTTATGTCTGTTTTAGGTTAGGGTATATTATATAATAGGCTATGTTTTGTGTGCCATTTTCATTTTAAAATGTGTGTTCTTTAAAAGAGCAGTGGATATAATCACAGGTGGGGAGGGAGGGTGAAACCTACAAAGTAGGACTTGTTTTAGGTACAAAGCACGTACGGTCACAAGACCCATGCATTGGATTTTAGAGAAAATTACGATAATATAATATCTGTATGTATAATATTACTCAATAAATCCATCTATCTAACTACTTAAATATAAAAGAGTACTCAATTGTTTATACACCTCATTCGTTTTCGTATCTTTTGTTTCTCATCGTCGCCTGGCAAATCGTAAATGAAAATGCAAGAAAAGGTAAGATGGAAAACGTTAGAAAGAAAGGCGGAAATGATGAAGAAAGATAAGGGAAATAAAAAGGGAGTTAAGTGAAGTAAAAACCACTAGCAAGAAAATGAAAAAAAGATATAGGGAAAAATAAAAGAACGAAGAAAAGAGAAAAATAAAAGGAAGGAAATTGAACATGTCAGATTGAAGAAGAAATAATAAAAGAAAGAACTGAAGGATAAAACATAAAAATTTGTAATAACGAATTAGACGAAGAGAGAGAAATTTATATGTGAAGAAAGATAAAATCAATTCGAAAAGAACAAGAAAAGAAACGAATTATAGAAAGAAAGAGACGTACAAAGAAGAGGAAGGGAGGAATGACAAAATGAAGAAGAAATAGGAAGCAAAATTGAAAGAGGGATATAGAATGAGGAAGAAAAATAGATGTAAAGAAAGAAAAGAAAACGGAAAGAACATGGTAAAGAAAATAAATAATAAATTAAGGGATAGGAATAACAAAACATGAGGAAAAATATAAATGGGTGGTGAGAATAGGAAGAAAATGAGATTAAACGACAGAAAGTAAACTAAATTGGACTACATAAAAAGGGGGGAAAGAATTATAAAAATAAATAAAAATAAAAAAGCTAGGAAATGCATAGAGAAATAAATTAATCAAGTGGGACACTAGTGAAAGAAAAGTACAAAGAGAAGAATAAATAAAGGAATGCAAAAAGAAAGGGAAAGAAAGAGAGAAATGAAAAAAAGAAGATATAAAATGGCATGAAGAGAGAAAAAAGATGTACAAAGAAATACAAAATCAATTAATAAAGGAAAAATAAAGACACAAGACAAGTTTTGGAGAAAGAAACTAATAAAGAAAAGGTGGAGGAATGGAGAAAAATGAGGAAGGAAGCAAGAGCAAAAGAAAGAAGGTTAAGAGAGACAATTAAAATCAGAAAAAATATATGAAAGGAAAATAAAGAAGATGGTAAAGAAAAGAACGAAGAAAGAATAAAGGAAAACAAAAGAGAAGAGATTAAAATAAGTAGGAAAAGGCGATGAAACGGAAATAACGAGAGTAAAGGGTAATAATGGAGATCAGAATGGAAGAAGGAAGAAGGGATTAGATAAAATAAAAATGAAAATAGAGGGAAAAGAAAATGTAATCAAGGAAGAGAAAAAATAGGCTGGATAGCTAATGCCCAAAATAACCAAAAATTATAGTAAAAAAATTTGTTTCGATACCGCAAAAACAACATTTACAATTCCGCACAATTCAACTGATAACGTAATACCAAATTTATTCTAACCCATTCTGTACTGGTGAAGATCGCGCTGATGAATGAGTGTTCGATGTTCGGTGTAGATGGCTCTGAACAGGGGCGCGGGTTCGATGTTTACTGTATCTGATTGGTCGATGTTTCCGTAACCACAGTTGAAAGAAAGTGTTGCTGTTGGAAGGAAGTGCTGGCTGAGATAGGAAGTGAATTTAAAGTGAAATGTCATTTATAAGGACGGTCACAAATCTTGGCGTAGAATGTATTGTTATGGAGACAATTTCAAATATATAAAACAGCTTAAAATGAGTACGGGAAATATTTCGTGGGGATGCACGGAAAAGAAATGTACCGCAATTTTACAGACTAATGCAGAAGTTAGTGAAATAGTGTTTATGAGAGACTTGCATGATCATGAAAATAAAAGCGCTAGGGTTATTGAATTACATATTTTGCGGGCAAATTGTGAGATAAAAGCGTGTGAAGACATCACTTTACAAGCAGTAAAATAACACGAACAGAATTATCGAGGTCAGATACGTTTAATATTCAGACAATGGAGACAGTTGAACTTCGATTAGCATTGTACAGAGCCCGGAGGAAACAGATGCCCACTCACCCTCGTAATGTAAGTGAGGCATTATACCAGTTTAAATAGTTTAACAAATCGAGGGGAGAGGTTCTGTTTAGTAGTCATCGAAAATAAGGCAGTAATTTTTACTTGTGAACGAAATTTGCAGTTTCTGTGTAGTAATACGCGTAATATATTAGCGGATGGAACATTCTACGTTTCACCAAAACACTTCCATCAGGTTTATACTATACATACATATACTACATTGGGGTAGTCCAAGTTGCTTTTTGTTTACTGTTATCGAAAACTGTATCATCTTACGAATGCATGTGGAAACGTATTCGTGATTTGTATAGTGATGATTTTAATCCTGAAACCATAATTTTAGATTTTTAAGTTGCTGCTCATAATGCAGTCAAAAAAGTGTTTCCTTACATAGGGCGCTATTCATAGACATTTCGCTAGCCCGCGCTACGAGCGTGCTAAACTAGCCCCGGCCGTACAGGTTACTTGTACGGCATTCATATATCATATCATATCATATCATATATCATATCATATCATATCATATCATATCATATCATATCATATCATATCAAATATAATATCATAATATATCATATCATATATAATATCATAATATATCATAATATATCATATCATATATCATATCATATCATATATCATATCATATCATATCATATCATATCATATCATATCATATCATATCATATCATATCATATCATATCATATATCTCATGTCATATGAAGAGTTCCCGGGAAAAACGATGAAGTTACAGTTTTGTTAAGGTTGATATCATTGTCTAGTTCAATGGATCACTACGAAATTTAATGTTGTTCTTATGAAAATGGTAAAAAGGAGAATTATCGCCAAGCATACAGTAATCCTTTCCTTTATTTTCTATAGAAACAGCACTACACCTTGCAGTTATAGACTCAATTAGATCATTATCTAATCCTTAAGAGAAATGTAATTCATCGTTTTTTCCGCGAACTCTTCATATCATATCATATATCATATCACATATATCATATCATATCATATATCATATCATCCCATCATATCATATCATATATCATATATATCATATATCATATCATATATCATATCATATATCATATATAATATATAATATATCATATCATATCATATATAATATATCATATCATACCATATATCGTATCATATATCGTATCGTATATCTTATCGCTAACAATGGTTTATGATTACGAAAAACGTTAGTTCGCTGATCATCCACCAGAAACCCGCGCTAAGAATATCTATGAATACGGCCCTTAATCATTAAAGACTGCTGTTTTTATTTACACCAGACGTGGTATAGGAAGATACTCGACCTGGTACTTCGCTCTGAATATACCAGTCCTAATTCCGAAGTAGGAGAGTTCCTGAAATACACGTTTGGTTTAGAATATGTACCTCCATGCACAGTAAGGGATTCGTTTGTTGAGTTGCAAAGCATTGCTCCTAATCACAATCAGTAAACGAGATTCCTAGACTATATACTTGAAAACTATGTAAGTGAAGATGCTAAATTCTCTCCTAAATTTTGAGCCAGTGTACCAACATGAAAATCAGAACAACAAATGGGGCGGAATCGTTCCAATGTCATTTGAAACCTCATTCCTCTAGCTATGAATTTACGGAAGTGTTAAAACAACTGCAGAATTAAACGTATTTTTTTTTTCAACACAGTGCGTTATAACAGAAAAACAAACAGACGTGACCAAGATAATCATCGTGTTGCAACTGAACTATGGAGGAAATATCAAAGTGATGCATTATTATTACTGGAATACGTTAAAAAAGTTTCACTTCGGTTCCAGCCCATCGTACTGTATACAAACGGCATACCGAGACAATCACTGGACAGTGTGCTTTAAAGGTAAGTTGTTGTACATATTAATTTTATTTAAGGATCTTTTAGAGTGGATCGGGGGAAGATGCCTGACTTTTTATTTGATCGAAAATTTAGGATACTGTTCATTTAGTTTTGAATTTCATATTGAAATATCAAAGTCTGGAAGGTATTTTGAAACTATGTTTTTGGTACAAAACAGAAAACATTAATTACTTTGTTTATAGATACAGGTTTTCTTCTTACCTACACTGTAGGCATCTTTCCCCGATAGTCGGATAAGATGGAAAATACAATTAACACATTTTCTGATATATGTATTTTACCTGAACTTGGTTTGATACATGTATATAACAAAATTGACTTACTCTGAAGCTCATGGACACTTTTTCACTCGTTTATCACTATTTAGCAACACATATTTTATTTCTGTGTGCAAGACTCGTGAAATCACTTCTTGCACACAATGAATTAAATCCAGTACATTTTTTGTCGTCATTCTTTTTAGGCGGCGTTTAAGAGTACAGTAAGGAACCCCACGTGCCTGCGATGCTCTAAAACAGTTCATACCCTCTATTACAACATGTTCCACCTCAAGTTGAAGATTGCCCTCAATCCAGACTTCTATCAGAGGATCTTACGTAATGTTTACACATTCCCTCCAATAAAACAAAAAATAAAACTCTTGCAACAAGTTGTCATCTTACCCTGAAAAAAAGTGATCATCTTCCCCAAGTATCGGGGTAAGATGCCTAGTGCTGTGACGCAACCTAAGATGGCGGAACAAGGTCGTTGGTTGTTAACAATACAAACTTTAGAACCTTCACTACAATATCCATTTCAAAGGTTTGACAGTTATTACGAATTCAAGGATGTATTAAAATTTTAACATACCTTTGCAATTATTTTTAGCAGATTTCTTGCTTTTCTTCTTCTTACAACAAGAAAACGTGACAAAATGCGTTAACTTTCACTCTACAGCAGTCGTGGCGAAAATGTGATCGTGCGCCGAGCCACTGTGTAACCTGCAACGTGCATAACACCTATGAAGGGAGGCGGACATCCGAAGGGGAAGTAAAGCAACTGTCTCACTTATTAACGGATTTTCATTTTCCTTGCGTCAAGCATTTAAATATAATTTTATACAGTATAAGGTTGCAAACTAATATTTAGTACGTGTAACGAAGAAAGAAATGAACAAGAAAACATAGGACACATTATCACAACCTAAAATTAACTGTCTTCAGAATGTCTCTGCGACAGAGTTTCAAATCAGGAATTATGTCACTTACTGCCAGTCGTAGTTGATCACGATGGTATTTGTCTGTCAGTCGTGATCTAAATTTGGTTTTTACTATTTTCATTGTTGAAAATAATTTTTCACAAACGTAAGTTGGAGCGAACATGGCTTCAACAGAGCAAGCGAAAGAACGAAGCTTCGGATATTTATTTTTTGGCAAATATTTGAAAAGCTCAACATTTGTCAGTCCTTACATCTAGCTTTCATTTAACATCACATTGTAAATCTGTGAGTTTAAAGTGAAGATCTAACCGCAGTATTCGTACATCTGCTGAAAAAGGATCGACGTACTGAGCTTTTAATGTTTCATGAGTGACATGTAGTATAATGTTTCTTCGTAATACTTATGAACAAATCATACATTTAATATTCTCATCATATTGGCAGCAAAAAAATACGTCCTCCCATCCTACTTGAAACTTTCGATTTTGTACAGGTACATGGTTTTGAGAGAGAGAGACATTGCGATGATACACCACTTGCAGGTCAGAGACAAATACAAATGGAACGGAGTTTGACTCCAGTGAGTGAGAGGGTGGGGGTTGGAGGAGGTAGGAAGCAAGAGAAATTGCACAGCTATCATTGCGAGCCACGATGTGCTCGCGAGTCACATTTTCGCCACGGCTGCTCTACAGACATTCAACTGTCTCAGTGATCATGAAGACATGTGCGTGGCGTTCTCACTTGGAAGAATGTGAAACTACAAAGAAATAAGCATCTTCCCCCTATAGTCATCTTCCCCCGATTCACTCTAATTTAAGGGCTTGAAATATTTTGCGCATTTGCAATCCGTCGTTTTGTGGGAAAGAAAGTATGGAATTTAGCAGTACGTATTTGCGTAAAAGCAAGTCACCGAAGAAACAGAATGAGAAAAGATGAAAGGAGTAAACAATGGTGGCAGTAATCGAAGGACTGACTTGTAATGAGTTGTTTACGTAAGACAGTGCATGTTTTAACACAGTTAGCTAGAGAACAACATTTTTATTTTTCGAAGTTTTTGCGTTTATCAACGCCACGGAGCTGTTGAACTGATAATGGATCTCTCTATTTAAGGCACATTACCTCAGTGTGCGATTGTGTATCTATACTGTACATGCCAGATAATCAAGTCGCTACATGCAATTCGTGTGGCAGTTCAGATATCTGCCTGTATGTCACTTTCTGTCTCTCTCTCCAGTTTGAATTCAAATTGATTATGTTTATTTTATCTCCCTGTAGTTGTAAACTATTCCACGTAGCAAATATCTTTGTCGTAATCTTCTATGATTCAAGGTGAGGCATTCCCGTCCCAAAATCCTACGGATCTAAGGTCGAGACCAGGCAAGGAAATGATCTTCTTTCTATAGGAACTCTTGTTTGTTACTGCGTTAATAAAATAACTTCCTCTCCCTTAGACAGTGATGGTAATACTTATGGCCAAATGACCCCTTTTCTCTCTTCTATGTTTTCCTTCACATTTGTGCTTTTGTATTAACTCCAATTTTGGAGTTCCCTGTAGTAAGATAAGGGAAAATGTACTCGTATCTTGGGTATCATCGATTCCACCAAATACCGTGAATAATAAACACGATGGTAAAGTTAACGTTACTATTTATTAACGGTCTTACCAATAAACCGCGTATAGTTTTATACGAGATTTATGCAGCGTTGAGACACAAAACGTTACTAATAAACCATGCATAAGCAATGGATATATAAACAATCTGTAACTATACAATGGGAATTGCTTTGCAGTAGTTATATACACGAAACCCCTTGTTTAAGCGCTGTATATAGGGAAAAAATGGCCGCCCTCTAACAGCTGTTCGTATCGACTGTCATTTTATGATGATGGATGCCTTGCAACCACAGACGAACAAACCAAAGAGCACAGAATAAGTAGGAAATTATTGCTGTAGCTTGTACTCTTTGTCCAAAATATAGTATGGTAATCGATCAGAGCCAGTTGTACTATCGATTCTTAACACGCCACACTAGAGCGCTCTACCGTATGCAACAGAGAATCTCAGATATTCTAACACCTTTCGTAATGAAGTAATGACGAAACTATGACGTAGCTGTGTAACAGTTATACTGTTATACACGATGTATGTAGTGATTATTAGTAAGGAATTTACACACGACTTACAAACGAGCTACTCATTGTATAAGTATAAGACAGTTAAACGTCTGTATATAGAGTTTTTATTAGTAAGACCGTAAGTCTATGTGAATTGCTATGGTCGTTTTTTAGGTTATTTTATAATGCCTTACCAACAACTTAGGTGAAATGAGACCGGGGTCCAGCACCGAAAGTTACCCAGCATTTGCTCGTATTTGGTTGAGGAAAAACCCCAGAAAAAACCTCAACTAGATAACTTGCTCCAACCGGGAATCGAACCCGGGCCACCTGGTTTCGCGGCCAGACGCGCTAACCGTTACTCTATAGGTGTGGACTGAATTGCTGTAATGAGAATACTGTAGTCTATGTGGAAATAATAATAAAAATCCGATTGAAGTGAGAAATGAATAGAATAGGCCAATGTCTCCAAATGTGTTTGTTTTTTTTTATTGATGTACTTTTCTAGTCGCTTTAACTGCGAGATGATGTTGCGATTATCTTTTGTGAATGGTGCATTGTTGATATATTTTTGTTTCCATCTTTTTGCCATCTTCAGATATATATCTCTCGTTACAGTTCAAAAACTTATGTTGTTACTAGTATATTGTCATGTAATGGCCATATCTGAAGAGGCTACAAATATGTCTATCATATAAATAAAACTACAAATGTATACCTATGTCTTGCGAATCACTGTCTATATGTTCGTTTCAGTGGAAGTGAGAACCAATCCAGATTACTAGATTTACAATTGTCTGTGATCGAGCAAACAGTTAAAATCAACGCTCATGAGATTGGGCAACTCCGAGACTTCAACCCGAGACCTTCGAATGCGAGTTGGTGCTAAAAATGTATGTGTCACAGAAATTAAACTTCGTCTACGGAATTACTATTTCAATCAAGAACTTTAAATAGGAACTTAAGAGACTTATAATATGTTCATAAATAAAGTCACAGTTAGAAAAATTGAAGTGAACCTGGTCATTCATAGTGTTATTTTGATGTAATATGTCTATGTTCGAGATATACGAGAGGACATTTTCTAACGTTTTCACAAGAAAGTTTAGCCTGACGTCATCGTGGTACCATGGAAACAAGTGTAAGATGAACTTGGTGCGTCGTGATTATAGATGTCTCACGTAATAATTTGGATTTCCCTAGATCTCCAATCAATTTTGTCATAGGAAATATTTATTTTACTTTTATATGAATTATTAATTTATTTTGGACTGTAGGTTCTTATACTGTTAATTATATTATCAAGTCAATATTAAACTTATCTCTTAGAATGTGAAATAACCATGATTAAACTCTCTACTCCAGATATTAGAGTAGTAGATAATGAAAGCATATTGGACGATATTCCTTCTCGCTTTTTCAGAATAGGCGTAATAAAATAAATAATAATTCCATTTTTAAGTCGTGGCGAAACCTATGTATATGTCATTTCTTGAAATTTTGAAGTGTAACGCCTGTATTTGACTTATATTAATAGAAAAAAATTAAAGAATTTGGTAGAACGAAAATTATACTGACTCGTTTGATTTCGGTCGCCATGGAAACGCTTATGTCACATCCGATAAACTCGACAATGTGAACGAGTCAATTCCTATACACAAAATGTATGTCCGTATATACAGGATGTAACAAAAAGGTATGTCAAAAACGTAAGGAAATATTCATTATATGTAAAGGGAGAAAATATATAATATGAACATGAGTCCTCAAACTCTTATTTCTGTAAATCTGCTTACAATGTAAGTTGTGCAAGCTAGTTAGTGTGGAATGCCATCATAGCTATCGAGTAACAACAACCCCAAACGAAAACATTTGCCAAAATAGTTCTGTGACACCAACTTTTTGTCTTATTTTAGTAACTTTTTATATTTTGTTCTATCAATAGTCTCTAAACACACACCTTCATCTCAAACAGCAGAAATAACTAAAATGCTCTCTCAATTAATATCACTCAATAAAATAATTGTATTCCAATGGATACCATCCCACTGTGGAATCCTGGGAAACGAGAATGCGGATGCTTTAGCAAAGAAGGGCAGCACTGCTACTTACAGACCTGTTACTAAATCTACGTATTACTCTGTGAAAATATTTATTAAATCTACATATTTAGACTTCAGCAAACAAAATTTGATAACACAATCTCAAGGGAAAAAATGTAACTCTCTGCGTCATAATCCACGGTTAATTCCCGATTTACCACGAAAATCGTCTGTAGCTGCATTTAGATTGGCAACAGGCCATGATTGTTTGGCCAAACACCTGCATAGAATTGGAATATATCAGTTCCCTAACTGCCCATTGTGCAGTTCAATCCAAGAAATGGATTCGGAACACCTCAAAATCTGTGCTTCAGTGGCTGGTCATGATAATATCTTTGAAAAATATTGGAGTGCAAGAGGTCAAATGACTTTATTGTCAAACGCCTGGCATTAGAAAACAACAACATATTTTTTTCACTATGAAAATTGCTCCTAAAATCCTAACTCTTTTTGTAAATTATTTTGGAATGCAGTCTATCGTAATGTTGATTATTTACTGGTGATCTGCAAAAATTATCACGTTGCTGGTCGGAGGTTTCTCAAGTCTGAAATAAAGTCCGCTGCTATGCGGAAAAGCAGCCGTGGTAACCATCTGAAAGGTGAAAAAATACTACAGCTTTCTTATCGGAGACCTGCAGCTGCTGGTGGTAATAGCATTTGTTTATGTTATGACCCGTGCAGTTGTGAACCCATGCCTGGAGCCAAGATAAAAGAAGTAGGAACAAAACAGAAACATGACTCACGATAAGTTAATCTTAATTGACCTCATTACCTATTTATTGTTAAAAACAAAAGGTGGCTTATTGAGTTGAATCACTGCACTAGTAAGTCGTGTAATATTTAAATCGATTGGCTGAAGCAACTTTCGCCACATGGGTACTTGGAAATGCTTGTGGTCTTAAGGCCCGCTCCCACTTGGCGGAATCTAATCGAACAGAATTTCTCTTGACAAAGTATTGAAATGGAAGATAGCAGAAAGTGGCGAGTCGAATCGAATAGAATTCATGAATTCATGAACTAGAATATTTATTCTACTGCCAGTATTCTTTCGGGTATGATCTCGTGAAGTTTTCGTGAAAAAACAAATTAAACATAGTCTATCCATATTTGGTAGCCTAATTTACGTACGTAAAAGTATACAGAAAATTTCAACTTAATATGAACGAAGAAAAACTAATAAATTTTATTCAGAATGATTCGCTGTTGTAATACAAAAAAGTATTCCGTAATAATTATACCTATGGCAATGCATGAAGCGGAAAAAGTAAATTAATGGAAGTATCAGGTGAAAAAAAATCCAAAGATGCGCAGAAGAAGGGCATTTTGTTTCACCCTTCCGAAGGTAGTGAAATAAATTGGAAAATTCTCCATAATATGTATAATTATATAGTAATCTCACTAGAGGTTTTGATTTATCTAGAGAAAATCAGAACTCTAGTAGGATTTAATTTTATTGACAATTACACAATTAGAAGAAAGTATATAAAGATTAGAAGAAATAAAGTACTCTAATACAATAAAATATTGACTTGCGAAAATACTAAACTGTCATCAAATTTATTATTGTACAATATCATCATTACAAATATTCCGCTAGATGGCAGTAGTGTGTTATGAGCTGTTCTCTTGTTACCAGTTGTGCCAACTATACCATCTTCATTGAACTTTATGGACGATTACTAGTCAAGAAGGATTTATTGATTCAGTTTCATTTTTATGAAAATAGCTGGATTCCACTTCAATTATCAATATATATTAAACAATCTCTGATACGTAACTATCCTTAATCTCATACAGCAGAAGCTGTAACACAACCTAAATAATATAAAGAAGGTAAATGATAGAAAAGTTTTAATTAAAGATGATGAAACAAACATGAGTGATTTTAAAAGGTACAATTGAAGGATTCAGAACCATAGTTGGCCAAGCCCCATTTACTAAAATCGTACAAAACAAGGGCTAAAATGAAGTTATTACCATAACTCAATGGAAACATATAGCAAGTAGTCGATCTGATTGGCGATTTGGTATAGCGCTGGCTTTCTATGCCCAAGGTTTCGAGTTTGATCCCGGGCCAGGTCGATGGCATTTAAGTGTGCTTAAATGCGACAAGCTCATGTCAGTAGATTTAGTGACATGTAAAAGAACTCCTGCGGGACAAAATTCAGGCACATCCGGCGACGCTGATATAACCTCTGCAGTTGCGAGCGTCGTTAAATAAAACATAGGCTAACATTTGTAGCAAGTAATATAAAGTATACACATTAAAACTAAATGATATGTCAATCTTCATTAAACTATGGTATTCACTTAACTTTAACCCTTGCTTTCTCCGTTTTTAATAAATGGCGCTTGGCCCACTATGGCTCTGAACCCTTCAATTTTTGAAAGTACAATGTTGGCAAACAAAGGAACAAATGCTAAGGAAATGATAAAAGCAATCAAATGTTAGGGAGGTGATAAAAACAATCAAATGCTAGAGAGTTGATAAGAATAAATAGAAGCTAAGGAGATGATAAAACTGTAGGATAAGCAGCCATGATTGGTTGAACACACGTCGTTCCGTGCCGTTTTATTGGTCGAAAGTACAATGACGTAGTAAAAGTGTAATAGCACAGTCTAGTATATACATACAGTCACGAAACTCAATACGTAGTAAATATGCATCCATAGACAGTTGCTAACCACTAGGATCGCTAATATCGCCTCATTACAGAAAATGCGAAATAGTACCGGCACAGTCTATTGTTTCTACCACCTCACAACTCAACCGTCTCGTGACTTTATACTAGACTGTGGTAATAGTCTAGTTAAAAATATCCCATGAATCCAATACTTCCTATTCCTATTTTGAATATTTCTATTTCTTTTTTTTTCCGCCTCTTCATAAAACTGTACTAAAGCTATTACGAGAACCATTTTAAACTGCAACACGAATCGGTGCGGTTCAATTCGATTTCAATAGATGTGAGCGACTACAGACGTTTCGTTTCGATTTGGTTCGATTCCTTCAAGTGGGAGTGGGCCTCTAGTCGTCTTGCTAGCTTAGTTGGCAGAGCAATGGCTTAGGGCTTAGGATGACCGCGGACCGAGTACAAAATAAATGTCGGCGATAGAGGAGTTGCACTTGTGTGGACAAAGCCAAAGTTCTGAGGGATCTTCTCTGCATTCTGTCGTTTTCTCCTTTTCATTACACCAACACTCTCCAGAATTGCCATTTCATTATAAGTTCCGTCTCGAAAAAAATAGGGCGTCTCCTGTGTCTGCATGACGTCGAATCCATCGTCCGCTATAATAATTGTTTCTTGTGGTTTGTACAAAGATTGACGGGGAAATGACTCATACTTACATATACAGAGTGGATGTGAAATAATCCTGCAGATTGAAAGGGACGATAGGACATACTTAAAGAAATAGAAAACCTATATTACGTTTCGTGATTAAATTCACGGTTAATTAGAAAATTAAGTTGGAAGTTTTAGCAGTCTGGCAACATCGCCGCTAACACAGTCTTCATTCTTCTCGTGTTACAGATGTAAGAGGTCAACGAACTCGGTCTGTTTCTCTACGCGAGCCTCCCTCTCTCGCTATGACGTTGTAATCTGCTCGCATCGTTCAGCGACTTGAAATTTGTAGTTTTTTTTTTTAAATTAAATTGACACGAAAACCGTTCACGCTATTGAAATACGTCAGGGGGATAAATGATTCCTTATTGTATTTTTTTTATCGATAAGAACAAAAAAACAATCCTGCTCACAATAGTTGCCGAATAAGAGGATGTTAAACATTTGATAAAAACTTTTCTTTTTCGGAGAAAACTATGCACTTTCCACCAATATGGTATTACACTTTTTGCTACACACAACATGAGGTATTCGCTCTGAAAATATGCAGGGTTATTTCACTTCCATCTTGTATTGATATATGAAGTACAGAAATCGAACCCACACCCGAACGCAACTCTGGATCAGCAGGAAAATGCGCTATCGCCTGAGATACACAGGTGGAATTTTTCTTTTGTGGTGCAGAATTATTCTTCACATTGTAAGAAAGGCTCGTAAAATATTTAGTTTTTATTTTAATTGTCCGAGTTTGATCAAACCCGAGAAGCCCTTAAAGATTTCAGTCCGAATCACTGATGTGCCGTACCGAGGTCAGGACCCCGGGCTTAGCCCGTGCCCGAGCATAGGTACATCTACAGTGTGTGCAATTCAGGGTGACTGTGCATGACTGACTGTTTCCTCTAACGCAGCGGTCATCTGCACACTGCACCCTCGGGCTAGCGTCTCTTACCCGCGGAGAAGAGACTCACTATGGTGCATCCGTGGCTGCTGGAGGGTATGCTCTCTACCTCTTTCTGCTGCACGACGGGGAATATCACGTTGCTGCGCTTACCCTTCACCCATTTCAGCAAGTGCTGACGACCACTGCTTTAACATGTACTGTCGGCTCTTCCCAACAAAATTGAGTAAAATCCTGTCAGTGTGACATCACGATTGAAGTGAGACAGACGGCCTTTTAGACCTCACAAGAATCTTAAGATTAGTCTCAAGAATGTTTGCAAGTATGCGCACTCCAGTAGGCAGTTTCTTCTCAACCAGTGATCCAGCCAATTCCTTTTCCTCTTTCTGATCAGTTTCAGCATCATTCTTTCTTTATACACTCTTTCCAACACAGCTTCGTTTCTTACTCTGTCTGTCCATTTCACACGCTCCATTCTTCTCCATATCCACATTTTAAATGTTTTATTCGCTACTCTTCACTTCGTCATAATATCCATGTTTCTGCTCCATGCAATGTCACACTCCACACAAAGCACTTCACTAGTCTCGTCCTTAGTTCTTTTTCCAGAGGTCCGCAGAAGATGCTCCTTTTTCTATTAAAAGCTTCCTTGGCCATTGCTATCCTCCTTTTGACTTCTTCGCAGCAGCCCATGTTATTGCTTATAGTACACCCCAAGTATTTGAAGCTGTCCGCTTACTCTACTACCTCATTTAGAATTCGCAAGTTTTTCTTCCTATGACCATGCCCTTCGTCTTATTAGCATTTTATCTTCATTCCATAATGCTCACAACTGTCAGTCATTTAGCTCCAGCAGCATATCCTTGAGCATCATTTCCTCTTCTCTTTACAACGCCATATCATCAGCAAATCTTCTTCCTCCTACTATCACTCTTCCCATGTTCAGAAAGAGTTCTTTACTAAATCCTCCAAGTAAATGTTGAACGGATTGGATGATAAAAGGCGTCCTTGTACTCCTCTCCATATTTCACTTCCTTCTGACATTTCTTCTCCTATCATGACTTTGACTCGTTCCTCTGACACATATCTGACGTATTTCCGTTTTGCAATATATTAACTAGAATCTTCTAGAATCACTTGGTATCGGAGTTGGAAATTAAAAAGTACGAAAGGAAGAAGTGGGGATCGAACCCTCACTGGCAATCGGAACATTCATACGAACCAAACACTCTAGCTAAGAGCCATGAACTATCTCGATAGATCCCCGTGTTAGAAGTTGTTTCTTTTCACAGACGCATCTTATGAATCAATAGGCCTATATTATCAATCAGTCCACTCGCCTATTTCTGTTCAATCAAGCTAAAATACAAGCGCTGCGAGTTAGGTAATTTCAACGACGAAAAGTAGCGATATTATGTGCCCGTCTCTAGTCATGTTATGCGTAATGCCTAAAACAATTTCTGAACGGCTTGAGTCACACACCCTGTACATAATATATATTTCAAAGTGTCCTTTGTTTACATTAGAAAGAGGTTACGTGAGACGTGCTATAGGCAGAGATGTATTACGACTAGGCAGTGATGGCGAGGTAGGTACTGTTACCATGGTATCCAAGTTTGGAACAGTAACAAAAAGACGAGAGCGGTGATGAAGTCACGTGTGCTGCAGCCTTTCATTGCGGGATGGAATAAATGAGATAACCAGCTTTCCAAAGTAATTTACCTGTCGTCGGAAAGGTCTCGGCAGTTGCGAGACACCCGCTCGCGACTTTTCTTGAAAGGTCACCGTATCACAGCTCGTCTAACATTTGCAGGGATGGAGGAGATTCGGGGCCCCATGCCCGACATCAGATATTCTCTTCCAAGGCTTCGCTTTCTCATAACATGAAGTTAGTCCTATCATGTGACTAAATCCTGGCAACCCGGGTTTTTATTCCAGGCAGAGAAGTGGATACACACCTAACTTCTTTTTGTGGATATTAGGTTTGTGCAGGGTGACCAGGTGACCGAATATTGGAGGACATGCCCTCCTTTTAAAGCATTTTCCTCTTGTCCTCTAGTATTAAAAATATAACAATGTCTGGCATTTTAAAAATCTATGACACGTGTTATTTCTTGTCCTTTATGAAAATAGTACATTATGCAACGAGCCTATAATGGTAGTAATTAAGACGCGAGTAAGTTTGTTTATGAAACGAGCGCAAGCAGGTTTCATAATTTTCATACGAGCGTCTTAATTACCATTATAGGCAAGTTTCATACGACTTTTTATGCTCGACCATATTTCTATGGTTATCTAAGTGAAGAGCGGAACTGACCTTCTAAATTGTGAGATGTGCGCAGACGCGAAAGTATTGATTTTTTTTTCCGAGGGACGAATGTCATTGACCTTGATATAATCTAGAGAATAACATGAACATTAATATTGATATAACCTGGAAATTGATTTAGAATTGAAAAATGAGATGACAAATTGAATTTATTTGAATATTATTTACAATTAACGCTACTTATTATAGTAACAGAACATAACCTTCTGCGACAGTATTGGATTTCCAGCCTCCGTGACGTTTCGCTAATTGTCTTTCGATTGCATATCCGAGAATAATCGATATTTGTGGTTTTATAATGGTACAATGGTGATTTCTCATTGGCTGAACAACTGAACTATAATGAATAGACGTACTTTAATGAGGTGCATTAAAGGGCTACTACCAGGTGTATAATTACTACATTTCGGCATGGTCGAGCATAAAAGAATTTTTAAAATTTGAGGCGGTTGTTTAATCGATTGTCCGAAGACAGGTCTGGACCCCACAAGTGACACCAACAGGGCATCATACATGCGGAAACAAGGCCATGAGTTAATGGGTAGGGTAGCCAGTTCCTTTACCCCTCCATTGCACACATCGCCGACTAGCTATATATTGCACTAATCAGGCTTCAGATGCATACAAACAATTGTTCTTCCTGTGACACACATCGTCAAGTGAGATGTACTGCCTGATAATAGATGTACAGTAGTGGCAAAAAAACCGGACTGACGGAATAATCAAAGTCGCCAAAATGAGCCACTGCGCATGCCACGCCCGCATTCACAAGATAGCGAGTAATCTATTGAAATTGTTGTAGTTTCGACTGCTGACGTAGCCCATTTCGAAAGCCATTAGAAAATAAGCTGGTAAAATTCATGTTCTGGGAATAAAAGTTAATTAAGTAGTAAAATATCTCTGCAATCGAAAAGTATTGGGAATAAATTTGAATAAGGAACAAAAATAAAGTTTCCTTCCCAGGCAGGATTCGAACTACGAAAGTCTTAATTACCAGTCTGTCGTGCTGCCACTGTGAACAAGGCTCTGAAATCAGCTACAAAGGTCGGGCCGTTTTTTTTTTTTTGCCGTTACTGTACATATCAAAGAGAACCTCAAACAGAGGTAAGGATTGAGGTCGCAACACCATTATTTTTCTGTTGATAATTTTATTCCTAAACTGAATTAGTGTACAGTAACCTCATTAGAGATTTTGATTTACCTAGGGAAAATCATAACCCAAGTGGGATTTAATTGACTATTACACGATTAGAAGAGAGTATATAAAAATTAGAAGAAATGAAATACTCTAACACAATAAAATATTAATTCACTTACTAAAATACTTAAATGTCTTGAAAAAGTATTATTGTGCCATCTCATCGTTACAAATATTCTGCTAGATGGCAGTAGTGTGTTATGATCAGCTGTTCTCTTGCTACCAGTTGTGCCAACTATACAATCTTCATTGAACTCTACTCTATGGATGATTTATATTCAAGAAGGTTTTGTTGATTCTGTTTCATTTTTATTAAAACAGTTGCATTCCACTTCAATTATCAATAGATATGAAACAACCTCTGATACGTGCCTATCCATAATCTTATACAGCAGAAGCTATAACATAACGTAAATAATATAATCAAGATAAATGATAGAACAATTTTAATTAAGGATGATGAAATAAACATCATTTCGAAGGTACAAGTATTGAAAAGTACAAAGTTGGCAAACAAAGGAACAAATGCTAGGGAGGTGATAAAACAAATAAATGCTAGGGAGGTGATAAAAATTGTAGGATAAGTGGCCATGATTGGTTGAAACACGACGTTCCGTACCCTTTATTGTGAAAAGTAGTGTCACGTAGTAAAAGTGTAATAGTCGAGATAAATGCTGTACAGAGTCTGAAGAAAAGGCTAATAATGATTGAAGAAAGAAAATGCGCTAGCAGGTTGTCTCATCTGGTACATTTATAAAGTCACTGAATTACACTAATTCTGAATAAAAAGAGCCATTGTTTTGAGGCATGTACAGATCTTTTATTATATCTCTGCCTCTGTGCAATGTCACAGTTTTCGGTGAGAGGGAAGGGAGATACCAAACGGTTGTATGCTTTATAATCTGTGACGCCCAGGATCAAGATAAGCACCTGAAACGGTCACTCACAGGCAGAGATATCATGCAACGTCAGTATTTGTGATTAAAAATAGGAATAAGGCACACAAAAAAGAGTAACTGTAGCCTATTTATCTTGTAGATAAGCATATCTCGAAATAAGTTTTGCCAGTGAAACCGAATTGAAACAATTAGGAAGTATCTTGAATTTGAAACTCAATTTTTGCAAATAAAGTGTTATTTTCACATTATTCTAAAAACAAATTTTCAGCTAAGTCGACATTTTCTTTCTTTTACGCTTTCAGAAGTATCAGAAAAATAACATTGTAAGCCGGCGGATTGAGGGGAGAGGTTTGAACCGTTGTCGAAATAGAAACTGGTGAAATTTGAAAATTGTACTTCAAAACAATTGAAGAGTGCATCTGTATTTAATGTTTTTATGTACAATGTCGTTAGTGTGTTGTCTTGCAATGTTTTCTTTTTTATTACTCTGTTCACTTGTTTTGTAACTTCTCTTAATAAAAATAATTTCTCTTTTGTTTCAGTTGGTGTCGTCAAGGTAAGAGTAATACGGCTATTACGCATTCTCGCTGGCATTTCTGTATGTATATTTCTTACGTAGACCTGTAGTGGTTACAATTTTAATTGAAACTTGAAGTGATTATTATTGTACTTATAGTATAGCGACTATTTTAAAACGCTAAATACATTTCATAAAAAAATATTTCAGGTCGATCTCAGATGGGCCTAGAATCATTCGTACTTAAAAGGGAAGGTGGAATATTTACAAGAGATTCTTAATCAGATGTTTTGAAACTGTTATGTAGAATTATTTCAAGATTGTGGGTCTCATGTTTATTAATGTTACCAAAGCTTTATTTTTCTAGATGATTCGTAAAGTCTAAGACAAAATAAAAAAGAATTCTTGTAACATCTTGCATAAAATTTCCTATACTTTATACTGTTGTGCAGAAGTCTCGTTCCTTCAATTAACTTAACACCACGTCCCGACGAACTGAAATCACCGTCATATGAAAATCGCCGGAAAATATACTCACTGGGCACAGTTTTGCCGAGTGTTTCGCAGGAAAGTTATTATTATTGTTATTATTATTATTATTATTATTATTATTATTATTATTATTATTATTATTATTGGGACGAGTGGGGTTACCTGCTAGAAACCTGGGTACGCAGCGAACCTTAGTGAAGTCTGCCGGTGTGGATTAGGGAATGCGCCTAGCTTGAGGGTTAGCGCAATAGATTGTGAAAGGTCTTAGTGCTAATTGAATTCAATTCAATTTATTTGGCCATTAGACATACAGTTTTAGGCTTCGTCAGAATACATTGAAAATCATATAAATACATTTTAAAAAACACTAATAAAAGAAACAGTAAAATTTAAATAATACAAGAAAAACATGAAATAATTTGAAACTTTTAAATTAAAGAAAACAAACTAAATTGCAATTAAAGTTATTTATTAAAATACAATTTCGTACAAATTTGTGTTGAAAAACTCAGCAACAGAATAAAAAGGATTATTTAATAACCGATTGTAAAATCTAGTTTTGAAACTATTGACTGGTAATTTATAATATTGACTTGGGAGCTTATTATATAATTTCATCCCCATAATTAAAAAGTTTGTGTTGCTCTTGTGTAATCTACAATATGGAATATTAATTTGTTCACTATTTCTAATTTCGTGATCTTGTATATTGGCCACTAATGAGTAATTGTCGATATTTTGTCTAGTGTAAAGTACTAGATCATATATATACAAATTTATGATTGTTAAAATCCGTGATTGTCTGAAAAGTGACCGACAATGTTCCAGATAGTTTGATTTACATAAAATTCTAATGGTTTTCTTTTGTAAAATCAAGACGCTTCCAATTTTGGTTCCATTTCCCCAGAAAATTAGAGCATATCGGATTATCGACTGAAAGAAAGAAAAATAGGCACATCTTAAATAATTTTGAGAAACGCAAGTTGTTAATTTCTTTAACAAATATAAAATTCTTGATAGCTTTGTGCATATGTATTCGATGTGCTTATCCCATGTTAAACTGGAGTCTATAAAAAGTCCTAGAAATTTTGTGTAGTTGACTCTGTTGTCCTTATTTATTAGATAATTTAGGCTGAAAGTTATGTTGACAGTTTTTTCTTGATTAAGCAAGAAACCATTAGATTCAAACCATAAAGCAATCTGTGATAGAGTGTCGTTGTTGAGAGCATGTAATTGATTTAGAGCAGAGGAAGAACATAGGAAAGTTCGTCATAGTGCCCCCCTCCAGAAATTCCATTCCATTCATTCCGTTTAAATTTACAGTTTGGGAGAGGTATTCGAAATTCCTGGATTAAATCAATGAAGAAAATCCATTACGCTATTGGGAATCGAATCTGTGACCTTCCGGCTTGCAACGTTACGAGTTATTCGCGGCACTACCGCGCGCCCAACGAGAAAATAAAAACGAAAATAAATGTAACAAATAATTAGATATTCTACCCACACTCTACATGTATTTAGTACAGATGTGTCACTATACAGGACTTTAAGAAAGGACTCCACGACAGTTAAAACGGAAATGATGCATGCCTTCTGAGAGGTATATTTATATACGGGACTGATGTTGAAAGTCTCCTGTTAATTGAGGGGACGAAGGAAGGCAAGTCCTCGGTGCCTTTCATAAACAGAGGCTACGACAGACGACTGTGGGAGGGCAGAACGACGTGGTATGAAATTTGAGGTCATAATGGATCCTCTTAAAGTGGAATGCCCACCTACATATAAATTGATAGTAATAATACCCAAGGAGACATATTTTTATGTGGCACTCAATTCATTCTTGGATAGACCACAGCATTTTTTATTCTCTCTTTTCTATAATTTTTCCCTTGGGTATAATTTCTGCAACGTACACTATGATATTATATCAAAAGAGCGGGCGCGGCCCTTGCGATGTCCTTTTTTTTAACTCTATATCTTTCTCACTCTCGTCTCTACGTTTCCTTGGTGACATCCACGACTACACACAGACATGGTAACCAATCGTGCAAAAATGATACATAACACATCTCTGTGAACAAAATTAAGAAAAAAGTATTATAGTTATTACTAGCCGTACATAATTAAAATAGGACATTTGATCCAGGGAACATTCCTGTTTGATAGAATGATAAATCGTTTAATATGTTACTTAATTTAAATTGTAGCCTATTTAAAAAAATTAAAATGCGATCATTTTGGTCCAGAGATCACTCATTTGGTGCAATGACAATACCTTTAACATGTTTCTTATTTGTTATTACATGCAACCATAGTTTAATGAAGATTGACACCATTTAGATTTACTTTGTATACTTTATATTACTTGCTATATGTTTCCATTGAATTATGGTGATAACTTAATTTTAACCCTTGTTTCCTATGTCTTCAGTAAATGGCGCTTAGCCCTCTATAGTTCTGAACCCTTCAAATAACTTAAATAGTGATACAACACATATAGTGATATGTAATTATATTTCATTCTTTCGAAAATGTAAGAATTCACGATCTCATATGTACCATTGCCATGAAATGAATAAATGTGTTTTTTCTTCCTACTCAAAAATTTTATATTTTGCACGTAGGAGTTACTGCAGGAACAACAACGCTATAATCTGAGGCGGCGGTGAAACTGTATCATATTGTTATTTCAAAAGTCTTGTATATCCTTTAATCGATATTACTTCATACAAACACAGAAACATTCTCTGTAGGCTATGTTTAATAGCTTTCGTTTGTTGTTGTCCAAGGCCCCTTATAGATGAAGTCATTTGTTTTTTATTTCATTACAGCGCCTTAGATGGCGTTATATAAATTTTAAAACTCATTTATCTCATTAAATATCAGTCCTATCAAAATTTTGTATAGAGTAAAACGTATCGGAAATATATATATATATATATATATATATATATATATATATATATATATATATATATTTTTAAGTTTTGTTATGTAACATTTTTCACGAACATTAATAATAAGGGAGATATTTCGATTTATTTAATTCAAGCCCCCTTATAACCACCCTTTTAAATAAAGTATTTTGAATGCCATATAGCCTAAAATCTAAGTTACAACGAACTTAATTTATATTCCAATTTTCATATAAATCAGTTCAGCCATTATAGCGTGAAAAGGTAACAAACATCCAGACAGACAGACAGACATACAAACAAAAATTTCAAAAAAGCGATTTTCGATTTCAAGGTGGTTAATTATACATGTTAACACCAATTATTTTTGGAAAATCGAAAATTACCAGAAAAATTTTGGCTACAGATTTATTATTAGTATAGATTTCATTTCTACTTTATAAAGTTAATTTAGTTTCGTTTTACTTCTCCATTAGGTGAACTACTCTGAAGCTGAAAAAACTCAATTTCGATATATTCGCGGAAATACACCTTTTCAGCATCACTGATAAAAAAGTGGTTTTAAGTATGTCGTCTGCCTGCCTATTTGGGTACACTAATTTCTCTGAAGTATTATATTGGCCAGATTTGTTAATACTAGACCGTTTACACGGGAATAATGTAATGAAACGTAATAATTTTAGGGAAAAAAAAGAGACGTTTGAAACGAAAAACATAAAATATCCATGAACTCGAACACAGCTCAAACGATATTTGTCAGTTTGTTTTTCATCATTTATGCTGATGATACCATTCTAGTGGCTTGTAATTCAGATATAAATCAATTACGTTTACTTAAGGTAAGAGTCCGTGTAGGCCAGTTTCTATCTGATGCTTTTACAATTCACTGCGGGTTAAAGCAAGGAGATGCATTATCACCTTTACTTTTTAACTTCGCTCTAGAATTTGCCATTAGGAAACCTTCAGGAGAACAGACAGGATTTGGAATTGAATGGGTTACATCAGCTTTTTTGTCTATGCGGAAGACGTGAATATGTCGGGAGAAAATCCACAAACGATTAGGGAAAACATGGAAATTTTACTTGAAGCAAGTAAAGAGATAGGTTTGGAAGTAAATCCCGAAAAGACTAAGTATATGATTATGTCCGGTGACCAGAATATTGTACGAAATGGAAATATAAAAATTGGAGATTTATCCTTCGAAGAGGTGGAAAAATTCAAATATCTCGGAGCAACAATAACAAATATAAATGATACTCGGGAGGAAATTAAACATAGAATAAATATGGGAAATGCCTGTTATTATTCGGTTGAGAAGCTTTTGTCATCTAGTCTGCTGTCAAAAAATCTGAAAGTTAGAATTTATAAAACAGTTATATTACCGGTATGGTTGTGAAACTTGGACTCTCACTTTGAGAGAGGAACAGAGATTAAGGATGTTTGAGAATAAGGTTCTTAGGAAAATATTTGGGGCTGAGAGCAATGAAATTACAGCAGAATGGAGAAAGTTATACAACGCAGAAGTGCACGCATTGTATTCTTCACGTGACATAATTAGGAACATTAAATCCAGACGTTTGAGATGGGCAGGACATGTAGCACGTATGGGTGAATCCAGAAATATATATAGAGTGTTAGTTGGGAGACCGGGGGGAAAAGATCTTTGGGAAGTCCGAGACGTAGATGGGAGGATAATATTAAAATAAATTTGAGGGAGTTGGGATATGACGATAAAGACTGGATTAATCTTGCACAGGATAGGGACCGATAGCGGGCTTATGTGAGGGCAGCAATGAACCTGCGGGTTCCTCGAAAGTCATTTGTGAGTAAGTATGTAATGATCAGCAAAATTATGTGATTTTTTAAATTGTATAGTTGTACATATTGTCTGTGTAGAGTGTAAACCTGTTAACAAGAATAAAATTTTACAAGGAAAACAAAAAACTGAGTATAAATTAACACTGAAACTTTAGAACAAAATCCAAACTATAGATTTTAATACCACCTTAGAGTCGATGGAATTGGTGACAGTGAGATGATATTTGGTGAGGTGAGGCCGAAATTACCTGACACTCGCAGTACGGTTGAGAAAAACTATGAAAAATACCGACCAGGTAACCAGCCCAAGTGGGAATCGAACCTATCCCCGAACGCAACTCCGGATCAGCATGCAAAATCACTACTGTCTGACCCACATGTTGGCTTAAGAAGAAAATGTAAGACGAATGTGTTTCAACTTATAATAAGAGTTTACCTATTTATTTTATAATTAAATAAAGTTCATGATTCAAATAAGAAACTTTCTAGGAAGTTCGATATAAGAGCACAGAATAATAAAAAGAGACAAACGTTGCTTGGTGACAGTTTTTCAATGTTACATTCAATAGAGTTAGTTTATTTATTCGACAAGAAAAAGAACTTGACTGCTTTACCGCTAACCAACCACAGATCGTGTTAGTGTCCAAGGCTGCTAATACAGAATTATCAACGTGAATGTATGGTCAAGCCACTTGACATTGTGTGTAATGAAGCGAACAACTTAACTTGACCAAGTTAATCATTGATGTTATATTAAACAGTTGTGTTTATTTCTGCATAGAGGTGGAAAACATGAGAAAACTTTGAACAGAGACGGAAAGAAAGAGGAAAGGATACAGATTTTGGGTAGAAACCGAGACAGAAAGAGGAAGATAAAGGTTGAAAGAGGGAGGAATATTATTCGACAATAACAAAATTTCTGTTGGGTGTATCTATTGTCATACCAATACAACGACGTCAACATAGAAAGTATGATAGGCCTAATCATGATGAACGTCGGCGATATTCAGTTCCAAGTGGCGAGGGTGATTTGTAGGGCTAGGATTTTGATGAAATTGCATCTTTTTTTTTTCTAGTAAGCCAGAAACATTGCTGCTATAGTATTCATATGTTATGTCATTAAACTGAGTGTTTTAAGACATATTTGTTAGGGCATTTTTTTTTTGCATTTTTTGCCTCTTACAACTCATAAGAGCATCTTTTGTTTTATTCCGATATTTTTTAGGCATATTCATTTAATTTTGGCCATAAATCCCCATTATTAATATAAAATAATGTTTATTTTCGTTGATATTTTGTCTACATATTTTTTCCATTAATACCCATTATTTTTTTACTTAGTTATTTAATGACGCTGTATCAACTAAGAAGTTATTTAGCGTCGATGGAATTGGTGATAGTGATCTATTTGGCGAGATGAAGTCGAGGATTCGCCATAGATTACCTGACATTTGCCTTAGTTGGGAAAAACCTCGGAAAAGCACAACCAGATAATCAGCCCAAGCGGGAATCGAATCCGCGACCGAGCGCAACTCCGGAATGGTAGGCAAGCGCCTTAACCGACCAAGCTACGCCGGTGGCTAATACCCATTATTTTGTGTAATATTTTAATCGTTTTTCTACACAAATATTGCCATTTTAACGTAGTACACTCCAACCACCCCTTCAATATAGACTCCTCTATACCTGCTAATTCTGGATAAGAGTGGCCTTGTGGTGGACTACATGAAAACTACATAGACCTAAGAAAAAAATTACGTAAAATTAAATAAACTTAAATGTTGGTACTAGAGTTTAATTTAATTGCTAGTCTAAATATGAAGTAGTACAAACTTCTAAATAGTAAGTAGTACAAAATCTTTTCTTATTAAGCCAATTATGTACGATCAATTTTTAGGACAATTTAAGGTCATTTTTGAAAGATTTTTAGGTCATAAATGCATTGTTTTTAAGACATTTTTTCATGATTTACAGGTCATCAAAATCCTAGCCCTATTCCAGTCTGCAAAATCACTTTAATGGAAGTATTTGCAGAAATTAACAGATCTGTGGATAATAAATGGATCATAGTACCTATGAAATGTTTATGTAACTTAACACCTTTCATAAATTGTGAAGTTTGTTTGTCTCTTAGTATATTACTTTTAGTAGTACCATCAAACTATTGATAAAGATTGGTGAAAAGTTGTAAGTACTATCAATTCAATTCTAAAAAATATATTCTTAAAATTGTTCAATGGCGAAAGTTATTTATTAATAAAATACTATTCATAAATTTGGCACTTTGCACCTTTCTAAGCCACCGGCGTGGCTCAGTCGGTTAAGGTGCTTGTCTGCCGGTCTGAAGTTGCGTTCAGGCGCGGGTTCGATCCCCGCTTGGGCTGATTACCTGGTTGGGTTTTTTCCGAGGTTTTCCCCAACCGTAATGTGAATGCAAGGTAATCTATGGCGAATTCTCGGCCTCATCTCGGCAAATATGTGCAGTGCTTGGGAAAAGTGACACAAGTCAGTTTCCACAAACCTTTTTTGATAATTTATTGACAACTTACGGAACATCTGCTCGGTTGGAAAAAAATACATATGTAGGCCTATTCCTCCCATTACAATAATTCATACAGAAAAAAATCAAATCGACATAAACCAGTGTAAGTTGTCAATAAATTATCAAAGAAGGTTTGTGGAAACTGACTTATGTCACTTTTCCCGAGCACTGCAAATATCTCACTATCACCAATCTCATCGACGCTAAATAACCTAGTAGTTGATACAGCGTCGCTAAATAACCAACTAAAATAAAAAGCACCTTTTTACTGTTAAGTATCCAATTGATGATGGCGAAATGAGTCAGAGATCCAACGCCGAAAGTTGCTTTGCAATTCTGCTTCAATTGGTTGAGGGAAAACCCCGGAAAAAACCCAACCAAGTAACTTGTCCCAATCAGGATTTGAAGTCGCGTCCACTCATTTCACGGTCAGGCGTGCTAACCGTTACTCCACAGCTGTTGACTTAATAAGGTGTTTGTTCATTATTTGGTAAATCATCTCGTGATCCCCTTCAGCTCTTTATAGGATCCCCTCCAGGGGGTCGCGATCCCCACTTTAGGAACTACCGCTCTAACATCTAACCCATTATGACTTACAATATTAGAGCTGAATACTTTGTATTACCGTTACTATAGGTATTCAGTTTAGTCGGAATAAGTTCAAATATAGGCCAGGAAACCCAAGAGGTCATTTAGAAGGGAGTCACGGAGATATGCGATGATGAATTGAAATGGAAACCATGGCGATAGTCTTAACTTGGTTGGATATGAAAACGTACAGGCAGCATAGCGGCATGTGCTGACAGATGATACCACAAGTTTTTACGCTGCTGGAATTCTAAGCATGTAGCAATGTTGCCAATCCAAACGTGTACGAAAGTGAGCGAAGGGCTTCGTGGAATTGTCGTCACTGTCAATTTCGAGAATCGATACTTTCGGTGAAAGGCTACTGGTGTGGTTTAAACATTACCGAGCGAAACTCGTACTGTGAGGTGGCGCTCGGACTTAGGTTCGAATCCCGGTTGAGCAAATTACCTGGTTGGTTTTCTATTTCAGGTATCAGAATGTTTATTATCATGGTCATTATTCGAATTCTGTTAATACTGACAAGATGCAGCTCAGGGGTCTGTCCTTGGACCCTTATTATTTCTTATAATGATTAGTAATTTTTCATCAAAACTAAAATTTTCTATTTAACAGAACCAGGTAGTGATTAGGGGTCAAAAATTCGATTTTTTATTTCTTTAAAAAAGTACAAAACTTGCTCTTTATAAAACAATATAAATATTGTGGGGGGTATTTCTGCAGATAAGCTCTTTAAATTTCGCGATGCATGTAATTCATACATCCTTCTTTTTTTTTAATGCAGTTTTCCATAAGTTGACATTTTTCAAACTTCAGTGCATTTTTCTCTGAAACTACTGAATCAATTTACAAGAAACTTTTAGAGTGTTTTCTGGAGCCTGTGTTCTACATAGCAGACCTGCGGGTTGAAGAATATCACACACATAACACGAGAAAAAAATGTATGTATTGAAAAACAAAGTTGCAAAAAATGTTAAACGATGTTCAATATTTTTTCTGTTTCACTAGGGTGAAATATTTAACTAAATTTTGCTTTATAATTTACAATACACATCACTAGATAACTTTTAAAAAATACAAGGTATATGAGTGAAGATTGTAGCAAATAATGTGCACCTAAAGAATGAAGTACACTTAGCTAAGTGAGAAAACAGGTTATAAGTTAGGGCCTTTATTTTGCACATTTTAAAATTCGTTTTCAGAACAAAAAGTTGCATTTGTTGGGAACAAATTTCTGCACGTTTGAAGGACAAAACTAAAATAGTTTCTATCATTATACACTGCTCTCTTAAATCGACTGAGCATATTGGAAATTAAATCAATGGCTTTCCAAAAACACGTTAAGAAATGTTCCATACAAAACAATTTTTTATCTCGAAAAGGAAGCAAAAACAAGGAAAATTGTATTCTCATTTTTCGTTTAAAATATCTCAAAGAATAACACCCTCAAATTGATAACATTACTTACGCTTCATTCTGTGTAATATACAGGGTGATTCACTAGGATTTACCGTCACTTACGGAGGTTATTTTCGAAGACATTCTGTACAAAATATGTCATATAAACATTTGTCCTAATTTCAATATTTTCAGAGTTACATTAATTTGAAGATGTTTGTACAATACTATAATTCTTTAGTTTTAAGGGTAAACGAATATTGCAGATAAAGAATGAACTATTCAGGAGCATCATTTCTTTAATTAGCTATTCTGAAGCTCAAAATGTGAATTCCATAATTGCTTTGCACAGAATTTTTTTTCTACTTTTAACTACAAAATTACATTTTCCTTACGCATATCTCACAACAATTGTTACAAATCACACCACTCTTGTAAATTCTTCAAGAATGAACATTAGGATGCATAATTAAACTGTAAAGAATCAAGTTCCTAAAGTCGTATGATTTGTAACAATTTTTGTGATAAGTGCATAAGAATGATGTAATTTTTAGTTAAAAATTGAAAAAAGTCTGTACAAAGCAATTAACAACACATTTTTATCTTCAGAACACTAGCTAATTAAAGAAATGATGCTTTTGAATAGTTCATTCTCTATTTGTAATTTTTTTACCCTTTTTTACGCATTGTATTCTTCACCTGACATAATTAGGAACATTAAATCCAGACGTTTGAGATGCGCAGGGAATGTAGCACGTATGGGCGAATGCAGAAATGCATATAGAGTGTTAGCTGGGAGGCCAGAGGGGAAAAGACCTTTGGGGAGGCCGAGACGTAGATGGGAAGATAATATTAAAATGGATTTGAGGGAGGTGGGATATGATGATAGAGACTGGATTAATCTCGCTCAGGATAGGGACCAATGGCGGGCTTATGTGAGGGCGGCAATGAATCTCCGGGTTCCTTAAAAGCCAGTAAGTAAGTAAAACTAAAGAAAAAAGGTATTTTACTTACAACTTCAAATTACTGTAACTCTGATAATATTGTGGTTAGGACACATGTTTATATGTCATTTTTTGCTCAGAATGTCTCCGGAAATTAGCTCTGTAAGTGACGGTAAATTCTGGTGAATCACTCTTTATATGTTGACAATATTTTTGCATCATTGATACTTTCGACAATAATAAATGTTTGATTGATAATCGCTTGGCTAATTCTTGGACTAATCTCTCAAAATATACCAAATGCAATTGCATCGGTGCTACATAACCGCGTAGTTGATACGGCGTCTTTAAATAGGCGAAATATTGTAAACTGAATTTTATGGAAAACTGAGCGAGCACAAGTTATAGTGAAATCAAAATTAACACCTGTAGACCTAACTGAGACTGAACCCGTGGACCTCAGCAGTCTGTACAATTTGAACATAGGCGATATAAAAACAATGTACTAATAACTTTGTTATTTTTTTCATGCTTGTTGCCTTGACAATGTACTCAAAATTTATTGTAAATTCGAGTAGAGTAAGCGTGGTTGACGTGGTGGTTGTGCCGTTGTTGCAGCGAGGCGCAGCTCGTCGAGGCCCGCGAGAGCCGGTAATTATCCGCATCCAGGCGACCCCCCGCCCAGCCTGGTGTCGAGCCGGGACACACCCAGCACACGGACAACATGCTCAATGAACGCTTCTTACAACTCTATCTGATTCATTCATTCACTGGTGACGTTCATTCATAGACCCAAACAAACTACTGCGTGCGTTAGTCTTGTGTGAGATACTCCCGTTTCCCGTAACTGACTTCGAACTGTGTAGAAATTAGTGTACCACACTTTGTTATAGACTTAACTTACCGACAACTAGAGGAGATTATATTTCATGCGACTACTGAACACATAATGTTAATTATTAAAAGATACATGAACGAGAAGAAAAACAACATAAAAGTACGTCGAGAAAGTAGGAAGATATAGGGGAGAAATAGAGGCATATATATGGGAGATACAGAAGCAAGTGGTAAGAAGATATATGGGAGAAATGGAAGAAAATGGTAAGAACATATATGGGAGAAATAGAAGCAAATTGTAAGATGATATATGGGAGAAATAGAAGGAAATGGTAAGAAAATATGAGTGAAATAGAAGCAAATGATAAGAAGATATATGGGAGAAATAGAACTAAATGGTAAGAAGATATATGGGTGATACAGAACCAAATGGTAAGAAGATATATGGGTGATACAGAACCAAATGGTAAGAAGATATATGGGTGATACAGAACCAAATGGTAAGAAGATATATGGGTGATACAAAGCCAAATGGTAAGAAGATATATGGGTGATATAGAACCAAATGGTAAGAAGATATATGGGTGATACAGAACCAAATGGTGAGAAGATATATGGGTGATATAGAAGCAAATGGTAAGAAGTTATATGGGTGATACAGAACCAAATGGTAAGAAGATATATGGGTGATTCAGAACCAAATGGTAAGAAGATATATGGGTGATATAGAAGCAAATGGTAAGAAGATATATGGGTGATACAGAACCAAATGGTAAGAAGATATATGGGTGATTCAGAACCAAATGGTAAGAAGATATATGGGTGATACAGAACCAAATGGTAAGAAGATATATGGGTGATTCAGAACCAAATGGTAAGAAGATATATGGGTGATACAGAACCAAATGGTAAGAAGATATATGGGTGATACAGAACCAAATGGTAAGAAGATATATGGGTGATATAGAAGCAAATGGTAAGAAGATATATGGATGATATAGAAGCAAATGGTAAGAAGATATATGGGTGATTCAAAACCAAATGGTAAGAAGATATATGGGTGATATAGAAGCAAATGGTAAGAAGATATATGGGTGATACAGAACCAAATGATAAGAAGATATATGGGTGATATAGAAGCAAATGGTAAGAAGATATATGGGTGTTACAGAACCAAATGGTAAGAAGATATATGGGTGATATAGAAGCAAATGGTAAGAACATATGGGTGATATAGAAGTAGGCCTAAATAATGAGATATATGGGAGAAATAGAAGCAAATGGTAAGAAGATATATGGGTGATATAGAAGCAAATGGTAAGAAGATATATGGATGATGTAGAAGCAAATGGTAAGAAGATATATGGGTGATTCAGAACCAAATGGTAAGAAGATATATGGGTGATTCAGAACCAAATGGTAAGAAGATATATGGGTGATATAGAAGCAAATGGTAAGAAGATATATGGGTGATTCAGAACCAAATGGTAAGAAGATATATGGGTGATATAGAAGCAAATGGTAAGAAGATATATGGGTGATACAGAACCAAATGGTAAGAAGATATATGGGTGATATAGAAGCAAATGGTAAGAAGATATATGGGTGATTCAGAACCAAATGGTAAGAAGATATATGGGTGATTCAGAACCAAATGGTAAGAAGATATATGGGTGATATAGAAGCAAATGGTAAGAAGATATATGGGTGATATAGAAGCAAATGGTAAGAAGATATATGGATGATACAGAACAAATGGTAAGAAGATATATGGGTGATACAGCACCAAATGATAAGAAGATATATGGGTGATATAGAAGCAAATGTTAAGAAGATATATGGGTGTTACAGAACCAAATGGTAAGAAGATATATGGGTGATACAGAACCAAATGATAAGAAGATATATGGGTGATATAGAACCAAATGGTAAGAAGATATATGGGTGATACAGAACCAAATGGTAAGAAGATATATGGGTGATACAGAACCAAATGGTAAGAAGATATATGGGTGATACAGAACCAAATGATAAGAAGATATATGGGTGATATAGAAGTAAATGGTAAGAAGATATATGGGTGTTACAGAACCAAATGGTAAGAAGATATATGGGTGATACAGAACCAAATGGTAAGAAGATATATGGGTGTTACAGAACCAAATGGTAAGAAGATATATGGGTGATACAGAACCAAATGGTAAGAAGATATATGGGTGATATAGAAGCAAATGATAAGAAGATATATGGGTGATACAGAACCAAATGGTAAGAAGATATATGGGTGATACAGAACCAAATGATAAGAAGATATATGGGTGATATAGAAGCAAATGGTAAGAAGATATATGGGTGTTACAGAACCAAATGGTAAGAAGATATATGGGTGATACAGAACCAAATGATAAGAAGATATATGGGTGATATAGAAGCAAATGGTAAGAAGATATATGAGTGTTACAGAACCAAATGGTAAGAAGATATATGGGTGTTACAGAACCAAATGGTAAGAAGATATATGGGTGAAATAGAGGCAAATGGTAAAAACATATGGGTGATATAGAAGTAGGCCTAAATAATGAGATATATGGGAGAAATAGAAGCTAATGGTAAGAATATACCGGTATATGGGTAATATAGAAGTAAATGATAAGGAGATAAATGAGAGAAATAGAGGGAAATGGTAAGAAAATCTATGGGAGAAATAGAAGAAAATGGTAAGAAGATAGTATATGGGAGAAATAGAAGCAAATGTTAAGAATATGTATCGGAGAAATAGAGGCAAATGGTAAGAAAATCTATGGGATAAATTGAAGAAAATGATAAGAAGATATATGGGAGAAATAGAAGAAAATGATACGATATAATTATGGGAGAAATAGAAGCAAATGTTAGGAATATATGGGAGAAAATCGTCTGGCCGCGAAACCAGGTGGCCCGGGTTCGATTCCCGGTCGGGGAAAGTTACCTGGTTGAGGTTTTTTCCGCAGTTTTCCCTCAACCCAATATGAGCAAATGCTGGGTAACATTCGGTGTTGGACCCCAGATTCGTTTCACCCGCATTATCACCTTCATCTCATTCAGACGCTAAATAACCAGAGATGTTGATAAAGCGTCGTAAAATAACCTATTAAAATAAAATAAAATAAAAATAATATGGGAGAAATAGAGGCAAATTGTAAGAAAATGTATGGGAGAAATAGAAGAAAATGGTAAGAAGATATATGGGAGAAATCAAAGCAAATGGTAGGAAGGTATATGAGAGAAATAGAAACTATAGAAATATTAATAGAGATTGTTAGATCGTTAAATTTCGTTTTTCAGTCCACGTGTCCTATGTTATATAACATTTTATTTGCTTCATATCGGTATATATGTATATAAGCATTTTGATCATAGTAACAGTCGAACAATATTTACTTTCCGCCCTATTGGTTTTAAACTAGTCAGATCTTTTATGAAAAATAACGAGGTTCGCCTACATCTTGCAAAAGATCTTTCATCAAATAACCTTTTATAAAAGAAAACCCATTACGCTATCATATATTTTATAATTTTATTTTGTAAAAGATCTTTGACATATTATATCTTTGACAGTGTAATACTTGTCAAAATGGCATGAAAAATAACATACGGAAGATGCAAGAAATCTCCACGTTAGTAAACCCATTTTTCTTTGGTGAAACGGCTAACTTTTTAAGATGGTTTTAAAATTAAGAAATGCATTTGTTGTCGTGGTGTTTTGGCTGATTTAAAGAAGCTTCGTGAATCCGGGCATATACTGACGACGGTTGTAATATTATGTTGTTTACTTACTGCATGTTGTTTTGTAACTCAGCAGTCAAAGCAAGTTGTCTTCTACTTACCTGTAAAGAAAGAAAACATTTGCATTATACAGATATTCTTTAATACATTACCATATGCATTAGAACTAGTGGTATTTGTTTACACTATTTTACGTATATGATAATATATAACATTAAGCTAGATATATAAATAAGAAAATGTCTTTTAAAATAATGAATTAAGTACAATAATAAACACATAATCATTATTTACATTAATTTTGTTCTTAGCGCAACTCGATCATCGCCGATCATCGCCGAACTTCGGGTTTGTTCGCGTCCTTGTAACGTCATACGACACCAATGTAAACATAGGTATATTTAATAAACTAGATCACTAATTTAACATTATCCAAATGTTGAAATGGCACAGTTAAAAGTCGTTATGACCTACCATTAAATCATGATATTAAAGGTATTTACAGACGTGGACAAATTATTAACAAAATGCTTACAATTTTGCACATTTCTATCATTACAGTAGATAGAAATATGCAAAAATGTCAACTGTACTCTAAATTGAAGAGTCAAATTTTGTAAAAACATGTAATAAAAATCTTCACTTTTGCTAATAATTTGTAAATATGCAAAATGTCAACTGTAGTCCAAATTGAAGAGTCTAATTTTGTAAAAACATGTAATAAAAATCTTCACTTTTGCTAATAATTTGTAAATATGCAAGATGTCAACTGTAGTCCAAATTGTAAAAACATGTAATAAAAATCTTCACTTTTGCTAATAATTTGTAAATATGCAAAATGTCAACTGTAGTCCAAATTGAAGAGTCAAATTTTGTAAACATATGTAATAAAATCTTAAGTTTTGCTAATAATTTATAAATATGCAAAAATATCAATTGTAGTCTAAATTGAAGAGTAAAATTTTGTAGAAATATGTAATAAAAATCTTAAGTTTTGCTAATAATTTGTAAATATGCAAAATTGTAGTCTAAATTGAAGAGTCAAATTTTGTATAAGTCTTCAAGTTTTCTAATAATTTTGAAATACGCAAAGATGTCAACTGTAATCTATATTGAAGAATCATATTTTGTAAAAAATATATAACAAAACTCTTCAATTTTGCTAATAATTTGTCCACATCTGTACGTCTAGATTACAAGAATATGCAATAGGATTAAATTATACAAACTTTTAACACTTTTATCGTTTAAAATTTGGTAAATTTATTAATGAAACAGCTACCCCACTTCATGGATTACGCGTCGGGTCTCTGTCTTAAAGGAAATGTTTGCATCTTTTCTTTGGTCTATCGATACCTTTCTTTCCTATAGGATTATATCTATACAGGGTGTAACCGATATTAACCGTCAAAAATACAGTTAATAGAGCATAAATAACTGAAGGAAAATGTCAAATGTTGTTTTCCTATAAATGTCATGGCCCCCCTCCAAAAAAAATTGTTTTGTGAGTTTAACTTTTTTTGGAAAAGAGTATATATAGTCATTAGTTAGGCCAGGGGTTCCCAACCAGTGTGTCCCGAAGTTTTGGAATTGAAAAATAAATTTTATGCCATCCAGAAAGTCTCTTTACAACGCATTTTTTTATTTACAACGAAGTTTTTGATATGATGCATTTTATTTTGAGACACACTTTACGAATGAAACGTGAACACTTGCAACAATGCTTAGTAATTCGTTTACTGTTCCCACTTAGTAACAATAGGCCCTTGAGTTCAGAATCGTCAGAACATATTGGTCAGTTTCAGTATGAGCAGGTGATAGTGCGACTATTTTATGAAAAGTGCTTTATTTAGATTTTATCATGGACAAATTTTTAATTCTAAACCAAGCTCTGGGTTAGAATTAGATAACAGCAGTGCTAATTCAAATAATGTGCGCGAAAATTCCCTTCAGGGTTCACAAAACGTACTGCGTATCATAAAATATATGAAGAGTCCACTGCAAGAATGATGGATGTCACTTTCTTGTCGAAAATGAACCAAGACTGTCAATGCATAGCTTAAGACATATAGAATGTACATAGAGAGTTATATGGCATTAACACTGATAGTCATTGTCCAGTAATGATCGGAAAATCTCAGTTAAGGTTTGAGCGCTAAGCATTTCAAACTTTCAATTGCTTCTCCTGCAAAATGTATTCCAAATGACATCCATCATTCTTGCAGTGGACTCTTCATATAGTGATGAATACTTGCAAGATGGTTTTACTTGGCGTGGAGATGAATATAAACAAAATCCCGAGCGTGTGAAATGTTTTGACAAATCAGTCGATGGTGCCAATAAACTAAAGACATTTAAAACTGCCGTTTTCAAAGTTATACTTGTGTGAATCAGCATTTTCTATCATGAAAATAGTGAACTCTAAACAAAGTAACAGACTGCTGCATCTTGAAGATGATTTACGTGTCCTGTGAACCATGAGGCCATGTATAGAGAAATTTTGTGCAACCCACCAAGCTCAGACTTCACATTAATTAAAATAGGTGAGTTTTAAAAAATATTATAAAAATATTTTATCGGACATCCAACATAGATAGATAGGTTGTGATTTTTGACACATACTACGTTTGTTTTTTTTTCAATTCCACTCAAGTTGCTGCTTGTTTTCTTTAGATATGAAGATATGCTGCTAGAATATGCCATTAGGAAAGTTCAGGATAACAGGCAGGGTTTGGAATTGAACGGGTTACATCAGCTTCTTGTCTATGCGGATGACGTGAATATGTTAGGAGAAAATCTACAAACGATTAGGGAAAACACGGAAATTTTACTTGAAGCAAGTAAAGAGATAGGTTTGGAAGTAAATCCCGAAAAGACAAAGTATATGATTATGTCTCGTGACCAGAATATTGTACGAAATGGAAATATAAAAATTGGAGATTTATCCTTCGAAGTGGTGGAAAAATTCAAATATCTTGGAGCAACAGTAACAAATATAAATGACACTCGGGAGGAAATTAAACGCAGAATAAATATGGGAAATGCGTGTTATTATTCGGTTGAGAAGCTCTTATCATCTAGTCTGCTGTCAAAGAATCTGAAAGTTAGAATTTATAAAACAGTTATATTACCGGTTGTCCTGTATGGTTGTGAAACTTGGACTCTCACTCTGAGAGAGGAACATAGGTTAAGGGTGTTTGAGAATAAGGTGCTTAGGAAAATATTTGGGGCTAAGCGGGATTAAGTTACAGGAGAACGGAGAAAGTTACACAACGCAGAACTGCACGCATTGTATTCTTCACCTGACATAATTAGGACATTAAATCCAGACGTTTGAGATGGGCAGGGCATGTAGCACGTATGAGCGAATCCAGAAATGCATATAGAGTGTTAGTTGGGAGACCGGAGGGAAAAAGACCTTTGGGGAGGCTGAGACGTAGATGGGAGGATAATATTAAAATGGATTTGAGGGAGGTGGGATATGATGATAGAGACTGGATTAATCTTGCACAGGATAGGGACCGATGGCGGGCTTATGTGAGGGCGGCAATGAACCTTCGGGTTCCTTAAAAGCCATTTGTAAGTAAGTAAGTATGAAGATATGCTGCGAGTTTCATCGACAAGCTCCCGCTAAGACGCAAGATGTGCGTGGAGTATTACAAAATTACTGGTAACGGAAATTTTTTTCCGAATAGGTGCCTAATTAAACGTTCAAAGTTAAAATAAGAATTATCTTTTTTTTCCCCCTAATAGTGAGGTGTCCTTTTTGTAAAGAGTGTTATTTAAAGTTTTTTCTTTCTTTCTTGTTTCTTCCCACTTTTTTCTTCCTTCCATCTCTCCTTTTTTTTTTTGCTATGTTTTACCTCGTCCTTTCTTAACTTCTTTAAAATCTAACGCGCTGTATGGAAAGTTATAAAGGGTGCGTCAGAAAGAACGGATGGATTTCAAACTATCGATACGCAACGAGGAGAGAGATATAGTGAGGGGGACCACGACTGTTGGGTCAGCCAGAGAATTCAGTTTCAGTTGAGAACATGGTGTTGTTCTAGTGTACAACGTGCTTTCATCGTAGAGACATTTTTGAAAAATGAAGAGTCTGTGATCGCCACTCAGGACTCATTTCCACATCGGATGTCACGCTAGGATTCCAACTCGGAATACAATTTTGCGGTGGGAGGCTTCATTTCGTATCACAGGTTCAACATTAAAGAAGAAATCACCTGGACGAAATTCTATTGCACTGAGATTGTCCGAGGCTACGGTAAGATCTCGCGCCCTGCGACTTCTTTCTTTGGGACCATTTGAAGGCGTAAGTTTGTAAACATCGATCACATACACTGGACGAACTGAAGACAGCGATTCGTGAAGAAATCGTGGCAATTGCACCAGCTATGACTGTGAAAGTGATGGCGAACATCAGAAAACGCCTCGATGCCTGTATTGAAAGCCAAGGACATCATATGGATAATGTTGTTTTACATAAATAAACTGCATGTATTGGTGAATATGTTGATAACAATAAATTTTTGATTTGATGAATCTTTACAATTTTCTTGCCATGTGAAATCCATCCGTTCTTTCTGACGCACCCTGTATATTGTTTTGCCGACATTAGACAGGTACACATTGCGGGCCTCACTGATTGTGATGTCAGCACGGCATAGGACCACCGTTAAAGATAATTGACGCTATAAAATACCGTCGTTGTTCCTGCAACAACTCCTATGTGCAAAATATAAAATTTTTCAGTAGGAAGAGAAAACACATTTATTCATCCTATGGCAGCCGTACATAGGAGACTGTGAACTCTTACATTTTCGAAACAAAGAAATATAATTACATATTATGGGAGATTTTATTATTTGCTGTATCACTATTTAAGTTATTTAATAGAGCAAAAATCTGAAAATTGATAAATATGTCACAAAGGAGTTATTGCAGGAACAACGGCGATATAAATTTACACGAATAGGTAATGAGATAATAAAAATAAACTTTAAATCATAGCAAATTGATATTTATTCAACAAAGCTTCTGAGTTTTTCATGATGCAAGAAAAAATCAATTCTTGAGTTATCCAAAAAGTCAGTTTTCTACAGATATAATGATACTGTAAAGGCATACACTCTCACAAACGCCGCTAACTGTATCGAAGAACTGGAAAAAAAAAAAAAAAACGGTTTCATGTGTCTAGTCCTCATATACGGCATACTGCTGAAATATAATTATCTAACACAAGCAGTGATTAACACACCAGGATAAATGATTGGAAACTTTCCATGGTAAAATGAGTCCTTACTCACAATTAATTAACATTAAGAAAACAAGAGTGGGAATTGAAATAACCATCCCACGACATCGATCATGGATCTATCGATGCTTGGCTACATTTTCACTTCCGTCGCTGCATTCCTCATCTTGTTGAATAGGAGGAACCGTTTTAGAAAGTCGCGTAGGATTCTTTTAGCAAACTCTACATGTCAATGTTGATAGATTTCGTTGTCCGGACGACCTAAGGTAGAAAAAAAATGACTGCAGCGAGTTACATAAAAAGAAGAAGCGAGATCTCCATGGTTACCTGGCTGAGAAATTTTCGAAACGAATTCCAAGGCCGTCTGCAGTCAGTGACGATGTTACCGTTGCTTTTTATTCCCCACTTAGATACATTGTACATAATTTCTCATATCCTTTTCACGCCTCTGATTACTATAAAATGACTTTTGGAGATAGGTTATCTACGCAGTTGTATCCTGTGACGAGCATTAGCTTGATAAATGGTATTGAGACTGTAACATTTGCAAAGAAACTAGTTCTTAACAATTAATGGTGTGTGTTATAAATTAAAATCTTTCATTTAATGATTCATCAACTTGAAAGAAACGCGTTGCTAATGAGTTGCGATAAGAAATTCTGAAGATTGTGGCATTGGCGTTTTGTAAGGAGGGGATATAGGAAACAAACTTTTAAGTAATGATTTATCGAAAAATTACAAAAACGAGTATATAATTAAATGAGTTAATAATCTCCATGTGTGGCAAAATTTGAAACTTTATAAGGGAAGTGGGTAGTGATCTTGTGCGTTAAATAATAATTTAAGTATAAAAGTTTAGTTTATTATTTCTAGGCTTTTAGTGTTCAGTGTGGAATAGTAATTTCCATGGTTTTATAATAAATCATTCTGAATTAAGTGGTACCATATAACAGACAATTAATTAGTTTCATATTCAAGTGCAAAGAAAAGGTCCTACTGATAACCTGTTTTCCCACTTTACTAAAAGTAACTCATTCAGGTGCACATTACCTACTTGCTACAATCTTCACTCATATATATTGTATTTTTAAGTTATCAAGTAATATTGCAAATTCTAAAGCAAAATTTAGTTAAATATTTAACCCTTACTGAAACAGAAGAAAAATTTAAACTTTGATTAACAATTTTTGCCATTATTTTCATTATATATATGTATTTAACTAGCTAACTAGTGAGTACAAATTAAAATTACGAAACGAAAATGCTCGTGTACGGTATGGTCTTAGCCAATAATAACATAAAATTTACAAGGACAGTTTACTAAATACAGTAACTTAATTCAAACCAATAAATAACACACAGGAGCAAAAAAAAAAGAAGAAGAAGAAAGCGAAAAGAGAGAGAGAAAAACACATTTAATATAAATTGACAATCAGACAGAAGCCAGTGATATTTAATAAAAACATGAATATAGTCGACAGATATAAAAGGTAAAAAATACACACATTTGTTAATATTATATATCAAGAATAATTTTATAAATTTCTTTTTTAAAAGCTTCAATTTTAAAATATTTCAGATTTGGAAAATGGTTTGTAATTTTATTATAAAGTCTTGGGCCGAAACTGGCACCATATTTAAGAGCTGCAATTGTATGACATTTATGCTCAGTTAATGGGAAAGTAGACTTTTGTTTTTGAGTACGATATTCATGTCGATTATATTTGTTTTATTTCATTTATGTGGTAGTACATACAGGGACATAATTTTATTTTTACTTCAATTTTTATTGTAACTGAGTTTTTGAATGTACTTCACTCCCACCCCCTCTACTAGTGAACTTGCAAACGATCTCCACACAGAACCAAGAGTATACAGTCAAAGTCGCCTTACGGTCTTAGTAAACACAAACAGTACTGAGTTAGTAAGTATAGTACGTTCCAGAAATATGTTCGCTTTCAATATTGAATCATATTCTCGCACAGGTACTGTCGTCCGTTTGCCTATGTCGCATCCCGGTTTCCCCCACCCACTTCTGCCCGTCCCTTTGTGGCAGGGCTGTCTTAGCTCTTTTCAGGAAACATTAATTTCTGTTAGGAATTGGACGTCTACGTAATATTATACAACTGTTTAAAATAACTTAAATAAAAAGGCCTCGTTAAGTAATTAACCGTCACGTTATTTCCCTCCTTTCTACGACTCTCGACAAAACCACTTGAACGGATAATAAATACTGTAGCATGTCTGAATAATTTTATCTTTTCGGATCGGACAGACGTGAAGATTGAAGACTGTACGTAAGGTACTCTTTTATAGAGTAGGTACAGAATTATTTCAACATGAGTTAGTAGTACGAAAGACGAAACTGGTAATTGGAATTAGGTACAATAGTACTGTATATAGTGCGATAATATGCAAAAAAGAGTTGAAACCTGTATAGAAATGAACGGCCATCATTTTCAAATATGTGTTTAAATATCCATATTATGATTATTTTTCAATTTAACTCCATTCTCTATATTGTACGCTAATGTGCTATAGACAGTATAATATGCGCTGCATAATGAATACGTCCGAACGGACAGCTCAGTTCGAGAGTAAAAACACTTATTGTTAATATTTTACTGTATTTTGATTAAAGAAAAACCTAATGAAAATTATCAAACTCAAAATTGCGATATTTCCTACTTTACGTAAATGGATGAACTACTTTTCATCCCTCCTATACCTAGTAAAGTGATTTGTTTGCATCTTACGCCAGTATCATTGAACTCCAGTGGAAGGGGGTGTTTCCGGTTCACAACCTTTAAGCCAAAGGTATAGCCAGGTTAATATTAGAAATGTTAGTAAAAATAAAATGATGTCCCTGTATATTTATAAATTTCTTCAATAATTAATACTTCAAAATCTGAATAAATTAAATTTGTTGTGTAATCCATATTTTTGGTCAGAGAAATTATATATATTCTTATTATGTGTGCGATGTTCATAAAGCCGTGGGTCTACTTTGTAGAACACAGGCTGCAGAAAACACTGTAACATTTTCGTGTAAATAGATTCAATAGTTTCAAAGAAAAATGCAATTAAGTTTTAAAATGTCAACTAACCGAAAACTGCATTAAAAATGAATGTCTGAAATACATACACCGTCAAATATAAGACACATTTAAAGGGTTTATGTGCAGACGTACTTACTTACAAATGGCTTTTAAGGAACCCGAAGGTTCATTGCCGCCCTCACATAAGCCCGCCATCGGTCCCTATCCTGTGCAAGATTAATCCAGTCTCTATCATCATATCCCACCTCCCTCAAATCCATTTTAATATTATCCTCCCATCTACGTCTCGGCCTCCCTAAAGGTCTTTTTCCCTCCGGTCTCCCAACTAACACTCTATATGCATTTCTGGATTCGCCCATACGTGCTACATGCCCTGCCCATCTCAATCGTCTGGATTTAATGTCCTAATTATGTCAGATGAAGAATACAATGCGTGCAGTTCTGTGTTGTGTAACTTTCTCCATTCTCCTGTAACTTCATCCTGCTTAGCCCCAAATATTTTCCTAAGCACCTTATTCTCAAACACCCTTAACCTATGTTCCTCTCTCAAAGTGAGAGTCCAAGTTTCACAACCATATAGAAGAACCGGTAATATAACTGTTTTATAAAATCTAACTTTCAGATTTTTGGACAGCAGACTGGATGATAAGAGCTTCTCAACCGAATAATAACACGCATTTCCCATATTTATTCTGTGTTTAATTTCCTCCCGAGTGCCATTTATATTTGTTACTGTTGCTCCAAGATATTTGAAGTTTTCCACCTCTTCGAAGGATAAATCTCCCATTTTTATATTTCCATTTCGTAGAATATTCTGGTCACGAGACATAATCATATACTTTGTCTTTTCGGGATTTACTTCCAAACCGATCGCTTTACTTGCTTCAAGTAAAATTTCCGTGTTTTCCCTAATCGTTTGTGTATTTTCTCCTAACATATTCACATCATCCTCATAGACAAGGAGCTGATGTAACCCATTCAATTCCAAACCCTTATTGCAGACATACTCCCACAATATATATATATATATATATATATATATATATATATATATATGTATATATATATATAAAATCGGATTTTTGACCCCTAGTCATTACCCAGTCCCTTTAAGCTACAAATGTGTAATAATCTCTTAAATGATCGTGTAGTGATAGATGATAAGTTAGACTTAAATTTACACGTCCATACAATAAATTGGTTTGTGATCGCAGTACATATAATTAACATTTTTAAACCTGTATTTCGCTTTTCTCAATTGACATTACTGAATAACATTCAATGTCTTTATTGCAGTAATCGATATTCATCTATTTCGACTTCACAATGTCTGAATAGGTTAAGTATTCATAAATATACAATTATTAACATTTTGTGACCGAATTTTAGGGATATATTATTTACATTTTTATTTTATTCACGAAATAGTCCTAATAAATGTCACTCGAGGTCTGAGATTGCTATAGATAATTGTATTGTAATTATTTATTTAATGTCCTTTGTAAACTACAGAGACTATTCAGTGAACATAAGTCGATAATTGCATTACTATTATTATTATTATTATTATTATTATTTTTAAGTCCTTTTAAACTACAGAATAGTATTCAAATAGATTAAGCTGACTATTTTGTTTATATGACGTCATTCCATTTCAGACCAGTGAAGTGTAATGAAATTTTATATTCCAACCAAAGTCATACCTCGCGATAATTTGTGAAACTTGATTTATCAGAATAAATTTTTCGGTACATCGTTCCTTTGTTTAGTCAGTGTCGTCAACTGTTTCTGCGTAAATGAGCATGAATCCATTAGGCCCGTAACATACGTGTAGATACTACAGCGCGTTTTTCAAGCTATGGAAAATGCTTTCCTTTAGCACGGAGTAACGCTCGGAATAAGGCATAGCTGACATTGGTCGGCTAGCGATTTTCTGAAAACATAGCTACCCCACCACCTGTATATCTCGTTTCCACAGGTAGCCTAACCTAATAGTAGCCTGTAAAATGTATATTACGTAATGGAATTAAACAATTAATAGAAAGTCAGATGTTCAAATTTATGTAACTTTATTTCTATCACCGCATATCAACCCAAAGACTTGTATATTATATACGAATACAAGGTCATATAAGGTCTTTGATAAAACTGCCTTCCGTATGGCGGTAATAAAATTCGTGTTTCAATTGTCTATACAGAGATGGCACCACTGTATAGCAACACATCTCTCACTGTAATGTAAAGACAAGCATTGCTAGCTGTTTCCACACATAGCTCATAGTTCTCGGTGTAGTGCGTTACGGACCTTAATTTAATAAAGTACGAAATACTATTCCCAGATCTAAGTCTTCATCTACTAATTCCATGTCCATTGTATCTAAAGAAATGACACTCCTTCATTCAAATTTGATAACTGCTTTTTCAACAATTGTTTATTTCATTAATGTATTTAATAAAGTTACTTGTAATTATATTATAAAATGTTTAAATTAAATTCGTATTTCAGCAGACAATGAAAACGTTGTGATAACAAGAGAAAAGCGCAGTACATGTAATTAACATTGTTAAACCTGTATTTTGCTTTCTCAATATTGGTATTACTGAATAACATTCAATTTCTTTATTGCAATAATCGATATTCATCTATTTAAACTTCACAATGTCTGAATAGGTAAATATTCATAAATATACGACTATTAATATTTTGCCAGCGAATTTTAGCGATATATTATTTACATGTTAATTTTATTCACGAAATAGTCCTAATGTCACTCGAGGTCTGAGATTGCTATAGATAATTGTATTATTATTATTATTATTATTATTATTATTATTATTATTACTATTATTATTTAGTTATTTAACGACGCTGTATCAACTACTGGGTTATTTAGCGTCGATGAGATTGGTGATAGCGAGATGGTATTTGGCGAGATGAGGCCGAGAATTCGCCATAGCTTACCTGGCATTCACCTTACGGTTGGGGAAAACCTCAGAAAATATCATCATCATCATCATCATCATCCTTCACGAATTAGGCCTCTGTAGACCTGTTTCGGCCCCATCTAGCAGTCTTCTTAACGGTCTTCCTGGTCGACGATGTCCTCTAGGTTTATATTGCATCATAATTTTTGGGATTCTTGAATTTTCCATTCTTCTTACATGATCTAGCCAATTGAATTTGTATCTGGTGATTTTTTCTTCTACTGACTCTACTTCTAATTGTTCTAAAATTTCTTCATTCCTTTTTCGGTCTAAAAGAGTATATCCTGCTGTTCTCCTGAAAAATTTCATTTCCGTTGCTTTGATTCTGTTCATGTCTTTTTTCTTTAATGTCCAAATCTCGCTTCCGTATAGAAGGGTGGGTAATGCTAGTGTATTATATATTTTTATTCTTGTAGATTTTTGTACTAATTTAGCTTTTAATGTATTGTTTATTATTCCTAGAATTTGTGTAAATTTGGTAATTTTCTTGTTCACATCTTTTTCATTTTGATAAGATATTTCACAACCCAGATAATTGAAATTTTGCACTTGTTCGAGGCATTGGTTATTGTGTATTATCTTACTTCTCACTGGGTCTTGTCCTAAAAATGCCATTACTTTTGATTTTTGTGCTGAAATTTCCATCCCAAAATCTTTTAATATTTCATATAATGTATACAATCCTCTTTGTAAATTATCCTCTGAATTGGAAATTATGACTTGATCATCGGCATAGAGTAAGGTATTTAATGTTAGAGCACTGGTTATTTTGATTCCTGATGTGTAGATTTGGTTCCATTTTAAAATAATTTCATTTATATAAATATTAAATAAAGTTGGTGATAGTGGACAACCTTGTCGAACTCCATTATTAACTAATTTTCTTTCGGATATACAGTTATTTATTTTGACACTTATTTTGCTGTCCGTGTAGATTTCTATTATATTTTGGAATAGCAAATTTGGAATATTTTTTTCTTGTAATATGTCGAATAAAAGGTCTCTTCGGACTTTATCAAAAGCTTTCACAAAATCAATAAAAGCTATATGGGTTTCTAAATTAAATTCTCTTCTTTTTTCCAACAATAGTTTGATACTAAATAATGGATCTACACATGATCTTCCTTTTCTAAAGCCATTTTGACACTCCAGAAGGAAAGTTTCAGCATGTTTTTTTAATTTTTCATTTAAAATCCTACTAAATATCTTATAACATGTGTTGAGGATACTAATCCCTCTATAGTTTTCAACATTCTGTTTATCTCCTGTTTTATATATGGGAATAATTACACTATTTTTCCATTCTTCCGGTAAAGTGGCAGTCAGATATATTCTGTTTAGAAATCTTAGTAATCTTTCTTGAAATAGATCTCCTGCATATTTATACAATTCTGAATTTAGATTATCTTCTCCAGGTGATTTACTATTTTTCGTCTTCTTTAATGCTTCTTGTAGTTCTTCTTTTGTAATGCATTGTTCATCTGGGTTTTTTGTGTCCCAGAATTTTGAATCAAAAGTAGGATTGTTCCATAAGTTTTTGTAAAAGTCTAGGAATGTTTCTATTTTGGGGCAAGGGTTTATCTTGGCGGATTCCTTTATGTCTCTGTTCATGTATTTTAAAATTTTATATGTATTGGGTTTCATTTTATAAATGTCAGTTTCTAAAAAAGATATAAACTCTTTCCATGATTGCCTATGTCGTTTTCTAATTTCTCTGTTAGCTATCGCCCTTTTATGTTTATAATCTATTTCATCATTAACGGATTTTGTTCGAAGGTATTTTCTATAAGCTATATTTTTATTTTTTATGATCTCCTTAATTTCATCATCCCAAGATCTTAATTTTTTCTTTTGTGTGAAAGCCTTATATTTTCCGATGCTCTCCGTGGCTGCCTGTGATATTTGAGTTTTAATATTTTCCCATTCTTTGTGAATGTCTTCATCTTCAGGTATTTCTAACATTTTTTGTTCAAGTCTTTTTTGATAAAGCCAGCGTACACTGTCGTCATGGATTAATCTAATTTTGTAACGCATTAATTCTTTTTTGGGGGCATTTATCTTTGTTAAATCAGAAAATATCAAACCAGGTAATCAGACCAAGCGGGGATCGAACCCGTGCCCGAGCGCAACTTCAGACCGGAAGGCAAGCGCCTTAACAAACTGAGCCACGCCGGTGGTTATTATTATTATTATTATTATTATTATTATTATTATTATTATTATTATTATTATTATTATTATAAAATTTATAAAGATCCTTGTAAACTACAGAATAGTATTTAGACAAAATAAAGTGATGATATTTTATTGTAATTATTTACTTAACGTTCTTTGTGAACTACAGAGGTTATTCAGTCATAAATTTCACAGGACTGTACATTGATCCCTCTTTGGTGACAAGACGTCAGAAATGAGCTGATTATGAGTAAAATGCGCAAGCCACGTATGCCTCACTGTGCCAGTTTTGAAAGTTCAATAAACTCAATTTCAATTAATAAGACAAATACAGGAACTGATAAAAGCGTTGATTTGAACAGTGATAGATACGTCTGTTTAAAATCTCTCCCCTTCGTACCTTATCAAATCCCACCGAGATATAATTTTGTCTATTTTTACTGCCGATCATTCACCTATAATATACTCCGAATTCTTTCGTTATTTCGACACAGTTTCTTCACCAAATTTTATAGGATTTTAAAGACAAAGCACTATGTACAGAATGTTCGAGTATGACGTATTATAAAAAGTGACAGGGCATTATTCGGATCCCTGTAATTGCGTTCGTGATCATTATTGTGACCATAGTTGGGATTGTAAGCATGTTTGAAATTTGAAACAAAAATAAGTTATTAATTTTTCATTTCTGTCTCGATACCTCTTTTTTTTTATTTAATTGGGTTATTTTACGACGCTGTATCAACATCTAGGTTATTTAGCGTCTGAATGATATGAAGGTGATAATGCAAGTGAAATGAGTCCGGGGTCCAGCACCGAAAGTTACCCAGCATTTGCTCGTATTGAGTTGAGGGAAAACCCCGGAAAAAACCTCAACCAGGTAACTTGCCCCGACCGGGATTCGAACCCGGGCCACCTGGTTTCGCGGCCAGACGCGCTGACCGTTACTCCACAGGTGTGGACTCGATACCTCTTGCATTTAAACTTGACAATACAGGGCCTTCTCGTTAACTACTATACTTTCTCGATCAATGAGATTTAACCTCGGAAACAACAATGCATTTGATAGTCCAAACAATTCATACATCAATATAAGACGAATTGGTTTTATGAAATTGTAATGAATAATAGATATTACAGAGAATTGGATTCATTTGGAAATTAATACCAGAGTTAAGAACTTTAGAATAATTGGACTATGTTACATTAACTATTTCTGTTTTTATAATCCCCTAATTTATTAATCACCCCCATTTGTGTACGAATGATCTTTTTTTATAATATTAAAACTAAGTTTAATATTTCGTCAAGATGTAATACGTTAATAAACGTTTCACGTGATTCTTTTTCAAGTCAATCTGATACCGAAATAACAGATCTACAGCAAACTGCTTTAACACGGCTCCTATGAAGACATATATCACTGAAATAAAGGGGCATCAAAATACACTATTTATTCATTAATACATCACCGATACACTTGGAAGTGCCTGTATACATAGAGATGACGTCCACATCTCTGGAATAACGGTTAGTGCGTCTAGCCGCGAAACCACATGGCCCGGGTTCGATTCCCGGTCGAGGCAAGTTACCCGGTTGAGGTTTTTTCCGAGGTTTTCCCTCAACCCAATATGAGCAATGCTGGGTAACTTTCGGTGCTGGACCCCGGACTCATTTCACCGGCATTATCACCTTCTTCTCATTCAGACGCTAAATAACCTGAGATGTTGATAAAGCGTCGTAAAATAACCTACTAAAATAAAAAAAAATTATTTATTTATTTATTTATTTATTTTCGCTGAGTTAAGACCATCAGGTTTCTCTTTCACTCACTACTGGTCTGTCACCTCGCGCCACAGTTCAGCTGTCGTGTGACTCCTGATGCACATGACGTAATTCAAATTCGTTATCAGAGATCGGAAACAACCCTGTAGATCAATCTTTCTCAACCTTTTTGATGATGAGGGGCCCTTTTTCATATATTACTTTTGTGTTCTAGCTGGCTTAAAGTGTAGAGTAGAATGTAGTTATTGTAGAACATAGTATATATGAAATTTGATATCAATTTAAAAAGAAAACAATTTTATTATGTTTTTATTTAACGCCAAATATTGGGGTGTTTGAAAACTCATTTTCTCTATAAGGAACAATGACATTTTTTTTTCGTGAAAATGTCTAAATTGATGTTTGCAGCGTCACAACTTCCTATTTGTATTTCGTATAATGAAAAGAGGAAAGTAATTTTTTGTATGGTAGGACAACCTTTCGGATCGAGGAGAAGGCCTCCAGATATGGAGGGTAGCTGTGAATATATTGAATAAGCAGTCGCGGACAACTGATGAGGGGTGGTCCTCCGGCTTGTGGGTTGGGCGAAAGGCTAACAATCCATCACCGTAAAAAAACAGCTTGTTACGAAACCTTCAAATAATCCTCGGAATGGGACTGATTCTCTGGCACGACCACAAATCAGCAGTAAAAATGTCGAATTTATCAGTGATAGGTTATAGTATTTAGTACTTAAGGGTAGATGGTGCGATATCGTAGTTATAAATGCTCATGCCCTTACAGAAGAGAAAGACGACCATATAAAGGATAGCTTGTATGAGGAATTGGAACAGAACTTGGACTCTCACTTTGAGAGAGGAACATAGGTTAAGGGTGTTTGAGAATAAGGTGCTTAGTAAAATATTTGGGGCTAATAGGGACGAAGTTACAGGAGAATGGAGAAAGTTACACAACACAGCACGCATTGTATTCTTCACCTGACATAATTAGGAACATTAAATCCAGACGTTTGAGATGGTCAGGGCTTGTAGCACGTATGGGCGAATCCAGAAATGCATATAGAGTGTTAGTTGGGAGGCCGGAGGGAAAAAGACCTTTAGGGAGGCCGAGACGTAGATGAGAAGATAATATTAAAATGGATTTGAGGGAGGTGGGATATGATGATAGAGAATGGATTAATCTTGCTCAGGATAGGGACCGATGGCGGGCTTATGTGAGGCCGGCAATGAACCTCCGGCTTCCTTAAAAGCCAGTAAGTAAGTAAGTAAGTACAACTTTTCGACTGTCTGAAATTGAAGACTAGGTTACCTCGAAGTTGGTTTGATTATTGGTGTAATTTTACCTTTGACTTATCTCTGAACACAATCTACAAGCTCCTGAGACAGAGAGGAAAGAAGAGGGGTAAAGTTGTCCCAGCTGCAGCTCCAAAACATATAATCTATTCCTAAAAATTTATCTGTTGCTGTTTTGTAAATGGAAAAAAAGCTTTAGATAGGATTTACTGCTTCCTCATTTAGACCTGAATAGGAGTGGCTCATTTCCCCCCACCGCACCTTTCCCTCTTTCAAGTTTTCAGAGGTTCAACCATATGATTAATCCCGTGATATTTTTCTAAAAAAGATGAACAATACTTAAACTTAGAAAAGGATCTCTTAGATCTTACCTAAAGATATGGTGACATATACAATATGATCATCACAGAGTGGGAGGGATACACAGAGTCTGGAAGACTAGACTCATGAAATTGTTTGACGTTTTGGACCAAATTTGAGGGGCGTTTCTTGTCTCCACCCTTCCTTCTTCCCCTCTCGCCTCCTCCTCTTCAAACGCCTTCCTTTTTTTTCTGGGACTCTCTCTCTTTCTCTATCCCCCACTATGTTATATCGGTCTCCAGTGTGTCCCCCCTTCTTCCTCTTGATGATCCGTGGGAGATAGAATTTTTTTTACTCACTCTCTATCCTAAGGTGGAAGGTAGAGAAAGAGAGAGATGACGTCATCGAAAAATGACATTACTCCCGCCTTTGAATATGAAGGATTTAAAACCACGACTTGTCAATGTTGCTGTAGTAATTAAAGGAAAGATAGATTGTTGCCTTCATGGACATCCGTGGGCTTCAAGTTGTTCGAATGAAGATGTGTCTTACAAGTCCCATTAAGGGCCGCTAATTAAAATGTGTCAGTCTGTAATGGATTCATTAATGCGAACAAATTGATGGATGTAGTCTAGATGTATTGGTTGATTAGTAAGCTACAAATAAGCAATACTTTATACATGGAGTACGAAGGTCACTTAAAGTGTAATGACTTAAAATAAAATTGTCACGAATATGAAACGTTATAATATTTTTGTGGTTCTAGTATCAATAAATTCAGTTTCTTTATCAAATTTCGAATGCTGTTTTGTTTAAAGTTGATTTCTATCAAGTAGTCATAAAAAAATTAATTTAATGATTTTTCCATGAACTGAAATAAGAAGATGAACATCAATTTTCTAGACTGAACACAAAATGATATGTTCAGAACCTCAAAAATGGAGACATTTCATTTACTGTATAAAAGAAAAAAAAATACTGCTTGAATAGATATATGCAATTGACTTACATGAACTCATATGCAATAGTTTTTCGTGTATTGCAATCATTTCCATTAGTATTAGCACAGTCTACTATATACAGTCGCGAAGCTTGAGGTGATTTTTTTGCAAATCTCGTGATTAAGCGCTCCAAGCGGTTAGCAACTAGAAACAATAGACTGTCCACTGTCGACTTTGGACTGTGTCGTATTTCCATCGAGTGCTAGCTCGTTGCGTATTTCACATTGATGCTTGTGAAATGTTCGTTATTGGTTGTAATGAAAATGTTAATGGCTAAAATACAATAATTGGAATAATAATATTTTACTAGAGACGTAGAAAAATTAAGTTTGTTTTAATGAAATTTATTGATCACGTTTTATTTTCAATTCTGGTGGGATTATTATTGCTCAGGCCTACTTTTTTTTCAAAGCATATGTTTTTAATTATAGCTGTTAATTTTGTTGTTATTTTTATTTGTTACTTTACTAGAACGTAAAAAAGTCTGTTACAAAAAAATTTATTGATCACGTTTTATTTCCAATTCTGGTGTGATTATTATTGCTTAACCTCAACCCACTTTGTTAACTACGTAAGCCTAGACTACAAGTACCGGTACACGTAAGTTACTCCATTAATTCATATTTCCATTATTATTACTGTAAAGGGAAATGCAAATTAATATTTATTGGTTTCATAGTTAATTGTCGCTATAATCTTGAATGAGTGAAGCGATTATAGTAAATTTCAGTTCGTTTTGCACAAACAAAAATAATATTAACCTATTTCTTGCAGGTATCTTCGAGTTTATGGTGGAATTTAATATACTTCATTAATATAATAAATTAACTTTATGCATTTAATATTTCAATAATGGAAGGAAGGTGTTAATTTTTCCAAAAGAACACGACAACGAAAGTGTAACATATCTTGTCGTCTGCTAGGAGAGAGATCTGCGATGATGAGGCGATAGTAGCGATCCTAGTGGTGGGCAACTACCCATGTTTGCATTTTTACTACATATTGAGCTTCGCGACTATATATAGTAGACTGTGGTATTAGTATCTTCTATAATACGAGTGCTGATTAGTTTTGAGCTTAACAAATAATTATACAAATCTGGCTTTCAGGTAGTAGCTCCCTGTAAAGCAGGTTTGAATAATTTCAAGGAAAAATTGTTCCGGGGCCGGGTATCGATCCCGGGACCCTTCGCTTAACGCGCGAACGCTCTTCCGACTGAGCTACCCCAGGAACTATACACGACACTGTCACAATTCTTCCTTTGTATCCACACGACTCAAATGAGCTGACAAGACGCCAGAACTCAAATAATTACCTAATGACAGGAAACATGAGTTTAAAAGCGAAATTAAATTATCCGAGGATAACTATTAACACGAATTGTATTCGCCAAGATAATCCCAATGCGAACAACTGTAATTCTGAACAACTAAACATTCGAGGTTACAATAATAATATCCAAAAAAACAGTCGAATCGAAGCAGATATGATAAGAATAAAAGGCTCCATGTTGAATCTTTCATACACTACTTTTAACACTTGAACACAAATAATTGATTAAATGGCGATCTTACTCGAGTTAATTATATAAGCATGCTTACATAATTAACAGAGTAAGATTGCCATTTAATCAATTAATTATTCAATTATTAATACAAGGCTCCTTGGAATAAAAACAACTGAACGTTTGAGGTTATAACACAGTCTAGTATATACAGTCACGAAGCTCAATACGTAGTAAATATGCATTCACATATAGTTGCTAACCACTAGAATCGCTAATATCGCCTCATTACAGACAATGCGAAATAGTACCGGCACAGTCTATTGTTCCTAGCACCCTCACAACTCAAGCTTCGTGACTGTGTATACTACACTGTGGTTATAACAACACTTTATTTTGAACTCTTTTATCATTGCTTATTAACACGTTTAATTTTATTGTAAACATTATTACTTATAGTAATTAATTGTGAAATTATTTTTGCATGTTGAGACAGCGAGTAGCCTATCGCGTAATTGCTGACACATCAAAGCAGAAACGATACAAATGAAACAAATGAACGTAAGAGGAAAAATTGATCACTTATTAATTTTAAGCACCATACTTTTAGCTATCAGTGTAATTCGATTCTCGTTGGTCGCTCTAGCGTCAAAGAGCTCGTTCATTGGCTGAGAAACGTTTGCGTGGAATTGTCATAATTATTATATTTAAGGCAAAGAGATCTATGTTCCCAGACCATTGTGTGTCTGAACTAATGAATTAAGATAATTATGCGGAATTATTTCTATTTTTAGTTCGAATATTTTAAGTGCCTATAGCCTCCAAGCATAGCTACGTATAGTTACTACCATTTTTCAGGAGCGTCTTATTGTTATACGATTAGAATTTCTACCCTTAAATATATTATGCGTGATTGAACCAAAACGAAGTCTGACGGTGTTCATATGTATTTCTGTGAAGCTCTCGGAATTAATTTTGTGTGCGACCTTAATATTTTCGCTTAGTAGGCTATTTATCTTATCATAAAGTCTAAATGATCTATTTCACAGTTTTATTTGGTGCACGAAATGTAAGCACATCTATTAGAAGCAAGATTTAAAATTTTTGCTTTTCTGAAAGTTGCATCCCTATACTTCTGCCCAGAGGTTGGCACGGTTACCAACGATGACGTCACAAATTATATACAGAACTGTAAAGATATTCCTAAGGAACCTTTCATACACACACAATTTTTTAATAGCAGAGTTTTAGAACGAACAGCGATGTCTTGAGAAAATTATACGTTACATTTGCAGCGACTCTCCAAAAGTGTGGGACTTAGTGGTTATGTCATCAACGTCATCATCATCATCATCATTTTGTGTAGGCTCTGGGCAGTGCCACTTTTATGCCTGACCTCAAACGCAAACCTACATAGCTGCGAAAAAACTACCTTGAAACAAGTGACAGTCGTGCAGTGCAGTATGTTTTTTTCTCACGATAGAATTTGATTAAATCTTATGTTAATAACATTAAGTACAGTCATTTGTTCTTCCTGCAATTCTTGTTACAACTGGTTCGTTCTTCGGATGTGACTACGTAGGCAGGCAACTTCGACTTTGTAAATAAAACCGGAAAACGCTTTCCTTAGTGGGTTTTTATATCCATATCTGAGCCTTTTTAACCTGACACTCTTAGATGGGACTACAAATACTGTAGGTTTAGTGCGACATCTTGTGTCAGTATTCGACACAACGAGGAAACGTCCCTATCTTATGCGGGATTGAAAAGTAATACAATTGGAATATTAATTCAAATTTTTATAGCTCTTAAGCTAACTGTCGTATTTTAAACGTTATACAGGGTGAGTAAAAAGTATGGAACAATGCTTGTAACTTCTTACCTCTGAGTTTATGAAAAAACTACAGTGAATGTAAAAAGTATTCGCACGGTGGGTAATAAAAATATATAGCAATAATAAATGTGCTTCAAATCATATACTCTCAACTTGTTGGACATGAACACAAGTTACGCACAAGTATACACATTCTCTGTTATTTGTTTACATATAAACACAAAATTAATTGTACAATTCTCAAAATAAACAATTATGTTTGATTAAAACACAATAATATCAAACAAAAATACCAACAAAAAGTATTCGCATACTGGTCACACTTTAGTCAGTTCCTTTTCAATTTCAATACTTTGTAAGGTAACCCTTGCATTTTACAATAGCCTCTAACCTTCTGGGGATAGAATTAACTAAATTTGAAGTAATATTTGCTGGTAATATGCCTAGTTCTAAGTCATATTTCTAAATAATCCCAAAGGTCTCGATTGGGTTGATGTCTGGTGACTGAGGAGGTGCCTGAAGATATGAAGGGATGCCACAGTCAAATATTGTGGGTCGTATGTTTGGGATCGTTGTCTTTCATGAATATGAAATTGTTCCTGATGCCCAATTTTTGGGCACTAGGCACTACATGATCCTTCAGAATATCAGTGTAACGTTGGTGATCCATATTGCCCTCTATAAAAGCCAACGACTCCACTCCTGCTGAATTCAGGCACCCCCATACTAGTATTCAAACTCCACCTTGTTTCACTGTGGGACGAAAATTTTTCTTTTCCAGTTCAGTATTTTTTTTTCTCCACATGAAACTTCTCCCATCAGATTGAAATATATTGAACTTACTTTCATCAGTGAAAAGCATTCTGTTCCAAAATTCTTGGGGCCGGTTAAGATTTGTTTCAGCAAAGTCTAATCTTTTACTCTTATTAACTTTACTGATGTAGTATTTCCTATGGTCGATTCTATCATGGCATTCGCTGCTGCTTAGGTAATTTCGGATTGTACTGTCACACACACTTATACCGAGATCACATTGAAGCTCTGCCGCACTAATATGCGGATTCTTTTTAATTTTTCGTATGATTGCTCTGCCACTATATTCGTTTATTTTTCTCTGCCGGCCACTTCTCCTTAAATTTTCGTTAGATTTTCTTTCCCCGTAACTGTCTATGTTTCGCTTGATGGTTGACTTACCTCTATTCACAATCATTGATATTTCACTCAGTGTTTTACATTGATTATGGAGACGAATGATAGTAGTCCTTTCGTTCTTAGAAGTTTCTTTCCCTCTTAGTCCCATTTGACGTGATAGCTACTATATACGTACTACTTTTGATTCTGGAATCAAACTGACTTGGAACATGCATTAGGACTTTTCTTAGTACCACGTGCCTACTGCGTTCCGCATGAGTGCTTTTATTCGTCAACAGAGTTGAGTGTGCGAATACTTTTTATGCTGTAATTTTGTTAAGCATTCAATTTATTGAACTATGACAGAATCTACACGCAAAATTATGAAAATTTGTGTGTATTTGCTATGTGATGCATTATTATTATACACGAACAGTTTATTTCATACCAAGAATTAATAGTACTTCATTTAAGTCTCAATTTTTTAGTAAAAACGTCGTCGTGCGAATACTTTTTACATTCACTGTATATATACAAAAGTTGTAAGGTATCAAAGAATGAGGTCATCGGCGTGGTTCATTCGGTTAAGGCGCTTGCCTGCCGGTCTGAAGTTGCGTTTGGGCGCGGGTTCGATCCCGCTTGGGCTGATTACCTGGTTGAGTTTTTTCCGAGGTTTTCCCAACCGTAAGGTTAATGCCAGGTAATCTATGGTGAATCCTCGGCCTCATCTCACCAAATATCATCTCGCTATCACCAATCTCATCGGCGCTAAACAACCTAGTAGTTGATACAGCGTCGTTAAATAACCAACTAAAAGAAATCAAAGAAGGAATGTTTTGAACATGTTTTCAAATACTATGCTTTTCACTTATAACGAGTGTGCCAACGAGTCTTTTTTTTTAATGGCACCATGTACTTACTTCCCTATTTTTGGATTTTTCAGGTCTCAGTACGTATAAAATCATTTCTTTCCCATTTATAAACTATTATTTTTAAAAATTACCTCTTTTGATGACAATGTATGTTCTACTGAATAAAGGGAAATTTTAATGCTTGTACACCAATTTGAGGAGGCTTTGGATTAAACAATTGCAGACAAAAGCAAATAGAAACAAGTGAATAAAGCTAATAAAAATATTAGAATAACAATATTAATAGTTTTATACCATTAAGAATTTTTCTCGTACTTAATGGTATAAAAACAAAGTGACTAGTCATACTAGTCGAGCAAAATATAATGAGGTGGGCGAGACCTCATTCATATTTGATACATATTTGATACAAATATTAATATTATTTAAATTTATAATTTAAAAAGGACACATTGCTGGATATGCACCATTAAAATTTAACTATGCAATACGTAATTTTAAAGAAAAAAAAACGCTAAAACCGAAATTAGCATTGTTGCGTTGTATTATATGTTGATTTCAGTTTACAAAAGGTACTCAAAATGGTCCCCATTTACTACTAAACAATGCATAAATCTGTCTTTGAAATTGTTTAATATTTAACCATTGTTATTCAGTTGTTTTTATTAGTTTTATTCACTTGTTTCTGTTAGCTTATTTCTACTTTAGTCGCTGAATAACCATAGGGGAGAGTTGGGTAGTATCGGACATCGGGTAATATCGGACAGTACGTTTCTTTCATCTACCACCAGATGGTAGTACCTGAATAACATGGTTACGTTTCTGTATGCGACATCACAGAAACGTAACCATGTCATTCAGGTACTATCATCTGGTGGTAGATGAAAAAAACTCACTGTCCGATATTACCCGATGTCCGATACTACCCAACTCTCCCCCAGTTGAAAACATTGTTATATAAAATAGTAATACTACGCCTGGTTACAACTTTTAGATTCCTACTTACATAATATATGACATGGAAAGTGTTTAAGTTATTGAAATTTCACACAGCGATTTTATTTGAAATATATGTTTACTTTTAATAAATAATGACATTGCTTGAAGACACAAATATGACAAAATACAAGGAATATGTCGCCATTTACATAACTGGTTTTGTTGTAGGAAAATATCTTTAAAATTGACTGTAAAATGTGTTGGCACACAGTAATATGTATGAAGGACAGTTATTGCATTTCTGCAATAATTTTCAAGATAAGGGAGTAATGACTAATAACACTCCTACAAGTTGAAAAGCTTTTAGCTGTGAGAATCGCATTTAACAGCAAATGAAATAAGAATCAACAAAAGTATTATTTGGCACGTTTCAAATTTTTCGAGTCCACACTTGTGGAGTAACGGTTAGCACGTCAGGTGGCCCGGATTCGATTCCCGGTCGGGGCAAGTTACCTGGTTGAGGTTTTTTTCCGGAGTTTTCCCTCAACCCAATATGAGCAAATGCTGGCTAACTTTCGGTGCTGGACCCCGGACTCATTTCACCGGCATTATCTCCTTCATCTCATTCAGACGCTAAATAACCTAAGCTGTTGACAAAGCGTCGTAAAATAACCTACTAAAATAAAAAAAAACATTGTTCGAGACATTTGTACCGTATCATAAACGTATAGATATCCAACATTTAAGAGCTACAAATCGACTGCAGGGAAAGGGACAAGCTGTCTGTTGGGTCCTTTACCAAGATCTGTTACCCAGAACTGAACCAGAGAATAACAGATGACCAGAATGTTTGCCCCCTTCTCTGCTATCCCTGGTAATGGAGCCTATGGTTCAAGCAGTATGTGTTTTGCTATATCTGTGTGTTGCATGTACAGTCTACAAATGAAATCTCCTTGAAAGAGCTCCACAGTTTGAAATGACAGTGTCCAGTAATTAACCCAACCTATATATTAAGTTTCCTTCTTTTCAGGTGCAGGAGAGCTTTTTGTGAGAGCTTGGTTAGGTCTTTGACATTAATTTTGCCACGAGATTGCCATCTTATTGCCTAACTTTGTATACAGAGTTCTAGTGGCATGAAAGAGTGAAAAAAGCTGAATGGGGGAAAGATGAAAGATGAATTTGCAGTTTTAACTCTGGCGAAGTCTCTTTATTTGTTGGACGGACAGATTTTCTATCACAGTCTGCGATGTTTCCGTCCGTATTCCCAGGTTAAAAGACCACCAATAAAAAAATTGATTTCATAATTTGATAAAATTATTAAGACTAAAACCATAATCTATATCTTAGTTTCATTGAGCATGAAATCATTTGCTATAAACTATTGTGAAGCCTGAATTAGTGCGGATTCTGCTTGCATTTTAACATTATAGAAATTATGGCAGTAAATAAAAAAGAGTTTTATCATCAGTAAAAATGACACTGACTGTAGGCTACATTACTGGACAAATCATTAACCATAATGAGGAAAAGTAACGGACCCAAAACAGAACCTTGAGGAACTCCACACTTAATGGTAGTAACTCTAGAAAATTTTCCATCCATACAAACAACTTACTTTCGACACGCTAAATTTGATCTCATCAATTTAATTACTGTATTACAAATGCCATAGTAATCCAGTTTCTAGAGTAAAATATCATGATCAATACAGTCAAATGCTTTACTAAAGTCATAAAATGATGACCAAGCAAAACCTTTGCTTTCAAAGATATAGAATCATTATAAGAGCATCCTAGTGGATCTATATGTTCGGTATCCAAACTAATTATATCAGTAAAAGTATGGGCTTGTTCACGATATTTATGAAGATGTATATGAATTAAAGTTTCATTTACTTTTGAGGAAACCAGTATAAGAGAAATAGAGATGTAACTTGCAGGTATTAATTTATTCTCTTTTTTATAAGCGGGCATTACCTTACACAATTTAAATTGACTGGGAATAATGCTATCAGCTTAGCTCAGACAGTAGCGCGTTTGCATAATGATCCTAGACTGCTTTCGGACGTAGGAGCGAATCCCTCTTGGGGTGATTACCAAGTGCTTTCCAGATTTTTCGAAAATTTTGAGCCAATTCCAGGTACTCTCATGGTGAATCCTTGGGCACATTTTGCCAAATAACATCTCGCTGTGACCATTCTTACCGGTCCTAGATACAAATATATTTTTTAATTTTCAAGAGTCATTTATTTACTTACTTGCGGCTTTGAAGGAACCCGGAGCTTCATTGCCGCCTTCACATAAGCTCGCCATTGGTCCCCATCCTGAGCAAGATTAACCCAGTGTCTACAATTATATCCCATCTCCCTCAAATCCTCCCATCTACGCCTCGGTCTCCCCAAAGATCTTTTTCACTCCGGCCTCCTAACTAATACTCCATATGCATTTCTGAATTCGCCCATACGTGAACTATGGTCGTGCCAGAGAATCAGTCACATTTCGTGGCTTATTTTGAGGTTTCGTAACAACCTGTATTTTTTTACGCTGATGTGTTGTTAAATTGACAAATTAAATTACATGATTGCATTATTAACTACTCACAATTGTGAATTATAATATATTATATACTAGGACACTATGCGTTTTAAAAAATAAGATGTTTCACTTTGGACTTGAAAGCGTTTAAGGTCGGGCAGCTCCTAAAATCTGTAGGTAATGATTTCCAAGAGCGGATAGTGTCTATTGTAAAAGACGGAGAATATGTAGAAGTTCTATGGAGAGAGACTCACAATAAAATGTCGTGTTGTGACCAGGTTTGCAGATTATGTGTGGAGAGATTATGAAATCGTGATGCAAGATATTTAGGGGTTGATGTGTCCAAAATGTGATAGAGAAGAGAAAGACAATGCAAAATGCATCTGTAAGCCAGCCGCAGCCAAGACAATTCGTCGAAAGAGATACGATCGTAGAGACAGATATTACATGTAATGCGTAATTTAGATATTTTTTTTAGATAAATAGATGGATTTATTGAGTAATATTATACATACAGATATTATATTATCATGATTTTCTCTAAAATCCAATGCACGGGTCTTGTGGCCGTACGCGCTTTGTACCTAAAACAAGTCCTACTTTGTAGTTTCACTCCCCTCACCTATGATTATACCCAACCACTGTCTAAAAGAACACATATTAAAATGAAAATGGCACAATAAAACAAATTATATAATATATCCTAACCTAAAACAGACAAAAATGTATAATTGGGTAGATACTATTGTCTCTTCGTCAGTTCGCATCACAAACTTCAACAGCTGAAGTTCTATTCCCCATGAGGTCAAGACATGCACGCGAACTCCTATTCTGACTTAGCATCGAGGGTGGTAGATATTTCCTCCATACATGTTCCAATTCGACACAATGTAATAAAATATGTCTATAGGAGTCCTTTTCTCTGCACAGTGGACAAAGGCGCTCTCCTTCTTCGTTGACAATTTTATTACCCTTCCATGCTCCCTATCTTAGCCACGCTAAACCTGCTCTGCTGTCTTTGTTACAAGAATTTATGTAGTTACACCTCCCCCAGTTAAGCCTGAGATCTGATTGTAAATGTAGTGAGGACTTTTCCGAACATTGGAGCTCAATCTCTTGCCTCTCGATATCAATTAAACGCATCTTCACATTACCCCATACATATCTTTTATTATTATCACCTTTATCCCACACTCATCTCATTCCTAAATGATGCAGCCCTCTCTGCAGTTTATAAACCCACCCTTTTTCCTTACCCTCTCTTTGTTGAACTGAATTAGGTGATAATAATAATAATAATAATAATAATAATAATAATAATAATAATAATAATTTATTTTAGCTGGCAGAATTAAGGCCGTAAGGCCCTCTCTTCCACTCAACCAGCAAAAAGTATATATATATATATATATATATATATGCATGAACTTACAAAGAATTCAACAATTTGATTTAGATGAAAGTTACATGTACACAAGAGTTATTTACGAATTAAACAACAAAATACTATGAATTATTATTTAAACACTGAAATAAACTGTATAGCAGAATTAAGCTAAAATACATAGAATTTTAATATATTTCTAATAATATTAGATAATAGAAAGAGATTATTATGAGACAATTTTGAAAATATAGCACTATCAGGATAATGACTAAAGAAAGGAGTAACAATGTAGTCAGTGATAGTTTAAATCAGTATGATTGGAGTGAAATGCTAATAAGGTTATCTTTTAAGCTGTTTTTAAAGGTGTTTATTGTCTTGCAGCCCCTAATACTTTGTGACAAGGAATTCCATTGACGCGAGGTGGATACTGTAAAAGATGATGAATAACAAGATGTTCTATGAAGAGGTATACTTAGCGTGCCACAGATAAGTGATCTGGTATTTACGTCGTGGTTAGAGTGTAGATAAGAGATACGAGGCGAAAGGTAATTTGATGTTGAAGTGTGCAGAATTCGAAAGAGTAAAGACAAAGAGTGTAAAGTTCTGCGTTCTTTAAGTCTGAGCCACGAAAGACTTGCGAAGGACGGTGATATGTGATGACATCACCCTTAAGAGAATTGTGACTTTGATTGTTTCCCCCCCTCCTCTATTCTTGAATTGTTTTAAAATTTCCACTTCTGAAAAGGAATTACCTCTAGAATTTTCTCGTTCAGTTTACTGCCAGTCTCCATAATGACTGTTTATGACTAGAATTTTTTATAACGCGTCCCTTTGTCAACGACTAATAAAATTTGATCAACCGGAAGTAGAAAACATTAAGCTTGACCTTTAAAATTAATCCTTAACTGTTTGTCGAAGACTATAATACAAATTTTCAAGAAGTATCTGTACCAGAAATCGTAGCGATAGTATCCAAAATCCTTAGGTTAGCAGAGACCCCCTGGGGGATGCGGAAGGCCCGCCGCAGAGGGCCGTGTCTCGTATTTTCCAGTCCACTACACTCCGCTCGGACACGCCCGGGGGATCGCCTGTCTCTCGTTTCCAGTCGTGTCCGCAGCCAGCAGCTCCTGTGCTCTGGGCCTTCACGCTTCTCATTGGCTAGATCTACTCTAAAAGTCTGGTTACGTGTTCTGCACACAATCACGATGTTTTAGAACATAGCTACTAATATTTAAGACTATTTCAAACTGAATATAAAAGAACGTGTTATTGTGTTACCTTCTACGCTGTGAATGTTAAAACTTGTATGTATGTATGTATGTATGTATGTATGTATGTATGTATGTATGTATGTATGTATGTATGTATGTATGTATGTATGTATGTATGTATGTCTGTTTGTGTGCATGTATTTCATTTAATGTTCTGCCCAAGGGAAGGTCATTCTCTGCAAATCCATCTTTCTCCAATCTTTACTATTTCCTGCTTTCCTGTTTGTCTCCTGATATGATCCATATATGTTATTGTCGTCTATTATCTGATATCTTCTTCTGCCCCGAACTCTTCTCCAATTCATCATTCCTTCCAGTGCATCCTTGAGTAGGCAGTTTCTTCTCAGCCAGTGACCCAACCAAATTCTTCTCCTCTTCCTGATCAGTGTTAGCATCGTTCTTTCTTCACCCACTCTTTCCAACACAGCTTCATTTCTTATTCTGTCTGTCCACTTCACACGTTCCATTCTTCTCCATATCCACATTTCAAATGCTTCTATTCGCTTCTATTCACTTCGTCGTAATATCCATGTTTCTGCCCGTACAATGCCGTATGTATGTATGTATATATGTATGTATGTATGTATGTAGTCTGTCTGGGTGACGCTGTCGGTAGAGTTTTGGCTTCTGTGCCCGAGGTTGCTGGTTCGATCCCGGCCCAGGTCGATGGCATTTAAGTGTGCTTAACATTCCGCCTCACTGGCGTCGCTGATATAACTTCGGCAGTTGCGAGCGTCGTTACATAAAACACAATTTTAATTTGTAATGTATGCATGTTATGTATACAGGGTGATTCACGAGGATTTACGCCATTTACGAATTTTATTTCCGAAGACATTCAGAAACAAAAAAGTAATATAAATATGTGTCCTAATCTCAATATTTTCAAAGTTACATTAATTTGAAGTTGTTAGTAAAATACCTCTTTTATTTAGTTTTAAGGGTAAAAGAATATTAAAAATAGGGAATGAATTATTCAGAAGTATCATTTCTTTAATTGGCTAGTGTTCTGAAGGTAAAAATGTGTTGTTAATTGCTTTGTACTGATTTTGTTTTTCAAACTAAAAATTACGTCATTCTTACGCGCTTATCACAAAAATTGTTACAAATCATAAAACTTTAGGAACTTGATTGTTTACAGTTTAATTATGCATCCTAATGTACAGTCTTAAAGAATTTACAAGAGTGGCGTGATTTGTAACAATTGTTGTGATAAATGCGTAAGAAAAATGTAATTTTTTAGTTAAAATCGAAAAAAAAAAAATTCTGTACGAAGCAACTATGAAATTCACAACACCTTTTAGCTTCAGAATACCAGCTAATTAAAAAAAAATGTTCCTGAATAGTTCATTCTTTGACTGTAATATTCTTTTACCCTTAAAACTAAAGACTAATATATTTTACAAAGAACTTCAAATTAGTGTAACTCTGAAAACATTGAGATTAGGACTAATGTTTATATGATAATTTTTGCTCAGAATGTCTTCGGAAATAAGGTCCGTAAGCGGCGGTAAATCCTCATGAATCACCCTGTTTAATGTATGTATGTAATGTATGTACATAATATAATGCTATACAGGATGTTTCCGAGGTGGTGTTACAAACTTTCAGGGATGATGGCGAATGGCATATGTATCAATTTGAGATAAGGAACCCTGGTCCGGAAATGACAGAGTCGAAAGTTACAAGCAAAAATAGTTCTGTGGAAATGAAATAATTTTATTCCTCTGTATAACTTATTTATGTGTATTTATCTGTACATCTTACACATACTGTATTATCTGACGTTGTTTACGTTGTCTACTTACAGTATTCCATTCAGTGCGCTGTCTGAGGGGTGGGGACAGGAAACTCCACTAAAGCAATGCAGATAGCGTAATGTGTAACGGACATGGTCAGTCCTGATATGCACGTCTATAGACAGCAGTGTATGTGTACAAGTTGCAGTGTCCAGTCGATCAGTCGTAGTGAAATGGAGGAGTACACGAGAGCGGAATAAGCAGACCTGATTTTCGAATACGGATGAGCCAATTGGATCAGTAGACAAGTTCACAGATTGCATCGGAACAAGTACCCACGTAGGAGACATCCGGCCCATACCATTTTTCCACGACTGTTCCAAAAGTTAAGGGAAGGAGGGCACGTGGTGCCAAATTACAATTCTATTTCCGCACAAATATATTTGGTTATAACTTTCGACTCAGTCATTTCCGGACCAGGGTTCCTTATCTCAAATTGATACACATGCCCTTCGCCATCATCCCTGAAAGTTTGTAACACCACCTCGGAAACACCCTGTATATGTATTTAGGCCTATGCATGTATGTAATATAATGTTATGTATGATTTACTGTGTTTGTCTGATGGTAAATACAGATTTACTTTGTACAGATCGAGAGGCGAGACCTGGCCTGTGAGCTACGCTAGAGGGAAAAGAATGTGAGATCAGAAACAGTTTGTTTCGATTTGGTTAATATAATATTAATCTACGGGCACGGAAATTCAATTCAGACTAACCCTTATTCCCCCCTCCATACCCACTGTTGATATAGCCTCTGCGTGTCATAAGGGCACAGGACAGGAAGTGCACAGTGTAAACATACTGGCATTTTTTCCTTAAAATTCATTTACATGATTATAGAACAATGGACAGACGGAACAGCAATATTAATGTTCTTTATAAATAGAACATTTCCTTTCTTAGTTGAAGATAAGCATTAACATTCATTGAACTTGAATCAGTAACTTATAAAATAAAGAAATAGAAACAAACAAGGATCTAGGTAGGGAAGGTGAATAACATACTGCAGTAGTGATTTGAATTTCATGATAATAATGTCAAAGAAGTCGGTTACTAAAATCAGTTATAACGGCTAACCACATGATACCTCCGTTCTGGTTGGATGATCGTTCATACTGAGGAATGTGGACGTGAGGCCATCAGCCGGCTAGTCCGTCCTTGGCCCTCCATGGGCTGTCATGTCACTGATTTCGGAGTGCCAAAGAAGATTATTAAGTGTTGAAATAATTCAGTACCTAGAGTAGAGGAATATGTTTTGAATTTAATGAGGAAATTGTAAAATAATTAACTTTTTTTGTCTTGAAATTGAGATTAAAAGAATTTAAAAAAGTAAATTATATTACATAATGTAAAATAAGCTCATAAGATAATTAGTAATGACAAGGGACTACTTCTAAAGCGATAGGCTTGGAAGTAAATACCGAAAAGACACGGGGTGCTATTCATAGACATTTCGCAGCACGCGCTACGAGATACAGTTAGCTAGCCCCGGCTATCCACTGGTTACTAGTACAGAATTAAAATCATATCCTATCGCTAACACTGGTTTATGAATACGAAAAACGCTGATCATCCACCGGAAACCCGCGCTAAAAATGTCTATGAATACGGGCCAAAGTCTCTTGACCAGAATATTGTACGAAATGGACATATAAAACTTGGAAATTTATCCCTTCAAATATCTTGGAGCAACAGTAACAAATATAAATGACACTCGGGAGGAAATTAAACGCAGTATAAATATGGGAAATGCCTGTTATTATTCGGTTGAGAAGCTTTTGTCATCTAGTCTGCTGTCCAAAAATCTGAAAGTTAGAATTTATAAAACAGTTATATTACCAGTTGTTCTGATGGTTGTGAAACTTGGACCCTCACTTTGAGAGAGGAACAAAGATTAAGGGTGTTTGAGAATAAGGTGTTTAGAACATATTTGGGGCTAAGAGGTATGAAGTTACAGGGGAATGGAGAAAGTTACACAACGCAGAGCTGCACGTATTGTATTCTTCACCTGACATAATTAAGAACATTAAATCCAGACGTTTGAGATGAGCAGGGCATGTAGTACGTATGGGCGAATCCAGAAATGCATATAGAGTGTTAGTTGGGAGACGGAGGGAAAAAGATATTTGGGGAGGTCGAGACGTAGATGGGAGGATAATATTAAAATGGATTTGAGGGAGGTGGGATATGATGATAGAGACTGGTTTAATCTTGCATAGGCCAAGGACCGATGACGGGCTTACGTGAGGGCGGCAATGAACCTCCGGGTTTCTTAAAAGCCATAAGTAAATAAGGGACTCCTTCATAACGGTAAGAACCTGCCTAAGTACTCTCAGAAGGTGAGTAAGTTCATTTGAGATGATTCTCTGTCCTACACTTGCTTATTGAAAAAAAAAACATGTTAAAGACAAACACTTGAACGTAGTTTATTTACACTAGTCTAGTCCTTCATCAATCTTGATACTGATACCTTGTTCATTGGTTTGAAGCACTGTAAATTTAGTTTTATGCCCATAGCATTCAGCCCCTGTCTTTTCTAGACTATTTAGCACCGGTCACCGTCTTAAATAATGATTCGTCCGACAAGTATGTCACTGGAGTCCAAAGTTAAGTTATAGAGGAAATAAATTTTTCTGGGATAAAAATTTCAAGACCTACATGGAAGCAGAATTTAGACAACAATACTGAAATAGCTAAAAAAAACTATGGCAATAAATATTCACAAATGAAATCATTTCCTTGAAATTTCAGTGGTATTACCGTTTTAAATTCCTAAGTTTATAAGAATATGTAGTTTAAAATAATAATAATAATAATAATAATAATAATAATAATAATAATAATAATAACAACTCTTTGCGAGAAATTCAGAAACTTAAATTACGTCGTCAAAAATTGGATAACACGAATTTCACTACGTGATTTTTCAACGAAAATTAAGAAAATTTTCGATTCAAGTAGTCTAACTTCCAAACCTTCCAAATTTTTCCTAAAAGGCATGGATTAAATTTAAGAATATAGCGACACTGTAAATACTGTCATTTCTCATAAATATGGTCCACGATACAACTATTCAAAGAACATTGTAGAAGTAACATAGACAGTCCGAAGATAGCTGCGGTGACTTGACTTCAAACTATAGTACAGTGAAAATATAGATAAAGGAGGTACTACGTTATGGAGTACAAAATTTGAATGGACCATAGTGTTGTGTTTCCAGGACCATAGTTATGGGAAATGACGGTACTTCTCCAGGAATATACTGGTAATACGTTGTAAATGCCGTTTAGATGAATGGGTTGGGACTTTTGGGTTATAATAACATAAATTCGGGTTCAGTCGCCAGCTTATTTTTTTAATGTAGGCCTATGTATTTGTAAAATACGTTTTTGTTTTATTTTTTTGTTTATTAAATTTTTAGCCAACGGACTATATCTTATATAAAAAAATCTCTCTGAGTTCAAATAAAAATTTTTACATCTCTCTTTATGATTGCTACACTTATTTTTTTCTATGTTCCTGAAGCTCCACATACATACATACATACATACATACATACATACATACATACATACATACATACATACATACATACATACATACGTACGTACGTACATACATACGATACATACATACGATACATACATAGGCCTACATACATACATACATACATACATACATACATACATACATACATACATACATACATACATACAACTGAAGGAACAATAAGCAAATTCTTCTTTCTTTCAGTTAAGGAAAGACTTCAGATCAAATTGCCTGTAACACCTGAGTCACTGCAATAGTCACAGGTCACGGAAAAACAACATCATATCTACATAGATTTTACATAGGCCTAATTGAAGATCCGACATGTACATACATGTAGCAGAGGAGAACAAACTGTGAATCATTTAATATACAGTATGAATATACAGATATTATACAACACATATCACAGCAAATAACACAAATCAGGAAAGCTGGAAGCAACTTATAAATAGACCCAATCACTGAATTAGTAAATTTTGTTTTAAAATAAATGTAAATATTATTACTATATAAAAATGTTAGGATTATACATTAATTTGTAGATTAATTCAAATATTGTATATATTTATATTCTCACTTATTGTAACAACCATGTATGTATAACTCATTAGAAAACTGTAGGCTAATAGCAGTAGCGGTTCCTCGGGGGAGGGATGGAAGGAACGGCCTCCTCAATGTTTTCTTCTTTTGAAAGTAAATACCAAATAAAATATGTGCCTTGAAATTCAAGGAAGATTCGATAATTTTTAAGTTCACAGCTATAAGAAAACCTCGGTTGATCCAGTTTTAAATGATGCGCGTTCATGTGCTGCTAGAAAACTGTGAGAAAGATGTGAGATTGTTTGTGTGGAGGAAAGTCAATCCATTCGTCCTTTACTGCAGTTAACACACATAGACAACAGCGCACTAGTGGCCAGAGAAAGAAGCAGAGTTTTAAAGCGAGTAAATGAACGGAGGGGGAGGAGATCCTCCGCTGAATCAGCGCATGGGCGGGAAATAGAAACCGACTGGTTGTGCAGCAAGCTCGCTACCGCTGCCGTCTAACGATCTTGCATTCAACCAAACTATAACACATCTAGGAGGAGGCACAATAAAAACAATTTTAACGCAACGCTATGAAAGATACCATATAAACTTTTTTTTTAAATTATAAATCAAAAATATTATTCATTGCACTTTATATAAGCTACTATGCATGGTTTGAAACTTTCAAGGATATTTGAAAGTTAAAGTCGGGTTTATATAAAACAAAGAGGAAGTAGTTCTACGTTAGTATTGCATATCTTTTTAGCCCCTGAAATTCACTTCCATTCATTGTGTACTAGACAGGGCAACATCCAAATTGTCAGTTTTGTACAAATATATTTGAAATTGAAAGTAGTACTCGAAACTACATTATTTTTAACATAAAAAATGAATTGGCCACGGCAACTTTGAACAATAATAGTAGTATGACTTTACAAGAACTGATAATCTTCAAAAGCATGTGATACTGAACCTTTAAAGTGCACATGTAGCAACACAGACCACGTGGATGGGTACAGCGTTCTCGCTTTCCTCAGATTATTTCCCATTCCCATGGTTCCGATTACGTGTTAGTAGCTATAGTCTCTTCCAACACGTGTGATGCTGTAGTGTGCTCGAAAAATGCTGCGAGGTGAATTTCCTTGTAATTGTTAATTTGTGCAATTATTCAACAATGAATGGAAGTGAATATATTATGTATTTTGGAAAATTTAGGAAACTCAGTTTACAAGAACAGATTATTGCTATACAGAAGGGAAGACCAACCCCAACACTACCTGGTCTTACATGTATGCATGTTGGCTAATTTGTAGCATATTTCATTCAAGAAGGTTTCATTTCGTCCTGTTACCTTCTTTCCTCCTCTTATGAAATACGCAGGAGCCACCACTGGCTAATAGAAAAATGTATATTGAAAAAAAAAACATGTAATGTCACATTGTAATGGGGCATGCTTATGATTTTTAATAAGAAAAATACGTACATAGTACAAACATACATGCAAACATATATATCCTCGTTATGCTTCTTAGTAACTTACATTGTTGATGATAACTTGACGGTAGTTTGGTTAAATGGGATCACCTAACATTCGCCTTACAGTTGGTGAAAACCTAGGAAAAATCGTAACCAGATAATCAGACAAAGCTGGATTTGAACCTAGGACGGAATTCACCTTCAAATGTCGAGTCCAACTCGCTACCAACTGAGCTAGCCGGTGTTTTTACACCTAGGTATCGAAATTATGAGCATGTGAAAGTTTAGGTCTATTTACTTGTACGGAAAAAAATTGATTTCAAAGTAGAGTTTGTCTATATGAAAATGATTCCATGTTATAATGAAATCAAGGAATGAAATGTGTCACAATTTAAGAGAAATAAACGACACGCGAGACTTATCCGTTACGTAAGCCAACATAATCTCGCCCTAAAATCGGAACTGGAGATTATTTGTTAGAATCCATACTGTAGACCACATCATCTGAAGTACAGAGTAAAACATCTACATTTCAGACCCTTATTCTGCGGAAAGCATGCGGATTTAAATATTTGTAGAAATAGAGAAAAGAATTCATTTTTGGCCAAAACTCACAAGGTAGAGTGCATGTCTGTCAAGTTTTCCTCTCTGTATTTAGTCACCGTAAGGCTAAAATGATGAAAGAATTCAAAATAATGTTTTCTGCAATAAAATTCTGTCAAGATTTCAAGACCCGTGGGTGTAGAAATAGGAACGAGTAGCTGGGAAAGTTCCAAGAAAAGTGTGACTAATTCTCACAATATTATTTCCTTAAAATTTGTATCTTATCTCTATAGTTACAAATTCAATTAGTTTGTATTTCCTTGCCTCTTGTAAAATGGTACAATTTATGACAATGGAAAGGTATTAAATAACTGTATGTATGCATTTATGATAGGAAATAGTGATATGTTGTAGATAACTATTTTGCAGGAATAATTTGACAGAGTGGATTGGAATAAAATGATAGGGATCTTGACGGAAATTGGTGTGGGTTGGGAAGAAAGGAGGCTGTTCAGTAATCTTTATAATACAACGAATTTAAGACAGGATAGGAGAAGAAATGTCAGAAGGAAGCGAAATAGGGAAAGAAGTACGTCAAAAATGCCATTTATCACCTACACTCTTCAACATCTACTTGGAGGATTTAGTAAATAACTGTTTTCAGATTATGTAAGGGATGATAGTAGGAGGAAGAAAAATAAAGGGTCTAAGATTTGCTGATGATATGGCGTTGTTAGCAGAAGAGGAGACGATGATAAGGGATATGTTAGTGGAGCTAAATGACAGCTGTGAGCAGTATGGGATGAAAATAAATGCAAACAAGACGAAACTATGATTATCGGAAGAAAAATAAGACAGTAGAGCAAGTGGACAGCTTCAAATACTTGGGGTGTACTATACGCAGTAACATGAGCTGCTGCCAGGAAGTCAAAAGGAGGATAGCAATGGAAAAGAAAGCTTTCATTTTCATTATTATTTCTATATTATTATTAAAATCTTGGTCATTTTTTTTAAATTTAGTGTCATATTTTCAGAAATTCAGTGTCATTTAATAGATCATTTTTCTGTGATTTTTAGGTCATCAACTTCCGAGCCATGATGATGATATTAGAAATTAGCAATGCAATATAAATCGTTTACACCAGGAAATACAGTCGAATTTGTAATATTGGTAAAATATGGTACCAGTAAATATAATCAGACCACACTTTAAATATTATTGTATAGCCAATGTTTTTTAAAGTGACTATTACACTCTTATTACGTCATACTACTTTTGACCAATAAAACGGTACGAAAGGACGTATTTCAACCAATCATGGCTGCTTATCGCACAATTTTATCGCGTCCCTAGCATTTGTTTAATTTTATCGCGTCCCTAGCATTTGTTTCTTTGTTTGCCAACATTTGAAACTGCGCTGGTCTGGACGTCAAAAAAATATATAAAATTACAAACCACTCCAGTCGATGCACAGCAGTTTCAAATATGACTCGCATTGGTATTCAAGAACAAGAATTAATAAAAATCACTGATCATACCTATGCATCTTCTGAAATCCGATTTACAAATAAATGAAGAGCACCATTCGGAAATCCTGAATAAGTTGAATACACCATGTAGGCCTAAATCAGCGAGTTCCACTTCTATTATGCACACGTCCAATATAACTTCAATTGAACCACCAACCACATTCAAATTTGAAAATTGTACATTCAATAATTATTCCTTTTAAAATTATTCGTGTTTATTTTTTATGTCATCGTCATTAATTAAAACTTTTCTAACACTTGTGTATATTAGTTAGGTTATGTTATAGCTTCTGCTCTGAGAGGATAAAAAGAACTTCTGCTATATATTATGGATAGTCACGTATCAGAGATTGTTTAATATTAAGATTTATTGAATAGTAATCATTGCAGTGTCTGTCTAAAGACACTACTGCCATCTAGCATGCATCTAGCGTAATATTTGTAATGTTGAGATGGTACAATAATACATTTGAAGACAGTTGTATTTTCGTAAGTCAATTAATATTTTATTGTATTGGAGTACTTCGTTACTTCTAATCTTTATATACTTTCTTCTAATCGTGTAATAGTCAATTAAATCCCACTCGAGTTTTGATTTTCTCTAGATAAATCTGCTCGTGTTCCACTCGCAGATTTATCGATAAAATCAAAACGTCTAGTGAGATTACTGTTGATAATTATAGTGAAGTTTTACTGTTATGCATTGCTTAAGTGTAAATAAAAATAAAAACAATAGATACTCTATTGTTCTTTTGTATTTGTACTGCTGCAGATAATAAATAGTCATTTACGTCAGAAGACGTTTATGTAGAACTTAACATGCGAGCATGGAATTCACCTAAACGAGAGACATAATAATTGTATTTTGCATGTTGTTGGAACAAAAACCATTGAAAATTTGTAGACAAAATAACAATTGAGAAACGTCTTAAACAGTTCTATGATAGGGAAAACGTCATAATCGGTTACCATGGTAGGAGAATAAAACAAAAGAGCTTACTACAAATGGTTTTGTCAGAGATTAATTTGTAGAAATGGACTGCATTCAAATTCCTAACAGAATATTGGTAGAAGCAGAATAAGCAAGTCAAAGAGCTATACCATGAAAATAGCGAGATCGATATTACATGGAGCTGTCACTATTTAACGAATGGCGAAAAAAGAAGGCGGTGAGTGTAGTTTGTAACGTAAAAGGTTGTAACCAGTTAAGTCGTACTTTACTTACATAGATACACCTTTGGTAAACAATCTTTACGATCCAAAATACCATAAATATATTAATCATGTCAATATTTCTCTATTTATAGGAGAGAATATTTTGCTGTATAGCGTCCCAGAAACGTTGTTTCTTCACATATTCATGTTGTTAAAATTTTATCTTGTCACGATAGAACTAGATAATATACTGTATGTACTGTACAGTAGTAGCAAAAAAAAACCGGACCGACGGAATAATGAAAGTCCCGAAATGAGCCACTGCGCATGCCAAGCCCGCATTCACAAGATAGCGAGTAATCTATTGAAATTGTTGTAGTTTAGACTGCTGACGTAGCCCATTTCGAAAGCCATTAGAAAATAAGCTGGTAAAATTCATGTTCTAGGAATAATAAGTTAATTGAGCAGTAAAATATCGCTGCAATCGAAAAGTATTCGGAATAAATTTGAATAAAGAACAATAAAAAGTTTCGTTCCCAGGCAGGATTCGAACTACGAAAGTCTTAGTTTCCAGTCTATCGTGCTGTCACTGTGAACAAGGCTCTGAAATCAGCTACAAGGGTCGGTCCGGTTTTTTTTGCCACTACTGTACATGTTTACAAGTTAACAATCATAGTAATTATTATGCTATATAGGATATATTGAATAATATAATGATGCAAAATGATAACTGTGAAGAGAGAGAAAACAAAATGTCTCTAATTTACGGTAGAAATAATTTTATATTAATTCGTCACTTCGGATATTGCTAGGTAACGGTTTTGTAAAAAAGATTAAAAACAAAAGAAAGTTTCAGTTTGTCAGTACATTGCATAGAAAAGTGTTTTGTAACCATGACAACAAAATCAGTTTTATTTAAATATTCCTTAAACATCATGATGAGTTTAAATAGTTTATATAGTAACCCTTTTGAGTTTCGTATCTTAATTTTTAAGTGAATAGAACATTCGTTACATTTTAGCATAATACATATAGCACTAACATTGTTATTAATTTATGCATTGGAACTTTAAACGCTATTCACCCTTAACATGGGATAAGCACATCTAATACATGTGCACAAAGCTATCAAGAGTTTTATATTTGCTAAAGAAATTAACTACTTGCGTTTCTCAAAATTATTTAAGATGTGCCTACTTTTCTTTCTTTCAGTCGATAATTCGATATGCCCTAATTTTCTGGGGAAATGGAACCAAAATTGGAAGCGTCTTGATTTTACAAAAGAAGGCCATTAGAATTCTATGTAAATCAAACTATCTGGAACATTGTCGGCCACTTTTCAGACAATCACGGATTTTAACAATCATAAATTTGTATATATATGATCTAGTACTTTATACTCGACAAAATATCGACAATTACTCATTAGTGGCCTATATACATGATCATGAAATTAAAATAGTTAACAAATTAATATTCCAAATTGTAGATTACAAAAGAGCAACACAAACTTTTTAATTATAGGGATGAAATTATATAATAAGCTCCCAAGTCAATATTATAAATTACCAATCAATAGTTTCAAAACTAGATTTTACAATTGGTTATTAAATAATCCTTTTTATTCTGTTGCTGAGTTTTTCAACACAAATTTGTACGAAATTGTATTTTAATAAATAACTTTAATTGCAATTTAGTTAGTTTTCTTCAATTTAAAAGTTTCAGATTATTTCAGGTTTTCATTGTATTACTGAAATTTTACTGTTTCTGTTATTAGTGTTTTTTAAAATGTATTTATATGTTTTTTCAATGTATTCTGACGAAGCCTAAAACTGTATGTCTAATGGCCAAATGAATTGAATTGAATTGAATATCTTTAAATGTATATCGTTAGCTAAAATGTGGTTAAGTATAATATACTATATAATAGTTTCATAATGAAATATTACTTACTGATATCTTCCACAGATGGAGTTGATTCGAATCCTTTCTCCGATTCCATATCAGTAAAATATGTGCACCTGAGTCTATTTACACATTCATTTGTTCCGAAAGTCATAACAAAAGACTGTCACATATTTCAGTGTTTTTACATCACGCCAGCATCTTGTCTCCTAGCAACAACACTAAAGAAAAAAACAGACGCACTTGCCCTAATTCTTCCGATAATGCATTTGATGTTTCACAGTTGAAACGTAAAGTTTTATATTTTAAACAGAACCGAAAATCAAAAATATTACTACTTGTCCTTCGATTTTAGTACAGTCTCAGCACTGAAATGTACGTTCCTTTTTGATATAAAAACGTTAGATTTAAAGAAATTGTTCGTAGAAAAAAAGTAACTGTATTTAAAACACTTGTACACATGTAACTGTAATTTGATTGAAATCAGCTGGTTGAAAGGTGATGTTTGCTCACATTTCAGAGAAAGACTGGCGAGACGGAGCGAGTCTATGTACTCGCTTTCTACATATCATTTCGTGCAGTTGAAGATAGCAGTATAATATAATAAAAAAAGAAATATCCCTGTCTCTTGTTAACATGGGAAGTTATGGCCGGGTATACCATTATAATAGAAGTCGCAAAAGTTTCTCACGATGCAAAGTAGTTGTTATTGTTGTGTGTTGTTTGTAATTAACTATTTTCATGAATGCAGAAGTGGCCTAACTTCATTGTCATGATTCTCCTTTTTTTTTTTTTCTTTAGTTGGATAAAATTACCAAGAATTCCTGGTCTAACTGCGTCTAAAATTAAATCCTATCTCATTAAGTTATTTCAAAATTGACAATGCTTGATATAAATGTCTTAACTGACAAGATAATTATCTGAGATTGTCATTTACCAGAGAGTTTGAGTAGTTTTGGCAAAGAATTAGGATTTTAGTTATTCTACAGCGAAAGATTGTTCAAGAAGGCTATTTTTTTTACTCTATTAAAACTGTAGAAATTTAGCAAGAGTTGGCCCGTAACACACTTGAAGAGTTTTCGCTAGAGAGAAATGTTTTGCGAGAAAATTCAAAGATTGATAACATGGATTCAAATGGACGTCCACACACTAGAAGAAATTCTCGTTCGAGGCAAAAACCTCGCGCGAGTTTCTCGCTGGAATCGGTAGCTCAGCGAAATTTCTTGACACATTTATCAAAGATGTTTGACATTTATACTCTTTATGACGATTGAATGTAGAAAAAGATATCATAGGTGGCGATGAAAATGAGGAAAGATGGCTGATAATTGCAGTCAGAAACTTATCGATCTTGTACGATGTCACCCGTAGGCCTATTTATATGATACACGGGATGAAAACTATAAAAACACGAAACTTGAAGAAGAAATCTGGAGACAAATATCAGATTATCTGAAAATAAATAGGGCTATATTTTATTTTGATGAGATTTAATAGTATTAATTAAACATTTGAAATAATGTTTCATGTCTTAACAGTTTACATAATTTTAATCAGAACATAGCAAAGAAACCTCTATCATATCATGAATGGTAAAAAACTGAGGTCCATTCAACCTGAAATAATGCCTAAACGTGTCATCATTCAAATCGAAACCAATGTCCAAAACTCGCCCTTATTTTCGTAAGATACAATGTGATTTTCAGATATTTCTGGCTTTAATTTTAGGCCTACTTTTTCTTCTCATTAACAAAATATGTTAATGTAACTCCATTTCCTCATCATCTGAATACTCAGATTCAACATAGCGTTCGTACGTAATTTGTAAAATACGACAATATACTTACAGGTTATATATTTAAGTACGACAATATACGTAAATACATAACCTATAATATTTCCCCCAACGAGTGATTATTATAATCAGAAAAATGCTTTTTGCATGAAGGCAGTGCATAGACGATCATAGCTAGGTGTGATCTGTGATAACGAGAACTCGCCAAGTGTGTGGAGGAAGGTTCTTCGCCTCTTTCTCGCAACACATTTCTCGCTAGTGAAAACTCTTCAAGTGTGTTACGGGCCTAAGTTATTTCAAAATTGACAATGCTTGATATAAATGTCTTAACTGACAAGATAATTATCTGAGATTGCCATTTACCAGAGAGTTTGAGTAGTTTTGGCAAAGACCTAGGATTTTAGTTATTCTACAGTGAAACATAGTTCAAGAAGACTATTTTTCACCCTATTAAAGCTGTAGAAATTTAGCACGAGTTATAGTGAGGGTCACATAAGAACCGTTCCTAAACAGCAAATATTGCCGTCTTGTCAGTGGTGCCAACTATTACCAGATAACACACGATCCTACGCACTTAATGACTTATTTACTTACAGTACTTTACCTTTATGTTGGAAGGTTATTCTAAATAATTCAATAATTTGTAACATATTTTCGTAGGCAAACTAAACGAGAAAGGGATCAACATGTTAGGTATTTTGTCTGGCAATATGAAATTCATTGGTTTGGCTAAACAATTGATTCACGAGACCTAACCTAAAAATATATTTTGTTTGACCACATGAAATTATTAGTAATTCAATTCAATTCAGTTTATTAAGCCATTTAACATACAGTGATAGCTTCGTCACAAAAAAAAACATACGGTACATTTTAAAATACACGTATAAATGAAAACAGTAATTAGAATGAAAACACAAAAGATTATGAAACTCTAAAATTAATGAAAACACTTCACTCTTATGTAATAATTGTAACTAATCTAAATAACTTTATTTATTAAAAAACAATTTCGTATGAATTTAAGTTAAGAAACTCATCTACAGAGTAGAAAGGATTAATTAAAAGCCAATTATAAAATATAGCTTTGAAACTATTGGTTGGTAACTTATAATATTGACTGGGAAGCTTATTATATAATTTCATCCCCATGACAGAAAAATTTGTACTAGTTTTATGTAATCTACAGTATGGAATATTAATTTTTTCACTATTTCTAATTTATTATCATGTATATTGGCTACTAATGAGTAATTGTCTATATTTTGTCGAGTGTAAAGGACTAGATCATATATATATATATATATATATATATATATGACAGTTAATATCTATGATTGTTTGAAAAGAGGTCGACAATGTTCAAGATAGTTTGATTGACATAGAATTCTAATGGCTTTCTTTTGCAAAATCAAGACACTCTCAATTTTGCTACCATTTCCCCAGAAAATTAATTCATACCTAATTAACGACTGAAAGAACGAAAAGTAGGCACATCTTAAATAATTATGAGAAACACAAGTCACTATTTTCTTTAATAAATATATAGTCTAACTCTTGATAATTTTGTGCATATATATTCGATATTCGATAGCTAATAACTCCGAAAACTTGCCTGATTATAATCTTGAATTACAACCACAATGCAACGCACAAAATAACTATTATGTATTAATATTAATATTGATATTAATTAATTATTAGTATGTTCCAATTTCACTAGCTTCCAGTAACCAGCTTAGAAATCTAGTACAATATTAATTTCATGGAACTCCAGTACCGACAACGTTTGTCTCAGCTGCCAACATACCAGTTACAAAATCACTACCATTTGTACTATTTGTCAGTATCGAAATTCGAAACGAAGTTGGCAAAAGAAAAATCCAACCTGCAAATTAGATAATCACCACAATCCACTAGCATATGTAGTAATGGGGGGGGGGGGAAATGGTTAGGTTTCACCCTTACGGTATGAAGTAAGCTGACCCGGGCTACCTATACATTTTCTATGCCGGTACAAAACAGAGCGTTTTAATGTGATTTCACATCAAACGACTGAAGAAATGTGAATTTCTTACTTTGCATTCAATGTTGTTTATTGCAGTAATTGCCAGAATTTATGACTTTTTACAACAATGGAATAGTTTTGGGGTATCTAATACCTGCGGAAAAGTAATCTTTCTAGAAAATTGCTTTAACGATAACTCTAACAAGCAAACGTCTATAAATGTCATACATATGTGTGATAAAGTGTAACGTACCGGTGCCTTGTTTTGCTTTTACAGTAACAAAAATGAAATTTTGATATGGGAAATATTAATGAGTTGACGTCGAAATCACCCCTGAAACCATTAACACAGCAGTGGCGAAGCTAAGGTGTAAGTACTGGGTAGGGTGAAAAAATCTGCTTACCTTGTATCTTTTTATAGAGTAGATGTTTATCGGCTTTTTTTATCATTTTTTATTTGTGACACAGACCTCATAAGTTATTTATTTGTTCTTTTCTTTTATATTGCTGCAATTCATACGATCACGATGAGACTATTTACGCCAGTAACCTACAATAAATTCTTTAAACTAGTGTTGTGGGATTTAATCGATTAATCTGCTCGATTAATCGATCAATTTCTATCGTAAGATTAATCGATGAAAAATATTTAATCGGATAATCGAGTCGATTAAAATTATTATTTTATTAATACAAACTGAGACTAAAATTCCGACAATATTCGCCTCTCACAAATTGCTTACTTAAAAGCACAATAGTACTGTTATTTTCTAACTGCAAAGCAGGTAGCGTAGGGAAAATCTTTGCACAAACACTTCAGAAAGAGATGGAGATATGAGGACAGCGACCTGGTCTACCCGTATTGAAAGGTGAACACAATGTAAAATCCTTATTAAGTTTCATGGTTTTCCAAGAAAACTTCCACCTTGTTGTCAGCTCATCTTCCTAGCTTATGAAATACATACTTTTCTGGGATTCGACACCCTCATCCCTTAGCCATTGATACACTGTGTGCAAGTGAGAGAATAACTTCTCTTTATAACATTTTAGGGGCCAGTTTGCTGTTTTGCAGTTTATATAAACCTACTGTACTGACTTCGTAGATGAAGCTTGTGTGTTTAGTTTGCTAAAGAAAAAAAATCAGAATTGTGATGTCTGTGAAAAGTGAAAAGTCCATTATGTCATATGAAAATTTGAGAGATAAACTTAGTGAAACGTTTGGATTTAAATTGAACGAACGTGGGGAAGTGCTTGACAGAAATTTTTTTATTTGTTTTTTTATTTTCGTGTTTAGTGATGCAGAAACATTGTTATTAAACGCAGAGCAGCACTTAATTCGGAGCATGTGAATGCACTCACATGTTTAAAATCATGGATGAAGCAGTATTAACAAGGTGAGTCTTCATACTTTTTTTTATTTGTGTTTGTCTCAAAATTCCCAGGGGAAATTGACACAATAAGTTAAATATTATAAGCTCACATAAGAAATATGTTAGTAAATAAACGATACAACATGTATGTGCCTATATATATATATATATATATATATATATATATATATATATATATATCTCATCGAACGTAAATTAAATTTAACAATAATTGTGTATTACGGTATATTATTTTTTTTTCACATCGATCAAAGCTCGATTAATCGATAGAGTAAACGATTAAACTCAAAACGTTAATCGATTAAATATTTTGATCGATCGACAGCACTATTTTAAATAATAATAATAATAATAATAATAATACTTGCTTTTAAAGAAGCCGGAGGTTCATTGCCGCCCTCACATAAGCCCGCCATTGTTCCCTATCCTGAGCAAGATTAATCCAGTCTCTATATATACTTGATTGTAACCTACCTAGTTGTTCATGTAACGCTTTGAGTACATCCTCACAAGTTAAATATTTAGGCATTATCATTGACCAAGATTTAAAATGGGGCGAGCATATCTCCTTCCTGTGTAACAGATTGCGTAAAACAATCCACAAATTTTCCATTCAACGCTCTTATTTACCTGTTTATGTTCTGCGTACTGTGTACTTAGCTCTGTTTCAATCAATAATTCAGTATGGTATATTAGGTTGGGCAGGAATGGCAAAATCGACTCTCCATCCTTTAAATTTGCTCCAAAAAAGAATGATCAAAATTTGTCTATATAAACCTTTTGATTACCCAACAAAATTAATTTTTCAGGAATTTGGCGTATCAAATCTAGAACAAATTTATAAACAAACATTGCTGATTTACTGCCATAAAACCACAATAAATTTAAATTTGATCCTCACGAATACCATACGAGACAAAACTACAGTTTCTTTCTAAATACCCCCAAATGCCACACAACTGCTGGATTAAAACACGGCATGAATTTTGGACCCAAAATATATAATGCATTAATTAGAGCTTACCCTGAGCTATGTACACTTAACACACATAGATTTAAGAAACAAATCAGATTAATTATTTAATTGTTTAAACTAATTTAGTTAAAAATTGATACTCCAATATTTACGTACTTTTTTATTTTCTATTTTTATATAGACCCTATTATTATATGCTGTATTATTTTACCATTTATTAATGTTATTGTGCTCAATGAACTCTCTTAATTTTGTGATATATTTTGTATAACTGATCTGAACTGCGCCCGGGCACGAGCTTCTGCTCTTTCGGGCTGCAATGCCTAATGTAGCTCAAGTGTGTAGTATTAAATAAATTAAAAATGAAATGAAATATCATCATAACCTCCCTCAAATCCATTTTAATATTATCTTCTCATCTACGTTTCGACCTCCCCAAAGGTATAACGCGCTGAAATTAATGACATTACTTACGGTTGATCATGTATATCAATGATTATGTTGTCACAAATGACCGTTAAGTGATCAGAGAGAATCATTATATATTTCTGGAGTGGTGCATCAAATGCGGGACACTATGAACGTCGGAGTCATTAAAAATACTGAACATATAAAATTCCATCTCTATTTAACACGAAAATGTAAAATTTTAGTCTTCGACATGACACACATAGCAAAGAAATGACAAACAAAAGAATAGAACAACTTTCAAGATAATCCTAAGGTACAGAGATGAAAAGAAAAGTTGAAAGTCGACAACTTCTTCTTCGTGTTTTCTAGACGTCACAGTAATAGGGGACATTACCCCAAGAACCATTTAAACCCTTTCCCATTCACCTGTACACACAATGCAGACAGATGACTACACTGAGTAACAACTGACGATCTAGCAAACCGAAGACATAATGCGAACTTTTCCCAATGCGTTCTCAGATTACAATAACTTCGTCTCCGTCTGGAGGTTGTGGAGTTCATAGCGGCAATAGATCATTTCCTACACTGCACTCGGAATGCTGAAGTGCACTGTAACCTATTAACAGAAACCCTCCTCATAAATGAATCAGAATTTTTTATTCATGGTTGTCTACAGACAAAACGAAAATAAATGATCGTCTAACATATTTCGGTTGATTTCATGTTGTATGATTTATCCGATAAGCAGGTTGTAATACAATGTTAAAATTGAAATATACCGTCTATACTTATCTAATATTATATGATTAACTAGTGGCTTGTGCAGCAAATGCTGCTGCAAACTAAGTTCGTTAGACGTTCAAATAAACATTTTTCAGATTTATTTTCAATGAAGAATATTTGTCTTTTTGATAGTTATTTGCTTCCGTAATAATGAAACATACTCCCTCTGAATGGATTTTTTTTAGGCCAAATACTTTCTCTTGAACCTATCCAACTTCAGTTTTTGAGTTTCAACGCGAAAACGCAAGTATCAATGTCAGGACGATAGCAGTAGTTATTTCAGGTCATTGTGGATTGCAGGCAAAATTAAAAAAAAAAAAAAAAAAGTCAGGTTTGCTAAGCTTTCGAACAATAGCATTTTCGTATAGCTGCTGCATGTAGAACTTGAAATGTAGAGCGTAAAATCATTTTATCCTACTAAGAGATCTTGCTGAAATGATCTGGAGACTACAAAATTTTCTAGGCCTCTTATTTTATCAGTAAGTAATACCTTTTGATCTTTCCTTAGGAACTGTAATTTTTGCGCTCTCTCGAGCCAATACTGAAGACAATGACACATCAATATCTACACTACACCGCCATTAAGTATATGAAAAATACCCAACCCCACTGGGTTAATAAGTATAAAAATATTTGATTTTTAATAACAATATTATTATCATACTTAAGTTTTGTAGTTATATATAGCAGCCACTCAGTAAATTATAGAAATGAAGATCTAAATTAAGATATTCTCTACATTTACTTACATAACCTCAAAACGTTTCACTTTCATGCCATCAATATAGCATCAATATTATGTCCAATTAATGAAAAATAGATGCATCATGATATTAACTATAATAATATTTAATTTCTAATGGTAATAATGTCATCAAACCACCTCAAGTTTCGTAGATTTGAATATCCAATACACAGCTGTACTCAGAAAATTATACACTGCAGAATCAGTTTTTAATAACAAATTGAATTGAGCTCTAAATATGTCGGCAATCCTGCAGATCATGGCCTTCGTGTAATAGCCTATTGTTTATTGTAGTGTGTGTTTTGTTCTGAAATTCAATCAAGTCGGCCGTGATTCAATAAAATAGTTCTCAAAACTGACAACAGATAGATTTTGGAAAATAGGAAAATTATGTAGGAAAATTGACATTTCACAGAAAACTACTACTTTTCCGAAAAACTTTGGATGCCAGGCATGAAAATGAGGGGTCACTCATTAAAATCCGTTCAGCCGTTTTCCCGTAATTTCCATTACCAGTTCAAATTATATATATAGATTATAACATAAACGTTTTCGGCACTAATGTGCCATTTTCAAATGCATGAAAAATTTGCCTAATTACATGTTCAAATAGGTGCACATGTCCAGCCATTGTACGTAAGTCACTAGTTTAATTCAATACATTTAACCATCAGCATATTCATATACGTAACAACAAGTTTTATGTTCGCAGTGTAAAGGCTTGACTGATAATCGGACGATGACAACCATGAATATGTAATAATCCAACCACAGCAACAAAAAGAAAACAATAACCAGGTATCAATGTAACTTATATTGCGCACCACATTCGATTATGGTAAAGTGCTCCAATATGTGAAAAGTGAACAAACAACAAGGAACCTTGGTGCAATAATAACGAAACAACATAAAGAATTTTAATATTTTAATAGTGAATATCCTAGTGTAAGGTTACAACATTTCAAGTAAATGAATAACTGCATTTGGCCACACAACACGTCAAGACATCCCCAGTGTTCCACAAACTGATGGCTAATTTCAGCAAAAATTTTAAATGTTAGTAATAAGTGTGTGTTTTTAATTTTAATCATTAATTATTTACAAACAGATTGTTTTATATATGACATGAAATCACCAGGGTACACATTATATGTTTCATTTACACAGTTCATGTGCACATATTTGAACATGTAATTAGGAAAATTTTTCATATATTTGAACATGGCACATTAGTGCCGAAAATGTTTATGTTATAATTAATCATATAATACTAGATAAGTATAGACGGTATATTTCAATCTTAACATTGTATTTCGGTTAAGTAAAATGAAGTCTGAATGTCATTGTCAACACAGTAGGTGTATAAGTAGGTAATTAATTAGCAATTAATGCATTATTATTATTATTATTATTATTATTATTATTATTATTATTATTATTATTATTATTATTATTATTGGTGCTAAGATGGATGAAGTTACAGGAGAATGGAGAAAGTTACACAACACAGAACTGCATGCATTGTATTCTTCACCTGACATAATTAGGAACATTAAATCCAGACGTTTGAGATGGGAAGGGCATGTAGCACGTATGGGCGAATCCAGAAATGCATATAGAGTGTTAGTTGGGAGGCCGGAGGGAAAAGACCTTTGGGGAGGCCGAGACGTAAATGGGAAGATAATATTAAAAAGGATTTGAGGGAGGTGGGATATGATGATAGAGACTGGATTAATCTTGCTCAGGATAGGGACCAATGGCTTGCTTATGTGAGGGCGGTAATGAACCTCCGGGTTCCTTAAATGCCAGTAAGTAAGTAAGTAAGTCATTAAAGGTGATATTGATTGTGAATCCTTCATAAGCGGTATCAGTCTTCGTATTCCTGCTAAATGTTTAAAATTTTATAAAATTTTTTACAATAGAAATTCTAAATCTATCTCTCCGGTTTGCAGATGTATAAAATATGCTAATTTACATGGATTGAACTTGGATCCATTTGATGTGTAGTTATATACTTTTGGAGTTTTATGTCAGTTGTTACAATTTATGTCTTTTGTTTAGATATGTATTTATAATATTATTCTCGTTATCATTTATATCATTTGTATTATATTCATTATAAATTTCATCCTTTCCTTTTCATTTACCATTATTTTTAATTCTCTTTATTTTTAATTGTCTTTATTTAATAATTATTTTTCTGTACTTTTATTGTAATTTCTATCATTGTTAATGAAATTGTGATCTGCTGAAATGTTATGGCCCCTGCGTATTGTACATAATATTTGTAAATAAATTATTATTATTACCCGTATTATTATTATCATTATTATTATTATTATTATTATTATTATTATTATTATTATAATTATTAGGTAATCTACTACTATCAAAGTTCTGCTTTTTCTCTAAGAGAGGTTTTAAATCTGCGCACTAGAGAGGCACTGAAGTTGACTCAGATCGACGCCTGGCTTCGATCTACAATACTGGATATTAATCTATTAATCAGAAAACGAACAAGTAGAGCATTCATATTTTTACTTCGGTTTGGAGATATGTTGTCGTAAAATAAGCCAATGGGCCTACAAAAAAAAATAGTTCAGGAATTGTATGCTTTTGCCGAAGTATTTAATGTTTTGGTCGATATTTTTTGCTCTCTTTTACCGTCTATCACAAGATAAAACTTAAATCACGCAAAAAAACATAATTTCTTACCATTGCTACCTCTTAAAGTTGCTATGAAAATGGAAATTAAAGAAAATGAGCATCATAATAACTAGCGTTATATAAAAAGAAAAGAATGAATGAATGAATGAATGAATGAATGAATGAATGAATGAATGAATGAATGAATGAATGAAAATAGTAATATACGTTACAAGAACGGTATGTTGACGTTTTCATGGTCGAGGAAAAGATTGAAAAAGCGAAACGTAGTCGAGCTTTTTTAATTTCCGAGGACATGAAAACAAACATACCGCTCGTGTATCGTACATTATTTTGTGCGAAGATCGTTTATTATATACTACCTGAAAGACGAATTTCTAATTAGTTGCAATGAAATCTCCATGCTGGTTTCTGTTTAATGACGGCAACTTCGGAACACCAAAATATCTTTCTTGCTATAAAATGTTTTCTGTGTTTACTATACTCCAGCAGGCCGTGATATACGTCTGTCTTTTTTTTTCCCCCAGTCTATAAATGCGAACTTAAAACAAACGGTAAGGTTATATAATTATTTATTTTTCATTTTAATATTTTAACAATATTATTTACATAACATATTGTAGTAATAACATCCGCATCTAGAATCCTGTTGATTTTTTTCACGGCTTCCTTAATGTTACTTGTATCAGGAATGCAGGAAGTTTCGTGGAGTAGTAGACTTTACTTAATTTTTGCAAATATTTAAAAACAATAATTAACATTGCAATTTAGGTGAAATTGCAGTGGTAAGTTTCCAATTTATAATTATTACTATGTTAAACGTCTTTAAAAATAATATGTTAAAAGCCTAAAGCAGTAAAATTAATGTCGCGCTTAAGCGGTAAGAAGAGGGAAATTGTTACGTTGGGAATACTGAATGTGGTCTTTCACACTTACCGCGTATTGATTCTGTGCCGAAAACAAGCAAATACGCACGATCTCGCACAAAGTGAATTTTACGTAGATACAAGTTGCTATGGAAACAAAAATAAAATGGAACCCTTTTATTTAAAACAGCCATTTTCAATCAGAGAAAATGACTCTTAGGTTAGTGACTATCATTCTTACCACAATATAAAAAATTGAATGTTTAATAGGTTTATTTTACGACGCTATATCAACTGCTATAGTTACCTAGAGTCTGAGTGAGGTGAAGATGATAATGCCAGCAAATTTAGTCCAGGATTCAGCGCCTAATATGTTGAGGGAAATTCTCGTAAAAAACCTCAACCGGGTAACTTGTCCTAACCGGGATTTGAACCCGTACCCACTCGTTTCAAGATCAAACATGCTGTTACTCTAGATTGAGAGTTGAAATCCTAAATAGTGAGATAGATTGGTAAGAAACGATGCAATTTCTTAGTACCGATACGGGTCCCTTCGGAAGAAGAAGAATATCACGGGTTACTGAATTCCCTGCATAGCGGTGAGATGTTGAGGAAGACCAATATTTCAATTGAAATTGCGAATGTCTATACATGGAATCCCTTGAGACTAGAGAGACCTCTGGATGACAGAGTAGGAAAAAAATTATAAACATGAATAAAATAGCAAATAGGCTGGATAATGGAATGAATCCCTAAGGAAAAAAAACAAAAGCAAAAAAATTAAGAGAAAAAACACTTTAACTTCCTTATTATTTAAAAATCGTTACGGATAGAACCAAAACACAACCAACTTAATACCGGAGGAACAATATTTTTTTTATAAATAGTGTCTGAAAACAAGAATTTTTTAAGATCTGAAATAGTCTGTCTTAATCAGTTGGACCCAAGAAAACTATAAAAGTTTCTGTAAGAGACTTGGTATTAATACCATGTATTACAAAAGAAGTTGAATAATTATTTGTATGTCTTTTAGCATCTATAAGTTGCTATGGAGACAGAAAAAAAGGAATACTAGCTTATTGCTTCAAATCTCCGTTAATTTTTAGACTAAATTAATTTCTTAACATATAATTTTATTACCTGAAATACATCTGTTTTAATCTGCACAATGCAAAGACATAAAAAAAAACTATCAGTGACTGAAAACTAACGCGAAATGATACAAATTACAACATTTCGCTTTCTTGTCATTTACTAGTTGCTGTAGATATATTGGCAGAAAGATGTAAACGTTTCTTAAATATCCACTATGATTTTCATTAAGAAATGAATGTCTATAAACAAGAATTTTAGTTTAAAAAAAGTATATTTTCATTTTTATAACAGAAGGGAACTAAAGAACGTTTGTCAGTGACTGGAAACTTGTGTCAAATATAATTTAAGTTAAACTTTCCTCTTCTTTAATACAGAAATAAAAGAGAACCAAAATTTTCTGTAAATATCCGTTAGGAGAGGAAGAAAATTAATGTTTATATATAACTACTAGTGGCTTGTGCAGCAAATGCTGCTGCAAACTAAGTTCGTTAGACGTTCAAATAAAAATTTTTCACATTTATTTTCAATGAAGAATACTTGTCTTTTTAATAGTTATTTGCTTCCATAATAATGAAACATACTCCCTCTGAATGGATTTTTTTTAGGCCAAATACTTTCTCTTGAACCTATCCAACTTCAGTTTTTGAGTTTCAACGCGAAAACGCAAGTATCAATGTCAGGACGATAGCAGTAGTTATGTCAGGTCATTGTGGATTGTAGGCGAAAGTTAAAAAAATGTCAGGTTTGCTAAGCTTTCGAACAATAGCATTTTCGTATAGCTGCTGTATGTAGAACTTGAAATATAGAGCGTAAAATCATTTTATCCTACTAAGAGATCTTGCTGAAATGATCTGGAGACTACAAAATTTTCTAGGCCTCTTATTTTATCAGTAAGTAATACCTTTTGATCTTTCCTTAGGAACTGTAATTTTTGCGCTCTCTCGAGCCAATACTGAAGACAATGACACATCAATATCTACACTACACCGCCATTAAGTATATGAAAAAGACCCAACCCCACTGGGCTAATAAGTATAAAAATATTTGATTTTTAATAACAATATTATTACCTTACTTAAGTTTTGTAGTTATATATAGCAGCCACTCAGTAAATTATAGAAATGAAGATCTAAATTAAGATATTCTCTACATTTACTTACATAACCTCAAAACGTTTCACTTTCATGTCATCAATATTATATACAATTAATGAAAAATAGATGCATCATGATATTAACTATAATAATATTTAATTTCTAATGATAATAATGTCATCAAACCACCTCAAGTTTCGTAGATTTGATTATCCAATACACAGCTGTACTCAGAAAATTATTATAGCCTACACTGCAGAATGAGTTTTTAATAACAAATTGAATTGAGCTCTAAATATGTCGGCAATCCTGCAGGTCATGGCCTTCGTGTAATAGCCTATTGTTTATTGTAATGTGTGTTTTGTTCTGAAATTCAATCAAGTCGGCCGTGATTCGATAAAATTAGTTCTCAAAACTGACAACAGATGGATTTTGGAAAATAGGAAAATTATGTAGGAAAATTGACATTTCACTGAAAACTACTACTTTTCCGAAAAACTTTGGGTTCCGAGCTTCAAAATGAGAGGCCATTTATTAAAATCCGTTCAGCCGTTTTCCCGTAATTTCCATTACCAGTTCAAATTATATATATAGATTACATACATCTCCTTATAATCTGTACAGTGTTAGTAATGTAAGAAACAGGGAAGGACATTTATATTTTTATCATATCCGGAATTGAAACTTGAAACCAGGTAAGATGGCAGTGCGATAGGTTCCTGCTGTGATACAAAAACAAGCAGAGTCATTAAATTTAATGATAATCACAGAGAAAGGATAGCAGAGCCGTAATGAATTTCATAAGCAGCCAGAGAGGTCATTAAGAGCGGGGTTAATTGGCATGCGACATATGCCACTGTTGCAGCGAGGTCGCGACGTGTTGGCGGAGTGTAATTAAAACAGAGTCAGAAGTTGAGGAATGGCGGAAGTTGCGTGGAAAGAGCCCCAATAAAGTCATGTCATGTTATGGGAAGCATGAAACGTTCGTTCCCAACATCACACAATAATGGCATAAATCTTGCAGGAGAGTGGAGACAAGAACTCATTTTGGGGCCGGTAACTAAGTCGAGCGTCAACTTTCTCCGGCAGATCGTCTTCTTTCTTTTTATTCCTCACCATCATTGTTTTACAAGATATTTCGTTATAGGGGTTGCCATGGAAACAGAGTACGAAATGTGAAATGAAGATCGCTTAGCTTCATCTGTTTAATTTCGATTTGTCTTACTTCCTTGCCGACAGAATGATTAATTTCATTGCTAGAGAGAGTAATTAATTACCATTAAATTTCTATTTAGAAATTTTAAATATATTTTACTGGTTTATAACTGTGTGGATAGTGTCGTTGTAATTAATTACCATTAAGTCTCTATTTCGAAATTTTAAATATATTTTATTGGCTTATAGCTGTCTGGATAGTGTTGTTGTAATTAATTACCATTAAGTTTCTATTCCGAAATTTTAAATATATTTTATTGGCTTATAGCCGTCTGGATAGTGTTGTTGTAATTAATTACCATTAAGTTTCTATTCCGAAATTTCAAATATATTTTATTGGCTTATAGCTGTCTAGATAGTGTTGTTGTAATTAATTACCATTAAGTTTCTATTTCGAAATTTTAAATATATTTTATTGGCTCATAGCTGTCTGGATAGTGTTGCATTTTCGTGTAGGTACATGGTTCTGATGCCGATCATCATTACCATCTCTATTTCTCAAAAAGCATGTGGACCTTCGATAGGCCTACTCAATCTGCAAATTGTACGCTAGGTGTAGTTAATATACAGTGTGTACCAAATTGATGTATACACATTTTGAAACACTATTTCTCAGCAACGAGATGAGACAGAAATACGATTTTTGCGGTTTTGTATTCCTTAAGCCCGTACACGTTCAAAATGGCCCTCTTCCGCCACACTACACTCCCAAAACGACGTACAACAGAGCGACATACCAACTGGATTGATGCTAATAGAATATCATTACAGGTATGTTCAATCAGAACTCTCAGTTCCTCCAGTGTTTGTGGTTTTGTGGCGTACACTGTGTCCTTTACAGCTCCCCATAGGTAGAAATCTGGAGGGGTTAAATCCGGATATCGAGGCGGGAACTCCACAGCACTTCCTCTTCGTCCTATTCATGTCTGGGTCGTCCTCATTTAGTGCGTGGACAAGTCGCGGAATGTAAGGCTTCCATTTTTGAGCTCGCAAAATTCGATGAACACTGACACCAATCTCACGAAAACATTGCCTCATTGACTTCTTTGGGGATTGTGCAAAAGCCTGCATGACTGCATCAACACACTCGTTATCGGTGAAACTTCTCTTTCTTTCGCACCGCCTTTTCAACACATCTTTCACCGTTCCATCGATTTCAAACTTGTCTGGGATTCTTGTGATAGTTAACCTTGTTGGTGGTTGTGTTCCAAATTCAACCCTCCAACGTCGTTGCACCTCAACAACATTCTCCACTTTCCAATAACATTTCAGTATCCACTTACGTTCATCGAACGATAATTGCACCGCCATGTTTGTTTATAAACAGAAGAACATGTTTCCATGTTTTCCACTGCCTTCTGAATCATAAACCGCAAAAATCATATTTCTATCTCATTTCTTTGCTATGAAATAGTATTTCAAAAAGTGCATACATCAATTTGGGACACTGTATTTTTGTCGATCGTGGTAAACACAGCAGTTAGAGGGAGGAATGGCGCGCGCCTTCAGGCGGAGTACGGTGTAATATGAATATTATGAACCTGTCACAGACTACGCAGTTTCTCCAACCTTACAAACAATGATAATTTCGATGTAGTAAGGGAGAGCCCGCCAACGTCTGCCAGGCTTAAGTTGCAGATGTGTGTCTTAAATATTCGGAGGTGTAAAAAACACAAAATTCGATCCTTGGCGGGCTCTCCCTTCTCTCACGGAACGCCTCATATCATTCCCGTGGCCTGTACTAAGGATACATTTTGCACTTCACAGTGAACTTGTCACTTTCACGATTGACTTAGGCGTGTCCTTATAACACTGACCTCGAACACTACTGTTTGATAAAAATAGAGCAAAACAAGTTTTAAAAGTAGAAAATTATGGAAATTGATAGAATTAATGGTTCAGGTAGAGCAAACATTCAAAATCTCCCATGTCCATTTTTCAGAAAATGCTGCAAATATATAAGGTTATTCAAAAGTAAGGTACATTTTGACGTCGCCATAACCTTTTTAAGAATATACTTATACTCATAAAAATCGAATTATTAAATCTTCATTTACATATCGTCGTTGTTCCGGCAATAACTCCTGTGTGACATATTTATCGATTTTCAGATTTTTGCTCTATTAAATAACTTAAATAGTAGAAAAGTCAAGAAACGCCTGAAGGATATAGACAGGCAAATAACAGAAGGGGAATGTAGAGATAAGGTTGCTCTGCTCTGGAGATCCAATCGATTATCAAAACAAATTGGGGAACCGAGTTATACCCCTATGGAGGAAGCAGAGAAGGCAGATTGGGCTTAACCTGGTTTAGTCTAGGAGTTTGGAGGGCACTTAAAATCGTCAACGAAGAGGGGGGCCAGAATATGTCCTCTTTGGGGTAGAGGCGAGACATCACACCATATTTTATCGGAGTGTGAAGCCACAGAAGCTCTGAGGAAACGATTCCTGCCAGAGTCCTTCATTACATCTAGCAGGGGGCATTTGGCAAAATACGATATATTAAATAACATTAAATTCTGTGAGAGTGTGGGCAAATTTAGGCAAAAGTTCGACAGCTGAGGGTGGAACTGGCCGAGGGGGAGGGAGCCGAGAAAATAAGGGAAAGAGTTATTTATTAGTGCTGTAATGAGTAGTATTAACACTGAGCGAATGAGGTAATTAGGGGATAATGTTATTTTTGTATTTATTGTGTTTTTTATTGCGTGTATATAATTATGCTTTTTCATTCTTACATTTTTAATTTATTTTTTTCATTTAATTAATCTTAATCTAATTTATTTATTTTATTTATTTATTTATTTATTTAACTAACTAGCTAGTGAGTACAAATTACATTTATAAAACAAAAATGTTTCTAGCCACTTCCGTAAGAGCCAGGCTCGTGTACGGTGTGGTCTTAGTCAATAGTATAACATAAAATTTACAGTCCACACCTGTGGAGTAACGGTCGCGCGTCTGGCCGCGAAACCAGGTGGCCCGGGTTCGAATCCCGGTCGGGGCAAGTTACCTGGTTGAGGTTTTTTCCGGGGTTTTCCCTCAACCCAATACGAGCAATTACTGGGTAATTTTCGGTGCTGGACCCCTGACTCATTTCACTGGAATTATCACCTTCATATCATTCAGACGCTAAATAACCTGAGATGTTGATGCAGCGTCGTAAAATAACCCAATAAATTAATTAAAATTTACATGGATAGTTTACTAAATACAGTGAGTATATATTATATTTATTATTTGGATTATTTATTGCAGTTTCAATAAGGAATTGAATTGAATTGTTTATATTGTTTATATATATATATATATGTTTCACTGTGTTTTTTCCTATCTTACATTTATTTAATTTTTACTATTTTTGCGAAATTTGGTATGAAGTTACATTAGTTGTAATTGTGATAATTAATGATAACGGTAGAAATAATAATTAGTATTGTTTTACTATTTTATTATTAGTAGTATTATTTTTGTTTTCTTTGAAGTTTCAAACTGTGCATAGTTATAGCACGAATGGTCAATGGGCTCGTGCGAAGGATCTCGTGTAAACGAGTTTGTATAATTGTGTATCAATAAATGCACTTCATTCGTTCGTTCGTTCGTTCAACTTAAATAGTGACAATCCGTGGCGCAACGACCCGTGAAGGGCCTAGACCGACCAGCCGGCTGCTGGCCTCACGCCCACATGCCGAAGCAGAGGTGGACGATCATCCAACCAGAATGGAGGTATCGTGTGGTTAGCACGATGATCCCCCCAGCCGTTATAACTGGTATTCGCAACCGGATTTCGCTACCTATCGTAGCTCCCCAAGTGCATCACGATGCTGGGTGGCCACCGGTCCCATACACTGGCCGAAATTTCATGAGAAAATTTCTTCCCCCACGAGGACTCGAACCAGCGCGCATTCCGTAACGCGAGTCCTAGGCGGGATGCTTTAGACCACGACGCCACGGCGCGAGACTAAATAGTGATATAGCAAATAATAAAATCGTCTATATGTAATTAATAATTATATTTCTTTTTTTCGAAAATGTAAGAATTCACAATCTGCTATGCACCACTGCCATAGAAGAATAAATGTGTTTTTCTTCCTACTGAAAATTTTCATATTTTGCACATAGGAGTTATTGCAGGAACAACGACGATATAATATTAAATGTACATGTTGTTAGGGACAAGAGATCAGAACGTAATTCTGCTGTGACAACTAGTGGCCCTTTTATGGGGTTGTGAGGGTTATAAGCGGCAAGGTTACAACATTGTATCACGCACTGGTGCCGTGTGAAAGTTCTTATCTGGCGTTCTGCAAAGCTCAGAGTGTCCTTATTTCAGCAGAGTTGCGTGCTGGGGTATCTATCTAGCAATGTTCCCAATCCAGGATAACAGTGCACGCAATTGCACATATCACTTTCGGAATTCTGTTCAGGATAAAAGTCACGATGCTTGATAGTTTGTAGAAAATTATGTATTCGTTTTTACTTTTTTTACTTAAGCCAAAGTTTTGTTTTTATCGTCTGATAAAAAAAAAGACTCGTGTACAAAAATTCTGTATATTCATATCAATAATACAGGAACATTTACAAAGTACTAGCATAATATATTAATCGAACTTGTCCCTTTTCAGCACTTATATGTTCAGAATAGGATTAACATGATGTTTTAGCCAAAAATGGGACAAGTTCATAGATTTTGTCCGAAAATAGGACATGACTAGTTTTTTTTTTTACAAAAAATAGGGAACATAACTATAGTTCCTGATCTAAACATCTGGAAATAATTCAAGAGTGTGATCCCAAAACTCACTTAGTCCATTTGACCTTTTATGATCTATACATATATATATATATATATATATATATTATGATTATGTTTAAGACCTCTGTCATGTTTTAAGCTTGTTGTCTTCCAAAAAACGCCAATCCTTATCTAAAAGTTTGTGTTATTGTGAATACCACTTTAAAACTCGTTCAGTCCGTAGACCGGTCGATAAAAAAAACTAACCCAGCCCTTTCATAAAAACGGACTTAACGCGTTTTGGAATCAAACTCTTCAATTGAGGGGTTGGGTGCAAGAAAGGCACTTCTCTCAAATGCAAGTTTTGAGGAAATTGATGTTGAAAATTCAAACCGTAATAAATGTGATCTATGCACGCCTTTACATTTTGGGTACTCCTGACCTCTATGACCACAATATTGAACTACAACTTGGTGACCATATGCATAACAGATCAGAGAACACAATAAAGCGTTTTACTCAAAAAGGCATATCCTCTAAAATGCCCTTCTTGCACCCAGCCCCTCAATTATAGTTGTTTTCCGAAAACACGATATGACCAAAGTCATTTTGGCCTAAAACGGGAAACAACCATAGCATTTTAACTATACATATGACATGATGGTAGGTCCTGAGCTACAAATGAGACAGAACTGTAATATGTGTAGCAGAAACTAGGCACAACAATAGCTTGTAGACAAAAACGGGACATACCTATAGTTTCTTAAAAGCCATTTATTATTATTATTATTATTATTATTATTATTATTATTATTATATTATCTGAAAAAGTACAAGTCTCCAGGTATCGATCAAATTCCAGCAGAATTAATACAAGAGGGTGGAAGGGCATTATCTAGCGAAATTTATAAACTTGTAGTTGCTATTTGGGAAAAGAAAATTGTATCAGAACAATGGAAGGAGTCCATAACTGTACTTGTTTTTAAGAAGAGGAACAAGATTAACTGTGGTACCATTGGAGGAATATCACTTTCGCTGACGTCGTACAAAATTTTGTCCAACATTCTTTTGAGAAGATTAACATGAAATTATTGGGGATCATCAGTGCGGTTTTACTCGTAATAGATCGACTATTGAGAAGATTTTTTGTATTCGAAAGATATTGGAGAAAAATGGGAGTATAAGGGCACAGTACATCAGTTATTCATAGATTTCAAAAAGGCATATGACTCAGTTAAGAGAGAAGTTTTATATAATATTCTTATTGAATTTGGTATTCCCAAGGAAGTAGTTCGATTAATTAAAATGCGTCTCGGTGAAACTTACAGCAGAGTCGGTATAGGCTAGTTCCTATCTGATGCTATTCCAATTCACTGTGGGCAAAAGCAAGGAGATGCACTATCACCTTTTCTTTTTAACTACGCTCTAGAATATGCTATTAGGAAAGGTCAGGATAACAGACAAGGCTTGGAATTGAACGGGTTACATCAGCTACTTGTCTATGCGGATGACGTGAAGATGTTAGGAGAAAATTCACAAACGATTAGGGAAAACACGGAAATTTTACTTGAAACAAGTAAAGCTATAGGTTTGGAAGTAAATCCCGAAGAGACAAAGTATGTGATTATGTCTCGTGATCAGAATATTGTAAGAAATGGAAACATAAAAATTTGGAGATTTATCCTTCGAAGAGGTGGAAAAGTTCAAATATCTCGGAGCAACAGTAACGAATATAAATGACACTCGGGACGAAATTAAACGCAGAATAAACATGGGAAATGCATATTATTATTCAATTGAGAAGCTCTTGTCATCTAGTCTGCTGTCAAAAAATCTGAAAGTTAAAATTTATAAAACAGTTATATTACCGGTTGTTCTGTATTGTTGTGAAACTTGAACTTTCACTTTGAGAGAGGAATAGAGATTAAGGGTATCTGAGAATAAGGTTCTTAGGAAAATATCTGGGGTAAGAGGGATGAAGTTACAGGAGAATGGAGAAAGTTGCACAACACAGAACTGCACGCATTGTATTCTTCACCTGACATAATTAGGAACATTAAATCCAGACGTTTGAGATGGGCAGGGCATGTAGCATGTATGAGCGTATCCAGAAACGCATATAGTGTATTAGTTGGGAGACCGGAGGGAGGAAGACCTTTGGGAGGCCGAGACGTAGATGGGAGGATAATATTAAAATGGATTTGAAGGATGTGGGGTATGATGATGGATACTGGATTAATTTTGTACAGGATAGGGACCGATGGCGGGCTTATGTTAGGGCGGCAATGAACCTCCGGGTTCCTTAAAAGCCGTAAGTAAGTAATTATGCCAGATGAGAAATACAATGCGTGCAGATTTACGTATAACACTGAAAATGAATCATACCGGTAGTCTATAGCTTGGTAAATTCCGAAGAAGAGGAATGCGATATTAAGAAGAATGTCAGTGCCGAGGCATATTTGTGCACGAAGTAACTTCATGTTCCAGAATTATTATTTTTGAAATTCCTAGAAAAAAGCGATGTGAGCAATTTCATTTGAATGGCAGCTGGCGTCTACGTATCGTGTCGTTACGCAATTTATTGAGAAACCACCAGAAACGCCAACAGGCCTTGGAACACAAAGGAATATTTACGCGGAGCAATGAGGTTACTTCGTTACTAAAGCCCGAAGATGGATTACTTCCAATTGTGATTCATTCGACAATGTTTGCAAGTAGATTATTTGCCTGTGTCCCTGACCAGGCTACGAGAAATTCCCACAAACTAATCTTGTTAGAATAATCCACGATGTTTGCATAAAACTTTTCTCTCTCTCTCTCTCTCTCTCTCTCTCTCTCTCTCTCTCTACCCACAAGTCTTCAGTTGCTATAACTGGACACAGAATTGTGGATCCAATGTTTTGGATTGTCCCCTAGCAGGCGGATATGAGAATGAAAATAAGTCCACAGTTAGGCTAGGCTCACATTTCGGCATATTGTTTCGGGGTACTCGAAACAAAATATTGGTCGCTATTTCAGACGTCTTCAATACACACTAAATAAGTGATTACCAAACACACATCAGCTGTAACCATTCAAGATAGAATATTGTAAACAGCCAGACGTTTCTATTCGCATAAGGAACTTCTCAGCATCACACTTCATCTAACAATTTATTTATTTTATTTTACAGTAAATAAAAAAAACTCAATTTGTTACACTACATATTTCATAACAATAACATTTGTTTCAATTACATGAACATAATAATTGTATTTTATTAGTTTGTGTTAAACAATATATAGAGTGAATCAAAAGTCTGGAACCATATAAATATCTTCCATATGCTTCATTTTCGATTACTATTGGCGTTACCAGTATTTGTAAGACCAAATGCTCTACTAGCGATACATTCGATTCTAGCCCTCAGCTATCTCAAAAGCCGTCATTTTGGATGCAACTTTGAAATTTTAAATGGAAAGGGGGTCATGTAGGTACTCAAAATCATGTGACTTTTCTGAAAAAATCAATGGTGCAATCCGTTTCGAGATATCTTTAATCGTTTTCAAGTTATTTAAAGGTAACTGTTATAATGACACAAACATTAGTTACGGTACTGCATCTACAGATATTTTTTAACATGGTACAATACCAAGGAGGCTTTGGAAAAGGTATTTTATGCAATTCTGGTAATTAACTTTTCCTGCTTTACTGTTTGGTTGATTTGGTCTTGATTTTCGTGATGACATTATCGAAAGAGGGAAGAATTGATATCATTCTTCATTCTGGTCGGTTAAGCCACAGAAATGTTGCAACAGACTGGACAAATAGTTCCCTGGATATTGGATTGGTCGACGTGGACCAGTAGAATGACCGGCCAGGTCTCCAGATTTAACACCCCTCGATTTTTTTCTCTTGAGGTTACATTAAGATTTTGGTATATGAAGATAAAATTGAGAATGTAGAGAGAATATTTTGTAGCATTTCCGGGGTGACTTTAGTACATGCTTCAATGATACGGTTATTTAAATATTCCACATTCTCAATTTTGATTCCACGGTATGACAAAATTATCTTAATTCTGATGGTGAATAAATTGAAAAATAGCTCAACAATTGCTGTATTTGTTCCAATAAATCTTTCCATCAAATTATGTTTTCTTTCTTTAAACGGCTCCAGGGAAACTTACTTTCTGGATGAGCCTCGTAAATAGTGATTGTGATATGGTTGTATTTACGTCTTTCTGACAATTTTATGGTATAAAGTTGTGCCCTAATAAAATAGTTATTGTGGTATTCTTGTATTTTCATCTTTCTGACAATTTTATTGTATACAATTTAAAATTGTGCTATAATGCTCGTAGATAGCCATCGAGTTTTTCTTCTTCTTTGTAGATGTTATACTCATTAACAATATTTTGAATACGAACTTGAATTGCGGTGCCACTTCTTTCGAGTTTCTTGCGTATCACCTGACTTAATTCCATTTGTGCAATCGCAGTCTCTGTATCAGCTTGTTCCTTCATTTAAGAGCCTACAAACTCATTGGATGGTGTTTGACGATTACAATCATAAAACTGTTAGGCCACACTTCAGTCGTTCGTGCACTTATGACCCAACAACGCAACTTGAAACTATAGTTACAACCAATAAGAAGAAAACAATAGAAGAAATGAAACGAGGTTACTGGGAAAAATTAGTTTTGAAAAAAAATGGATATTGGAAAAAATACGAATTTGGGGAAATTAAATGTGGGGAAAAAAGGATTGGGAACAGTGGATTGGGGAGAGTATGGAGAATGAGTATTTAGAGTTCAAAACTTCATTTTAACTCAGGACCTTCTCAGTGAGAGTCTAATGTTTTACTACTGAACTCATAAAAAATTACAAGCATTTAAATTCGATTAATCAAGATTTTAATTTGAATTCCCAAAAAAGAAATCGAAGATAGTGAGCATTAAGGGAAGATTTCATTGAAAATCATGAAAATTTTTCAAAATATGTTTTACTGTTTCACTTCTTTATAATGTATATTTTCATACCCAATGGCTTTAGTTCAATTCTGATTACATATGAAGGGTTCAGAACCATAGTAGGCCAAGCGCCGTAGAAAACAAGGGTTAAAATAAAGTTATTACCATAATTCAATGGAAAGATATAGCAAGTAATATCTATATATATAATTTGAACTGGTAATGGAAATTACGGGAAAAGGCTGAACGGATTTTAATAAATGGCCCCTCATTTTGAAGCTTGGAACCCAAAGTTTTTCGGAAAAGTAGTAGTTTTCAGTGAAATGTCAATTTTCCTACATAATTTTCCTATTTTCCAAAATCCATCTGTTGTCAGTTTTGAGAACTAATTTTATCGAATCACGGCCGACTTGATTGAATTTCAGAACAAAACACACACTACAATAAACAATAGGCTATTACACAAAGGCCATGACCTGCAGGATTGCCGACATATTTAGAGCTCAATTCAATTTGTTATTAAAAACTGATTCTGCAGTGTATAATAATTTTCTGAGTACAGCTGTGTATTGGATATTCAAATCTACGAAACTTGAAGTGGTTTGATGACATTATTATCATTAGAAATTAAATATTATTATAGTTAATATCATGATACATCTATTTTTCATTAATTGGACATACTATTGATGCTATATTGATGACATGAAAGTGAAACGTTTTGAGGTTATGTAAGTAAATGTAGAGAATATCTTAATTTAGATCTTCATTTCTATAATTTACTGAGTGGCTGCTATATGTAACTACAAAACTTAAGTAAGATAATAATATTATTAAAAATCAAATATTTTTATACTTATTAGCCCAGTGGGGTTGGGTCTTTTTCATATACTTAATGGCGGTGTAGTGTAGATATTTATATGTGTCTTATATATATGTCTTCAGTATTGGCTCGAGAGAGCCCAAAAATTACAGTTCCTAAGGAAAGATCAAAAGGTATTACTTACTGATAAAATAAGAGGCCTAGAAAATTTTGTAGTCTCCAGATCATTTCAGCAAGATCTCTTAGTAGGATAAAATGATTTTACGCTCTACATTTCAAGTTCTACATGCAGCAGTTATACGAAAATGCTATTGTTCGAAAGCTTAGCAAACCTGACTTTTTTTAACTTTCGCCTACAATCCACAATGACCTGAAATAGCTACTGCTATCGTCCTGACATTGATACTTGCGTTTTCGCGTTGAAACTCAAAAACTGAAGTTGGATAGGTTCAAGAAAAAGTATTCGGCCTAAAAAAATCCATTCAGAGGGAGTATGTTTCATTATTATGGAAGCAAATAACTATTAAAAAGACAAGTATTCTTCATTGAAAATAAATCTGAAAAATTTTTATTTGAACGTCTAACGAACTTAGTTTGCAGCAGCATTTGCTGCACAAGCCACTAGTAAAGTATAAACGTTCAAACTAAATGATATGCCAATATTCATTAAACTATGGTATTCACTTAACTTTAACCCTTGCTTTCTCCGTTTTCAATAAATGGCGCTTGGCCCACTATAGCTGTGAACCCTTCATATATGATTATTGTAATCACAAATTTGTAAAAAATAATTCTTTAATGACAAAATAAATTTGACAGCTATTCTTCTTCAATTAAAAAAATGTTTAAACATATAAAGGGTTCAGAACCATAATGGGCCAAGCGCCATATATTAAAAACGGAGAAAACAAGGGTTAAAATTAAATGAATAGCATAATTCAATGAGACATATAGCAACTAATATAAAGCATGCACATTAAAACTAAATGATATGTTAATCTTCATTAAACTATGGTATTCACTTAACGTTAACTCTTGCATTCTCCGTTTTTCATAAATGACGCTTGGCCCACTATGGCTCTGAACCCTTCATATGCTTAAACATTTTTTTTAATTGAAGGAGAAGAGCTGTCAAATTTATTTTTTCATTAATGAATTCTTTTTTACAAATTTCTGATTACAAATCTAGTAACTTCTTGTTTTAAAGTTGGCTCTCTGAAGCTACTAGATATATGTAGCGGAGTAGAATTTTAATTGGTATGTGTTACATAAATATTCATTTTACTTTCAAATCCATTTTTCCGTAAGTTTATTTTTCTTGATTCAACACCAACTTTCTTTATGCCAAATATTAATCAATCTGAATGAAATTTTTACTCCTAGTTTTTTTGGAATAGCTGCATTTTTGTATGCATTTAGTTTGTAAGAAATGCTGCCTAGTTTATTTTATTAATTTATGCTCGACCATGCCGAAATGTAGTAATTATACACCTGGTAGCAGCCCTTTAATAGACCTAATTAAAGTACACCTATTCATTAAAGTTCAGGTGTTCCACCAATCAGAAAACACCGTTGTAGCAATATGAAAGCGCAAGTATCGATTATTCTCCTATATGCAATCGAAAGACAACTAGCGAAACGTCACGGAGGCTGGAAATCCAATACTGTCGCAGAAGGTTATGTTCTGTTACTATAATAATTAGCATTAATAGTAAATAATATTCAAATAAATTCAATTTGTCATCTCGTTTTTCAATGTCTAAATCAATTTCAAGGTTATATCAAGATTAATGTTTATTTTACTCTCTAGATTATATCAAGGTCAATGTGGACATTTGTTTCTCGGAAAAAATCAATACTTTCGCGTCTGCGCACATCTCACAATTTACGAGGTATTGCACAAGGTCAGTTCAGCTCTCCAGTCAGATAAGAATAACATGAATACTTATGAATAATTTCAAGTTAGAAATATGGTCGGGCATAAAAAGTTGTATGAAACTTGCCTATAATGGTAATTAAGACGCTCGTATGAAAATTATGAAACTTGCTTGCGCTCGTTTCATAAACATACTCGCGTCTTAATTACTACCATTATAGGCTCGTTGCATAATGTACTATTATTTTCCATTAATTATAGAAAAAATGACATTTTCAAAAGTTAAAAAAAAAATATTGAAAGCGAATAAATGAGATACTTCATAAAATGAATGCATAGAAATGTTTCCTGTGTCTTGTGAATGTAACCAAATATATATATATATATATATATATATATATATATATATATATATATATATATAAAGCTTAAAAATTGAGATGTACTAAAAAAAATTTGGTTTGAAAATATCTCTTAAAAATATATAGTATAGAAAAAAATATAAATCAAAAGTCAAAAGCTTTTGTGAGTTAAAAAATTTGGATTTTGTTAGTTCTTTACATAATAAATATTTTCTCAAAATTTGGTTGAAAAAAATGATTAGGGGAAAAAGTTGTCAATTTTAGTGAAGTGTCCCCTTAACAAAATATCATAAAATACTGTACTTGTTCCGTAACTATGGCAACAGTAGTGGACTGTTTATTTAGCTAGACATTTCTCTACGCTCGCATGTCCCAGGTCGCCATTGTTCTCTCATATATTCAATGTAATAATTTTAGTAATACCTGCTGGTGAAAACACAGCACGAAACTGCTTCTTGTAGGATCTACGTCTCCTTTCAATCCGGATTTCTTTTTAAACTAATTCCTTTATTAAGAGTAACTGCCTAGGAAGAAAATTATTAGTTTCTATGGCAACTCAAATTGCAGGAAGGGGCTGCTTGTGGTCATCTCGCATAAACAGAATGCGAGGTCGGTGTACCGGAAGAGTGAAGAATCCGGAAACGTGTCGTAGGTTTCCCTAATGTGCTGAAAAGGGCGCCCGGGAAGAGGCTTGTGACCCCCAGGTTTCATACCAGAGGTCGCGGTATGTTCCCACGTCATCAACCCATATCGCTGCATGCGACCCAAACAGGCTTCTTACCGTAAACTGGATCTCTTCTCTTGTTATTCCTTGAGATAAGGAACTTTGGGGAAAGACCGACGAGGGCGCTGACATGCTTAGCTTTCAGCTGTTTTTATAGTTTCGGAGCGCATATAATTTGTATACGATCACAGGCCTATATATGAAATAGTAATATGCGTTACAAGAGCGGTATGTTGAAGTTTTCATGTTCGAGAAAACGTTTGAAGAAGCGAAACGTAGTTGAGCTTTTTTAATTTGCGAGAATTGAAAGAAAACATACCGCTCGTGTATCGTACATAATTTTGTGCGAATATCGTTTATTACATACCTGAAAGAGGAATTTCTAATTAGTTGCAATGAAATCTCCATCTTGGTTTCTGTTCAATGACGGAAAATTTGCAAAACAAAAATATCTATCTTCAACATTGTTGCTTTCAAATCTTTTCTGTGTTTACTATACTCCAGCAGGCCGTGATATACGTCTGTCTTTTTTTCCCCCAGTCTATGGAATCTTGTTGATTTTTTCACTGCTTCCTTAATGTTACTTGCATCACGAATGCAGTAACGTTAGTGGAGTTGTAGAGTTTACTTAATTTTTGCAAATATTTAAAAATAATAATTAACAGTGCAATTTAGGTGAAATTGCAGTTGTAAGTTTCCAATTTATAATTATTACTATATTGAACGTCTCTAAAAATAATATGTTAAAAGCCTAAAGCAGTAAAATCAATATGTCACTTAAGCGGTAAGAAGAGGGAAATTGTTATGTGTGTTAGGTTGGGAATACTGAATGTGGAATTTTAGACTTTCCGCGGATTGGTTTTGTGCGGAAACCAAGCAAATACGCACGATCTCGCACAAATTTATTTTGTATTGTTTCCATACCAATTTACAAATTAAGTACAATATATTGATTTCAGATCTATGCAGTTCTTTCGACTTAAAAATCAAGTGCACATTATCATGAATAGCTTTCATTTCTGGCCAATATCAACTTAAAAATTGAGAGAATTTATTTATTTTGTTAACACAATATTACCACAGTCTAGTATATACAGTCACGAAGCTTGAGTTGATGAGGTTGCTAGGAACAATAGACTGTGCAAGTACTATTTCGCATTGTCTGTAATGAGGCGATAGTAGCGATCCTAGTGGTTGCAACTATCTACGGATGCATATTTACTACATATTGAGCTTCGTGACTGTAAATACTAGACTGTGATTTTACTATACAAAGCAACTCTCATTACTTCCATTTAGTTCCTTTCAAGAGCAAAATCTCTGGATCTTGAGTCATTTCCGTAGCAAGTGGTTCCTAAATGCAAGCAATTTATATTCATTTGTCACTGGCCACTAGACGACAGAAACATTAACATTGTTTCTTTAGTAATGCGGTTGCTATGGAAACGGAGGATGCATGTGTGTCGTGAGTGTTTTGCTTTCCACGTAGAATTCCGTGATCGGTTTCCATACGCGCAATTATACGTGATGACATAAGGTGCGACCTGTATTTCAATCAACCATACATCACCTTTATAGCCTATCGAGCTTTCACAACAGTTGCTATGGTTACTTTACGTCAGATTCTTAACTCTTTCCACATCCGATAGCAGTGGAATTTTTGACACGCTTCCAAAAAAATGCTCTACTCAACTATTTTGTATTTATGATTTGATTACCATTAACATGTGACCTCTAGAACTAATTTCTGAGTGTCTCGCTTCTTGTTTCTCTTGGATGATTCGTTATTCGTACAGGGTTTCATCCTACCGTTAGGCTTTAACAATTTTCAGCACGATATTAGGCCCACATGAGCATACAAAGGGATCTCCGTGTTAAGTCAACATAATGTATGGTATCCACGTAACGACAATGGATATATTGTACGTAATATATGCAAAGTTATTTGATAGCACTAGGTCTATTCTAAAATTAATCAACTTTAAACTGTAGACTGCACAAAAACATAACCTCATTTATATTCTTAAAACAGTATAGTTTATATAGTTCACTTTCACTGTTAAATACGTCAGCCACGCTTCCGCAGGGAAAATAATCTTTTAATTTAAACTAATACAGAAGTAGCAAAAAAACCGGACCGACCTTTGTAGCTGATTTCAGAGCCTTGTTCACTCCAGAGCACGATAGACTGGTAACTAATACTTTCGTGGTTCGAATCCTGCCTGGGAAGGAAACGTTTTTTTGTTCCATATTCAAATTTATTCCCAATACTTTTTTATTGCTGGTAAAATTCATATTCTGGAAATAATAAGTTAATTAAGTAGTAAAATATCGCTGCAATCGAAAAGTATTGGGAATAAATTTGAACAAGGAACAAAAAGAAAGCTTCCTTCCCAGGCAGGATTCGAACCACGAAAGTCTTAGTTACCAGTCTATCGTGCTCTGGAGTGAACAAGGCTCTGAAATCAGCTACAAGGGTCGGTCCGGTTTTTTGCCATTACTGTACCTAAATCTGATTGCATAACAGAAATTTCAGCGTGAATTATCTGTTATTTTTAGACATTTATACTTACATAATATGGTTAAAAATTAATTGCTAGTAATTCATTCATACTTTTCTGTCCAAACCCAACATTATCCAATCTTTCCTATTTCTGCAAACCCAACATTATCCAATCTTTCCTATTTTCTGCCTTCCTCTTAGTCTCCGCATATGATCCATATATCTTAATGTCGTCTATCATCTGATATCTCCTTCTGCTCCGAACTTTTCTTCCGTTTACCATTCCTTACAGTGTATCCTTCAGAAAACATATTCTTCTCACCTAGTGACCCTGAACAGTTTCAGCATTATTCTTTCTTTACTTTTTTCAGCCATTCTTTCTAGCATAGCTTTATTTATTATTCTGTATGTCCATTTCATACGCTCAACTTTTCTCCACATCCACATTTCAAATGTTTGTAGTGTTCATGTTTTTGTCCCATACAACACCACAGTCTACACGAAGCATGTCACTAGTCTCTTCCTTAGTTCTTTTTCCAGAGGTTCGCAGAAGATGCTCCTGGATTACTAATAATAATAATAATAATAATAATAATAATAATAATAATAATAATCATAGTGAAATGATACCCGGGAGGAAATTAAACACAGAATAAATATGGGAAATGCCTGTTATTATTCAGTTGTGAAGCTTTTATCATCCAGTCTGTTGTCAAAAAATCTTAGTTAGAATTTATAAAACAGTTTTATTACCGGTTGTTCTATATGATTGTGGAACTTTGTCTCTCACTTTGAGAGAGGAACATGGGTTAAGGGTGTTTGAGAATCAGGTGCTTAGGAAAATAATTGGGACTAAGAGGGATGACGTTACAGGAGAATGGAGGAAGTTACACAACACAGAACTGCACGCATTGTATTCTTCACCTCACATAATTAGGAACATTAAATCCAGACGTTTGAGATGGGCAGAGCATGTAGCACGTATGGGCGAATCCAGAAATACATATAGAGTGTTAATTGGGAGACCGGAGGGAAAAAGACCTCTGGGGAGGCAGAGTTGTAGATGGGAAGATAATATTAAAATGGATTTGAGGGAAGTGGGATATGATGATAGAGACTGGATTAATCTTGCTCAGGATAGGGACCGATGGTGGGCTTATGTGAGGGCGGCAATGAACCTCCGGGTTCCTTAAAAGCCAGTAAGTAAATAATAATAATAATAATAATAATAATAATAATAATAATAATAATAATAATAATAATAATAATAATAATTGATACATAGTTTAAAAGTTTAAAATTTTGTTTCCAAAACAAGCGAAGTACATATCCTGTAACATCTGTAAGAACTGAAATAACAATATATCTGAATTTTAAGTACCGATAGTTATGGGAACAAAAGAGAAGGATTTCTTATAACGTAAATTTTCATACGAATGTAAAAATTAGCATGAACAACATAATCCGTGACGCGACAGCCGTTGAAGGGCCAAAGACGACAAGCCGGCTAGTGGTCTCACGTCCACATGCCTCAGAAGAAGTGAACGATCATCCAACCAGAACGGGGGTAAAGGGTCAGCACAATGATCCTCCCAGCCGTTATACCTTGTTTTCGAAACCGTATTTCGTTACCTATCGTAACTCCCCAAATTCATCACGATACTGGGTAGGAGCCGGTCCCATACACTGATCGAAATTTCATGAGAAAATTCCTCCTTTTCGAGAATTCGAACCATCGCGCACCCCGTAACGCAAGGCTAGGCAAGATGTCTTAGACCACGACGCTACGGCGCGGGAAAAAATGTATGTTATAATTAATATTTACAAATAGGGTGATTCACGAGGATTAACGCTACTTACGGAGTTTATTTCCTAGGACATTCTGAGCAAAAAATATATAAACATGTGTCCTAACCTCAATATTTTCAGAGTTACACTAATTTGAAGTTGATAGTAAAATACCTAGTTTTAAGGGTAAAAGAATATTACAAATAGAGAATGAACTATTCAGAAGTACCATTTCTTTAATTGGCTAGTATTGTGAAGCTAAAAATGTGCTGTGAATTGATTTGTACAGATTTTGTTTTTCAATTTTTAACTAAAAATTACATCATTCTCACACACTTTTCACAACAATTGTTACAAATCATGCGACTTTGGGAATTTGATTCTTTATAGTTCAATTATGGATCCTAATATACAGTCTTGAAGAATTTACAAGAGTGGCGTGATTTGTAACAATTGTTTTGATAAATGCGTAAGAAAAATGTAATTTTGTAGTTAAAAAAACACTGTACGTAGCAACTCTGGAATTCACAACACATTTTTAGCTCCAGAATACTAGCTAATTAAGAAATGACACTCCTGAAATGTTCATTCTTTATCTGTAATTTTCTTTTACCCTTAAAACTAAAGGAAAAAGTATTTTACTAACAATTTCAAATTAGTGTAACTCTGAAAATATTGAGATTAGTACACTTTTTTATGACTTTTTTTTGCTCAGAATCTCTTCGGAAATAAGGTCTGTAAGTGGCGGTAAATCCTCGTGAATCACTCTGTATAATTATTAAACGTCAGTGTAGGCCCTAGGCAATAAATGTTTGAGATTTGTTTTTTTATTGTCTTCCATTTTGTCTATCTCAGTGTTCTGCCATACTGTTCATTTGTCTGCCTTTGTGTTAATCTTTGTGCTTGTCTCACTGTTGCAATTGTTTAATTAAATCACAAGCATTAAACTTAATAGCATTTCTTCTTCATTGTATATCAATTGTAGAATATTATTATTATTATTATTATTATTATTATTATTATTATTACTAATCAGTTCCGCACTTCAATCTAAATCACATATTAGTATCCAACCTCCTTGCTCCACTGTTGCGCCCACGTGCTGACATCACAATGGGGTGTATCGCATGTAAGACATGGGAACCTGGCTACTCTGTTGTAACTCGGTTTCATTAGGCAGCAATTAGAAGATCACAGCCTGACATGGTAATGTCGCATTCGTCTCTGTCAACTGGTCCGCAATCAGGTGAAATCGGACGCCGATCAAGCAGTCGGATGTCTTACCGGCAATTTACTATACTGTAGGCATTCGCTGCAGTAGGTAGATGCATGTTCCTGTATTATGCCTCCTCTACATAGCTGTATCCCTTTGGTTCGTCTTTCCGCTTTCCTTTCTTCATGTTTGTTTATCTGTTTACATTTTGTTTTTATCTCTCTGTTATTTATACTTAGACGCATTTGTATTTTTCTTTCTGTCCATTTTCCCTGTCCTTGTGTTTGTTTCCCTACTTATCTTCTTGCACTTTTTTTTTCGTCTTGTATCTGTGTGTGTTTGTTCTCCCTCTACTTTGTCTATGTTTTTTCTTCCTATCTTCATGTTGAACATCCCTTTCTTTCTCTATATCGCGTCTATCTCCTTTACTCCATATCTATCTCTCTGTCTGTTCATCTTACTGTCTTCCGCTTGTCTCATATTTAGGGCCTATATTTGTGTTCCTGTTAGTCCACCTTTATGTTTTACTTTACGCTTATTTGCCTGTCCTTGTGCCTCTCTTTCTTCTTGTCTTCATATCTGCTTTGTTATTTATTCTTTTTATATGTCTCGTGACGAGAATATTGTACGAAATGGAAATATAAAAATTATAAATTTATCCTTTGAAGAGGTGGAAAAATTCAAATATCTTGGAGCAACAGTAACAAATATAAATGATACTCGGGAGGAAATTAAATAAGAATAAATATGAGAAATGTCTGTTATTATTCGGCTGAGAAGCTTTTATCATCTAGTCTGCTGTCAAAAAATCTGAAAGTTAGAATTTATCAAACAGTTATATTGTCGGCTGTTCTTCATTACTCTTACTTTGTGAGAGGAATATAGGTTAAGGGTGTTTGAGAATAAGGTTCTTAGGAAAATATTTGGGGCTAAGAGGGATGAAGTTACAGGAGAATGGAGAAAGTTACACAATAGAGAACTGCACGCATTGTATTCTCCACCTAACATAATTAGGAACTTAAAATCCAGACGTTTGAGATGGGCAGGGCATGTAGCACGTATGGGCGAATCCAGAAATGCATATAGAGTGTTAGTTGGGAGATCGGAGGAAAAAATACCTTTAGGGAGGCCGAGACGTAGATGGGAGGATAATATTAAAATGGATTTGAGGGAGGTGGGATAAGATGATAGAGAATGGATTAATCTTGCTCAGGATAGGGACCAATGGACGAATAGCGGGCTTATGTGAGGGCGGCAATGAACCTCCGGGTTCCTTAAAAGCCACTAAGTAAGTAAGTAAGTAAGTTATTTATACATAGACCCATTTGTATTTTTCTTTGTCCGTTTCCCCTGTCTTTGGGTTTGTTTCCTATTTTTTACATTTTTACTCGTTTTTCTTCCTTTTTGTCTCCGTATTTGTCTGTGTTTGTTTTCCTTCTACTTTGTCTATGTTTTTTCTTTCCATCTTCATGTTTGAACACGCCTTTCTTTGTCTATCTCGTGCCTATCTTTCTTTTTGTCTCCATATTAAATATATTAAATAGTAAAATGAACAGACAGAAAGACAAATTTTGTCTTTCTGTCTGTTCATTTTACTATCTTCCGCTTGTTGTGTATATTTAGGGCCTATGTTTGTGTTCCAGTTAGTCCACCTTTATGTTTCCCTTCACGCTTGTTTGTCTTTATGCCTATCTTTCGTCTTGTCTGCTTTGTTACTTATTCTCCTTACTGTTTGTCCATTTTTTTATCTCTAGTCATTCTGTCAGTATTTCTGTTTATTCGCCTCTCTTCCTATTAGTATACCATTTTCTACCTTCTCTTGTTTTTCTTGTCCATCTTATTTTAATTTAGTCCACTTCATTTTATATCTTTTTGCTTTACCCATCTTCATTGATATACGGCTTGTAGCTTTTTTCATCTTTATGTCTGCTTTCTGTTTATTTTCTCGTCTATGTATTTATTTTTTTCTCTCTTACTTTTTTGTCTTGTTGGTTGGTCCGTCTGTCTTCTTTTCTGTATTGTTTTCCAGTTGATGTTTGTCTTGTTTATTTTGATGTCTGATTTCCTGTTTGTCCTGTGTATCCGTGTGTCTGTTGCCGAAATAGGGTTCGTATTTTGTAAGATAGGTGTTCGAGTCTTAGTTCTTACAAGCTACCTAATTAAATGGGTGGGTCGGGGTAATTTGGGTATAGTGGAGTAATTTCGGCACAAGTTGCAATTTACCTTACCTAATATTCAAATACACGGTAATTTAATATATCGTCCATTCCAGAATTGCCTATCATGGTGTGTTAAAAATATGTGTTGATCACACTGATACTGACTTTAAAAAAATTGTTTTTTTTTTTTTTTTGATTTACCAGTCTATGAAATGACTCATCAGATTCAAAGCAATGTTGTTGGGAAACCAGCTATGATACAGTAACCATGTGTACATTACACAGTTTAGAACATGTTTTTAATAAACGTAGTAGAGTAATATATCACTACTAGTTTGTTAGTAAATTACAATTTAGAAACGGGGGGTAATATGGGTATAATTAGGCCTACAGGTTAATAAACTTGGTAACTAACCTAGTTTTCGTTCCAGATTATGTCACGTACACAAATTATGAATTGGTGAAAGACAGATAAATATTCGAAGTGTTTTCTGTTCCTAATTTTAATTAGGGCCGTTTTTGCAAAACTTGCTAACTGCAAAATTTTCAAAATTGAGATTTCGGTGTATTAGTTAACATAAGACAGGCCTCTACATGATGCTAAAGGCTTCTTAGGAAAATCTTATTATTTCCTTCACAGTAGTGTGTCAAAGTGTGATCGTTTTTTCAAAACTTGCTTTCTGCTGAGTGAGAGTTATAGCAAAACTTGCAGTTATTTCAGTTTTTTGTGTTTATTCTAAAATTTAGTTTTTACAGTTAGCAGGTTTTGCAAAAACGGTCCTCTTGGGGATATATTAAATTTATAAATTAAGTTTCATCAAAAACTTAAGTATTGGCTATTTTTTTTTATCTTGTTAGGTCTAATTAAAATTTTTAAATGCTTACCTAACCTCAACATTCTGTTCTCGGATATACACACTATCCTATGTTTGGGATATTTTTTTTATTTTATAAGGACTTAAAATCATGTTTTACTTCAATAATACATATTATACCCAAATTTCTCCATCCCTGGGGTAAATTGAGTTTAATTAAACTTGGAGTTACTATTATGATTAGAAGAGGTCAACATACTTGAAAATGCAATACAATTCTAGAAGGTCACAATGCTAACATATTAAAAAAAGTATTGGAAAATTGTATCATGGTAACAGACTATGGATCTTTGAACTAAAAAAAAAAAAAAAAACGCTGTTTTGTACCCAAATTACCCCAACCCACCCAATAAAAGTTTTTTTTTTTTTTTTTTTTTTGAGACCAAGTGTTTCGATTGAATCGATACAACATTGGAATAGACTAAACGATGTTAATAAAAAAAAGAAAGAATTCCCGAAAGATACTTAACTCTCTCGAAAAAATGAGGGAGACGAACGACTACTACCAAACAGGTGCGACATAGCTTTACCGTCAGTCGTCGTCAACGTTATGCAGCCCTGTACAGCAAGTGTGCACATAGTGGAACCCCCCCCCCTCCTCTCCGCCGTCCCACCGTCCTCAGAACTTCTTCCTACGAGCAGAGATACGTGGGTCTGATACGGCATCACATCATTAACACACTGTAATTGTACCCCCTCCATTTAAAAAGGGGGAACCGTAATGTTTGTATCATAACAAAACTGAATTCTCGCGTTCTACTTGCCGAGTGGTAGCAGAAGAAGACTTCAGATAAAGAAGGTAACAGAAAAGAGAGGCAGAAAAAATCCAGTAATTTAGTTTTAACCTGGTGCTTTGACCCTTCATTAAGAAATAAGCTCAGGTAGCTAAACTTTCCCACAAGAAAAGTCGCACACTTAATTCGCGTGTCTCCATATTGTTGTGCTGGGTGCGCTACTCTCTGACCTCTGGGGGAGGAGGGACGGTCAAAGCCCCCACTCATGATCCCTTTCTTCTTTCGCAATATCATATTCCACTTCCGGTGTCTTGAACTATATCCAGCTGTTAATACACTATGATACGGTTTTTGGGAATCTAGACTCGTCCGACAACATTCTGTTCCTTGTGAGATATAATCACCATCATCATCACCATCATCTTTGTGAGAAATATAAACCAACACTAGACATCCACAAGCGGGTGCACTCCCTGGTCACGTGGTCATCATGGCAAACACAGTACACAGGAGGCAGATGACATCTATATATATATATATATATATATATATATATATATATAATTATTTGAACTGGTAATGGAAATTACGGGAAAACGGGTGAACGGATTTTAATAAATGGCCCCTCATTTTGAAGCTTGGAACCCAAAGTTTTTCGGAAAAGTAGTAGTTTTCAGTGAAATGTCAATTTTCCTACATAATTTTACTATTTTACAAAATCCATCTGTTGTCAGTTTTGAGAACTAATTTTATTGACTCACGGCCGACTTGATTGAATTTCAGAACAAAACACACACTACAATAAACAATAGGCTATTACACGAAGCCCATGACCTGCAGGATTGCAGACATATTTAGAGGTCAATTCAATTTGTTATTAAAAACTTATTCTGCAGTGTATAATTTTCTGAGTACAGCTGTGTATTGGATCTATTCAAATCTACGAAACTTGAGGTGGTTTGATGACATTATTACCATTAGAAATTAAATATTATTATAGTTAATATCATGATGCGTCTGTTTTTCATTAATTGTACATAATATTGATGCTTTATTGATGACATGTAAGTGAAACGTTTTGAGGTTATGTAAGTAAATGTAGAGAATATCTTAATTTAGATCTTCATTTCTATAATTTACTTACTAATAAAATAAGAGGCCTAGAAAATTGTGTAGTCTTCAGATCATTTCAGCAAGATCTCTTAGTAGGATAAAATGATTTTACGCTCTACATTTCAAGTTCTACATGCAGCAGCTATACGAAAATGCTATTGTTCGAAAGCTTAACAAACCTGACTTTTTTTTTTAACTTTTTCCTACAATCCACAATGACCTGAAATAACTACTGCTATCGTCCTGACATTGATACTTGCGTTTTCGCGTTGAAACTCAAAAACTGAAGTTGGATAGGTTCAAGAAAAAGTATTCGGCCTAAAAAAATCCATTCAGAGGGAGTATGTTTCATTATTATGGAAGCAAATAACTATTAAAAAGACAAGTATTCTTCATTGAAAATAAATCTGAAAAATGTTTATTTGAACGTCTAACGAACTTAGTTTGCAGCAGCATTTGCTGCACAAGCCACTAGTAAATTATATTTTTATTGAACAGGCATAAATCTCAACTTTTCCGGTTAACCTTTAAATTGACAAAGTATCCTATAGGATACAACAGGTTAATAGGCTATATGCTATAATTTTAATGGAACAATAGAAAAAAATTTGGTAGGAAAATTAAAACTTCACAATACTATAATATTGTACAACGTATAAAATATGGACATTGCGATAGTTGTTTTCTTTACAGTCCGACAAGGTTTAATAAACTAGTGTGAGAAATGAAGTTTTGCCAATTTAAGGGTTAAAGTACACTGTTGTGTTGAATTTGTAATATAAAACGTTATTGATTAAGCATAATGAAAATAGGCCTATCCGAACGGGACAATTTTATGCAGTAGTAAATGAGCAATAGAGAGCCTAGATAAAAGAGACTATATGTGTAATTAAGACGCCATGATCATCGCAATCTTCACCACAAACATAACATCCATCTCCATCATAATCATTACCATATCAAAATTACGATCACTAATACTATCAAATTATCACTGCAACCACCAACACTACCGTCACTATATCCACAGTCAATGCCATTACAACCACCAATATATTAGTCTGCAATCTTTTACTTGTGTTACTGCAATTGTATCAGCTTCTTTTCTTTCTGGCTAAGTGGAAGAGAAGACCTGACGGCCTTAACTTCGCCAGAATAAATAAATAAATATTATTATTAAATATTAATATCGTCGTCATAACCATAATGAGGAATACAGGCACAATCATCAATATCGACAATGCAACTATCACTGTAGCCACCGCAACCACCATATGAGTACACAAGTGCCAATATCGGTACAATAACCATGAATATTGCTACTACAACCATGAATAACTCCTCCATAATCACGTCAGCGCAACGTAAAAATCAGTATCGGGACCACAACAACCAGGATCGACATCACACCCACCATTATTGACATCACAACCAAATACATCGACACATCAACCACCAATATCGACACTTCAACCAATAATATTACCAACACAACTACCAATATTATTACGCCCCTGGTAGAGGGGCAGAGAAGGCCTGACGGCCTTATCTCTACCAGGTTAAATAAATAAATACTAAATACTACTAAATACTAAATACTAAATATTACCACCACAACCACCAAAAATATCGACACCACAATCATCAATATTGGTACAACCACCAATATGCCTATAGCAATCACAACCACAATAATATCACCAATATAACTACCAATATTATTACGCAATCAACAATACCACTACCACAACCAAGGATATCGACACCACAATCACCAATATCGGTACAACCACTAATATGCCTATAGCAATCACAACCACAATATCACCAATATAACTACCAATATTATTACGCAATCAACAATACCACCACTACCACAATCAAGGATATCGACACCACAATCACCAATATCGGTACAACCACTAATATGCCTATAGCAATCACAACCACAATATCACCAACACAACTACCAATATTATTACGCAATCAACAATACCACCACCACAATCAAGGATATCGAGACCACAATCACCAATATCGGTACAACCACCAATATGCCTATAGCAATCACAACCACAATAATATCACCAACACAACTACCAATATTATTACGCAATCAACAATACCACCACCACAATCAAGGATATCGAGACCACAATCACCAATATCGGTACAACCACCAATATGCCTATAGCAATCACAACCACAATAATATCACCAACACAACTACCAATATTATTACGCAATCAACAATACCACCACTACCACAATCAAGGATATCGACACCACAATCACCAATATCGGTACAACCACTAATATGCCTATAGCAATCACAACCACAATATCACCAACACAACTACCAATATTATTACGCAATCAACAATACCACCACCACAATCAAGGATATCGACACCACAATCACCAATATCGGTACAACCACCAATACGCCTATAGCAATCACAACCACAATAATATCACCAACACAACTACCAATATTATTACGCAATCAACAATACCACCACCACAATCAAGGATATCCAGACCACAATCACCAATATCGGTACAACCACCAATATGCCTATAGCAATCACAACCACAATAATATCACCAACACAACTACCAATATTATTACGCAATCAACAATAACACCACCACAATCAAGGATATCGAGACCACAATCACCAATATCGGTACAACCACCAATATGCCTATAGCAATCACAACCACAATAATATCACCAACACAACTACCAATATTATTACGCAATCAACAATACCACCACCACAATCAAGGATATCGAGACCACAATCACCAATATCGGTACAACCACCAATATGCCTATAGCAATCACAACCACAATAATATCACCAACACAACTACCAATATTATTACGCAATCAACAATACCACCACCACAATCAAGGATATCGAGATCACAATCACCAATATCGGTACAACCACTAATATGCCTATAGCAATCACAACCACAATATCACCAACACAACTGCCAATATTATTACGCAATCAACAATACCACCACCACAATCAAGGATATCGACACCACTATCACCAATATCGGTACAACCACCAATACGCCTATAGCAATCACAACCACAATAATATCTCCAACACGATAACAAATATCTGTACCACAAACATCGCCACCGCAATAAAAAGTATTGACATCACAATCACAATCGGCACCGCTAACAAAAATACCGACTCTACAAACATTAATATAGCCACTTCAACCAAGGATATCGACACCACAATCACCAATAAGTCCTATCTGTCCCACAACCACCAATACCACAATGTTATCTCCACCACAGCCATAAATATCGTCACCACAATCACCAATATCGCCATCTCAACAACCAATATTAGCATCAAAATCACAAATTTCATAAAAACCAACATGCGCCACAACTATAAATATCTCCACAGCAATCAATATCGGTACCACAACCCGAAGTTCGAAATCAGGGTTAGGATTCTTTTTCGTGGCGTAAATCTACGAAAAGGGATCCAGAAAATGATCTCTTTAGAAGAAAGCCACGCTAAAAACTTTATCGCACTTTAAAATCAATTGTCCTCGACCGGGTTTAAACCAGCAAACTTCTAACAACTAGTATGGAAACTACAAGGCTGCCAATGACTACTTCTTAAACATATCCTTGAACTATGAGGCTCTTTCCGCCATCTTTTGCAATTTGGGATGGTGTGACTGAAAGTTTTCGCAATTTGCAAATTCGCAACGAAATTTAGCAATAGTCACGTTTATAATATTAAATCACCTGAAGAAATATTTTTATCGAGACTAACTCCATCGTCGTATTTGTCAATTTATCCTACGTAATACACTATCATGGAAATTAAACACAGAATAAATATGGGAAATGCGTGTTATTATTCGGTTGAGAAGCTTTTGTCATCTAGTCTGCTGTCAAAAAATGTGAAAGTTAGAATTTATAAAAAAAAGTTATATTAACGGTTGTACTGTATGGTTGTAAAACTTGAACTCTCACTTTGGGAGAGGAACAGAGATTAAGGGTGTTTGAGAATAAGTTTCCTAGGAAAATGTTTAGAGCTAAGAGGGATGAAGTTACAGGAGAATGGAGAAAGTTACACAACACAGAACTGCATACATTGTATTCTTCACTTGACATAATTATAACATTAAATCCAGACGTTTGAGATGGGCAGGGCGTGTAGCATGTATGGGCGTATCCAGAAATGCATGTTGTGTTAGTTGGGAGGCCGGAGGGAAAAATATTTTTGGGGAGGCCAAGACGTAGATGGGAGGATAATATTAAAATGGGTTTGAGGGAGGTGGGATATGATGATAGAGACTGGATTAATCTTGCTCAGGATAGGGACCGATGACGGGCTTATGTGAGGGCGGCAATGAACCTCCGGGTTCCTTAAAAGCCATTTGTAAGTAAGTAAGTAAATACATTATCACGAAAATAATGTTAGAAGTTGATTGAGACTATTTTGCTAGTGTATGTTTTCGATATCTAGTGAAATCCGTTAATTTTTTTGCTGTACGTGAAACGTCTATACTTCACCTACAAAGAAAAAAAAATCGTAACGTTTTGACATGAATGATTTTTCCGTGAACTCTGACGTCACTCACTGGTACCATGGAAACAAGTGTAAGGTGAACTTCGTGCCTTATGGTTCCCACGCGGTCCTCTCGCTTCATTATCTAAGTATTGGATACAGTGTTCTTATCCTGCCTGTGGTGGTAGGCTATTTACTTCAACCTTAAATTCATCCTTACATACAAAGAATAAAGGCGTTTCACGCAATCCAAACTTTTCATAAATTCTCTGTCATATTTTGGACGTAAGAAAACGTATTCACGACAAAATAAAAAGTATTATCACTCGAAAAATTGACTGTTACAATTTTTGGCTGTGTTGTACAGCTCTGCCAGCAAGAACCTTTCCTGATGTCGTTCACTCGATTTGATTACGCGGTTGTCCGCCAGGAGTCTCCACTTTTCTATGTAGAGCTGAACTAAACTATCGCTATGAAATTTAAAACTTAGTGTTAGTGTCAAAAACAAAAAAATCCTATAAATTGCAATGAACTTACACTTACACTAATTACAATTTTCAACATGTCTGCCGCCTCAAAGAATGCACAAGTGCAAGCGACGAACCATCTTCTCGTGTCCTCTCGAAAGCATTTCAGGAGTAACTATCTGCATCATGTGCACAGTCCTTTCCAGAAAATCTGGGATGCTGCGAGGTTTATATGCAAACACACGATCCTTAACAAAACCCCACAAAAAGAAATCCAATGGAGTTAAGTCTGGAGATCGTGACGGCCAAGCAATTAGACCTGCGCGACTGATCCACCTGCTAGGAAACACTTTGTCAAGCAAAATCCAAACATCCCGTGACGCTCATTTGTTATACGAATGCAAACACGTGTGGAATAGAAATGGCACTTTCTGGTAGACACATTCGTGACTAGATCGACTTCTGGTGGGCAAACGCGTAACCAAATCGAGTGTACGGCACAGGAAAAGTTCTTACTAGTAGAGATGTACAAAACAGCCAAAATCGTAAAAATTAGCCCATTTCTTGAGTAATCAATTACTTGCGAAATATCTAGTATTTAATGGATACTATCCGCTGATTAATTGATCCATATATAATAAATATAAACAAAATCCGTATAATAGTTCAGCAGATGTATCTGTGGAAATGCAAGCAGATAGACGACATGTTCAAAACCACTTTCATGCTACCGGAAATTTTGAAAACTTGTAAAGCTCAAAATCTTTTTTTTTTGTAATAAGCAGGGAACGGATTTATATGGACTAAAAATATATGAAATATGTAAATATATATGTAGTTATTTTTACCAAAATATGGAATTAAATATGGATTTTTACCAAAATATGGAATTAAATATGGACTTAAAATTATAAAAAAATGACTATGTACGTTAAATATTGGTACATTTTAATCAAACTAAACAAAAAATATAATGGACGTACCTTATCTTCCAATGTAGTTTCAACAAAACACAATTTTTATTGTCTGTTACCATAACAATAGGTTACAAACATTTCTTTCAAGTGCTGAAAAGTGAATCTTCTTCTATTGTCTCTGAGGATAGATTTATACTGACTAAAAGAGCGTTCGACGTCACAAGAAGTAACTGGTACATAATTCAATTTCACAATGTCTGCTGGGGATAAGTCCAAGTTAATCTTCACTGTTGATTCACCACTCATCACAGCAACAACCTTTTGTAGTTCTTCATATCCAGGGTTTTTTGAAAGCACAGTGTCCACCTTAGCTCTTACTGCATCTGCAACTTTACCTCTACCACGATTCAGTTGTTCCACAGTACTATTTATAATTTCAAAACTTTCAGATAGTGAAAGGTGCCTATTTTGGAGACTTTTGAGCGTTTTTATGATGCATGAAAATGTATGCTGAATGTGAGCTAAGTCATTCTTCACACTTATGTCACAGGTAACTGTTTTCGCAGTATCAATTGAGACTGCATCTTCAGAGTCCAATGCAAGGAGAACATTGTTAATAGAGTCTATATGTTCGGCATAATATTCAACTGCTTCTAGCCATGTACCCCATCTAGTTAAAATTGGCTTTGGTGGCAATGGAATTTCAGGGTACATTTCTTTCAACACGTTAACTCTACTGGGAGCTTTGAGAAATACTTTTTTCACTGATGAAATCAACAAATCTACTTTAGGGAAATTGTCTCTGACCACTTCTGCCACACGATGAAATGCATGCGCCACACAAGTAAAATGAGTCAATTTAGGATATACAACAGATAATGCTTGTCCAGCTTTGACCATATAAGGGGCAGCATCGCTAATAAAGAATAACACATTATCGTACATAATACCCTTTGGCCACAGGATACCCATAGCTTCGTTGAACAGTTTAACTATAGTTTTGTTATTGCACTTTTCTAGAACATCACAATGTAAAAGAATTCGTTCAGAATATTGTTCACTTAACAAACCGATAACTACATTACCAACAAGTCTACCTTCTTTGTCGGGAGTCTCATCAATGGAAACCCAAATTGAACTATCTTTAATTTCATCTCTTATCTTCTGTATTGTCTCATCGTAGATGGATGGAGCATACGTCTTCCTAAGTGTTGACTCATCCGGGATTGTATGTTGAGTATATTTTTCAAGGAATTCCCTGAAGACCTTATTCTTTAGTTTGTAGAGAGGAATATCAGCAGAGATGAGAGAACGGCACAGGTCGATGTTAAACTCAGATCTTACATTCGATGTTGTTGGTTGTGTTAAAAACAATTGTCTCTGCTTGGAATTTAGTTGTTTGTTGGCCTGATGTTTACTAGTTGTAATGTGTTGTTGCACCAGGAACTTTTGTGTAGATGATACTGCACACTGACACAAATTACAAAATAATATTTTATTGTCAGTTGATAAACCATCTTCTTTAAATTCTGAAATGTAACTTGTTAGTTTTGATTTTAAATTGACTGAATGACGTACTTTTGGCATATTTACCGTCTTTATAGTATGATTTACAAAACTGAACCTATGTGTACTCTGACTGGCATTTAACTGTTGAGCTGCACAACTGAAGTCTGTTAAAAATTTTAAATTAAATTAATACAGTTTTGTAACTTACTTTCCCATTGTTGATAGGACTGCTAATTTTCAAATAACTCTGATGTTAAAGGGATTACTGAACATGTGTTTAAATCTCTATTGTTGAAATGTATTTTTAAAAGTTAATGGAATTTTGTTTTGTTTTATTGTTAAACCTAATATAATATGGATTGTTTTGTATGAAATATGGAAAATATATGGAAATTAACGAAAATATGTACTAAACTCTAAAATATGGAAAAATATGGAAAATAAAAGTAGGATTTTTCAACCCTACACATTGTGAAACATAAAGATAATGCAAAATATAAATTATATTAGCTTTATAAGTAAATATGTATTTACATATAAATCCTTTCCCTGGTAATAAGCTATTCTCTCATTATGCTTCATATAATGATAAAATAATAGTACATTATGCAACGAGCCTATAATGGTAGTAATTAAGACGCGAGTATGTATATTTATGAAACGAGCGCAAGCGAATTTCATAATTTTCATACGAGCGTCTTAATTACCATTATAGGCAAGTTTCATACGACTTTTTCTGCTCGACCGTATTTCTAACTTGAAATTATTCATAAGTATTCATGTTATGGGTATGTAAGTGAGGAGGGGAACTGACCTTCTAAATTGTGAGATGTGCGCAGAAGCGAAAGTATTTATTTTTTCCGAGGAACGAATGTCATTGACCTTGATATAATCTAGGGAATAACATGAACATTAGTCTTGATATAACCTGGAAATTGATTTAGAATTGAAAAACGAGATGACAAATTGAATTTATTTGAATATTATTTACAATTAACGCTAATTATTATAGTAACAGAACATAACCTTCTGCCTCCAGCCTCCGTGACTTTTCGCTAATTGTCATTCGATTGCATATCCGAGAATAATCGATATTTGTGGTTTTATAATGGTACAATGGTGATTTTTCATTGACTGAACAACTGAACTATAATGAATAGGTGTGCTTTAATGAGGTGCATTAAAGGGCTACTTCCAGGTGTATAATTACTACATTTCGGCATGGTCGAGCATAAAAACAAAAATGTCAAGGAATTGCTGTTACAACCATCTAACACATCTAGTTGAAGCAAAGCAGACTAGAGGGCTTTGATAACGAGGATTTCCGTCGAAGCTGACGGATCTAGAACGAAATAATCTTAAAGTAATGAAGTGACTGCTTTCAGTTACCCTAGCAGGAAGTGTACCGACTGCATAACCCTACAAGAACCCTTCGTGTAGTAGATCTGATAAGTCTATCTGAATCAACAGGTCGAGTTAACGGTTGCCTGGACACCGTCTCCATGGACCGAGACTCTGGCCGTATTACAAACGCACTGCACATGGTTTCTCACGCCGCGCCGGTCTCACCCCACGAAATAAATCGCAACAGTTACCCCTTGCTTTATGTTACGACTCTGGGTGGCGGAAATTATCATCATCTGCAAGTATTCTTGGCATCACAGTTGAGGAATGTGTTAGGGGATGTGGTATGTCACGTGAAAAAGACGTATAATTTGAAAAGTTTGAAAACAGAGAATGCGTAACTGGATGAATTTTCAAAGTTAATGATAAGTATTTCATGATTTTAAGAGTTCACTTTTGTGTGTGTGTGTTTTTAGTGGATTATTTTACGACGCTGTCTCAGCATCTTAGGTTATTTAACGTCTGAATTAAATGCAGGTGATAATACCGGTGGAATAAGTCCGATATATACAGTCCGATATTTATCCAGCATTTGCTCATATTGGGTTGAGAAAAACCCCGGAAAAGACCTCAACCCCGACCGGGATTAGAACCCGGACCACCTGATTTCGTGGTCAGACGTGCTAATCGTTACTCCACAGGTGTGGACACTTTTGTGTTGCGTCATGTTTCCATATTTAATATTTAAAAGGAGATTCTCAAAATAGTTAAGCAGGTACATACAAAAGAGAATGTCGAGAAAGAGACCAAGAGAAAAATACGAGAAAGAGAACAAAAGAGAAGAAAGAAAACATAATTGGATAAGAAAGAGAAGAGAGGAGAAGAAAAAAGAAAATAAAGTGGAGGAAAAAACACAAGAGAAGTAGTGAGACGAAAACAAGACGAGACCAAGAGAAGAAAATAGATGAGAAAGAAACAAGAAGATAGGGGAAAAGAGAGAATGGGAGAGAGGAGAAGAGAACAAGAAAGGGGAAGAAAACAAGAGATGAGAAGAATGAAGAGATGAAGGAGAAGAAGAAAACGAGAGCGGAGAATTAAACAAAAAGAAAGAATGAAGGAAGAGAGGAATAGAAAAAAACAAGAAGAGATGAAAAGAAAACAAGAAGATGAGAAGAAGGAAGCAAGGAGAGGGAAAGACTAAAGGGAGAACAAAAGAGAAGAGGAGAAGAAAGAAAAAAGAAAGGAGAATTAAATGAGAAGCGAAGAGGAGACGGATGAAGAAAGGGAGGAATAGAAGAAAACAAGATGAAAAGAAAAAGACAAGAAGAGTTGAAAAGAAAACAAGAAGATGAGAAGAAGAAGACAAGAAGAATTGAAAAGAAAACAAGAAGATGAGGAGAAGAAGAAAAGAAGAGTTGAAAAGGAAACAAGAAGATGAGAAGAAGAAGACAAGAAGAGTTGAAAAGGAAACAAGAAGATGAGAAGAAGAAGACAAGAAGAGTTGAAAAGAAAACAAGAAGATGAGAAGAAGAAAACAAGAAGAGTTGAAAAGAAAACAAGAAGATTAGAAGAAGAAAACAAGAAGAGTTGAAAAGAAAAAAGAAGATGAGAAGAAGAAGACAAGAAGAGTTGAAAAGAAAACATGAAGATGAGAAGAAGAAAACAAGAAGAGTTGAAAAGAAAACAAGAAGAGTTGAAAAGAAAACAAGAAGAGTTGAAAAGAAAACAAGAAGAGTTGAAAAGAAAACAAGAAGAGTTGAAAAGAAAACATGAAGATGAGAAGAAGAAGACAAGAAGAGTTGAAAAGAAAACATGAAGATGAGAAGAAGAAGACAAGAAGAGTTGAAAAGAAAACAAGAGAAGAAGAAGACAAGAAGAGTTGAAAAGAAAACAAGCTAAGAAGAAAACAAGAAGAGTTGAAAAGAAAACAAGATGAAAAGAAGAAAATAAGAAGAGTTGAAAAGAAAACAAGAAGATGAAAAGAAGAAAACAAGAGTTGAAAAAAAAACAATTAGATAAAAAAAGAAAGCAAGATGAGAAGAAGAAAACAAGAAGAGAGAAGAAGGAAGCAAGGAAGGATAAGAATAAAGGGAGAACAAAAGAGGAAAGGAGGAGAAAAAAAGAAATGAGAATTAAATGAGAAGAGGAGACGAATGAAGAAAGAGAGGAATAGAAGAAAACAAGAAGAGATGAAAAGAAAAGAAGATGAGAAGAAGAAAACAATAAAAATGGAAAAGAAGAAGCAAGGATGGAAGAAGAAAGAAAGACAGAAGAAGAAAACGAGAAGAGAGAAGAATGAAGGAAGAGTGGAGGAGAATGAAACAAAAAAGAGGAAAAGAAGAATTAAGGAAGAGAGAGAAAGAGAAGAAAACATGAAAATGAGAGGCGAAGAAGATTAAAACAAACAGTAAGAGGAGATTAGGAGGGTCAGTAATGGAAGATTACAGAACAGAAAAGGGGATTACAAAATTTAAAAATGGATTACTATCACTGTCACAATTCTGTGTAGAGGAAAAAGGAAGACTGACTCTGTATAAACTGGATAGATCTCACAGAATTGTGTGAATATGGCAATTTTCAACAAAAAAGTAACACGAGACTGTGCGAACTGGATCATTCTGTGGGAACAATTTAACCTCTAAGCGTTAATTATACCGTTGCATAGCATGACAACGTGTAATAATAATAATAATAATAATAATAATAATAATAATAATAATAATAATAATAATAATAATAATAATAATAATAATAATTTAAGTAAATGTATTTATGTAGGGTAAACGTGGGTGAATCGGATTGGAGGACGAATCGGATCAGTTAATATAAATTGCTGGTCCTAGAGTGCGCTACTGAGTTCTTGCTGATACCATCCTCTGAAGTCAAAGAATGCTAGGATTTGAGTTCGATGACCATAAGAAGTTGGCGTGTGTATGAAATTTTATCTCCACAACAATTAATATAAAACCAATTAATATAAAACCAGAACGAATTCCACTTTTCGTATGATTAGTAGCCTGCTGGTGATAAATAGACTACTTTTTATAAGTTTGAGGTACGTAGATGCTCTGAATTTGCCATTTTATTATTTTTTAGCTCTGGATTAAACAATTTTTTGAATACACATTATTAAAACTTACGCAACAAGTTATGTAGTAGGAAAGAACAGTCTGTCTTGATTCTATAGCCTCACCTGATGTTCTCATTTATTTGCTGCCAGTGCTGCCAATTTGCAAATACGTATCTCTGTGCATGTGCGGGCGAAACGGATCAGTGAATGGCGGGTACTTTGAATTGATTATTTTATATAGAAATGGCAATATTGTTTTTTTTTTTTAATTCCGGATGGGTAGACTTCAGCATGAGGAAGACTCAGAAAAATTGCTTGTCTTCACTTCACCAGAGAACTTAGCACAAATGAAGAAAAAGCAAGAATTAAAAAATGAGAAGATAAATAGTAAGAAAGGATGCAGAATGAACAGAAAAAATGTGCAAAGAGAAAGTGAGGACATGATTGAGATTAACGATAGTGATGATGACGACGACGACGACGATGATGATGATGGTGATTATGATGAGGAGGATGAGGATGTGGTTGTAGAAATAGACAATGAAGGGAATGATGACATTTGCCAATTTTGTATGTTGAAATATTCTGATCCCAAGTCTGTGAAGAAAGGAGAATGGATCCAGTGCGAACGTAAGGGTGAGGTGTGTATGGGAGCTAAGGGCAGAAAGACGTTTATCTGTGGAAAATGTGTTTGAAAACAGAGAAACTAAGAAATGTGATTTTGCTATTACTGAGATTCTAATTTTGTATCTTACAGCATGAATAATAAGTTGCCACTGCTTTTTCTTTCAATCCGATTCACCCGCAATACTAATCCTATTCACCCGCCACTCGAGGATGATTCGGATCAATTTTAACAACCAATTAAGTTGAAGAAAAATAAAATATAATGACTATTTCTGACAGACTGTTGCGTCAGAGTTAAAGTTAATGAAATTATCTTGCAGCGGACAGTAAGAGACGCGAGAATTAACAGCGTATTAACACTTTTATTTATAATTATTTTAAAAATGATCCGATTCACCCGCGTTTACCCTATTTAATACTGATTAAAGTTGTTCATTAAATTTTGAACGAATTGTACCACAGCCTCGTCTTCCACTTCCCTCGTACGCATGTACAAACGTAAGAATCAGTGCGGAGACAGTTAATAAAATATATACAAAGAATTTCAATAATTCTTATTTTGCTATTGAAACCTGTGTTGGATACATCTGTCTAGCCTTATTTATACTGTAGGTTAATCATTGTAAGTTTTCGGTTCACCTTAAATCAGAATGTCTTCATCGATTAGAAGCATTTAATACATAATAATTACACGGTATTAGAACTGCTGAACTGTATAAGTCCGCTGAAAGAACTGGCTGCTATATACACATCTACCTGGGTAACTTCAATTTAAGCCAGACCACTGACGGAGGTAAACTCTTTGATTTGAAAATTCGGCACATTTTATGTTGTCCTTATCACATACGCTGTATCCAAGGTTAGATCCTCGTCCAGATCGTGGTGGAAAAAGCAGACGTTGCAAAGGTTTTCTTTGGGGTACTTCTGTTTTCCTGTACCATTTCACTATCCCTTCGGTTGTAGTCGTCACGGGGAAATAAATGTTCTTATGAAATTTCAGCTACTGTATGGGACTAATGCCCACCCAGCATCGTGATGCACTTGGGGAGCTGTGATAGATAGCGAAATCCAGTTACGAAAGCCAGCTATAAGGCTGGAGTGATCATTATGAATAGGGCGTTGTTTTGAAGTTTTTTTTGTAAAAATTTTGAAACATCTCTTTTATAATCCCAATTTTGCAACCATCAAAGAAACATATTTCAGAAAACCAATTTTATATGATAAAAAATGAAAAGTGAAGCCTTAAATTGGCTGAAAGATAAGGACAAAAATTCTTATGTAGAGGGTATTTTGCAACGCTATAGCTTTGGGGCAAATGTTTCAACACACTGTGGAATTATTTTGAAAAAAAAGAGTAAGTTTTGTTAAAAATATTGTCTATTCACAGAAACCCAGGAACATTGATGATCTGAGAGTAAAAATTACTCAAGCTTTTCAACAAATCACCCCGCTTATGTTACAAAGGACATGGGCTGAATTGCATCACCGTTATGAGTTGTGCAAGGTGCGCAATGGGTATCGTGTTGAGCTCTGAGGGATCTCCATCTTTCAGTATTATATGCACAAAATTTCAACAAATAAAGTTCAATAGTAAATGTTTTAGGGTGTTTTTATTTTATCCATACCGAAACGAATCACCCTGTATATTATCATTTTTCCCGACACCTTTTTAACCTCCAAAATAATGGTGTCACTATTGAGAACTAGAGAAACTGTTTCAAAGTTTGTCAGATTTTCGTATCTTTCACGATCATAAAATCGTAAGTGAGATATCTTCGAACGTCAGTGTACATGTTACTGATGGTTAAAACATTTATGCAACTCTATAAAACATTCAGGTATGCCATTGCTTAGCAGTGGAGATCCTCCATGAAGGATATGAGGTTTAATTTCGTGCCTCTGAAGATAGAAAAGATTTTAATTGCAGATTTTATTTTTAATGCTTCCCGATGTAATAATTTTCTTCTAACTTCCACTTTCTGTCGTGATTTGTCGCCACTGCACATCTCAGACCTTAGGAATACTTTCCGAGGAACGATCCAAATATCTTACAGCAAACGGTTTTTTTCTAGCAGTGAAGTTATGGACAGGGGTGAGTGCGGAGGGCGGGGTATGGCTTGACTTTAACTGCGTTTGAGGATATGACCGCGTATCCTAATACTACGACCCTTCTTTCTGGGTGGTGGTATGGAAACCCTGTCAGAGACTACAATACGAATTTTCAAGTACCTTTGTAGCCTCTTTTAATGCCGTTCATTGGTCATTTAAAAAAAATAGAATAAACGAAATAATAAGTAATTTAGAATGATATAATACAGGGACATCATTTTATTTTTACTTCAATTTTTATTGTACCTGAGTTTTTGAATGTACTTCACTCCCACCCCCTCTACTAATGAAGTTCAACCGTCCTCCACACAGATCCAAGACCACATATGCAGTTATAGTAGCCTTACGGTCATAGTAAACAGTACGTTCCAAAATATGTTCGCGTTTTTCAGTGACGAAAGAGCTTTCAATATTGAATCATTTTCGCACAGGTACTGTCGTCCATTTGCCTACGTCGTATCCCGGTTTCCCTCACCAGCTTTTATTCTCCAGCTAGTGGCTGGGCTGTCTTAGCTCTTTTCTGAGAACATTAATTTCTGTTAGGAATTGGACTTCTACGTAATATTATACAACTGTTTAAAATAACTTAAATAAAAGGGCCTCGTTAAGTAATTAACTGTCACGTGATTTCCCCCCTTTCTACGATGATACGACATAACACCTTTGACGGACAGTAGATAGTATGTCTGAGTAATTTTATCTTTTCGGATCGGGCAGAAGTGGAGATTGAATTTACAGTACGTAAGGTACTCTTTTATAGAGTAGGTACAGAATTATTTCAATATGAGCTACTAGTACGAAGGACGAAACTGGTAATTGGGATTAGGTACAATAGTCTATAATGCGATAATATGCACATTAGAACTGAAGCCTGTATCGAAATGAACGGCCACCATTTTAAAAAATGTGTTTAAATATCCATATTACGATTATTTTTCAATTTAACTTGATGCTCTATATTGTACGCTAATGTGCTGTATACAGTATAATATACACTGCATAATGAATACGTCCACATGGACAGCTCAGTTCGTGAGTAAAAACACTCATTGTTAATACTGTACTTATTTTAAATAAAGAAACACCTAATGAAAATGATCAAACTGAAAAGCGCAATATTTCCTAGTTTACGTAAATGGATGAACTACTTTTCTTCCCTCCTATACCTAGTAAAGTGATTTGTTTGTATATTACGCCAGAATCATCGAACTCCAGTCGTGGAAGGGGGTAGCAAACGGCGTTGATCCAGAGGTATAGGAAGTTAATATTAAACATGTTATTAAAAATAAAATGATGTCCCTTTATAAAAAATGAAATGAATAAAAACCAAAATTACATAAAAATAAATAAAATAAGCTATCATAAAACACAAGAATTAACAGGACTTTCAGATGACAGGACTGGTGAAAGAATATCTGAAGTTGTATTTGATCATTTAGAAGAATTTAACTGTAGCAAGAAATTAATTGCGTATGCTCTATTATTATTATTATTATTATTATTATTATTATTATTATTATTATTATTACTATTATTATTACTATTATTATTTTACTACTACTATTATTATTGCTATTATTATTTTACTGCTACTACTATTATTATTACTATTATTTGTACTATAATAATAATAATAATTATTATTATTATTATTATTATTATTATTATTATTTTCTGTCTTGGTCGTCAATCGTCAGTCTCATATCCTACAAACAAAAAATATCACGAGTAGCCACTGTTGCTCAGAAGTAAAGTCCAACTACACTTTACACATCCAAGAAACATGTTGAAAGTTAAGTATGTCAGCAACAAAATTCATTATTCAGAAGAGCCTATAAAACAACCATATCGTTATATTGCTTCTGTAATTGTTTTTGAGAAGCATTTGGACAAGACTTGAAAGATATCAGTGAGACATAATTTTTATGCGGGTCTTGCCGCTTACTACGCAGCCTTTATCGTACATCAAGCTATTAATGCAATCAATTTATCCTTCGTGTAAGAGCGAGCTGTTAAAATATCGGACATGGTCATATTATTACTGAAGTTAACCCAGATAAGAGTCGCGGCCCACAATTTCATTATCGCGTTGTACAGTCGACATAAGAAACGTAATCCATAGTACATGATAAAATAGGTCAGGATGTGATAGCTAGAGTCCTGCGTTTGGCTACCTAGAGCCTCCAAGCAACCCGCAACAGTGTACGTATGTATGGAATATAGCTTGGCGGCATCCAACGTTACTTAGTTCAGATCTGCTGTTCAGTGAACATCCGAAAACAAAACAAAGCTAGGCGGTTGGAAATGAATGTTCCAATAGAAGAATTTGGTAGCGAGCACGACATTAGGAAAGAAGAAAATATACCGTAAACTGGGGTTACTTTGAACACAGAGGAAACTTTGAACATTTTTTTTTTTCAGAAAACCATATTTAGGTTTCTACATGCTGCACTTGTTATAAATGGAGGTAAATTATCATAAAATCATTCTCATACCAAATTTACCTCCATCTATAACAAATGCAGCATATAGAAACCTAAATATGATTTTCTGAAAAAAAATGTTCAAAGTAATCTCAGTTTACGGTACTTTATTAGAAAGAAGGAAACATTTTTCATTTGAAACGCTTAACATTTTTACCGTCAATGATTGTAATATACAGGGTGTATCAAAAATACGTGTACAAACTTCAGGCATGGGTTCCTTATACCAAACGAAGGAAAAAATTCATATGAACATATGTCCCATAATCCTTTGTTTCCCCGTTAGGAACTGTTCAACACATTGGTACACTAATAATGTGCCAACACACAAAACTCATAACTAATGCTCGAAATGTCCTCCTCTTGTTTCTAAACATGCATGCACTCGTCGAATCATGGACTGTCGCACCCTTTCAAATACTCCGGGATGATGTCGAATGATTTCGCAAGCTTCCATGACACGTCGATGAAGAGTTTCTTGATCCGGGATGTCTGCTCCATAAACCAATTGTTTAAGGTGCCCCCAAAGATAAAAATCCAAAGAATTGAGGTCGGGAGAACGTGCTGGCCATTGAACTGGTCCTCCTCTGCCTATCCATCTGTCATGGTAGACACCAGTCAGTGTATCTCGAACAAGGCGACTAAAATGTGCTGGAGCCCCATCATGCATGAACCACATGTTTTGTCTTATGTTCAGAGGCACATCTTCGTGCAGTAATTCTGGAAGAGTGTTTTGGATAAAGTCCCTGTAGATAGCACCTGTAAGAGGTGCTGGTAGAACGTATGGACCTACCAGACAGTCACCTACAATTCCAGCCCACACATTAATCCTAAATTGTTGCTGATGTCTAGCCTGAAATACAGCACGAGGATTACGATCTGCCAATACGTGTTCATTGTGGAAATTGATAATTCAATCTCTCCCTAACTTTGCCTCGTCTGTAAACAAAACTGATGAGACAAACAATGGATTGGGTATTTGTGCTAAAAACCATCGGCAAAAGTTCTCCCGTGGTGGATAATCGGCATGCGAAAGGCCCTGCACACGTTGCATATGATACGGATACAAGAGCTGCTCCATGCTGTACTGTGTGATGTACCAGTTGCCACAGCCAATTGTCTTGTACTGATACCTGGATCGTCTTCGGCACAGTGTAAAATGTCTTCTTCGAGGTTCGGCGTACGAACAATTCTTGGTCTTCCTCGATCACCAGTCTGTGGTGCAATTGTTCCTGTCTCAGCAACGCGACGATACACAGCAACAAAGGTTTGATGATTCGGTTGTCTTCGGTCTGGAAACGCCATCTGATACAGCTGTACAGCCTCGCGTCCATTACCATTCGCGCGACCATACATAAAAATGATGTCAGCCTACTCACGAAATGAATATCGTCCTGCCATGGTTGAACGAAACACGTTAACTCACTCCACGTTCACAATTGCAACGTTGAAGACAGACTAATGACAAATGACACATGTAAACAAGTCTCCATGTCAACACTTCGCCATCTGCAGTCCATTTCTGATACAACGAGTCACAGCCTTCTATGAATGAGTGCATAAAGAAATGAAGTTTTGAGGTTGGACCTCGAAAGCCGTTGAACGCAAACTTTTAGTAATAAATGAATAACGGGGAAACAAAGGATTATGGGACATATGTTCATATGAACTTTTTTCCTTCTTTTGGTGTAAGGAACCCATGCCTGAAGTTTGTACACGTATTTTTGATACACCCTGTATAGAGACTCATAAAGCATGCACTCATAATGTGTTTTATTTTGATTTTGTGCTGACATTCATATTTTTTATTTGTTAATTCCAAACTTTATTTAGATCTGAAGTATGTAGATGCGTTTTACTTATTATAAAAATCGGTCGTTGACAAATTACGGGCGCCGGGTAGCCATGGCGACTAAACATTTTTATGTGGTGTCCGGGTTTTTTTTTATAGACTTCAATTGTTTTAAGACTTTGATTTCTTTTATGTCACTACGACTAATATTATAATGTTAAAAAAAGTAGTTGTAGGAAAAATTTCCAATGTGCTGTTTTCAATTAATCACGTTACATTTGTTATGCATTTCAAGCTATTGTTCTAGATAATATCTTCTTCCCTCCCTTTCAAAGACCAATATGGAAGGACCTTGACAGAGTAGTATTTGTAAGAATTTTTTTTACACTTTACATAGCATTTTTTGTAGTTTTTTTGGACCATTTTTGTAGTTTTAGTATACCAGTATTTGTATTTTTATCCATGTCCATAACGATAAACATGCCTTTACTAAATACTTTTGCGTTTGTAAAGTAGGCTTTTATTCAACATTACTTTATTTCACTAGTGAGATAAAGACTTTACCTCACAGTTTGAACTTTATCTCACAGTTCATTAGTATTTTCCTAGTACCGGGCACACACGTATACTTTTCCATTGAACTATTACTCAAGAAGTTAATATATTAGTTACTAGATGACACTACATCTACTTCTTTATTACCATTTCTTAAATATACATACACTCAATCTCCTTCTCTTTTCTCTATCTGCTACGTCGTAATTTGTACATTACATCCATATCTAATATGCATCTTTTTAAAATTTTGTAATAATTTACCTTTTGGGATGCGAGGAGTTGGGTTTATAGGATTTTAAAACAACACGCATTAGCCAACTGAGCTAAACAGACACGATGATTAATTAAGTTTTAATATTCCTCTTAAGTTTACAGAAGTAAAATGTGAAATTATTTTAATCACATTAGTCCCGTGAACACTTCTAAATAATCCCTGAAACTTCAAAAAGACGAAAATACACGTTTAAAGTGAAAAAATATATATTAAAATTATATAATTAATTATAATTTGTTATTTATCCAATGCCTTACATACCATTTTTTACTAATCATGGCCTCCTACATCATAACCTACCTAGTACACGTATTGATTCTAAAATCCATGCCATGGTATGTGATTACATGAGGACTTATTTTCAACATATTTTCTTTTATAAAACATAATTTTTCGTTATGGTCATGGATAAAATTACGTATGGTACTTGTGAGCGTGATCTTTCCACTCGTGCAATAAAGATGCACTTACCTCACAAGTACCATAAATAACTATTATCATACGCAAAATACTGAAAAGGCGCTTTTCAGGCACGAATATAGTTTAAGCATTTATAAGAGTTTGTGGTTCATTTAGACGTTTTAGGTCTTAAAGAATTTTAATTTTGTAGTCCTGTGTACATGAAACTTTGAGACATTTGAATAACATAGTCAAGGGCGTAGCAAACAAAATGGGTACGGAACTAGAAATCTGTTCCCCAATTATGTCCTGTTTAAGGCTGGTCCACAATAAATCGGGAACGAGAACCAGTACGTAATTGGAAACAGAGAACGTAAAAGTGAAGATTTTTTTTCATAATAAACCGAGAATGGAAACAGCTATGCAGATCGTTATGTATGTCAACAACGATATGTAAAGTCGATATTACGCATTCTGTTGTTTTATGTGCATAATTGACCAAGGACTTTCTCTCTTGAGAACAAACCAGCCAAAATAAACACGGGTTAACCAACTTCAGAATTTATAACACAGAATATTTAAGAATTCAATTCACGTGTTAATCTGGTAGCATATATTGAATGGGATTCTACTGAATCTCCGACTTAGTTAAAAACGATGCATGAAGAAGAAATTATGTCATGGCCTCCTTGCTACAAAATATGCGATGATCAAATAGCTTTATCATGGCTACAGAATGAATCTAGTAGGCTGTGATCGGAAACGAGAATGGCAAAGTTGAAACTTGGGCAACCTCACGTTCCCGTTCCCGGGCTCCTGCAAGCTTCTCGTTAATTGTGAATGATCACATTTAAATATACACATTTTAACAATTTTTCCGTTCTCGTTTTCTTTCTCGTTCTAGTTTCTAGTTTATTGTGAACCAGCCTTTACGTGTGTGGATTTTTTTTTTATTATTCATTTACATTATGACATGCGATGTAAAGGACGAAGGTTATTGTATGGTCTTAAATCTTTTTTCTCAGGGTCACATCTTATTTACTCCTGTTCCTGAATTCTTTTACAATTATTATTATAAAATATAGCCTAACAGAAGTATGCTCTTATTCATGAACCGGTAACGTAGCAACGACCTTCGTTTGTTTTAATGTAGTGCAAATTTGTAAGATGCTTCTGTCTACTTAAGCCAAAATTCAGTTGGTATTGTATGGAAATGCCAATGCCGTGACCCTACTCGCTCTTCGTGAGTTCATTTGTGAGTAGGTAAAGGAAACGTGCATATTACAAGGTCATATTTATGCAGACTTGATCTAAGGGATATTAATTTAAGTAGTAAATATATACAGATGTTATTTTGTTTTCAGTATATAAATTAAATTCAAAGTGTATAATTTTGCATTTTGTAGAACGGGAATTAAAGATTATAAGATCATGAAAATGTGCCAAGATAGCTCAGTTGGAATATTACTAGCTTATCGGCTTTGTTTCGTGTGCTGAATCTGTGAGAAGGGATCGACAGCTTTACTTCCTTCCCTCACGAAGCACCATCCTGAAGACTTTATCGTCATTCAAAAACCGGGTTTGAACCAATGAACCTCGAATCCACCGATTAGAATAGTGACCACTAGATGACAGAGAACGACAATACTGCTTATGAACATCTTATGATGGTGATTGTGATGATGATGATGATGATGATGATGATGATCATGATGATGATGATGATGGTGACAGTGACGGTGATAATGATGGGCAGGACCGGGTATTTATCGAGATCGCGAAAATCACGACATAATAGATACACAGTAGATTTTTACTAATCTTTATGCTCGACCATGCCGAAATATAGTAATTATACACCTGGTAGCAGTCCTTTAATGCATGTCATTAAAGTACACCTATTCATTAAAGTTCAGGTTTTCGATTATCCTCGGATATGCAATCGAAAGACGAGGGAAACGTCACGGAGGCTGGAAATCCAATACGGTAGCAGAAGGTTATGTTCTGTTACTATAATAATTAGCGTTAATTGTAAATAATATTCAAATAAATTCAATTTGTCATCTCTTTTTTCAATTCTAAATCAATTTCCAGGTAATACATTCTCTGCATTACATCAAGGTCAATGACATTATTGTTCCTTGGAAAAAAAAATCAATACTTTCGCGTCTGCGCACATCTCACAAATCAAGAGCTATGAACAAGGTCACTGCCGATCTTCTGTCAGATACAAATAAAATGTATACTTCTGAATAATTTAAATTTAGAAATATGGTCGAGCATAAAAAGTCGTATGAAACTTGCCTATAATGGTAATTAAGACGCTCGTATGAAAATTATGAAACTCGCTTGCGCTCGTTTCATAAACATACTTGCGTCTTAATTACTATCATTATAGGGTCGTTGCATAATGTACTATTACGAATTAAATGATTCTGATTAATAATATGCGGATAAAACAATCGCGACAAATCGCGAAATAGAGTTCTAGTAGCGAAATATGAACACATTCGTAAATTTATTATTATTATTATTATTATTATTATTATTATTATTATTATTATTATTATTATTATTATTATTATTGCGTCGTTTTATAGCGAATTTCATGTTCTGAGTTCTTTTCGGATTTTTTTTTCACTTGAATTTGTTACATATCCAAGTAGGCTACATTGCATGGTATTCCAGGTGCTCTGATTACATTAGTGAACTCAAAAGATGAAGAATTCAATATTTCACTCATAATTTGAAAGTGTTAATTTGACTGTTCCAAAGTTTTTTTTTAATGTGTCTTAAATGCAGTCTCAATCCAACAAATATTGTCTGTTGGTCATACCGCACCTTTACCAGAATCCAACAAACCTTTAATGTTAATTATTTGAAAAGTAATATTCATACAGAATTAATACTCTAATTCCAAAATAATTGTATTTCCAAAATTTCCATTAATCTCCGCTAAGAGTGCAAATCAATCTCCAACAATCTCCGCCGACACCAATATTAAAAAAATACAAGTGATAAAATTAATCTCAATAATTTTCTGTCCCTGATGATGGGGTAGTTAATATGCTGACAGTCATGATGAATGAATTACACTTTGCTTTGAAAGAATAAAATTCTGCAGAGTTTATTGGAATAACAACAAATTTTTTAAATAAAGAGGAAATAATGATATGTCTATAAAATACCATAGAAAAATTATATAAATCTTAGCATAAGTAGACATTTATTTTCCGCGTCTGTAGCTCATGCACTACCGCTATGATCTTCCATTCCGACGGCCCGGATTTGATTCTCGACGTGGTCGTGATGGAAATTCCCTATATAATTCCATCAACACTCCACACCTTTCTCTAATTTTATGTATCATCTGCTATTGTTGAAAAAGACTCAGGTGAAATCTTAATGTAGTACGGATTTCCAGTGCTGGTATAGGAAGGGCTTAGGACTCCGGTCCCTAGGGCTCGCAGAGTATTCGTCGTGTTATGGGACCCGGCTCTGTCAGAGGTGAGACAGAATGACCCACATGTCAGCATCGGATTCACGAATTTCATCCAACCACCTGTCGGACTTAGACAATCATCGTATATACAGGATGTTTCATAATTCCTATTACAAACTTCTAGGAGTTGTAGAGGGGACTAAAAAGATAAAGTTTTGGTTAAGAACACATGTCCGGAAACGTATCGTTTCGATGCAAAATAAGTTAGAAGATCGATTCGATTTACTATTTCCCGCTTCACGCTACACAATCAAAATGGGCTGAGGGCGACTTCTGCAGTCCCCTAATATCATGTGTCTTCTGTTTACAATCAGTTCTACGGAATCGGCTTTCACATCAGTGAAGATTTGCCACTGGCACTACGTCAGTAAATGTGGTTCTAACATGATGGCGCACCCGCGCACTTTTCACTTGCCGTCCGCGAACATCTCCATCAAACATTCGGGGAAAGGTGGATAGGTCGAGGTGGTCCAAATCTTTGGCCACCACGGTCGCCAGATTTATCTCTATTTTTTTTCCTTTGGGATCACGTGAAGAACCTTGTTTATGAGAATTCTGTAGAGTTAGAAGTAAGATCTCATTGTCTCTAGTGAAGTGAGAAATGTGAAATCGATTCCATCTTCAAACTTATTTTCCATCGAAACGATACATTTCTGGACATGGGTTCCCAATCAAAACTTTATCTACTTAGTCTTCTCTACAACTCCAAGAAGATTGTAATAGGAATTATGAAACATCTTGTATAGGGCGCAAAATGGACCAGTGTAAGCTTAATGGCCAGTGGGCAAGGATTCATCCCGGGTCTCACTCTCGAAAAACCAACCAAGATATGATATAACAAAAAAAATTCCCTTACAAGATTCTGTTTTATGCAGTAACGGTCTCTATTATATTCACTGATATTTTTCTGCGCGATTGACAATCTCAAAGATCGAAATTAAGTTCGCTGGAAACGATGATGGTACGTATATCAGCTACTCGTATTTGTCTGATGGTTTCAACTTTGCTCCTTGTAGCCGTCTGCGTGTCTGCGTCTGTTTGAAGCTTCAGCAGTCCGGCAACATCGCCGCTAACACACTCTTCTCGTGATACAGATGTAAGAGATCAACGAACTCTGTGTGTCTCGCTACATGAGCTGTTCTCTGGCGCTGAGTTGCAACCAATTCGCATCGTGCAGTGCCTTGAATTTAGAGGTTTTTAAAAATTAAATTTACACGAAAAATGTCCACGCTATTCAAATACGTCAGAAGTATAATTATTATTTTTCCTATCGATATGGATAAAAATCACGATACTACTCGCAATAGTTGCCGAATAAGAGGGAGAAAAAATACTACACGAGCTATTCGCTCTGAAAATCTCCAAGGCTATTTCACTTTCACCCTATATAAAAGATGGGGTTGAATAAATCTAAACTATACTTGCATTATCAGGTTTGGCGCCATGGATGATACACGTCTATTTCCGCCATTCACTTACCTGAAACAAAATAAAAAAAGAAAATGAAATGTCATATATTTTGTATGATATCACTTACATAATGACTTGACATACAATGTAATGTAACTTACGCATAATATAATATGTAAATAAAATATATGTATACGTGTATGCATGCATACATACATACATACATACATACATTCCTTTTTATTTTAGTTGGTTATTTAACGACGCTGTATCAACTACTCGGTTATTTAGCATCGATGGCATTGGTGATAGGGAGGTACTATTTGGCGAGATAAGGCCGAGGATTCGCCATAGATTATCTGACATTCGCCTTACGGTTGGGAAATCCTCGGAAAAAAACCCAACCAGGTAATGGGTAAGGAGCCCAAGCGGGAATCGAACCCGCGTCCGAGCCCAATTCTTGATCGGCAGGCAAGCGCCTTAGCCGACTGAGTTACGCCGGTGGTCATACATACATACATACATACATACATACATACATACATACATACATACATACATACATACATACATACATACATACATACATACATACATACATACATACATTCGTTGGTATAGTTCTTGGCAGGTCAGTATAACTTACTTCAGAATATGGAATCTTTATTTATGATACGTATATTACGAACAAAGCTTGCAAAATATGTCTTCTAGATTTCCAGCAGTCGACAGTTCTAGCACTTACTTTAAAGTAAAGTCCTCCGCGAAGGAATAAAGTATATATTTTATTTTATTTGTTTGGCTATTATTTTTGGAACGTTATAAATTATGTTGAGTTTCGAATAACTTTGTATTTTATGATGGTGATGTAAATTTTAAGTACCGTAATTTTGAGAAAAAAAAAACAATGTCGAAAATTTAAATCTGGTTTAATATAAAAATCAGAAATGCAGAAAAAGGCGTTTCTGTAGAATTAAAAAAGTAGGCTGCAAGAATAGTAATTTATAGTACAAGAGAGTAAAATCTGCTTACGCTCGTGTGCTACACAATATTTTATCCATTACTGTTATCTAAATTTAATTATTGGCCTCTAAATTTAATTTTAAACTGTACCTACACCTTTTCTTTGTAATATGTTGTTGTGAAGAAGTTATAAATTAATGAACGTATGGATTTTATGGTTGCTAATGTGTTGGTTGTTATGAAAAAAGTGTTTTTTAGTACATGCTCTCTAGAATAGTTGCTTTTCGGATTCTTATCAGTCCGAAAAACTGAACTTTAGCGACCTGGGCCGCTAAAGTCGTCATGGAAACCTTTATCAGGGTTTTAATTTGCCAACATTATTTCGTTATGTTTAACAGACGGCAGTGAAAATATGACAATTGACTGATTATGCCTTTTATACTTATATAATTTTACTTCTGTGGCCGGGAGGAAATAGGTCTGTTAAAATGAGATTTTTTTATATTCTGAAAAAGGAAACAATTCTCTACAATCTGGTAAAAACGGCTAAAGTCAAATAAGACTCCTGACTGGATTTATAGAGCGTTACCAAATGTCCTAAGTACTTTTTGAATCGAGCTTACACAGAATAAAGGACTTAAGAATATTTAATACTTTATTCCTTACAAACCATCACATGTTTACTTTCCATGCTTCCCTATTCAAAAGCTCTAACTTGTATTTTAGCCATTTTATCACATACTGATGCCCTTTCCTTTTAAAAATTTAAGCACCAGGGTAAACAGTCATATAATTGTTTAAGACCCATTTTGTATTCCTAATAATTTACATTTCTCATTTATTTTGACATGAAAAAGGTCTTATGTTTAAATAGTCCCTTCTACTAACTTTTGGTTCTAGTCTTAAAAGGGCTTAAGTGAGGCTATTTTTGGAAATAATCAAGAAAATTGTTAAATGAGCAACATTACGTATTTTAGAAGAAATATAAACAAATAATATCCAGCAAAAACCTCTTAATTAAAAAACTCTATAATTGAAACCAATTTCAATCTTTCTACTGCTCTCGTGAAAAGTATAAAATTTTTACTTAAGATCTTTTTCCTCCCGGCCACAGACCTTATTTTATTTCATATAATTTAGAGAGATTTTACTAAAAACAATTGTATCCACCCTACGCAAAACCTTTAGCTGAATTCTCCCCTATTTTGGACTCTGCTTACGCCGCTGGTATTTAATTCATTGCTGAGAATAAACCATTGTTTATGTTGCTAAGACGATGTAATAAATACCAGTTTAGATACCAGTCTTCGATAAACATAATTAATACCCTTAAGACGTTAGGGAAGAACCCAGTTAACTATGTGCAGCTCCGCCTGGATCATGCTACCTGCAACGACGCCTCCATGAAAGGCGCGTTATGATTTCTCACCCCCACGCTAATCAGGAAGATCAACCCTTCCGACGCAACAATGCGAGGCCATAACTCGTGCTCAAGTGGGTCCGATTGTGTGGTCCGGGCGGTTAGGCACGGTGCTTGATTACGTCATTCCAATGGACAGCCGTAACATGACCCCCCGTGGGTCAGGGGTCATCTCATTACCAAATGAACCTGAGCGCGCAGACAGACGGAATCAGTGTTGCCAACCACACCGTGATTTATCGTAATCCGTGTTAAATTCGGACATAATGCTCTGTACATTAATTTATTATCATTGTTATATTTTATTTCATTCACATCGAAGGAAGAAAGTATCGTTTCATTGAATATAACACATTATTATTATTATTATTATTATTATTATTATTATTATTATTATTATTATTATTATTATTATTATTATTAGGGCTAGGATTTTGATGACCTAAAAATCTTTGAAAAATGTCCTTAAAAGTGCCCTAAAAAGTGATCTTACATAATTAGCTTCGAAGGAAAAGAGGTTTTGTACTACTTAATATTTAGACTAGTAATTAAATTAAATTCTAGTACCAACATTTAAGTTTATTTAATTTTACATACGTCAATTTTTTTTCTAAGTAGTACACTTTAATTAATTATTTTATCTGATATAGTTTCCATGTAGTCTACCACAAGGCCACTCTTATCCGGAATTAGCAGGTATAGAGGGGTCTATATTGAAGGGGAGATTGGACTGATCCATTACATGGGGTCTACTACGTTAAAATGGCAATATTTGTGTAGAAAAACGATTAAAATATTATACAAAATAATGGGTATTAATGGACAAAATATGTAGAGAAAATATCAAAGGATATATACATTATTTTACATTAATAATGGGGGTTTACGGCCAAAATTAAAGAAAATGCAAAAAATGATCGAATAAAACAAAAGATGCTCTTATGAGCCGAAACAGACAAAAAAATGCAAAAAAATGCCCTAATAAATATGTCTTAAAACACTGTTTATCACAAACATATAAATACTAAAGCAGCTATATTTCTGGCTTACTAGCAATTTCATCAAAATCCTGGGCCTAATTATTATTATTATTATTATTATTAATATTATTATTATTATTATTATTATTATTATTACTTTTTGCAGACGATTTAGCTCTGGTAGCATCCTCAGAAGATGAATTACAATTGCCAATTTTTAATTTTAACAAAATTGGAATTAAATATGATATGAAAATCAATCAAGAAAATAATTAAAATGATGGCCTTCTGCGGATAAACCCTATGCCTAGCAAAATATGTTTAGATTAAAAAATATTAGAAAGAATAAATTATTTTACATATCTCGGATACACATTATCTTTTTTCGATGAAGTAGACATTTCACAGAAAATTTGTAAATACACCAAAACAATGGGAATAATTAACAACATTATGAAACCTTCCCTAGTACGAAGGCATACTAGAATTCGCCTATAAAAGACCTTGGCGAGACCTGTACTTTGTTACGGCGTGAGGCATGGACATTGAGGAAGAAAGATGAAAGCAGAATAACAGCTAATGAAATGAAATTTGAGATATACAGCGGGATATACGAAATGGGATCACAAACGCAATGAAGATGTAATGGAAGAATCATAACTAGAACTTGTAATTAATCACGTAAAAATTATCGGAACGACTGGCTAAATCATCTCCATCGCATGCGTAGAGATAGAATCCCAAAAGTCATGCTCCATTATCGTCCAAACGGGAAGAGATCTCTCGGTCGTCCAAAGAAACGCTAGATTGAAAATTCAACTGTGAAATCGTAACAGACCATATGGCCTAATACTGGAAGGGAAGATTATTATTATTATTATTATTATTATTATTATTATTATTATTATTATTATTATTATTATTATTATTATTATTATATTTTATTCCCAGAACAAAATTCGTTAATGCAGTCTGAAAGATTCAAACAATATTAGACTATACTGTACATAAATGCCACCAAGTCGTTCAGCCCAATTAAAACGAACTAGAGTCCCTTTATAATGAGATTAGAAACGTTAGATTGTCTCTTTTTGATTGGGTGGAACCAATTATGACGTTCATTATTATTGATTTATTTATTCTTTATTGTTAAGTAAAGTAAAAATCACACATAAATAATACTAATTGGATCGATGAAATATTAAATTATTTTTCTCTAACAAAATTATGTCCATTTTGCATTAAAAGTTATAAAATGTTTATCTTATCGCATCACCAATTAAAATATATAATGATCTGTTAGCACTGATTGACTAGAAAAGAGACAAATCACTTGTAAGAAGTAAAACGATAGATGTTACAAGCTATATAAATATAGAATAAATTTGATACATAATTATACAAGGTGATTTAGTCTTATGTTACAGAAGAATATGATAGATGGAACGTAGCCTATAAAACAAATATTTTTCATTAATCAATGTTTGCCCAATCTCGAACCAGTATGGCGTGGATTGGAAAGAGAGGAGGCTGTTAAGTAACATTTATAAACAACGAGTCAAAGTCAGGATAGGAGAAGGAATGTCAGAAGGAAGTGAAATAGGGAGAGGAGTACGACAAGGCTGCCCTTTACCATCTACCCTGTTCCACATCTACTTGGGGGATTTAGTAAAGAACTGTTTTCAGAACATGGGAGGTGTGATAGTAGGAGGAAGAAGAGTAAAGTGCATTAGATGTGCTGATGATATGGCGTTGTTAGCAGAAGAGGAGATGATACTAAGGGATATACTACTGGAGCTGAATGACAGCTGTGAGCAGTATGGGATGAAGATAAATGCAAATAAGACGAAGATCATGGTCATAGGAAGAAAAGTAAAGAAGGTTAACTTGCGAATTCTAAATGAAGCAGTAGAGCAAGTGGACAGCTTCCAATACTGAGGGTGTACTATAAGCAGTAACATGAGCTGCTGTCAGAAAGTCAAAAGAGAATAGCAATGGCAAAGGAAGCTTTTAATGGAAAAAGAAGTATCTTCTACGGACCTCTGGAGAAAGAACTAAGGAAGAGACTAGTGAAGTGCTTTTTCTGGAGTGTACCATTGTATGGGGCAGAAGCATGGATTTATTTATTTTTATTTTATTGGGTTATTTTACGACGCTTTATCAACATTTATGTTATTTAGCGTCTGAATGAAATGAAGGTGATAATGCCGGTGAAATGAGTCCGGGGTCCAGCACCGAAAGTTACCCAGCATTTGCTCGTATTGGGTTGAGGGAAAACCCCGGAAAAAACCTCAACCAGGTAACTTGCCCCGACCGGGAATCGAACCACCTGGTTTCGCGGCCAGACGCGCTGACCGTTACTCCACAGGTGTGGACCCAGAAGCATGGACATTACGATGAAGTGAAGAGAAGCGAATAGAAGCATTTGAAATGTGGATATGGAGAAGGATGGAGCGTGTGAAATGGACAGAATAAGAAACGAAGCTGTGTTGGAAAGAGTAGACGAAGAAAGAATGATGCTGAAACTGGTCAGAAAGAAGAAAAGGATTTGGTTGGGTCACTGGTTGAGAAGAAACTGCCTATTGAAGGATGCACTAGAAGGAATGGTAAACGGGAGAAGAGTTCGGGCAGACGAAGATATCAGATGATAGACGAAATTAAGATAAACGGATCATATGAGGAGACAAAGAGGAAGGCAGAAAATAGGAAAGACTGGAGAATGTTGGGTTTTGCAGTGAAAGACCGGACAGAACACTATAAATGAATGAATGAGTATGAATATGAAGTTAATGGAGGCGAAATGAGTCCGATGTCCTACGCCAAACGTTATCCAGAAATTCTGCTTCAAATATTTGAGGGAAAACCTCAGAATACCTCCAACCAGGTAACTTCTCCGAACCAGAATTTGAACCCGGGCCCGTTCATTTTACTATTATGCAAGCTAACCGTTGCTCCACAGCGGTGGATATTATCGCTTTAAATGAAAAGTGAAAAAAAAAAACAGCAATGTTATAGTGTTTCATAGAAAAACGTTAGTTTTGAAACTAGGTTCACCAAATGTTGATCACAGGGATATCTTGTTTATAATGACAAATGTACAAAATTTCATCCGCCTATGATGCGTGGTTTACATTTTATAATATTCTATTAAAATAATGAATCCCTTTATTTATGTATGTATTGTGTGTGTGTATATATATGTATATATATATGTCTATATATATATATATATATATATATATATATATATATATATACTAATAATAAATCTGTAGCCGAAATTTTTCTGGTAATTTTCGATTTTCCACAAATAATTGGTCCTAACATATATAATTAACCACCCTGAAAGTGAAAATCGCTTTTTTGAAATTTTTGTTTGTCTGTCTGTCTGTCTGTATGTTTGTTACCTTTTCACGCGATAATGGCTGAACGGATTTCGATGAAAATTGGAATATAAATTAAGTTCGTTGTAACTTAGATTTTAGGCTATATGGCATTCAAAATACATTATTTAAAAGGGAGGTTGTAAGGGGGCCTGAATTAAATAAATCGAAATATCTCGCTTATTATTGATTTTGTGAAAAATGTTACTTAACAAACGTTTCTTTAAAAATAATTTCCGATAAGTTTTATTCCCTAAAAATTTTGATAGGACTGATATTTAATGAGATAAATGAGTTTTAAAATTAAAATAACTGCCATCTAAGGCCGTGTAATGAATTAAAAAACAAATGACTTCGTCTATAAGGGGCCTTGGACAGCAACAATCGAAAGCTATGAAAGATAGCCTACAGATAATGTTTCTGTGTTTGTATGAAGTAATATCAGAAGCTAAATTAACCGATTTATATAATTAATTATTAATTCACCATTGGAAAGTGTAGTTTCTCTAGATGGACATAATGCTATAATGTTATTACAGTAACTTCTGAGTGAATCGAGGACAGATAAGATTAAAATAGCTTCTTATGCACAGAAAACTTGACAGGCTATTCTGTACATTCGTTTCCTGTATTTCCTAAAATAATTTTTATGACCAAATGAGTGGTCTCTGGATCAAAATGATCGCATTTTAATTATGCAAATACAATTTAAATTAAGTAACATCATAAACGATTTATCCTTATATCAAACACGAATGTTCCCTGGATCAAATGTCCTATTTTAATTATGTAATTAATTTATATTTATTTCTAACGGGTGCAGCGGAGCGCACGGGTACGGTTAGTATATAATATATTCCCTTGTGCCATAGTTTACATTATTCTTAACTGATATTCACTTACATGCATCCTTATATACATGGGATCAGAACTTACTGTTATAGGGGTTTGCTGTAAAATTAATCACTAAATTACTAGAATGTGTTATTATTAAAGAATAAAAAAAGTAGGGGGGAGTTGGGTAATATCGGACATCGGGTAATATCGGACAGTGATGTTTCTTTCATCTACCACCAGATGGTAGTACAGTGATGTTTTTTTTTATCTACCATCAGATGGTAATAGAATTGTTCAGATATCGCATACAGAAACGTAACGATGTCACTTAGGTACTACCATCTGGTGGTAGATCAAAGAAACATCACTGTTCGATATTACCCGATGTCCGATACTACCCAACTCTCCTCTAAATATGGTATGGTAATAGAATTGTTCAGATATCGCATACAGAAACGTAACCATGTCACTTAGGTACTACCATCTGGTGGTAGATCAAAGAAACATCACTGTTCGATATTACCCGATGTCCGATACTACCCAACTCTCCTCTAAATATTAATAGTCATAAAAAATTCGTAGTAATTTACCGTTTCAGTGTACAGAAAAACTCAGTAGTAGGGTATGTTCCAACGTAAACAAAGAATCATATAAGTGAATATCAGTTAAAAGTAATGTAAATTGTGGCGTAAGGGATTTCTTATAAGAAGCAATACAATAGATCAACGGTCATGAACACAGTGCACCCTCGGGCTAGGTCCCTTACCCGCGGATAACAGACTACACTATCGTGCATCCGTAGCTATTGGCGGATATGCTTTCTCTCTCCTCTTTCTGCACTACTGTGCATATTACGATACACTTCTTACTCGTTACCAATTTCAGCGAATGCTGACGACCACTGCAATATATTATTAAGATATTAATAAAATGTAAACCACTTATCATAAAGGGATGAAATTTTGTACATATGTTATTATTAACCAGATACACTAGTGATAAAAGTTTTGTGAATTTAGCTTTTAAAATATGGAAGTTAGTAATTTCAGTATCGCGTACCTTTAAACCTGAACATACAGTATTATCGGAGATCTTTCTAGTTATATAGGTCTACTGTGTCTTTTTTATTTATTTATTTATTTATTTATTTATTTATTTATTCTGGTGTAGTTAAGGCCATCAGGTCTTCTCTTCCACAACACCAGGAATACAAACACAATAATAGAAATAAACAGAAAAAAATACACTATGTTGTACAATTAAATTTATATATCTTCTCACCATTCATGAGCTGCCACAAAGGACATAGAGTACTTAACCATAGAAATTTTTACAAGTTCATGAAAACCATTAATTTTGTTTTAACAATGAAATTCTTACAAGTACATAGCTGCAAATAATTTTAAAGCTACACAAGAAATAAAGAGAGAGAGAAAAAACACTATAAAAAAAGTAAAGCCACACAAAAATATACACAGGTTGCAGTCACACAAATTTTAAATGATTAATTAATTGTATCCTAACTAATTAACTAACACAAACAAGAAACTTGCAGTTTTAATCTAGATCAAAAAAGAAAAAGAAAAAAAACACAAATCAATAATTCTAACAATACCTAAAAACATTAACTAAGACAAAATTTTCCAATTTAATTATGAATTGTGATAAAGTCCGGCAGTCCCCGACGTCATTAGGTAATGAATTCCAGAGGCGAGGTATTTCTACAGTACAGGAAGATGAGTATAAAGACGTTCTATGATGAGGGATAGAAAGAAGTGCTTGATGCCGGTTTCGAATCACAATCAAAAGTATTACTTTTCCGAAACAAACAGTTATTATGTACTCTTTTTAACAAAAGAAGATGAACGGGGTAACTTAGATATTCACTTGTCTGCCTTCAGCGTGAGGTATTTCAGGCACACTATATGTCTGGCTATCAGTACGCACACGAAACAATCCCTTCACGAAACAGTTCGAGTCGGTGTGAGAACTCTGTGACTCACAATTTGGGCAATATCTGTCTAAAATCGTGACTGTGACAATAGATTCACTCACGTTGATGTTTGGAAGCTCACCAAAGTGAGGGAAATGTCACGCTTCAGGGCACGGGTGGCCAAACAAAAGAAGGGGGACAGAGACGGTAACCACAGCGACGCTTATAATTTGTTATCCCGCTATTTCATGCTTCAGCTGTTTGTGATGTCATTATCTGTCAGATCGCCCCTACTGTCATACTGTAACGAGACTTTTATCTGCCCACTAAATGTTATTACCCACTCAACGATAAATGTGTCAGATTCCAGCGGGTACTGAATGCGGCTTACGAAAGATGCATCACAACAAAATCAATTTATTATATATTTTTCAAACAAGGGAAGTTACTGTCCAGAGATAAACTCCTACAGATAATTTGGTAGTTATTTAAAGTCTTTTCAATAGCTTAGATCAGCGGTTCTCAAAGTGAGGACCACTTTTTTAAATCAGGACAGTTCCGCGGACTACCTTATTCTTGTTCCCTTCGAAAGCAAATTTATCATTTTTGTAGCATATTTTAATATTAGTGTGCTTATATTTTAAAGTAGAATTAATTAATTAATTATAATACTTTTGTAATTCTATTTTTGTAGCCAATCACAAGTAACTTAAAACAAATTGTGTGCATTGTTGATTCATCGCTTGGCAGTTGGCAGTTAGTACTTATAGTCGCGACGCTGTTATTCCCGGCGTGACTCCTCCTCTTTGCTTACGTCTTTGGAAGTGAAGGCTCTATAAAGTCTAGGTAGGTAGTATCGTTCGGCATTTTTGTTCTTTCGTTGCCGAGCTACCATACGAGGAATCTATTTGCCACACCGTTAAACATTATCATGTCGTAGCTCCTATGATAATAAATCAAACGCACTGTAATTCAGCAAATAATTGAGTGGCAAATAACGTCTTCGTGTGCTTTCTGCAAACGCCAACGAAAGAGACAAAATGGCGGGCGATTATATTAAGTATTTATCGAGCCTTAAGAAATGAATATCATCTTCCTCAGCGAATCACAAGACACACGTTTAAATGTAGCCGACCTGCAACGCGATTGGCTGCCGGAAATTAGAGCGACGGGACTATAGTTGTTTGAAAGCCTTCTTATATGCTACACGCTAGTAGTTGTCCATGTCTCTGTTAAATAGTGCCCATTATAAATTATGGAAAACTGGCTTCGATCCTGATCTTTGAAAAGAAAGGAACATGACGATACGCTTCATTTAGGTAGTGCTAATAATTCAGAAGCTGTGTGTGGAGAAATATATTAATTATAGTGCCATTAAAGAAATATCTAGTCCTAGTGGTAGCTATTCAAAGAAAAAATACTTTCGTAAATATGACGAGAGTTATTTGGAACTTGGATTTACTTGGTGTGGCAATGAGAGTGAACCAAAACCTCGGTGCGTTGTTTGTTACGAAGTGCTGTCAAACGAGTGTACGAAACCCGCGAAATTGAAACGACGCTTAGAGACGAAACATTAAGTGTAAAAAGTAAACCTGTCAGATTTTAAAATAGGCGGAGTCTAAAATTTCTTATATCCTCATCTGGAAAAAGAAATTAAAAAAAAATAATGCAGAAACATGCTCGATGTTCAATAAATAAAGATGCAATTTGGCACGTTCTGTTATTGGTGTACGACGTACAGTACGTGCCCATTTCAGTGTGTAGACTGGATGTCGGCAAAACTATTAAGAATGTATCAATACATGAAAAGGTTCGGTGCTTTGGTCCTCTGTTATGAATTCGGGTGGTCCCTGGCTGGATTACAGGCTCGGCGCCAGATACGAAGGAGAAAGATGGCGAGAGAATATTAGTACTGGGAGAAAAAGTGAAAGGCGATTGTCATGTGTCATTTTCAAACTTTGAGATATTCAACTATAGTGTGAAAAGCAATTCTTTTGAATTTCATTTTTTCTTCTGTCTTTTTTGAAGGACCACAAAGGCAGAACTCGAGGACCACAGGTGGTCCGCGGACCATAATTTCAGAAACGCTGGCTTAGATTATTCAGGAACGATGAGGTAATTGTAATTCTTTATTTAAAGTCCGTTCTAAATTGTAGGCGGTGTTCAGAGACCATAAGATGCTAGTTGTAATTGTATTTAATATTCCTTTAAAATTACAGAAGCTATTAAAAAACGCTAAGATATTAATTGTGCTACAGTCATGTAACACATTTTTTAAATCACAGAGGTTTCTAGAGTCGACACAAAATAATAAATTCTAGTTACAATTACTTATGTCTAGGCTAAAGCAAGAAGATGCACCATCACCTTTACTTTTTAACTTTGCTCTAGAACAGCGGTGACCAAAACTCGAACTGCAGTGATTACATGCGAAGTAAGGAGACGGAGGAAAGGTACTTGGCATGAAAACTACAACCAGTGGAGGTTCCTGTGCTAACATCGTGATCAATCCCGCGGATAAAAATCTCAAGTTTGCTGTATCAGTAATGTCACTGCTGTCATCAAGAGACATTGAATAATATACGATTTTTCTTGCTTCTTTTTTTAACCTACCTCTTGAATATAAACAGGAACTTTCTAAATTTTTCTCTCGATACTTGGTCGAGAAATCCGTAGTTTTTCAAAATTAAAAACTTCTTATGGACAAGTTATTTAAGCTATTTTAATCGTTACTCTTTTGAGAAATTCTGTTCTATTAAAAGGCTTTAGAACAGGAGATATTTCAAACCCCATTAGGTATCTGACTTCCTTACATTTATTTGTCTCATCTTTCTCTTACTGGCTATGATTTAAGACATGTGAATTCCTGGCGTTTAACAGTTAGTTGGTACGTTTTCTTTCCGTACGTTTCCTCTTTGAAACAATAGGAATTGATAAAAAAAGTTTCCTATGAAAGTTGTTTGTTTTGAAGAGCTCTATCAAATGGTACCATATTTGACCACGACTCACATTTGAAATTTTAAAGTAATACGTCACTGACCCTACTTACTGTTAAGACCGATTAATAAAATCAAGCTCAAGTGAACGTTCACATGTGCTTTAGTAATAAATATTTTTGTCTCGAAAATTTTAATGCACTAGTTTCCGAAATTAATTACTGTTACGGGTAATCTGAAACACCCTGTATATTGCATGTAAATAACAGTATATGGAGTGAACTGTAAGTAATGTCATTGATTTCAGGGGGTTATTCTTTGAGATATTTTAAGCCATAAAGTTTAACATAATTTTGCTCGTTTTTGCTTCCTTTTGAAGATAAAAATGGTTTTATATGAAACATTTAATGGCGTATTTTTGGGAAAGCCATTGATTTGATTTCCAATATACTGAGTCAGTTTAAGGGAGCAGTGTATTATAATCATAAATGATTGAAAGAATTTTAGTTTTTTCCTTCAAATGTGTAGATATTTGATTCAAACAAATGTAACTTTTCGTTCTTCAAAGGAATTTTGCAATCTTACATTTGTTCGGATCAAATTTAAAATTACCTTGTTAGGTTTTTTCCGAGGTTTTTTCCAACCGTAAGGCGATTGCCAGATAATTCATGGCAATTCCTCGGTCTCATGTAGCTATTATCAATTCCACCGACGTTAAATAACCTAGTTGTTGATACAGCGTAGTTACATAACCAACTAAGAACTCAACACGAGAAGTGAAGGTCAAATTTCTTGTAGATATATTTTGTCTACGTCATTTTGTTTTATTACTGGCGAAATCTACAATTCGTCGCTATTACCACATTCTCTATCACTGTTATCTAAACAGATACTGTCAGTTGTTTTAGAATTATTTCTTGTTTCGTTTTTTCGTCCCCAATGCTACGGAAGTCGAATTTAGCTTATCAATGGAAGATATGTCGTTCAAAATTCGCTTGTACTTGTTGATAACCCTAATTTTTATATCTACTGTCTATTGTTTTAGTATTTTGTGTATTTTTTTCGTTACCATGATAACTGAAGTCCAAGTTTGCTAATAGTGATAGGCATATCTGGACTAAAATATTTCGTATTTTGTTTCGTGAGTGATCAGTATCACATTGACAGCTGTCGTCTGACCTTCTAACATTTCTATTTTCATTTCATTTGTTCGTTACTATGATCCAAATTCCTTAAGAGGAATAAGTCTATCTGTATGTGTTATAATTATGTGTGCGCGTGTGTGCTTTTTTTACGGAAAGGCTGCCTTTTTAGAATTGATATACCTAATCCCGTTTACTAGTATTTTAATAGCTATTGTTTGCCATTTTAAAGATCGATTATCTATCTATTTAGTATTGTCATATGAATAATTAAGCAAATATTTGTGATATATATTCTAAAAATTCTTTCCGTCCTTTTAAGGAACATTTCACTTATGTTTTTTCTATAGTATAATATTTTAAAATGTCTTCCATCATTCACAAGGTTTTAGACATTCCATTAACTTGATTTTGTTTTTATCAATATATCTTAAGATGAGTATATTTTTAATACATACATCTTGATTACACAACTTTTAACACTATATCACTTCGGAATATATATATTATATGTCTTTCTCGTGTTAAATTCTGTCGTACCGGGTTAACATGTTTCAGCCTATTATAGGCCTTCTTCAGAACTGCTTTTTGCTGGTCATGACGCCTTTTGTTTTGTTTCCTGTGGGAGTGAGTTTGTGTAGTGTAATGTGGAGTCAAAGAGTATGTGTGTATTCTGAAATTGAGTTGTGTGTTGAGAATTTCATTTGAATGTGTTTTTGTGTGTCTGTATATTTCGTATTTTCTAGTGTGTTTAGTTTCTGGCTTTTTGATTGGATGTGTAGAATTTTCATGTCTGTGATGATGTCTCTGTAGGTGTGGTTAGCATTTGTGCCGTATTCTGCATAAGTGGATATGTTTTGTAATTTTGTTATGGCAGTGATGTGTTCTTTGTAACGTGTTTGAAATAAGCTGCCTGTCTGTCCTATGTAGAAGTTGTTGCAGGTGTTACATTTGAGTTTGTATACTCATGTATGGTTGTATTTGTTTGTTTGTGTGTTGAGATGTTTTTGTAGAGTATTATTTGTTCTGTATGTGATGTTGTAATTTAATTTCTTGAATAAGGTTGCAATCTTGTGTGTGTTTTTGTTTTCGTATGTTAGTGTGATGTATTTTTTGTGTTCTTGTGTTTGTGTTGTATTCTTATGTTTTTTGTGATTATGTTTTGTCTTTCGTATTATGCTGTCTATTATGTTAGGGTTGTATCAGTTTTCTTGTGCTATGTATTTGATTGTGTTTAGCTCTTTGTATTCATGTTGGTTCATTGGTATGTTGAGTAGTTTTTAAGTATTTTTTTGTAAATTTGCATTTAGTTTGTTATAATCTTCTAAGAACCCCAAATTCTGTTTCTTGAATTTTGTTGTTTTTTTTTTTTGTTTTTTAAGTAGGTCTATATTTTGTGAGCTGTATATTGATACTTGTACTGCAAGAGTGTTGTAAGTAGGGCAAGGAAGTTCATGCATTTGCATATTTGTTCTCTATCGTTGTGTGAATATACTAAAAGATTATGTACATGAACCACACATTTCTGAATAGCCTATAATGACATTACTTTTATTGTGCATAAAAATGCATATTTTGCCTTTATTTATAAATGCATCATATTTTAACATTTATACAAGGAAACTGCATTTATGTATGTTTATTTGTCTTTCCCTCATTTTTAAAAGTGTGTAACCTCGTAAACACGAATAATTTATGTTTATGAATTTTGAATGTAACGATGATGCCCTCATAGGGAGCCTCTCAAGTTAGCAATTGGTATTCCTTTACTACAGTCTTTAGCAGATTTCGATAGAACAATATCCAGTTTAACATCAGTTCCAGTAGGAGATAAAGTGGACTAGAAACAGCAAATTCTTTCCAAAAACCCTGGCTATTATCAACTGAAAGAAATTCAAGATATTCTCGAAGAAAAAACACCCCAAAAACCAACAAAATTTTCTATAGAACAGCTCACAGCTTTTGTGCAAGCCCCTCTTACTTCTTGTGACGTAGAACGAAGTTTTTCGCGCTAAAAAGCTATGCTGAGAGACAACAGGCGAAGAATGACGACAGAAAACATACGTCACTGCTTAGTTGTGAACTGTAACAGCATAAATGGAGCATTCAGCAATGAGACAAGCACTTCAAAATCCATAGACTAAACGTAAGTTACCTATACCTTATTATTCTGTTAAAATAATCTCAGACTGATAATGCATATTTTGTAGCATATTTATCTATTTTTACGGCATAAATGCATACATATTCTTCACGTTTTTAGGGCATGTACGTCCTTTTCCTGCTTATAAGTTTCAGGTTTGTTCTTCGTTTGTTTTACTGTACCACTAATGCACTGTATTTGTACAAATATTTAATAGATTTTATGTTCATGTGTCACAACCTAGAAAGAAATGTGTTTTTGGCAAAAGTTTTGCCTTTGCTTTATTAGAAAAAATTAAGGGGATACGCTACTGAGATTTCTAATCTCCACAATTTTGATTGTAAGTTTTGAAATTTTAAAATCGAATAGATGTTGATGAGTTACATGTGCACAATTATTTTCAAAATTCTATGTTGAAAAATGTGCTCGGAAAAAAATAAAATATAAAAAAGTGTTTATAATTTTAGTAAACAAATATCTGGGTCTCATATAAGGATAATTTGTTTCTTAAACTTTTAAAATGATGCTAAGACTACCTACAATGAAATGGTGCATGGGTTTGTTCCTAGTCAATACACTTCATCAGTAAAAAAAATTAACTTTTAACATTGACCAAAATTGACGAAAACTCAGTAGCGTGTCCCCTTAATATTAATATGCACCGTCCGTTGTTCTGGAATGTCTACCTTTTTCTTCTTTGTTTTGTTACCATGACAAGCCAATCCCAAGTTCCCTAAAAGACTAGTATATTTTGTGCAGAGTCTTAAGTCTTTTGTTTCGGTGTTGATTACTGACATTTTTAAGTTTCGTCATTCTTTTATTTGTTCGTCACCATGACAGCCCAAATGACTGTAAAACTTGTGATCTTCATTTCATTTAACCTGAACGATAGCATGCATCTTCCTGTGCAAGGAGGCAACTGTTTGATCGCCATTAGGTCTGGGTGGAGCCCCCCTCTTAAGTAGGTCTAGAGGTCTCCGCTGCACAAGAAGTCCGTTCCGCCGCGCTGTCATGGCGTAACACGACGTGACGTCACATCCGTGTACACCTGATTACGCAATCCGCCGCCAGAGCGTGCTCATAACGAATTTCAATTACCTTCTTGACTTTTGAGCAATCGCCGAGGGTTTTATATAGGCCCTGGTTTCCCTTCTTGGGCTGCAATTCGCACAGTGATTTGAATATCTAATTGTGCCACGGACTGCAAATAAATTGTGGACGCGGAGGATGTCACATTGCTGGCACAGTGTTGCCAACTGTACAACGACGCTTCTACGCAGCCTCTTTCGATTCTTACAAAGAATACGTCGTAAGAGCGGCGATAAGCGATAATAGCAACAACAATAGATAAGCGTTCTTTTATCAAACAATCAAATGTTCACATTAGAGCAACGAGAAACGTACCAAAAGTTATACAGGGTAAGCGGTAAGTAATGTAATTAACTAAAGGGGCTTATTCTTTGAGAATTTCAACAAAGCCACCGGCGTGGGTCAGTCGGTTAAGGCGCTTGCCTGTCGGTCTGAAGTTGCGCTCGGGCGCGGGTTCGATCCCCGCTTGGGCTGATTACCTGGTTGGGTTTTTTCCAAGGTTTTCCTCAACCGTAAGGTGAATGCCAGGTAATCAATGGGAATCCTCGGCCTCATCTCGCCAAATACCATCTCGCTATCACCAATCTCATCGACGCTAAATAACCTAGTAATTGATACAGCGTCGTTAAATAAACTAAAATAAATAAAGTATTTCAAACAAAAACGTTTCATATAATTTTGCTCGTTTTTGCTTCATTTCCGAGGTAAGAAATTGTTTTATATGAAATATTTCATAGCGTATTTTCGGAAAGTTATTTATTTAATTCCCAATATGCGCAGTCAATTTGAGAGAGCAGTGTATTATGATAATAAAATGATTGAAAGAATTTTAGTTTTGTCTTTTAAATATGCAGAAATTTGATCCGAATCAATTTAACATTTTAAAATTCTTTTTCAGGAAGAAAAGTTACATTTGTTCGGATCATATTCTGCACATCTAAAAAAACTAAAATTCTTTCAATCATTTAATCTCGAATTTGTAATTTTACTCATTCGTGTAATCAATATATTTCCTTCAACATTTCTACTAACATATTTTACATAAATTTTTACTTTTTATTTTATTAGTATTTATTTTCACATCTACTAGTACTAGGTGGTCTGATAGTTACCATGGTTACGAAGTTCAAGGATTCAAAGCTGGCCAAGGCGATGGATTTTAAAAAGAGAGAAAAGCCATATAATTTCCTCCTAGAGTGAAGGGAATACTGTGGGTTCCGTGTCGTGGACGATGACTTGGTAATCGATGATCTCCTGTCAACTGCTTATTTATTTAATATTATTTATTTTTGTATTCGTATTTACATTATTGATACTTTCTACTTGTATATTTATTTTACTCTTAACCTCTAGTGAGTGACGCGAAGCTATTAAAATGATTGCATATTATGTGTCTTCCGTACGTTCCTTTCCGGGCAGGACTCTGGACAACATCCTCTGTGAGCAGTGCTGCATAGAGCCAGAAACTCTTGCACATGTCCTGGGCACTTGTTCGCATGGTGAAATACTACGTAACTCATGATACCAAAGGATTCGTTCGATGATCACCGAACAGTTTAGATAAATTAATTATCAAGTCTTCGAAGAAGTACACGGACTGGCAGACAATGGCAGTACAAGAAATGATTGCCATCCCCCAAAATAGCAACAATGGTTACATCATCGATCCCACCGTTGGATTTTAAGAACAAAAGAGCCAAACTTAGAGGGGGGAAAAGCGACATTTATGTACATACCGTTCCATATTTTATGGAAAAATACGGCCCACAACAATTAATTGAAGTAATAGTCCTTGCGGTTGGAGCGCGCGTAAGTATTCCTTGTTTATTCTTGGATACTGGCAACGTTTCGGCCTACAGAGGAAGGCAATTGAACACATCGTTTTTGCAGCTCTCAGGGAATCCATATTTCTACTCCGAAATCATATTTACGGTCAACAATAACCTTCAAGTAACTAACTATAATTATTTATTCCATTATTTCTTATCATTGTTATATGACTCTCTTAAACTTAAAAATGTCATTATTTTATGCTTTGAATAGCCCATTATACAATATGCTAGCTTGTTAATATAGGGAGACTTTTGTTGTTTGTTTCAATAAATAAATAATATGGTGTTACTTGCACATATATTTTGCGACATATTTATACAGAGTGATTCACGAGGAGTTACCCTTGCTTATGGAGCATTTTTCCGAAGTCATTTTGAACAAAAAAGTCATATATATACGATCCTATTCTCAATATCTTCAGAGTTACACTAATTTGAAATTGTTGTAAAATATCTCTTTCTTTAATTTTAAGGGTAAAAGAATATTATTAATTTAGAATGAACTATTCAGAAGTATCATGTCTTTAACAGGCTAGTATTTTAAGACTAAAAATGTGTTGCTAATATCGCAGTTACTTAGTACAGATTCTTTTCTCAGTTTTTAACTACAAAATTACATTTTTCTTGCACATTTATCACAATTGTTACAAATCATGTCACTCTTGTAAATTCTTTAATACTGTACATTAAAATGCACAATTGAACTGTAAAGAATAAGTTGCATAATTTTATAGTTAAAAATTGATAAAAAAAACTTCTGTACGAAGCAACTAAGGAATTGGCAACATAGTTTTAGCTTCAGAGTACTAGCCAATTAAAGAAATGATACTTCTGAATAGTTCATTCTCTATTTTTAATATTCTTTTACCTTTAAAGCTAAAGGAAAAAAAAAGTATTTTACAACAATTTCAAATTAGTGTAACTCTAAAATACTGGGAATAGAACTCATGTTTATATGACTTTTTTGTTTAGAATTTCTTTGGAAATAAACTCAATAAGTGAAGGTAACTCCTTGTGAATCACCCTGTATACTGTAGGCCTATATTTTACGTATTGATACATATTTATTTTTCGGTTATGGCTGTATTTATTTACATAATCTCATATTAAATTTGCTGTAATTTGCATTATTTACATCTATTTTTGCTAGTTCCAGCGATGTCTTTTAGAAATTTCCTACTTCAATAGACAGTAGGACAGTTTCAATTATCACTTGATCGTTACCACGTAGTTTAAAAGGGAAGTCACTCGCGAGCCATGTTGGTCTCTCCGACCCCAGCCTACAGACCTCGCTTCCTCACGGAGCGGATGCAGGCGTTACGCTTTGTCAGACGCCTGAGAAAACTTCATCTGTTTTTCTAGGCGGACTTAACGAGGCCCCAGAAACACCCTCCCCTGAAAACAACAAATTTTAATTAAGTGATGTGCCTTCCTTGGTGGGGCCCAGAGGAACGTGGGTCAGGTCCCTGTTAACACATCCAGTAAACCTATAATGTGCATCAAGTGGGTTTTAATTTCGCGATATCTTCTTCTTTTTCTACTTCTTCTTTTTCTTCTTCTTCTTTTCTTCTTCTTCTTCTTTTTCTTATTCTTCTTCATGCTCTTTGTCGCCTAATTCTACTCATCCAACTTATTCCACTTCTGTTCAGTCCTACTTTCTTGACTTCTTCCTGTACTTTTCTCTACTTTCCTCTTTATCCTTCTGTAATTCCCTCGTTATTTCTCTTTTTCAATTATTATATTTCTTCATCCACTTATAATTCTTCTTTTCTATTTCCTCAATTTTCTGCATTTCATACCAAGCCCTCATTTTTTTGTTCTTTTATCTATTTTTGCCTTCCTCATATTTTAGAGCAGGCCTATACCTTCCTCTGTATCTAGGTCAAGAAATTTATGACATTGATCACGGTGATGATATAAGTGGAGATGATGATGATGATGATGATGATAGCAATGGTGGTGGTAGTGGTGATGATAGTGACTGATAAACTTGTTTTTGATAGTGTTAGTTGGGGGACCTGATGGAAGAGGGCCTTTGGAGAGGTCGAGAAATTTAATTTAATTTAATATTTATTAATAATATAACATATACGTAAAAACGCTACATTAATGTACCCCGAAAGAGCAAAGCTCGTGTTCGGGGACAGTTCCGTTTTGATAGAGAGACTTGAAAATGGCATACAATTTTACAGTGTTCACCGAACATACCTATTGTTTCTTAATTAAAATTTAAGATTCTGATTAGGCCTACACAGATTATACATACCGGTAATTGACAAAAATAGAAATGTCTACTGTTTCTAAAATAAAATTTAAAATTCTTGCGCTAAGATCACATTCTTAAGAAGAGTAGATAGAAACATACATAAATATACATACTTTGTAGTCAAAATACTTATGAAAAAGGTCATATAAAAATGATAATAATAAAGTTAGTAATAATAATACTAGTAATAACGGAGTGAAAAAAGAGACGATGTTGAGATTTGTGGATTAATACTAATTAATTATTAGTAGTATAATTAGTACAGGTCATGTTGATATAGTAACCAAGATAAGATAGAAAAAATATACTTAGGATAGAAATAAACTTGTTTTACAATACACGGTACATATAAAACAGGGAAGTTTGTCATATAATTTTTTAATTCTGGATCTGAAAATTTCATTGCTTAAAGTAGTCAATTCTGAATAAAATTTTATTATCGAATTATATAGACGTGGACCATAATTTGTACTGTGTAGTAAAGCAGCTCTCTCTCACTTTGAGAGAGGAACAGAGATTAAGGATTTTTGAGAATAAAGTTCTTAGGAAAATATTTGGGGCTGAAAGGTATGAAGTTACAGGAGAATGGAGAAAATTACACAACTCAGAGCTGCACGAATTGTGTCCTTCACCTGACATAATTAAGAACATTAAATCCAGACGTTTGAGATGGGGAGGGCATGTAGCACGTATGGGCGAATCCAGAAATGCATATAGAGTGTTAGTTGGGAGGCCAGAGGGGAAAAGATCTTTGGGGAGGCCGAGACGTAGATGAGAAGATAATATTAAAATGGATTTGAGGGAAGTGGGATATGATGATAGAGACTGAATTAATCTTGCTCAGGATAGGGACCAATGGCGGGCTTATGTGAGGGCGGCACTGAACCTCCGGGTTCCTTAAAGGCAGTAAGTAAAGCAGCAGATGTGAAACATTTAGGTTCAACTAAATTAAGAATTTAATTTCATCTTGTGTTATGATCATGTGGCTGAGCTACAAATTTCATTCTATTTATATGATAAAATTTCATTAAAGAGTGTTTATAAATTTGGTCAATTCTAAAAACATTAAATTAGGAATGGATCAAATTCGTTGGATAATCCAGTCGCCTTTTCAAACAAATTTTGATTATACGTTTTTGCAACATAATTGGAGGAAGAGGAGCAGTTTTTGTAATGCCTCCCCATCCAGTTATACCATATTGGGTAACAGATTCAACTATAGACAAATAAATCGAACGTAATAGATTATATAATGGCGAGTATGATGATGATGCGATGATGTTGATTGGCTTAGATTAGGACTTGATCTGGATAAAAGCCCGAATTCCCGAGTTTATTCTGCGCACAATTTCGCCCCATTAGTGTGCCGTTCCACTCGACAGAAGACCTACAGGACGTGCCGGGACCCCAGCGTCTGTTTGGCAATATGGAGATCGCTTCGCTTATATCCTTCAGATACCGTAACAGGAAGTCAGGTCAAATCAGATATCTCGCTTCAGTGGCGTATGATCGAGCAAGTGCCGCAAGCACTCTGGTCCATTTTCTAAAAGCTAAATTCGTCTCAAGCCAGTAGGTAACAAGTTTACATGTAAAAGACGCACGTTTTCAACCATTTTCCATCAGCGACAAAAATCTCATCTCTGTCGTTACCTTAGTAACCGTAGAATGTTAAGTATCTATACTAATAATAAATCTGTAGCCAAAATTTTTCTGGTAATTTTCGATTTTCCAAAAATAATTGGTGCTAACATATATAATTAACCATCCTGAAACCGAAAATCGCTTTTTTGAAACTTTTGTTTGTATGTCTCTCTGTCTGTATGTTTGTTACCTTTTCACTCGATAATGGCTGAACTGATTTATATGAAAATTGGAATATAAATTAAGTTCGTTGTAACTTAGATTTTAGGCTATATGGCATTCAAAATACTTTATTTAAAAGCGGGATTATAAGGGGGCCTGAATTAAATAGAAATATCTCGCTTATTATTGATTTTCATGAAAAATATTACATAACAAAAGTTTCTTTAAAAATAATGTCCGATAAGTTTTACTATATACAAAATTTTGGTAGGACTGATATTTAATGAGATAAATGAGTTTTAAAATTACTATAACAACGCCATCTAAGGCACTGTACTGAAATAAAAACAAATGACTTCGTCTATAAGGGGCCTTGGACAACAACAATCGAAAGCTATTAAACATAGCCTAAGAGAATGTTTCTGTGTTTGTGTGAAGTAATATCGGAAGCTAATTAATTGTTTAATTATTATTTCACCATTGGAAAGTGTACTTTCTTTAGATGGACATAATTCTACAATGTTATTACAGTAACTTCTGAAACATTAGCAAGTAATATAAAGTATACACATTAAAACTAAATGATATGTCAATCTTCATTAAACTATGGTTGCATGTAATAACAATAATTAAGAAACATGTTAAAGGAATTGTCATTGCACCAAATGATTGCTCTCTGGACTAAAATGACCGCATTTTAATTATTTAAATAGAGTTTAAATTAAGTAACATATTAAACGATTTATTCTTGTATCAAACACGGATGTTCCCTGGATCAAACGTCCTATTTTAATTATGTAATTACTTTATATTTATTTCTAACGGGTGCAGCGGAACGCACGGGTACGGCTAGTTTGTAAATAAATTAATATTTTAGTCTAAAGTAATGATAACTTAACTTTCTAGTTACCTCAGTAACATCTACATCAATTCGTTCAGTTGTTTCATCAGGAGGCAGCACATTTTCGTTCCCAAGCAAGTTAGAGAAGTTATCGGTTAGTACATCCTGGCCGTTCAGAATTGAAACTCTGACGCTGAATCAGGACGCTACGAAAGGTATAGTTCAGTACATAATAATGGATCGTGACAACTGTAAGTGGAATTGCTACTAAATTTAAATGGTCTGTCCAGCTACTTTTTAACCACATAAACGCACTAAAACTTGGAAACTAGCACTCTACAGAAAACCTATCAGTGCTATGACAGAAAATATAATTAGATAACAATACTGAACTAATATATAGGATATATATTATATAACATAATAGTAAACATGATATACATTAACTATATATATATACTCTATATACATTACGTGTAATTAATTCATGTAACAAAATCAGTTACGTTACGGTGAAAACGAAACGTATATTCTGAGATTATGAAATTCATACCATTTCCATAATAATTGTCAGTAAAAAAAAATTTAAGGGGAGGCAGAGGTGAAATTTTGAACAAAACTGAAGAAAATTTGGTTTTTTCCATTTTTATTATCTTTATAGGCCTACACTATATTTTCATATTCCGATGTTAGTTTTTGATTGTGTGCCCTTTAAAGTGTGAAATTAAAACCAAGATAACTGTATTACTATATTATTCTCACAATAAACTAATAATTATCATTATTTATATACCTTCTCTGAACATATAAATAAAAAGAAATATTGAAAATTTCTGTCAATATGGTGCATGGAGCATTTTATATCAAACGATATAAAGTTTTATAAAATTATTAATATTTACAGAACTATTGTACTTAGAAAGTTGAAACTTGGTATGTCCATTACTAATAACATACTTAGTATCCATGATCAATTTCAAACAAATCGGATAAATTTTGTGGATTTTGAAATATTCACCTCTGCCTCCCCTTAAGCTAGGAAAATGTTCTTCCTACGTTACATGACGTTACAGGGATACAATTATAATAACAAAAATCAATATACAAATTAACAGTATTTATATTTTACACAATATATAGGCTACAAATAATTCTAAAAGGCGGTCAGAGCGTGATGCCGACCACACCACCTCATTCTAGTGTCGAGGTCATGGAAAGCATGGGCTCTACCTCCATGCCCCCCCCCCCAAGTGCCTTCATGGAATGTTACGGGGATACCTTTACCTTTATTTTTATACCAATAATTCATTTATCAAAACCTATACGCGTTGCAGTGAACGAAAACATACATTCTGAGAGGTTATGAAATGCAAATCTTTTTACGAACGTCACATAAAATTTGTTTAAACTGTGAGAATGTTCTTTCTACGTCACATGACACTGCAGGGGCATATTTATAATACATTACGTCACAGCACAGATCATCATTTCATATAAATCACAGTATGTTTCCACTTCTTATGCTGAAATAGTCCTTCCGAAATTCGAATATAACAAACTGTAACGTAGATCTTGCTGGAGGTATTCTTTTGAAAGAAATAAAATAAAAAAGAAATAAATATTGTGTATATTACAAATTAAGTTAAATTAATTTAGACTCTAACGACATTGGAATGGGACAAACTTGTGTTCAGAAACGAGCCCACTTAGAAAATTATAAAAAAGATACAGACCAAATAATAATAATAATAATAATAATAATAGTATATTTTACGACGCCTTATCAACTGCATTGGTTATTTAGTGTCGAAATGAAATGGTGATAATGCCGGCGAAATGAGTCCAGGGTCCAGCGTCGAAAGTTACCCAGCATTTGCTCTTAATGCATTGAGGGGAAAATCCCAGAAAAAAACCTTAGTAGGTAACTTGTCAGAGCCAGGATTTGAATCCGAACCCGCTCGTTTCAAGATCAGACATGCTAACTGTTAAGTCAATAGCGGTGGACATTATTATTATTATTATTATTATTATTATTATTATCGTTATTATTATTGTTGTTGTTGTTTTACAGCGCTTTACCAACCGCTATGGTTATCTAGCATCTGTGTCAAATAAAGGTGATAATGTCAGCGAAATGAGTCCAGAGTTCAACGCCGAAAGTTACCCAGCATTTACTCTTAATAGGTTGAGGGAAAGTCACGGGGAAAATCGTCTGGCCGCGAAACCAGGTGGCCCGGGTTCGGTTCCCGGTCGGGGTAAGTTTTTTTCCGTGGTTTTGCCTCAATCGAATATGAGCAAATGCTGGGTAACTTTCGGTGCTGGACCCCGGACTCATTTCACCGGCATTATCACCTTCATCTCATTCAGACGCTAAATAACCTAAGATGTTGATAAAGCGTCGTAAAATAACCTACTAAAAAGGAGGGGGGGAATGCAAAAATTGGTAACTTTTCCAACCAGAATTTGAACCCGGATCCGCTCGTTTCACTATCAGAGATGCTAACCGTTAACTCTATTGTGGTGGACATTTAATATTATTATTATTATTATTATTATTATTATTATTATTATTATTATTATTATTAGTTTCTGTCAGATGCGTTTCCAATTCACTGTGGGCTAAAGCAAGGAGATGCACTATCACCTTTACTTTTTAACTTTGCTCTAGAGTATGCCATTAGGAAAATCCAGGATAACAGAGAGGGTTTGGAATTGAACGGGTTACATCAGCTGCTTGTCTATGCGGATGACGTGATTATGTTAGGAGAAAATCCACAAACGATTAGGAAAAAAACGGGAATTTTACTGGAAGCAAGTAAAGAGATAGGTTTGGAAGTAAATCCCGAAAAGACAAGTATATGATTATGTCTCGTGACGAGAATATTGTACGAAATGGACATATAAAAATTGGAAATTTATCTTTTGAAGAGGTGGAGAAGTTCAAATATCTTGGAGCAACAGTAACAAATATAAATGATACTCGGGAGGAAATTAAACACATAATAAATATGGGAAATGCCTGTTATTATTCGGTTGAGTAACTTTTATCATCCAGTCTCCTGTCAAAAAATCTGAAAGAATTTATAAAACAGTTATATTACCGTTTGTTCTTTATGGTTGTAAAACCTGGACTCTCACTTTGAGAGAGAAACATAGGTTAAGGGTGTTTGAGAATAAGGTGCTTAGGAAACTATTTGGGGCTAAGAGGGATGAAGTTACAGGAGAATGGAGAAAGTTACACAACACAGAACTGCACGCATTGTATTCTTCACTTGACATAATTAGGAGCATTAAATCCAGACGTTTGAGATGGGCAGGGCATGTAGCACGTATGGGCGAATCCAGAAATGCATATAGAGTGTTAGTTGGGAGGCCGGAGGGAAAAAGACCTTTAGGGAGGCCGAGACGTAGATGAGAAGATAATATTAAAATGGATTTGAGGGAGGTGGGATATGATGATAGAGACTGGATTAATCGTGACATCTTGCTCAGGATAGGGACGAATGGCGGGCTTATGTGAGTGCGGCAATGAACCTCCGGGTTCCTTAAAAGCCAATAAGTAAGTATTATTATTATTATTATTATTATTATTATTATTATTATTATTATTAGCCGGAAGGGGGAGAGTGAATCCAAGGGGCACATGTGTCGAAGAGAAATTTTACGCTGTTCCCTAGCTAGATGCATTTCCATCCTACACTAGCTGACTACGCCGAAGTTTGTTGGGTATTGAGGGTTCGAACGGACGTTGATACCTAACGTGTAAACGGGAGAACCCTGAGGAAAACCCAATTGTGGCCCTGACCTCCACAATTGTTAGTCTACTATATATATTTAAATGAAAAATCCTGGACACCGGGTCTCGAACCCGGACCAACGTCTAGACAATTCAGCCACAGCAGGGACAGTGGTACTCTTTTGCTTAAAACGAACTTCAAGTAAATAGTTATTATGTGCATTTCTGGATGGATGCAGTTCTTGCACTTAGGAATTAGACGAGCGTGTAATGCCCTCATCGGGACTCGAAACTGTCACAGACCGCTAACTCCCTCGAAGGTAAAGCACACTCAGTGCCTGCGGATGTACGACTCTTCCCCTGGATGTCGTAAAAGTCAGAAAAACCTACACGAGCATGTGAACATTGAAATATTCCTTCACTGAGCCGGAATTTTTTATTCACTGCTACAGGATAATGAAACGTGAGAAAAGGTTTTCTTTTTTCCTGGACACCGACAGTTTTATGGCCACCATCATTGTTTTTCGCACGTATAAGCGCGTCAGCTATGACTCATTACGTTCGAAGGCCAATTTACAGACATTGTTATTATTTTATACCCACCCAACCTCCCATTCTGCGACTGTTGTGAGGTTTTATGAATGAAACTATATGGACACAGGGTAGCCAACTGAACAAAATAGCAACCAAGTGCAGATTAAGAATACTGAACTTTGAATTCTGTCGAAGGCGAAAGAATAGGCCTGACTGATTTATCTACCAGACGTACTTTATGCATGTGTTACTTTGTGTTGCCTCATATGAAATATTCGAAGCTGTACACCTAAGACATGGAAATGAAAAAATCAGTGTGGCTATAGTGACATTTTCCATTATACGTCTTACGTGTTTTTTTTAAGATCATTCAACAATTTTCCATATTAAATTGCGAATAATAATAATAATAATAATAATAATAATAATAATAATAATAACTCAGGAATGATTTGTAAGAATTATTATTATTATTATTATTATTATTATTATTATTATTATTATTATTATTATGTAGGCCTACATATTTTCATACCTTACCGGCAGATTGTTCTTTTTTTTTTTTTTTGTGAGATCAGTAGTAATCAACAAACCACATTCGGCCTACATGAGGAAGAATGGGTGGAGCGGAGAAAAATTCTCTCCGGAACCGGGACTCGAAACCGGTTTTCAGCTCTACGTGCTGACGCTTTATCCACTAAGCCACACCGGATTTCAGTTCCGATGCCGGATTGAATCCTCTCAGTTTAAGTTCCACCTCTTAGTTTCCCTTTAGTGGCCAACCCTCATGCATTGTGTCACAGATGTGTGACAGTGGCACAATGTCCAACACACTATGTGCAGAGGTGCACTCATTACGACTGACTAAGTGGCCGGGATCCGACGGAATGAGCGCCGGCTTAAATCACTAATTAATTACTTACGCATATCATATTATTATGATGTACCGAAGTACGTATCATATTTCCGTGCATTATCATATGAGGAAAAATGGGTGGAGGATAGTGATTCCAGAAGTAACAAGTTTCGTTTTAAAAGGCTGAACTGAGCTGAATAAATAGATTGTTTTTACCCTTCAAATGCGGATTCAAACTTTTAAGGTGGACCACAATGTCCATTGCAAATGCGAAGTCTCCTTAAGAAGCGCGTACTCATTATGAAGTTTGTCCTCTTTTTATTAAAAACATTGTATCGTTTTCTTTCAATTCTCAGAATCTTTGAAATACCATTCCCCATAACACGGATTGACGGTACAGTGAAGCAGAAGCTCCACTTGACATTCATCAACTTCCAGAAGTTTGTGGAATTCATGTCTGTTGAATGATCCAGCGAAGATTTTGTTAATACCGTACATCGAAACACTGAATCTAGTACAGAAGGCAATTTCATATCCTTGGCACAAAAGGTTTCTTGATGAATAATCATTGGTATCTAATAATTTTGCGTTTCAAATAATCTCACAGTAAAGCCACAAATCTGTTCTTTAGCGGTCATTGCAGGAGCTCCATCTGTGCACACACTATCCTGAGTTTTGATTTTCAACAGCTGTTTCTCCTTTGTCGAAATCAACTGATGAAAGTAATAAAATCTCCAGGCACATAAAAATGTTCGCTGATACAATGCACATGCTCCTCGAATTGATTTGCTTCCCTTGTGAAATCTCGACCCTGCGCTCGTAACACTAGTTCAAGGCATGACGCAGTTACTGTCGAGACACTATGTCTTCAAATGAGGTCAAATCATTTAGCCCATAAACATAAGCATAGTGGTATCATATTCGTTGATGAACCATGGAATTGTCTCGCTCCCGAGCTGTGATCCAGAAATTCATCCATTTCGATAACCATGCCACGAAGAAAAATCCAAAAGTTTTCTCAATGTGTTGGATGCGGGGAAAGTGTTTTAAACGATACAAACAAATTATATAAAGCGATTACAACACTGTTAAACATCAGGTGGGACTTCCCGTATTTATAAATCAACATCTGAACAGTGGGAACAGATTTCTATCTTTCCGTTAGCACTGGATCAAAATTACACTTTGGCACAATCCGTCTGTTTGAAATGCACAGTGCCATGACCTTCATAGAAATTCGCTCCACTGATTCACAAGTTTAATATGCCATGGATTCATGGCTGAGATGTGTACGGATGGCTTCCGCCGCCGTGGAATGCCGAGCTACGGCCAGAAAATAACAACATCCTCTACAGATAGTTATCTCCTGAATGGACTCAGATCTCAATGGACGGAAATCTGCATCGCATTTCTGTTCTGTTTACAGCTTCAACCTGGTTCTTACGGGAGATAGCCTTGCGAGGCCTGGGATTGTCGGTGTTTATGATGATGATGATGATGATCACGATGATATTGATGATGGTGAACCAAAGGAACGCTGAAAAAGATGCCAGTTCTGTTAACAAGACAAAAAAAAATAGATGCCAACTCCATACTAAGGATAACACTTCCTACATCCCATTCAAAATAAAAATACATTGCAATGGTAATGCAGGTATAGTTTTGGCAGGAGTCAAGAGTTAAATGTATTAGGCTTAAAAATTATACAGATATTCTTGGGAAAATTCAGATATTAAAACCCAATTGTTCAACTTTGAGCTCTGTGAACCGAATGTTAAATTAGATCAGTTGTTCCAAAACTTTTTCAAAGCACGACCCACTTTTGGGTGAAACATTTTTTCGCGACCCTCACACTGTCGTACAGATATTTAACCTCATTCGAAAAAAATACAAATCCCTGTAAAATCGAAAACAACAATAATTTTACTCAGAACCAGTGGGTACCGCTACCACCCAACTTTTAATGTATTGATACTTGCGAGACCAGAAATCATTGACTTCTTAGACTGGTCTTCTTTGCTGATATATTTTTCGAACACTTGTTGACTTCTTAGACTGGCCTTCTGGCTGATATATTTTTCGAACACTTCACTTCTTAGACTGGCCTTCTTGCTGATATAATTTTCGAACACTTGTTGATTTCTTAGACTGGCCTTCTTGCTGATACATTTTTCGAACACTTGTTGACTTCTTACACTGGCCTTCTTTGCTGATATATTTTTGGAATACTTGTTGACTTCTAAGACTGGCCTTCTTGGTGATATATTTTTCGAACACTTGTTGACTTCTTAGACTGGCCTTCTTGCTGATATATTTTTGGAACACTTGTTGACTTCTTAGACTGACCTTCTTGCTGATATGTTTTTCTAACACTTGGTGACTTCTTAGACTGACCTTCTTGCTGATATGTTTTTCGAACACTTGTTGACTTCTTAGATTGACCTTACTGATATGTTTTTCTAACACTTGTTGACTTCTTAGACTGACCATCTTGCTGATACATTTTTGGAACACTTGTTGCCTTCTTAGACTGACCTTCTTACTGATATGTTTTTCTAACACTTGTTGACTTCTTAGACTGGCCTTCTTGCTGATATATTTTTGGAACACTTGTTGACTTCTTAGACTGACCTTCTTGCTGATATGTTTTTCTAACACTTGGTGACTTCTTAGACTGACCTTGCTGATATGTTTTTCGAACACTTGTTGACTTCTTAGACTGACCTTACTGATATGTTTTTCTAACACTTGTTGACTTCTTAGACTGACCATCTTGCTGATACATTTTTGGAACACTTGTTGCCTTCTTAGACTGACCTTCTTACTGATATGTTTTTCTAACACTTGTTGACTTCTTCGACTGACCATCTTACTGATAGATTTTTGGAACACTTGTTGACTTCTTAGACTCACCTTCTTGCTGATATGTTTTTCGAACACTTGTTGACTTCTTAGACTGACCTTCTTGCTGATGTTTTTCGAACACTTGTTGCCTTCTCAGACTAGTCTTCTTGCTGATATGTTTTCCGAACACTTACACTTTAGTACCGGTAGTATTTAACAAGGCAAAGATATTAACTTAATAACAACTAGAGATAAAAAACGACTAATTTACAAGGAAATCTGATGTCTGGTAAACATCGTCTTGGCAAAAAAAAAAAAAAAAAATCATTCCAGTGTTTAAAGAACTAACGGAAATTTAGCTACATATGCTATGGGAAATATTTCGTTTGTTTTTGCGGACATGCTCTGGAAGAAATTCAAAAGAGTTACGACAGCCACAGAAGGTTATTGAATCCGTTTTAGACTGTTGCGTTCAACTGGCTGAAATTTAAAAGAAAATGTTAAGAAAAGCTAGTTGAAATATGTAGGTTCCCTCTGATGGAATGTTGAAACTATTTTTTTTTTTTTCGTAGAGCGTAGACCACTTTTGGTTCAAAAGAGTACAAGAATCCTTTGTTACTATTGGTGGTACCATGTTTATACGATGACAATTACACTTTTACTACGTCATACTATTTTTGACCAATAAAACGATACGAAAGAACGTGTTTCAACCAATCTTGGATCTTTATCGCATACTTTTATCACTTGCCTAGCATTTGGTAGTTTCTATCACTTCCCTAACATTTGTTCTTTGTTTGTCAACATTTCAAACTGCAAATTCTTTACGGTACTATAAAACATGCTTTGCGATCGTCATTTGTTTCTCGCATACATAGTCAACTGAAAGTGGCGGCTCTGTTCAAACGTTTTGGTGAAGCTAACATTAGTGAAACAGAATTTTAGTAAGTCAACTAATATCTATTTATTGTATTAGAGTACTTTATTTCTTCTAATCTTCATATACTTTCTTGTGGTTTTATCACCTCCCTACCATTTGTTTCTTTGTCTGCTAACATTTCAAACTGCAAATTCTTTACGGTACTATAAAAACATGCTTTGTGATCGTCATTTGTTTATCGCATAGATAGTGAACTGAAAATGGCGGCCCCGTTCAAACGTTTTAGTGAAATAGAATTTTAATAAGTCAACTAATATTGTATCAGAATACTTTATTTCTTCTAATCTTTATGTGCTTTCTTTCTATAATATAGTGAGATTACTGTTGATAATATCAGGTTTTACTACTTCTTGACTATTATGGTGTACATTGCAAGTCAGTAGAGCGCACAGAAAAGGCACCAATATCACTGACAAGAATGCTCAAATCTCGTTTGTTTATTTTGTTACAGATGTGAGGAGTGACCCAGTGCTTGACATGCATCGCCACATGTGAGTAGGTCTACTTGTTGACAATTCAGTCTTTATTCATTTGTTCGTTTATAGTTTATCTCACGTCTTTTTATTCTGAGATAAGTATTTAAGTGTGATTTTAATGCATGTTTTAGAGAGGTGATATATCTTATTAGGAACTGGAAGAGGTTACTGTCTCACATTGAATAACTTACTTTAAGAGCTCGTTTCAAACGTCGACCTGGTTGGCAAGTTGGTATAGCGCTGGCCTTCTATGCCCAAGGTTGCGGGTTCGATCCCGGGCCAGGTCGATGGCATTTAAGTGTGCTTAAATGCGACAGGCTCATGTCGGTAGATATACTGGCATGTAAAAGAACTCCTGCGGGACAAAATTCCGGCACATCCGGCGACGCTGATATAACCTCTGCACTTGCGAGCGTCGTTAAATAAAATACAAATTTAATTTCGTTTCAAACACCGGTAGTTAAATAAATAACGCATTGGGAAGTAAATAAAGGACTCGATAAAAAATTTGGGAACGAATGTAAACTTTAAGAGCCAAATGATTGCTATAGAAATAAAGAAGGGTTTAGAAAAAGCAAAATTGAATAAAATAAAAATATTAGAAAGAAAATTTTTGATAAAGTGTAAAAAATAAACAAGGATAAAGAAAAAATTAAGTAATGCGAACAATTAAAAAGTACGCGATCGTGCGTCCTTCCAAGGTAAATGGGGGCTGTGAAAAGGTATGTGTGAGCTCCTAGCCTGTTGTCCACTTGTCTCACTCTGTTTCTGACCGTTCTGTTTGAAGGGACTACGTGAATTTTATAGGGCAAAAGCCGACAGTGTACGTAACCTAATAGCTATCACTTGAGTGGGAGGAATGTCGTAAGCAGAGTGCTGCAGAACCGCGCTTAGAACCGGTTTATATTCGACCGGTTGTAGATCAACCGGCGAGGTTGGACATTCGTTCGAATATCCGGCTTTGAAGCGGTTGCGCCTGGCTAGACAGAACCACAGATATATAGGACAGAATACCAAGCGCATTTCATCATACAGAAACTCTGATGACATTTTGTAACTAAACAAATGGAATTACAATTGAAAGAAATTTACTTTTCCTAATTAAAAAAAGGGTTAGCTTGAAATTCTTGGGAAAATATTTGGAGCTAGGAGGGATGAAGTTACAGGAGAATGGAGGAAGTTACACAACACAAAACTGCACGCATTGTATTCTTCACCTGACATAATTAGAAAGATTAAATCCAGACGTTTGAGATGGGCAGGGCATGTAGCACGAATGGACGAATCCAGAAATGCATATAGAGTGTTAGTTGGGAGGCCGGAAGGAAAAAGACCTTTGAGGAGGCCGAGACGTAGATGGGAGGATAATATTAAAATATATTAGTGGCTTGTGCAGCAAATGCTGCAAACTAAGTTCATTAGACGTTCAAGTAAACATTTTTCAGATTTATTTTCAATGAAGAATACCAGACATTCTGAAAGTTATTTGCTTCCTTAATAATGAAAGATACTCTCTCTCGAGCCAATACTGAAGAGAACCACGCATATAAATATCTGCACCACACCGCCATTAAATATATGTAAAAGCCTAACCCCACTTGATTAATAACTATAAAAATATTTGATTTTTAATAATATTATTATCTTACGTAAGTTTTATAGCTTTCAGTAACATATACTATATATACTACAGTATATAGCCGCCAATCAGTAAAATATAGAAATCAAAATCTAATTAAAGTTATTCTCTACATCTACTTATATAACCCCAAAACGTTTCACTTTCATATCATCAATATAGCATCAATATGTATAATTAATGAAAAAATAGTCACATCATGGCATTAACTACAATAATATTTCATTTCTAATGGTAATAATGTCATCAAACCACCTCAAGTTTTGTAGTTTTTAATATCCAATTCACAGCTGTACCCAGAAAATTACACACCATAGAATCGAACCTGTAAATTATTTTTAGTAAGTTAAGTTTTTAATAACCAATTTAATTTGAGCTCTAAATATGTCAGCATTCTTGCAGATCATGGCCTTCGTGTAACATTTTTTACTGTAGTGTGTGTTTTGTTTTATTCTGAAATGCAATTAGCTAGTTTAGCTAGTTCTCAAAACTGACGACAGATGGATTTTGGAAAATAGGAAAATTATGTTGAAAAATTGACATTTCACTGAAAACTACTATTTTTCTGAAAAACTTTGAGTTCCAAGCTTCAAAATGAGGGGTCATTTATTAAAATCCATTCAGCCGTTTTCCCGTAATTTCCATTACCAGTTCAAATTATATAGTGGAAGTGGGATATGATGATAGAGACTGGATTAATCTTGCACAGGATAGGGGCCGATGGCGGGCTTATGTGAGGGCGGTAATGAACCTGCGGGTTCCTTAAAAGCCATTTGTAAGTAAGTAAGTAAATAACTTAATAGTTCATTAGCGATAAATTTTTCACCACAACCTACTCCCATTATCTCGTGGCTAAGTTGCCTTATGACTGATACCTTATTGGTGTCCTTTATGAGGTTCCAACCTGTCTTTCGACAGCTGACTAAACAACAAGACTAACAATTTGATTTTAATAATGCACAGACGTTATGTGGAGATTGAGCAAGTTTCGATTTATTTTTCTTCGTATTCGTTCGCCATTCTTAATGATTTATATGATCATTCAGAGAAAGTGGCTAGTTTAGAAGCAATGCGGATTTGAATTATTGAAAGCTTTGTGCTGATTGATCTTTCGTTCTTTCTTTTTTTAACTCCAATCTGTGTCCTTCTAGAAAAAAAGCAATGGACCCTTAAATATTCACGTAGTTCAAAATTGAATGTTTCGCTCTCCGAAATCTGTGCTTTCTCGTACTAAAATTAAAGCACGTCTGTATAAGAGGGATTGCTGATTCTGGATTCTCTTCCCTTCACCACTCCAAACGTGAAGATTCGCCCGCCTTCCGCACGTTTCTTGTCTTATCCTCATCTCATTACATCAAATCTTCTTCGACATTTTACGTAAAAACGGCACAAATGCTGTGGCGGTTGCCTGGCAACAACTTTCGCCTGTTGCTAAGAAACAGCGATTCTCGACTTTCTTCAAACAGAAAATAGCGATTTATTTTTCACGCTTGATTTTGGGCAGGAAATAATAGCATAATTCAAGAACTGATTTCGCTCTACAGGGTGTTCGTATTATGTTGCAAACCCCCCCCCCCGTTAATGATTTATTCTATAAACCAGGCATGCCAAAAATCACACTGAAAGTGCAGTGTATGTGCGCGGAACGCCGGTCTGTGCAGATTGCGTCATTCACGTGTTGCTCTTTCCAGTTCTTAGCGGGAGGGATGTGCAAGAATCTGTTCTGCACTTCTAGTGTTCAATTAAATTGACATTTGGACATTATAAACATACTTCGCAGAAGGAAAAAAACAATTATTGTCAGTGTCTATATTTGACAATCATTGTAACACAAGAGACAATAGACTTACTCAGTTACAATTCGCAAAGCAGTCGTTTGTAAAGAATAATTTATTTACACGTTTTGTATACAGTATTTGAAGAAAATATAAATATTGCAGTAATTTCGAAACAACAAAAAACGAACACAGCATTTCATTTTACATAGTAGGTACTGATTATTTCAAAGTAATACTCTTTCATTGTTCCTCAAGCATTATTGGGACCATTGGTGCACAAATGCTAAGAAAGAAAATATTTTACTCCCAATTACATGCAATGGGACATTGTGAGGCTTTTACACTGGAATCATTTCCTTGCTGTATATTAATATAAATTCACATTATTATTAATAAATTGGATAAATTAAGCTTGAATTTAAATGTATATATAGTTTATTTGGAAAACGTTGAGCAAGTATCAGCAAGTTGGGAGCGTTACTGAATTGAGTTAAAAGAGTACTTCACAAGCTGTGAAGCGAGGACATTTTCTTTATGTCAGGTTTAAAGATTTATTAACGTAAGAATATTAAGATAATATAGTAACGTGAGATGGAAAATTCGCCATTATGTATTATTTTTCGAGAAAATTTTTTCGCTTTACAAATAGTTGCTTTCTTCCTTCCCTTGCAACCTCAAGACCCTCATATGTATTCTTCACTCAATATTCTCATCACTTATCAGCTTATCAAATAAAAGTTGTAAGTCGTCTAACCATTGATGGCTGTGTTAGTACAGACTCCAAAACAACATCATTGTCATGTTTGTCTTGCATTGAGAGTACTAATTAAGAAATAAGAGCTGGCGAATATCATATTTTGAGAACTTTACTAATCTGATTTAAATTCTCACATCACTATTAGGTCCACATGATATGATGAAAGCCATTCATTTTAAAATAATTACTATTGGCTGAGGAAAACATCATAACAGTTATGTTATATGATTCGTGATTTCTCTTCTTCGTTATATCTGTGGACTCCTCACTTTATTTTTCATAACGCATTCACAATCACAGCTCAGTGAGCACACCCGTACTGATCTGTGTTACTGAAGCCAAAGCCGTTCTGCTACTGCAGGTAATGTACAGCCCTGTCGCGTTCCCCTCCAAGCCGATTCACTCCCTCCAGGTAGGGGAATAGGAACTGCACATTGGACAGAGACCAGTGCACAATGTGTGCTACTGCACAGTGTGCAGAGTTTTGACATGCCTGCTATAAACATTCAGATTTCTACTTTAATGCTAATTAAATAAAAACAGGCTAGTAACAAGAAAAGAAAACTTTAATGCAAGAAGGAAAAAAAAATAGGAAAATTCATTCCAAATGCTACATGGGATGTTAAGGAGAGAGGATGGTTTTAACATTGTAGAAAACCAGTGAATTAAAAAATGTTCACCTATGAATGACGTGTCTATAGACGGTATTCGAAGTAAAGGAAAGAAACACCGTGAACATTTTCATCGTTTTTCGAATATCAACAAACGACTACTAAAAGCCTAGGATTACCATGAGAAGAAATTTTATAGGAGGACATGGAATCTGAAAGAAGAGGACATTGCTGAAAAAGAAGGACTTTTTTAAAATTTGGTATGAACAAAATTAAAGATAAAAATAATGGGGTCACCTTAGTCAGCTTTCTCACTAGTTGCTGGACCAGTATTACGTCTGTACTTAACAGTGGAGCAGAAGAGCCTGAAGAGACAAACTTCTGTTTTGTAGAAAATAACTATGGAACTGTTCACAGGACATGTCTTTGAAATTATATTTCGCCACGATGATACCTCTGTCTCCATTAGCATGCGATTTCGTGCTTTTGTCCATTGAGCAGATATTAGGGAAAATACTCTCTCAGCACTTCCATTGTGACTTGGGATAGAGAAATAGAATTGACGTATTTTTAAAAGTTCTGAGAAAGTTTCAGTGCTCGAAGAACTATTGGAATTGAAGAATTTGCACCATTGTTTATCTAAAGTTAAATCCTTGTCAAAATTGTCTGATTGGCATAGCTTTGTACACTGCAGAATTGATAAAATAGCTTAGAATCATGAATAGTGCCATTTTTAGAGTGTAAGAATTCAATGCATGTCAATAGATCATCATATTTTATGTTTTTATGTGCTCCAGCTTCAACTATTGAAAGCAGTTAAATTCTTCCATAGATTTTCACCATTTGTTTAGATATTCCATGCACAATATCACACATTATTCACTATTTATATTAATTCTAGTTGAAATGCAAAATGCCGGACATTTCAAATTTTTTTAAATGCCTGCCGGACAGGATAAAATGATTAAAAAAAGGACATATCCCCCTTTTGCCGGACGGATGGTAACCCTATAAAAACGTTCGGATGTTTCGCGTTTTAAGAATTATTTTCTTTCTGTAATTTTATTATTAACTACGGATCAGGTGTGTAAAAAGTTATATAAACCTTAACATATTCCTCGTCCAATGTGAAAGTAAATATATATATTTTGTGGTCTGACCTAATATTTTGGGTTTGCCCTGCGACACAGAATAGCTCACAATAAAATTTAAAATGAAAAATTATGTAAACAGGTTTCAGACAAAATTGATTAAGACATAAGAAAAAGAATAGAACCAAGTATAATTTAAATTGAATGCACATCATAAAGATGCTGACGAAATATCGCTACAGAAAATTTTATTATGGTGGTGACGATGGCATCTTGAAGATCTCTCGTCAGCTTGTATTTTTCCCTCCATTTTACAAAGGCTTTCGGAATGGTGCCTCTCGCTCCGAAGGTACTGAATCGTGGGCTCGTAGATTTTCTTTTTCTCTTCGTACACTTCAGATGGTTGAGTGGCTGAGATTTCAAATCTGATTGTAGGATCAATTATTTCGGCTGTCTATTTCTATTTATAGCTATGATATCGATCCTACATTAGTCTCTTATATATGAGACAACTCATCCTGCCTAAGGTATTCCGTGGTTTTTCTTAGGCGTAAGACAAATGTCGGGATGAGCCCTAGAAGAAATGGGCCACGGACCTATATGCCCTTCCCCATATATATCCCCCCTTCTTGTAAACGACGTATGCCCTAGTTCAGAACCTATAAATTGTCTATTAAATATACGAGGTCACTCAATTAGTCGCAATCTGAAAGGACAGAGACCTCTCAAATTGCAGATTTAGATTTCACGGAGCTTCTTCCGACGGCCTTCACAGCGAACAACAGATGACAGCGTCTTGCCATCCTAACGACAAGCACCAGCCATCTCCTCCCCGCCCCGTTCCATGATCACTTGATCAAATCTCAGTCCCCTTCGCGTATGTGGTATATACCTAAGAGGTTACGACTAATTTCGGCTTCCCCTTCAAAATTTTCTAGAGCTCCCTCAGTGGAGCAGCGTAACCCGGAGTGAGACTAGTGGCCAATAGGCTTGGAGCTCACATATTTAGTTTTGTACAGCCCCCAATCCCTTGCAAGGACGCGTTTTGCGTACCTTTTAAATTTGTCCTCCCAATTCTCTTTCGATTTTTCGATTCCTACATTAATGCTCCGTTTGCATGAAGTGTTCATAAAGCCAACCATAATATGTCTCGATAAATATGTGCTACTCATCTTCGAATATGCATAGATACAAAGTACAATTTTTTTTAACCAAAAACATGTTGAAGAATTGTCACCTCTTACATAACTTAAAAAAGTGTTCCTTTCATTTTAATAGCTTCTTCAAGCAGGAACACACATGAAAAACAAATGAAATCAGTAAGCGTTTCGCAGAAATCAGAAGCTTCGTCACTGTTACGATGGTCACTAAGAGACGGTAAGAGACAAAAGAAGTAAGAAGAAAACAAAACACATTCGAAAGCCGTATGACAACAGCAGCTACTTAAACATTCAAAGCAAATACCTTATTTCTTCCATCATATTATTATTTATATTTTTGAATTAAGAACGCAGATCCACGAATGAGTGTTCCCTTCCCCTCTCCTGCACGTTCCAGGCGCACGTCGACGTGACATGCGTCCTGCGTGATTAATGGTGTAATGTCCCGTTTGCCCGCTAGTGCCCCCCCCCGCAGACAACTCATGGAGGACAAGGGGTGGAGGGGGTCAGGAGGAGGGGTCACGAATTGTAATGGGCTTCGAATGATGCACTCTTGCACAGCAGCAATGGCCACCGACATTTTCATGCAGGAGATAAACATGTCTGTCTGACTGTGCATGTGAAATCGTAAGGGTGATTGGAAATAGAATTTATTGAAAGCGGTAAATTTTATGGATTTCATGTTCCGTTATGTGTTCTTTTGTTTTTTTTTTAATAGTAGTATGAGCAGAAGAGAGGTATATGAACTCAGGCTATTACGGGGAATTAAAAAACTGTGAAAAGCTCTTTGTGCGTTTAAGTGAATAGTCATAATTGGACAGCGGAACTTTATGCAATTGAATGTTTTTATTGATTTGAAATATTGAAAAAGTAAAAGTGGATCTTTGCAGGTCATAGTTTTTGCGTTCAAATGAAGCCAACTTTATTTTGAATAAATGCATATTTCGAGGTTATTTTTCCCTCTTTGAAATGCATATATATTTTTGTGCGAGATTGTGCGTATTTGGTTTCCGCACAAAACCAATCCGCGGAAAGTCTAAAATTCCACATTCAGTATTCCCATCCTAACACACGCAACAATTTCCCTCTTCTTACCGCTTAAGTGACATATTGATTTTACTGCTTTAGGCTTTTAACGTATTATTTTTAGAGACGTTAAATTGGAAACTTACCACTGCAATTTCACCTAAATTGCACTGTTAATTATTGTTTTTTAAATATTTGCAAAAATTAAGTAAACTCTACAACTCCACTAAAGTTATTGCATTCGTGATGCATGTAACATTAAGGAAGCCGTTTGTTTTAAGTTCGCATTTATAGACAGGGGGGGAAAAAAAGACAGACGTATATCACGGCCTGCCGGAGTATAGTAAACACAGAAAACATTTTAAAGCAACAATGTTGAAGATAGATATATTTTTTTTTTTGAAAATTTGCCGTCATTGAACAGAAACCAAGATGGAGATTTTATTGCAACTAATTAGAAATTCCTCTTTCAGGTATGTAATAAACGATCTTCGCACAAAATAATTACGATACACGAGCGGTATGTTTTTTCAATTCTCGGAAATTAAAAAAGCTCAACTACTTTTCGCTTTTTCAAACTTTTTCTCGAACATGAAAACTTCAACATACCGCTCTTGTAACGCATATTACTATTATTTTGCATATATTAACATCTTTCCTTGTTTTATCCGATTTATTATCTAATTTCAAAATTTCTCCCAGTTTAAGGTGACCAGATTCACATAGATAAAAAAGAAGACACAAATCTTCAAAAAGGATGACATTATTCGAAAAAAGAGAACAGAAAATATGTATAAAATATACACTTAGATTTATGCTTAAACCTATTTTACACCTGCTCTGCAGCAAAAATGATTATTTCCAATGAATGCGTGTTCCTAAACGGATTTTTCGCGCTGAGATCAATGGTGCAATCCATTTTTTTCCTATTACTTCAGGTTTTCGAGAAAATAAAGAATTTGTGTTTCGTAAAAGTCCCGTTTATATACCATAGGAGGGCATGGAGAGTACCTAGTATTAAAATGTGATTACATCTTTGTATGTGTTTTGGCAACAGTAATTCTTAGTTGCTTATTCTAGACTATCACTTTGAAAGAAACATATGAAAGTTTTCAGTTTCTATTGCAGTGTGTCAAGTACTCCGAGTATGGGTGGATTTTATGTGGTGACTTGAAAGTTATCAACCTTTTACTGGGGATTCACAAAAATGCGTTGTTTCCTGTGCGAATGGGATAGTCGAGACAGACAACACCAGGAGTGGCCAACCAGAGGACCCTTGACACCCAGAACAAAGAATGTTATGGATGTGCTCCTTGTGGAACCCACAAAAGTTCTTCTCCCTCCCTTTCACATAAAATTGGATATCATGAGCCAGTTTGAACGTGCCCTATATAAGGACAGTGAGTGTTTTAAGTACATATGTAGTGTTTATCACAGAATGATACTAGATAACCTGAACTCAGGTGTTTTTAATGGACCTCAGATCAGGAAATTAAGGTGTGACCCCAATTTTGAGGATACAATGGGCCAAACAGAAAAGCAAACCTGTCATAGCTATAAAGATGTTATAAAAAACTTTCTAGGAAACAGAAGGAGTTCAGCTTACAAAACTATTGTGAACAGAACGTTGGAAAATTTAAGAAAACTAGATTGTAACATGAGTTTGAAGTTACACTTCCTACATTGACTATTTTCAGACGGCTGTCTTGCTTTTTACAGCGAGGAACAGGGTAAACGTTTCCACCATGATTTGAAAGACATGGAAAGAAAATGCCATGGTGGTTGGACTGTTAATATGATGGCAGAAAAGGAAAAGTATGTCTCATGCATATGGGCTATTCCATATGAAATCGATCAGTAAAAAACCTCGCATTTTTTATACTCTAATTTTTTCCCTATTTATACAAGGTGCTGAGGAGAGTGCATTTTCAAAAATATACTATCGAAAGTCAAACGGTTTTCGTATTATTGAGCGACAAATTTAGCGTATTTTATAAAAACAAGCCTCTTTCAGCGCTCAGAACTCTGGAACCATTCACTGCAGAACATTGAACCAGAGCTCATTTTGAAGCTGACATTTGGTAGGTTATGTTAAGAAGTAATTCTTATTTTTATTTTACACAGACAGATAGTCTGATTTTACTTACTTTTAGGCTTTTTTGCCAATTTGTAAAAATGTAAAAACATATTGAGAAAAAACCTTGCATTATTAAGAGGGATTCGGCATTGTTTGCTTAGAGTATGGCAATAAGTTTCGAGGGTATTAAATAGATTATTTTCACACGCCTGCACTTGAACGGCGCAGTACCGCACGCAGTGGCCGAGAGCTGAAGATAAGCGAGTGTTGGGCGTCATTTTACTCCTGTGTTTATGAAAACTTGTGATAAAGCTAGCCCAGCTATGCGCTACTAGACGAAACGTCACGTGTTTGTCTCCTGGCCTTGCTTGTCTCGGCTAGCTTCCGTCTCACAGTCAGCTGATTTGTTTACGTGCGTAATATTTATTTTCTTTATTTTATATTTTCAATAATTTCTTATCAACATACCATCAGTAAAAAATATGTGTTCATTTGTACTTTCAATGCGGAATCTAACTATATATTTTAAAAATAATTTTTCTTTGGCAAAGGCGTCTTAATGAGGAAAAATCTAAATTTCTCCATTTCCATAAAAGTAAGAAAATCTGTTTATATGTCAATATAAACTTTAATTTCTCGGCATAAAAATAAACCATGATTTTGTTCATTGGGTGAAAGGGTTTCGGAGCCACAACAGTTTAAAGTTGCTAATTTTATGAAAATACGATAAGTTAAATATGAAGTTCTGATGCCTCAAACTTTGCACAAAGCATTGTATCACAGTTCTCTACGTACAGAAAAAAAGTTTAATTGTATTTAGAAATTGTAAGGTCAATTTTCTCTATATTTCGGTCGATTTGAGATGGAATAGCTCATATGGAAGAAGTTCAGAAAGAAGAAAATTTTTGCCTGTAAAATAATGTTAGGTCACTGTAAATAATATCAATTGTTGGTAGTCCTTGTGAAATATACGTACATTGTGTTTACAATTACATAATTATAATATACACCACGTTTTTAAGCATGACAATAATCTTATAGAAGGGTATAAATATGTACCGGTAATGGTTCAATACGCAAATTTTGTTTGCATTAAAAAAAACTGGACGTGATAGAAGAAAATTGCTTTCATATTTGGAATCAGCGCTCCAAAATTAGGGTTAACGACATTCAAAACCAAAAGATAAAAAAAATAAAATAAAATACAGAGCAGTGTTATACTTTAAATTACGTCAATATCTATTTTATGACAAAATATTTACGGTACAGATTTAGGCTTATACCATATTTAAAAGTATGTTAATATCTATTCTTACAAAATAATTGAATCTGTTATTGTTGAAAGGAACTAAGTCCACTTTTTAAAGTTTTGAGATAATCGAAAAAAACTGTTTTGTGGATAATCTATCGAAGATTAAACCAAAATATATTGTACACATATATTTCATGTGTAAGATATATTTTGGTTTAATCTTCGATAGATTATTCACAAATCAGTTTTTTTCGATTATCTCAAAACTTTAAAAAGTGGACTTAGTTTCTTTAAACTATAACGGATTCAATTATGAAAGAACTGAATAATAATCATTTTAAGTAAATATAAAAGTTAAGGGAACTATAATTATCAAAGAGGACAGAAAATATCTCTCCAGTCATTTGTTCAGTTCGTTACATCGTTATTGGCGTTCAGTTATTCATTGTTTGGTATTTAATGTTGTTCATTGGTTTCTTTATTTGTTACGTGGTTATTGAAATGCGTGCTCATTTATTTTTATACTCATGACGACGAACTTGTTGTTTCATAAATAAATAGAATTCATCTTCATTATGCTCTCTCAGGTCTCGGCTATCCAGAATTTCGTTACACTCAGGCTGCAATCAGTGGGTTGTCAGAAGACCCCGGCGGTGGGCGAGCCTTTGGCTAGGAACACGTGCACGAATATCTTTGCATAGCTAATGATCGACTTTCTAACTCGCCCGCCATCATTTAAACACTTATTAGAACTCGACCACGTTGTCATCGGTCTGCAAGGGGAGGTGATGTTGTTTACTTCAGTTCGAATCAAATAAATAATACATATGCATCGTCTGCCCCCAGAGCCATATGCAGGTGTCTCGGCAAACCACTGTAAAAGTCCGACGCAATTAGCAAAAGTGGAAGTTATGATTATACATTCTTCGTACAGGGTGTTTAGTTTTATTCTAAATAGGAGATTTTATAGGTTGTTTCTGACTGCATCTTAAAGAGACTGAATTTTAATGGTTGGTGATCACTTAGTTGTCCATAAATTTCCCTGCAGTTCAGAACTATAAACTAATTATACTTACTTATGGCTTTTAAGGAACCCGGAGGTTCATTGCCGTCCTCACATAAGGCCGCAATCGGTCCCTATCCTGAGCGAGATTAATTCAGTCTCTATCATCATATCCCACCTTCCTCAAATCCATTTTAATATTATCCTCCCATCTACGTCTCGGCCTCCCCAAAAGGTCTTATTCCCTCCGGCCTTCCAACTAACACTCTATATGCATTTCTGGATTCGCCCATACGTATTACAAGTCCTGCCCATTTCAAAAGTCTGGATTTAATGTTCCTAATTATATCACGTGAACAATACAATGTGTACAGTTCTGCGTTGTGTAACTTTCTCCATTCTCCTGTAACTTCATCTCTTTTAGCCCCATATATTTTCCTAAGAATCTTATTCTCAGACACTCTTAATCTCTGTTCCTCTCTCAAAGTGACAGTCCTAGTTTCTCAACCATACACAACAACCGGTAATATAACTGTTTTATAAATTCTAACTTTCGGATTTTTTTGACAGCAGACTAGATGACCGAATAATAGCAGGCATTTTCCATATTTATTCTGCGTTTAATTTCCTCCCGAGTGTCATTTATATTTGTTACCGTTGCTTCAAGATATTTGAATTTTTCCACCTCTTCGAAGGATAAATCTCCAAATTGTATGTTTCCATTTCGTACAATATTCTGGTCACGAGACGTAATCATATACTTTGTCTTTTCGGGATTTACTTCCAAACCTATCGCTTTACTTGCTTCAAGTAGAATTTCCGTGTTTACCCTAATCATTTGTGCATTTTCTCCTAACATATTCACGTCATCCGCATAGACAAGAAGCTGATGTAACCCGTTCAATTCCAAACCCTCTCTGTTAACCTGAACTTTCCTAATGGGATACTCTAGAGCAAAGTTAAAAAGTAAAGGTGATAGTGCATCTCCTTGCTTTAGCCCGCAGTGAATTGGAAAAGCATCAGATAGAAACTGGCCTATACGGACTCTGCTGTAAGAGTCACTAAGACACATTTTAATTAATCGAACTAGTTTCTTGAGTACTATTATAAATTATCTAATTTAATTATCATATATGGAAATACACCAACTCCAAGCCTATAAACATTTTCAGGAGAAGGCATTTTCTATTTTAATTGTTTGCATTATGTATAAAAATGTTCTGATATTGCTTGAAATAATAAATTAAGAAATCTGCGACGCTAACTCTGAAAGCTACTAGTATAACCTCAGTATTCACGTTTTTCGTGTGCAGAGTAGGGTTATTTTGACACAGGAAACTGTATTTCAGGTTTTGGGGCGTTTTCAAATTATAAAAAAGTGATGGACTGTTAACAGGTTAAATAACGAAAATCAAAGAAATGTGGATTTGGGGTGTTTGTTTTATTAGGAACAAGTGTCTACCACCATGGACATAAATATGCAAAAAAGAAATTAAAAAAAACGGATTTTGTCGTTTCCATATTAGGTGATTCAATTGTTTTTTAACAGTAGGCTACCATTATTTGAGAAGAAATGCTACATGAAAATAATTTTGAAGTTTTCACATCGTTCTTTCAAGGTCAACTAATGACATTATTATTATTATTATTATTATTATTATTATTATTATTATTATTATTATTATTATTATTATTATTGGGGCGCATGATAGCTCGCGGTTAAGACGTAACTATGCAATCCGGTAGGTCGCGTGTTCGATTAACGATGAAAGAAGGTAAGAAGAAAGAAAAAAGAAAGTGAAGAAAATGAGAAGAAGAATGAAAAATTAATGGAAATAGATAAGCAAAAAAAATAAATAAAAGAAAATGAAAGAAGAGTGATGGAGAGAATGGAAGGAAAACGGAAAATAAAAATTTGAGGAAGGAAAGAAAAAGATTAAGATATCGAGAAAAAGAAAGAAAAATGGAAAAGAAAATGAGAAAAGGACGGAGAAATGGAAGACACGAAGATGAGGGGGAAGCGAATTGATGCTTTTATCTTTGTGTGTGTGCGTGTGCGTGTGCGTGTGCGCGCACAGAATTAACCATGTCATTAATTTCAGGGGGTTATTCTTTGAGATATTTCAAACAAAAGAGTTTAATATAATTTTTCCCGTTTTTTGCTTCCTTTTCGAGATAAAAATTGCTTTATATGAAATATTTCAGTGTGTGCTTTGAGATAGCCATTGACTTAATTTCCACTGATTTATTTTAGTAGATATTCTGTGAAAGCATGAGGGAATATTTCTTGTAGTGAAACCATTATTGATACTGTTTCAACTGACTGAAGTTCAACTGCTCTTTATTATTCTATACATATATTATTTTTTTTATTTTGAACATATATTAATTCTTGTTCACATTATTATTATTATTATTACTATTATTATTATTATTATTATTATTATTATTATTATTATTATTATTATTATTATTATTTAATACTATATTTGTTATAATTTCCCTAAGGTTCAATATCTCAGCGCGTCATAGCCTACAACTATGCCTTCAATCGCAGCATATATATTTTTTCTCTACCGAGATCTTTCTTTTTGACAGCCATCCGAAGAGGAACTGAGTCCGTTAGGTTAGGTTCGTCTTCTTGTGAGGTCTATAAATACACACTTCGGTATTTGAGTGTTTTGTTGTCCATTTTGTCGGTTACCAAGGCGATGACACACACCAGAGCAGAGTCAAAGAACCGTTTCGAAACATAAAGAGATAATACCATAGATATGAAGGAGGAAAAATTGTCCCAGAGTGAATACAATTTCAATTCAAAAATTCAAATTCTTTCAGACATGGCGACTCAATTTGTGTCCAACATATAGCGGGCGGAGTTACCTCTCTCTTTCTTTCTTTAAGGAGTAGTAATAAAAAAAAGGGTCAAAGCGTAGTTTTAAGATTAAATAAAATTCATTTGCATATCAAGAAAAATACATTGACAGTCTAGGGTTTGTTGAGTCATGTCTGCCTTCCATGTTACAAATATATGTATCATGCATTCATTATCATTGCGAGGACTCTGCAATCCTGCAAGAGTGGCTCAAGTTCTGTCTTATGAGAAACTAAACATTCCATACACTGGAAGTTGTTTATTTAAAGATTATGTTAGATTGCAAAGGTATTCGAAGGCGATGAATTGGCGAATAAAAAGTGGGTGCCATTGAATGACACAAACTCTCACACTACACACATTACACGAAAAATTGGTTGTATAATATTTCACGTTTCCGTCCAATATGGAGGTACCGGTAGTGTAATGGACTCCTACAAATGACCCAAGTGCTCTTCAAAGACCGGCGAAGATAAATATAAACCAACTGGTTTCGAGACCCAGATGGGGCTTCGAATCCCGCTTTAGCTGATTATTATATGTTGGGGTTTTTCGAGGTTTTCCCAAACTGTAAAGTGAATACCAGGTAATCTCATGACGAGTTCTCTGTCTTGTCCCGCTGTTATCTTCTTTCGACGCTGTTGAATTTACTCAAGAGAGGGCGATCGGAAGAAATGTGACCTCCTTTAATATGGGTGCTGATTATGATAAACATGACTCAGATGCGCATTCCATTAGTGAGAATATGCATATAAAATTAATAATAATAATAATAATAATAATAATAATAATAATAATGGTTTTATTTAACCTGGCAGAATTAAGGCCTTAAGGCCTTCTCTTACATTCAACCAGGTTTAAAACTTGCTTACACAGTTGATCATAAAACTTGATCAGAATTAAGTAATTGCATATTGATTACATAATGAGATCAAAAGAGGTAGTTACATAAAATTTACCTCATAAAATAAAAATAAACACAGTGAAATACATATTAATTTGTTAGAATCAAATGCGAATCACATAAAAACAGAAGCCGATAATTCAATAAAAAAAGAAAAATGTACACAGTAAAAATAAAAATAAACACATTAGTATACATATTAATATTAGATTACAATTAAATGGGACTTACATAATTAAATCAGAAGCCGACAATTGAATAAAATGTACACAAAAAATAGATTAATAATAATAAACAACAACACAGTGGGATACATATTGGCGTTAAGTGATAAATAAACACGATTTAGATAATAAAAATAAGAAAATAATAATAATAATAATAATAATAATAATAATAAATACAGTGGAACACATTTGCAACACGTTAGGTCTGGCAACTCATCATAAGATATTTTTCTAATTTACATTTAAAGGAAATTAAAGTTCGGCAGGCCTTGACTTCAGGCGGCAGAGAATTCCAGTGACGAGAAGTAGCAACAGTGAAAGACGAAGAATAAAGAGATGATGTGTGCAGTGGTAATTCCAGCGTGTTGTCGTATTGTACAAAATTCCGTATAAAAGAGAAAGGGAATGTAACGTTCTCCTCTCATTTAACCTGAGCCACAATAATTTATCGAAAGAAGGCGAAATGTGATCGTAGTAGCGGACATTACAAATGAAACGAACACACGCATTATGAACACGTTGCAGTTTCTGAGATAAATCCACCCCGAGATCACTGAATAAAGCGTCACAATAATCGAAATGAGGCATAATAAGAGTCTGTACAAGCATCTGCTAATGGATATTAATTATTTCAATAAAGTGATTTAGTAACAATTTCTTAATCTAGTACTAAATTGCAATCTTATTAATAACTTAACTTTTCACTTCCTAAGCACAAGAACAATGACCAGCAACTCATGTTAATGAATAGCAGTGCTGTCAGTTTTGGTAAAGTAATTTTCCCGATTTTGAGAAAATTTCCCACCGTAATATGTATGTGCAGCCTATAATATTATATACACAGTGGAAGCTCTTAAGTTTGACAGAAATCAAGTTCGACATTCCTACAGTTCGACTGCTTACGTAGGAGAATTAGACACACCCCTATACGGGCACTAAGAAATGGGTTTGCCATTTGAATGGAAATTGGTTCTGTGTTTGTAGTGGTACTTTTGTTAAAGGTAAACAGAATATTTTATTGATTAGGAAATCCATATTTAATCACTGATTTTAAATTAATGAACTCTTCTTTTTCTATTTGAGAATTGTGCCGTTTGTGAGACGGAACTGTCGAAACCCACTATGGTACTAGAAGCGCATACACAAGTCTCGGGGCGGGCAGGAAATGCAAGTACAGTACTGTATTCATTGATGGATAACCAATAAGAATTTGTATTCATATATATATATATATATTCATATATATATATATATTCATATATATATATAATGCACACACATACACACATTTGGAGAAGAATGGAACGTGTGAAGTGCACAGACAGAATAAGAAATAAAGCTGTGCTGGAAAGAGTGGGTGAAGAAAGAATGATGCTGGGTCACTGGCTGAGAAGAAACTGCATACTGAAGGATGCACTGGAAGGAATGGTGAACGGGAGAAGAGTTAGGGGCAGAAGAAGATATCAGATGATAGACAACATTAAGATATATGAATCATATGAGGAGACAAAGAGAAAGGCAGAAAGTAGGAAAGATTGGAGAAAACTGGGTTTGCAGTGAAAGACCTGCCCTTGGGCAGAACACTAATTGAATTAAAGAATATACACACATTACGGTGGGAAATGAAGGCACCAGTAGTATAATAAAATTCATAATTAATCATTATTTTTTAAAGTTTTCGAAAGCAGAATTCTGAATTAAATAACTTCAAATGCCTAAATATGTAGGCCTACTGTTTTACCTCATGATGATGATGATGATGATGATGATGATGATGATGATGAAAGAAGTGTTACAAATATGAAATAATGTGATATGGGCTACGACCTGAGACGAGTTGTATTCCATCAGAAGCCTTCCAAATTACTACACACTGATACTCTCTTTCGCGGGAATGTGTCAGAAGCTAAACTGTTAAAACGTATATCATTACTATCCGTACCCGTGCGCTCCGCTGCACCTGTTAGAAATAAATATAAAGTAATTACATAATTAAAATAGGACGTTTGATCCAGGGAATAACTTTTACAACAGCGCAAGATAATCTGCTTCGCTCATTACCCAATTTTTTTTGCATTGCATTTATTGCATATATATTTTATGTATTTTAACACGATTCAATTGAGCATAGTTAAAATTTGAATTATAAAATTATGGATTGCTAAGCTAACGTACTATTACTGCATACTAAATCAATACACTCTCGTTGTTCGTTAATTCTCTGAGATTAAAATGAGTGTACATAAATATTATTTTAAGAAATACAGAAAACGAATGTACAAAATAGCCTATCAAATTTTCTGTGCATAAGAAGCTATTTTAATCTTACCTGTCCTCGATTTACTCAGACGTTACTGTAATAACATTATAGCATTATGTCCATCTAGAGAAACTACACTTTCCAATGGTGAAATAATAATTAATTATACAAATCGGTTAATTTAGCTTCTGATATTACTTCATACAAACACACAAACATTCTTTGTAGGCTATGTTTAATAGCTTTCGATTGTTGATGTCCAAGGCCCCTTATAGACGAAGTCATTTGTTCTTATTTCATTACACGGCCTTAGATGGCAGTTATTTTAATTTTAAAACTCATTTATCTCATTAAATATCAGTCCTATCAAACTTTTGTAAAGAATAAAACGTATCGGAAATCATTTTTAAAGAAACTTTTGTTATGTAACATTTTTCACAAAAATCAATCATAAGCGAGATATTTCGATTTATTTAATTCAGGCCCCCTTATAACCCCCCTTTAAATAAAGTATTTTGAATGCCATATAGCCTAAAATCTAAGTTACAACGAACTTAATTTATATTCCAATTTTAATATAAATCGGTTCAGCCATTATCGCGTGAAAAGGTAACAAACATACAGACAGACATACAAACAAAATTTCAAAAATGCGATTTTCGGTTTCAGGGTGGTTAATTATATATGTTAGGACCAATTATTTTTGGAAAATCGAAAATTACCAGAAAAATTTCGGCTACAGATTTATTATTAGTATAGATTGTGTTCTCGAGGGAAGTGGAAATTTTGGCGGTCAGTTCTTTTCTTGAATATACATTGTTTTTCCTCATTGTTAGAAATATTAATGTTATATATTCTTAAAGATAAATATTCTACGTTTATAGCAATGTATGTTTAATTGATTTCATTTCTAAATTATATATTTTGAGGTTATGACTTATATCAATGTGTCACAACATATATGAAATACTAGTATTATTAGTATTCCATCTTTATATCCTGATTTTGTGTTTCGTTACTAGTGTTGGCACCTGTAGAAGGAGGGAAAACCTCACCTTCCAACAAACTTAGAAAACAGTGGAATGAAAAGGCAATGCAAGAAGCTATGAAACACGTTCAAGAAAAGACGTGAGAGACGATTCATTTGGATACAGTATTACGATTTGGAAAACATCTTCTAATGAAGATTCTGAATACTTGTTCTGTGCTTTTCGTGGTAAAGGCCATTTTGACTTTGCAGTTTTGTTAATCTTGTTTAACTTGCTGATGGTATTCCATATTTGTACCTCCAATTTTATGAAGGAAATATGTTAGATTTTGAGGAAATTATTTTTTAAAACATTTTATAAATCCGTTGTATCATTCACAGGGACAATCAGCAATAAACAGGACGATACTTTACGTTCAGTATTCAAAACATATAGGTTCCAAAACGGGGGAAAAATGGTTATATATATTTGTGACACTTTCTCTAATAATAATAATAATAATAATAATAATAATAATAATAATAATAATAATAATAATATCCATTAAATAAATGCTACTCTTGAATTTCACAAAGCTGTTCTACACTTCGGTACATGAAATGTTGCAACGTCTAGAACAAATTAGTTTCACAAAGAACACAAATTCCGTTTTTAAATTCCGGAACCTGGGCACGGCTGTAGTTCTGCTAGGAAATCAGAGATCGTAGATGGCAGCAGATCTAGGCCCGCCCAATCTGCCTGCAAGTTGAACACGAGAGTGATTAACATTTAAATAAACATTGCATCATGCAGAGAGCACCTCTCCCTGTCCGGTCCCTCGGATATGCCGTGGTCTGTTACGCATGGCATTACGTCTCGTAGCTCTTCTCTCACTAATTATGTCAGTGAATGCGTAAAGTCTTTTTTTTGTCAAAACAAGAAACTCGGTTTCACAACAGGAGCAATGCATTTACAAGGCAACATTCGTATTATGCCAGTTTTAACTACATAAAACTGTGTGATACCATGAAAACAAAATCAGACAGGATTTCCGTACAATATGGTAGTTGCCACTACTCAAAGCAGTATGTTGCCATGGAAACGAAAACAGAAGACTTGGTAGGTATGAATGTCAGGTTTCGTTATTGACAGTAATGCTTTGTTGTGAAAATTAAATGGAGAAAATAACATTTTTAGTTACCATAACTTCATTAAAGCGTTATTAATGTTTATAATATAATAATAATAATAATAATAATAATAATAATAATAATCATCATCATCATAATCGTAATCATCATCATCCTTGCATGTATTGGGCCTAGTAGCCCGTTACGGTCTCTTGCCAACTCTTGAACGGTCTGCCCAAGGATCTCTTGCCCACAGGATGGTAATTTAAAATTTGGCGTGGAATTCTAGAACGAGGTATTCTGATGACGTGTGATCTCCAGTTTTGTCTGTATTTCTGTAGGTATTCCGTAATCGGTTCAATCTGCAGTTCTTTCATAATGTCAAAATTTCTAATGTGATCCATTCTCGTGTATCCCGCTGTAAGATGCATAAATCTCATTTCTGCCGCCGTTAATCTTTGTGAATCAATATTACGAATCGTTCAAGCTTCACTACCAAAACAAAGTAAAGGTCTGGCCAATGTTTTTTTTAAATTCTGGTACGCGTGTGTTTTTGTACTAAGGTTGGTTTGAATATCTGATTAATTTTCCCCATTGCTCTGTTGAATTTAATAATTTTCTCATTCAAATCTTTTTATTCTTCATATGAAATTTGGTAACCGAGAAAAGTAAAATTTTTAACTTGTTCGATGATATTATTATTGATGCAAATTTTGCTATGGACTGGTTCCTTTCCTAAAAAAGCCATCGCTTTAGATTTGTCAGTTGAAATTTCCATATTGAAACTTTCTGCCATTTGATTAAAGTTGTAAACTAAACGTTGTAAATTATCTTCTGAAGTTACCATAAACAATATCATCAGCAAATAATAAGGTATCTATTTAGGACAAACGACTTATCTGTATACTTCCATGTGGTTTCAATCTCCATTCCTTAATAATGTGATTCATGTATATTATAAATAATAGAGGAGATAAACTACAATCCTGTCTCACTCCTTGATTTATTCGTTTCCATTCTGAATATTTGTTTTCAATCCTAACCTGTATATGATTATTATTATTATTATAAATATTGTAAATAGCTGTTATTAATTGATTTGGAATACCATCATGTGCTAAAATATTCAGCTTTGAATATAGGCCTAATAGTAAGACTTATAAGAAAAATAAGAGTGTAAAGCAAAAATTGTATTAATGTTAAAAAATTGACAAATTAAAAAAAAATAAGTAAACAGGAATTATGCAGTCAGGTCAACCCTGTGGGACCATCTTACTGTATTTTGTCAATTTGCCTGTTGTAAACGTAATATTATAAGGCATCGGAAGGAATTTCATTTGCTTTGGAGGGAATCGAAGTGTAGAAACGTAGAATGGGCAGGAGTACTGACTCCTCACACACGCATGGATGTGTAGGTCGGTACCCCCCCCCCCCTCACCCTTCATTGAGCCGAGTTCCAGACTTGTGCAAACGTATGATTAAGTACTATAAAAGTTGAGATGTTTCGAACAAGAAGCATTATCTGCTCCGACGAGAATAGCGAAAAACGGGGGGAAGAATGCATCGTGCGTTCCCATGGCAACGGCCCCAGCAGCTGTGTGGATGCGATTCAAGGATAGGGAATGCACATATTAAAAGACTGTTTCTAGCTTACAGCTACATGCCTTATTATATGTTGCATTTTAATCCTCTTCAATGTGTTGCACTTCTGTTTTTTATACCGCTCAATATTATGTTTTTAGTTATTGAGTTTAATTTCTGTTCTTCTTCTTCTTCTTCTTCTTCTTCTTCTTCTTCTTCTTCTTCTTCTTCTTCTTCAGAATGTTGTATAAGAAGTTCCCTTACAGTTTTTTTTTTACTTTTGTCGAATTGATTTTTTTTTGTCACATTATTATTTTTTTAACTTTTGTCACTTTGTTCTTTCAACTTTTGTCACTTTGTTCTTTCAACTTTTGTCACATTGTTTTTTTTTAACTTTTGACATATTTCTTTTTAACTTTTGTCACATTATTTGTTTTAACTATTGACATATTTCTCTTTAACTTTTGTCACATTTTTTTTTAACTTTTGTCACATTGATTTTTTTTTTTTTTTTTTAACTTTTGACATATTTCTTTTTAACTTTTGTCACATTGTTTTTCTTAACTTTTGACGTATTTCTCTTTAACTTTTGTCACATTACTTTTTTTAACTTTGACATATTTCTTTTTAACTTTTGTCACATTCCTTTTTTTTTACTTTTGAGATATTTCTTTTTAACTTTTGTCACATTGATTTTTTTTAACTTTTGACATATTTCTTTTTAACTTTTGTCACATTGTTTTTCTTTAACTTTTGACATATTTCTTTTTAACTTTTGTCACATTGATTTTTTTTTTAGCTTTTGACATATTTCTTCTTGACTTTTGTCACATTGTTTTTTTTTAACTTTTGACATAGGCTATTTCTTTTTAACTTTTGTCACATTGTGTTTTTCAACTTTTGTTACATTGTTTTTTATTAATCTTTGACACTTGTTTTTTTTTTTTAATCTTTGACACTTGTTTTTTTTAACTTTTGCCACATCCTCTTTTTAAACTTTTGTCATATTGTTTTTTAACTTTTGTCACAATGTCTTTTTTTAACTTCTGTTACATTGTTTTTATAACCTTTGTCACATAGTTTTTTAACCGTAGTCACACTGAATATTCCTACTTATTCCAAATGTTTCGAAATTGTTACTGTTTTGTTCCGCTTTACATTTGCACAGTCAGCTACTTACTTCTAGATATTTAATCATTTTTCTTAATCACTAATACATTAGGTAAATAGTATACTGTATTAGAATCTTTTGTACCCATTGTGATCTTATCTTCTTACTTACTTACAAATGGCTTTCAAGGAATCCGCAGGTTCATTGCCGCCCTCACATAAGCCCGCCATCGGTCCCTATCCTGTGCAAGATTATTCCAGTCTATATCATCATAATTCACCTCTCTCATATCCATTTTAATATTATCTTCCCACCTACGTCTCGGCCTTCCCAAAGGTCTTTTTCCTTCCGGCCTCCCAACTAACACTGTATATGCACTGATTCGCCCATACGTGCTACATGTCCTGCCCATCTCAAACGTCTGGATTTAATGTTCCTAATTATGTCAGGTGAAGAATACAATGCATGCAGTTCTGTGTTGTGTAATTTTCTCCATTCTCCTGTAACTTCATCCCTCTTAGCCCCAAATATTTTCTTAAGAACCTTATTGTCAAACACCCTTAATCTCTGTTCCTCTCTCAAAGTGAGTCCAAGTTTCACAACCATACAGAACAACCGGTACTATAATTGTTTAATAAATTCTAACTTTAAGATTTTTCGACAGCAGACTGGATGACAAAAGCTTCTCAAACGAATAATAACACGCATTTCCCATATTTATTCTGCGTTTAATGTCCTCCCGAGTGTCATTTATATTTGCTACTGTTGTTCCAAGATATTTGAATTCTTCTACCTCTTCGAAGGATAAATCTCCATTTCGTACAATATTCTGGTCACGAGACATAATCATATACTTTGTCTTTTCGGGGTTTACTTCCAAACCGATCGCTTTACTTGCTTCAAGTAAAATTTCCATGTTTTCCCTAATAATTTGTGGATTTTCTCCTAAATATTCACGTCATCCGCATAGACAAGAAGTTGATATAACCCGTTCAATTCCAAACTCTTTCTGTTACCCTGAACTTTCCTAATAGCATGTTATAGAGCGAAATTAAAAAGTAAAGGTGATGGTGCATCTCCTTGCTTTAGCCCGCAGTGAATTTGAAAAGCATCACACAGGAACTAGCTTACGGACTTTGCTGTAAGTTTCATTGAGACATATTTTTGGGAATACAAAATTCAATAAGAATGTTATATAAAACTTCTCTCTTAACAGAGTCATATGCCTTTTTGAAATCAATGAATAACTGATGTACTGTACCCTTATACTCCCATTTTTTCTCCATTATCTGTCTAATACAAAAAATCTGGTCAATAGTCGATCTATTACGCCTAAACCCGTATTGATGATCCACAATAATTTCATCTACATATGGGATTAATCTTCTAGGATCTATGCTGCTCTTGTTATTTATGTTTGTAATCTGGGAGATAATTCTGCCGGACCCTGTGTAAGCTTTATTTGAAAACATATGTGCAAAATTGTTTACTTTCATAGAAGACTATATTGAAGCATGAAAGTCCATTGGTCTTTGCAATACGTTCGCAAGGGATACATTATTTTTGTTATCGTGTACGCACTTCACTTTCTCCGACATGGCGCCGCAAACACACGCACGCACGCACGCGCTGTCCCCCATTGTTCCGCGCATGAATATAGCTTCCAAGTTCAATCAGAGCAGACATCGTGTGTGACCGTGCATAGCTTCTGAATTTGAGGAAACAGAACGACTTTTCTCCACTATTAATTTTCTTAAGGACAAAAGGCAGCGAGAAGCTGATACCGATGTGGGATGTTAAATCATCGGCTAGGTGACACAAAAATACTTATTATATTCTTCACGAAGGATACCGAGTTACGTGTCATCAGACATCTGCTGCTGTAGATTATCATCTGTCATTGACTGGATGTCCGGTGACGCACGCAGACAGTCTTTCATAATATACTGTACAGGAGAAGAAAATCAAAACGCAAATACATTTGATCACAATCCATTTTTGCTGAATGTATGGGTTCCGAGCGCAGGTGGACAATTTAATCCTTACAAGCTAGAGAGCGTTCCGAAACCACCGCTATCAGGTTCAGGACTGCTTTCATGCATGTACTCCGTCTTCCCGTGAGGTGGCAACATAATTATGTGAATGGTTCCTTTAAGTTAGTTTCAATTACTTTAGGATAAATCACTTATTTAAGTTAGTTTGAATTTATTTAGGTTATTTTGAGCATGTTAAATTTGGTTTGTTTAGTTTTTTTAGTATGATTAGATTGCTTAATTTATTTAATTTAGTTTCAGTCTGTGTAGAGTTTGTTCAATTTTTTAGCGTAGGCTATTTCTAATCTGTTTAGATTATTTTCGGTTTGAGTAGGTTATTTTTAGATTAACTTAGTTTTAGACTGTTTAGTTTTGTTTTAGTTTGTTTAGATTATTTTAAGGTTTCTTAGGTTATTTTTAGTTTAAGATTATTTTCAGTTCGTTTAAATTATCGTCAGATTTTAGATCAGTTAGATTTTATTTAGGTTAATTTGAGTTTATATTAAATATACAGTATTTATTTTGTCTATGCCAGTTTTAGACTGTTGGGCAAGTTTTCGTTTGTTTAGCTTATTTAACATTTAAGTTAGTTTTAGACTGTTTACTTTTATTTCAGTTTACTTAGATAACTTTAAGTTTGTTTAGGTTATTTTTACGAGTACTTTTGTTAAGATTATTTTCAGTTCGTTTAGGTTATTGTCAGTTTATTTAGATTAGTTAGACTTTGTTTAGGTTAATTTGAGTTTGTTTCTGTTATATTTCGTTTGTGTAAGGTAGTTTTAGGCTATTAGATTAGTTTTCGTTTATCTAAGTTATTTTAAGTTTGTTTAAATATTTTATGCTCGACCGTGCCGAAATGTAGTAATTATACACCTGGTAGCAGTCCTTTAATGCATGTCATTAAAGTACACCTACTCATTAAAGGTCAGGTCTTTCAGGCAATGACGACTCAGGTTACAACTGTTCAGCCAATGACAGGTCAGCTTTCTACCGTTATAAAACCGCAAGTATCGATTATTCTCGGATATGCAATCGAAAGAGAATTAGCGAAAAGTCACGGAGGCTGGAAATCCAATACTGTCACAGAAGGTTATGTTCTGTTACTATAATAATTAGCGTTAATTGTAAATAATATTCAAATAAATTCAATTTGTCATCTCGTTTTTCAATGTCTAATTTAATTTCAATGTTATCTCTGTAGGTTCTTATGGCCTAGCAAGGTCAATGTGGACATCTGTTCCTCGGAAAAAATCAATACTTTCGCGTCTGCGCACATCTCACAACATACGGGACATTGCTCAAAAATTAATAATATCAAGTTAGAAATATGGTCGAGCATAAAAAGTCGTATGAAACTCGCCTATAATGGTAATTAAGAAGCTCGTATGAAAATTATGAAACTCGCTTGCGCTCGTTTCATAAATATCCATACTCACTTCTTAATTACCTTCATTATAGGCTCCTTGCATAATGTACTATTTGGTTCCTTAGGCTATATCTAGTTTGTTAGTTTTAGTCTGTTTAGTTTTACTTAATTGAACATATTTTAGTTAATTTAGTTTGTTTACGGATTTTGATTGTTATTTTTAGTGTAAATTAGTTTTATTTTGCCTAAATTATTAATAGTTAAGATTACTTTGAAGTTGTTTAGGTTAGTTTCAATTAGATTGTTGTCTTTAGTTTCGTTAGATTATATTTTATTTGATTTGGTTATTTTTAGTTTAAGTTAGTTTCAGTTCGTTTGAATTAGTTCTAGTTCAGATTGTTATGAGCTTGTTTAGATTGGTTTAAGTTTGCATATTAGTTTTAATTTGCTTAAATTAATTTCGATGTATATAGTTTTAATTTGGTTAAGTTAGTTTTGATTTGTTCCGCGTAGTTCTTTAGATCTGTTTCGGTTCCCTTAACTGAGTTTAAATTTTGTTCTCAATGAGGGAGAAAGCAGTGGTAGATTATTCGGAAGAGATAGACCTATAGATTGTATCCATTGCTACTGATAAATATCTAAATTCACGACGTTTCCAAGGTCGATTCTACGTTGCCCATCAGGTGAACAATACAAGGTGGGGTGAGAAGAGTATTACTGTAAATAGTATACGTAACTGAAATGTAGGAAGAAAGAAAGAAAGAAAGAAAGAGAAGGGAAAGGAAAAAGAAAGAGGAAGGAAGAAGAGAGAAAAAGAAATACAGAAAAATATAAAAAATTAGGTAAATTAAACATCTATGAGAAGAAAGAAATTGAGAGAGATAAACAAAAGAATGAATGAAAGAAAGAAAGAGAAGGGAAAGGAAGAAGAAAGAGGAAGGAAGAAGAGAGGAAAAGAAATACAGAAAAATATAAAAAAATAGGTAAATTAAACATGTATGGGAAGAAAGAAATTGAGAGAGGTAAACAAAAGAATGAATGAAAGAAAGAAAGAGAAGGGAAAGAGGAAGGAAGAAGAGAGAAAAAGAAATACAGAAAAATATAAAAAAATAGGTAAATTAAACATCTATGAGAAGAAAGAAGTTGAGAGAGATAAACAAAAGACTGAATGAAAGAAAGAAAGAAAGAGACGGGAAAGGAAAAAGAAAGAGGAAGGAAGAAGAGAGAAAAAGAAATACAGAAAAATATAAAAAATTAGGTAAATTAAACATCTATGAGAAGAAAGAAATTGAGATAAACAAAAGAATGAATGAAAGAAAGAAAGAGAAGGGAAAGGAAGAAGAAAGAGGAAGGAAGAAGAGAGGAAAAGAAATACAGAAAAATATAAAAAAATAGGTAAATTAAACATGTATGGGAAGAAAGAAATTGAGAGAGGTAAACAAAAGAATGAATGAAAGAAAGAAAGAAAGAAAGAGAAGGGAAAGAGGAAGGAAGAAGAGAGAAAAAGAAATACAGAAAAATATAAAAAAATAGGTAAATTAAACATCTATGAGAAGAAAGAAGTTGAGAGAGATAAACAAAAGACTGAATGAAAGAAAGAAAGAGACGGGAAAGGAAAAAGAAAGAGGAAGGAAGAAGAGAGAAAAAGAAATACAGAAAAATATAAAAAATTAGGTAAATTAAACATCTATGAGAAGAAAGAAATTGAGATAAACAAAAGAATGAATGAAAGAAAGAAAGAAAGAAAGAGAAGGGAAAGGAAAAAGAAAGAGGAAGGAAGAAGAGAGAAAAATAAATACAGAAAAATATAAAAAACTAGGTAAATTAAACATCTATGAGAAGAAAGAAATTGAGATAAACAAAAGAATGAATGAAAGAAAGAAAGAAAGAAAGAAAGAAAGAAAGAAATAGAAGGGAAAGGAACAAGAAAGAGGAAGGAAGAAGAGAGAAAAATAAATACAGAAAAATATAAAAAACTAGGTAAATTAAACATCTATGAGAAGAAAGACATTGAGATGAACAAAAGAATGAATGAAAGAAAGAAAGAAAGATAAGGGAAAGGAAAAAGAAAGAGGAAGGAAGAAGAGAGAAAAAGAAATACAGAAAGATATAAAAAAATTAGGTAAATTAAACATCTATGAGAAGAAAGAAATTGAGATAAACAAAAGAATGAATGAATGAAAGAAAGAAAGAAAGAAAGAAAGAAAGAAAGAAAGAAAGAGAAGGGAAAGGAACAAGAAAGAGGAAGGAAGAAGAGAGAAAAATAAATACAGAAAAATATAAAAAACTAGGTAAATTAAACATCTATGAGAAGAAAGAAATTGAGAGAGATAAACGAAAGAATGAATGAATGAATGAAAGAAAGAAAGGAGGAAAGAAAGAGAAGGGAAAGGAAAAAGAAAGAGGAAGGAAGGAGAGAGAAAAAGAAATACAGAAAAATATAAAAAATTTAGGTAAATTAAACATCTACGAGAAGAAAGAAATTGAGAGAAATAAACAAAAGAATGAAAGAAAGAAAGAAAGAAAGAAAGAAAGGAAGAAAGAAAGGAAGAAAGAATCGGGGAAAATATTTACAAAAAATTAAGAGAAAAATTTGAAACGAAAATAAATAAGTCAAAGAAATCAGAAAAGGACAGCGAAAGAAAGGAGTAATACGACAAAATGAAATTCAAAACGATAAAGAAAGGCTTCTGGAAACAGAGAAAGAAAGGAAGAAAGAAAGAAGGCTAAGAAATGAGCAGAAATGAAGGAATTATTGAACGGAGTGCAGAAAAAGAATGGATGAAAGGAAGAAAAATAGTTAAAAGAAAATTAAGGAAAAAAAAAAGTTTACAAAAAAAGAAAAAAGAAAGAGAAATTATGAACTAAAAGGTTACGAAATTGAAGCACGAAAGAAAACAGGAAAAAGTGAAGTGGAGGTAATAGTATTGATAACTAAAGGGAAAGGAGAAGAGATTAATAAATAACAAATCAGTGATTAGGGAAATACAGTGTATGAGATTCTAATGGTGATAGTGTTGAGAGGAAAAGGTTTTGTTTTGAAAGCTTACACGCTTATAAATCCAAAATAACTCTTCTGAAATTAACTGTGTCATATGTATACTGCAGATGATGATATACTCTTTCATTTTATTCTATAGGCAACGAATTAAATTTGCCTTCAGACAATTCTCTTTGTGTTCACAAATACAAGCCGTATTCTCGTAGTCAGTGCAGATGACCGATTCGTGCAGTTTCGTTAGGGTTGTAATTAGTGTTCAAGATGGCTCCCGTGCCCCGCGCCCACTTGCGGGTGGTGCGACGCGCCGGCTCGCGGGGTGATTCCACACCCCGGGCACGAGGCGCCGACGTGATTGGCTTGCAAACGACGCGCAATGCAGGCACGCCGCCCGCCTGGCTCGTGGGCAGACAGACAACGCCATGCCATTCAGACTCGGTAATGGAGCTATGGCTCAATGAAAGTTGCAGAGGTGACCAAGTCCTACGTATTACAAATCTAATACTTTGAGACGGGAATAGAATTCCGACCACTTTGAAGGAAGCTGCTACTATTGGGTGGTGGTGGTGATGATGGTGGTGGTGGTGGTGGTGGTGGTGGTGGTGGTGGTGGTGGTGGTGGTGGTGGTGGTGACGGCTATGACTACGACGACGAGGTTGATAACTACGATCATGACGCTGATTATGACAATGAATAAATCTATGACGTTGATGTTTACAACGACTTTGATGCTGAAGTTGACAATGAGTATAGCGCTGATCTTGACAAAGAATAGGACGCTGATGATGGGAAAGAATATGGCACTGATGACAAAGAACATAGCGTAGACGATGGCAAGGAATATGACACTAATATTGACAAAGAATATGGCGCTAATGACGACAATGAATATGGCTGTGATGACAAAGAACATAGCGTAGACGATGGCAAGGAATATGACACTAATATTGACAAAGAATATGGCGCTAATGACGACAATGAATATGGCTGTGATGACAAAGAACATAGCGTAGACGATGGCAAGGAATATGACACTAATATTGACAAAGAATATGGCGCTAATGACGACAATGAATATGGCTGTGATGACAAAGAACATAGTGTAGACGATGGCAAGGAATATGACACTAATATTGACAAAGAATATGGCGCTAATGACGACAATGAATATGGCTGTGATGACAAAGAACATAGCGTAGACGATGGCAAGGAATATGACGCTAATATTGACAAAGAATATGGCGCTAATGACGACAATGAATATGGCTGTGATGACAAAGAACATAGCGTAGACGATGGCAAGGAATATGACACTAATATTGACAAAGAATATGGCGCTAATGACGACAATGAATATGGCTGTGATGACAAAGAACATAGCGTAGACGATGGCAAGGAATATGACACTAATATTGACAAAGAATATGGCGCTAATGACGACAATGAATATGGCTGTGATGACAAAGAACATAGCGTAGACGATGGCAAGGAATATGACACTAATATTGACAAAGAATATGGCGCTAATGACGACAATGAATATGGCTGTGATGACAAAGAACATAGTGTAGACGATGGCAAGGAATATGACACTAATATTGACAAAGAATATGGCGCTAATGACGACAATGAATATGGCTGTGATGACAAAGAACATAGCGTAGACGATGGCAAGGAATATGACGCTAATATTGACAAAGAATATGGCGCTAATGACGACAATGAATATGGCTGTGATGACAAAGAACATAGCGTAGACGATGGCAAGGAATATGACACTAATATTGACAAAGAATATGGCGCTAATGACGACAATGAATATGGCTGTGATGACAAAGAACATAGTGTAGACGATGGCAAGGAATATGACACTAATATTGACAATGAATATGGCTGTGATGACAAAGAACATAGCGTAGACGATGGCAAGGAATATGACACTAATATTGACAAAGAATATGGCGCTAATGACGACAATGAATATGGCTGTGATGACAAAGAACATAGCGTAGACGATGGCAAGGAATATGACACTAATATTGACAAAGAATATGGCGCTAATGACGACAATGAATATGGCTGTGATGACAAAGAACATAGTGTAGACGATGGCAAGGAATATGACACTAATATTGACAAAGAATATGGCGCTAATGACGACAATGAATATGGCTGTGATGACAAAGAACATAGTGTAGACGATGGCAAGGAATATGACACTAATATTGACAAAGAATATGGCGCTAATGACGACAATGAATATGGCTGTGATGACAAAGAACATAGCGTAGACGATGGCAAGGAATACGACACTAATATTGACAAAGAATATGGCGCTAATGACGACAATGAATATGGCTGTGATGACAAAGAACATAGCGTAGACGATGGCAAGGAATATGACACTAATATTGACAAAGAATATGGCGCTAATGACGACAATGAATATGGCTGTGATAACAAAGAACATAGCGTAGACGATGGCAAGGAATATGACACTAATATTGACAAAGAATATGGCGCTAATGACGACAATGAATATGGCTGTGATGACAATAGTTATGACGGTGATGATGACAATGTCTATGATGTTAATGTTGATGTTGACAATGAATATGGCGCTGATGACCATGAGGCTTATGTTGTTGTTTAGTCAACTGTCCGAAGAAAGGTTGGAACATTGTAAGTGACACCAATAAGGCATCGCTCGATGAGGCAACTAAGCCAGGATATAATGGGGTACCTACGGTGACCAGTTCCTATCGATCATAATAAATATGACGCTTATAATGACTATGACACTGATAATATATAACGATGATAACTAAGGCGCTATTACCAAGTACGTGCTAGTGAAAAACGACTATGACATTGGTGATAATTTATTTATTTATATATTATTGCTACTAAGTTTTAAATGAATACAAATTAATAAATGCAATGAAAGATAAAGTAGCCCACTACTAAATGAAACACGACTATGAAGATAACAACTACGTGCTAATGAAAGACGACTCTATGACGCTGATGGCAAAAACTACGTACGTGCTAATGAAAAACGACTACGGCGCTGATGATGACAACTACGTTCTAATTATAAACGACAATAACGCTGATGATAAGTACGTAGTAATGAAAAACGACTATCACACTGATGATAATTACGTACCATACTAATGAAACACGACTATGAAGATGATAACAACTACGTGCTAATAAAAGAAGACTCTGTAACGCTGATGATGGCAAAGCTACGTAACGTACTAATGAAAAAGGACTATCACGCTGATGATGACAACTACGTTCTAATTAGAAACGACTATAAGGGTGGTGATGACAAGTACGTGCTAATGAAAAAGACTACAACGTTGATGATAAGTACGTGCTAATGAAAGACGTCTATAACGCTGATGATAAGTAGTGCTAATGAAAAAGTCTATGACGATGATGATTATTATGACAAGTACGTGCTAATGAAAAATGACTATAACGCTGATGATAAGTACGTGCTAATGAAAAACGACTATGATGATGATAACTACATGCTAATGAAAAACGACTATCACACTGATGATAATTACGTACTAATGAAACACGACTATGAAGATAACAGCTACGTGCTAATGAAAGACGACTCTATGACGCTGATGGCAAAAACTACGTAACGTGCTAATGAAAAAGAACTATCACGCTGAAGATGACAACTACGTTCTAATTAGAAACGACTATAACGCTGATGATAAGTACGTGCTAATGAAAAACGACTATAACGCTGGTGATAAGTATGTGCTAATGGAAAATGACTATAACGCTGGTGATAAGTATGTGCTAATGGAAAATGACTATAACGCTGGTGATAAGTATGTGCTAATGGAAAATGACTATAACGCTGATGATAAATACGCGCTAATGAAAAAACGACTATGTCGTTGATTATGAGAAAAACTACATGCTAATTTAAAATGACTATGACGCTGATGATATCAACAACGTGCTAACGAAAAAGACTATGACGCTGATGACACCTACGTGCTAATGAAAAGGACTATGACGCTGATGATAATTACGTGCCAATTGAAAACGACTATCACGCTGATGGTGACAACTACGTCCTAATGAGAAAGGACTATGACGCTGTTGAAGTTTATGACGCTAATGATGACAATGACAATGACTCTGATATTAACTGCGACTATGATAATGGCTAAGGCGTTGTTGTTACTAATGGTGACGAAACGATGACAATGAATGTTGTGACTCCGAATACTAATTTAGACAATTATGATGATGCTAACGACTATCTAAAATGATGATTGCTAAGCTTGATGATAATAATGAATTTTGTAACTACTACTATGGCATTAGTGAAAACAGAAATGATAAGAACTACGATTACGACGTTGTTGAGGGCAAGGTGTTGCCTGTCATTGTGATGGCGTTGGTGCACAAGACACATGTAATATGTGAAAAGTAAGTGGATGGATGGATGGATGGATAATGTTCGTGGCGCTTTTAATTGCTAATAATGAGTTCCTCTTATTTCAGTACTACCATAACTTCTGTTTTAACTTTTCTGAATAGTTTCTGTAGTTGGGAGAAAATATTAAATAGTTGAATGACTTCCTAGAATAACGTTGTAAGGCCAAACTCAGTTTTAGGCTGAAAAATGTTGTATCGCACTTCTTGCATCATGTGATGTCATCGTCTTGCTGATATTTACACTACTTCGAGAACTGTAGTATTTTGATTGTGTTGCTGAGCTGAATAACGTTGTAACGCAAATAAAATGGCGGACAATCATACTTGTAGCGTGTCACATGGTCTCATGAAAAACGTAAATATAAAAAGAAAACGTAAGATTAATATCATGCAATGGAAGGACAATGTACATAAGACACTAAAGGATCAGGGGAAAGAATATACTTCGAAGAAAGGTGACATTAAACCAGCTGTGAAACGACCTGGACTGGTGAGTAGAATAAGGTTGTAAGTCGATCTAGGCCTATAGAGTGCTAAAGGAGAATAAAGGTAATAAGGTCTTGGTTACTCTGAATTCTACCATGGCTTAATAAGAGAATAAAGAAAAAAAGGATTTTTGTCTGTGTAAGTTTAATATTGATATTGTATGCCTAAACATATGATCTAAGTTCTGTAATTTGTTTCAAGTTCTTATGGTATAAATTTGTCTATTATTATTATTATTATTATTATTATTGTTATTATTATTATTATTATTATTTAATGTACACAAATGTAACAACCATAAAGAATCTACCAGGAAACATGGACAGTATTTAAGTTTCTTTGATTTACAACGTTGTTCTTCTGGATTGACATACAACGTTTTTCTACTGTAATTGTTCAAAAAGTTGTGTTAATTGGAAGATGAAGGCAATATATATATATATATATATATATATATTTATTTATATATATATATATATATATATATATATATATATAAATGGTGTGAATACTTACTGAAGTATTAATACAGATCTAACACTGTCATATTTTATAGTATTTAACAATGTTAGTATGGAATAAACATATTTTTAATTTCCTGACAGACTGTAAAAACTGACTTACAACGTTATTCTAGGCAGCCATTCAGTTATGCATTAGGTTTTCTCCGAGTGTTTCGATCTCCTTCGTCATCCCTAATCCACTGTTGCTTCATGACCATCAAAAGAAGTTTTAGTAATAGCCAGACAGATTCTGTAGTGAAAAAGAAACATTAAATGAGGAATAGCACTTCATGACACACAACGTTTAACTCTCATTGTACAATACCTACATCGATAAATGTTCAAACATTTCAGGAGTAGATGCCAGGATCACTTGAGATTAAACCCGTAAACCACAACGCTTCCTGTGACTACAGTCGCTATCATTACGTGTTTTACAGTTAATATGGCGTCGTTAAATAACCATCATACTAGCAATCTTTATATGGAATGGAGAATAAGAAGCACGTGTTTGAGAACCGCTACAGGCCGGTAAGAAAAATTCCGGAGGCCGGTGTGTTGGACCGTGACGTAGCCGCAGTCTTCGTGCGTCAATATACTGGTTGCAGACACTTTTAACAGAGCATGTCGTTCCCTGACAGCCATGTGAGAAGTGTCTTCGTTTTGCAAGTGCTTTGGAATGCATATCTAAAAATATCGAACTATTAGGCATTCGATTGACGTCAGGGTGAAATGCGAGTAACAGAAGACAATGTCATCATCACTGTTGTCATCGTTATGAACATTGCCTGTACACTTGTCATCGTCAGCATTTTCTTCATCACGTCGATACCACACTTTCACCGTCGTCGTGTCATCCTCGTCACATCGTCACTGTTAAACTCGCCACAAATGTCATGTCATCCTCGTCACCGTCGTCATTATGTCGTCCTTGTCACCACAGTCAACATTACGTCTTCCTCGTCACCAACGCCGTCATTACGCCATCCTCGTCACCACAATCATTACGCCATCTTCATCACCATATCATTCTCGTTACCACTGTCATTATGTAATCCTTGTTACCATAGCCGTCATTACATCCTCCCCGTCAGCACCGTCACTGTTATGTCGTTCTCGTCACCACTGCCACAATTATGTCGAACTCGTCATTACCGCCCTCACGTCCTCGTCACCACTGCTGTTATCATGTCCTCATCATCACCACCGTCATGTCGTCCTCGTCACCACAGACATCATTACGTCATCCTCGTCACCACCGCCGTCATTACGCCATCCTCGTCACCACCACCATTAAGCTATCCCCATCACCGTCATTATGTAATCTTTATCACCATAGCCGTCATTACGTCGTCACCGTCACCACCGCCACTATTAAGTCGTTCTTGTCATCACTGCCATTATGTCGTAGGCCTACTCGTCACCACCATCTTCATTATGTCGTCCTCGTCACTACTGCTGTTATCATGTCGTCCTCATCACCTTCGTCGTTATGTCCTCGTCACTACCGTCATAATGTACTTGTCACCACACACATCATTACGTCATCCTCGTCACCCCCTCATGATGTACTTGTCACCCCGTCGTCATATCGTCCCTGTCACCACGTCACAATGGGCGGTATGTATAAAGTTATAGTATTACCTTTAGCTTTGATTGTAGGAGATACTTAGAAGTAGAAGTATATAATTCTTCATATGCATAGAAATAGTAGTTTATACTGCCAATTCTAGCATGAACTAAACACGGCCTCCCAGATTAACTTTCTGCTACGCAGAAAATATTTACTATGGGTTTTTATACAACATATAGACCGTAGTATATATTACGAAAACCTCAGCAATAGCATTTACTTCAACTTTATGCATACCACTCAATATCTTCGTCACATCATAGCCATGTGGGTCTCGTCACCATCATCATCATGTCGCTATCACTACTCCCGAAAAATACTTCTCGCCTTAACCGCTGCCATGTCATCTTCGTCACTACGGCTATATTGTCCTCGTCACCGCCACGTCGTCATCATGTTACAATATCATCACTGTTGCTATTATCACGTTGAAGAAACATTTTGTTGCTTGTTGTCACAGGTTTTATTAAGTTGTCACAGACTTATTCTCTCTGTCGTCACCATTTTCACAATTAATGCCATCGTGTCTGTGTTACCGTCATCAGACTTCACCACACCATTGTCATCATCGTTATTCCTTCAGTTTCTCCTGTCAACATCCCACCTTATCACCATCATCATCATCATCATCACCACATGAGGATGGTAGCCAGTCTTTTATCATGCATCAAGACTGTTACAAATTCTCAGGCACTCAGTTTCAAATCAAAAGGACAAGTGAGCTCAAACCGGAGGCAGAAAAGTGATCAGATTCATAAAAAAATAATCCACATCTGTGGAGTAACGGTTAGCGCGTCTGGTCGCGAAACCAGGTGGCCCGGGTTCGATTTCCAGTCGGGGCAAGTTGCCTGGTTGAGGTTTTTTCCGGGATTTTCCCTCAACCCAATATGAGCAAATGCTGGGTAAAGGCTGGTTCACAATAAACCGGGAACCGAAATGACAACGAGAACGAGAACGAGAACGGAAATAATGTTAAAACAAATGTATTTAAATGTGAGCATTCACAATTAACTATTGTAAATGCTCCCATTTAAATACATTTATTTTAACATTATATCAGTTTTCGTTCTCGTTGTCGTTTCCGTTCCCGGTTTATTGTGAACCAGCCTTAACTTTCGGTGTTGCACCCCGGACTCATTTCACCGGCATTATCACCTTCATCTCATTCAGACGCTAAATAACCTAAGATGTTGATAAAGCGTCGTAAAATAAGCTACTAAAATTAAAAAAATTAATTAATTAAATTATCACTGATTTCTTATTTGTACACTCAGTTGACGCATTTAAATTATCTTAATATTTCGCTATCGACTAATTAAATGTCAGATATTGAAAGGCTTATAAATTAATTAAATTAAATATATATACTTCGTCAACCGATTAATATTTTATAGTCGTAAAATCGTCATGATTGCTGTTATTGTGACAGACTGATGAAGCTAAATTTACTACAACCAGTAGCCTACAGTTGATAAAGTGTTGTTCAATAGTATCATGTGCAAGGCAGGAGTATTTGTTGAGTTTGTAAGTGCTCGCCCCCTTTTTTGCGTAACCAGGTAACCACAAAACTTGTCGAACCCGGAGCATAAAGTCGCTCCTGGTCGTAACACTGTGAATTATTATGATCATACACTTCATTAAAGCTCGGCATCCTAGCAACCGGAATTTGTTTCCCAGTAACGCAGTAAAATCAGACAGTCGATATATTGCATGAGGAATAATGGGTATAAATTGACATGTGGTTACCTGGGTTCATTGCTCTAGTAACCCCGACAAACTGCTTCCATTCCTACCTGGCGTCGTGAATAATTTCAATAAAAATAATATTTATGATCAGGAATAACAACTCTGCTATTGATATATAATTCATTCATTCATAGTTTTCTGCCAAAGGACAGGTCTTTCATTGCAAACCCAGCATGCCCCAATCTTTCCTATTATCGGCCTTCTTTGTCTCCACATATAATCCATAACTTATATCTTAATGTCGTCTATCATCTGATATCTTCTTGGGGCTCGAACTTTTCTTCCGTTCACCATTCCTTCCAGTGCATCCTTCAATAGGCAGTTTTTTCTCAACCAGTGATCCAGCCAATTTTTTTCCTCTTCTTGATCTGTTTCAGCATCATTCTTTCTTTACTCACTGTTCTTAGCATTGCTTCATTTCTTATTCTGTCTGCCCACTTCACACTCTCCATTCTTCTCCATATTCACATTTCAAATGTTTCTAATCGTTTCTCTTCGCTTCGTCTTAATGTCCATGCTACTGTCCCATACAATGCCACACTCCACACAAAGCACTTGAAATAATGGTAATAAAAATAATGGTTTCTTTCAGAAATGAGCATTTATGTCTATTTTGTGTTCATTATGGATTGTAAAATAACACTAGCCTATACACTTAACAAATAATTGGTGGTTACGTGCTCAACTTGACCCGAGCTCCAAAGTAAAACTGAGTAATCATTTACTAGTATTATTTATTCTATGTTCCTTCCCTCAGTCCCGTAGACACTTTCCTTTCTTCCCTTTTAAAAGTATTTGTATGTGAAACATCTGTGTTCCAGATACAAAAGAGAATATTTTTAATGTTTTAGCATTAAATGTTTACACTGGTACCATGGAAACATGAGTGTAAGATGAATTTCGTGCCTCGTGATTTTCTATGAGGTTCCTCTTACTCCATTCTCTAAGTGGTGTGCTTCAAAGTTTTCTCCATGCTATATTTAATTTGCACAGACAAATGACAAATAGATCGCTTAATATCGGACAAAAACGATTTTCTAACAAAAAATAGTTCTTTTTACAGATTTCTTTTACTAGTACTTGTACTCAGGTTCTGCTGTTAGTACATAGGATTTCTGTCAATCAGCTAGATAACTAGTCTTTCTGTACGTTAACTACATAACTATTATTTCTGTCAGATGATTAGTCTCTCTATCAGTCAGTTGGATAACTATAGAGGATTTCACGTTGAGAAAAAAAGCATTGAGCATATGGGCCTATTCCAGTTGCCATAGAAACGCCTACCCACCACATAGCTTGTACAATGTATTAGGCAAGGCCCATAAAACCAATGCTTTTTTCTTAACGTGGAATCCTCTGTCTTTCTGCCAGACAGTTAAATAATTACCATAGTCTTTCTGTTGGTCAGTTAGGTAACTCGTCTGTCACTCGGCTAAATAACTAGTCTTTCTGTCATTCAACTGAATAACTACTGTAGTGTTTCTGTTAATTAGCTAAATAACTAGTCTTTCTGTCAGTTAGCTAAATAACTAGTCTTTCTGTCAGTTAGCTAAATAACTAGTCTTTCTGTCAGTTAGCTAAATAACTAGTCTTTCTGTCAGTTAGCTAAGTAACTAGTCTTTCTGTCAGTTAGCTAAATAACTAGTCTTTCTGTCAGTCAACTAAATAACTAGTTTTCGGTCAGTCACTTAAATAACTAATATTTTTGTCAGCTAAATAACTAGTATTTCTATCAGCTAAATAATTAGTCTTTCTGTCAGTTAGCTAAATAACTAGTCTTTCTGTCAGCTAAATAACTAGTCTTTCTGTCAGTTAGCTAAATAACTAGTCTTTCTGTCAGTTAGCTAAATAACTAGTCTTTCTGTCAGTTAGCTAAATAACTAGTCTTTCTGTCAGTTAGCTAAATAACTAGTCTTTCTGTCAGTTAGCTAAATAACTAGTCTTTCTGTCAGTCAACTAAATAACTAGTTTTCTGTCAGTCATTTAAATAACTAATATTTCTGTCAGCTAAATAACTAGTATTTCTGTCAGCTAAATAACTAGTCTTTCTGTCAGTTAGCTAAATAACTAGTCTTTCTGTCAGTTAGCTAAATAACTAGTCTTTCTGTCAGTCAACTAAATAACTAGTTTTCGGTCAGTCACTTAAATAACTAATACTTTTGTCAGCTAAATAACTAGTCTTTCTGTCAGTTAGCTAAATAACTAGTCTTTCTGTCAGTCAACTAAATAACTAGTTTCCGGTCAGTCACTTAAATAACGAATATTTCTGTCAGCTAAATAACTAGTCTTTCTGTCAGTCAACTAAATAACTAATTTTCGGTCAGTCACTCAAACAACTAATCTTTCTGTCAGTTAGCTAAATAACTAGTCTTTCTGTCAGTAAGCTAAACAAGTAGCCTTTCTGCCAGTCACCTAGATAACTAGTCTTCTTCCTGTCAGTCAGCTAAATAACTACCATAGTCTTTCTGTCAGTCAGCTAAATAACTAGTCTTTCTATCAGTTAGCTAAATAACTAGTCTTTCTGTCAGTCAGCTAAATAACTAGTCTTTCTGTCAGCTAGATAACTAGTCTTCTTCCTGTCAGTCAGCTAAATAACTACCATAGTCTTTCTGTCAGTCAGCTAAATAACTAGTCTTTCTGTCAGTCAGCTAAATAACTAGTCTTCCTGTCGGTTAGTTAAATAACTAGTTTTTCTACCAGTCAACTAAATAACTCGTCTTTGTTACTCAGCTAAATAACTAGTCTTTCTGTCAGTCAGCTAGGTAACTCGTCTTTCTGTCAGTCAGCTAGGTAACTCGTCTTTCTGTCAGTCAGCTAGGTAACTCGTCTTTCTGTCAGTCAGCTAGGTAACTCGTCTTTCTGTCAGTCAGCTAGATAACTCGTCTTTTTAGTCAGCTAAATAACTAGTCTTTCTGTCAGCTAGATAACTAGTCTTTCTGTCGGTTAGTTAAATAACTAGTTTTTCTACCAGTCAACTAAATAACTCGTCTTTGTTAGTCAGCTAAATAACCAGTCTTTCTCTCAGTCAGCTAGATAACTAGTCTTTCTGTCAGTCAACTAGATAACTCGTCTTTGTTAGTCAGCTAAATAACTAGTCTTTCTGTCAGTCAGCTAGATAACTAGTATTTCTGTTAGTCAGCTAGATAAGTGGTCTTTGTGTCAGTCACCTAGGTAACTAGTATTTCTGCCAGTCAGCTACATAACCCATCTTTCTGTCAGCCAGTTTAATAACTACTCCTTCTGTCAGTCAGCTAGATAACTATTCTTTCTCTCTCAGTTTGATAACTAGTCTTTCTATCATTCAGCTAGATAACTAGTCTTTCTGTCAGTCAGCTAGATAATTAGTATTTCTGCCAATCAACTAGATAACTAGTAGTACCGTTAGTCAGCTAGATAACCAGTCTTTGTCAGTCAGCTAGATAACTAGTCTTTCTGCCAGTCAGCTAACAAGGAGTCGTTTTATTAACCAGGTAGATAATCAGGCTTCCAGTCAGTTACTCAGTCAACCAGACACTGTTTAGTCAGTCAGCTAGCTAGTTAGTCAACTACCTAACCAGTCTTTCAGTCAGTCACAGCACACCCAAGCGCGTACCCACTTAGGCCGTTGTTACCGTATTTCGTGCAGTAGGTAGGAGTGCAATGTAACAACGCAGGGAGAGAATTGAAGCCGGGGGAAATCTTTGTTGCTTTGCTTGCAGCAGCCGGGGTTCGACTCTCGGAGTTATTATTACACGAAAGAGAAGAAGTAGTTACGACGGCTGGGTCGTAAAATCTCGCAGCTTTTTCCTCTCTGGTTTCTTATTACTCTTCTTGCAGCTGAGCGGTCAAAGACAGGGACGGAAGACAATAACACGGTGTAGGGAAAGTACCGCCAGCCATGCTCGGCTACTGAACGCGTTATAAGCATGAAAGTCGAGGTTCAGTTCCTGAGAGACCTAGTGACATTTATTTATGTGCATTGACGCTCTGAGGGGGTCAGGTTTTCTTCGTCATGAGTGCTGGGTTCTGTTGCCCATATTGTAGCATTGCTCCAATATCACCAAGCCATATCACTGACTACGAACAAACTGTAGATTAGAAGTTTGTTGAATAAGAAATTATTTTTCTTAACATGTTCTTCTTTCAATTAGCAAGATATGGAGGGTAATGCGAATTCAATTTAAATCCTGTGCAAATTCAACCTCGCAAATTTCTAGCGCAATAATTAACAACAGATCCCTATTAGAAACAACGACAACCAAATTTCTTGGCTTAAAAATCAATAATGTGTTAAATTGGAAAAATCATATTAAACAAATTACCCCCAAACTAAATTCAGCTTGTTTTGCTATTAGATCTATACAAAAGATAGTAAATATGAATCAATACCTTAAAACAATATACTTTGCATACTTCCACTCGGTAATGAGTTTTGGAATAATATTCTGGGGAAATTCCACAGATAGTAACAGTATATTTCTATTACAAAAAAGAGTAATTTGAATAGTAGTAGGTGCCAAATCTAGGGAATCTTGTAGGACTATTTTCAAAAAACTACAAATAATGCCCATGGCTTGTCAGTATATCTTTTCATTAATAATCTTCCTCGTATGTAATCGTGAAAACTTTGTAGCTAATTCAACAGTTCATAGCATAAATACACGTCAAAAAATTACTTTCATACTCCATCGGCAAGACTATCGTGCTATCAAAAAGGAGTGCGTTATATAGCAGTAAAAATTTTTAATAGCCTCCCTATCGATATAAAAAATGAAACTCAAAACATAAGATTATTTAGGGCCAAATTAAAGAAGTACCTAATTTCTCACGCCTTCTATTCTGTAGGTGAATTCATGACATTCAATAACACTTCATGAAATTGATACTAAAACTATGTGTTTTACTAGTAGACTATATTGTAAATCTCGTCTGTATATATATATATATATATATATATATATATATATATATATATATATTTCATCTAGACTGTGACTATAAATTAAGCCTTTATAATAGTATTAAGTTTTTTGACTTGTTCCATATTCTAGCTGTAAAGCAATGTATGAATACCATGGAATGTTAATAAATACAATACAATACAATACTAGGTAGGTGTCCCTGATATGGCCATGCTAAGGTTTGAGAATTTTTCTAGCCGCCATTTTGAAAAAAAAATGTTAACCACTTTTTTCTTACTCGTTCTCATTCTAATGGACTTTCTTAAAACAATTTACTTTCCCCATAAAAATAGCTTTCATTGTCCAAAAAGTCCCAAATTCCAAAAGTCTACCTAGTGGCCATATCGGGAATATGTGCACATGATATGGCCACCCTTGTTCCATGTTCTATAAATCGTGATTATTTTCAGTTTGATAGCGCAGTTGTGCTAAAATTAAATAATATTGGTGTAAAATGAATAAAAATTACACTTAATAGGCCTAATCTTTTTTATAATTCAAAAGTGTAGTCAAAACAGGTTTTTCCATAAGAAAATTAAGTTGTTTTTCTTAAAATACAAAATTTTTGTGTAATCCCAGCTATAATGCATGTAAATTTGTCAGGTGAAAAAATAAAAGTGAAATGAACTTGATATGGCCATGGTGCATTTGATACGGCCATATCAGGAGCAGGTAACCTTTCACGAAAATCGTTTGATTATGAACAACTTGTAAAAGATACTCCATCAACGACAACACCAATCAACAGAACATTAAAAACTGAATGGAGTACTATGGTTTTCATGAAACATGTCTTTGAGAAACATGCATAAAATAAAGGAGACTTACCAGAGAAAAATAAGAAGAGGTCACATGAAAACCGCAAAACAGGCAACTGACGCCATATTGCTCAACCTGACTGGATGGAAAACGATCAAGTGACATACCAGGATGCCCTTTCACTGAATTCTGCTGAAATTTAGCGGATTTTTTGGTTAACTAACTCACAATAAGGGGGTGGCCATATCAGGAACATGGCCATAACAGGAGCACCCACCTTATATTGAATAAGCAGTCGCGGACAGAGGATAAGAGGTGGTCCTCCAGCTTGGTGGGCTAACAATCCAGAACCGTACAAAAAACGTTGTTACAAAACCTCAACATAAGCCTCGGAATAAGACTGATTCTATGGCACGTTTAGTATATGCCATTAGGAAAGTCCAGTATAGGCTAACAGAGAGGGTTTGGAATTGAAGGGGAGGGGAACATCCCTATGCATCGCGATCTGAGGTCTATTGTGCGTCCCTGGGATGAGATGCAAGCCCACCGACCGCACCTATGCTGAACCGACCTAACCGCTAACACCCTGACGACCAATCCCGCCATACTTCAAAATCCGTGTACCATTTCACGCCAACAGAATTGAACGGGTTACATCAGCTGCTTGTTTATGCGGATGACGTGAATATGTTAAAGTGTGTGTGATGTATCTTGTCTCACTGTGAAAAGAGAGAGAAAGGAGATATGTCTTACTTCGTCTGTATTGTTATGGCGATGGGAGAGTGGAGTGTTGCCGTCCATCCATCCAGTGACGGAAGGGACTAGGTGATACATTCTGTAGCGCAAAATAAAATTACACAATATCTCTCTTCGTATTCAGCGTATTCCGAATCTCACCGGTCCGGTGGGATCAATGACGTCACGTTGCAACGAAAATAAGGAACAAAACTGCTGGAAGAATCGATGCTGTCATGGCGACCGTGTAAGTGGTTATCTGTGCTACGCTAGCAAAATTTTGCGAAATTTTCGTACTGCCATCTCGTTCAAAGAAAAGAGATCATAAACAACTTACTTCCTGAACCGGTAGTAATAACTGGTCCGTTGACATGTTCGCTCATAAGCCATTAACATATTATTTTTACGTTGTGCTCATTACAAACAATGCAGCAGAACTAAAGCAGAACAAACCGCCATGACACAATAGTGCACGATGTTATTCGTCTGCTAATTCCCGCCCTATACAAGAACCAATCAGATTCACTGATGGCGGCTGATGGAGACTGCCACCACCTCTGCAAGTTGATGGCACCGGTGCGACACCGGTGGAGCATAAATGACGTCATCGGTTGAATTCGGAACACTGTGATGCTATCGGATTGCTCACCGGTGAGATTCGGAATACGCTCATTGTGTAGTTCCGTCACTGAGCTTGTCTTTCAAGAAATTGAGTTCCGGTAGCCTGTACAATAACAAGGTTTTGAAAGGAATCCTGAAAATTTACAACCTCCTATAATCTCCACCCTCATTTGAAGGGACTTGGTTTTATTGCTACTGAGACAAGATAAACCTTACCAGGTATAGGAGAAACACAAAATTATGGAAAACACAGAAACTTTATTTGAAGCAAGTAAATAGATAGGCTTGGAAGTAAATCTCGAAAAGACAAAGTATATGATTATGTCTCGTGACCAGAACATAGTACGAATGGAGTCCACACCTGTGGAGTAACGGTCAGCGCGTCTGGCCGAGAAACCAGGTGGCCCGGGTTCGATTCCCGGTCGGGGCAAGTTACCTGGTTGAGGTTTTTTCCGGGGTTTTCCCTCAACCTAAGATGAGTAAATGTTGGGTAACTTTCGGTGCTGGACCCCGGACTCATTTCACCGGCGTTATTACCTTCATCTCATTCCGACGTTAAATAACCTAAGCTGTTGATAAAGCGTCGTAAAATAACCTGCTAAAAAAAGTACGAATGGAAATATAAAAATTGTAAATTTGTCCTTTGATAAGGTGGAAAAATTAAAAAATCTTGGAACAACAGTAACAAATATAAATTACACTCGGGAGGAAATTAAAAGCAGAATAAATATGGAAAATCCCTGTTATTACTCGGTTTAGAATTTTTGTCAATCAATCTGCTGTCAAAAAATCTGAAAGCTAGAATTTATAAAACAGGGTTGTGAAACTTTGAACTCTCACTTTGAGAGAGGAACAAAGGCTAAGGGTGTTTGAGAATAAGATGCTTAGGAAAATATTTGGGGCTAAGAGGGACGAAGTTGAAGAACATACACTGGAATACGAATATACAGACACACCAAAACACATCCAAATGAAATTCTCAACACACAACTCAATTTCAGAACATACACACTCTTTGACTCCACATTAAACTACAAAAACACACCCCCACAGGAAACAAATAAAAGGCGCTAAGACCAGTAACAGCCAGTTCAGAAGATGGTCGATAGCAGGCCGAAACTTATTAATAAGGTAATATAAAATTTAACACGTGAAAACATTAATATGTTTTCCGAAACATTATTTTTCTTATCTCATCATCATTATCATAAACAGCAGTAGCAGTAGCAATCAAAATATTATAAATAGATGATTAATATGTCAGATGACAAACTATGTAATCTTTGTGATTCAATGTAGTCTCGTGTTCGACTCCCGAAAAATGTGTGGCGGAGTAATTTTATTGCAGTGTGTACCGTTACCAGGAAGGCTATAGTAGGAGCATTCTGCTGTGGAACACGGTCACACACTCCATAAACCAGGCTGATCGAGTGGGGAATGAGAGAAATTGCATAACGTGGTAATTTATGATCTGCAGGCGTTGCCAGGTGACTTCGAGGCGAGAAACACAGTATATAGTGCTATGTAGCATAAAACCACCAAGGCATTACTGTTACTTTTTCTGTTTATTTGTTTATTATTTTTGCATCACATCAGCTAAATAACGCCACATGTAATTGTTACGGTAAGAAAGTCTCTGGTTACTTCAAAATCTGAGACGATGGAAATGTTTTTTTTTTGGGGGGGGGGATGAATTAAGATCGTTGAAGGGTAAAAAGTTTGAGAAAATTTCCTATATGGCCATGTATTTTAAAACTTGTTTTCGTATTACAGAAATTATAGTAGTATCATCTTGGGTAGGCCTGGGAAAAAAAAATTTAACGACTGAAATCTTATAAAACTTAAAGTAGTTTACATTCAATTTTATGGGGCTGTTATTATGGGATGAATATTTTCCGGGCTAAGAGGATGTAAATCGCCAGCATACTACATCCTCTTAGCCGGGAAAACACACTCCATTGACGCAGGCCGTGAAAGCCTACATTCTAAGTACCGCATTATTAATACTTTTCCAGAAACGACCAACAGAAAAATGCCAACACTATACAGGGTGATTCACGAGGATTTACAATCACTTACGGAGCTTATTTCTGAAGACATTCTGAGCAAAAAATGTCATATAAACATTTGTCCTAATCTCAATATTTTCAAAGTTACATTAATTTGAAGTTGTTAATATATATATTTTTTGTTTTAAGGGTAAAAAATATTACAAATAGAGAATGAACTATTCAGAAGTATCATTTCTTTAATTGGCTAGTGTTCTGAAGCTAAAAATGTGTCGTTAATTGTTTTTCATAGATTTTATTTTTCAATTTTTTAACTAAAAATCACATCATTCTTAAGCACTTATAAAAAAATTCATATAATTCATACGACTTTAGGAACTAGATCTTTAAAGTTTATGCATTCTAATGTACAGTCTTGAAGAATTTACAGGAGTGGCGTGATTTGTAACAATTGTTGTGGTAAATGCGTAAGAAAATATAATGTTGAAGTTAAAAATCGAAAAACAAAAATTCTGTAAGGAGCAACTATGGAATTCACAACACATTTTTAGCTTCAGAATACTAGCTAATTAAAAAAATGTTACTCCTGAATAGTTCTTTCCTTATTTGTAATATTCTTTTACCCTTAAAACTCAAGAATAATGGTATTTTACTAACAATTTGAAATTACTGTAATAATTCTGAAAGTATTGAGATTAGGGCAAATGTTTATACGACATTTTTTTGCTCAAAGTCTTCTAGAATAAGCTCCGTAAGAGATGGTGAATCCTCGTGAATCATCCTGTATATAAAATTCAGACAATTTTCAAATTAAATCCTAGAGTAATAGAAATAATGGCAATAATAAACATAATAAATCGTTACAAAAATGATACATAGGATTATCGGTATACCTTCTGCGTGTGTTCTTCTCAACAATTCAGTTCCTTTATCATGTTGTAAATTATATTACTATTTATAGTTTATTTTCAAGAATTACATTTTGCGTGTGTGCCTTGCAACACTGTTTACAGTTTATTTTCAAGAAATGTTATTCAGAAGAGAGAGTCCACGGCAATGTCCGATAAAGGCATTGCACTGCAAGCCGGATGATCGAGGGTTCGATTCACGATGGAGTCTTCGATTGTCTTCATTCATACAATTTTTCCGGTCGCAATATAGCCTGGGGTTGATTTAGTCTCTTTCTTGGAGATAAAGTCGCAGTGAGCACGCAGAATTAGCATTCCTACTGCTACTAATGCCAATTGTTTTCAAAGGTGAGAGCCTTAACTCTCCATTACATCGTAGATCTTCGTGGCCTGTAATATGAACAACTTTAACTTTATCATTTAAAAGACTACCTAAATGGAATCATATGCACCCAAATAACAAGATGGACTTTCGTTTCTGGATTATACTAAAAAATCCGAAGTCGCTAGTTATCTTTCGTGGTTTGAAACTCGGGTTAGGGCAATGAATTTTAAAGAACGATAAAATCTTTAGTAATGTTCCTCCAGAAGGGAAATACAGCTTTTGTAGACTTACCTACTGTACATGAAAAACACTTTTCTGACAGAAGAACTCGAGGCAAAATTTTTTGGCCATATTTTCCCACATTATGTTTCGATGATGACTTCATTTATTCATAGTGCTCTGCCCAAGGCAGGTCTTTCACTGCAAACCCAGCATTCTCCAGTCCTTCCTATTTTCTGTCTTCCTCTTTGTCTCCTCATATGATCCATATATCTTAATGTCGTCTATCATCTGATATCTTCTTCTGCCCCGAACTTTTCTCCCGTTTATCGTTCCTTCCAGTGCATCCTTCAGTAGCCATTTTCTTCTCAACCAATGACCCAGCCAATTCCTTTTCCTCTTCCTGATCAGTTTCAGCATTATTCTTTCTTCACCCACTCTTTCCAACACAGCTTCATTTCTTATTCTGTCTGTCCATTTCACACGTTTCATCCTTCTCCATATCCACATTTCAAATCCTTCTAGTCGTTTCTCTTCACTTCGTCGTAATGTCCATGTTTCTGTCCCATACAATGCTAGATTCCACACAAAGCACTTAACTAGTTTCTTCCTTAGTTCTTTCTCCAGAGATCTATTAAAAGTTTCCTTTGCCATTGCTATTCTCCTTTTCACTTCCTGGCAGCAGCTCATGTTACTGCTTATAGTACACCCCAGGTATTTGAAGCTGTCCACTTGCTCTACTGTCTCATTTAGAATTCGCAAGTTTACCTTCTTCACCTTCATTCCAATGATCATGGTCTTCGTATTGTTGGAATTTATATTCATTCCATACTGCTCACAGCTGTTATTTAGCTCTAGTAGAATATCTTTTAGTACCATCTCCTCTTCTGCTAACAAAGCCATATCATCAGCAAATCTTATACACTTTATTATTCTTTCTCCTACTCTCACTCCTCCCATGTTCTGGAAACAGTTCTTCACTAAATCCTTCAAGCAAATGTTGAACATGATAGGTGATAAAGGGCATCCTTGTCTTACACCTCTCCCCATTTCACTTCCTTCTGACATTTCTTCTCCTATCCTGACTTTGACTCGTTTCATATAAAAGTTGCTGAACAGCGTCCTCTCTTTCCAATCCACGCCAATTTTCTTCAGAATCCCCATCAGTTTATTCCACTCTGTCAAACGCCTTTTCTAGGTCCACAAATACTATATACACTTCTTTATTCTTCTCTAGATATCTTTCGCCCATTGTTCGTAGCAGTCCATTTGCATCTCTCGTACCTTTTCCCTTCCTGATGCCAAACTGCTCTTCTTCCAACTGTTTTTTCCATCTTAGAATATAAATGTCGATTCAGTATTCGCAGAAGAATCTTCGCCGAATGTGATATCAGGTTGATCGACGATGAATATACTCTGTAATTAAAAGCTTCTACTACTTCTACTAGTATTACTATCATAAATAAAGATATGTTTTGTGTAAATCAGAGAACGAAAATGTGTCTAATTTGAATTTATAATGAATGATTTAATTTAAGAGTGTCTTTTGAATAGTAATTCTTGAAAACAGACATTTAACAGTAAAATCATTCGAAATATATGACAAAGATACAGTACTGATTTGCAAAGAGCTTAAAACATATGATTAGAAAAAGTGTCAACTTTATAGTACTCATTTCTAAGTTGCATCGACCACACCTCCATGATTTTTTTTAATTATATGGAGTATTATTACTCTTTTCATTCGTATATCTCAATGTTGTGTGTTTTCCTGTCTTACGTACATACGTTAGATACAATTGGAACACGAGAGTATTTTCCAACGATACCAAGTCAGAACTTGTAACGGATAAATGTCGGAAGGTCGCGGAATGACTATATCTCGAATTACACAAGTTTAAAAACATAGCAAAGATACCTGCGGCTTTGTAAGGGAAAAATGTTCATTGAACCGTGAAATGCAATGACAAGAATGTGACGCAGAAAATTCAATTATATTAATTAATAAATGATTTACTGCCTTGTACCGAATTTAAGAACTTAATTCGACAAGTTCTCTATAAGAGTCCTTCAGACTGGCAGAATGTGAAAGGATACGACACTTCAGACCAAGAGTGGCATACGAAACTCGAGTTCGTTGTCATGGTAACGGATCAGATTCCAAGGCCGGCCTACATAGTATGATATAAAAAAAAAAAGCAGCTATTCAGGATAAATGTCGCTCATTTGAAGATGATTTATATTCTGTATGGATTATTTACTAGGTGTAAGGCCGTTACACACTTGAAGAAATCTGGCTAGCGAGAAATGTGTTACGAGAAAATTCAAAGATTGATAACATGGACTCAAATGGACGTCCACACACTGGAAGAGATTCTCGTTCGAGGCGAAAACCTCGAGCGAGTTTCTCGCTGAAATCGGTAGCTCAGCGAATTTTCTTGACACATTTATCAAAGATCTTTGATATTTATATTCTTTATGACGATTGAATGTAGAAAAAGATATCACAAGTGATGAATTGTATTGTTTTTATTGACAATGAGGAAATATGACTGATAATTATTGCAGTCAGAAACTTATCGAAGTTGTACGATATCACCCGTAGGCCTGTTTATATGATACACGGGCTGAAAACTATAAAAACACGAAACTTAAGGGGTTTAGTACAGCTTACAGCAGTAAAATGTTTGAAAATATTCAACATTTTTTCCTCCATTACTGTATCTTGTACAATAATAAAAATTGGTATATGTAAAACACTGTCCTTCTGCTATTTGAAAAAAAATATTTTTACGATTTAAAAAATCTTTATACATTTTTTTTTTCAAAATTCAAAATGGTGGCAGTTTACTCTGCAGTGATGAAGCGTTTCCCTCATAACTCATAAACTTGTTAACTTTTTCAAGTTGTCTCTCTTTTATTTTATTGCTGAAATTCATGTTTATAATATCATGCTCTTTCATCTACAGTCCTTAATAAATAAAATATATTTTTTTTATTTTTTTTTAGAAGAAAATACTGATATTTGACTATTTCTTAGAATGAATTTATTTTTTATCATACAATCTATCAAAGGACTCATAAACTTGTTAACTTTTTCATGTTCTCTCTCTTTTATTTTATTCCTGAAACTCATGTTCAGAATATCATGTTCTTTCATCTACAGTCCTTAATAAATAAAATACTTTTTTGTGTTAGGAGAAAATACTGATATTTGACCATTTTTTAAATGAATTGATTTTTTATCAGACAATCTGTCAAAGATGAGAAGTGATCTTGAATCATATTGTAGATATGACATGCATAAATACACAAAAAATATTTCGTCACGGAATGTTGGATAGTTTTAGAGTTACGTGGTAAAAGCTTCATCACTGAACAGTGGACAGAATTTTGAAAAAAAAAAATGTAAATATTTTTTTTTTAATCTTAAATATAAGTTTTTCATATAGCAGAAGGACAATGTTGTACACATACTAATTTCCATTATTATACAAGATACCTAACCAGTTAAAGAAGAAATCCAGAGACAAAATATCAGATGATCTGAAAATAAATAGGAATATATTTAGAGATTTAATAGTATTAATTATAACATTTGAAAAAATGTATCTATAAGCTTATGTCTTAACAGTTTACATAATCAGAACATAGCAAAGAATCCTCTATCATATCATGAATGGCAAAAAACTGAGGTCCATTCAACCTGAAATAACGCCTAAACGTATCATCATTCAAATTGAAATCAGTGACCGAAACTAGTCCTTATCTTCTTGAGATGCAATGTGATTTCCAGATATTTCTAGCTTTAATTTTAGACCTACTTTTTCTTTTCATTAACAAAATATCATAAACGTCATTTCCTCATCATCTGAATTTTCAGATTCAACATAGAAGGTTGAAATTTTCCATTAACTTAGGCTTTTGACAGCAGAAAATGTTGCGTGAACATTCTGTATAACAAAATTTTAAAATTTTAAATTGTTATTTGGTACTGTATTAATACGTAATAGCGACGCTGATATAACCTCTGCAGTTGCGAGCGTCGTTAAATAAAACATAACATTATAATACGTAATATCACTATATAATGCTGATAATAATGATTCGTTATTTTATGTATTTGTCTTATAGGATTCCGACATAGCAATAATCTATCATGTATGGATCAAAACATAATATATGTCCCCTTTAATTTCGTGAAACAAATAGAAAATGATTTCATTTTTTAAGTTTCTATAGAATACCTGAAGCATTCTAACATCACTTTTATATTTGTCCAGTTTACGAGTTATTTAGTGTATCGTTATTCATTTAAAAAGTTAAATGTATTAAAATAATGAACTTTACATGTCTGAGAGTAGTCTGCTTTTCAGAAATAAGTGTTTATTACATGCAGGAAAAATATTAAAGATGTCAGAGAGACCATACCAATGTTATGTAACTGCAGAATTTTTTTGTTTCATTTTTTCTCATACTCTGATAAAACTGGTTTAAAAAATATTATTAGTAACCTTTTTTATGCTTTTATTAGATATTTAAGTTCTCATAAGTCTTTTACCTTGTAATTTTTGTGCAATTGAGTTCATTTTCTTATAAAATTTTAGAAATTTAGAGCCTGCATTTTCTGATAATATTTGTGGTCGTTCACGTACATATACCCGTAAGAACCTTAAACACGGATTTTCCTCAGAAACTATGTTGTAGACCTGTAACAAAGTTTCCATTTTCATTATCCCTTAGAGAGTATTCCGAATCTCAGCGCTGAGCAATCTGATGGCATCACGGTGTTCCGAATTTCACCGATGGCGTCACTGATGTTCCACCGGTGTCGCACCGGTGCCATCAGCTTGCAGAGGTGGCGGCAGTCTCCATCAGCCGCTATCAGTGACTCTGATTAGTTCTTGTATAGGGCGGGAATTAGCAGACGAATGACATCGTGCACTGTTGTGTCATGGCGGTGTGTTCTGCTTTAGTTCTGCTGTATTGTTTGTAATGAGCACAACGTAAAAACATGAGCGAACATGTCAACGGACCAGTTATTACTACCGGTTCAAGAAGTAAGTTGTTTATGATCTCTTTTCTTTGAACGAGATGGCAGTACGGAAATTTCGCAAAATTTTGCTAGCGTAGCACAGACAACAACTTATACAATCGCCATGACAGCCATCGATCCTTCCAGTAGTTTTGTTCCTATTTCGCTGCAGCGTGACGTCATTGTTGTGAGATTTGGAATAAGCTGTTAATGAAATATTTTAAGTTACTCTAGGCGCAACATATCTGAGACGCATCAAATTTTAAGGAAGGGGAATAGAATTCTCGTAATAGGTTACAATAATACACGTACCTTTCGCCTAATATAGGATACACCAGTATTTTTAAATTATCGATGGGATCAAATCAGGTGTAAATTAGTAACTACGGATCGAAAGTGTATTTTTATGAAGTTGCATACCGTCATGTTGAACCTCTTGTCCTGGCCTTCGAGATCAACCAATCTGACACCGTTGGATTTCTCCTCGTGGTGATAAATGGAAGATATAATTTACGATACACAGCGGAGGACGAAATAGATTTTATTGCTGATATTGCAGAAGCAGCAGCAGTAATCAGGAGGTATTGGTCAGCATTTTAGAGCGCGCAAGGTCATCCCACCTCATCATTTATAATTTTGCAACTAAGTTGGCGATCATACTTCCGAACATCTGAAGGGCATCGTTTCAAATTGTATTATGTCCAAGAAATAAATATATATATTAATATAAATATATATATATATATATATATATATATATATAACTACAAAATTACATTTTCTTACGCATTTATCACAACAATTGTTACAAATCACGCCACTCATCTAAATTCTTTAAGACTGTACATTAGGATGTATAAAGAACAAGAACAAAGTTTCTAAAGTCTATGATTTGTAACAATTTTTGTGATATGTGCGTAAGAATGATGTTAAAAAATTGTACAAAGCAATTAACAACACAATATTTTTGCGTCTATTGTGAGAATTATGACATCACCGAGAACATTTTTAAATGCCATATAGATTTTATCATCTGAAAGTGCATATTTATTTTGTATTTTTATATGCAATACTTCAATTGTTTCATATGAAAGTATTGTGATTATTAGACCGCAGATCTTCATGCAATTGCTTGTCTTTATTGATTTGGCATATTGAAATAGTATGTGTATCTTTTCCGATCATGAGTTTTACGTTCGAATGAAGGCAACTTTATTTTGCATAAATGTATAGGGGAGAGTCGGGTAGTATCGGATATCGGGTAATATCGGACAGTGAGTTGCTTTCATCTACCACACGATGATAGTACCTGATTGGCATGGTTACGTTTCTGTGATGTCGCATAGAGAAACGTAACCATGTCATTCAGGTACTACCATATGGTGGTAGATGAAAGAAACGCACTGTCCGATACTACCCGATGTCCGATACTACCCGACTCTCCCCTATTTCGAGGGTTTTACTTTTAAATGCATAATATATTTTTATTTTGCATATTTAAATGCATATATTAACATCTTTCCTTATTTTCCCGATTTATTATCTAATTTCAAAATTTCTCACCGATAAAAACAAAAATTATTTTCAATAAATACAGGGTAGACGTGAAATAGCCTTGCAGATTTCCAGAGCGAATAGCTCTTGTTATATGTAACAAAAAACTATAATATCATATTAGTGGAAAGTTCATAGTTTTTCAGAACTTTTTTTTTTTCCAAATGTTTAACAATCTCTTATAACTATTGCGAGTAGGATCGTGATTTTTGTCCATATCGATAGGAAATCTAATAAATCTAATCCCTTTTTAGAGGTTTTTCTATAGCGTGAACGATTTTCATGTAAATTTAATTTTGAAAACCCTCTAAATTCAAGCCACTGCACAAAGCGAGCGAGTGACAATGTCTGGGCAGAATGTAGCTTACGTATACGGAGACTCATCGAGTTCGTTGACCTATTACATCTGTATCACGAGTAGAGTGTATTAGCGATGATATTGCCGAATTTCTCAAACTTCAAACTTAATTTTGTAAAAATTAACGGTGCATCTAATCATAAAACGTAATATAGGCTTTCTATTCATTTACGTGTACACTATTGTCCTTCTCAAGCTGCGAGGTTATTTCACTTCCACCCTGTATAAAAATATGTGATAAATAAGATTAATAATTACTTAATTCTATTGAGGAATTGAACTGCTGTTGATCTGTGACAGTACAGCCAATTTCTGCTGAGGTCATGAAATTGCTGCGACGACTGTATGTCTTTAAACACCTGTGACAATGAAGTCACGTAGGGTGTAAATTTTGTTACTAGTTTCACTGGACAACCAAACTTACAAGCACGCACCAGTAACGTCATGTGACTGGACATTTAAACTAATTTTGACAGATAGGGGATAGTTGGGTAGTATCGGACATCGGGTAATATCGGACAGTGAGTTTCTTTCATCTACCACCAGAGGATAGTACCTGAATGACATGGTTACGTTTCTGTGATTTCGCATACAGAAACGTAACAATCTCATTCAGGTACTACCATCTGGTGGTAGATGAAAGAAACGCACTGTCCGATATTATCCGATGTCCGATACTACCCAACTCTCCCCTAAGAGAAGTTTCACAGTACACAACCTGGAGAATCATTGATTGTTTATTGCCATAATAATTAATAGAATGGCACAGAACGTAAAAAAAAAAAAAAACCTGGAAAGTTAGAAAATTACAAATTTACCATTCCAATATCTATGTAAAATGAATAATTTTATTAATCCGTTTATAGAAAAGCTGGATTTAATAAAATGATGGTGGCTTGATGATTATTATTTCTTTTAATTATTATTATTTTAATGTATTTATTAGAGATCAACAAAGCTAACTGCTGCTTTCGCTATTATTGTTAAAGAGAATTGTTTGAAAAATATTTCCTTAGTCTATTCTTAAATTGGTTTGATGTCTGACAGTCCCTGACATTACTCGGTTGGGAATTTCAAAGCCGAGGAACAGCCACAGTGAAAGAAGATGAGTAGGATGATGTTGAGGAGTGTTGTGATCGTGTGTCTAGATTATGGTGGATGGATAAATTTTGAAAACGAGACGCGAGATGGACAGGAGTGGAGAAATTCAATTTATGAAACAGGAGGAAAAGACAGTGGATTTTCCTACGATCTTCTAGACGGAGCCAAGACAACATTTCGAGGGATGGTGTTACATGATCAGACCGGCGAACATTGTAGACGAAACAGACGCACATAATTATGAACACGTTGTAGTCTTTGCGTCGAAGTAACGCTTAGATCAGTAAACAGAATATCACAGTAATCGAAGTGGGGCATCACGAGTGTTTGCACTAAAATATTTTTTTAGGGAAAAGGGTAGAAAGTTCTTCAATCGCCTAAACGAGTGAATTAGTGAGAATATTTTTTTTTGCAAGTTTCTGCAACTTGAATGTTCCAATTTAAACTTTAATCCATACGTATATAGTACGATTATTTAGTCCTGACAGTCGCCGGAGATGTGCGCGTGGGACAGGCGAGTCCATTTAGTTACGCCAAGGGGTGTTTGGTTTATTCACTCGCTTGCCTTTACCGACCGCTCGCCCTATCTCTACTCCGGAACTCTCCCCACTCCTCCTATTACTTCCCCTCTTTCGCGTCGCTGAGCTGTCAGGACTAAATAATCGGTCTGTACCTAGGTTCATTATTGATTCACTGAACGGAATTTCTGTGCCTTTTATTTATGTGTAGGTATGTCAGGAAATGACACATTCCCTAAGAAGCCTTTATGGCTTAGCGATAGAGCTCTTTCTTCTTGTTCCAAAGGCCGGGCTTCGAACCTCTCTATGTACAACACAAGCGTGTAACACAGAGGACGCGATGATTCCCGAGCTATTCCGAGGTGGGTTTTAGTTTCTGAACAGCGACCAATTTCCGTGTCAAATGGTGTACATTTCTCCTGTTAGAGCCACTGGTTGTGTAGCAAAGGTATTTCTCACCGGTTCTCCTCTCGTTTGGATATTACATAAGGCATAGTGTTACTATTTAGGACAACACATAACTAACAAAACAAAAGATACAGAGCCAGTGCTAATTGCAGGTAAATAAATCGCCCATTAAGCTGTCGAGAATTGAAACCGAATAGGTTCGATTGCAGTCGAACATGCTACTACTTCAGCCACAATGGATAGTGCACTGCAAGTTTCTGTAGCAACTGCTCCTACAATTGTCAAGAAGTGAGTTGGGAATGGGTTTGTTGTTACTATAAGAACAGTAGCGTGTTAGTAATTTAACTCGTTTGTAACACGAATAAACCGTGAATCAATCAGAATGCATTCCACTTCTCCAGAAATCATTGTTCGTATTCTGCCTCACAAATCACAAGGTCGTTGTGTGTGAGACCTCTCGTTGCATCATACCATTCTGTAGCTATGACCTTTTGGTGGCATGACTTTTATAGCTTCAAACTTGTTCTGAACTCAGGACTGTTATATGCTAAACATTGCAGCTCTACTCTGACAGGTCCCCCATTGTGTAGCAACACATTGATATTTGGTTGTGTTGGTAGGGGAAAAGAAACTCTTCACGACTAGAAAATTTCTCTGAAAATAAACTGACTTTCCACTATACCACAAAACTCATTTCATTTCTACTATTTTACTAATATTGTTTCTTAACATTATTCTTCTCACTCAGCTCTTTCGCTTCTAATTTTTTCTCACATTTCCTTTCATCCTTTCGTATCACTTTTTCTCATTTACTTTACTTCGATTTTTCCACCGTTCTTACATCTCCCCCTTCCTCTATTTCTCCTCTGGTTCCCTTTCCAGCCCTTTCTTCATTTCCTCCATTAATTTTTTTCCCCGCTCTTCTAGTCCTCTTTAATTTCTTAATTTTTTTTCCTTCCTTCTTCTTCTGTGCCTCTTCAACATCTTTATTATATATTCGTCTATTAGTTTTCACCTTGTGATGTTCTTCCTCTCCCATCTTCTGTGGACCATATTCATTTCCTCCTCCTTCTCCTTCACTGCCCTCCATTATTTTTCTCCATCTCATCTTTCTACTTTTTATTTATTCTTTCTCCTACTGTGCTTCTTCCCCCGTTATCTTCTATTGTCCTCAATTATTTATATTTCTCCCTCTCTTCGTTTCCTCGTTTCTTTCTTCTCCTGTGCTTCCTTCTTCATTTTCTTGTAGCTATTTTTCACCATTCCTTTCCTCTGTATCTTCGTCTTCATTTTCTTTCTTGCTCTACGCTTCCTAACCTTTTTTTTTCCTTTTCTCCATTAACTTTTTTCTCTCATGTTCTCTCCTGCTTCCGCTTCTACTTCTTCATCTTTTTTCTACTTTCTTCCAATTTTTTCCTTCCCCTCTTCTCGTCTTTTCTCTATTTATTCTCTTCTGCCTCTTCCCTCTTCACTTTCCTCTATTCTTTTCCTACTCCATTATCTTTTTATTTATTTCTATCCTTTCCTTTCAATCATTTTTGTTCCTACTTTTATTTCTTTCTTCTTCTGTTAATTTCCACTTTCCCCTTTCTTCTTCCTCTTTCGCTTGTTTTTTTTTCTCCCACCTCTTCAATTTCTCCCCCATTTCATCTACTTTCTCCAATATTTCTTTCCTCTCTTCTCCTTTTTCTATTTTTCTCTCTACTTTCTCCTCCTTTTATTCATGTTCCTCCACTCTTCCACCCTCTCCTATTCTCCCTTTTCTGTATTTATTTTTCCTCCTACGTTTCCTCCCAAGTTATCTTCTACTTTCATCCATTATTTTTCAATCTCTTTTCGTCTATTCTTTTCTTTCTTTCCTTTCCTGTGCGCCCTCCCCATTTTATTCTACTTTCCTTCATTCTTTCTCTTATTTTCCTCTCATACTTCACTTTCTGTTTCTCTACTTCTTTTTCATCTTCCTCTAGCTTCTACTTCCCCAAGCATTTTTCCCTTGTTCTCTTTTCTTCCACTTCGTCCTCCTCCAGTTTCCCTCCTTTTTCTTCTACTTAGGCTACCTCTTTTATTTTTCTCTTCTCGTTTTCATCTCTTTACTTATTCCGTCTTTAACGCATTTGATGTTCTTAAAGGACCGTTTTATACAGTGGAAATAAGTAAAAATCAAAGAAATACAGTTGCCTTGGTACATCTTTATCTGTGTTAAAAATACGTTACATCCTGCAAAACGAACTATCAGGTATAATTCCCTATAATAATTTGAATAACTTCGAGGGAAAAATTGTTCCGGAGCCGGGTATCGAACCCGGGACCTTTGGTTAAACCCTAAATCGTATATACCCAGATTGTTCGGCGTTATAGGTTTTGACGGTAACAACTTTTGTCAGGTTTACTATTATGCCATCTAGTTGTTACATAAGGAGACACGTCATAACTCCCATTTGAATTACATTAGCGAATGTACTGCCATCTCGTGTTCGTTTACGGCGGACGGGTGGCGATCCTCGCGGTTGTTCTCTTCAAAGTGCAACCGATTTTTACGTAGGAAAGAGCAATCTATATGTGATCTGGGGTTAAACTACAAACCCTCTACCAACTGAGCTACCCAGGAACTCTACCAGACATCGATCCAATTTTCCCTCTATACCCACAGACCTCAAAGTGTGCTGACAACCGTCAAGCAACCAACATTGAGTGCACACAAACTCTGTGTGACTTAAATTGTGGTTTTCTGTTAACGAACAGTGATGTGTATTATGCAAATCAAGCTTTCAGGTATAACTTCCTGTAAAGTTGATTTGAATAATTTCGAAGGAAAAATTGTTCCGGAGTCGAATGTCGAACACGGGACCTTTGATTAAATGTACCAACGCTCTACCAACTGAGCTACCCAGGAACTGTACCAAACACCGATGATAGTAAAAGAAAGAGTCGAAATCCTTATTACATATCTGCTACATAGTCCCTTTCTAACCTACATAAATGTCAAGGAATCTACCGGAAGTCGAATTCTCATCCTCCGGATGAGACGGAAATTAGTCAGAATTATAGCCAAATTTTCATGAGTTCCGAGACGCTGAGATGAGCCTCATGCGACACGCGGACCACATTGTGTCAGTTTCACATGTCATAGAAATGTAGCTGTCGTCGCAGGGAGGTGCGCCGCTGTTGCACGGAGGTTGTGCGTGTTGCTTGCTGATGGAGACAATCTGGTCCAGGAATCTCGCAAGTCATTCCCGCGGGGAGGTCCACGATTTCTACCGACGGCGAACCCTCGAACACACGATCCGAAAACGTGGAGCACCTCACACGGACTTACTTGTATTAATTAATTTATCATGTTCCTCTGCCGGACGAACGCACTTCTTTAATGGGGAAACAATACATTTCTCTTGTGAAGAAATTAAACGATTTCTAGCAGATAACTAAAAACATGCACAGAAGTAGCGTATTATACTATTGCTGATGATGAATATTGAAATTAACGGTGTTTCAAAGTTGTCCTATTCTTATATTCAGGTTAAGATGAAAGGGGAAAGAGAAGAGTATCCTACTCGTTGGAGTCGTTACAAACTGCTAAATCCTCTTAATTGATCAGTGACTGCTGTCGGAACATGGGAGAAACCATAAGTAAAATGTTATATACAATGGCTTGCACTTCTAAAATACTGCCTCTGCCTTCTCAACACATATTTTGTTTCAATTTCCTTTTTCGTTAATTTATTCATATACAAAACGTTCGCCTCGGATCTGGGCCGATAAAATGCAGGCATGCATGGCGAGGTGCGAGGTGTAGATAGCGGCAGTTTCGATCTATAAACTACCGCTTACAACACATAATATAACTTTTATTAATAGCATGCACACAATAATTATATTATTTATTTTACGATTACTAACATGTAACTTAATAATAATAATAATAATAATAATAATAATAATAATAATAATAATAATGGTAATGATAATAATAAAAAAGGTAAAAAAGGTAAAGGTATCCCCGTAACATGCCATGAAGGCACTTGGGGGACATGGAGGTAGAGCCCCATGCTTTCCATGACCTCGGCACTAGAATGAGGTGGAGTGGTCGGCACCACGCTCTGACCGCCTTTTACCCCCGGGAAAGACCCGGTACTCAATTTTATAGGAGGCTGAGTGAACCTCGGGGCCGTTCTGAAAGCTTGGCAACGAGAAAAAATCCTGTCACCACCTGGGATCGAACCCCGGACCTTCCAGTCCGTAGCCAGCTGCTCTACCAACTGAGCTACCCGGCCGCTTGGTAATAATAATAATAATAATAATAATAATAATAATAATAAATTTATTTATTTATACTAGCAGAGTTAAGGCTTGAAGGTCCTCTCTTACACTCTATGAGGTCATAAAGTATACAAGCAGTGAAAATTTAACAAAAAGTTAAAGAACAGAATACAGTAGAGCATGGATTATCCGAAACAATTGGGAACGGGGGGTGTTCGGATAACTGATTTTTCGGATAACCGATCATTTACGGAAACAAACTGTACCGGTGTCATAGGAGCAGTATGAAACAAAGAAACACTGATATTAAACAAGAAACTGTACATGCAGTATATATTTTGTATCAAGACGTTAAAGCGTGTATAAATAAACTTAAAAGAAAAAAAATTGGTTGACTTCTTGTTTCTTTAGGATCCTTCCTTTTGGCTTAGAAATTCTGGCGAATAGCGTTACCGTTTCCCTTAATCGAAGAACAAGTTGTTTACTTCAGTAGACCTGCTTGAAACTAGAACTCCAGGGAATGTCTCTCTAAACTGTCTACACACTTCTCGACAAGAGTCGGTTTTCACACATGTATAATTTGTACAATTTAATTTGTTCTATGATGAAGGATGGGTGGACCGGAGAAAAATTCTCTCCGGCATGGGGACTCGAACCGGGTTTTCAGCTCTACGTGCTGACGCTTTATCTACCAAGCCACAGCAGATTCTAGTTCCGGTGCCGGATTGAATCCTCTCAGTTTTAAGCTCCACCTCTCAGTTTCCCTTTAGTGGCCAACCCTCATGCACTGTGTCACAGATGTGTGACAGTGGCACAATGTCCAACACACTATGTGCAGAGCTGCACTCATTATGAGTGACTAAGTGGCCGGGATCCGACGGAATGAGCGCCGTCTTGAATCACTAAGTGATTATTTACAGATCTGGCACCTCTGCACACGTGTGGACATTGTGCCACTACCATACATGTATGACGCAATGCATGAGGGTATGCCACTAGAGAGAACCCAAGAGGTCGAACCTAAACTGAGAGGATTCGATCCGACATCGGAATGGGAATCCGGTGTGGCATAGTGGATAGAGCGTCAGCACGTAGAGCTGAAAACCCGGGTTCAAATCCCAGTGCCGGAGAGAATTTTTGTCCGTTCCACTCATCCTTCATCATATGATGACGCAGAATTTCTGCACGGAAATATCATATGTACTTCGGTACATCGTAATAGTAATATACACTAGAGCAGTGGTCGTCAGCACTCGCTGAAATATGCAATGGGTACGCGGTACCGTCCCGTGTGCACTGTCGTGCAACAGGGAGAGATAGAGAGCATACCCGCTAGCAGCTACGAGAGCACTATAGTGCACTGCGTTTTCCGCGGGTAAGAGATGCTAGCCCCAGCGTGCTCTGTGCTGACGACCCCTGCACTAGAAGTAAACTAAGAGGTGGAAGTTAAGCTGAGAGGATTCAATACGGGATCGGAACTGGAATGCGGTGTGACTTAGTGGATAAAGCGTCAGCAGGTAGAGCTGAAAGCCAGGGTTCAAGTACCGATGCCGGAGAGAATTTTTTCTCCGCTCCATTATATGATAACGCACGGAAATATCATATGTAGGCCTACTTCGGTGCGTCACAATAATAATTAATTTGTTCTAGCCTGAAATTTTCGGATGGAATTTGAATGGTCTGGCAGTCTAATTGAATGCAGCACACACACTGAAATTACAATTGAAAGAACTAACACTAAAGTCATGTCACACGTTGATCTTTAACGGACTTATCTTTTGACTTCTCATTTTAGGTTAAAGTTTAAAGTTGTGTTTTATTTAACGACGCTCGCAACTGTAGAGGTTATATCAGCGTCTCCGGATGTGCCGGAATTTTCTCCCGCAGGAGTTCTTTTACATGCCAGTAAATCTACTGACATGAGCCTGTCGCATTTAAGCACAATTAAATGCCATCAACCTGGTCCGGGATCGAACCCGCAACCTTGGGCATAGAAGGCCAGCGCTATACCAACTCGCCAATCAGGTCGATTTTTAGGTTAAATGTCTATAACTTTTCTGTAGAGATAAATTAAAACTAGTTAAATATCTTCACATTTTATATAATATTACGAACGTTTGAAAGCGATTTTATGATGCCTAAAATGCCTATTTGGCCATTGAGACCTATATATAAGGTTTTAGAGCTTAAAATTGCCTATTCCTATCTGTTACATAATATATTTTTTAATTTTTGTGTATCAGTGAAAGAGAAAGTTTTGAATGTCATGGAGTGAGTTAAGTTCAAATATCCTGTAATAGTTTGGTTGTAGGAATAAAGAAATTCCTGGAAAGTTTCTGGTTTTGTTGATCACTTGAGCAGACTGTAGGAATGTGATGAATCGGGAGGATGTAGTTCTCCCTAAACAAATAAGCATGACAAATATTGTTAGATTTAAATATGCATCCATTGCTTCGGTATCATTGGCAATAATTATTTTTTGCTTATAAAATTGTTCTGTCTAAGAAAAGGCAAAGTATCATAATAGAAAATTAGATAAAAAAATTGTTATATATTGCAATGCCAGTTCTGGATGTGTTAATTGTAAATTCATTGATAAATTAATTAAATTAATTGTAATATGAGCACTTATGTATTAGCAGCCTTAGAGCAATGAGGCCGATGAATTCATTAAAAATTACGTACCGGTATTCATAATTTAAGACTAAACAAAAATGAAGTTTCTAACCACAATATATTTTTACTGTTTTTGTCACTGTATACTGCAATGCTTAATACTCAATAATTAATTGCATTTTTATAGTTACTGTAGTTTTTGTGTATAGAAATTACATTTTAGCTACATAAAATAGTATTTTTAGCTGTTTGAAATTGTATTTTTAGGTACCTAAATCTATGTTTTAGTGCACAATTCTTTTATAAATTCAGGGTCTATTTTAAGTGCCTAAGAATCCGAGATCTTTACCATTACACATGCGCGATGAAGGTAACTACGTAACTAAACTGTGTAACGTAAACGCTCATTAAGTGGACTTGAGGTGCCGTGAAAACAGCCGACTGCGATTCAGTCCGCTTTCTCGGCCCAGACCCGAAGCAAACGCTATGTATTTCTGTCCTGGAACCCGTATATATTTTAAATTAACTAGATTAGAATATTTCTTAACTTGTTATAAATCCTAGAGCCAGTATTACTATTATGATTGAAGGTAGTGCTCGTTACACAGTTGGGTTCGAACAAACGTATTGTTTCCGTGCATTTGGTTTTATGTTTGTGAGTGTATGATCTGAAATTAGGAGGAGAAGAAGAAACAGGAAGAGTGAGTACAGAAGCTGAAGAGAAGGAGAGAAAATAAGATGATGAAGAATAGGAGATGAAGAGAAGAAACAAGAGGAGTAAGGACAGGAACTGAGGAGGAGGAGGAGGAGGAGGAGGAGAGAGTATAGAAAGATTAAGGGCAGGAGCTAAAGATGAGGAGAAACAAGACTAATAATTGACCTAAAAGATAAAAGTAAGACTAAAAGAAGAAGCTGAAGATGAGGAAGTGAAATTGAGATGTATGAAGAACTATCAGAATAAAAATAGGAAGCGAAAGACAGTGGGGGGGGGGGGAAATTACAAGATGGGTAAAAAGGAAAAAAAAAATGAAAATGAGGAGAAAGATGAAATGAAAGATAATAAGGAGATGGAAGAGGAGGCCAATAGTGGGGTAATGAAGGTATATATACTGTATATATAATGAAAGGTGAGGAAAGAAACAATAAGACAAAGGAGAGAAATAAGGAGAAAGGGGTAGAAAAGCCTTGGTGAAGAAATGTTCTATTTCAATGATGGCAAAGGTAGATTAGCCCGCAATACTTGGCGATTATAGTAGATTGCAGAATAATTAGGAAACTTGAATAATTTTCGAGGGAAAAATTGTTCCGGAGCCGGGTATCGAACCCGGGACCTTTGGTTTAACGTACCAATTTAAGTCACACGGAGTTAGTGTGCACTCGAAGTTGGTTGCTTGACGGTTGTCAGCCCACTTTGAGGTCTGTGGATATAGAGGGAAAAATTGGATCGGTGTCGGCTAGAGTTCCCGAGTAGCTCAGTGGTAGAGCGTTGGTACGTTAAACCAAAGGTCCCGGGTTCGATACCCGGCTCCGGAACAATTTTTCCCTCGAAAATTATTCAAATCAACTTTACAGGGAGTTATACCTGAAATCTTGATTTGCAATTAGGAAACTTGTTTATAAGTCACATCTTCTTGTTAGAAACATATTTTTAATTCTTCAATGTATAATGTAAAATGACGTTATGTATTGCAGTTACACAATTGATTGTACTTATTTCCAGATATCGAAGTATTCCAAGAATTGTCTAAAATACTGTATTGAGGAACAATTTCGGATCCCAATTCTCGAATAGCTAACGCTGTTATCAATATTACTGTTTCTAAAATAATCACTTACTTAAGAGGGGAATCTACAAATTCACCTTACTTAAAAAGGTAAAAGAAAAACAATGGAGCGACGTTCACCTTTCTCTTTTCACTTGTGTTTTACTTGAGGAATGGAGTCGTTTACCGATTTGTTGGTTTAGAAAACTTGTTATTTCCATTACATTGCCGTAGTAATGTAGGACGTAATTCTTCGTCAAAAGGACTAGTAATTTGTTCCCAAGCCTTACAGGTAAAACACAAGCCCTAAATGTGTCAATAATTATTTGAATAAAAAAAATACATGGTTACGAAATTTGATCAAGATTAATTCATCCATATCTGAATAATTTATATTAATATGTGTGAAAATAAGATAGAAGGAAGTAATTGATGTGCAGGAATGGACAAGTCAGGTATTTATACAAACTAACTGTTGATATGTGTTGATAAATGGCCTCATAATGTAGATATATATGCACGACATAAGTAAACACGAAGATATGATATTTCATAACGCAATTCGCAATTGGGTATTACCATATGTTTTAATTTACTTCTAGTCACGTAGAACAGAGGGATAATGAGCAGATTTCATTATTCTTGTTTTTTTCCGTGTCCTAGTTCTCTTTGTGTTCTGTCTGCTTAACCTTCCCGATTGCCAAGACTGTCAGTCATAATAATAATAATAATTATTATAATAATAATATTATTATTATTATTATTTTTATTATTATTATTATTATTATTATTATTATTATTATTTATCATAGTCATAATCTTATGCATGTTGAAATTAAACTCATAAGTAACAGGAAATTTCTTGTTATGCCGGCATCCGTTGTGGTCACCCGAACTGTATCGAACGTATGGAAAAATTGTAATCATTCTGTACTAAGAAAACATTATTTAATATATTATCTTCGAAGCACAAAATATAATAGGGAATGTAAGGTATTACGGTAAGAAAATTTAAATCTTAATGACGTGGTTGACACTGCAGCCTTATAAAAATATTTTCAATAAAAAAAAAAACTGTGATGAGATATGATGAGAATGAAGATGATGATAAATGATAGTGATGGTGAAGCAAGTAATAATAATAGTGATATTAATAAAATCCTTCTAAGAAGATATTTTATGGTTTAGGCACGTATCTCTTCACTCTTGGATGTGCTTCGCTTTGCTTTTCTTTACTACTACTGCTACTACTACTACCACCACCACTACCAATAATAATAATAATAATAATAATAATAATAATAATAATAATAATGATAATGATGATAATAATAATAATGATAATAATAATATACTCGTAGTAATAATATAAATCAAGTCCACACCTGTGGAGTAACGGTCAGCGCGTCTGGCCGCGAAATCAGGTGGCCCGGGTTCGAATCCCGGTCGGGGCAAGTTACCTGATTGAGGTTTCTTCCGGGGTTTTTCCCTCAACTCAATACGAGCAAATGCTCGGTAGCTTTCGGTGCTGGACCCCGGACTCATTTCACCGGCATTATCACCTTCATTTCATTCAGACGCTAAATAACCTAGATGTTGATACAGCGTCGTAAAATAACCCAATAAAATAAAAAATGAAATATAAATCAAGACTTATTAGACTATAGGCTCAAGGTACAGGAACATCATTTTATTTTTACTAACATTTTTAATATTAACCTGGCTATACCTCTGGATCAACGCCGTTTGCTATCCCTTCCACGACTGGTGTTCGATGATACTGGCGTAATATACAAACAAATCATTCACTAGGTATAGGAGGGAAGAAAAGCAGTTCATCCATTTACGAAAAGTAGGAAATATCACTCTTTTGAATTTGATAATTTTCATTAAGTTTTTGTTTAATCAAAATTCAGTACAGTATTAACAATGAGGGTTTTTACTCACGAACTGAGCTGACCATGTGGACGTATTCATTATGCGTTTATATTATACTGTCTACAGCACATTAGCGTACAATATAGAGAATGAAGTTAAATTGAAAAATAATCGTAATATGATATTTAAACACATTTTTGAAAATGGTGGGCGTTCATTTCGATACAGGCTTCAGTTCTAATGCGCATATTATCATATTATAGACTACTGTACCTAATCCCAATTACCAGTTTCGTCCTTCGTACTAGTAATAATAATAATTGAAATAATTTTGTACCTACTCTATAAAAGAGTACCTTACGTACTGTAAATTCAATCTTCACTTCTGCCCCATCCGAAAATATAAAATTACTCAGTCATTAATATCTACTGTTTGTCCAAGTGGTTATGTCGTAGGTCGTAGAAAGGGACAAAATCACGTGACAGTTAATTACTTAACGAGGCCCTTTTACTTAAGTTATTTTAAACAGTAGTATAATATTACGTAGACGTCCAATTCCTAACAGAAATTAATGTTCTCAGAAAAGACAGCCCAGCCACTAGCTGGCGAATAAAAGCTGGTGGGGGAAACCGGGATACGACGTAGGCAAATGGACGACAGTACCTGTGCGAAAATGGTTCAATATTGAAAGCTCTTTCGTCAGTGGAAAACGTAAACATATTTTGGAACATACTGTTTACTATGACCGTAAGGCTGCTATGACTGTATATACGGTCTTGGATCGTGTGAAGGACGGTTTAACTTCATTAGTAGAAGGGGTGGGAGCGAACTACATTCAAAAACTCAGGTACAATAAAAATTGAAGTAAAAATAAAATGATGTCTCTGTATAAATATTTCTTGTCTGGAAATGTTTTTATGCGTATGAAAACAAAACTTAAATTTACAGAACACAGAGTGTTCTGTAAACTGCCATTGTTTGTTTGTTTGTTTGTTTACCTTATTTCTTACTCTGTTATCTTTCATCATCTATTTGTTCTTGTATTGTTTTGTATGCTTTGTCTAATGGCAGCCTCTAATTTGAGGAATCTCTGGTAAATAAATAAACAATTTTTTGCAATTTTTTATCGAACAGATGAAGTGAATTAGTGCACTGAACTTCGTTTTGGTTTATTGATATCAGTGAAAAAATAAAAATCAGCAGTAGAAATAATAATACAAACATTTTTTTTACAAAGGACTAAAACTTTCTCTATTCTGTATTTTACTAATGAAAAAGATACGACACAAAATTTTATAGGGAATCCAATGAACTTTTCCACACCTGTGGAGTAACGGTCAGCTCGTCTGGCCGCGAAACCAGGTGGCCCGGGTTCGAATCCCGGTCGAGGCAAGTTACCTGGTTGAGGTTTTTTCCGGGGTTTTCCCTCAACCCAATACGAGCAAATGCTGGGTAACTTTCGGTGCTGGATCCCGGACTCATTTCACCGGCATTATCACCTTCATATCATTCAGACGCTAAATAACCAAGATGTTGATACAGCGTCGTAAAATAACCCAATAAAATAAATAAATCCAATGAACTTCGGAGTGAGTATAGAAATTGAGGCGAGCTAACAATCGCAGTTTGCATGCACTTGAACTCTGGCACTTTCACTCCGTAATCTGTCGCTCTACCGATCCTCCGCCCGTCTTTAATGGTAGGTTTTACAGACGTCTGAATGATCCCCAGTCCTAGATGTTATAATTTAGACGGAAATTCCTTAATTCCTTCTTAACTTGGACTTCAATTCTGAATTCTTCAGCCCATAGTCTCTCGATTTGGTGATACTCCGGCTGTCTTCAACCGAAAATACCTAACTGATGAATTTTATACGAAGATGGGTGTGCGCCGAAGTTATTCTGAAAGTTATGATTACATGAAAAATCCCTCTTGTCGTGGGCTTAAATGCAAACTTTTCAAATTGTGGTGATACTTCATCTGTCTTTAACTAAGTAAAATGTCTAGATCTCATCGCAGAAATTTATTTTAGATGAAATATTCTGCATATTCTAGGCTGAATTTGAACTTTTCTAGCCCATGGTGCATGGTTCTTGAGATATTGTTTATTTAAAGACGCTGTATCAACTAAGAAGTTATTTAGCATAGATGGGATTGGTGATAACGGGATGGTATTTGACGAGATGAGGCCGAGGATTCACCATAGGTTACCTGACATTTTCCTTACGGTTGGGGAAAACCTCGGAAAAAACTGAACCAGGCAATCAGCTCAAGCAGGAATCGAACCCACGTCCGAGCGCAACTCCTGATCGGCAGATAGCCGTCTGAGCTACGTCAGTGGCTCAGTCCATAGCCTGTCTCACTGTTGATACATCGGTTATGCCTTTTCCTTTATATGTTGATTGATTTTTAGAGGAGTCTGAGGGAGTCCCATAGCCGTTGTAGAATTTACGAGAAGTTGTAAAATCCCCATAGGCCTACTCTTTTATTTGTCGTCGGTCTTTTATACTGATACTTTCTCCATTCTATACTGTACGAAGTGACTTTGTAAGCTACTCATTTCCAAACGAACCTGAGAGGATCAATAATGAAATACATTTGTATTTGTATTCCTGGTGTTGTGGAAGAGAAGGCCTGATGGCCTTAACTACACCAGAATAAATAAATAAATAAGTAAATAAGTAAATAAATAAATAAATAATACATTTTGAGATTTAAATTCTAAATCCGCCTGAGTTCGAAGCCAGGTTTTTCAAGAGTGGGTAATCTTCAACTGTCCATATCTATGGAGTAACAGTTAGCGCGTCTGGCCGCGAAACCAGATGGCCCGGGTTCGATTCCCGGTCGGGGAAAGTTACCTGATTGAGGTTTTTACCGGGGTTTTACTTCAACCCAACATGAGCAAATGCTGGGTAACTTTCGGTCCTGGACCCCGGACTCATTTCACCGGCATTAACACCTTCATCTCATTCAGACGCTAAATAACCTAAGATGTTGGTAAAGCGTCGTAAAATAACTTACTTACATACTTACTTACTTACTGGCTTTTAAGAAACCCGGAGGTTCATTGCCGCCCTCACATAAGCCCGCCATAGGTCCCTATCCTGAGCAAGATAAATCCAGTCTCTATCATCATATCTCACCTCCCTCAAATCCAATTTAATATTATCTTCCCATCTACGTCTCGGCCTCCCCAAAGGTCTTTTTCCCTCCGGCCTCCCAACTAACACTCTATATGCATTTCTGGATTCGCCCATACGTGCTACATGCCCTGCCCATCTCAAACGTCTGGATTTAATGTACCTAATTATGTCAGGTGAAGAATTCAATGCGTGCAGTTCTGTGCTGTGCAACTTTCTCCATTCTGCTGTAACTTCATCCTTCTTAGCCCCAAATATTTTCCTAAGCATCTTATTCTCAAAAACCCTTAACCTTTGTTCCTCTCTCAAAGTGAAAGTCCAAGTTTCACAACCATAAAGCACAAGCGGTAATATAACTGTTTTATAAATTCTAACTTTCAGATTTTTTGACAACAGACTGGATGATAAAAACTTCTCAACCGAATAATAACAGGCATTTCCCATATTTGTTCTGTGTTTAATTTCCTCCCGAGTATCATTTGTATTTGTTACTGTTGCTCCCAGGTATTTGAATTTTTCCCACCTCTTCAGAGGATAAATTTCCAATTTTTATATTTCCATTTCGTACAATATTCTCGTCACGAGATATAATCATATACTTCGTCTTTTCGGGATTTACTTCGAAACCTATCGCTTTACTTGCTTCAAGTAAAATTCCCGCGTTTTCCCTAATCGTTTGTGGATTTTCTCCTAACATATTCACGTCATCCTCATAGACTTAAGTAACTTGCTAAAATAAATAATCTTGAACTCTACCAATTCAACCAACTCGACTTTATTAGACACAGACACAACTCTTTTCTATCAGTCACGATTTAAACTTGTAATGCTGTCAAAGTACTGAAAATATTTGCCCTATAGGTCCACTTCATACAATGAGGAAATAATAGTTTGAATCATTCTTAATTTTAAAATCCGAAGCGGGAGGGATTTAATAGATCTATTCTCTGTCGGTTAAACTACGCTGTTTCTTTATTGCACATACATAAAGTTGCGAGATACAAAGAACATGATTGTTTGTAGGGGACTCTGACTTTCGGTAACCTGCATAGGCGACCCAATTCCTGCCTCTCACACCCTCTCGCTGGGGTATGATCCGCGCTGGCTAATGGTCGTGTTACTTGGCATGCATGCCCGTATGTGAAATTGATAATCAGAAATTTCAGGTCGTAAATTCTTAGCTATATCAATACCTCAAGCATTAACAGTTACCCGCGTGGTTGCATTGCTTTTAAGATACTTCTCTCCGGAGATGAATTTAAAATGTTTTATTTCGTCTTTTCTTGTCTTGTGTCTTCTTTGCAAGAATTAAACGTTTGACAATGTAAAATAAACCTTGTCATCAAGATGACAAGTACAATACTTCATTATAATACATTTTGTGCATTCCTAAACAGTTTAGTTTCCCGTGTCATCAGTTACATTAAAAATTGGAGATTTATCCTTCGAAGAGGTGGAAAAATTCAAATATCTTGGAGCAATAGTAACAAATATAAATGACACTCCGGAGGAAATTAAACGCAGAATAAATATGGGAAATGCCTGTTATTATTCGGTTGAGAAGCTTTTGTCATCTAGTCTTCTGCCAAAAAGTCTGAAAGTTAGAATTTATAAAACAGTTATATTACCGGTTGTTCTTTATGATTGTGAAACTTGGACTCTCAGTTTGAGAGAGGAACAGAGGTTAAGGGTGTTTGAGAATTAGGTTCTCAAGAAAATATTTGGAGCTAAGAGGATGAAGTTACAGGACCATGGAGAAAGTTACACAACACAGAACTGCATGCATTGTATTCTTCACCTGACATAATTAGGAACATTAAATTCAGACATTTGAGATGGGCAGGGCATGTAGCACGTATGGGCGAATTCAGAAATGCATATAGAGTGTTAGTTGGGAGGCCGGAGGGGAAAAGGCCTTTGGGGAGGCCAAGACGTAGATGGGAAGATAATATTAAAATGGATTTGAGGGAGGTAGGATATGATGGTAGAGACTGGATTAATCTTGCTCAGGATAGGGACCAATGGCGGGCTTATGTGAGGTCGGCAATGAACCTCCGGGTTCCTTAAAAGCCAGTAAGTAAGTAATATATTTATTATTATTATTATTATTATTATTATTATTATTATTATTATTATTATTATTATTATTATTGCTACCTCTGTTTTTCTTTCTTTTTTTTTCTTGTAATAGCTCGATGAGAGCTCTATACTGTTCTTTTGCCCCTGTTAAACCTCTATAGTACTTTAATTTAATGTGTATTATTTTCATCAGTGTTTATATTTAATTTTTGTATTTATATGTGCTATCTGGTAGGATGAAAGAGAAGGCCTTACGGCCTTAATCTTGTCAGATTAAATAAATAATTCAGGCTGTCTACTGAACACGACTGTCTCGCCAAGCATCCTCATAGAATTGTTAATAATTTCACCTTCTTTCACCGAAATGTATTTTTTGTAACCATCCCAATGAAGTAATGGATGAGCAACACCTAGAAGTTTGTACAGCATGAAAAGGAAACATTCTTGGTTACAAACTGACTGGAAAGCGAGCTTTCTAATGACTTCAGTGTCAAACGCAACAAACTAGACAACAACAACAACAACAACAGATTGCATGATGAAAGATTACGCGTCACCGATGGACATTGGTGGCTATGCATTCCCTCCTTCCCGTTCTTGTGCAGCTTCTGAGTTGCTTCTACTGAATGCACGGTTGCCATGTCCTCCTGCCACACATTGTTGTCGATATTTAATGAAATTACTGCCAAACCGTCGATGTTAAGTAAAAAATCGATAAAGACACATTTGTTAGTTCGTATTTGCTCTTAAAATCCTCCAACATCACCCCTCCAAAGTCCCACAATTCCCTGGAATATAATTTCAAAATAAAACTAAAATGGTACTTTTCTCAAACTCCGTTTAAAAAACTACAATAATACATTTTCTTTCTTTAACTTACTGCCTTGATTCATCTCTCAAAAAGACCCGATTTAATTTCCTTCCACTCGTAACTTGAACTTTTACTTTACATAATGGTTAAACTTTAATTGTGGCGAAATACATACCCGCATAATGGGAATGTAGATCTATATGTCATTATGACACTAATTTTTATTACTTTTATTAAGTATCCACGCCTCACTCTCACATTTTATAGCTTGTTGTGAATTCATTGCAAACAAATGTTCTTGAAATGTGACAGCGTTTTATTGTTAGTTTCCATGGAAACTGACGCAAGGATATTTAGTGGATACTTAAATGTGTGGTTTTCGCGTATTAGTTCTGGGCCGAGTGAAAGCATATACTAACTTCGATCGTCTGATATTTACAAATAAATTACAGTTCTTATCAGAGGCGTGTACGACGGTTTTTTGAAAGTAGGGTATAACAGCGAAGCAAAACAGTAGTTTGAGGGGAACACATGACCATATACCAACCTATCGTATCGCCGCATCATAGAGTGACGTAACAGTATGAATTGCTTCGGTAAATATCATGATATGGGAGCATGCTGAGGTTTTTATTTTCAGTCGGGAAGCGGCGTCGTGTCAACCCTATGTGATAAGAGATCTAACCCTAGTTTATCTTATGTGAGCTCGGATAAGACTTAAATTTACTTAAAATGTTCAGGTAATTTATTGTACAAATGAAGGTATTGTTTAATGCAGAAAACAGCGTATAACATAAGAAGGAATTCATGGAGTAGAAAGGAAGGGCGTCTTGCTGTAATTGCAGACGTTAAACTTCCCTCACAAATCAAAAGAAACTTCAGAAGACCTTGAGAGACATTTTAGCTTCCAAGTATAATACATAAAATATATAAAATTTGAACTGGTAATGGAAATTACGGGAAAACTGCTGAACGGATTTTAATACATGATCCGTCATTTTGAAGCTTGGAACCCAAAGTTTTTCAGAAAAATAGTAGTTACCAGTGAAATGTCAATTTTCCTACATCATTTTCCTATTTTCCAAAATTGAACTTTCGTCAGTTTTGAGAACTAATTGCATTTCAGAATAAAACAAAAAAACACACTACAATAAACAATAGGCTATTATACGAAGGCCATGACCTGCAGGAGTGCTGACATTATTTAGAGTTAAAATTCAATTGGTTATTAAAAACTTCCAGACTTGCTAAAAATAATTTACAGGTCTCATTCTGCGGTGTGTAATTTTCTGAGTACAGCTGTGTATTGGATATTAAAATCTACAAAACTTGAGGTGGTTCGATGACATTATTACCATTAGAAATGGAATATCATTATAGTTAATGCCATGATGTGACTATTTTTCATTAATTATACATATTAATCTATATTGATGATATGAAAGTGAAACGAAATGAAATGAAAAGTTATATAAGGTAGATGTAGAGAATATCTTAAATTAGATCTTCATTTGTATAATTTACTAAGTGGCGGCTGTTTATATATAAACTACGAAACTTGATTTATTAATAATCAAATATTTTTCAAGTGTGGTTGGGTCTTTTTCATACACTTAATGGCGGTGTGGTGTAGATATTTATATGCGTCATTCTCTTCAGTATTGGCACGAGAGAGCGCAAAAATTACAGTTCCTAAGGAAAAACGGTATTACTTACTGATAAAATAAGAGGCGTACAAAATTTTGTAGTCTTCCGATCATTTCAGCAAGATCTCTTAGCAGGATAAAATGATTTTACCCTCTACATTTCAAGCTTTACATGCAGCAGCTATACCAAGGTGCTGTCTTTTGTTCGAAAGCATAGCAAACCTGACTTTTTTTTAACTTTCATCTACAAACCACAATGACCTAAAATAGGTATTGCTTTACTCCCACATGAAAAACCTACAGATCGTCCTGACATTGTTAATTGCGTTTTCGCGTTGAAACTCAAAAACTGAAGGTTGATAGGTTCAAAAAAAGTTTTTGACATAAAAATCATTCAGAGGCAGTATGTTCCATTATTATTATTATTATTATTATTATTATTATTATTATTATTATTATTATTATTATTATTATTATTATTATTATTATTATTATTATTATTATTTCCTCGCTGTTATTTATACTCGTTTTAACATCTTTGGTCATATCGCGAGTTAATCTTTTAGGTGAAATCCGAAGGTCTGTGTACTATTGTTGAGACTGATTCTTTTGTTGTGAACTAGATGGCGTCTGTATATGTATTACTGATTTGTTATGAATGTGATTTAGGTGATGAATGAGGCCGGTGATATTCAGGGATGTTGTGGCCCGAATTTCCTGGCATTTGTCTTACGGTTGAGGAAAAACCCTGTAAAAACCTCAACCAGGAAATTCAACCCGACCGGAAATCGAACTCGAGCCCTCTGCGTAAGAGACCAGCATGCTGACCCCTACACAACAGAGGTGGTCTTTTCGTTATTATGGAAGCAAATAACTTTCAAAATGTCCGGTATTTTTCATTGAAAATAAATCTGAAAGTTTTATTTGAACGTCTAGTACATAGTATTGAATTGAAATCACAACACAACACAACTGAATTATGTATTGATATTAATATTAATACCAGTATAACTAATTAATTATTAATTACCTTCAAATTTCACAAGCTTCTATAGTTATACTTTCATTTCATCAGTTTCCTTCACTGCCAACCAAAATTAATACTACCAACATAACAGTTAGAAAATAACTGCCAGTTGTAGTATTTGTCAGTGCAGAACTCGAAATTCGAAACGAAGTTGGTGAAAGAAAATTCAACCTGATATCTAGAAAATCACTATACTCCATTAGCATTTATGTAGTAATAGGGGGAAAATGATTAGGTTTCACCGTTAGGGTATTAAGTAAGCTGATCCGGAGTATAGATTGTAACTCTTGCAGATTTGATTGAACAGCTTGTATAACCTGGGATCCTGCTTACATAACTTGGGAGCCCTTTAAAGTAAATATCTGCTAGCGCCGCATGTTAATGGAGTATTTTTTATGCCTCGCTTTCTTTCTCTCTCTTCCCTTGAGAACTGTTAGACTTACGGCCGACGCCGAGAACCTAACCTTCTGACCACAAATTGTTGATAGAAAACGTGACCCACTGAGCGGAGAGATCGATACAGTTCGGTATTTAGCTTCCAACGCACGGCACCGCATTTCGACTCCTGAGCATAATTCCCTGTCCACGGGTTCCTTGCTAAGGAAACGGGGTTTGAAAACCGAAGGATTCCGTAACAAGCGAAAGAGGAATACTTACTCACTTACTTACTTACTTACTTACTTTTAAGAAACACGGAGGTTCATTGCCGCCCTCACATAAGCCCATCATTGGTCCCTATCCTGAGTAAGATTAATCCAGTCTCTACCATCGTATCCCATCTCATTAAAAACCCATTTTAATATTATCTTGTAAAATCTTGTACATGCAGCGAATAAAGGCAGCAATTATTACAATTATCCTCCCATCTACATCTCGGCCTTCCCAAAGGTCTTTTTCCCTCCGGCCTCTCAACTAGCACTCTATATACATTTCTAGATTCGCCCATAAGTGCTACATGCCCTGCCCATCTCAAACGTATGGATGTAATGTTCCTAATTATGTCAGTATACATGCTGGAAATAAATAAGTAGTATTGTTGACGATATATTATATTGGAAATGTAACTGAGAGTTGTGATTACTATTCTTAGCGATAAATAATAAACACACACCCAATTTGATTTTCAATAATGAATTCTTGTTTATACAAGCAGTTAAATTTACGTAGATTCATAGTATAATAACGTGATACCGGCATTGCAATATAATTATTATGTAGCTGCACACTTTTCTTTTACTCTCGCCACGACAGCGATAAGCTATTTCATAATGTATGCATACGATTCATCTACAATACTCGTAAATTTGACCATATAACGCCTTCCCTCCAGTTACTTTCATGGGTGCGTCTGAAGGAACGAAGAACAATACATTCACTGTCTCTTCTATTTAGAATCATGCATACTTCTATTCCGAATTATCTGTTATCGCGCTTTCAATTTCTTACAACTCTTCGAAACCGGCATCAAGCACTTCTTTCTATCCCTCGTCATAGAACGTCTCTATACTCATCCTCCTATACTGTAGAAATACCTCGCCTCTGGAATTCGTTACCTAATGACGTCAGGGACTGCCGGACTTTATCACAATTCAAAATTAAATTGGAAAATTTTGTTTTATTTAATGCTTTATAGGTATTGCTAGAAGTGTCGATTTGTATTTTTTTTTACTCTAGATTAAAATTGCAAGTTTCTTGTTTATGTTAGTTAATTAGTTAGGATACAATTAATTATGATACTTAATCACTCATTTAAAGTTTGTGTGACTGCAACTTGTGTATATTTTTGTGTGGCTTTACTTTGTTTATAGTGTTTTTTTTCATTTTTATTTCTATTATTGTATTTGTATTTCTGGTGGTGTGGAAGAGAAGGCCTGATGGCTTTAACTACACCAGAATAAAAATAAATAAATAAATAAATAAATAAATAAATAAATAAATAAATAAATAAAAACATCCCACTTCCACAAGGTGTTCAAGAACAAACTTCAGAAAAGATTTACCAACAATTCTTTTAAAAACAAATTTCACTATAAAATGAAAATAAAAATGAAAAAGAAAAAGGAAGAGAAAGAGAAGACACCGCCCCCTGGAAATTGCCGCCCTAGGCAACTGACTAGGTTGCCTAGGCCTAAATCCGGCACTGATTACTGATGCAATGAAATAGCATTAAAACGTAACCTCGATATTTTAAAATAGAGACGCAAGTGAAGGCAAGTAGGCCGTGGCAACACGGCACGCTTGTGAGTTGGTAATGACAGGCGAATGAAATGCCGAACTGATTGTGGCGCTTGTCAACTGTCACTGAACGTCAAGAATGCAACCCCATTACCTATCTCAACAGGAATTAAATTTCAGCACAACACCGGCTTTTCACCGCGCTTTAATTAGACGAGGTAAATTTATGCGCAGATAAAACAAAAGACAAGCGAATGTCAGCGGGAGGATTGAAGTGAGATAAGTGAGAAGCTTTGATTGTTGTGTGGAATTCCTCAAAATCGCAACCGTTACTAAGGCAACAAATGGAGATTTAATAGATAAACTAACATTACCAGCAATTTCTTTATGGTCGTTTTGGGTTCGTAACAGAGTTACCTGATCGTGAAACTGTATGGTTTTCAATGGACAAATGAATACTAAATGTAACATTATTCCAATGGATACCATCTCATTGTGGAATCCTGGGAAACGAGAATGCGGATACTTTAGCAAAGAAGGGCAGCACTGCTACTTACAGACCTGTTACTAAATCTACGTATTACTCTGTGAAAAGATTTATTAAATCTACATACTTAGACTGCAACAAACAAAATTTGATAACACAATCTCAAGGGGAAAAAATGGAACTCTCTGCATCATAATCCATAGTTAATTCCCGATTTACCACGAAAATCGTCTGTAGCTGCATTTAGATTGGCAACAGGCCATGATTGTTTGGCCAAACACCTGCATAGAATTGGAATATATCAGTCCCCTAACTCCCCATTGTGCAACTCAAACCAAGAAATGGATTCGGAACACCTCAAAATCTGTGCTTCAGTGGCTGGCCACGATAATATCTTTGAAAAATATTGGAGTGCAAGAGGTCAAATGACTTTATTGTCAAACGCCTGACATTAGAAAACAACAACATTTAGGCCTACACGTATTTGAAATATTAGTACTGAATATAGTAAATTTTATTTTCATATTGTATTTATACGACGTAGGCCTATAAAGATGAGATATTGTAATACTGCAGATATCCAATTTATTGTTTTTAACGGAAAAATTTACGTTTTCCGTGCCCTGTAGTTATATAAAAAGTGTTTTTTGACAGCCGTCTGTGTACAGCGATTTCTCTTGAACTACAGGCCTCGTTTTGTTGTAATTGAATATCTGCGATTCGATTCACCTAGGAAATATGCACATGAAATATAATAATATTTAGTAAGAATTATCAAATAGGGCCTATATAGAATGTTCTGAAAAAAAGTTACAATATTTAGAGAGGAGGTAGTATTCATCAAAACAAGAAATAAAAGTCCTACAAACATTGGTCCTAAAATTACTTGTAATACCTTCTGAGAAATGAGCAAATGTTTACATCACTGTGAGAGTAATATACAAAATATCTTCTATTGTGAGCTCTTTGGCAAGAAACAAATGAGGAAATAGAGTGCAGTCGTTTGTCACTGTGTATTACACAGTATACCTTTGTTTGTGTTTGTATCAAGAGGACGCTTAAGCAGACGACACTACGTTAGAGTTCGTAATTATCGTATGTACTTCGGTACATAGCAATAATATATGATATGCGTAAAAAATAACTTAGTGATTTAAGACGGCGCTCATTCCGTCGGATCCCGGCCACATAGTCACTCGTAATGAGTGCACATCTGCACATAGTGTGTTGGGCATTGTGCCACTGTCACACATCTGTGACACAGTGCATGAGGGTTGGCCACTAAAGGGAAACTAAGAGGTGGAACTTAAACTGAGAGGATTCAAACAGACATCAGAATTGGAATCCGGTGTGGCTTAGTGGATAGAGCGTCAGCATGTAGAGCTGAAAATCCGGGTTCGGATCCCGTTGCCGGAGAGAATTTTTCTCCGCTCTACCCATCCTTCATCATATGGTAATGTAGATTTCCTGCACGGAAATATCATACGTACTTCGGTAAATTACAATAATATTACATTATCGGTGTTTTAAATTTTGTGTAATATTATTACTGTTATTATTCAGATTATTATTATTATTATTATTATTATTATTATTATTATTATTATTATTATTATTATTATTATTATTATATGTTCTAGTAGAACATATTCATGAATATTTTGTGAAAGTGTTTCCCAGAGTTTATTTTTAAACTTCGCTCTAGAATATGCCATTAGTAAAGTTCAGGATAACAGAGAGGGTTTGGAATTGAACGGGTTACATCAGCTTCTTGTCTATGCTGATGACGTAAATATGTTAGGAGAAAATCCACAAACGATTAGGGAAAACACGGAAATTTTACTTGAAGTAAGCAAATCGATAGGTTTGGAATTAAATCCCTAAACGACAAAGTATATGATTATGTCTCGTGACCAGAATATTGTACGAAATGGAAATACAAAAATTGGATATTTATTCTTCCAAGACGAAGAAAATTCAAATATCTTCAAGCAACAGTAACAAATATAAATGACAGACGGGAGGAAATTAAACTAAGAATAAATATGGGAAATGCCTGTTATTATTCGGTTGAGAAGCTTTTGTCGTTTAGTCTGCTGTCAAAAAATCTTAAAGATAGAATTTATAAAACAGTTATATTACCGGTTGTTCTGAATGGTTGTGAAACTTGAATCTCACTTTGAGAGAGGAACAGAGGTTAAGAGTGTCTGAGTATAAGGTTCTTAGGAAAATATTTGGGGCTAAAAGGGTTGAAGTTACAGGAGAATGGAGAAAGTTACACAACGCAGAACTGCACACATTGTATTCTTCACCTAACATAATAGGGAACATTAAATCCAGACGTTTGAGATGGGCAGGGCATGTAGCACGTATGGGCGAATCCAGAAATGCATATAGAGTGTCAGTTGGGAGTGCGAAGGGAAGAAGACCTTTGGAGAGGACGAGACGTAGATGGGAGGATAATATTAAAATGGATTTGAGGGAAGTGAGATTTGATGATAGGGACTGGATTAATCTTGCTCAGGATAGGGACCGATGGGGGCTTATGTGAGAGCGGCAATGAACCTAAGAGTTCCTTAAGAGCCATTTGTAAGTAAGTAAGTAAGTTTCCCAGAGTTAAAGATAACGAAGAGCCTGAATAATTAATTTTCAAACGGTAAACCTTAACACATCCATACCGCTTGTTTCTTCGGCTCTATTCTGAAAGTCCATTTAATATATTTTACGTTAAACTAAATTGATTAGACTAATTGGTAGTAACTATGTATGTATAAACGATTGTTTCTAGAAGAACTATACTGAAAAACTTCAAGTTTTCTTAGATTTCGCAATAATTTAATTAATGACATTAATTTGATCAATAACATATAACTAACACGCTCTTCCACAAATGTTATGAATTTCAAATGTAGAAAAAAATCTGTCGACTGAAGTAGAACTTCAAGCAGAGAGAGAGAGAGAGAGAGAGAGAATGAAAAAATTCACATTTATTTAAAAAAAATACTAGGATTCGAACCACTGCATCATCTGATTAAAGGAATGCTTAGTGGAAAGTGTACGTCTGCACACAGAACATTACAACCTGCTGTCTTGTCCGTAGGATAGTTGTTGCGGCATCAATCGGAGATAATCGGAGGTCTCCGATTGAAATAGCGCAAACAAGTGCTTCGGAGACTACCTAATCATTCGCAGCACTAGCAAATCATATCCGAACATTTCACTTCCCCTGCCATTTTCATTCAACCATTGCTCCAATATCATCGTATCCCCTCTGAATAATCTTTGTGATTGAAAAAGTGTTGAGAAGTAGACCTAATGTGTGTGAATGGAGTTTTATCACGAAAAATCTTGTGAAATATTTAATTTAGAAAGTGTACATGAGGCAGGTTTTCCCTGACTATTTAGTTTAGTTCTAATTTTGTCATACCACTATCGCTATAGCATCGACTTGGTTTCCAATATCACTTCTAGGTGAAAAGATATGTTAAAATTACAATGCCCGCTAGCGTTCTTTGGTACTAAGGGATTTCCAAACTTTGTATTTAGTTTACTAGATAACTCCGCCGCGCTTTGACAACATTTCTTATCCGCAAGGTTGTTGACATTGCCGTATCGCTCATTCACTTGTCTTCTACTGTTAACGTCCACTCAACACGTGCTTTAAATACACATTAGAGCTTAAGTCTTGCGGCATCTTAGAAAATGTTAATCCAAAATTCAAATTCAAATTGGGTAATTTTAAGTGAGTGATTTAATACTTTTATGACTTCAACCTGGGGAGTTACAATATGTTCTTTATCTACAGGAGCCTTTCAGATACAATGAAATGATAGGCTTAGCTGTAACTTCCAGGTCTTCATTTAAGGTTTCTTAGGCTATTTTACGACGCTGTATCAACATCTAGGTTATTTAGCGTCTCAGTGATATGAAGGTGATAATGCCGGTGAAATGAGTCCAGGGTCCAGCACCGAAAGTTACCCGGCATTTGCTCGTATCGGGTTGAGGGATAACCCCGGAAAAAAACTCAACCAGGTAATTTGCCCCGACCGGTATTCGAACCCGGGCTACCTGGTTTCGCGGCCAGACGCGCTAACCGTTACTTCACAGGTGTGGACTTCATTTAAGGTAGCTGTGACCATAACTCGAACTGCAGTGATTACATGCGACAACAGCCTATAAAGTAAGGAGACGGAGGAAAGGTGCTTGGCATGAAAACTACAACCAGTGGTGGTTCTGTACTAACATCTTTATCAATCCCGTGGATAAAAGTCTCGAGCTTTGCTGTATCAGTAATGTCACTGCTGTCATCAAGAGCCAGTGAATAATATACGATTTTTCTTGCTTCTTTTTTTTAACCTTCCTCTTGAATATAATCAGAAATTTTCTAAATTCTTCTCTCGATACCTTGTCGAGAAATTCGTAGTTTTTCAAAATTAAAAACTTCTTATGGACAAGTTATTTAAGCTCTTTTAATCATTACTCATTTGAGAAATTCTGTTCTATTAAAAGGCTTTAGAGCACGAGATATTTCAAACTCCATTAGGTAGCTGACTTCCTTACATTTATATATGAAGAGTCCACTGCAAGAATGATGGATGTCACTTTCCTGTCGAAAATGAACCAAGACTGTCAATGCATAGCTTAAGACATATAGAATGTACATAGAGAGTTATATGGCATTAACACTGATAGTCATTGTCTAGTAATGATCGGAAAATCACAGTTAAGCTTTGAGCGCTAAGCATTTCAACTTTCAATTGCTTCTCCTGAAAAAAGTATTCCAAATGACATCCATTATTCTTGCAGTGGACTCTTCGTATCTCGTCTTTCTCTTCCTGGCTATGATTTGAGAATGTCAATTCCTGGCGTTTAACAGTTTTCATTGATAGGCATAACGTTACTCAAATATAAATGACACTCGGGAGGAAATTAAACGCAGAATAAATATGGGAAATGCGTGTTATTATTCGGTTGAGAAGCTCTTATCATCCAGTCTGCTGTCCAAAAATCTGAAAGTTAGAATTTATAAAACAGTTATATTACCGGTTCTTCTGTATGGTTGTGAAACTTGGACTCTCACTCTGAGAGAGGAACATAGGTTCAGGGTATTTGAGAATAAGGTGCTTAGGAAAATATTTGGGGTTAAGCGGGATGAAGTTACAGGAGAATGGAGAAAGTTACACAACACAGAACTGCACGCATTGTATTCTTCACCTGACATAATTAGGAACTTAAAATCCAGACGTTTGAGATGGGCAGGGCATGTAGCACGTATGGGCGAATCCAGAAATGCATATAGAGTGTTAGTTGGGAGACCGGAGGGAAAAAGACCTTTAGGGAGGCCGAGACGTAGATGGGAGGATAATATTAAAATGGATTTGAGGGAGGTGGGGTATGATGATAGAGACTGGATTAATCTTGCACAGGATAGGGACCGCTGGCGGGCTTATGTGAAGGCGGCAATGAACCTTCGGGTTCCTTAAAAGCCAGTAAGTAAGTAAGTAAGTAAGTAAGTAAGGCATAACGTTACTCTTTCCAATAAGAGGTCACAGCTTCCTACTAAACGACAGGGATTCTGGGATTGTAAAGAAACTGATAAAAAGTTATGATGGGGTCTATCTACTAAGGAATATGTTATGATTAAAAAGGTGTCATGTAAGTTCTCAGTAGAAACCATTGATGCTGTGCCTGTACTGGACTTTAAGCGATGTTGGTCTATTTATTAAAAGAAGACTTTTCTCTCTGAATCAAGTATGGGAAAAATTCCCAAGGTACATAAAATGTCTTTTTCTTCTTCTAAGTGCGTGGCGTTTGAATACAACTCAAGCTGCCCTGGACAATGAAAAAAATATTGGAACATTCTTAAGGTGAAGAAGTGTACATAGGCCTATATTCCAGCTGAGTATACAGAGTTTTACGACCAACTTCAGGAAAGGCGAAGACAAGGAGGAAAAGAAGTTGAAATGATCAGGAGGACTAAAAACAAACAAAAAACTACTTTCTTAATCTATCTTCTATCAAAAGTGTGTAGATTTTCATTAGAGTTCATTCTTGTTTTAAATAAAATATAGCTGTACAGAGTGATTCACGAGGATTTACCGTCCTTTATGGAGCTTATTTCCGAAGACATTCTGAGCAAAAAAATCATATAAACATGGGTCCTATTCTCAATATTTACAGAGTTACGTTTCGTTATTGGAACGCATTGCTGTGAATGCGTGATCTTAATCAGCGTGCAGTCAGCGCCAGCGTGAGCGCTACGGAAATCAAAGATAGCTGTGTGCAGTTACGTAGCGCGACGAGTGCCGTTCACAAGCGTGCGGCGACATTTTTTAAAATGTGTTGTAAACTCTCCAAGACTGTAAATTAGGATGCAAAATTGAACTGCAAATAATTAAGTCGGTGGAAATGGTGTGATTTGTAATAACTGTTGTGATAAGTGCGTTAGAATAATGTAATTTTTTAGTTAAAAATAGAAAAAGATGTCTGTACGAAGCAACTAAGGAGTTCACAGCACATTTTTAGCTTCATAAAACTTGCCAATTAAAGAACTGCTACTTCTGAATGGTTCATTATCTATTTGTATTATTCTTTTACCTTCAAATTAAAGAAAAAACGTATTTTACAAACAACGTTAAATTAGTGTAACTCTGAAATTATTGAGAATAGGAACTATGATTATATTACATTTTTTTGTTCAAAATGTCTTCAGAAATAATCTCCGTAAAGGACGGTAAATCCTTGTGAGTCACCCTGTATAATATGAAAATAGTATACATAAGTGTTCTCATTCATTGTATATTGGTGCATTAAACAATTAATGTAATTAGAACGTTATTTGCTAAAAATATATTTTATTAATTAGTAAAATGTGAACGTTCATTGCAAAAAAGTCATAAGTAATTGATTTTGAAAATGTGTTTTATACCAAACAAAATATTTTAAATGAAAAATATATAATGCAATATTTTCCTTGATAACGCTTTAATCATTAACAGTCGTATGAGAATTTAAAATTAGGTAGTTTATGCTGTAGGTAGTTTTTTCTTTCTCCTGTAAAATTTCATTTTCTTGACTCATGACCTTTTTGAAATGACCGATTCATATATTATTTTAATGTACCGAAGTACATATGATATTTCCATGCAGATATTTTCTCCGTTCCATTACTCTTTCATCGTTAAATTTAGAGGATTAGCTCGGACTTCTTATATTATTTAGCATGAATAAGGATTAAAAATTGATCGAAAAGTAAAAAGATGACAGGAACCTCTTGCTTATTTGACTGATCTACTGTATTTGATTCTCGTAAGTAAATTACTGTGCAATCCAAACACTTACTCTTCTGAATAATCTGTCATTGCTTTCTTCGTCATTTAGAAAGATCTAATTTGAGATCTGATTGAGGTTCTGCCTGATATGTACATCTATTATCAGGAAGTACATCTCATTTGACGATATGTGTCGGAGGAAGAACAATTTTGTTTGTATGCATCTGAAGCCTGATTAGTGTAATATGTTACTGATCAGCGATGTATGCAGTGGAGGGAGAAAAGAAATGACCACTCTACATCACTATCTCCTGGCTCAGGTGCCTCATGAGCGATGCCTTATTGGCGTCGCTTATGAGGATTCAATCTGTCTTAGAACAGTTGACTAAACAACAATTTGAGATCTTCATTTAACGCTACACTTCAAATACGGAGACACATAGGAGAAGAGTAATATTATTAGTATTATTATTATTATTATTATTATTATTATTATTATTATTATTATTATTATTATTATTATTATTATTTAATATCCTTTCCAAACTATAGAGTCTATTCAGAGACGTTGAGATGATAATACAGTAAACACTATAATCCTTTATTTAACTGCCCTTTATAATACAGAGACTATTCGAAGACGATGAGATAGTAACTGATACGCAGTTCTTCTTTTTAACTTGCCTTTTAAGCTACAGAGTCTATTCAGACACGATGACATAGCAATTTTAATTGTAAGTCTATATTTACTTTCTTTTCCAACTATAGGGTTTCTTTAAAATCGATGAGATGAAGATTGATTTGTAATTCTTTATTTAATTTCTTCCCATACTATAAAGAGTATCAGAGGAGATGAAATGATAGTTGTTATTGTAGTTCTTTGTTTAATATTCCTTTTAAACTTCAACTAATCAGAGAAAGTGAAACTATAGAATAGTTGTCATTGCAGTTCTTTGTTTAACATTCTTTTTCTAACCTACAGAGACTATTGAGAAGAGACGAAATGATAGTTGTCATTGTAGTTATTTATTTAATATTCCTTTTAAACTTCAGAGGCTAATCACAGAAAGTGAAACGATAGTCTGTTGTCATTGCAGTTCTTTATTTAACATTCCTTTTAAACTTCAGAGGCTAATCACAGAAAGTGAAACGATAGTCTGTTGTCATTGCAGTTCTTTATTTAACATTCCTTTTAAACTTCAGAGGCTAATCACAGAAAGGAAAACGATAGTCTGTTGTCATTGCAGTTCTTTATTTAACATTCATTTTAAACTTCAGAGGCTAATCACAGAAAGTGAAACGATAGTTTAGTTTGTATGATTTGAGGCTTTCTCGGCGTTGGTTCGCTAATATGTTTTCGCGGGATATCAGCCGAGTTAAGATTTTGGAATGCTCCAAGCTTTCGACTGCTATCTCTGCAGCCATCTTCCCTGAAGATGGCTGCAGAGATAGCAGTCGAAAGCTTGGAGCATTCCAAAATCTTAACTCGGCTGATATCCCGCGAAAACATATTAGCGATAGTTTAGTTGTTATTGCAGTTCTTTATTTAACATTCCTTTTAACCTACAGAACACTATTCAGAGAAAATTGTGTGATAATTCTAATTGTAGTTCTTTATTTAACATTCCTTTTAACCTACAGTACACTATTCAGAGAAAATTGTGTGATAATTCTAATTGTAGTTCTTTATTTAACATTCCTTTTAACCTACAGAACACTATTCAGAGAAAATTGTGTGATAATTCCAATTGTAGTTCTTTATTTAACATTCCTTTTAACCTACAGAACACTATTCAGAGAAAATTGTGTGATAATTCCAATTGTAGTTCTTTATTTAACATTCCTTTTAAACTTCAGAGGCTAATCACAGAAAATGAAACTATAGTTGTCATTGCAGTTCTTTGTTTGACATTTATTTTTTTGCTACAGAGACTATTCCAGAGGCAATGAGGTGATAATTGTAATTGTAGTTCTTTATTTAACATCTCATTTATTTAACTCAAATTACAGAGATTATTCAATGATGACAAGATGATAACGTTTTAATTCCAGTAATTCTTTATCTTTGCTTTTATACTACAGAGGCTACTACAGATAATTGTAATTGTGATTTTTTTATGTATCTACCCTTTTAAACTACAAAGGCTATTCCAGGGCTTGGCACCAAGAGCGAATTCTGCTCTCTCACGGGGAGCCATATGACTTCTCTTCAACCCCTTTCTTCCCCGCCGAACACCGCTCAGCGTTGATGCCGTGACGGATGAATATTCAGCGTCCCCGTTTAGAGTTTGGAATTGCTTCCGGTGCCTAACCCTGGGATATTCAAAGAAGGTTAAATGACGGTTGTCATTGTACAGTAGTTTTTTTTATTTAATGCCACTTTTAAACTATGGAGGCTCTTAAGTGGAGACTGAATTATGGTTGTCATTACAGTTTATCTAACTACCCTTTAAACTGCAGATGCTGTGCAGTGAAGTTGAAGAGTCCGAATATAATAGTACATTATGCAACGAGCCTATAATGATAGTAATTAAGAATCGAGTATGGATATTTATGAAACGAGCGCAAGCGAGTTTCATAATTTTCATACGAGCTTCTTAATTACCATTATAGGCGAGTTTCATACGACTTTTTGTGCTCGACCATATTTCTAACTTGAAATTACCGGTATTCAGATGTATACATTTTATTTGTAACTGACAAGATCGGAAGTGACCTTGTTCTAGGTCGTGAATTGTGAGATGTGCGCAGACGCGAAAGTATTGATTTTTTTCCGAGGAACAATAATGTCATTGACCTTGACGTAGTCCCGTTAAACTCGATAATATTATAATTTTATAACCTTGATTATTGAATTCGACATTGAAAAACGAGATGACAAATTGAATTTATTTGAATATTATTTACAATTAACGCTAATTATTATAGTAACAGGACATAACCTTCTGCGACAGTTGGATTTCCAGCCTCCGTGACTTTTCGCTAATTCTCTTTCGATTGCATATCCGAGAATAATCTATACTTGCGGTTTTATAACGGTACAAAGCTGACCTGTCATTGGCTGAACAGTTGTAACCTGAGTCGTCATTGGCTGAAAGATCTGACCTTTAATGAGTAGGTGTACTTTAATGAGGTCCATTAAAGGTCTGCTACCAGGTGTATAATTACTACATTTCGGCATGGTCGAGCATAAAAACTGTTATTGCTACTGTACTCCAACCACGAGAAAGTCTTCGGGGACTGAGACGAAGCGGGATAATGTTGTGAATGAATGTTGATGTCTTAAGATGTCATAAGGTCACACACGTGGGTATTCTTATCTCTATTGGCTAGCTCTCACAGCACAAACCATAACATTGATCACGCATCTTTATACTACCCTAGTTACAAAATTAGATCACGGTTAATCTCCTGATCTTTTAATCTCTCCATACAGAAAATAACATATGGAGGGGAGCGCATGGTTTTTAAACTGACGTTATAACGGTAATATTATTTATCTACTTCGTTCCAATAGATGAGGCAATAGTAAGCACATTCCTTTCACGGTTGATCTCCTGGTTGGAGAACAGTAGATCAACTGTGTGCTTAATACTTCCACCAACTACTTCGGTTTACCCAGCAGTTTTGATTTGATATTTTAATATAATATTGTCCTATATCCTGCGTAATATACCATAAGATAAAAATAGCATGTAGAACAAATAATCAATATTTATGTATATCTTACATTCTAGTTCTCTTTGAAAGCCTCTATGTTTGTGAAGGCAGTTGCGATATTTGAAACTAAAATGGAATGATTTTTAAACGCATCGATATGCTCACCGCTGTGAACGTCAGCTTTTTCTAACAATCGCTGTTGACAGGTCCTATCTTAGTTTATTGGTTGCTGTGATGACGGGCGGTCAGTGACTTTGTTGTTGTGCCTACGTCACAGCGGGATTGTCGTACTGAACGAGCCGGTGCAGTTTTAACTAGTACGCCGATAAGATTGGACGGACGCCTTGTAGTGAGAATATAAAAGCACGGCGCTGTACATATTAGTAAAGATATCTGGTGACCACCATCCTTGCATACAAGCAGATAACATTACTACTGGACTTGAATTCCGGAGTGGCATATGTTTTGAAATTATATAACACATGTGACAAGGAAGACAACACATTTCTGGTAAATTTCGTTGTGTTTGTGAAGCATAGTCATTTTTACACCACGTTATCATAGTTCCCCACTGCCTGAATGGTTTGTATGCTTAAAAATGGTTCATATAACAAAGCAGCGAAATCGAAATGAAGATAAATTCCTAAAGATAAAGTATATCAAGTTACTAAATAAATTGTAAGAGAATTTGATCAAGGTAACAAATGTATTGGTATTTTACTGGACATAAGAAAAGCATTTTATACAGTGAAACATAATATCTTAATTGAGAAATTAGACTTATTAGGAATCAAAGGTAATGCTTTAAACTTAATAAAATCGTATCTTAACGACAGAATTCAAATAACGAAAATTGACAATTATTCAAGTGATCCTTTAATTATTAATATAGGTGTTCCCCAAGGCACAGTTCTAGGCCCTATTCTATTTTTAATATATATTAATGACTTATTAAAAATTGACTTACAACAATACAATGGTGTTCACAATTCTTATGCAGATGACTCAGTTTTACTTTTTGGTGGAAAAACCTGGTATGATGCATATAATAATTCAAATAATGGACTTAAATTAATATAAAAATGGTTTGACATAAATTATCTTTCTATCAACGAAAATAAAACCATAATTATTTCATTCTCATTATCTGAAAAATGTAACAAACATTCTACATCTATATTAAGTATTAAATTACATAATTCTGATTGTTGTCTTATAAAGTGTAAATGTCCGATTATTAAAGAGTCCTCTGAAGTTAAGTATTTAGGCATAATTTTCGATAATCATTTAAAATGGAACCAACACATTAATTGCCTTTGTAATAAATTACGTAAAATAGTATATTATTTTGTTTTATTGAGGAATTACTTGTCAATAAGTTTATTACGTACAATATATTTAACTTTATTTCAATCGGTAATTATGTATGGAATTGTAGCTCATTTAAATCCAATTTTAATCCACTTTATTTATTACAGAAGAAAATAATTAAAATATGTCTTCATAAACCTATTGATTTTCCATCTCAAAATTTGTTTCTAGACTTTAATGTACTTAACGTAAGACAAATTTATTATATTGTATTAATAAAATTCATACATAAAAATCTAAATAATTTTGAATTGTATTCCCATAGTTATGAAACAAAAGGTATGAATTCTTTAAGATTGTTTGAACCAAAATGCAACACTGTTACAGTATTTAATCATAGTAGTAATTTAGGTCCAAGAATATATAACAAATTTATATTTAAATATCCTAATCTTGTCAATTCGAATAGTTCTAGTATTAAATTTAAAAAGTTATGTATGGATTTTATAAAAATTGAAAAATTATAAATTTAAATTTATATACTATAATTGAAAATTGTATTGTATAATTATTAATTATAATTGTATTGTATAATTATTAATTTCAATTCAGGAATCCGCCCCTGAGCACGAGTTCTACTCTTTCAAGGGCGAGCTAAAGTTTCTCTGTATATTTATATTTTATACTGCAATTATTAGCAAAATAATAAATAAATAAATAAATAAATAAATAAGAAGAACTTGAGATTATGGATTGCGAAAGGATAATAGGCCTATGAAAATAAAGGGAATAAAAAAAACAAAGAAATGAATGAAATGAGGAAGGAAAGATAATGGGAGAACCAACAATAAATTGGAGATGAAAAGGAACTAAGAAATTAAGTAAATTAAGAAAAAACGGAGGAAGAAAGTGTAGAGGATAAAAAAAACACAAGAAGAAAAGAATTCATAAATTCATAGTGTTCTGCCCAAGGGCAGGTCTTTCACTGCAAACAAAGTATTCTCCAATCTTTCCTATTTTCTGCCTTTCTCTTTGTCTCCTCATATGATCCACATATCTTAATATCGTCTATCATCTGGTATCTTCTTCTGTCCCGAACTCTTCTCCCGTTCACCATTCCTTCCAGTGCATCCTTCAGAAGGCAGTTTCTTCTCAACCAGTGACCCAGCCAATTCCATTTCCTCTTTCTGGTCAGTTTCACCATCATTCTTTCTTCACCCACTCTTTCCAACACAGCTTCGTTTCTTTTTCTGTCTGTTCATTTCACACGTTCCATCCTTCTCCATATCCAAATGCTTCTATTCGTTTCTCTTCACTTCGTCGTAATGTCCATGTTTCTGCCCCATACAATGCTACACTCCACACAAAGCACTTCACTAGTCTCTTCCTTAGTTCTTTCTTCAGAGGAACGCAGAAGATGCTCCTTTTCCTATTAAAAGCTTTCTTTGCCATTGATATTCTCCTTTTGACTTTTTGGCAGCAGCTCATGTTACTGCTTATAGTACACCCCAAATATTTGAAGCTGTCCACTTGCTCTACTACATCATTTAAAATTCGCAAGTTTACCTTCTTTACTTTTCTTCCTGTGACCATGGTCTTGTTGGCATTTATGTTCATTCCAAACTGCTCACAGTACCAGTAGCATATCCCTTAGTATCATCTCTTCTTCTGCTAACAACGCCATATCATCAGCAAATATTATACACAATTTATTCTTCTTCCTCCTACTATCATTCCTCCCATATTCTGAAAACAGTTATTTACTAAATCCTCCAAATAGATGTTGAACAGGGTAGGTGATAAAGGCATCTTTGTCGTACTCCTCTCCCTATTTCACTTCCTTTTAACAGTTCTTCTCCTATAATGACTTTGACTCTTGGTTACTGAACAGCCTCCTCTCTTTCCATCCACGCCAATTTTCTTCAGGATCGTCATCAGTTTATTCCAATCCACTATGTCAAACGCCTTTTCTAGGTCCACAAATACCACATACACTTCTTTATTCTTCTCTAGGTATCTTTCGCTGATTGTTCGTAGCAGTTCAATTGCATCTCTCGTACCTTTTCCCTTCCTGAAGCCAAACTGCTCTTCTTCCAACTGTTCTTCCATCTTAGAATATAAACGTCGATTCAGTATTCGCAGAAGAATCTTCGCCGAGTGTGATATCAGGCTGATAGTCCTGAACTCGTTACATTTCTTGGCATTATTTTTCTTCGGTATTGGAAGTAACACTGTTTCCGTGAAATCTTCGGGCCAGTCGCCTTGTTCATATGTAATATATTTCGTTGCATAATGGAATACTAATAATTCTAATATTTCATATTTGTGACACATAATATTGTAAGTCACAACCTCAAAACATATCATAATTTAAAAACGAAATCAACAAAACATACAGTACTGTAAACTTAGATTATTTTATCTTTTTTAGAATACCGTACATTATAATATCATTAATAATTCTATCATTGAGGAATAACAATGTGTATCCAAGAAAAGAACTTACCGCTAAAATTTTCACTTCGCTCGAAAACACGATAATGATAAACGTTTCAACAGTTCAGCTTCTAACTGCAAACAAACACAGTCTAGTGAGAGAGAGTATCAGCACAGTCTAGTATATACAGTCACGAAGCTTGAGTTGTGAGGGTGCTAGGAACAATTGACTGTGCTGGTACTATTTCGCATTGCCTGTAATGAGGCGATATTAGCGATCCTAGTGGTTAGCAACTATCTATGGATGCATATTTACTATGTATTGAGCTTCGTGATTGTATGTACTAGACTGTGGTATCAGTGCGTAGTAATTTGGAAGGCTTCCGCTAGAATACAACTCGTGTCAGGTCGTATATCACTCTTTGTCTTTACTCTTTCGAATTCTGCACACTTCAACACCAAATTACCTTTCGTCTCGTTTCTCTTATCTACACTCTAACCACGACGTAAATACCAGATCACTTATCTGTGGGACGCTAAGTATACCTCTTCATAGAACATCTTGTTATTCATTATCTTTTACAGTATCCACCTCGCGACAATGGAATTCCTTGTCACAAAGTATTAGGGGCTGCAAGACAATAAACACTTTTAATTACAGCTTAAAAGATAACCTTCTTAGTATTTCACTCCAATCATACTGATTTACACTATCACTGAGTACATTGTTACTTCTTCCTTTAGGGATGCATCCTGATAGTTCTGTATTTTCAAAATTGTCTTATAAAAATCTCTTTCTATTATGTAACATTATTTGAAATATATTAACATTCTTTGTATTTTAGCTTAATTCTGCTACAGTGTTTATATTTCATTGTTTAATTAATAGTTCATAATATTTTGCTGTTTAATTCGTAAATAATCTCTTGTATAGCCTACATGTAACTCTTATCTAAATCAAATTGTTGAATTCTTTGTAAGTTCATACATTTGTATGTATACTTTTTGCTGGTTGAGTGGAAGAGAAGGCCTTACGGCCTTAACTATGCCAGCTAAAATAAATTATTATTATTAGTTTTTTTTTTTTTGGAAAATTTTCACCATTTTCACTTTATTTTAGATTTATTTAATAATAACACATACATAAAAACGTTACATTAAAGTACCCCGAAAGAGCAAAGCTCGTGTTCGGGGACAGTTCCGTTACATAAATATACATACTTTGTAGACAAAATCTTAAGAAAAAAGGTGACATGAAGATGATAATAATAAAGTAAGTAATAATAATACTAGTAATAACTGAGTGAAAAAAGAGACTATGTTGATATTGGTGGATTAATATTAAACTTATTATTAGTAGTATAATTAGTACAGGTCATGTTGATATAGTAACCAAGATAAGATTTTTTCCTTAGTAGGTTACTTTACGACGCTTTATCAACATCTTTGGTTATTTAGCGTCTGAATGAGATGAAGGTGATAATGCCGGTGAAATGAGTCCTGGGCCAGCACCGAAAGTTACCCAGCATTTGCTCATATTGGTTGAGGGGAAAACCCCGGAAAAAACTCAACAAGGTAACTTGCCCCGACCGGGAATCGAACCTGGGCCACCTGGTTTCGCGGCCAGACGCGCTGACAGTTACTCCACAGGTGTGGACCCAAGATAAGATAGAAAAAATATACTTAGGATAGAAATAACCTTGTTTTATAATACATGATACATAATGTAATACAAGAAAGTCTGTCATATAATTTTTTTTAATTCTGGATCTGAAAATTTCATTGCATTATATCACAGTATTTCAAATTTGTAACACTCCCTCTATGAATCACAGAAAAGAGAAGAAGGAAACAACCAGAGCAGGAAAGATAAAGGTAAGAAGGAAAAGAAAAGAAAAAAAATGGATGGAAATAGATAAAAAAAACAGATACTATCTGTATTATGTCACTAATAGATTTATTCCTTTACTTAGAGGTAATTATGTGGTCGAATTTATTATTGAAATTAAACTGCGTAAATGGAAAAGATTAACTGTCATTTTCCAGTTATTTAGCGTTTACATGAAAATAATTATCAAGAAAAACATTTTTTTATACATCCGGTACAACAAGCTTTAGATCCCCTCTCAGCGGGGTTTTAAACCGCGATCATCCCACATGCGACGCGGGACACATCAGTTGCCGGGCAACCGCCACGGGTGTCCATGTGGAGTAGAAACGCTTTCGTTTTTCTTATTTTAATGCTTGTCACATTTCAATAATTAGAATATTTAGTAGTTAGGACTTCCTGCGTATCGGACGGACCTTTGACACGTTGCTAGGTGACTGTACAAATATCAGCAGAATCATCCTCCTTAAAGAACCTATCACATTCTCCGCGAGGTTTTCTTCCCTTCCTTCTTTTTTTTTTAACCTTCTTGATTTTGCCATCTCACTGATTCCCTAAGGCGTACACCAGACCACTACCACAATGCATCTTCTCTTCAACTCCATTTCGTCCTTTGTCCTAAGCTGTGTCTCAAATGGTAGCGTTGTCGACTTCAAATTAGGGAGGATTGGATAGATGTACGTACATATGTCCCATACCGTGTTTTGTCCCGTGGAATTCACATATATAGACCACATAGTGTATATAGTAGTAGTGACAATAAAATTGAGGTTATCTATTTTAATCGGTCATTTAATTACACTAGGCTACATCAACCACTAGGTTATTTAGCGTCGATTGAATTTGTGATAAAGATAAATGGTACATGGTTTAATAATACTGATTTACATCAAGTATTACAAATTATTCACAATTTAGGAAACGTCGGACAATGTGGCACGTGAATAATTTCAAAGGAAAAATTGTTCCGGGGCCGGGTATCGAACCCGGGGCTTTTGGCTAAACATACCAACGCTCTACCAACTCAGCTACCCAGGAACTCTACCAGACACCGATCCAATTTTTCCCTCTATATCCACAGACCTCAAAGTGGGCTGACAACCGTCAAGCAACCAACATTGAGTGCACACTAACTCTGTGTGACTTAAATTGTAGTTTTCTGTTAACGAACAGTGACGTGTATTTCAGGTATAAGGCCCGTAACACACTCGCAGAGTTTTCGCCAGCGAGAAATGTGTTGCGAGAAAATAAAACAATTGATAACATGGATTCAAATGGACGTCCACACACTGGAAGAGATTTCTCGCTCGAGGCAGAAACCTCGCGCGAGTTTCTCGCTGGAATCGGTAGCTCAGCGAATTTCCTTGACACATTTATCAAAGATGATTGACATTTATACTCTTTATGACGATTGAATGTAGTAAAAGATATTACAGGTAGCGATGAATTGTATTGTTTTTATTTGAAAATGAGGAAAGATGGCTGATAATTGCAGTCAGAAACTTATCGAACTTGTACGATGTCACCCGTAGGCCTATTTATATGATACACGGGATGAAAACTATAAAAACACAAAACTTAAAGAATAAATCTGGAAACAAATGTCAGATTATCTGAAAATAAATAGGGCTATATATTATTTTGATGAGATTTAATAGTATTGATTAAACATTTGAAATAATGTATCTATATGTCTTAACAGTTTATGTAATTTTAATCAGAATATAGCAAATAATTCTCTATCATATCATGAATGGCAAAAAAAAAAAAACTGTGGTCCATTCAACCTGAAATAACGCCTAAACGTATCATCATTCAAAACGAAACCAATGTCCAAAACTCACCATTATTTTCGTAAGATACAATGTGATTTTCAGATATTTCTGGCTTTAATTTTGGGCCCACTTCTTCTTTTCATGAACAAAATATATTCATGTAACTCCATTTCTTCATCATCTGAATACTCAGATTCAACAAAGCGTTCGTACGTAATTTGTAAAGTACGACAATATACTTACAGGTTATATATTTAAGTATGTAAATACATAACCTATAATACTTCCCCCAACGATTATGCTTTCCGCATGAAGGCAGAGCATACATGATCATAGCAAGGTGTGATCTGTGATAGCGAGAACTCGCCAAGTGTGTGGAGGAGGCTCTTCGCCTCTTTCTCGCAACACATTTCTCGCTGGCGAAAACTCTGCAAGTGTGTTACGGGCCTAACTCCCTGTAACTGGATCGGTATCTGGTACAGTTCCCGGGTAGCTCAGTTGGTAGAGCGTTGGTACGTTTAACCGAAGGTGCCGGGTTCGATAACCGGCTCCGGAACAATTTTTCTCTCGAAATTATTCAAGTCAACTTTACAGGAGACGAGGATTTTATTGAATTTTTGAGGAGAGAGAAAGAGAAAGAGAATAACACGTGAAAGTTATGCGTTCAGTAACATTTTAATAATGCACCACTGCTACTGTATCTTCACTTGTTTTCTCTATTCTCACTCCCACCGCATCGTAACCGGACTCACGTAAACAAAGACTGACTCCGTACTTGGGGTCTCTTGGCAATCCTTGGATTAAGGGATTAGGTACAGCTTACAGCAGGAAAATTTTTGAGAATATTCAACATTTTTTCCTCCATTACTGTATATTGTACAATAATAAAAATTGGTATGTGTAAAACACTGTCCTTCTGCTACACTTACTTACTTACTGACTTTTAAGGAACCCGCAGGTTCATTGCCGCCCTCACATAAACCCGCCATTGGTCCCTATCCTGAGCAAGATTAATCCAGTCTCTACCATCATATCCCACCTCCCTCAAATCCATTTTAATATTATCTTCCCATCTACGTCTCGGCCTCCCCAAAGGTCTTTTTCCCTCCGGCCTCCCAACTAACACTCTATATGCATTTCTGGATTCGCCCATACGTGCTACATGTCCTGCCCATCTCAAACATCTGGAGTCCTTCTGCTATATGAAAAAATGATTAATTTAAAGAAAAATTATTTATATATATCTTTTTTCAAAATTCAAAATGGTGGCAGCTTACTGCGCAGTGATGAAGCGTTTGCCTCATAACTCATAAACTTGTTAACTTTGTCATATTCTCTCTCTTTTGTTTTATTGCTGAAACTCATGTTTACAATATCATGATCTTTCAACTACATTCCTTAATAAATTATATACAGTATATATTTTTTATTTTGTATTAGAAGAAAATACTGATATTTGACCATTTTTAAAGGTATTTATTTTTTATCAGACAATCTATTAATGGTAGAGAAGTGATCTTGTATCGTATTGTTGATATGACATGCATTATACATACAAAAAATTTCATAACAGAATGTTGGATAGTTTTTGAGGTATGTGGGAAACGCTTCATCACTGCACAGTGAACTGAATTTTGAACGAAAATATATAAGTATTTTTTTTTTAAATCATAAAAATATTTTTATATAGCAGAAGGGCAGTGTTTTACACATACTAATTTTCATTATTGTACAAGATATAGTAATTGTGGAAAAAATGTTGAATATTTCCAAAATTTTACTGCTTTAAGCTGTACCTAACCCCATAAGGCAACAGAGGGCATGGGTCTTAGCCCACACACAGTCTTAAGAAAGATAGCCTACTTAAATATTTTTCTAACTATCGAAAATCGAAAGTGACTACTCTGGATTTGCACCTATACACTTTACCATTCGAGTCCCAGAGAGGTCAATGGACTAATGGTTAGTACAGAAAATATAAGCTTTATAAAAACGCTGTCGTACAAACTTTCTGCCGCCCAAAAGTCCCAGTGCATTTTAGTGTAAAACAATGGAATCGATGGTGGAAAGCCTTTTTTTTAATCACAGGAATCCAACGGAGATGATATACTATGAAAATGCTGAAGAAAAATAAGAATGAAGAAAAAGAAGAGCGTTTAAAATCTCATTATTTATTCTCTTGACTTTAATATAGGAGTACCTGAAAAATATTTCGCAAGAGTGGAAAAATTTTGCCAAAAGAAATTCTGAAAGTAGTTGCCTCCCGCCTGGCATTCCCCGAGGGCCTGCAGTTCCCCTCCCCTGTATCAGGAATCAATCCATCAATAGCCGATGTATTACAATACAATGGCTGCAACTACCGCATACCTGACTGCGCGCCCGGCCCGGCTGCGGCCCGCCCTTTCCCCGGGCGATGGCAGCTCCACTTACCGCCAGCAGAACTGACAGCTCCCCCGCCTGCTAGATGCTACATTTGCTAATTCGCGCCACTTTCTATCAGGTGCACGGCGGCAAGAGTGACTCAAGAACATCTCAAATCATATGTGTCGAATCACTGAGTCGACTCATTGATTTTATTGAAGTTACTGCAAGTTAAAACTCCATATTCTGTTTAGAATACACTTTATACAGTGGTTTCCAACTTCTTTGACTGACGACACACTTTACTGAACACCCACGATATCGCGACACACTTATTTGTTTTTAATAATAATATAAAATAATATAATAATAATATTATTATTTATATTATTATTATGTTATTATTATATTATTCTGTTATTGTTGTAATATTATTATTATATTATTATTACTATTATTATTAGTATTATTACTATTATATTATTATTATTATTATTATTATTATTATTATTATTATTATTATTATTATTATTATTATAAACTACCAGTACTTTTCTTCTCAACAAAAAGGTGGTGGAACTCTGTGTAGGATATTTTATAGCGGACAGGGAAATGATTACTGTTCACTGCACGGGAATTTTGTCGTTTTTAACCTCTTTTTCGTCCAACTAACAAACAAAAGTTTGGGGGCAGATAAAAAAAATATTTTTTTGCTTTCACCATGTTAATAATGTCAAAAGAATTCCTTATACAAAATTTGGCCACTCGACCGCGATTACGAGGGCCGTAAAAAAATAAGTTCGCCAATGGCCGCTAACAGAAAAAAAAAAACACAATTTCTTTGGGAAAATTTATTGGAACGGACACAGCAATTGTTGAGCTATTTTTCAACATATTTTCCATCGGAATTGAGACATTTCTCATATCATGGGATCGACAGAGAGAGGTTCAGACGCAGTCAAACGCTGGTTTCGTTCTGAGGCGGCTGACTTCTAAGACACAAAAATTGATCCCATGGTGTGACAAATGTCTCAATTCCAGTGGCGGATATGTTGACAAATAGTGCAACAATTGCTGTATCTGTTTCAATAAATATTTCCATGCAATTGTGTTTTTTTCTATAAACGGCCCCAGGGAAATCACTTTCTGGACGGCCTCGTAATTGCGGTCGAGTGGCCAAAATTTGTATAAGCACTTCTTTTGAGAGTATTAACATGGTGGAAGAAAAAAATTGGACTCTTTATCTGCCCCCATCAGAACGTTTGCTTGGAAGACTTTCAAAGTCTAAGCGGAATTCAAAGAAAAATTATATTAAAAACATGTTTATTCACACATATTTCGGTTGCATGATGAAAAATGCAACAAAAAGGTGCCGGGACACAGTTCCAGCGCGTTCCGCCAGAAAAAAAGCATTTCTAACAACTTCTATGTATTGTCGGACATCCAGTGTCGTAGATAGGTCAGCGTTAACATGTATTCGAGAATTCTAAAAAACAAGCAGCAACTTGAGTGGCATTAGAAAAAAACAAAAGTATGTGTAAAAAATCCCAATCTATTCTATGCTGGATGTCCTATAAAAGATTTTAATTATAGTTCTTGAAAACTCATCTATTTAAATTAATGTGAAGTCTGTGCTTGGTAGGTTGCACAGAGTTTCTCTATACGTGGCCTTATGGTTGACAGGCCAATGTTCAAGGTGCAGCAGTCTGTTCCTTTGTTTAGACTTCACTATTTTCATGCTAGAAAATCATAGTAAGGTAGGTGTCCCTGATATGGCCATGCTAAGGTTTGAGAATTTTTCTAGCCGCCATTTTGAAAAAGAATGTAAACCACTTCTTTCTTACTCGTTCTCAGTCTAATTGACTTTCTTAAAACAATTTCCTTTCCCCATAAAATAGCTTTAATTGTCCAAAAAGTCCCAAATTCCAAAAGTCTACCTAGTGGCCATATCAGGAACATGTGCACATGATATGGCCACCCTTGTTCCATGTTCTACAAATCGTAATTGTTTTCAGTTTGATAGCGCAGTTGTGTTAAAATTGAATAATTTTGGTATAAAATGAATAAAAATGACACTTAATAATCTTTTTTATAATTCAAAAGTGTAGTCAAAACAGGTTTTCCCATAAGAAATTAAATTGTTTTTCTTAAAATACAAAATTTTTGCGTAATCCCAGCTATAAGGCATGTAAATTTGATAGGTGAAAAAATAAAAGTGAAATGAACTTGATATGACCATGGTGCATTTGATATGGCCATGGTGCATTTGATATGGCCATATCAGGAGCAGGTAAGCTTTCACGAAAATCGTTTGATTATGAACAACTCGTAAAAGATACGCCATCAACTACAACACCAATCAACAGAACATTAAAAACTGAATGGAGTACGATGGTTTTCATGAAACAAGTCATTGAAAAACATGCATAAAACAAAGGAGACTTACCAGAGAAAAATAAGAAGAGGTCACATGAAAACCGCAAAACAGGCAACTGACGCCATATTGCTCAACCTGACTGGATGGAAAACGATCAGGTGACATACCTGGATGCCCTTTCACTGGATGCTACTGCAATTTAGCGGATGTTTTGGTTAACTAACTCACAATAGGGGGGGGGGTAGCCATATCAGGAACATGGCCATAACAGGAGCACCCACCTTATGAAGTTGAAAATGACAGTTCTAAATGTCTTTTTAGTTTATTCGGCACCATCGACTGATATGACAAAACATTTCCGCATATAAGACAGTCGGAATTTTGTTAATAGGCCTATTCATCTGCACGACACGTAAAACCATATTGCAAGTATTCATCACTATATTTACGAAAACTGAACCCTGAATTTTCGCTCATATTATTTGAATTAGCACTGTTGTCATCTAACCCAGAACTTGATTCCGATTACCTTTTTCGAATTAAAAATTTGCCCATGATAAAATCTAAATAAAACACTTTTGATAAAAATAGTCGCACTATCACCCTCTCAAACACATATATATTGTATACTGAAACTGAGCATTGTAGCAGGTGTTCACATTTCATTGATAAAATCTTCTCAACAGTAATCTCACTAGAGGTTTTGATTTACCTAGAGAAAATCAAAACTCGAGTGGGATTTAATTGACTATTACACGAGTAGAAGGAAGTATATAAAGATTACAAGTAACGAAGTACTCTAATACAATAAAATATTAACTTACGAAAATACTGAACTGTCTTCAAATGTATTATTGTACCATTGTATTCTGCTAGATAGCAATTGTGTGTTATGATTAGCTGTTTTCTTGTTATCAGTTCTGCCAACTGTATAATCTTCATTGAGCTCTGTGGAGGTTACTAGTCAAGAAGGCTTTGTTGATTCAGTTTCATTTTTATTAAAACAGTTACATTCCACTTCAATTATCCGGATCCCAGTAATCAACCTCACTTGACACATGATTTTCAATACATCTTAGTATTAAACAATCTCTGATACGTGACTATCCATAATATCACACAGCAGAAGTCCACACCTGTGGAGTAACGGTTAGCGAGTCTGACCGCGAAACCAGGTGGCCCGGGTTCGATTCCCAGTCGGGGCAAGTTACCTGGTTGAGGTTTTTTCCGGGGTTTTCCCTCAACCCAATATGGGCAAATGCTGGGTAACTTTCGGTGTTGTACCCCGGACTCATTTCACCGGCATTATCACCTTCATCTCATTCAGACGCTAAATAACCTAAGCTGTTGATAAAGCGTCGTAAAATAACCTACTAACATAAAAAACACAGCAGAAACTATAACATAACTTAAATAATATAAACAAGTGTTTGAAAAGTTATAATTAGGAATGATGAAATAAGAAAAGTTTTAATTCAGGATGATGAAATAAAAAATAAACATGAATAATTTTAAAAGAAACGATTATTGAAAGTACAATTTTAAAATTTGAATGATTTAGTGGTTGGTGGTTCAGTTGATGTTATATTGGACGTCTGCCTAAAAGAAGTGGAACTCGTTGATGTATATGGTGTATTTCTAAACTTATTCAGGATTTCCGAATGGTGCTCTTCATTTGTTTGTAAATAGGATTTCAGGGATGATGAATAGCTATGATCAGTGATCTTTATTAATTCTTGTTCTTGAATACCAATGCGAGTCACATTTGAAAGTGCTGTGTATCGACTGGAGTGGTTTGTAATTTTCTGTTTTTTTGACGTCCAGACTAGTGCAGTTTGAAATGTTGGCAAACAAAGAAACAAATGCTAGGGTAGTGGTAAAAATAAACAAATGCTAGGGACGCGATAAAATTAAACAAATGCTAGGGATGCGATAAAATTGTGCGATAAGCAGCCATGATTGTTTGAAAGACGTCCTTTCGTACCGTTTTATTGGTGAAAAGTAGTACGACGTAGTAAAAGTGTAATAGTCAAAGTAAAATGTACCGTATCAAAGACTTCGTTGTAAATAAAAAAATGCGTTGTAAAGAGACTTTCTGGATGGCATAACATTTATTTTTCAATTCCAAAATTTCGCGACACACTCCATGGGGCTTCGCGACACACTGGTTGTGAACCCATGAACTTTAAACTAAACTTCCGTTTAGTTAAGCACATGAGTCGGGAAACGTCCAGTCGAGAAAGACAATTTAGCGTCTTGATGTCAGTGTGAATTAGATTTTCTGACAATTTCTTGGAGACAAGATTGACTCGTAAACCACATCATTCAATTAATAAGTCAACTCACTTACTTTGATGAAGTTACCGTCCCCTGAAAATCCAGTCTGTCTAAAGCACGTTAAATTTGGTGAGCTGAATTATGATACGAATTGAAGTTTTTATTCGATTCGTGATCAGACAGTTATTTTTATCCAGTGAAATGCACATAATTTGATTAAATAAAATACTATTCGGCTCATGAGTTACTAAATTATTAGTACATTTATGCAATTTAATGTCTTGAATTCTATGCTAATGATTCACAGCTTAATCTTAGATACATGTCAATTCTTATCAGGTACACGGAGACCCAATTACTCAAGCCCGTTCGGTGTGCTGAATTATGAACCGACTCATGTTTTGATTCGAATCACAACAAAGTTCAGCTACATACATAATTTAAGAATCCAGTATAGGGCAGCTAAATTTGTTAAAGGCAAAAGAAAAGATGGAAACGATACGATAAAAGAACTTAAATGGGAAACTTTGGAAAACAGACGTAAGAAAACTAGAATAACATCATTGTATAGAGCACATCTAGGTCAGAAAGCATGGGTAGACATAACGACTCGGTTAGAAAAGCCAACGTACTATGGTAGGAACGATCATGATTTTAAAATCAAATGTAGGAAACAGAAAACGGATGTAGGTAAATTCTCATTTTTAAATAGAACTATAAATGATTGGAATGACCTACCTGCAGCGGTCTTTGAAGGCTGTCCTTCCTTAAGGAGTTTCAAGAATAATTTAAAAAGTTGTGTATCAAGTGCTAATTAAAATTAAGGTGACATTTAACATTTAATTTTTTAAGGTGATATGTATTTATTTAGCCTGACGAGTTACTTCCTTGGTTTGAATTGTAAATTACTTAAAAATAGCGTGTAAGAGGGCCTTAGACTAGAAATGCTTAGTTTAAATGTAGTTCTGTTTATAAGTACAGTATGCATAAGGGTGTAATTATTTGACTTATTTGAACTGTTGTATCAGTGAAGCGAGGTGAGTCAGTGAAGTTATGGTTTTACAGTGCAGTGAATAGTTCCGATCAGTGATAATTTATAGCGTCAATGAAATGTGTTCTATAGTGTCAGTGAAATGTGTCCTAAAGTGTCAGTGAAATGCGTCATAGTGCCACTGCAGTGAGTGAGATGAGAATAAAGTGAAAGACTACTGAAACTTATGTAGGGCCTATACATAATAATGTAGGTTGTAATGTAAAATTAGGTATTATATTTATGTTTTATTATTATTGTGTTAAATTATATTGTTTATTCTTATTGTATTGTGTATTGTGTAATTGTATTGTGTATTGTAAATTTGTTGTGTATTGCTTATCATTTTTTTGTGTATTGTTTATATTGTGTATACCACTGCCACCGGGTGCTTGCCCACTTGCAGTGTAAATACATACATACATACATACATACATACATACATACATACATACATACATACATACATACATACATACATACATACATACATACATTTAACATCTAGTACCGAACTCTTAGTTCGATAAGATAACATGAACCGACTCGTAAGTTAATAATTTAGGAGTCAATTCAAATAATTCGTTGTACTGATTTCAATTGAAATTCTATAACTTGATATCAATGTTAGTGATTGGTAGCAATCTTTGTTAATTTTCGCAACTTTCTATCAGATGCTCGACAGATAGAGTGAATACCACATCATTCATGTTACATTTGTCTATTTATTGATGTGATTCTCTCGTTCTAATAGAGTTCAGTACTTTTAAATAACGTATTCTATGTATGTTTAATGCACAAATTTGACTTACATAAATGCATACTTTCACTCTGTAACGAAATTTGAATTGATATTCTGGGCTAAAAATATTTCTGTTTTACAAAAAAAAGGTCATAATAACATCGTAACATGCGGATTCATTGAATTCTTTGCATTAATTATTTGTATTTATTGTTTTTGTTTACTTATTTACTTAATTATTTATTTAATTATTAATTAATTAATTTCATTTAAGTTGGTACTGTTTTATTTGTAAGGACATAATCAGAGATATGATTTTGTGTGAAACTTGTCGCAGATATGTGCATGAACATTGTGTTGGGCTCACAAAACAACAGAAAGTTATACATTTTGATTGCCCAGAATGTGGAAATGATTGAATTGTGATATAATATGAAACGCTTTATGATATTCATAGTGTAAAGACCATTTTCTCAGTAACTTACAGTTTCCTTTGCTATATTAAATAAAATATATTTTTATTCAATCATTTGTTCCATCAATTGAAAACTTCATCAACTATGTTTACTTGAAAAATTTGAAAATTCAGAGCTGGCCTTATTTAGTACTCCTGATCCTAATAAGGCCAATTATCCCTTTGGTGAATTATCGACAATTTTCTACCTTCCTGTCTGTAAATGTTACTGTTTAAAATTGAGATTAAACATTGAATCTGGCTGTATATTATCAATTTAATAAAAAGAAAACACTGATTAGAATAATTTCATTAATTGCACTTCATGTATCTTACAACAGCATTGTAACTTTGAGATAGGGAACAAGTGAAAAGTTATTAAAAACATGAAATAGGCTACATAATTTTTAACAAAGTAATAATTAACCCTTAAATTGACAAAGTATCCTATAGGATACAACAGGCTAATAGTCCATATGCTATAATTTTAATAGAAAAATAGAAAATAATTGGTAGGAAATAGTAATATGCGTTATAAGAGCGGTATTGAAGTTTTCATGTTCGAGGAAAAGTTTGGAAAAGCGAAACGTAGTTGAGCTTTTTTAATTTCCGAGAATTGAAAGAAAACATACCGCTCGTGTATCGTACATTATTTTGTGCGAAGATCGTTTATTACATACTGTACCTGAAAGAGGAATTTATAATTAGTTGCAATGAAATCTCCATCTTGGTTTCTGTTCAATGACGGCAAATTTGCAAAACAAAAATATCTATCTTCAACATTGTTGCTTTAAAATGTTTTTTGTGTTTACTATACTCCAGCAGGCCGTGATATACGTCTGTCTTCCCCCCCCCCCCAGTCTATGATGAGTGTGGAACCTTGTTGATTTTTTCACGGCTTCGTTAATGTTACTTGCATCACGAATGCAGTAACTTTAGTGGAGTTGTAGAGTTTACTTAATTTTTGCAAATATTTAAAAACAATAATTAACAGTGCAATTTAGGTGAAATTGCAGTGGTAAGTTTCCAATTTATAATTGTTACTATATTGAGCGTCTCTAAAAATAATATGTTAAAAGCCTAAAGCAGTAAAATCAATATGTCACTTAAGCGGTAAGAAGAGGGAAATTGTTACGTGTGTTAGGTTGGGAATACTGAATGTAGAATTTTAGACTTCCCGCGGATTGGTTTTGTGCGGAAACGAAGCAAATACGCAGGATCTCGCACAAATTAAAATTTCACAATACTACAATATTGTACAACATATAAAATATGAACATTGCGATAGTTGTTTTCTTTACGGTCCGACAAGGTTTAATAAACTAGCGTGAGAAATGAAGCTTTGCCAATTTAAGGATTAAGTGCGGCATATAAAAGCAGTTATTGTCTCACGAAGACTGTCAAATACTGATGATAAAATAGAAAATATTGGAGAATGCTAGGTTTGCAGTGAAAGATCTGCCCTTAAAGAACACTATGAGTGAATGAATGAAGAAATGTTCATCTAGCATTATATTCCTGCAAACGCGTTGTTTTCGAAATAAGCAGCCGAAAATAAAGAAAATAAAAATCAGAATAGAAAATTACTTCCTAACTCGCAATTTTACTCAGAAATCAAGTAGGGCATATCGCACTTCTACATGTTAACGTAACCTTAATGAATATTCCGTCTACTTATTACTTTTTAATATAGCCACAGGCGTAGCTCAGTCGGCTGAAGCGCTTGTCTGTCGACCCGGAGATGCGCCCGGTGAGTTCGATTCTCCCTTGGGCTGATTACCTGGTTGGTTTCTTCCGAGGTTTTCGCCAACAGTAAGCGAATGTCAGGTAATCTATAGCGAATCCTCTGCCTCATCTTGCCAAATACCATCTCGCTATCACCAATCCCATCAACGCTAAATAATCGAGTAGTTGATACAACTCGTTAAATAAGAGTCTAAGGCATTTCATAACCGGAAATTTCGTCACTTTTATAGTTTGTCAACTATTTTTCGTCATTACTTTTTGGTCATCAAATACATTTTGTCATCATGTTTTTTTGTCACTGAGGAGATTTTGTCACCGAACATATTTCTTGATCATATACATTTTGTCATCATTTTCTTTTATATAGAAGGGATTTCGTCACCAAAATAATGCAGAAAAATATATTTAAACTGTTTTATTATGAGTTCAAAACTATCACTGTATAATTATTTTAATGCTCTGTGTTAACATGGCTTTTGGATTGCATACATTGATCCTTTCTTATGTAGTTTCAACCAAAATTCCCACTGAAGTGCTCTGTAGGTTCTTTTATAATGGTTTTCTTATCTGAGGAAATAGTCATCAGTGAATTACAAGTGTCGCGCTGATCACACCTCCATACAATCCCGGTCTTCGTAACTTTGTGCTTTGTATACATATGTCCATTATATGTCGATTAACTTATCTCTTGCTCTATTACTTGTTACGAATCGAAATAATTCCGCCATACCTTAACTTGAAGAGGTGAATGTTACTTATGTCCCGGGCACTACCGGAACTTCAAAACTTGGATTTAAAGCATCGAGTAGTAGATAATTGATGTAATCACTGGGAGAGCTGTAAGCCCACCAACTCAAGTACGTACCTTACTTATATAAGAAAATCGTGATGCGTGAACGAAGAATACCGCCATATTTCTTTAATGTAACAGTGGGTTTCAGTGTTGCCAACATAGTAATAATATACACACCTAATCAAACCTTGCCTAACCTTTCTCATAATACTACACACCCAATCAAACCTAACCTAACCTGTCACATAATACACACCTAATCAAACCTAACCTAACCTAACCTAACCTGTCACATAATACACACCTAATCAAACCTAACCTAACCTGTCACATAATACACACCTAATCAAACCTAACCTGTCACAATACACACCTAATCAAGCCTATCCTAACCTGTGACATAATACACACCTAATCAAACCTAACCTAACCTGTCATATAATACACACCTAATCAAACCTAAACTAACCTGTCACGTAATACACACCTAATAAAACCTAACCTAACCTGTCACATAATACACACCTAATCAAACCTAAACTAACCTGTCACATAATACACACCTAATCAAACCTAACCTAACCTGTCACATAATACTACATACCTGCAGTAACATTCCTCACACTTAGTATCATTTCGTTTTCATGTATTGCCGGCTCTGATAATGGTATCGGTTTCCATCTAGTGGAAGTGGATCGTACTAACACTGCTAATTTGAAGAAGCAGCAATGGCGACTTTCATAATAATTGCATTTTACAATAAACGAAGTGAACAATATGAACACAATGAATCCTGTAACTTGAAGATTTCGAAACCAAAAAATGAATGTATCCTTGGAAACGAAATGAACAATATGAACACAATGAATCCTGTAACTTGAAGATTTCGAAACCAAAAAAATGGACGTATCCTTGGAAACGAAATGAACAATATGAACTCAATGAATCCTGTAACTTGAAGATTTCGAAACCAAAAAATGAATGTATCCTTGGAAACGAAATCAACAATATGAACACAATGAATCCTGTGACTTGAAGATTTCGAAACCAAAAAATGAATGTATCCTTGGAAACGAAATGAACAATGAAGTAGAAGGTTTTATATTAAGCTACGTATCATTTTATATGGCCTAGGTATCATCAAGGAGTCCACACCTGTGAAGTAACGGTCAGCGCGTCTGGCTGCGAAACCAGGTGGCCCGGGTTCGAATCCCGTTCGGGGCAATTTACCTGGTTGAGGTTTTTTCCGGGGTTTTCCCTCAACCCATAACGAGCAAATGCTGGGTAACTTTCGGTGCTGTACCCCGGACTCATTTCATTATCACCTTCATCTCATTCAGACGCTAAATAACCTAGATGTTGATACAGCATCGTAAAATAACCCAATAAAATAAAAATAAAATCATCAAGGGAAGCGATACGAAGGGGAGAAAATTGTGGTGGCGAATAGTGATGAGGAAATTAAATTGGTGACAAAAGTGAATCGGTGACAAAATGTTCCAGTGACAAAATGTAATAGGCCTATGTGACGAAATCACCGGGCGACGAAAAATCGGTGGCGAAAATTCCAGATCCCGTTAAATAACCAACTAAAGAATTAATTAAACACCGCGAACGGTTTATCGTACGCTTTCTGAAATCGAATTCGTGATGGTAGAATCGATTATTTAGAAGTTACTTAAACAGAATACTATTCTAGTTAGTCGTGCACTACATTGCGTGCATACACAATTATCCACAGCAGACAGACAAGTACAAAAAAAAAAAAAAAGCTGCCCATACAAACTGTAAGAGTGTGAAAATTTATTTGCAATATTTCACTTAGAAACAACAGGTCGCTCTTGAAGGGAGTTGTTGAGTTACGATCCTCCGTGGTAAACATCTGTGGCTACAGTGCTAACGCGTTGATCTTCCATCCAGGTGGCTTGGGTTCGATCCCCGGCAAATCGAGGTGGAAATTGTAACGGACAAAGCAGAAATTACAGAGGATTTTCTCTGGATACTCCCATTTCCCTCCATCATTCCACTCTCCATTTCGTTTATAATTTCCCTCTTTCATCATCATCTTCGTTTCTTTCCTTCCATTTCGAGCTTGCGACCGATGCAGAGTCAATTATAGAACGCCGCCAAACTTGGATCCCTTCGTAAGTGGTCACTAGTTGTTGGTGGTAGTTCCATGTACCGTGGATTTATCTCTTGAACTCAAGATAACTCATGGAACCGGGGTTGAGACCGCGGTGATGTCTACGTGAAAAACTAATGAGATTTTGCAGTATAAAGTTCATACCTTTCGGAATATACAGTTAATGTATATAAATATAGCTATTGCAAAGGAGGCTTCTGTTAGAAAAAGGAACATCTGCAAACTTCTCGAAAAAGAACTAATGAAGAGACTAGTGGCATTATATATTTATTGGGTTATTTCACGACACTGTATCAACATCTAGGTTATTTAGCGTCTGAATGAGATGAAGGTGATAATGCCGGTGAAATGAGTCCGGGGCCCAGCACCGAAAGTTACCCAGCATTTGCTCGTATTGGGTTGAGGGAAAACCCCGGAAAAAACCTCAACCAGGTAACCTGCCCCGACCGGGATTCGAACCCGGGCCACCTGGTTTATCGGCCAGACGCGCTGACCGTTACTCCACAGATGTGGACGGCGTTATATAGGTCAGAAACCTGGACATTGCGACGAAGTGAAGACAAACGAATAGAAGCATTTGAAATGTGTATTACTGAGAGGATTCGATCCGACATCGGGATGAGAATCCGGTGTGGCTTAGTGGATACAGCGTCAGCACGAAGAGCTGAAAACCCGGGTTCAAATCCAGGTGCCGGAGAGAATTTTTCTCTGGTCCACTCTTCCATCATCATATTACTTGAAATGTGACTATGGAGAAGAATGAAGCGTGTGAAATAACAGACAATAAGAAATGAAGCTGTGTTAGAAAGAGTGGGTGAAGAAAAAATGATGCTGAATCTCATCAGGAAGAGAAAAAGACATTGATTGGATCACTGGCTGAGAAGAAAATGTCTGCTGATGGTTGCACTGGAAGGAATGGTGAACAGGAGAAGAGTTCGGGCAGAAGAAGATATCAGATGGCAGACGACAATAAGATATATGAATCAAACGAGGGGACTAAGTGGAAGGCAGAAAACAGGAAAGATTAGAGAATGCTGGGTTTGTAGTGAAAGACCTGTTCTTGGGCAGAAAACTATAAAAGAAAGAATGAATATAGTCTATACGGAAGAAATATCTGAAGAAAGTGAAATAGGGAAAGGAGTACGATAATGATACCCTTTATCACCTACTTCTTCTACATCTACTTGGATGGTTTAGTGAAGACGACGTTCTCGTTTTTACTGAGACGGTGCAAAATAAAATTATGCTATAAACTTTGGAAAAAGAACTAAGGAAGAGACTAATGAAGTGATTTTTGAGGATTGTACCATTTTATGGGGCAGAAACATGGACATTACGACGAAGTGAAGAGAAACAGAATCATTTGAAATATGGATATGGTGAAGGATAGAACATGTGAAATTGACAGACAGAATAAGAAATTAATCTGTGTTGGAATAGTGGGTGAAGAAAGAATGATGCTGAATCTGATCAGGGAGAGGAAAAGGAATTGACTGGATCACTGGGTGAGAAGAAACTGCCTACGAAAGGATGCACTGGAAGGAATGGTGAGTGGAGAAGAGTTCGGGACAGAAGAAGATATCAGATGATATACGACATTAAGATGTAATGTATAAAATTCGGGGACTGAGTGGAAGGCAGAAAACAGAAAAAGATTCGAGAATGCTGGGTTTGTATTGAAATACTTGTTGGGCAGAAAACAGTGAATGAATATTTGTAGAAGAAATGTCTGAAGGAAGTGAAATAGGGAAAGGAGTACGACAAGAATGCCCTTTGTCACTTACTCTGTTCAACATCTACTTCGATGATTTAGTGAAGAAGTGTTTTCAGACACATAGCAGGGGTGATGGTAGGACGAAGAAGAATAAAGTGCGTATGTCGTTGTAGCAGCATAAGAGATAATACTGAGGGATATGCTAGTTCAGCTAAATGACAGCTGTGAGCAGTGTGCAATGAAGGTAAATGCAAACAAGACGAAGACCATGGTCATAGGAAGAAAAGTAAAGAACATAGAAGTGCGAATACTAAATGAGGCAGTAGAGCAAGTGGACAGCTTCAAATACTTGGGTGTACTATAAGCAGTAACATGAGCTGCTGCCAGGAAGTCAAGAGGAGGATAGCAATGCCAAAGAATTTTTTTTATATAAAAAGGAACATCTTCTGCGGATCTCTGGAAGAAAGAACTAAAGAAGAGACTAGTGAAGTGTTTTGTGTGCAGTGTGGCATTGCATAGAGCAGAAACATAAGCATTAAAACGAAGTGAAGAGATGCGAATAGAAGCATTTGAAATGTGGATCTGGTGAAGGATAGGACGTGTGAAATGAACAGACAGAATAAGAAATTAATCTGTGTTGGAAAGAGAGGATGAAGAAAGAATTATGCTGAATCTGATCAGGAAGAGGAAAAGGAATTCGCTTAGTCACTGACTGAGAAGAAACTGCCTTCTGAAGGATGTACTGGAAGGAATGGTGACCGGGAGAAGAGTTCGGGGCAGAAGAAGATATCAGATGATAGACGACATTAACCACTTCCCTGATTAACCCGAGTTAACTCGGGTTGCTAACATGTGTCAAAATTTATTAACCCGAGCTAACTCGTTTGAGTCCCATTTTCGCTGCTAAGGATTATATCCCGAATATATACGTTTCCATTCTTTCATTAACCTTTCCCTCACTAGATGGCTAGAGAAGTTAGTGATATTGCTATATCTGGTGGTGTTTTTTGTACTCCTTCCTTGCGAGTGGAATTCTATGCTCATATAGCATTCAAACACAGTAGTGAGTAGATGCTAGTTAGTTTTGGTGGTTTCTGTTTGTGTTTAGTGCTTTTTGTGCTGTTTTGTGTAAAGATGGATCATGTTAGTGATTCAGAAACTTTTGATCAGGAATATATTCCTGTAGAAAATTAGGAAATTAAACATCGGTAACAGAAGACGAAGTTATATACCAACAAACAAATTCAGATCAGTTGATGTCGCGTCTTTTCAAAAGTGGTTTGAATAGAAGACATCTGGCACTATTTCTTCTGGACCTCCGAGGTCCCCATTCCCTGAAATTTTAACATTGCTTCTGGTAACGATAATTCTCAATTTTTTTAATTATTCTTTAATAATGACCTCATCAACATTATATTCGAGGAGACGATTCGGCATGCTAATAAGTGTTCACAGAATGCTGAAAATAATTCGTGGAGGCCTCTACTACAGACTCTGAAATACGTGTACTTTTGGGCATAGTGATACTGCAGAACATTATTCACAAACCTGAAGAACAGATGTACTGGTACAAATATTCAATGACTGCTACACCATTCTTCCCAAAACGCTCTCATATAGGAGAGCAGATACTACTGTCCGGAATGCAATGTGCCACTGTGCGGAATACCCTGCTTTCGAGTCTATCACACGACAAGCAACATTTAACGCCTTGATAACAGCACTGGTATTGTACCTCATAAATTAATCCATAAAGAACATAAGTTCGTAAATAGTTCAGGAGAAAATCAAAGTGGGACAACTACCAGAGTTGGAATCAAGGTGCACGAGATAACTCGGGATAATAATTCAGGTATGAATGTATGTCTGTTTCATAATGATTTTTTAGGTATGTAAGAAAATTAGTGATGTACAGTGATTCTGTAATATTGAATGACCTCTTTACGAAAATAAAAAAATATGACACCTTTTTTCACAAAACTGGTAGAATATATAGTAAGGGAAGTGGTTAAGGATCATATGCGGAGACTAAGAGGAAGGCATAAAATAGGAAAGATTGGAGAATGCTGGAATTGCAGCGAATGCTTTTCTGCTACTTCATTGTTGTTATAGCTACATAATGCTGTTCTGTGTCAATTTAATTTCATAGATAATACAAAATAATGATACTCTCTCACATTAGGGTTCTACTAGCATTTGTCGAATAATAATAGTAGTAATAATAATAATAATAATAATAATAATAGTAATAATAATAGTAATGGTAATAATAATAGTAATAATAATAATAGTAATAATAATAATAATAATAATAATAATAATAATATAGTTGTAATAATTTTAATTGGCTATCGTGTAAGTGATCGATGGAAGGAGAAAGTGTGAGCAATGTGCTGTACATAATTGCGTGTGAGATGCTTCTAAGACTTCACTCTCCCGCACGCTCCGTCGTGCCGTTGGTCCCCTGTCACTTTCGCGTGCGATCATCACTTGAGTGACTGATTAGAAAGCATCCCGCAGTGAAATTATCGTGGAATTAGCATAATTTTGAAGCTGATAACAAGGTCACCACATCTTGCGGAGCAGAAAAGTTCCAGACCGTGAAGATGGCAACCATACCGATCGTCAGATTTTTCTTCTGTCACGCATGTAATATAGTAATATGCGTTACAAGAGCGGTATGTTGAAGTTTTCATGTTCGAGGAAAAGTTTGAAAAAGCGAAACGTAATTGAGCTTTTTTAATTTCCGAGAATTGAAAGAAAATATACCGCTCGTGTATCGTACATCATTTTGTGCCAAGATCGTTTATTACATACCTGAAAGAGGAATTTCTAATTAGTTGCAATGAAATCTCCATCTTGGTTTCTGTTCAATGACGACAAATTTGCAAAACAAAAATATCTATCTTCAACATTGTTGCTTTAAAATGTTTTCTGTGTTCACTATACTCCAGCAGGCCGTGATAGTTTAATATCAAAGACGGACATCTGTCATCTCCATAGTTTTGATCTAGAGGCAATTTTTTAATTCACAGTGTTCTTTGTAATATTTAACACAATTTATTTTATAAATGTGTTAGAGTTTGCATATGGTTTCACTATAACTGGAAAGAGCATGAAAAATTGTATAAAAAACCACAGCTATCTAAATTTCGATTGAAGTCAGATGTCTGTCTTTGATATCAAGCTACTCAATACGTCTGTCTTTTTTTTCCCCCAGTCTATAAATGCGAACCTGAAACAAACAGTAAGGTTATGTAATGATTTATTTTTCATTTTAATATTTTAACAATATTATTTATATCACATATTGCAGTAATAACATCGGCATCTGGAATCTTGTTGATTTTTTAACGGCTTCCTTAATGTTACTTGCATCACGAATGCAGTAACTTTAGTGGAGTTGTAAAGTTTACTTAATTTTTGCAAATATTTAAAAACAATAATTAACAGTGCAATTTAGGTGAAATTTCAGCCTCCTATAAAATTGAGTACCGGGTCTTTCCCGGGGGTAAAAGTCGGTCAGAGCGTGGTGCCGACCACACCACCTCATTCTAGTGCCGAGGTCATGGAAAGCATGGGGCTCTACCTCCATGCCCCCCCCCAAGTGCCTTCATGGCATGTTACGGGGATACCTTTACCTTTATTTAGGTGAAATTGCAGTGGTAAGTTTCCAATTTATAATTATTACTATATTGAACGTCTCTAAAAATAATATGTTAAAAGCCTAAAGCAGTAAAATCAATATGTCACTTAAGCGGTAGGAAGAGGGAAATTGTTATGTGTGTTAGGTTGGGAATACTGAATGTGGAATTTTAGACTTTCCGCGGATTGGTTTTGTGCGTAAACCAAGCAAATACGCACGATCTCGCACAAAAGCATATACACACTTTCTGAAGAAAAATTACTTCAAAATCACATTCAGTTTCATAATACCACAATTTTAAAACGAATATACTAACAAGTAGAGCTAATGTAAATTGCACTTTGTAAATATTAAACGATATGTTCGTATTAGCGAAAAAAAAAGCTGTGATGTAGAGAAAAGTATAAATGATTACTGGCTTCGTTATAATATCTGGTTTAACCATAATATATTACATATAAAATTGTTGGAAATAATTATAATAATAGTATGGCAGTGTTATAAAAATATTGGTCATAAAATTTATGACAGGAAATATGATTTTAAAATTAAACTCGATCTTAATATTTACATAGTTTGAATCCGCATTATTATTATCATCATCGTCCTTGCAGGTATTAGGCCTAGTGTTCTGTTACGGTCTCCGTCCATCTATTCAGGCGGCGTCCCAAAGATCGTCTTGCATGTGGTATATAGCGGAGAATTTGTCTTCGGAGTCTGGAACGGTCCATTCTACAGTATTGACATGGTTAAGCCATTTTTGTCTATAATGGTTGAGATGTTCATAAATTGGTGTAATTAGTTCATTCCTTTTATGGTCAAGCAAGCTGTAGCCGGCAGTCCTCCTTAGAAATCTCATTTCCGCAGTTGTTAGGCGTTGAACATCTGAGTTTCGGACAGTCCAGGCCTCACTACCATACATGAGGACAGGTCTTGCTAGAACTTTATATGCTTTTAACCTGGTATGTTTTTGGGTTTTAGTGGTTGTGAAAACCTGGTTGATGGTTCTTAAGGCTCCATTAAAATGTTGAATATTTTCAGATATATCAGTAACGGGTAACTATGTCAAATTATAACCTAAATATTTAAACGAGTTTACTTGTTCTAATGTATGGGTTCCAATGCAAATTTTACCCTTAACTGGCTGTTTCCCTTGGAACGCATAATTTTTGTTTTGTTTGGGGAAATTTTCATATTGAAATTTTGTGCTATTATATGCAGGTGATATATTGAGTATTGCAGCTCGTCTTCATTTGTAGCAAAAAGAAGCTGATCGTCTGCATATAATAATGTATCTAGAGTACAATTTTGGAAGAGCGGGATGTTTCCATGAATTGTTAGTCGGCAATGTCTGATGATGGAGTTGATGTACTGTATATATTGAATAAAAGTGGTGAGAGGGGGCATCCTTGACGAACTCCACAGTTTATCGGTCTCCATTCGGTATGTTCTGATCCAATAGTAATTTTGATAATATTGTGGTTATATTATATTGTGTATATTTAAAGGAACATTTTGCCATGTTGTGTTAATCTTGAAACGCAAATTTTGAGTTTATTAGATTCATATTTCAAAGTGTTTACGCAAGAAAGTAATGAAATTGCAACTTGAATAAAAAACATTTACAATCTTTATCAATTACTACCGAAATTAGAAATACTCGCAATAAAAATTACGTAAACTGTTCATTGTTTTCTTCACAGCTATAGGACGGAACTGTTGCATCTATGTATAACTCTTTCCGTCAGTTCTTAAAAAAATTCTTGGCTTATCCCGATACACCCTGGACTTAAAGTTGTCCGTAGGAATGGCTCAAGTGTTTTGAAGTCTGGCGACCTAGCCGACCACTCAATGTACCTATTTCTTCCCATTCATTTGTCAGAAAATACCGTTACTTATCTCCCAAAATACTCAGGAATATACTCTCTTGCTGAAAATGGATATTATTCTGAAGCCTATCTGCAAGGCTGTATGACATAATCATTCGAAAACCGTAACAATTTGTCAGAGTTTCAATTTTCAAAAATATGCCGGTTTCACTGTTAGCATTGTCAAACAAAAAGAAAAGTACACACTGAATACATTTCAATTTAAATTTTTTTGTTAAAAAAAAAGATTCATTAATTATAGTGTTCTGCATTTTCCAATTTTTTCTATTTTATCCCTTCCTCTTACTTAGTCTCGGCATATGAACCATATATCTTAATGTCGTCTATTATTTGATATCTTATACCCCGAACTTTTCTCCCGTTCACCATTCATTCCAGTGCATCCTTCAGTAGACAGTTTCTTGTCAGCCAACTCCTCTTTTCTCTTCCTAACCAGTTTCAGTATCATTCTTTCTTCATCAACTCTTTCCAACACAGCTTTATTTCACACGCTCCATTCTTCTCCATATCCACATTTCAAATGCTTCTCGTTGCTTCTCTTCACTTCGTCGTAAAGTCCATGTTTCTGCCCCATACAATGCTTCACTTCACACAAAGCACTTCACTAGTCTCTTCCTTAGTTCTATTTCCAGAGGTTCTTGAATAATTTTATTATCCACCTGACCAGTAAAATGAGGAGGCTTTAAAAGATGAAAAAATTGAATGTAGATTCAGTAATAATAATAATAATAATAATAATAATTCTTTATTTACACTGGCAGAGTTAAGGCCATAGGGTCTTTTCTTACACTGTACCAGGTCACAAAATATTTAATCAGTGAAAATTTTAACAAAAAGTTAAAGAACAGAATACTAACATATTAGAAAAAAAAATGATAATAGCGTAATAAATCGACACTAAAAGCATGAAAATAATAACGTAATAGAGAAAAAAGAAAGTAAAATACAATGAAATATAGTAAAAGCAACTCATTTAGTACAAATAGTTAATATGAAGAACGTAAGGAAGAATATAACAAAATGGAATGTAATAAAATAATAAAAAAGAAAAGAAATACAAGAGAACAAAAAGGGGAAAGGAAGAAAAAAGATATTTATATATTTTTACAAAACTATCGCAGAGAAAAGGGCTTATAATTAAAAGGAATCATAATTGAAAAAAATGCTATTTTAGTTTATTTTTGAAACTACAGTAGACAATGTCCGACAGTCTCTGACATGTTGTGGATATGGAGAGTTCCAGAGATGAGCTGCAGAGACGGTAAAAGATGAAGAGTAGAAGGATGTTCTGTGTTTAGGAATGGAGAGAGTGATATGGTGTTGTGAGCGAGTATATATTTCGTGATATGAGGACAAATGTTGAAAACGAGAAGCTAAGTAGCTAGGGTCAGAGTTTTGATGAATATTGAAGAGTAACGTGAGAGAGTGAATAGTTCTTCGCTCTTTGAGACGGATCCAGGACAACATATTTAGTGAAGATGTGATACGGTCAAATCTACGGACGTTGCAAATAAATCGAACACATGAATTATGAAGTATTTTACGACACTGAAAAAACGCATACATACAGCACACCTTATGAATTAATAAGAACAATATAATAATTATAATAATAACAGATTACAAACCAAGATTAGAGGCGAAAGGAAGGATTAAAAAATGTCACTGAATGAGTTCGAAGAAGATATAACAAGATCCAATAAAATTCGAAGATAATGATGGTGATGGTTGTGGTGATTTGTTTTAATATTATCTTATTATTGGTAATTTTAACTCCCCATAGTTGATGAAGCTCACATATTTCGGTGAAAATATATCGACTGTCTGCTGGGTCTTTCTGAATTCGTAACTCTGGGAGACTTAAAACTTGTTTGTAGATGTTGAAGCATGGTTATTACAGAGACTAGATGACGTTTCGTGTTGCTATGACAATCGTCGCTAACAATTTTTCAGATTACGCATTCAACTTTTAAGCCATGACGTAACGCGGTGTGACTTTTTACCCACAGGTGTCGTATGATTAAGAGCCATTAAATCTGCCCATCATCACACAGATATCATCGCAGCGTGGACATGACACACTTATTCCTCTTTGTCCTGTCTTCGCATAATTACAGACTTTGATTAATTTAGCCCCTCAGATTTCCGGTTTATTCCAGCACTAGGATCTTTCACTATGTGGCCTTGTGCACTGACGAGACACAACACTTCGCGGATCTCTTCTTGGACGTAATGTCCGCTTTGTGCTGCGTGTTGCATAGAATTTAAGGAGTTAGGTTTACTTAGGCCCAATTGTATAAAACTCCCTGACTAAAGATCAACTTTGATCGAGGATCGAAAAGTGAACCGAGTTCAGACATTTCTTCTATTGTATAAAACTTTCCTGCGATCAAATTACCTTAGTTCAAATGTAATCTAAGTTCACGTGAAAAGGATTTGGCAACATCGCATAAACAGGTGGAAATACTGATGCGCGGACAGGTTTGTTCAGTGTTGCCAATCTAGCGACTTTAACTCTTTTTCAACAACAATTTCTTTTAACTTTTATATTGCTTAAATAGGGATTTAGTGACCTTTTTAGCACCCCATAGTGACAAAATTTAATCTTTCTTTGTTGATAATGAGAAATCTAGCGACTTTACAACTACTTTTTCGCGACTTTCCGTATTACACTCTGTTGGAGACACTGGTTTTTTTTGCAATGTAAATAATGGCGGACAATAAGAAGGAGGTTGACAGTTCTCCAAGTTGTTATCATGTTATGGTGTTTGATACAGCTAAACGTAATAAAGCTTTATAAAACGACAAATTGAAAATTTATGAATGTACCTATCATATCCATTAATAATTAATGGTTGTTATAAACACAATATAATTATAGGTTATGTTATTTGATACTGCTGAACACGATAGAGCCTTATAAAATATAAGATTGTTTGTGTATTAAGGCAAGAAATTGAAAAAAAAAAAATATATATATATAAATGTACCTATCATATCTATTAATATTAATAATAATGGTTATTCTATTTGCACAATCTGCCACTCGTATATTTCAAACAGAAAAGAAATAACTGAACTTGGATCATCTAACTTAATTGGAGAAATTTCTTCAGTCAAAGTTGACTTTAGTTTGAGAGAAATTAATCTCAGATTAGACTTTATACAACACAAAATTCCAAGTTCAGCTAGAACGAGGATCAATTTAAACTCTGATCTAAGATTAAATGGTTTATACAATCGGCCCTTAATGTTGTGAGTTGGACATGGACATGGGTGAGCAACTCTTGCTCCCAAAGTGACAACACAACCTCAGTGCAGGTAGAACGGACTCTGTACTAGCTGTAGTGTCTGTATGCGGTTCTTGAAGACACAAGTTCGCTCGCGTCTGCAGTAAGTGGCGGCTGGTTTTAAGTAAAAAACAATATAATCCCCAGATCATTTTCCTTTAGTGATGAGTCGAAAAAGAGAGATTTTCTTTTATTAAAACGGGAGGTAAAGCTTGTATTATGTTCTATTACACTTTCTTATGCATGACATTTTATGTTACAAATAAACACAGTGAAGGTATTACGCACAGTAAAAAATTACTTCCTTGAATTTGTGGTTGTTTGCGAATACAGACTATTACCCTTGTGAGAACAGAAGATTACTCTTTAATGCATAAAGATTTGTAAATTCCTCTTTCTATGTTAAAATAAGACATATAATAAGAAGTATTAACAAATAGTGTAGCCTACTTAATAATAAATAAGTGTTGCAGTTATAGTTGTTGTATTTTGAAAAGGTTGTAGGCTATGCTTGTGTTTCTAGTAGGTACTAAACTAATTTACAAAGCTAGGAAATAATATAATGTTGTTATGTGTGTTTAGGTACAGTCTGTATAAATTAATATAATTATTGTATCATGCGTCATTCTGAAATTTAAATCATGGAGTAGATATCACGGCCACCTACATGAGCCGCCGGAGCGCACCGTGGCAGTGAACTGCTTTTGTAGCATAAATACAAACAACTTGTAACTGCTGCGGCTGGCTCCGTCTGTCTTTCTCTCTTTTAAGGTTTTTTCAGTTGCCCATCCATGGACATGGACGTGGATTCAAATCTGCTGTAATCTTTTAAAATGTTATTTTGTGCGTTGTGCTAGGTGTTATGCTGATACCATATAATTTGAGGCCCGGCATTGCTCTGATTAAAATAGGAAAGAGTGAATAATTATATAGAAGTAATAAAAACACATAAGAAAGGAAGGTTAATGAAGAAACAGATATGATAGAAAGAAGAGAAAAATAAAAAAGGAATGAGAAGAAAGACAAGTGAGAAAGACTGAAAGAAAAGAAAGAGATAAAAAGAAAATATGTGAAAATAATTAAAAAGGGAAATGTGGAAATGAAGAAACAAGAAACAAATGAAGGAAATGAAACGAAAAACGACGAAAGTAGAGAGCAAACAAGAAAAAATACATGAAAAGTAAGAAAAAGCTAGAAAACAATGAAAAAATGGAAAGAGAGAAAGAAAGAGTTAGAGATGAAAGAAAATGAGGAAAATAGGGTAAGAGGGAAAAAGTAAATGAGAAAGAAAGAATAGAACCGCAAAAACGAATAAAAAATAGGGTAAGAGAGTAAGAGTAAATAAGAACGAAAGAGTAAGAGAGAAATAAATAGTAAGAGGGAAAAGTAAGGAAGTAGAGAAAGAAGTGGAAAAAATAATAGGATAGAATGAGAATACGCGGAGAGAGAACCGTTTCCTTGGTGAGGGGGGGGCAAAGCAAAACCATAGAATCCCCATATAACGGGGTTATGCGGTACATCATTTACCTTCTCTCCCCGTTATAGTTTAACCTTGGTAATCGGAATACGATTATTTAATAAAGGTATTTTCGGGGGCATGTTTCTTACAGTGTTACATCCATATCCGCGATGTTTCGGACCGACTTCTACAGGGCTTGAACTGTAGATCTACTACAAATTATAATAGGGCATAACTTAAAACAATCTCTTTTTGTCTCTCGTACAGAAACACATGTGCATCAATAGAACTACGTAACAGTGCTAGCAAACATTTTTATATGAAGCTTTCCTGAAGATATCATATGTAAACTCTAATTACCCTATTTTATTTATTGTCGTCTTTAAGTTTACACATTTATACCGGGATCACGTCTTTTCCTTTTTTTGCATTGTTGTGCGTATGTTATTCAAATTTCTCCTGAATTTAAGGGGAATTGGACGTTATCGCATGCAAAGTAATGGTAAAAATAGCCTATCTTCAAGCAGTCATAAATGTAATACTATTTATCACAGCTTTTTAATTTTTTTTAGTGATATTACACATTAAGCTTTAAAATGAAAGAGGAGTGGTTAATCTAGTGTAAATCTTACCCTTAAATTAATTTTTTAATTTAAACATATATTTTTATATAAATTCACTACATACCTGTGATTAGGTGCACTCTATTCACTTATCATAGCGCACATTGAATTAAAATTTTTGGCCACTTACTGCTAATAGATACTAAAACATACCCTACTAAAATTATTAAATATCTGTTATATTATGGGCATAGGGCTTATACCAATCTTCGTCATTTTTTTTTTATTTTACTGACGATGATGATTGCTATAAGCCCTATGCCCATAATATTACAGATACATGAATAATTTTAGTAGGATATCTTTTAGTATCTATTAGCAGTAAGTGGTCAAATTTTCAATTCAATATGTCCTATAATAAGTGAATAGAGTGTACCTAATCACAGACATGTAGTGAATTTATAAAAAGAAATGTGCTTAATTAAAAAAAATAATTTAAGGATAGAGATTTACTCTAGAGTAACCATTCTTTTTCAATTTATAGCTTAATATGTATACACACATAGCTAACAAAAATGAAAGATCTCTGATAAATAGTATTATATTTATGAACTGCTTGAAGATAGGCTATTTTTACCATTAGTGACCAACTCCCCTTAATATTTTCTAACGTTAATAAAAAAAAAAGAGTTCAGACAAGTTTGGGGGGGAGCACTGCCCTCCCCATAACTCGCCTATGAATTAGAAGAAACTAATGATGTGAAAGCAAGGAATGCAGGAAGATTAGTGCATAGGAAATAAGTAAGGAAGGAAAAGAGAAAAGCGAGAAAGAGCCACGAATATACGAGAAGAGAGTAAGCAAAAATACGGGGAAGGAGAGAAAATATACATAAATAAAGTAGAGAAGAAAATTGGGGAGAAAAGGTAGAAATAGAGATATGATAATTAAAAGACAAAGGATAAGGCGAGAAAATAAGAGAAAGGTAAGAAATCGTGGGGCAGATGTGGAAGGAAGGCTAGAGCATAAGCAAGACGGTAAATGTTTTTATGACGTTGTTCTTGTACCGGCGTAGCTCAGACGGTAGTGAATTGGTCTCGTGACCCGAGACTGTGCTCGGACGTGTGTTCAATTCCCGCTTTGAAATTTTTCGAGATTTTCTCCGGCTGTAAGGCGAATGTCAAATAATCATGTGGCGAGTCCTAGGTCTCATCTCGCCAAAATATCGTCTCGCTGTCACCAATCCTACCGATGCGACGCTAAATAATGTTACAGTTGATACAACGTCTTTAAATAACCGTTTTAGAATGTTATTTATTGTTCTGTGAAACGTTAACGTAGACAATGAATAAAATTGGCATTGCTTGATTGGAGTTGCAATCAAATATACATAGGAGAGTGAGTCACGGTTCAGTAACATATTTGGAATTCTTCCAATCTTAACATTCGGACTAAGAGGAAAATTACCTCTTCAACGACACAACGCGAAACGTGAGATTTTAGCAGTAATAGCATGTATCTTACACTTTTAACTAGTAAATATATAAAATATACTTGCATTATCTAGCTTCGACCCTTGGCTGATGACTGTCTTACTGCTTCACTTACCTGTAAAGAATAAGAAAATGAAATTAGTAATTATAAAAATGTCCACACGGCATTATAGCCTATACATTTATACTGAATTCTTTAAGCTCAATTTCTGTTAATGAAATTGTGAAACACAAAAACTTTGATTGTGATGCTCTACTTTACTTACTTACAAATGGCTTTTAAGGAACCCGCAGGTTCATTGCCGCCCTCACATAAGCCCGCCATCGGTCCCTATCCTGAGCATGATTAGTCCAGTCCCTACAATCATTTCCCACCTCCCTTAAATCCATTTTAATATTATCCTCCCATCTATGTCTCGGCCTTCTCAAAGGACTTTTTTCCTCCGCTCTCCCAACCAACACTCCTTATCCACTTCTGGATTCACACGTACGTGCTACATGCCCTGCCCATCTTAAACGTTTGGATTTAATGTTTTTAATTATGTCAGGTAAAGAATACAATTCGTGCAGATCTGCGTTGTGTAACTTTCTCCATTCTCCTGTAACTTTATCCCTCTTAGTCCGAAATATTTTCCTAAGAACCTTATTCTCAAACACCCTTAACCTCACACCCTTTACCCCTGTTCCTCGCATGGCGCGTCCTCAGGTTGCGGATAGAGGAGACGGCCTCCAGATATAATAATAATAATAATAATAATAATAATAATAATAATAATAACAATAACCTCGCAGAGTGAAGGCAGTAAGGCCTTCTCTTACACTCAACTAGGACATGGAGGATAGCTGCGAATATATTGAACAAGCAGTCGCGGACAGCTGATGAGGGGTGGTCCTCCAGCTTGGGGGTTGGGCGAAGGGCTAACAAACCAGCACCGTAAAAAAACAGCTTGTTACGAAACGGGCACAATAAGCGTCGGAATGGGACTGATGCTCTGGCACGACCACAGAAGTCCTTGTCATAATATACAGGGTGATTCACGAGGATTTTCCGCCACTTACGGAGCCTATTTCCGAAGACATTCTGACCAAAAAAAAGTCATATAAGCATTTGTCCTAATCTCAATATTTTCAGAGTTACATTAATTTGAATTTGTTAGTAAAATACCTTTTTTTCTTTAGTTTTAAGATTAAAATAATATTACAAATAGAGAATGAACTATTCAGAAGTGTCATTTCTTTAATTGGCTAGTGTTCTGAAGCTAAAAATTTGTTCTTAATTGCTTTGTACAGATTTTGTTTTCCAATTTTTAACTAAAAGTTATATTATTCTTACGCACTTATCACAAAAATTGTTAAAAAATCACACGACTTTAGGAAGTCTATTCTTTACAGTTTAATTATGCATCCTAAAGTTCATTCTTGAAGAATTTACAAGAGTGGCGTGATTTGTAACAATTGTGATAAGTGCGTAAGGAAAATGTAATTTTGTAGTTAATCGAAAAAAAAATCTGTACGGAGCAACTATGGAATTCACAACACATTTTCAGCTTCAGAATACTAGCTAATTAAAGAAATGATACTCCTGAATAGTTAATTCTTTATCTATAATGTTATTTTGCTCTTAAGACTAAAGAATAATGGTATTTTACAATCAACTTCAAATTAGTGACGCTCTGAAAATATTGAGATTAGGACACATGTTTGTACGACATTTTTTGCTCAGGATGTCTTCGGAAATAAGCTCCATAAGTGGCGGTAAATCATTGTGAATCACCCTGTATACATTTCAGCAGTGCAGTATGTTAAAGATCAATTAATTTTAGCTGCAGCTTTGGAGGCAAATTTCCTGGATTTGCGGAAGTTGGCGACAGAAATGTTCTAATTTGTGTTTAATCATTTCCATTTAGCATCCCTGAATATTTCATTGCAATACTGCAGTATTGTCCATATATTAAGGACAGTGATGTCTGTTTGTTCTACACATCGCTACTCTACTTAACGTATCCAAGGACATCCCTTCAACGCTATCTTTCGGTGCGTTGCAGTAGGGGAAGTAATCTAACCAGAGTGCAGGCCAATCTGCCCGCCGCGTGTTCCTGGCAGTACAAGCTCCAATATGCACCGTTGCTCTATGGGTTGTCGCCCTTAGGATACATTTTTTTCTATACTTTATTTCCCTGCATCTATAACTACTCCACATTAAGGTGCTGTTAGCACAGTTCAATACGCAGACGGTCGTAAAACTGAATTCTCGCGTTGCATATCGTATTTCTAGACAGTGAATGTAGTTGTTTCCCCTTTGAAACTGGACACTACGTAGTCTGAGTTCCCTGCATAACAGAAGTGCGGGTCAAGCCGCTTTTTTCTGTAACATTGTTTACTTAGATTGCCACACACAGACCAGTCCTGTAACGTACTTCTTACTCAAGATCTTTAAAATCATCACTCTATGTAGGCCTATATTATGAAGAGGAGATGAATTTCTAATTGTAATTCTTTATGTAATTATTACTTTTCAACTACAGAGGTTATTGAGAATCGACAAAAATTATTGTACTGTAAGCTTTTGTTATCTGTAGTAATGTCACAAGAGATCTGAGATTTGCCGATAAATCTACGAGCGAAGCGAATGGATTTATTTGGGAAATCTCAGACCTCGAGTGACATTTATTAGGACTATTTCGTGAATAAAATAAAAATGTAAATAATATATTCATAAAATTAGCTCACAAAATGTTAATAATTGTATATTTATGATTACTTAACCTATTCACATATTGTGAAGTATCGGGCTCTCCGAAGATTATTATTATTATTATTATTATTATTATTATTATTATTATTATTACTTACATACTTACTTACTTCCAAATGGATTTTAAGGAAACCGAAGGTTCATTGCCGCCCTCACAAAAGCCCGTCATTGGTCCCTATCCTGTGCAAGATTAATCCACTCTCTATCATATCCCAACTCCCTCAAATACATTTTAATATTATCCTCCCATCCACGTCTCGGCCTTACCAAAGGTATTTTTCCCTCCGGCCTCCCAACTAACACTCTATATGCATTTCTGCATTCGCCCATACGTGCTACTTGCCCCACCCATCTCAAACGTCCTAATAATGTCAAGTGAAGTATAGAATGCGTGAAGTTCTGCGTTGTGTAACTTTCTCCATTATCCTTCTTAGCCCCAAATATTTTCCTAAGAACCTTATTTTAAAACACCCTTAATCTCTGTTCCTCTCTCAAAGTAAGAGTCCAAGTTTCACAACCATACACAACAGCCGGTAATATAACTGTTTTATCTAACTTTCAGATTTTTTGACTGCAGACTAGATGACAAAAGCTTCTCAACCGAATAATAACACGCATTTTCCATATTTATTCTACGTTTAATTTCCTTCCGAGTGTAATTTATATTTGTTACTGTTGCTCCAAGATATTTGAATTTTTCTACCTCTTCGAAGGATAAATCTCCAATTTTTATATTTCCATTTCGTAAAATATTCTGGTCACGAGACATAATCATATTCTTTGTCTTTTCGGGATTTACTTCCAAACCTATCGCTTTACTTGCTTGAAGTAAAATTTTTTGTGTTTTCCCTAATCGTTCGTTATTATTATTATTATTATTATTATTATTATTATTATTATTATTATTATTATTATTATCGTTTTTGTGTAACCTTGACTTTTGAAAAGGGATCTTAAATAAAAAATCAACATTGCTATATGGGCTTATTCTTACATTTTTTGTCAGTAGGCCTACTCACTTTGTTCCTTATCCTCTTATTTCATAAGTCCTTCCCTTTAGTTTAAAAGAAACGTTCGTTATGTATTTTATAAAGGAAATGGAGTAAGGTTTTCAGAATAGTTTAGTGTCTTCTACTCTTGTTTTACCGTTGCTCCTGTATCACCATTTTGTCAATTTAGGATCTCAGAGCAACCTCTGTAGTTGGCAGAGTACCTTAAATAATAACTTACTCACGCAAGTTAACATGTACTCGCAGTGACTATGTTAAACTGATAAGATATTGTGGGGTTGTCTCCCAGCGGATCTGAGGAAACGTGAGCGAAGAGTGTGTAGTTATGTAAACCACATTGGAGGCTACAATTATGCAGCAATTGAGCTGTAAAGTTATGTAACCTAGCACGCCAGTATTGAAACAAGTAGAAACCGACATTACCTTCGAATTTATTTGTTCATACATCATTTCACATAGATGGGATATTAGAATCTGCAAGGTCCTCTTCTTTACTAAAGTCAAGGGGTTATTAAGACCATGGGTAATATTAGATTAGGTAATTTTCAACTTGATAGAATATCAAGAGACTCTACTAGGATGATTCAAAATTAATTACAATAGCGATCCACTAAAAAATAAATATATATCCTCCTAAGTCATGAGAGTATAGTGTACTATGCTTCATACATAATGTATTTGCAGACTCGAAGTATAGTATAATATACCTCCATTTGTGTCTTAACTGTAGCCTACAGAAATTTTTCAGAATTTTTCAGAATTTTTCCTGATGTCAGCGACTTTTTCTGAAGTGAAGAATTATATGGAACTTTAAAAATAAAACGACAAATGTCTCAGGACTCAGGAGGATATATTTTTTATTTTTTTATTAATGCTATGGATCTGTGAAATTTCTAACTCCTGTATTTTTGCACCAATTCATCTGAAACTCTTACTACATATTTCTTACAATGTGGACAAGCAATACAAAAATTTTTACTTTAATATTGTGATTAGTTTCCTTATAATTAATTTTTGTTTTTTTTTTTTTAATGCTGAATTATAACATTGTCAAATTTGTATGTAAAATATGACAAATATTTTTCATATTTTTCCAATTACTTTTTGAGAAAAAAAAATTTACCTTTCAGTTGTTATTTCAAATTTTTAAAACTTATAACATTCTCAACACATGACGATTTCAATACTTTCAACAGCAGAAGAAAACACAATATGTGTCAATCTACTTCATATGTTTTTATGGACTGCTGTTCAAATTTCACTGAAATTGGAGAAAAACTGCATTCATTGGAGCATTTTTAATGTTACAGAATGTTGAAAATTGGAAAAACAAGAAAACTAGTATCAAAGTACAACATGCATATGATATAATATACTATAAAAAAGACCTTTGGGGAGGCCGAGACGTAGATAGGAGGATAATATTTAAATGGATTTGAAGGAGATGGGATATGATAGAGACTGGATTAATCTTGCACAGGATAGGGACCGATGGCGGGCTTATGTGAGAGCGACAATGAACCTGCGGGTTCCTTAAAAGCCATTTGTAAGTAAGTAAGTATAATGTAATATAATATGATATAATATAATATAATATAATATAATATAATATAATATAATATAATATAATATAATACCAATACAAAGTAATATAATAGTTTATAATATGATATAATGTAACGTGATATATACATACTAGGTTCAAAAAGTTCCCGGAATTTGCTAGTATCATAGAAACAACGTACCTTAAACACTATTCTACAGCATTCCCTTCAAAATAATTGCCTTCCGCAACAACACACTTTTGCCAACGCGTGTAGAGTTCCTGGAAGCCATTTTGTGAAACCCGTCTTAGTGCTCTCGTCGCGTTTGCGATGACCTCTTCAGCATTGAATCTCCGTCCTTTCAGATGACTTTTCAGACGGGGAAACAGAAAGTAATCAGGTGGTGAGAGATCAGGAGAGTATGGTGGGTGATCCAAAGCAGTTATGTTGTGCCTGGCAAGAAAATTCTTTAGAATAATTGCGCGATGAGCAGGTGCATTGTCATGCATAAGGAACCAGTTGTTTTCTACCCACTTTTCTGGACGTTTCCTTCTCACTGCGTCCCGGAGGCGACGGAGGATTTCTACGTACAATTCTTTCGTTACAGTACGACCTTCTGGAATGAACTCATGGTGGATGAGACCCTGAGAGTCGAAGAAAACTTCCAACATAACTTTGCCTTTGGAAGTGTCCCTAGGAAATTTTTGCTTCCGAGGAGATGTTTTCGATTTCCACTCAGATGACTATCGTTTAGGGACTGGGTCGTACAAGTAGCACCAAGTTTCATCACCAGCAATAATTTTGTTTAAGAAATCACCATCTTCATCAGCCATACTGATCATGTCCCCAGCAAGAGTCATTCTTGTTTCTTTCTGTTCTGCCGACAACATTTTCGGAACTAACTTCTGAGACACGTAATGCATGTTGAGATGCTTGTGAAGAACATTGTGTACACTTCCGACTGATATTCCAACCTCTGCTGCTATCTCTTTTATGGTTTTACGTCGGTCGTCCCTCACAACATTACGCACACGCTGAGCGATTGCTTCATTTGTTGCAGTTGTTGGTCGGCCGCTGCATACGTCATCTTTGATGCTATCGCGGCCACCAGAAAAGCGTTTATGCCAGGCATACACTTGAGTTTTTTTCATTGCTGCTTCGCCATATGCTTCTTCCAACAATCTTAATGTCTCTGCAGGAGTTTTGTGTAACAAAGCACAGAACTTGATGTTTGTATATTGCTCTGTGGACATAATTACAAAATGCGACGAACAAACAAAACACTATGATAAACAATTGCCTACAACTCAAAACCAACAATCGCCATTATCAACAAACTTAAAGGAAATGACATCATGAATGTTACCAACAAAACAAATGTATAATATCCCTTGTTATATATTAATACGAAAAATGGTAGTAAAATTCCGGGAACTTTTTGAATCCAGTAGTATTATGATATGATATGATATGTTATGATATGATATGATATGATATGATATGATATGATATGATATGATATGATATGATATATGATATGATATGATATGATATGATATGATATGATATGATATGATATATGATATGATATGATATGATATGATATGATATGATATGATATGATATGATATGATATGATATGATATGATATGATATATGAAGAATTCAGAGCCATAGTGGGTCAAGTGCCATTTATTAAAAACGGGAAAAAAGCAACTATTAAAGTAAGTGAATGCCATAATATAATGAAGATTGACATATCATTTAGTTTTAATGTGCATACTTGCTATATGTTTCATTGAATTATGGTACTCACTCAATTTTAACCCTTGTTTTCTACGTTTTTAATATATGGCGCTTGGCCGACTATGGCTCTGAACCCTTCATACGATATATATGTTATGATATGATATGATATGATATGATATGATATGATATGATATGATATGATATGATATATGATATGATATGATATATGATATATGATATGATATGATATATGATATATGATATGATATGATATATATGATATGATATGAGATATGATATGAGATATGATATGATATATGATATATGATATGATATGATATGATATGATATGATATGATATATGATATTATATATACATGCATATGATATGATATGATATGTGATATGTGATGTGATATAATATAATAGTTTATAATATGATATAATGTAATGTAATATAATTATAATATAATATAATATAATATAATCAATTTAAATTTCAAAATTAAATTAAATTTTATTTTGTATAAGACAGTTTACTATGTTTTAGATAATATTCGTAAAGCATTATGTATAATTGTTAAGCAGGATAAAACCACTCTGTCAATTATTGTTGTTACAATATTGTGTTGTTAGTGGTAATTATATTACCTGTAATTTGTTATGCCAGTACTTATAGTTCACCCTGTATAACACTACATAATCTGATAGCACTTAACTATGTTTTCTTTACATTAATAAGTTTTAAGTGCACAAAGTTAAAATAAGAGATATAATATTATGTAATATAATATAATATAATATAATATAATATAATATAATGTAATATAATGTGATGTAATATATTATAATGTGATGTGATGTGATGTGATATGATGTGATATAATATAATAGTTTATGATGTAATATAATGTTATGTGATATATAATATGATATAATATAATATAATATAATATAATATAATATAATATAATATAATATAATATAATATAATATAGGTAATATAATAATAGACTTGGAATAATTAGGCCGCTGTGAACTTCATGGACATGCACATCAGACTCCACCAAGTGTAACATTCATACGCGTCTCGTCAGATAAGAATCTAACCCAGTTAACGATGTTACGTCACAGTGTTTTCAGTCTCAGAACTTTCGACGCAGCCTTGATTAAACGTCTGCTGTTGTTGATACGCTTCACACGTGCGAGATTAAGATTTACTTCTAACAGCTACCTGGAGCCTGGACATCCAATCCTTGTAATTTCTAAATCAACGCCATAGCTCAGTAAATTGGCGGTGACTTCGCAGAAGAGAAATTATGACCATATTCCGTGTAATCTTCAGCGCAGAAAGCGATTATGTGCCAGACTTTTTAATTGTTTCTGTTTCCCTTTTATTTTCATTCGGTTGCTCTAGTATCAATATATGATCTTATCGAATTTCAATAAGTCTCTTACTATAAAATTCAATTTCTGCTTCCTCTCTTAACAATATTCCATGTTAATTAATATGTTTGTATTTTCGTTCTTGGTAGTCGGGTGGTTAGGCTACTGTATTTGTTATCTATGATTGTACGGGTTTAAATATTTGTAGTTTATGACTTGTACCAGTATGTAATAAATTAAATTTCGTTATCAATGGCTAAGAAGTGATCCCTCGTATCTACAAAAATATCGTAATCATTTAGTTTAACTACACTATTATTTGGATTAACTACATTATTGTAATTATTATTAGTACCTTTAAGAGCTAAAATAGTTATAAATGACGAAACAATAGAACATAGAACATATTTTAATTATTTGGGGTCGGATGTTACGTTTAATTATGACAGTGATACACAAAATAAATTAAGCCGATATCGGATGATGTGCGGAACTATACGAAGAGTCCTTCAAAAAACTAGAAGAGAAACACAACTTAGGTTCTAAAACGTTATTGCAGTTCCAGTTCTTCTATATGGAGCAGAATCACGGGTTTTAACAAAGAAAGACATGTCTCACATTCAAGATACCAAAATGAACTTTTTAAGAGCAGTTAAAGGATGTACAAGGATGGGAAAATAATGAGTCTATAAGAAATGATTTAGGAATATTTTCTGTAAGAGAAAAAAATCATTGAATATAGACATGGATGGAAAGAACATTTAGACAGAATAACAGAAGTAAGACTACCCAAAATAATTACTACATACAAGCCAAATGGTAGAAGGGATCTAGGACGACCGAGGAAAAGATGGACTTGAGACCGAAGCAGGTTATTATTGGTAACCTAATCCCGGAAAGAAAGATTATTATTATTATTATTATTATTATTATTATTATTATTATTATTATTATTATTATGTTCACGAAAACTGGACAGTTATCTAATATTTTTTCATCGAGTAGAAGATCTTGCAAAGCAGAAACATGTATAAAAATGTTGTCCAGTTTGGAAAAAAAAAATTAAACAGTTGTTTAAATCAGTATTTGTAATGTGGATATGGAGAAGGATGGAGCGTGTGAAATGGACAGACAGAATAAGAAACGAAGCTGTGTTAGAAAGAGTGGATGAAGAAAGAATGATGCTGAAACTGATCAGAAAGGACAAAAGGAATTGGTTGGATCACTGGTTGAGAAGAAACTGTCTTTTGAAGGATGCACTGGGAGGAATGGTGAACGGGAGAAGAGTTCGTGGCAGAAGAAGATAGCAGATGATAGATGACCTTAAGATATATGGATCATAAGGGGAGACAAAGAGGAAGGCAGAAAATAGAGAAGACTGGAGAATGCTGGGTTTGCATTGAAAGACCTTTCCTTGAGCAGAACATTATGAATGAATGAATCACTTGCAAATTTACAGACACAAGGTATCACTTCTTAGCCATAGTTATGCATATTATGTTTGTTGCATTGCTAATGGTTATTTTATTTGTACCCTTTATGCTGTGCTGGGATGCCCTTTATCACATATCCTGTGCAACATCTACATGGAGGATTTAGTGAAGAGCTGTTTTCAGAACATGGGAGGTGATAGTAGAAGGAAGAAAAATAATTTGCATAAGATTTGCTTGTGATATGGTGTTGTTAGCAGAAGAGGAGAAGATACTAAGGGATATGCTACTGGACCTAAATGACAACTGTAAGCAGTATGGGATGAAGATAAATAACAAGACGAATACTGTAGATATCGGAAGAAAACTGCGTATTCGAAACGAGACAGTGGAACAAGTGAACTGTTTAAAATTGAGAGATGTACTATAAGCAGTAACATGCGCTGTTGCTAGGAAATCAAAAGGAGGATAGCAATGGCAAAGGAAGCTTTTAATAGAAGAAAGAACATCTTTTGCGGACCTCTGAAAAAAAATAACTAAGGAAGAGACTAGTGACGTCCTTTATGTGAAATGCGGCATTGTATGGAGCAGAAACATGGACATTACGACGAAGTGAAGAGAAGCGACTAGAAGCATTTGAAATGTAGATATGGAGAAGAATGGAGCGTGTGAAATGGACAGACAGAACAAGAAATGAAGATGTGTTGGAAAGAGTGAGTGAAGAAAGATTGGTGCTGAAACTGATCAAAAAGAGGAAAAGGAATTGGTTGGTCGCTGGCTGAGAAAAAACTGCCTGCTGAAGGATGCACTGGAAGGAATGATGAACGGGAGAAATGTTCGTTGGCAGAAGAAGATATCAGATGATAGACGGTATTAAAATGTATGGATCATATGCGGAAGGCAGAAAATAGGAAAGACTGGAGAATGCTGAGTTTGCAGTGAAAGACCTGCCTTTGGGCGGAAAACTATGAATGAATGGTATGTTGTGGGTTATATCGGCTCGCTGACCCTAAGGAGCAATGTTACGCCGTGGTTGCGTCGGCTCGCACTCACTAAGGAGAAAGATGTGTGTAGAATAGTATTACAGATATGGTGAAGGATATTTTTCCCAATTAGGTGCCTACTTAAAGATTTACCGTTAAAAATGAGGAAAACAGTCTAAATCGGTGATAAATCGATCAACAGTTGAATTAAACCACATCTCAAAGAAGTGAACTGATACATGAATGTTCCTAAATTTCAGCTAAAATGCCCTTGCGAAGCAAATGAACTATGTAGCTATGTATTGAGGCTTAGGTGATAGGATTCCTTTTGCTGTTGCTGAGAATGTAATATCTTTGTTTATTATTTTGAGTTTTTAACACTTTACTGCAATTAATGCTATCGTCCGGCTAATCGGATACTTCTTGATGACGTCATTCCTACACACAGAAAAAAGTGTTGACAGTTCTTTATTACATCACACTGGTGGCAACGTACCAGATTAGAAAGAAATATAATTGGGATCATGTTACTTCTGCCTCGCTCAGAAAACATCTTACAGTTGCAACGAAAACTTTCATGGACTTTCTTTTTCATATAGGCCTAAATCTATCTATCTATCTATCTATCTATCTATCTATCTATCTATCTATCTATCTATCTATCTATCTATCTATCTATCTATCTATCTATCTATCTATCTATCTAATGTTCTCCAACCAGGAGAACAATCGTGAAAGGAATGTGCTTACTATTGCCTCATCTATTGGAACGAAGTAGATAAATAATGAATAATTTCAAGGGAAAAATTGTTTCGGGGCCGGGTATCGATCCCGGGACCTCTGGTTGAACGTACCAGCGCTCTACCACTGAGCTATCCGGGAACTCCACCCGACACCGTCTCAACTTTTCCCTTTATATCCACACAACTCGCGTGGGCTGACGAAACGCCAGAGACCCACAACGAGTGCACACAATCTCTGCGTGACTTGGAATTGTGGTTTTCTGTTAACGTACACAGTAACGTATATATTGGGTACGTTCAACCAGAGGTCCCGGGATCGATACCCGGCCCCGGAACAATTTTTCCCTTGAAATTACTCAAATCTGCTTTACAGGGAGCTTCACCTGAAAGACTAGATTAGATAAATAATATTACCATTATAACGCCAGTTTAAAAACCATGCGCTGTCCTGCATATGTTATTTCCTTTATGAAGAGATTAAAAGACCAGGAGATAATTGTGATCTAATTTTGTAACTAGGGTAGTATCAATATGTCTGTATCAATGTTATGGTTTGTGCTGTGAGAGCTAGCCAACAGAGATAAGAGTACCCACGTGTGTGACCTTATGACATCTTATGACATCAACATTCATTCACAGCATTACTCCCCTTCGTCTCATCCGGCGGAGACTTTCTCGTGGTTGGTGCACATTATCTGTCTGTCTGTCCGAGTCGGTCTCGGTAGCGTAGTCGGAATAACGCTAGCCTTCTGTGCTCGAGGTTGCGGGTTCGATCCCGGACTAGGTCGATGGTATTTAAGTGTGCTTAAATGCGACAGGCATATGTCATAGATTTACTGGCATGTAAAAGAATTCCTGTGGCACAAAATTCCGGCACACCGGCGACGCTGATATAACCTCTGTAGTTACGAAAGTAGTTAAATAAACCATATTTTTTTTTAATTTTGCATTCGTCCGTCCGTCTAGGTAGCTTCCTATCTTTGTCTGACTGCCTGTATATCTCTCTGCGTATGTCTGTCTGCCCACCTGTCTATATTGTCTGTCTATGTATCTCTCTCTATGTATAGTCTATAAATACTTACGTACGTCCCATCCTTCCGTCTGTCTGTCTGTCTGTCTCCTGTCCATCTGTCTCTGTCTGTCTGTCGATCGGTCCATCCATCTGTGAACCTGCCTGCTGGTCTTTTTTGCTTATCAACCCGTCAATTTTGTCGTCTGTCCTTCGATCCATTTGTCCACCCATATACTGCATATATCAACCTGTATATCCAGCTATCCGTCAATCCATCCATATATCATTTATGCATTCCTGCTTTTCTCACATATCGATGGCTAAGAAGTAATACCTCGTATCTGTAAATTTGTATGTGAATAAAGAAAATGTTTTAAAAATTAATTTTTTTTTCAAAATAGACGAACTTTTTATAAGCTATGTGTTACTACTTTGCAAGATCTTCTGCTCCAGCACAAAATGCTAGTATTAGTTAACTGTCTAATTTAAGGAACACAATAAAGTAGTCAATCTAGATAATAACGTACAGTAGTTAAACTAAATTACCATTTTTGCACATACGATATATCACTTCTTAGTCATCTATAAGTAGTCTATCGAATCTAATCTAGTCTGATCTTATCTGATTATATCCGCTAATCTATCTAATCTTATCAAATTACTCTAATCAGTCGATTTGTTACGGTTTATTATTATTATTATTATTATTATTATTATTATTATTATTATTATTTATTGTAAATATTATAAATATATATGACATTCGGAAGGAAATTAAACGCAGAATAAATATGAGAAATGCCTGTTATTATTCGGTTGAGAAGGTTTTATCATCCAGTCTGCTGTCAAAAAATCTGAAAGTTAGAATTTATAAAACAGTTATATTACCGGTTGTCTTGTATGGTTGTGAAATTTGGACTCTCACTTTGAGAGAGGAACAGAAATTAAGGATGTTTAAGAATAAGGTTCTTGGAAAATATTTTGGGCTAAGACGGGATGAAGTTACATGAGAATGGTGAAAGTTACAAAACGTAGAACTGCACGCATTGTATTCTTCATCTGACATAATTAGGAACATTAAATACAGACGTTTGAGATGGGCAGGGCATGTAGCACGTATGGGCGAATCCAGAAATGCATAGAGAATGTTAGTTGGGAGACCGAAAGGTAAAAGGCGTTTGGGGAGGCCGAGACGTAGATGGGAGGATAATATTAAAGTGGATTTGAGGGAAGTGGGATATGATGATAGAGCCTGGATTAATCTTGCTCAGGATAGGGACCAATGACGGGGTTAAGTGAGGGCGGCAATGAACTTTCGGGTTCCTTAAAAGCTATTTGTAAGTAAGTATTGTTATTATTATCATCATCATGATCATTGTACAATATTTTGGCATTAGTTAATTAACGAAACAACTCTTTGTAGTAGCTTTTTAAAATATATCGTGAAATAATAGTCAAAATTACTCGTATATAATAGAAATAGGATAGCAATGGACATTTCTATAAATGCCTGACCTCCGGCTTTGGAATATACAGGGACATCATTTTATTTTTACTTCAATTTTTATTGTACCTGAGTTTTTTAATGTACTTCACTCCCACCCCTTCTACTAGTAAACTTCCAACCGTTCACGACACAGCCGAGGGCGCGTAAGCAGTACTGAGTTACTGAGTATAGTACGTTCCAGAAATATGTTCGCGTTTTCCAGTGACGAAAGAGCTTTCAATATTGAATCATATTTTCGTACAGGTACTGTCGTCCGTTTGCCTACGTCTCATCCCGGTTTCCCCCCACCTGCTTCTGTTCGCCCCTCTGTTAAGTCTAGTAGCTGGGCTTTCTTAGCTCTTTTCTGAAAACATTTTCTGTTAGGAATTGAACGCCTACGTAATATTATACAACTGCTTAAATTAACTTAAATAAAAGGGCCTCGTTAAGTAAACTGTCTCGTGTTTTTCCCTCCTATGACCCTGCGTCAGAACCACTTGGACAGACAATAGATAGCATGTCTGAGTAATTTTATATTTTCGGATCGGGCAGAAGTAAAGATTGAATTTAAAGTACGTAAGGTACTCTTTTATAGAGTAGGTACAGAATTATTTCAACATGAGTTACTCGTATGAAGGACGAAACTGGTAATTGGAATTAGGTACAATAGTCTATAGTGTGATAATATGCACAAAAGAACTGAAGCCTGTATCGAAATGAACGGCCACTATTTTAAAAAATGTGTTTAAATATCCATATTATGATTATTTTTCAATTTAACTTCATTCTCTATATTGTAGCTAATGTGCTGTAACAGTACAATATACACTGCATAATTAATACGTCCGAATGGATAGCTCAATTCGTGAGTAAAAACACTAAGTGTTAATACAGTACTGTATTTTGATTAAACAAAAACCTGATGAAAATTATCAAAATTGTGATATTTCCTAGTTTACATAAATGGATGAACTACTTTTCTTCCCTCCCATACCTAGTAACGTGATTTGTATTTTACGCCAGTATCATCGAACTCCAGTCGTGGAAGGGGTAGCAAACGGTGTTTCCTGTTTCAATCGTTAATAGAAAGGTATAGCCAGGTTGATATTAAAAATGTTAGTAAAAATAAAATGATGTCCCTGTATAATGCTGCAACATTACCAAAACGGATATCTGCGTTTCATTACTGGATAAGACCGTCGGATTGTAACGCTCAATATTTACCTCCTGCTAACAATACCTGACAACTCTACCTCTGTGTTTCCTGTTTAGCACTCCAGTGGCGGCGCGTATTCATGATACCTGATATCTTGACACTGTCTATCACATCAAAATACTTTTTTGTTTCTTTACACGCACTTCTTTCATAATGCTGACTACTGAGAATCGCTGGATTTGAACCCGTGACCTCTGGAACAGGTAGCGGCTCAGACGACTGGCGACCTCGGCTTGTTGTCAAACTGTGTGATTGATGGTTCTGCTCAGGCTCTGTCCTTGAATTCAATCTCATAACTAATTGAATTATAATACAAGATGCACGCTGCTAGAGTTTGATTAATATCAGCGAGCAGCTAATTGCAGGCGAGCCTAGTGATAAGATTAAAAACCGGGGACAAAAATGTACCCGATTTCTGAGAAATTTACTTCGAGGACGTCAGATTGAATTTCTTATATCATATCTCTTAGTTTACTGTATATCATGAAAGAATTTATTTTATTTTTTTTTTTTGCCATGGAAACGCAAGCTTCTCGGAAAGCATACTTCAGTTGTTTTTTTCCTCCTATAACAACTTACAAGCGCTATTCATTTGCTTCTTTTAATCTGTAATTTTGTCTTGAAACATTTGAAGTCAGAAAAATCATTTTCAATATATGTTGCATAAAAACAGCATTATTATTCCCATATTCTTCACACTTATTTCGAGCTTAGGGTTTTTTTATGTCCCCTTTTTATTCAGTATGCTCCATTGCAGTAATGCAATACTACACACATTTGTTGCTACACTGTTTTTACATTCTGTCGGAACTTAAAACAAAAACTAATAGTAAACTATTTACAATATTTACAAGGATGTAAAGTCAGCCGACTGAATAGAGTTTATGAATTATTTAAAATTATTAATGCTAATACTATTTTAACTGGAGTAGTATTTTCACTATTTACAATATAATACACTGCCGTGAAGTCTATTGACTTAATAAAGGTGGTGAATTGCTTATAATTATTTTAACATATCTACTACTACTACTACTACTACTACTACTACTACTACTACTACTACTACTACTACTACTGCTACTACTACTACTACTACTGCTACTGCTACTACTACTACTACTACTACTACTACTACTACTACTACTACTACTACTACTACTATTGTTACTACTGAATACTAATACTAATTTTAAGTAGAGTAGTTTTTTCACAATTTACAATATTTACAGTGATGTGAAATCTATTGATTGAACAAAGTTTCTGAATCCCTTATAGTGTTTTAACAATAGTTTCTCATGTGACACTGGCCAACTATCTTGATTTCTATATATTCCCTTCTTCAGTATATCTCTTTATTCAATTTGGCACACGAGTATATTAGGTTATCTACTGTTTGTGCATCTTGAAGGCATGAACACGTTGAGTCGTCTTTGATCCCGAAACGGTGCAGGTATGCCTTGGTTTTTTCCATGGCCTGAGATCATGGCGGTTACTTCTGCTGTCAGCCTGATATTTTGTTTCATCCTCTGACGTACAGACGGGAAGAACTTCTTACATATAGCTTAGGGTTAAGATACAAATTAGATTTACTTTAAATGTTATTTTAAGTGAGCATGCTTCATTTTAATTTAGGATGCTCATTATTATTATTATTATTATTATTATTATTATTATTATTATTATTATTATTATTATTAATATATTATTATTATTACTATTAATTATAGTTTTTTATTAGTTGTGTTTATTATTAATTGTCATTATTGAGTGTAATTAGTTACCACTGCCACCGGGTATATACCCATTTGCAGTGTGAACAAATACATACATACACTCGTTTCTATCTTCCCAATCTCCTTCATTACACCCTTGCTCTTATGCTTTTCATAATAATTTCTTCCATCCATGTCTTCCTTGGTCTCCGTCTTCCTTTCTTTCTTCTTGGTTAGGGCGACCAGATTGACATCGATAGAAAAGATGACACAAAGCTTCAAAAAGGAGGACATTGTTCGAAAAAAGAGGACAAAAAATATGTACTTATATTTAGGCCTAAGCCTATATTATACTATAAATTACGTCAATATCTATTTTGTTAGAAAATATTTGAATGGGTTATTTATGAAAGGGTCCAAGTCTTGAATACTAAATTATTAGCAGTTTAAGAAAAACTGCTTACTGGCCGAAAATTTGAAATTAAGGCTGAAATAAAAATTGTGTCATAAATTCTACTAAGCAATATAGAGTTTGGAACTTGGTCCTCTTCATATCTAAATCGATGTATCTACACCCAAAGAGCAGTATTACATTACAAATCCATTTTCACAAAATTAGCTACTTACGCCCTTTCATAAATAACCCATTCACTTACAGGTCAGATTTAGGCTTATATCATACTTAAAAGTATGTTAATATTACAAAATAAATTAGGGTAAATGCGGCAAGCATGTAGGACTGATATCTCTACTGCAACTACGTACGTAATTGAAGAGGTGGATTCCAAAGTGTCCTAAGTAATTTTTTTAAGTTTCTAATTTGTTTTATTTACGTTTTAATTTATCCTTTGAAAAGCCCATATAATTATAACTGTGTAAGTTCATTATTTAAAGGACTTTCCTGAGTCTTGATTTTCTTCAGTTTGAAAAAAAAAACATATGCAGGCACTAGTAGCGTCAAATTTGTTTTATCAGTTCTCTTAATTTTTCTCATAATTTGTCAATTTGACTTAGGCCAGTATGGAATCCACTTCTTCAATTCCGAATGTCTGCAAACATAAGAGCCCTAACTCCTCCGCGACTGTAATAGGGATTCTTTGATATGTTCCGAGAAAGTGGAAGAAGAATAAGAAGATAAAACACACAGACTAATACAATATACTTTTTTATAGTGTTGTAGGATTTAATAGATTAATTATCAATTTCTGTTGTGAGATTAATCGATAAAAATATTTAATCGAATAATCGAATCGATTAAAATTAATCGGTTGTACTTGACATTAATTATGATTTTGTTATAGTAATAATTCCGACAATATTCGTCTCTCAGAAATTGCTTACTCCAAAGCACAATAGTAGGCTTACCGTTATTTTGTAACCGCAAAGCAGATACCAGGTAGCATAGGGTAAATCTTTGCACAATCACTTCAGAAAGAAATGGAGATATGAGGACAGTGACCTGGTCTGCCTCTGTTGAAAGTTGAAACACAATGCGAAACCCTTATTAAGTTTTATGGTTTTTCAAGAAAACTTCCACCTTTTTTCAGCTCGTCTTCCTATCATATGAAATACAAACTTCTCTAGGATTCGCCCCTCTCATTCCTTAGCCATGGCTACACTGCGTGCAAGTGAGAGAGTAACTATCTCCTTCTCTTTCTAAAATTTTGTAACCCGATTACAGTAGGGATCAGTCTGCTGTTCTGTTGCAGTTTCTTTACTGAGTTTCTAGATAAAGCTTGTGTGTTTAGTTTGCTAAAAAAAAATCATATTTCTGTTGTCTGTGAAAAGTGAAAACTCCATTATGTCATATGAGAATTTGAGAGGTAAACTCGGTGAAACGTTTGGATTTAAATTGAACCATCGTGGAGAAGTGCTTGACAGAAAAAATTTTTTCGTGCTTAGTGATGCAGGAAATATTGTTACTAAACGTAGAGCGGCCGTTAAATCGGAGCATGTCAATGCACTCAAATGTTTAAAATCATGGATGAAGCAGTATTACCTAGGTGAGTCTTCATACCTTTTTTATTTGTGTTTTTCTCAAAAATCCCCGGAGAATTGACACAAATTATAAGCCTACATAATAAATATGTTAGTAAACAATTCAAATAGCATTGTTTTGTAATACAACGTTACAGTACATCAAATATTCATTATATGAGGTCTCGCCAACCTCATTGAATATTAACATGACTACTATGAAGTAGTCAATGTGTATTATCACCATTAAATCGAGAAAAATTCGTTCCGGCACCGGGAATCGAACCCGGGACCTCTCAGCTCTGCGCGCTGAGGGCTCTTTCCAACTGAGCTATGCCGTGACACGAAAGAGCCCTCAGCGCGCAGAGCTGAGAGGTCCCGGGTTCGATTCCCGGTGCCGGAACGAACTTTTCTCGATTTAATGGTGATAATAACGTTACAGTATTTACATACCTATATACAACATATACTTAGGCCTATGTTTGTTACCGAACATAAATTAAATTTAACAATAATTATATAGTACAGTAAAACGCTTTTAAAATCGATCAAAGCTCGACTAATCTGTCGATTAATCGATTAAATTCATATCGTTAATCGATTAAACATTTTGATCGGTTGAAATTACTACGTTTTTCAGACTGGTGTGGTTGCATCATTAACAATTTCAGTCGACTATGTAACGACTCTGCATCAACTACTAAGTTACTTAGTATCGATAGAATAGGTGATGGAGAAATAGGCGAGATGAAGCCGAGAATGTTCCATGGAATTACCTGATATTCGGATTACAATTTGGGAGAACCTCGAAAAAAATCAGCTAGGTAATCAGCTCAAGCGGGAATCAAACCCATGTTAAATCGTAGTTCTGTATCAGCAATCATACGCGCCAACTGCCGGAATATACAAGTGGTTTTAATTAGTGACACATAGGAAGTAAGTTAAGCGAAAAAAAATAATCAGAGAGTTTACCTGGAGTCGCACTAAAATACCCTCAGCGGGAGACAGTCGATCAACCCATCAAACCTGTAGCAACTGTGGGCGTGCAGAGAGTTGTGTGACCGACATGGGTATCAGGGACTTTGAACTCAATCATGTAACAGGAAATAAACAATCGACTTCACGAGTCACATGATGACGTGATCAACACTCGTGACTTGCGCATTGGCGTCCAGTTATTCTTTTTGTTAGAGTGTCGGGTTCGAAACCCTGGGTGTGTCAGATTTAATTCTATCGCCCTGCAATCTTACAAGTGCTGCCGCTGTTGCTGCGATTAGTTCAATGTCCATAACTAGATGAGACGGATTTAAATAATTGAATTGTATTTCTGAAACTAGTTCTCTGTAACCTTGCTTCCCAGAATTGAAATGTTGAAATATTCAAATGTTACTATTACGTTTATAGAAACGAAAGAACATGCGCTGGGTCTGTGTAATGTGTAATATTTCTGAGTTTTGTATAGACTCCATCGTCAGGGAAAGCAAGCGAAAGAGAATAAACTGATATTGAAGACCATTCGAGGAAATTATCTCTTGGAAAGGTACCCAACACCTTCACCTACCCATCGGCGTAGCTCAGGCAGCAGCGCGTTTCCCTATTGATCTTAAACTGCGCTTGCGCGTGGTTCGATTCTCGCTTATGACAGACTACCTGGTTTTCTCCAACTGTAAGGTGAATGTCAGATAATCATATGGCAAATCCTCGGCCTCATCTCGCCAATTATCATCTCGCTATCAGCAACTCCATCGATACTAGATAACTTAGTATTTAATACAACTTAGTACGAGATCGCTCTCTTTCAGGGGAGTGCTAGAATTTTGTATATTCACAATTTCACTGCATTGTATTTTTCTGGCAATAAACTCTAGATCATATATACATAAATGATCAAGGGATAAAATTATTATTATTATTATTATTATTATTATTATTATTGTTATTATTATTATTATTATTATTATTATTATTAATTTATTTTTTTCTTCGCCTTCATCTCGTCTAAATCTTGTCGTCCGTTTCGTATTAACATTCATTTATTACGTATTTCCCGTTTAATTCATACACCTATCCTACAGTTCTATACTGTTATCTACCATTCCCCAACTATCCTCTTCTATTCCCTTTGTCCTAACTAGACTGTTTCCCTTGCTTTATCCTCTTTCCTATTGCATATTCTTTTCATTAATTATTTGCCTTTATTATTATTATTATTATTATTATTATTATTATTATTATTATCATTATTATTATTATTATTATTATTATTATTATTGTTATTGTTATTTGTGTTATTATTGTTATTATTATTTTCTATCTCTATTCTCAAATTCAACCCTACTCTTATTTCTTCTTTCTTAGTCTTTTTCCCTAATTTTTGTATACATTTTCATTTTCTCTGTTTTACAACACTTACGGTACACCCTTTATTATTCCCCTACTATTTTTTTTCTATATTAATTTAAACACTTATCCCTTTCTTTTCGTCTCTGTTGTCTAATTCCCTCTTTTATTGCTTGTTTCCGTATGCTTACATATATCTAGAATACTGCTACGCTTTTAATACCCCTGCTGCTACTCAAATTCCACAACATAGCTTCATATTACTTTCCAAATCACATTTCTGTACCGATTTCTCTACTTGATTTTGATTTTGATCTGTGTGTGTGTGTGTGTGTGTGTGTGTGTGTGTGTGTGTGTGTGTGTGTATATGAGTAGCTTAATATCAAAGACGGACATCTGTCGTCTCCATAGTTTTGAACTAGAAGCAATTTTTTAATTCACAGTGTTCTTTGTGATATTTAACACAATTTATTTTATAAATATAGTGTTAGAGTTTGCATATGGTTTCACTATAACTGGAAAGAGCATGAAAAATTGTATAAAAAAACCACAGCTATCTAAATTTCGATTGAGGTCAGATGTCCGTCTTTGATATTAAGCTACTCATATATATGTGTGAATATTTATTTTGTGCCCTAGTGTGACTGAATTTTTACATGTTGCGAGAACGAAAAAACTGCGCGCTTCATCCCCAATTGCTCTTGATCAGTCATCCGTCTTCCGTGCGTTCATAACTTCATGAGTTTCGGTATCCTGGACCAAGGTCTGCTTATGAGGTTCAAAAGTTTCTTGGGACAGTTGACTAAACAACGATAACAAAAACCCTTTTGTTCAGAGACAGATTTCATTAGCGTGCTGTAAACCTGCAACTCGGAATCCCCCCTTTACTTTCCTCTCAAACAAAGTACTGCTAAGAACGTTTTATCGTTCACGGCTGAATTTAAATCCGCAAACATCAGATGAAATGACGCACGAACGTGGATAACATGTAGTATTGTCCTAGCATTAGTCCTAGAGGCTTGAAAATCGCCTCTTGACATATTTTCTTGGTGGTCCGATTCCGCGAGCCTGGCCAATAGATTCGGTGGTCGTTACTCTTGAGTTAAATTTGTTCATTTGTCACTATCTTATCAGCGCTATCTCGGAGGGTAACGACCTGCCATCTACACAGGCAAGAGCACAGGCGGCCTCTTTAAGGCTCTACTGACAAAGTCCAGGCTGACAGAATTGACAGTTAGACCTGCGTGTGTGCACATTCCTCAGAAAACTATGCCGAGCAGTATGGCTTACGAGATGATCTCTGGGCACTGGGAGAATTGATAAACCGAATAAATAAACTTGACGAGAGGAGCTAGAAAAAAACGAGGGCGTGAAGAAAGATAGGGGAAAAAGAAATAGAGAAAGGGGGAAATGTAGCACAAGAGTAGCACAAGAAAACGGATACAGCCCTAACATAATAGACAACATAATAAGGAACACAAAACATAATCACAAAAAACATAAGAATATAACACAAACGCAAGAATACAAAGAATACATCACACTAACGTACAAAAACAAAAACACACACAAGATTGCAGCCTCATTCAAGAAATTACAGAACAAATAATACTCTACAAAAGCATCTCAACACACAAACAACACAAACAAATACAACCACACAGGCGTATACGAACTCAAATGCAACACCTGCTACAACTTCTACATAGGACAGACAGGCAGATCATTTCGAACACGTTACAAAGAACACATCGCAGCCATAACAAAACTACAAAACACTTTCACATATGCAGAACACATCACAAATACTAACCACACCTACAGCGACATAAACACAGACATGGAAATTCTACATATTCAACAAAAAAAAAAGCCAAAACGAAACACACTAGAACAATACGAAATATATAGACACACAAAAACACATCCAAATGAAATTCTGAACACACAACTCAATTTCAGAACACACACACTCTATGACTCCACATTACACTACACAAACACACCCCTACAGGAAAAACAAACAAAAGGCGTCAAGACCAGCATCAAAAAGTTCTGAAGATGCCAATAACAGGCTGAAACCAGTTAAACAGGTACTGTAATATTTAACACGCGAAAGATATATAATACATATTCCGAAGTGATATAGTGTTAAAAGTTGTGTAATCAAGATGTATAAGGAAATATAAAAAGGAAAAAAAAATGAATGAGAAATGAAAAGAAGAAACAAGAGTAACAAGAGAAGAAAAAAGAAGGAAAAAAGAAAGGTGAAAGATAATACTTAATAAGGAGAAAGGAAAAGAAGAAAGAAAAATGGATTATAATGAAAGAAACAAACAAGAAAAGGGCGATCTAGAGCAACATAGAAAATGAAAAGGCAGAAAAAGAGTACCTACTAAAGACAAAAGAAAGTAGGAAATGTTTAGTGAAACGAAGAGACGAACAGAAGAGAAGTGAAATAAAAAATAAATAAAATAAGAATAAAGAAACGTAAAAGGTAAAGTTATCCCCATTATTGATCGTGAATAATGAGAGATTAAGATTTCCACATTAAATATGCAGATAGTCGGCTTTTGTAGGAATAGGAATGTTAATCCTAGGTGCTTACCGCTTTTATCAAAGGAAAACTCCCTGGTACTAATTTCTGTTCAAGGCTAGGAGTGAACAGAAGTGTTAAAATGCAATCGGATGAATTGGATCAATTGAAAAATATCATGATCACATCGGGAATCGAACCCGCGACCTTCTGCTTTGCAGCATGACGTCTTAAACACTACGCTACCGCGAGCCCCAAAGGAAAAATTAAAGGAAGGCAAATATGAAAGAAAATGAAGTTGTAATGAAGAAAAGAAACAAAGAACGAAAGGAACAGCGGATAAAGAAAAATGAAGAATAAAGAGAGAAAAAGAAAGAAAAAGCTAAAAATAAACAAAAACGTAACACAAATATAAAAGAAAATGAAGTTACAAAAGTAGCAGGGATAGAAAGAGACGGGAAAGGAAGAAAAACCGAAAGTAACTAAGAAATAAACAAACAAGAAACAATGTAAGGAATAAATAAAGAAGAAAGGGATAAATTAAAGTGTGAAATAAACAGACAGAAAAAAATAAATATGAAGATATAAAGAAAGAGAGTAAGGGAGGCTGAAAGAAAGGATGAAATGAAAAGAAAAGGAGATAAAGAAAGAAAATGCAAGAAGAGGGGGGACGAAAAAGAAACAAATTGAAAAGAGAAAGAAAATTGATAAAGTAAAAGGACAGAAAGCATGTAAGATGGAGGAAAAGAGAAGGATCAGTGGAAAGAAAGTAGCAAAGACAACAAAGAGGAGCTATAGAAAGATGGAGACAAAATAAAGGGAAAGTAAATAAAGAAATATGAAATTAGAATACATAGAGACGTAATAAAATAAAAAGGAAAGAAATTCAAAATGGAAAGAGCACTAATAAAATTGCAAGAAATGCAAAATAAACATAGAAAAAATGTAATGTAACCTTGAAGACGAAAACAAAAGAAGAAAAAGAAATATGAAAGTAATCCCAATGGGAATGGAGGAGACAGAAGAATAGAAGGAAGACGACGTAAGCGGAGAGAGACGTAATAAACAGCAAGTAACGAAAGTGATAATAAGTGAAACAGGTTGAGGAAGTGATGCGTGGACTGCGATTTTCCTGGTCTCCTTGTAGGGCGGACATTAGCGCCGGTCTATATTCGAGTCACGATCACGGTCCCTTCACAACACACACACTTGTTTATGACAGAAATAGCTACCGTGCCAGGGCTGTCCACCTCTGCGTCATTCACTTCCACAACACTTCATCTATGTTTGTGTGTACTGTAGTGGCAAAAAAACCGGACCGACCCTTGTAGCTGATTTCAGAGCCTTGTTCACTCCAGAGCGTCGGTGCATACTCCTTGGATCCGAAATCACCTCTGCAGTTGAACAACAGCCACGCAGCTGGTTACTGTTTTCGTCTTTGCCTGCCACGGGAATCGAACCTGCGACCGTTTTCACGATAGTGGAGCGCCCCAAGCATCTAAGCAATTCATTGAAGATGAAAACAGTAGTAAAGTGATTTTCTTAAGAAGTGAAGAATAGTAATCAAATCATTTTTGCAAATAGTCAATGGCCCTCTGATACACATTCTTAAAGTAATGCACATCAGAATCACTCAAGTTATTCAAATGCTGATTTACTTTTCAATGCAATTAAATTCAATTCAATTCAATAAGCCATTAAACATACAGTGATAGACTTCGTCACAATACAGAAGGGCGGAAAAAAACATACATTTGAAAATACACATATAATTGAAAACAGTAAAATTTAATTAGAATGCAAACACTAAACATTTTGAAACTCTAAAATTAATTAAAACACTTCACTCTTAATGTAATATTTCTAACTAAATGTAAATAATTTTATTCATTAAAAAAAATTTCTTATGAATTTATGTTAAGAAACTCATCTACAGAGTAGAAAGGATTAATTAAAAGCCAATTATAAAATCTAGCTTTGAAACTATTGGTTGGTAACTTATAATATTGAGTGGGAAGCTTATTATATAATTTTATCCCCATGACAGAAAAATTTGTAGTAGTTTTATGTAATTTTCAGTATGTTTTTTCTTTTTCTTTTTTTTTTCTTTTTCTTTTTCTTTCCAAGTGTCACAAAATTGTTTTGTTTACTTATTATTCTTTATGAATTGATTAGTAGGCCGATCTATCGAACCCTTATTTAGGGCGGCTTTTGTTTCTACAAATTATCTTCTTGATCATGTATATTGGCTATTAATGAGTAATTGTCTATATTGTGTCTAGTGTAAAGGACTAGGTCATATATATGTATGTGTATATATATATATATATATATATATATATATATATATATAATATAAATTTATGCCAGTTAATATCTGTGATTGTTTGAAAAGAGGTCGACAATGTTCAAGATAGTTTGATTGACATAGAATTCTAATGGCTTTCTTTTATAAAATCAAGACACTCTCAATTTTGCTACATTTTCCCCAAAACATTAAGGCATACCTAATTATCGACTGAAAGAACGAAAAGTAGCCACATCTTAAATAATTTTGAGAAACTCAAGTCACTAATTTCTTTAATAAATATATAACTCTTGATAATTTTGTGCATATATATTGGATATGTGTTTCCCATGTTAAACTGGAGTCTATAGAAAGTCCTAGAAATTTTGTATAGTTTTGTATGGTATCCTTTTTTATTACATGATTTAAGGTAAAAGTTATGTTGATAGTCTTTTCTTGATCAAGCAAAAAACTATTAGATTCAAACCATAAAGCCATCTGTGATAGAATATCATTGGTTAGAGCATGTAATTCATTCAGAGTAGAGCTAGAACATAAGGCTGTAGTGTCATCAGCATACATAATTGTTATAGCTTTAAGCTATAAGCCATTGCAAACTACATCGGATCTCTAACAATGAAATATGAATATGAAATTTCGGAACATAATATTGCAATGAGCAAAATTCTGGACATTAAGCGTCCTGAAAAGAATTTAATTTTTTTCCTGCTAAGAGGACTGACTTCCTTTCATCCAGAAAAATTCCGGACGGTTGGCAACCCTAACGTATAGTCTAATGAGCAGGGACATGATTTTTATGTAATATCAAGGTGTGAAATATGCACATATTTATGTAAGAAAAATAAGCAGAATATGTACCAAAATATGTAAAATCATGAAAATATTTAATATAAATATCTGGCAGGTATAGGATAGGTACGACTCTCATAGAGCACCCGACTTTTTTGACACATTACTATTTTTCAATCTGCAGTGAAAGCTTCGTCCACCGCAATCTATGATTTTATTTTTATCGTTAAGGTTGAAGATACAGGAGCCATTTTAGTTAGTTAACAGCAGTAGATAAACTCACTTGCACTTTATACTGTAAGTACTAAAACTAGAGAACCGAGTGAAATGAATGACACAACAGTACTGCAAGCACTGTTTCGCTATACTGGATTAGGAGAAAATAAGAGGAGATGTGGAACACATGCATTTTAGCTGCTCCCTGTAAGAAAGAAAGTACCTACTAAAATCTCAAACTATAGGCATTCACAAACTGTTGTTTGAAAAGTGACATTCCTGTCTCAGTCAGAAGGGTAGGATTATTCCAGCCGAGAACCATACTTAATAATTGCTCGGAAAGTCCCATTTCCGTATAGGTCTACTAAATTTAAAGTAAAGAGGTCAAGCAATAACCTGAAAAGCTATTTATTTTAATTTTTCAACATCTTCCCAGTTTGTTCCTTTACTTTTCAAAAGTCGGCTACTTTATTACGGCTCATGCCAAACTTGACACGGGTTTACCCTGGAAGGATTAGGAAGAGTGTGGGTAAGGTTGCAAATTGTATGGGAACGGCTTGTTAAGACGTGTGCAGAACAATTATAGTTCGAGACAAATCATGTCGTCCTCGTCCCACTCCACCGCATGAAGCAACGCTACTTTCTGAGTGATTTTTACAATACAATGTAGTTTCTATGAGAAAGATTACCTTTTGTTCACTCATATTTATAGTGGGTGGTATGGGGTGAGTGCCTCTATTACTTCCTGGAACTAAGAATGTTATGTTTCGTCCCGAAATATAAGTTATCCTTTCTTGCGTAGGTAAAACGGCTTCTTAAATCTGTGTATTTCAAATTGTAAACTTCCCCAGCAGAAGTTTCTTTTTTTTTTCCTTTTAGAGAAGTAAACATGAATAAAACCCCCTAAATATGTAGATTTATGTAATACCAAGCCATGATATGTAATGTGGGGTAAATATGTAAAAATATGTAGTATATTTCCTGGTAATAATGAACATTTTGACTCGTAGACATTTTGTTTTTCAGCATTAACTTCCCATGATTGTACGAGAAGATTCGAAGAGAACGGCAGTTACGTAGACCTTCGGCTCCCCCCTACTACCAATAATGCATAGCACAATGTCAATACGGCGGTTGCTGTCGTCTGCGATATATCGAACTTTTCTGTTGATTTTCGAGTTCGTCATTTTTTTTTCTCTGGTTATTATATATGCTTATTTAAATTGTGTTTACTCTCGCTAGTGGTTTTATATTTTATTTTATCCGTCTTAGTATTTATTTTATTATTGAAAATATGTTTTATTATTATTATTATTATTATTATTATTATTATTATTAATGAATTAATTTGTATTACTATCTTTGTATCATCTCCGTCACGGATATTCTCTTATTATTATTATTATTATTATTATTATTATTATTATTATTATTATTATTATTATTATTATTTCTATCATAAACATTATTGATCTCTTTAAAATTTATGTAGACTACTAGACTGTACCCGAGCACGAGCATATGCTCATTTCGGGTATATTATATTCATATGTATAATTTCAAATGTAAATTGTGAATAAATTTGAATTTGAATTTTGATTTTTTTTTTTAATTTTTGAATCAAATTTTAATATATTAATGGTAATTACAAGATTCGCAAAGATTTGTTATTTATATACGGTTAGGTTGAAAGGAAACAGAATTTTTAACACAAATGTAAAATCCGTGCTTTTATATGGCTGTGAAACCTGGAAAATAACTAAAACTATTATCAATCAACTACAAGTTTTTATTAATAGATGTTTGAGAAACATATTAAAAATATTCTGGCCGGTCCAGATGTCCAACGAAAACCTATGGTTAAAAACTAAACAAAAACCAGTTAAATTTGAAATTCGGCATAGGAAGTGGGGATGGCTGGGACATACACTTCGCCGACCTACAGGTGACCCCACCAGGAAGGCATTGGATTGGAATCCGCAGGGCAGCAGAGGAATTGGCAGACCCAAGATAACATGGAAACGAACTGTTCTCACAGAAGCAAAAACGATGGGGAAGACATGGAGTGAGATTAAGGCGTTGGCCAGGAATAGAGTCAGATGGAGAAGCTTTCTGAGAACCCTATGTTCCACGCAGGAATGATGGGAATATTGATTGATTGATTGAGGTTGAAAGGAATATAATAAGTAATTACATAAAAATCCGGTCCCTACTAATGAGAAAGTGCGTATCACTTCATAACATCCATCCTTTCATAAAGATAGATGCGAAAAAAATGAAATGTCAGACATCGGTGTCTGGGTTATTGTTCCACTTGCGTTTGGGGGCATCGACCGATTTATATTTTCTTATAAACCCATAAAAATGACAAATATAAACAGTAGTGAGACAGAATCTGACCTCTCAAATAGCTCTCTGTGTACAGAAACAATAGCTGGGGACGGAGATTAGATACGGGACAGCACCTATGTACACTTCCCTTGTCTGTCTTTGTCTGATCCTGTACGTCGGTACCACGTGACAAGCAGGAACGATTTCATACGTTTAATTGCGTGTTAAGTCCACGGCTCTTATCAGAAGGTATTTCCTGGTTATCGTCATATCACAGTCATTGTTTCACACTTCTGAAACAACACAAATTTTCTTTTCGCAACAAGAATATTTATAACAAAACAAACCATAAATGCATACATTAGACTCCTCTGAAAATAGGCAATGTCACCACTGCGATATTGACTTAGTCATGGTATTCAATTGGTCAAATTTTCAACATAGCATTTAAGTTGACATAATACTGTAACAGCCAGGACGGAATCTGTGAGGCTTTTAATATATTTTATGCTCGATCATGCCGAAATGTGCTAATTATACATCTGGTAGCAGTCCTTTAATGCATGTCATTAAAGTACACCTACTCATTAAAGTACAGGTCTTCAGCCAATGATAACTCAGCTTACATGTGTTCAGCCAATGACAAGTCAGCTTTGTACCGTTATAAAACCGCAAGTATCGATTATTCTCGGATATGCAATCGAAAGAGAATTAGCGAAAAGTCAGGAGGCTGGAAATCCAATACTGTCGCAGAAGGTTATGTTCTGTTACTAGCGTTAATTGTAAATAATATTCAAATAAATTCAATTTGTCATCTCGTTTTTCAATGTCGAATTCAATAATCAAGGTTATAATATTGTAATATTATCAAGTTTAACGGGACTACGTCAAGGTCAATGACATTATTGTTCCTCGGAAAAAATCAATACTTTCGCGTCTGCGCACATCTCACAATTCACGACCTAGAACAAGGTCACTTCCGATCTTGTCAGTTACAAATAAAATGTATACATCTGAATACCGGTAATTTCAAGTTAGAAATATGGTCGAGCATAAAAAGTCGTATGAAACTCGCCTATAATGGTAATTAAGAAGCTCGTATGAAAATTATGAAACTCGCTTGCGCTCGTTTCATAAATATCCATACTCGATTCTTAAATACTATCATTATAGGCTCGTTGCATAATGTACTATTTTCCACTCATCCTATGGTAAGTATAGTATTAAGTATGTTGACTAAGTAGAACATGTCTCCCATGTGAAGTAAGTTAACTTACGTACAGTAGTGGCAAAAAAAAAAAAAACGGACCGAACCTTGTAGCTGATTTCAGAGCCTTGTTCACTCCAGAGCACGATAGACTGGTAACTAAGACTTTCGTGGTTCGAATCCTGCCTGGGAAGGAAGATTTTTTTTGTTCCTTATTGAAATTTATTCCCAATTATTTTCGATTGCTGGTAAAATTCATGTTGTGGGAATAATAAGTTAATTAAGTAGTAAAATATCCCCGACGCAGGAGCGAATTTTCTCCTCTAATATCAATTGTTACCGTAACAGATACATTCTGTAGGACCAAAAATTAATCATCACGTACGTAGAATCTTCGCCCAACAGTGCATATTACTGTGGAATCCCGGCCACCAAGACACTCAATTGAGTGGGGTTCTTGTATAACGACAGTTGACTTATATGTCAACATACTGTATATGTCGAACTAGGAGTCAGGCCACAAAGGGAAAAACACTAGAGGAGGGGGATTCGATCCGGTGCTGTGGATTGAACTTCGGCGTACCTCAGTGGTTAGAGCACTTGGTACGTAGAACCAAAGATCCGGGATCGATCCCTGGGGCTGGAGTGAATTTTTCTCCTCTAATAAGCTTGCTACTTCTTAGAGTTTCCATTGTGTGTAATGTAGGAAAAAAGTTTGTAGGCCAGCATTTGTAAAAGTAGATCTTTCAACGTTAGAGAGGCATGTTAAAATTATTATATGTAGCATATGAAAAATACTTTTGGAACTAGTACCAAAAGTAATTTTAAGATTAATTTTCAACTGTTTGTACCGATTGTCAATTATTTCCCACCAGAAGACACACGACACTAATTGCAACCAATCAATAAAGCAGTTTAAACAATGCCAGACCAACTTTCAAAAATCGCTTTTTAGCTAAGAAACATACAAAAATTAAATAATTTACTTCAATTAAAAATTAGGAAGGGGGACCCGAGTTTCAACTGGAGATCTCTCGGTCTGCAGTTTCATGCTCCACCACAGAGCTACGCCACTGGCTGATTTATTGTAATAAAGTTTAACTATTAGAATGAGCGGAACTACAGCTGTGAAGAAATTCGGGAAATATCCGTCTATATCAGCATCGGCGAACGGTGTGTAGAAAATAATGTACCAAACATGTTAAAATTATTTATGTTGCTCTTGAGATTTTCTTCATCTGTCTGCTGCCTTCTGTCGTAAACATGTCTACTCAGGAAATAAAACACAACTTTTAACTTTTGTGTCGTAATTAACTATTTTGAAATGCTCAAAGCAGCACAGAACATTTTTTGTTCTAAAATTGAAATGAATAATGTTGCAGTAATAATAATTCTTTATTTATAGTGGCAGAGTTAAGGCCTTAGGGCCTTCTCTTACACTCTACTAGGTCACAAAGTATACAATCAATGAAAAATTTAACAAAAAGTTAAAGAACAGAATACTAACATATAACAAAATAATAATAATAATAATAATAATAATAATAATAGCATAATAAAATCGACACTAAACAACATGAAAATAATACCATAATAGAAAAAAAAAGTGAAATACATTGGAATATAGTAAAAGCAACTCATTTAGTACAAATGGTTAATATGGAACATGTAAGGAAGAATATAACAAAATGGAATGTAATAAAATAATAATAAAAAAGAAAAGAAATACGAAAATTAAATAAAATTCACAATAAAAAAGGCTATGATAATAAATTCATCGGCTGATAAAGAGAACAAAAAGGGGAAAGGAAGGAAAGAAATATATAGCCTATATTTTTACAAAACTATCGCAGAGAAAAGGGCTTATAATTGCAGTAGTACCTATGTACATTATTTTACAAAATTGAATATAGGCGTACCTCCGTTGAATAAATCTTTTTTATGCTCGACCATGCCGAAATGTAGTAATTATACACCTATTCATTAAAGTTCAGGTTTTCGATTATTCTCGGATATGCAATCGAAAGACAACGAGGGAAACGTCACGGAGGCTGGAAATCCAATACTGTCGCAGAAGGTTACGTTCTGTTACTATAATAATTAGCGTTAATTGTAAATAATATTCAAATAAATTCAATTTGTCATCTCGTTTTTCAATTCTAAATCAATTTCCAGGTTATATCAAAATTAGTTCATGTTATTCTGTATATTATAACAAGGTCAATGGCATTATTGTTCCTCGGAAAAAATCAATACTTTCGCGTCTGCGCACATCTCACAATTTACGAGTATGCACAAGGTCACTTCCACTCTTCAGTTAGATACGAATAAAATGAATACTTCTAAATAATTTCAAGTTAGAAATATGGTCGAGCATAAAAAGTCGTATGAAACTTGCCTATAATGGTAATTAAGACGCTCGTATGAAAATTATGAAATGAGCGCAAGCGAGTTTCATAAACAAACATACTCGCGTCTTAATTACTATCATTATAGGCTCGTTGCATAATGTACTATTAACCATGGGATATACTAAAACCTTTTTCTGTTTTATATTTTACTTTTGCTGTAATATGATCACATATATTTTAAGTTTTTGTATTTTATTATATAATCTTTATCTTTAACGCGTTACACCATGTACTACCAAGTGCTGAGATGTGGTAGTTGTGTATAAATATTTGTTTTTTAAATACCAACATTAAACACACATTATATTTATTTCAAGCAAAGTATGTACCTCGCGTACGGACATGTTACGTCGTCGGATGTTTTTATTTCCTTGACAACGAGCTTAAAATTAGTGGCAATTTTTGCACAGAAATTCTAAGATACCGTCTACAAAACAGAACAGTACTGTACGCACTTAATACAGGGCTTAATAATATGACAGAAACATAACAAAGTTGCAAAGTGTAACCAAGCGACGTTGCTATCTTGTTCTTGGAATGCAACAAGGAGACTATTATTATGATGGATTATAATATGTTGCAATTAAGGAAGATCCATTTATACGTCCAGCATGCGCTTAAAACTATAACAGAACTGTACGTGTGTATGCGTGTTTGTCATTAATAATTACGTAATAACGCAGTTGATCATTGTGAAAACTCGTATGGTGGACATAATATAGTCTTACACCGTGAAGGTGTCTGTAGATAACAGCTAAGGACTTGTAATTATTCCAATTAATTTTAAAATAAATTATCGGTTAAACATCTTTATGCGTGAATCCAGTAGATCTGAGTTCGATATCCGTAAAGGTTAATCTCCTTTTCACAGTGTAATTAGTGGATATATTCCTTTTAAGAAAAAAAAAATAGAGTGTTAACCTCTATGTACAGCACAAGTAAACTTCAACTGTAAATTTGTGGTAACCTTTTTTAAATGTTCGTGAAGTGACAGACATAAATTAAGGCTAAATTTAACTCGTTTATACTTGATAATCTTCAGGATTTAAAAATGAAACAAATGACTTATTATAGCTGAAATAAAATGTAAAAACTCTCCTCTGCAATTGATCCAAATATTTTATGAACACTATTATTTGATTTAAAGTCTTTATAAGATGAACTTACTATACCCAGTTGCATTAGGAGTTGTACATGTCGATTATTAGCGGTCTAGGAATATTCACTAAGTTGTAGACGCTTTGTAAGTGAACTGTAGAAGACAGGTTCGAAGAGATCAATTTTTATCAACTTATAACGTTGTAAAGCCGAAAGAGGCTAGTAGACCTAAATGATAACTCTGCATCCAACTAAGAAAATTAACTTTTGTTTTGTGTATTGTCCAAAGAAATACAACTATTCTTACTTTTTTTTTTTTTGTAATTTTAGATAGTAACGTACCTGACTTCTAAACCTTACGGTTTAGGATGACTATTTCGTTTCTATGAAGTCATGCCATTTTCTGCCAATAAAGTGTAATGAAATTTTTAATTCCAATCAATCACAGTCGCGATAATTTCTGCAGCTCAATTTATCACTATCAATTTATCGCATGGTCGTTCTTTTGTTTAGTCAGTGTCGCCAACTGTTTCCACGTAAATCGATGAGCATGAATTCATTGTACTAAAAAAAAGTTCGAAATCCTACTTTCACATCTACATCTTCATCTTCTAATTCCATGTCCATTGTATCTAAAGAAATTACACTTCTTCATAACAATTGTTTATTTAATTAATGTATTAAACAGGTTATTTGTAGTTATCCTATAAAATGTTTAAATTAAATTATGATTTCAGCAGATAATGAAAACGTATTTCTGTTATAATAACAATAGAAAAGAGCAGTACATGTAATTAATATTTTTAAACCTGTATTTCGCTTTTCTCAATTGGCATTACTGAATAACATTCCATTTATTTATTGCAGTAATCATTGACCACCTCTATGGTATAGGGGATAGCATGCTGGTCTCTTACGCAGAGGGCCCGTGTTCGATTTTCGGTCGGGTTGAATTTCCTGGTTGAGGTTTTTCAGGGTTCTTCCTCAACACTAAGGAAAATGCCAGGAAATTCGGGCCACAACATCCCTGAATATCACCGGCCTCATTCATCACCGAAATCATATTCAAAACAAATCAGTAATATATATATATATATATATATATATATATATATATATATATATATATATATATACAGTCGCCATCTAGTTCATAACAATAGAACCTGTCTCAAGAATAGTACACAGGCCTTCGGATTTCAACCAAAGATTAACTCGCGATATGACCAAAGATGTTGAAGCGAGTATAGATAACAGCGAGAGAGAGAGAGAGAGAGAGAGAGAGAGAGAGAGAGAGAAAGAAAAGTAATCGTTCTTTATCTATTTCGACTTCACAATGTCTGAATAGGTTAAATATTCATAAATATACAATTATTAACATTTTGTGAGCCAATTTTAGAGATGTATTATTTACATTTCTATTTTAAATAGTCCTAATAAATGTCACTCAATGGGTTGCTCATGACTTTCAGTATGACCATGTTGTCATTCACAGTTTATCACAGCGCCCATAAAGCAGTGAACTAATACCTCTCTTACCACCAACAGAAACGAACAAGAGATATCGGAGTGACTTATAAATAGGGCACACTATACAGGGTGTTTCAAAGATAGAGGGCATAATTTCAGGTATGTATTCCTCACATCTAGACAATACAAAAAAGTTCATTATAACATATGTCCGAAAATCCTTGCTTTCCGAGTTATAGCCCTCAAAACAGTGATATTCACCGGAACGTTTTTCTTCCCGCAGGTAGGTGCCGTGACAGAAGATATTAACAGAGGACACTCTGACAGTTAATTCCGAGGTGAAGGGTACTTTGAGTGTTGTGTTTGACGTTGTACTGCGACATGTACTCAAATCAGGAGCTGACAGAAGTGCACTTCATGCACGGTAAGGCGGACAATGCTGCGCTGGCTCGTCGTTTGTACCGGAGAGGTATCCTGTCGATGGATAGGTAGAAGTGGCCCAATTGCTTGGTCTCCACGCTCACCTGATTTCAACGCTATCGATTTCTACTTATGGAGCCATTTAAAATCATTGGTGTATTCGTCTACGGTGCCTGACATAGAATCGCTTCGGAATCGAATTGTGGCAGTTTGTGAGGAAATACGCAATACTCCTGGAATTTGGGATAGTGTTCCCAGGGCCATGAGACATCGATGTGAGGCCTGTATTCAAGCAGGAAGTGGACATTTTTTAACATCTGCTGTAAAGACAACTACCTGCGGGAAGAAAAACGTTCCTGTGAATATCACTGTTTTGAAGGCCATAACTCGGAAACCAAGCATTTTCGAACACCTGTTGTAATGAACTTTTCGTCCTGTCTACATATGAGGAATACATACCTGAAATCATACCCTCTATTTTTGAAACACCCTGTATAAATACAAAACAGACTTGTCACTATGGCCTCATCTCTAGTTTGAGTCCTTTGGGATCGTCATAGTCTAAGCCCAAAATACAGGACAACCAGAAGACAAGGACATACACCCAGTGCTTGTGAGAAAGAGGTAAATTTTCACTTTTCATTGCATCGAATCGTATGCCTTCAGAGTATCTATAAATGTTACTGCTGCGTCATAGCTTAGGATTAAATAAATAAGGAATAAAACAACAGTAGAGTAAACGAATTAAATAAAGTATGAAAGTAGTTTCGCACAGACAATATAATTTTAGGTGATTTTCGCGTGTTTACTTGTTCTTGTGTAAATGAAGACACTTTGTTGCTAGCAGCCGGCATGTCAACGTGTTTGAATTGGAGCTCCAAGAGCGGAAACATAAAGTTGCAAGGAGGGTGCGCAACACGGCGTGACACGGCCTAATTGCCGCCGCCGACGTGGGAAGGGTACAAATCTTTATCGCCGTTTTCTGTGAATTTACATCGGCACAGGCAGAGCGCAGGGAAGGCATTACCATGGCCACAATTAAAACACTGACCTGAATGCGGCAAGTGTTACCCAATCACAAATATACGTTAATGTTTAGGTGAGGGGTTTGGACTTTTTCCATTGCTGGTAGTCACAATAAAAAATTAAGACAACGTTTCGAAGGGTGGTTCTCCCTTCATCTTCAGGTGGAAAGAAGGAGAGAAGAGAAAAAACCTATTGTTGGGTTCGTTACGTAGGACTACAGCAATTCTGTATGACTGATCGTTGATTCCTGACTTCGGTGGAAATTATAATTAAGAAAGACCCGAAGTCATTAGCAGTATGTTGGCACTAAACCAAACGGAATAAAGAAGATGGGCGTGAAGACATCAGAAATATTCAATACAAGGGGAAGAATGTCGTCACCAACACCACGCAGACCATCTGGGGTCATCTCCACCATTAGACAACGGCAACCTAGTGTTGCAGCTTAGTAGTTAGTAGTAGTGTCTGCTACCGCTAAGTGGCAGTAGTAGTTTTATCATGTCCTTTGTTACTAGTTTTTTCGATTTTAGCTTTCTTTTATTTTCTATCGCGGTATCATAACATTTTTTCAATTTTTCAGTTCCCACCCCCTCCTTTTGAGTGTCTTTCATCAATTTTTTAGCCACTTCACGCCCATCTTCTTTATTCCGTTTGGTTTAGTGCCAACATACTGCTAATGACTTTGGGTCTTTCGTAATTATAATCTCCACCGAAGCCAGGAATCAACGATCAGTCATACAGAATAGCTGTACGTAACGATCCCAACAGTAGGTTTTTTCTCTTTTCTCCTTCTTTCCACCTGAAGACGAAGGGAGAACCACCCTTCGAAACGTTGTCTTAATTTTTGATTGTGACTAACGGCAATGGAAAAAGTCCAAACCCCTCACCTAAACATTAACAATTCACCATTGCTTACCAACCCTTAATTATATCAACACAAATATACGGACACTACTTCGTTACTGATCACTGGAATTTAAGAGAAGTAAGAAACTGAAGAGTATGAAATCAGAGGCAACGATCAGAAAGAGGAAAGTGAAGTGGTAATAGAAAAGCGAAGGAAACTGACCAAGATAAGTACAAGGAAGGGAAGAAATCGCAAAAGAAAGTGAGGAAAATGGGAAGGTAAGAGAGAAAGAAGGAAACAATAATAAAACAGAAAATCAGTGGAAAAAATAAGAAGAAAACTCAGGACGAGAAACAGAAATAGAGAGAGACAGAGAATTAGAAAGAGCGGAAGTACCCTAAATGCAAAAAAAAAAAACAATGAAAACACAGGTTTTACCTTATTTTTCAACAATTATTTTCCCTCCTCAACACTGAACATTGACGTGATTCTATCTTTGGATTACAAGAGTTCTGAAAACAAACATTCATTATATGAATTGAATGTGCATGGGATGTAAAAAGTTTTGTTGCATAAATATGTGTAGGAATTACACAAGTCCACACCTGTGGAGTAACGGTCAGCGCGTCTGGCCGCGAAACCAGGTGGCCCGGGTTCGAATCCCGGTCGGGGCAAATTACCTGGTTGAGGTTTTCTCCGGGGTTTTCCCTCACTCCAATACGAGCAAATGCTGGGTAACTTTCGGTGCTGGACCCCGGACTCATTTCACCGGAATTATCACCTTCATTTCATTCAGATGCTAAATAACCTAGATGTTGATACAGCGTCGTAAAATAACCCAATAAAATAAAATATAATTAATTACACAAGTTTAAACACTATTCAGTGGATTACACAAGTTTTGAATAAGCAGAGCATTTTCAGTGGTTATTTTATTAAGGATTATGTGCCTTTAGCTCAATCTTTCCTATATAGAACTGTTAAGGGATTAGTCCAGATGTCTGAACATCCACTAACTCAATTTTTGGATAAGACTAGTTTTGCATCTCAACGCCTCAATTTAGTTACTCGGGATATCTGGGACTGGCGTATTTGTTCTTAATGAAGAATTTACAATACGCTAGGCCAATTATCTTATGTTTAAACGTTTGGAATAATTCTGTGGCGGGGAGGAAGAAGGTCTTAAATAAAAATTGTATACTTTTCAGAATAGCAGTAGAAAGATTGAAATTGGTGTCAATTATAGAGTTTTTTTTTAATTAAGAGGTTTTTCCTGGATATTATTTGTTTATATTTCTTCTAAAATAGGTAATGTTGCTCATTTAATAATTTTCTTGATTATTTCCAAAAATAGCCGCACTTAAGCCCTTTTAAGACTAGAACCCAAACTGAGTAGAAGGGACTATGTAAACATAAGACCTTTTATGCTCGACCATGCCGAAATGTAGTAATTATACATGTCATTAAAGTACACCTATTCATTAAAGTTCAGGTTTTCGATTATTCTCGGATATGCAATCGAAAGACGAGGGAAACGTCACGGAGGCTGAAAATCCAATACTGTCGCAGAAGGTTATGTTCTGTTACTATAATAATTGGCGTTAATTGTAAATAATATTCAAATAAATTTAATTTGTCATCTACTTTTTCAATTCTAAATCAATTTCCAGGTTATACATTCTCTGCATTACATCAAGGTCAATGACATTACTGTTCCTCGGAAAAAATCAATACTTTCGCGTCTGCGCAATCTCACAACTTCGAGCTATGAACTTCTGTCAGATAGAAATAAAATGAATATTTCTGAATAATTTCAAGTTAGAAATATGGTCGAGCATAAAAAGTCGTATGAAACTTGCCTATAATGGAAATTAAGACGCTCGTATGAAAATTATGAAACTCGCTTGCGCTCGTTTCATAAACAAACATACTTGCGTCTTAATTACTGTCATTATAGGCTCGTTGCATAATGTACTATTTCATGTCAAAATAAATGAGAAACGTAAATTATTAGGAATGAAAAATGGGTCTTAAACAATTATAGGACTGTTTACCCTGGTGCTTAAAGTTTTAAAAGTAAAGGACATCAGTATGTGATAAAATGACTAAAATACAAGTTAGACCTTTTTAATAGGGAAGCATGGAAAGTAAACCTGTGATGGTTTGTAAGGAATAAAGTATTAAATATTCTTAAGTCCTTTATTCTGTGTTTGCTCGATTCAAAAAGTGCTTAGGACATTTGGTATCACTCTATAAATCCAGTCAGGAGTCTTATTTGATTTTAACCGTTTTACCAGATTGTAGAGAATTGTTTCCGCTTTCAGAATATATAAACATCTCATTTTCACAAAAAATTGACTGAAGACCTTTTTCCTCCCCGCCACAGAATTTATTACAAATTTAGGGCATTGACAATTTTAGGAAATATCCATTTCCGTTGGACAGTACTGCAGAAAAATTACGGAAAACTCAATTATAAGGCAAATTATAAGTTACTTGTTTCAGTAATACTCATAATGCTTCGATAACATGGTCTTCTTTATTAATAACATCATATTTCTTTAAATAAACGAAAGACGAAGAAAAAAAAGTTGAAGACAGTCGGGCGCGTACATATAGTGTATAGGGACCGGCTATTGTTTCTAAAACGTCTCCTCGTTCCATTGTAACGGTCCTGTTGCATGCCGGGAATCCTCGAGTGGATGCGCGCGCACGCACCAAAACGGAAGCGAGAAGGGATCAACAAGTCAGTGGGGGAGAAAAGGGGAGGGGAAAGAGTTGAAGGAAAGGTACAGACGAAAACGAGACGTGAATATGGATGGATGGAAATGAAAACGTAAAGGAAAATCATGCAGGGAATTAATAATCTGTTGGGTTGCAGTTAGAACAGGACGGGGCGACGCCATGCTTCACCGACGCCTCTGGCGGGAGTATCTCGAAACTGTCAAGCCTAGTCCAGATATTTGTCAGTGTCAATCTCAAGACTGTCAGGGAGGAGAGAACAGTGGCGGCTCGTGAGATAGAGAAGCTTATTTATGTAATGTTTCATAGCAGACCCTTCTTACGGATGTCGTTTTTCTTTACTGATGTAAGTTCTCCATCTTATGGTTGGTATTCATGCAGGCTTTTTTTCTTGCTAATGACCACTGTAAATTTGTCTTTATTATTTTTTGTACAGTATTCTTATCGTAGCAATTATGTTCTTTCTCGTTTTATGAAATACAAATAATTTATTGTAATGGTAATTATTTTAAATGTAAAGCTTCCTTCAAAGCATTTTCACTTTTTAAGTTTTTTTCTGTTTCTATAGCAAGGGCGGTATTCATAGTCTGTGACTTATTTAATAAGATCGACTCCATTAAGTTGTATTCATCGGAAATTGTTAACATATTTTATTATGGTATTCATGTCGGCTATGAAGTTGTACTTCATTAAGTTTAATTTAATAAGTGTTACTTATTATACAATAAAATCTAACTTCATAGCATGAAAAATTGCAAGACCACTGTCACAACGTGAATCATTCTGATACTTACGCAACTTTCAGTTTTTTCTTTGTCTCCAAACGATTAAATTATTATTGAAATAACAGAAAGCACAGTACAAACTTCAGAACTGAAGGAATTAATCAGAAATGTGGATGATTTGTAATATTCGGCCTACCTCTTGAAACTAAGCTTTCTAAATTCTCGTGTTAGTTTTATTAGTTTACTGCACATAATATATAGGCATAATGACAAGTATGACGCTGTTTTGACATCAGACGTCTATACTTGACCTACGAGGAGAGAAAAATTGTTACGTTTTACATGAAACGTTTTTCTGTAAATTGTGACGACACTGGAAATAGAAGACTATTGTCACTTTCTTACATAATCCGTGGCCTACTCTATGTCAGTAAATTAGCACTACAAGAAATAATTCGTGTATTGATATGTGTTTGCTAGAGTTGTAGATTCTGTTATATTTATCAACTACATTACGTACTTCAGTTATATACAAATTCTTACATGTATTTAACAAGTGAAAAATGAACTATGTGCTGTAATTTTTCTCGTACTTAATGGTATAAAAACAAACTGACTAGTCATACTAGTCGAGCAAAATATAATGAGGTGGGTGAGACCTCATTCATATTTGATACATATATGATGTTAACAGTTTAAAGAAACTGTTGTTGAATATGGCCATAAAGTCATGTAATATGCGCTCCTGTACATATATGACGTGTATCGTCTCAAGTGCAGGCAGTAAGGCCGTAACACGATACTACGAGAGGAGTTCGGCCGGCGTCGTGAATCGGGTCCCGGCATAGCTCAGTTGGTTAGAGAGCACTCAGCGCGCACAGCTGAGAGGTCCTGGGTTCGATTCCCGGTGCCGGTACGAATTTTTCTCGTACTTAATGGTATAAAAACAAACTGACTAGTCATACTAGTCGAGCAAAATATGAGGTGGGCGAGACCTCATTCATATTTGATACATATTTGATACATCTGTAAGTAAGGTTTAAATTCAATTGTGTAGGCAATCGTCATTATTCAATATACCGAGCGAGTTGGCTTTGCCGGTAACGTGTGAGACTTGCAAATCCGTGGTCGGCCAATCTGACTGGGGGGTTTCAAGGTTTTCCTCGGTCCCAAAGGCAAATGCCGGATTGGAACTTTATGTACCATGATTCACTACCGCCTCAATCACCAATATCATAAACATTAGTCAAAATCTAAAATCAATTACATGAACACGTCATCTATAACACACGAAAATAGAAACAGAACTCAACAATAGTAAAAACGGCCTACTGATTTACCCAAACATCTTGCATACGAGATATGACCACAGATGTTAAAGCGTGTATAAATAAACTTAACAAAAAATATTGAATAAATGATTTACGTATGTACTCGAATACCAAATAAAATACACTACAGTGTTAAAGAAAGTAGTACATATTGAATATTATAACTAGAGCCCGGATATTTAGGCATTCATAACAGTTAAAATTATGGAGGCAAAAAGGGCAATAAAACCTAAAAAAAAGGCACAATAATCTTTGAAAAAAGCATAATATATTTCAACAATAAATTTAAATTATATCAACATAATTCACATATTTACTCCGTAGGTGACACATTTTGACTTGTAAAATACTTACATAATAATATAATAATTCAGTCTTCCTCAACTTGGTGAGGTTGCCAGAGACAAAGAATGTTAAACAGTAACATTTAAAATTACATTAAAAATGTTTTACAAGAAATTTGTTTACAAGAAACTAAAATTTGCAGTAGATAATATTTCACATAATGAACATTTATAAAAATAAAGATAAAAAAAATAGACTGAAAAAATTCAACTGTAATTTTAATTTAAATATAAATGTCGCCGTGAAATCTGCAGAGAACCCTTCAAAGCTATCATAGAAATTTCCTTAATTGTTGTTGTTGGGACTCCAAATTTATGGCAGAATGACAAAATTATTTTGTTATGGTCCCTCTAGCGCCCACCATTAATCCGATGACTTCTATAACCCTGAGGTTATATGATGTTTTGTAATAAGGGCTAGTTGGTTCATAAATTCTCCTTTTCTCTAGATTAACGTCCTCAGGTTGATTCTGATGCTTCTCGAATCTGATGTTCGGATCCAGAATATAACCTTTTGCCTCTCCAGGTTTAAATGTTATAATATCAATACGCCGATGACTTCCAGTATCCGCTATTCCATGGACTTCTTCATAGGTAGTGTAGCCATTGGACTTAAGGCATGTTGCGATTACAGACCTGATTTTGTGATGTCTGGTGTTACGAAGAGTTTCGCCAAATGGGCAAGAACCCAAGACATGAGCCAAAGTTTCAACCTTACTGTGGCATCGGTTGAAAACACATGGGCACCAAATTCACTAATGTAAGCATGAAGTTTACTTTTCAATGGTTTACTGAATTTAGGCATTCTAGCTAACCGAGCTTATACTTTCTGTCACCCGACAATAACTGACTGTTCCTCACTCAAATTTCTTTCTCCTACAATAATAAACACGTGTAGCACAAAATTATAACAGTAAGATTTTAAAATATGAAAGCAAACAATTGAAAATGCTACGTGACAACTTCTATGAGAATGAAATTAATATTTAAAATTATAAAGCTGATTGTTGGTACCGTGAAGACACGACAATATTATATTTTGTATTATCGCCGCGCTCTCATGGTTAACATTCGGCAGGTCTTTGAGCGGCCTCGTGCATAACATTCGGTAGGTCTTTGAAATTTAATTGCATTATTGTTTTCAATTTCTTATGTCGCCGCTCCAATCACTCGCCTCAACTTCAATATTGCAACCAATAAGCTGCTTCCATTATTGAATGACACCTACTTGTCTAATTCACGTGGACTAAAACCGAGGTTGCAATGTCTTGTGCTGAGGACGAACATTAAGGTATGTGATTAAAAATTATTATTAAGAGTTAAGAATGTCAACGTACTCGTATATGAAATAATAATAATAATAATAATAATAATAATAATAATAATAATAATAATTTATTTTATTTATTTAGAATATTAACGTGCAAAACAATTGAGGAGCGTTTTTGCAAAAGTCGATAGATGCAGAAATCAAGATTTTACAGAAATTACACTAAGTGATAGGATCTATCGAGTTTTGAAAAAACCTGGAAGGCTTGGTAGTCTCTACATACGGTATGAATCAAGTTTTAGTAAATCTGATTTCATAGATCGATTCCGGACGTAGAAAACATACGATATCCATATGTAATTCACTTTCTAAAATTTCTGCGTCTATCGACTTTTGCAAAAACGCTCCTCAATTACAGTTTAGCACAAGATACAAAACAAAACAACAAATGATGATGAGAATGAAAAATGTTAAATGTTATGTTTTATTTAACGACGCTCGCAACTGCAGAGATGAGAATGAATGAATGATAGAAAATGGCAGTGAGATGAAATATAATCAGCATAATAGCCAACATTAATCATTGACCAAATGCAACAAAATAAATAGCATAAATAATTATTAAAATTAGTACAGTGAGATAATTAAAATAATGGCAATTAAATAAAATGAATTACAAATGAATTAATGAAATCATATACGAGTAAATGAAGACAGGAATCATATAAGTAGTATTGTAAAGATATGCAAATGACGAGAATAGTATGATACATAACTTAACAAATGGCATAAATAATAAAACTGACATAAAAACTCAAAAAATTGCCTATATACTACATAACTAGTGCTTATTCTTATCGAGGAAGTAGACGTGACAACGTGACGCTTAGAGTGAAACCTACAGAGCAACAATCGGTCGGCAAAATTATATTTTAAAAGAACACGGCACGTTATTGTATGATGCCGACATGTTAAGCATAAGAGCACGGCGATAATATCTGTGGATTGTCGATCATAATTTATATTACATCAATAATATTAAAGCACGATTATTAGCAGATTAAGCACCGAAATAAATTACTTTTATTTACTATTGTTAGTAAAGTTAGTCATTGTTTCAAATATTTAAATTTCATGAACATTAAAAAATTAGAAAATTGAAAACAAACAAGAAATATTGCTTTAAAATCACAAAAGAGGTATTTATTAGTAAGAAACACCTTAAAAGGACAAAATAGACAAACAAAAATTGGTCCTATCATTTTAATTTACTCCAAATCACATTTATATCTACGCAAATAATGATTTACTTCCATCCAGTTAAAAAAGAAATTTTGCCAAAAATCCGGGCTCTTGTTATCACTTTCATTGCGGTATGGGCATTTCATGCATTCATAGGGATTTACTTAAATCTCCTGTCATAATTTTTCACAACTTGGTAGGAAAGTAAATGTTATAAATTCATTGTAAGAATGAACAGGTGTCGGCGGCTGGTATACGCCATTACTTCTCGGGTCTTTTAATGTGTGGGAATACTGGTGACATAAGAAGTGCTTCTGCGCCGTGTCGTTTAGTGTAAGGGTCGAATTAAGTGGAGACATGTATGAAATTAAGTTTAATGTCGTGTAACAATAACAGGAAATGACGTGTACTAGTCAGAAGTACCAACAACATACGTAGAAAAGTTATGAAATAAATTTAAAAAAAGGTATTAAATGGTTAGAATCCGTTACGACACATAATATATCAACGTTTTAGCAATGCTGCATCGACTTCAGAGTTGTAGAGTGTGTTGCTAAGAGATCTACACTAATTAGTTCAAAAAAGTGTCAGCCTTGATCTTCTGACAGTTATATCTATCTTGGATCTGAGATTCGAAGGTTTGTCCCAGCCGAGGAAAATAGATTTTAAAGAGCGATAAAATCCTTCCCACGGGCAGGAGAGTGAAGCTGGGGGTCCCATGTTGTAGATTTACGAACCCTGTCATCGATAGAAGACTCCAGGTAAAATTCGTCGCTACTTTCTCGCCCACGTTGAATTTCAACTTCGAATAGGCTCTGTACTTAGAAACGTGGTTAAATAAAAATTGACAGGGAATTTGAGGAAAATCCTATGATTGTAACGTAGATAATAGAATTAGGATAAATAAGTAAAATTTTCTGTAAGAGTTAAGGCTGGTTCACAATAAACCGGGAACGGAATCGACAACGAGAACGAGAAATGAATTATTGTTAAAATAAATGCATTTAAATATGGGCATCTCAATTACCTATTGTGAATGCTCACATTTAAATACATTTATTTTAACATTATTTTCGTTCTCGTTATCGTTATCGTTTCTGTTCCCGTTCCCGTTTTATTGTGAACCAGCCTTTATGGTTGGTTCACAATAAACCGGGAACGGAAACGAGAACGGAAATGTTAAAATAAATGTATTTAAATATGAGCATTCACAATTAACTATTGTGAATGCTCACATTTAAATACATTTATTTTAACATTATTTCCCTTCTCGTTCTAGTTTCCGTTCCCGGTTTATTGTGAACCAGCCTTTAGCCTAAGTCTGTGCTAATGAACGAAGAGAAATAAGCTATGAACAACAGTTAATGCTCCAATCATAATAGGAATATACGAAGGATTAATTAGTGGATTGAACTTCGGCGTAGCTCAGTGGTTAGAGCACTTGGTACGTAGAACCAAGGATCCGGGTTCGATCCCCGACGCCAGAGCGAATTTTTCTCCTCTAATAACCATTGTTACCATAACAGATATATTCTGTAGGACCAAAAATTGATCTTTCGTAGATTCCCCCCCCCCCAACAGTGCATAATACTGTGGAATCCCGGCCACCAAGTCAGTCACTCAACTGAGTGCGCTCCTTGTGTAATGACATTTGACAATATATGTCGAACTTGGAGCCAGGCCACAAAGGGAGAAACACTAGAGGAGAGGGATTCGATCCGATGCTGTGGATTTAACTTCGGCGTAGCTCAGTGGTTAGAGCACTTGGTACGTAGAACCAAGGACCTGGGTTCGATTCCCGGCGCCAGAGCGAATTTTTCTCCTCTAATAATCATAATAGGAATAGTCATCACCATCGACGACAAGGATTAGACCTATTGGCCTGTTTCGTCTCAGAATAATAATTGTTCATGTCATCTTAATAGTTTAATAGAAATAATAATAAATGCTGCATTAAAACATATTACACTATTAAGAGGGGAAAAGGAACTAGCCACACTACCCCATTATCTCATGGCTTAGTTGCCTCATGAATGATGCCTTATTGGTGTCACATTGGAGGTTCAAACCTGTCTTCGGACATTTGAGTAAACGATACTATTAAGAAGAGAAGTAAATATTTCTTTTTAGCAACCGTACAGTCAATTTTATTAGCAGTTAACTAGTACACTGTAGCCTATATAACTCGTTGCAATGCACGAATGATTGCCGATTTCGAGAAAGGCATTGGCGCTGCGTTATACGATACGATCCAGTGTTTATGTTTTAGTTCGCCTACTGGCCGCCGGCAATCATTCGTGCAGCGAGTAATACATGCGAATATCTCGTAAATGTTTTTATTATTTATCCATATGTATGTGAATAATGCTGTGCTTATACAGTATTAACTTTTTTTTATATAATTACGTATTTATTGTGCACTATTCTTCGCGTTCATGTCAAAGCACAACCGAATAAGTCTATTATTTTAAATATATTGCATCTCCTCTATGGATTATTAATTTAAATAACTGAAATGACTCGAAATAAGAAGTAAATACGAAATAACTGAAGAAAGAAATGAAGAATGGAAGAAGACTGAAGAGAAATGAAGAATGCGATATAAGTGAAGTGGGATATGAACAACAAAGGATATGGAAATAGGATCGAATACAAAATAAAACTAGAAATAAGTACATGCGGAATAGCTAAAGAAAGAAACTAAAAATGCAAAAAAATGAACAGAAATTAAGATTATGATATAACTGTAGTGAGAAATGAACACCGAAGAACTAGAAGTAGGAAGAAAATACTTAAGTATTAACTAAGAGAGAAATGAAGAATGCAAAATTACTTATTTAAAAAATGCAAAGTAAAACTGAGAAAGAAAGTTAAAGTGGGATATGGAATAACTGAAGAAACTGAGGTGTAATGTAAAGAGAATAAAATATAAAGTAAGAAATAACGAAACAGTTGAAAACGAGAATGAAGGAAATAACAGGAAAGAAGAAATTCAAAGTAAATAATTAAGATCAAGAAAAATATTACATATGAAAAGAAAGTAGAAAGAACAAAAGAATGAAATATGATACAATAAAGGGAAATAAGCCTAAACAGAAAGGGAAAAAATTGAAAGAAAGGACTGAAGTAAGAGAGAATATAAAAATAAATCATTGAAGAGAAAGGAATGTCAGAAAGAAGAGATTGACTAAATGATGGAAGAATGGAAAACTCAGAAGAAAGAGGGATAAGGAATGGGTTAAAAGAAAGACTGTGAAGTAAATATAATAAAAAAAATGTTATGTTTTATTTATCGACGCTCGTAACTGCCGAGGTTATATCAGCGTCGCCGGTGTGCCGGAATTTTTGTCCCGCAGTTCTTTTAAATGCCAGTAAATCTACGGACATGAGCCTGTCGCATTTAAGCACACCTTCCAACCAGGCCGACTAAAGATAAAAAATATTGAAGAAAGAATATACGAGTAATAGGAAAAGGCAAAGGCGAACTAAGAATGGAAAAAAAAAAAAGAAAAGAAATAGAACCTTGAAGAAGTGATGTGATGTGGTGGTGGTGTTTTATTTAACAATGCTTTTACTGCAGATTAACTAAACGTGGGCGAAAAATAGCCGACATATTTTTCCCGGAATCCTCTATCAGGAACAGATTTTTTTCACATGTCATAAATCTACGACACGGGCTTCTCAGCTCATATAGTACCTATTAGTTTACATCCTTCTCGGCTCTCTCCTTCAAAATTCTCTAAGTTTCTTCAGTGTAACTGCGAAACTCGGAGTGGGATAAGTGGCCAACGGGCTTGGAGCTCACATATTCAGTTTTTCTCAGCCCCAAATTCCTTTGATGGACACGTTTTCGAGTAGGCCTATACCTTTTTTAAATGTTTCTCCTTCCATTTCCTCATTGACGATGTCAACGACAATCACTAACTGTTGTTGTTGGCTTCCTGCTGTATTTTTTAAAGAAGTGCAAAAATTGGAAGAAAGAAATAAAGTTGAAAATGAAATGACTGAGGAATGAGAATAATTAGGGAAGGAAAATAGAAGAAGAAAGGGAAGTGTAAAGAAAGATGAAGCAAAATTTAGTAATTGTGTGCTTGCGTAACTGAATTGAGACAGTGACCGATTGATTAATAGGCCTATGTGTATGCTCGTAAACAATCAGTGTAAAATAAAAAACAAATGTAAATTATGAAAAGGAAAGAAAATAGAGAGAGAAAAGTGTTACGAATATTACAAAAGCAAATAATATAAACAAAACCTATGTCGACTGCAGAAGATACAGTAGGTAGAACCTAAGAAATTAGACAGCTGTATATAGAGATATAAAAGAAAACAAAACCGAACAGAATGGAGGTATCAGTGTATAGGACTTAACAGATTTTAACCAATTAGCGAGGCTGTTTAAGGTTGAATGAGATACTGTAAAAAACAATAAACTTGAGTCACTTATCCGTTCAATTGTTTGGTGTAGTGGCCAAAAAGAATGAATGGTGTTACAATGGAATACGGTTATAGAGAATCCATTCACACACAGACACACACACACACGGCCACGTAATGTGGGGAAGACAATGGCTTGCTTACTGTACAATTTTTTTCCCTTCGCTCAGAACAGCTGATGATGATTTAGGATGTTGTTCTTTTGTTTCTCATTGTTGTTGTAGTTAAGAGATGGCGCGCCAGTCTAACATTGTGCTCAATTTTTTATTTCTTTTTTCGTATTTAGGATCCGTTAACATGATGCTGATGAATCAATCGATGAGAATGTTTTGTTATATTTGGAAGTGTGACACGAGCGTCGGCCATGTTAGTCTTCACACTTGAGCGGAAATGTGATTGGTTACGAATAGTTGATGGATTCAGCTAATGAACTCCTACGGAAGCCGGTTGTGATTTGCATCGAAGGCCACCAGCCTCTCCGATAAGTTAATTGACCGCGTGCAAGGAAAATACGAAGGCTTTCAGCGTCGATTCTAACCTGTTTTGATTTGACATAACAAGCGACTACCACATTTCCTAGTGAAATAATTGCCGTCACTTGTTTCACGAAGGTGCCACAGCTGGCTTTGGAAATTGTTTCTTACCAATTTGTTGTTACATGATGTGAAAATAATTCCAGAGATAGGTATTAGATTGCCTTCGCTGGTGAATAAAATATATAATAATTTAGATTAGAATGTACACGATTAAAGGATGTTTCAGCGGTGATTGTACACTTTTTGTAACATAACAGATTGAAAAAAGACGAGAATAATATACTGTAGAATATATTGAGTGGTATGCATAAAGTTGAAGTAAATGCTATTGCTGAGGTTTTCGTAATATATACTACGGTCTATATGTATAAAAACCCATAGTAAATATTTTCTGCGTAGCAGAAAATTAATCTGGGAGGCCGTGTTTACTCCATACTAGAATTGGCAGTATAAACTACTATTTCTATGCATATGAAGAATTATATACTTCTACTTCTAAGTATAAACTAAGAAAAATCGTAGCCTGCTCTGTTTGAGACTTCGTTAACTTAGCATAAGCGTTAATACAGTTTATAACAGCAGAATTTATGCAAATTGGCGCTAAAAATCCTATAAGCAAAGACTAGAACCATCAGAATGTGATTATAAGAAGTTATATAGGTTTATAAATAAAAAAAATGTCATATGATCAATTTTTGTAATGGACTACTCAAATGATTTTGAGATAACTTAACTGGAATTCTGTTTGTTGACATTTATTATTATTAAAAATAATACATTTTTAGCAAAATGATATTATGATGTATTTATAATACATTTAATTTATGTGAAAAAAAAACTCCATGTGCCTACAATATTTAGGGTGCTATTCATAGACAATTGCAGCACGCGCTACGAGCGTACTAAGCTAGCCCCGGCTATCCACTGGTTACTAGTAGAGAATTCAAATTATATCATATCGCTAACACTGGTTTATGAATACGAAAAACGCTGATCATCCACAGGAAGCCCGCGCTAAAAATGTCTATGACTACGGCCCTTAAAAATTGTGATAAAAGTACGCTGTCAAAATATTATGAAGTACTGGCGATCCCGACGCTACTTTATGGATGCAAAGTCATTTTTAATATTTAAAAACGAAGGAGAAAAAAAGACAGAAGTTTCAAAAAGTTAACTCTTCATGATATGTAGTTAGATACAAACTCATGGATAAAAATGAGTAGAGATATTGATGGCTCACTCAATTTTTTTATTTTTATTTTTATGTTGCTAAAATCTTCATATATGCAAACAATTTCTTATCGAAACTTGATACATTCGGTTTTTTCATTAAAACTTGATACATCCATATTTCCTTTTCTTAAAATTTAAGACTTCCAGTTTCGTAAAAAAAAAGTTTTCTTACTTTCCGACAAATGATGTCAGATGTAGGCCTACTTATGAAATTTTTGGAACTCACCGCCTCAACTATATTATTAGTAGGCCTATCACAGAAGGAAAATATATGTATTTACGTCACAATTTCCAAATACATTTTTACATGCTCGCAGAATTTCCTTTTGTACTTTATACAGCGAGCAAAACCAGGTATTGTGAGTCTCTATCACCACGGCATGGCGCGTCCTCAGGTTGCGGATAGAGGATATTGGATATTGGAGAAAAAATGGAAGTATAAGGGTACAGTACATCGGTTATTCATAGAGTTCAAAAAGGCATATGACTTGGTTAAGAGAGAAGTTTTATATAATAGCCTATTCTTATTGAATTTCGTATTCCCAAGAAATTAGTTCGATTAATTAAAATTTGTCTCAGTGAAACTTACAGCAGAGTCCGTATAGGCCAGTTTCTATATGATGCTTTTCCAATTAACTGCGGACTAAAGCAAGGAGATGCACTATCACCTTTACTTTTTAACTTTGCTCTGGAGTATGCCATTAGGAAGGTTCAGGATAACAGAGGGGGTTTGGAATTGAACGGGTTACATTAGCTTCTTGTCTATGCGGATGACGTGAATATGTTAGGAGAAAATCCGCGAAAGATTAGGGAAAACATGGAAATTTTACTTGAAGCAAGTAAAGCGTTATGTTTGGAAATAAATCCCGAAAAGACGAAGTATATGATTATGTCTCGTGACCAGAATATTGTACGAAATGGAAACATAAAAATTGGAGATTTATCTTTTGAACAGGTGGAAAAATTCAAATATCTTGGAGCAACAGTAACAAATATATAAATGACACTCGGGAGGAAATTAAACGCAGAATAAATATGGGAAATGCCTGTTATTATTCGGTTGAGAAGCTTTTATCATCTAGTCTGCTGCCAAAAAATCTGAAAGTTAGAATTTATAAAACAGTTATATTACCGGTTGTTCTGTATGATTGTGAAACTTGGATTCTCACTTTGAGAGAGTAACAGAGATTAAGGATGTTTGAGAATAAGGTTCTTGGGAAAATATTTGGGGCTAAGAGGGATGAAGTTTCAGGAGAATGGAGAAAGTTACACAACGCAGAATTGCACGCATTGTATTTTTCACCTGACATAATTAGGAACATTAAATCCAGACGTTTGAGATGGACAGGACATGTAGCACGTATGGGCGAATCTAGAAATGCATATTGAGTGTTAGTTGGGAGACCGGAGGGAAAGAGACCTTTGAGGAGGTCGAGACGTAGATGGGAGGATAATATTAAAATTAATTTGAGGAAGGTGGGATATGATGATAGAGTTTGGATTAATCTTGCACAGGATAGGGACCGATGGAGGGCTTATGTGAGAGCGGCAATGTGGGTTCCTTAAAAGCCATTTGTAAGTAAGTAAGTACAGCGAGCAAAATAATGATACAGTGTTAAAAATAGTTCACGTTATAAAAATAACTTGAGAATATGGACTCCGTTTGTACAACTGTCTGTACATGGATCTCAGATATTGAAAGGAGCAGGAAGTTGCACAACGCCGTTTCGATACAAAGCATGGTGCATTTTGTACAGTAGGCAGCCCTCTTGACAGGAATCAGGCTTTCGGTTAAGAATTCGTGCGACTCACGTCCGGTGACCATGATTGACGGTGGTCGGCGTTGCCATCGAAATGACACAATCTTGCGCCGGGTGCTATGGGCTTGAGAACAGACATCTGACGGGTGTGTAAAATTGTCACTTCTTAATATAGAGAATTTGTGACTTAAGTTACTACCATAGCTACGTGAGAGTAGAATTGATTCTGTCGATTAAGAGACGTTTTACGAATTGGATGAGTCGGGGCTCAAAACCAAGTTGAAGGGGAACTTCTTTGACCTCGTCTTAACTTGAATAGCTCCTGAATCCACTCAGCCTCCCACGAAATACTATGATATGATATATGATATGATATATGATATGATATATGATATGATATGATATATGATATGATATGATATGATATGATATGATATGGTATGATATGATGTCCACACCTGTGGAGTAACGGTCAGCGCGTCTGGCTGCAAAACCAGGTGGCCCGGGTTCGATTTGCGGTCGGGGCAAGTTACCTGGTTGAGGTTTTTTCCGGGGTTTTCCCTCAACCCATTATGAGCAAATGCTGGGTAACTTTCGGTGTTGGACCCCGGACTCATTTCACCAGCATTATCACCTTCATCTCATTCAGACGCTAAATAACCTTAGATGTTGATAAAGCGTCGTAAAATAACCTAAAATAAAAATAAAAATATGATATGATATGATATGATATGATACGATATGATATATGATATGATATGATATGATATGATATGATATGATATGATATGATATGATATATGATATGATATGATATGATATGATATGATATGATATGATATATGATATGATATGATATGATATGATATGATATGATATGATATGATATGATATGATATGATATGATATGATATGATATATTTCGTCACAGCACTTCTTTACATGTACTGTAATGGTGTACCTCACATTTCTGTATCTGGTGCTACCATTAACATATTATTACAATAACACATTATTTGCAGTACACATCTACTCCCAATTACACCATATACCTTTTTTGTTACTTGGTCAATCTCCCCTTCAGTATTTCTCCTACATTTCATTTGCTATTCTCTATTTGTTCATTAATCCTAATATATCTAATATTATATACTCCTTTCAAACCCCCTTTTTCCTCTAACTACTATTCGCTAAATATCAATTTCAATTTTTCTCTATAAATTATCATACTGAATTATTTGTCCTATTTGTTCTTTGACCTTTTCTCCTATCTTTCTCTTTTATTCATTTACTGTTCCAACGTTCAAATGTTAGTACTAATTTTATGCTGTCACTTGTTCACTTCTCTTAACCCTTTCTCACTATTTTCACTCATTCCTATTTGCGCTCACTTTCACTTTCTCACTATTCTGCTTACACCTAATTCTTTGTCGCTATTCTCACTTCCTATAAATACTTATATTTTATTCTACACATCTGCTTATACACTTTCTCTCTCCCCTATACTTCTCGATCTTTTACTTGCACTTTTTGATCACATCCCCACATTTTTTAATCATATCTACCTACCTCTGCTATATCCTCAGCTGTCGCAGGTTCTGACCTTTCTTTACTGTTCGTCTCTGCATTATTTCTATCTCTGTCTTTCTTTTTATTTATTTCTTCTTCTATTGCTCTTTCATTTCCCCCCACGCTTTCACTTTCACATATATGATATGATATGATATGATATGATATGATATGATATGATATGATATGATATGATATGATAATTGTATTCAATTAGAATTAGAGTCTGGTTTGGAGGAAGAGAAGGCCTACTGGCCTTAGCTCTGCTAGATTAAATAAATAAATAAATAAATAAATAAATAATATGATATGATATGATATGATATGATATGATATGATATGATATATGATATGATATGATATATGATATGATATGATATGATATGATATGATTTGATATATGATATGATATGATATGATATGATATGATATGATATGATATGATATATTATAATTGTATTCAATTAGAATTAGAGTCTGGCTTGGCGGAAGAGAAGGCCTACTGGCCTTAGCTCTGCCAGATTAAATAAATAAATAAATGATATATGATATTATATATGATATGATATGATATGATATGATATGATAATTGTATTCAATTAGAATTAGAGTCTGGTTTGGAGGAAGAGAAGGCCTACTGGCCTTAGCTCTGCCAGATTAAATAAATAAATGATATGATATGATATGATATGATATGATATATGATATGATATGATATATGATATGATATGATATGATATGATATGATATGATATGATATGATAATTGTATTCAATTAGAATTAGTCTGGCTTGGCGGAAGAGAAGGCCTACTGGCCTTAGCTCTGCCAGATTAAATAAATAAATAAATGATATATGATATTATATATGATATGATATGATATGATATGATATGATACGAATACGATAAAATTAAATATTGTATCTTTCCCCGTAGCAAAAAGTGCAGTATACAGTAATACAAATTGGATGTTCCTGGCTTCAAGTCCTTTTACAAGAGGTATTTTTCAGCTCGCCACAATCGTCAGACCGTCTGTGAGGTCCATTCAGTCTGCTGTAAATTGAAATAACAAACCTCTCTAGGTTAAAAAATACGGCCGGAGCGTGCTGCTAAGGACACATCACCTCCTTTTCATATCCGAGGTCCTTAGTGTCCATAATTTCTACTCCTATCTTTTGTAAGTGTAGGCCTACACACGTGAACTTCAACTATCGCTTGATTACGAGCACCACATGTGGTGATTGGAGCATAATTATTAACTGCGCTCTGTTTTTGAGGGTTGTCGCCTCACGCGAGCGAAATAACACGGTTTCTCAGTAGATAACACAATCATACTTTATCGCCACTGGCGGAAGTAAGTGTATATTCTGTTCGATTCTAAAAGCAAATAATTATATTCCGTATTTCACCCGTTATCTCGGCGGGACCTCGGCTGACATACAACTGTCAGTAATTTTCATTTCTATATCTTGTAAAAGTGATTCTTTACGTACGCCATTCACGTTTCCATAGTAATAATCGCTTGTCCAGATCTCTGTTGACACACGTTCTTATGAAATCCTGCACCACAATCGCTTACGAATCTTAGTTGGAAATAAAATATTGTAAAAATAACTTATACATGTTGTCGTGGAAACTTGTTCCACAATAGTTATTTATGCTACAAGGGAGGTAAGTAGTAGTTACCAGTCGAAGAAGAGTTTGCAATTAAGTCCGAGAATGTTCAAATCTACCTACATCCCGAATTGAATATAATATTTTTCCCAATTCTACGTAAAAAAATATTATGTTTTCAGGAATTAGTTTCGATTTACATCTGTTAATATCAGTGAACACGTTTGAGTATTCTTTTATTTTGAATTATTTCAGTCGATACCCGGCCCCGGAACAATTTTTCCCTTGAAATTATTCAAGTCTGCTTCACAGGGAGCTTTACCTGAAGAACTAGACTAGCATTCTTTTATTTTATTTAAAAATGGTTTGTATATACTTACTTTCTTACTTACTTAATTACTTATTTACTTACTTACTTACGTACTGGCTTTTAAGGAACCCGGAGGTTCATTGCCGCCCTCACATAAGCCCACCATTGGTCCCTATCTTGAGCAAGATTAATCCAGTCTCTATCATCATATCCCACCTCCCTCAAATCCATTTTAATATTATTAATATGGCAAACCTATTTGAAATTTCGACCTGATAATGTTGCGTAGTTTCCTCGTCCTTTAATTTCGGAATATTGAATCTTCTAATATTAACATGTTGCTCTACTCTCTTGGCTACTGATAGTCTTTCTCTTAGTTCTCCAATTACCAAATAATGGTCAGAATTACAGTCTCTCCCCCCCCCCCCTGAAGGTTCGAATGTCTACTGTACTAGTATGTCTTCTTTTATCTATCGAGATGTGATCTATCTGGTTATTTGTCAATCCATCTAGAGAAGTCCAAGTATATTTATGTATATCTTTATGGGGGAATGTTGTACTTTTGACAATTAAATTTTCTGATGTCGCAAAGTTGACTAACCTAACTCCATTGTCATTACTAGTTATGTGTAGGCTCTCTTTTCCAATAGTCGGTTTAAAAATATCCTCCCGTCCCACTTTAGCATTGAAATCCCCCAATAAAATTTTCATGTGATATCTAGGTAACTGATCAAAAGTCTGTTCCAATTCCTCATAAAAGCTATCCTTTATATGGTCGTCTTTCTCTTCTGTAGGAGCGTGAGCATTTATAACTACGATATCGCACCATCTACCCTTAAGTACTAAATACGATAACCTATCACTGATAAATTCGACCTTTATTACAGGTGATTTTATTCTTTTATGGATAAAGAATCCTGTTCCTAAGTGGTGATTATCGTTTCCTTCGCCATAATACAACGAGTAATATCGTATTTGTGTTATGCCGTTCCCATCTAACCTCACCTCCTGATCTTCCACAAAGTCTATTCTATATCTAGCTAGTTCTTTTGCTACTAATGTTACCCCTCCTGTTCTATATAGACTTGTGGTTTGTATTTACATATGTGTTAATATTAGTGAACGCGTTTCTGTATTTTTTTGTTTTATTACATTGTTTGTTGCTATTGAAGCTGTAAAACTGTTTACACATAGAGAAGTGTGGCAGGAATTTTTGAAAATTGTATTGTAGTTATTAAAAATTGTTTCAGTTGATGTTGAAGAAACATCAAGGGCTGCTTGTGAGTTTCTACTGCCGCAGAAATAAAATAAACGATATGAACTTTCGTACAAGATGTTTAAGGAATGGTGTGATGTTAAGGAGACGATTATGAAACCTTTTTGTTAGTATATTTCTTTGAAAAGTCGGAAATAGTAAACTCACCAGCTAGTTTGCGGTGTAAATATTCTATGTTAAAGACAACTCTTTTTTTAGGATAATATTACATATCAAATAATAATATTCATGTAAATGTTGCAACCAATATTAATAGATGTGACAATTGCAATTGTTTCTATAAATTTAAGTCGTCGGCAGAAGAATGAATGAATGAATGAATGTACCTTGAGATTTCTTTTTACTTCCCCTCGTAGGGAAGTAAGTAAATGACTGACCTCCCGTTGCCTATAGAAACCAAAGAAGTAACGAAAAATAGACTTTCTTCCTTACAATCAATATAATAACAATATACTTACGAGGATTAGGAATGGGAAAAGAATTTCTCAGATTTCAATTCGGACTATAATTGATACAAATATAGGAATACTTCTTATCATGAAACCCATATTACAATCATTTGTTCAAATATCCATTCTGATTAAAAATTGTCAAAAATATACACTTGATGCTATGCAAACACATAGTACATTCGTTTATTTAGATTTGAATTCAAAGTGTAATTGGCTAAAATATACATTTCTTAGTACACATTTGATATATCTATGCCGACGGATGTTTCTGGAATTAGCCTACCTCTTCCTGATCAGCTTCAGCATCGTTCTTTCTTAACACACTCTTTCCAACACAGCTTCTCTTATTATTCTCTCTGTCCACTTCACACGTTGCATTCTTCAACATATCTACATTTCAAATGCTTCAATTCGCTTCACTTCACTTCGTAATGTCCATGTTTGTACCTCATATAATGCCACACTCCATACAAAGCACTTCGCCAGTCTCTTACTTAGTTCTTTTTCGAGAAGATGCTCCTTTTTCTATTAAAAACTTCCTTTGCCATTGCTATTCTCCTTTTAACTTCCTGGCAGCAGCTCATGTTACTGCTTTCAGTGCCCATCATGTATGTATGTATTTTATTTTAGTTGGTTATTTAACTGACGCTGTATCAACTACTACGTTATTTAGCGTCGATGAGATTGGTGATAGCGAGATGATATTTGGCGAGATGAGGCCGAGCATTCGCCATAGATTACCTTGCATTCACATTACGGTTGGGGAAAACCTCGGAAAAAACCCAACCAGGTGATCAGCCCAAGCGGGGATCGAACCCGCGCCCGGACGCAACTTTAGACCGGCAGGCAAGCTCCTTAACCGACAGAGCCACGCCGGTGGCTTGTATATATGTATGTATGTATGTTGTGAAGATGTGCAATTTGAGGGGAGATTTCGACATGAGCTTATTAACAGTCCTTTATATAACGCCTCGTTGCCTCATGGAAACTCGTACTATAATTTGTTTAGATTTTAACAGACGTTGCATCTGTGCAAAAACTTGTTCCGAGAACGTTTCAGAAGAAGAAGAAGCACAAAAACAGGATGTCCAGTATGTGCAATTCGTATGTAGTGACTTTTCGAAACCTCTGCATTGTCTACTTCGCTCTCGTATCTCTGTTTATCATAATTATCTCAGATAAGCTATCTGCATGAATAATTACCAACCAAATGTGTCTTTTGTGGAGCAAAATTCTGAAATGGGAAAACGATGTCAAGCAGATGTGATCTTCAGGAACAGTACCAGGCAAAGCACTATGAGACATTCCATCTCCCTCCTCCTTGTGTAGGAAATAATGCAATGCCGGCCTATATACTTATCAAGTTATTAAACATCCGCCCAGATTTCTGTTTCAACAGTTTGGAAATCAGAAAGGTACGACTTCCTACGTTACATCGCAATAAAATAATTTCTATTACTGATACTACTAATGTTTATTATTATTATTATTATTATTTGTAAAAAATTATGGAATTCTGTATAAATTGCAAGCACTCTTTTATTTTATTTCATTCTATCGCCATATATATTTCCTTCTAACAATCTTTATGTCATACTTTTTCCTTTCTTTTTCATTCTAGCTCGATATTGTTTTCATTATGTCATTCTTCTTCCTTTGTATCATTCTCTCCTTTTTCTATTTCTACTCTTTCTTTTGACGCGAAGCATCTACGTTTAAGCTGAAAAAAGAAAGATTGTAACGTTTTGACATAAAAGCTTTATAATGAAGGATGGATAGAACAGAAAAAAAATTCTCTCCGGTACCGGGATTTTAGCCCGGGTTTTCAGCTCTACGTGCTGACGCTGTATCCACTAAGCCAGACCGGATTTCAGGTCTGATGCCGGCTCGAATCCTTTCAGTTTAAGTTCTACCTCTCAGTTTCCCTTTGGTGGCCTACCCTCATATACTGTATCACAGAATAAGTGACAGCGGTACAATGTCCAGCGCACTATGTACATAGGTGCACTCATTACGAGTGACTAAATGACCGGGATCCGAAGGGGTGAGTTCCTTCTTGAATCACAAAGTGATTGCTTAAGCATTTATGTCTTCTATCCATCCTTCATCCTATGATAACGCAGAATTCCTGCACGGAAATATCATATGTACTTGGGTACATCATAATAATACAAGGTGTTTCAAAAATACGGGGCATAATTTCAGGTATGTACTTCCCATATGTAGACAATCAAAATAGTTCATTACAACATGTGTCCGGAAATGCTTCATTTCCGAGTTATGGCCTTCGCAACATTGAAATTCACCGGAACATTTTTCTTTCCGCAGGTCGTTGTCATTACAGAAGATGTTCAAAATGTCCACCTCCTGCTTCAATACAGACCTCACATCGATGTCTTATTCACCTGCGAACACGATCCCAAACTCCAGGAGTATTGCGTATGTCCTCAGAACATGCCACAATTCGATTCCGAAGGAATTCCAAATCAGGCACCGGAGACGAATAAACCAATGATTTTAAATGGCCCCACAAGTAGAAATCGAGAGGGTTCAGATCAGGTGAGCGTGGAGGCCAAGCAATTGGGCCACCTCTACCTATCCATCGATCAGGAAACCTTCGATCCAAGTACCTACATAACACTGAATGTAACCTTCGCCTCGGAATGAACTGTCAGAGTACCCTCTTAATGTCTCCTTTGACGGTAACGACCTGCGGAAAGAAAAACGTTCCGGTGAATTTCAATGTTGTGAAGGCCATAACTCGGAAATAAAGCATTTCCGGACACATGTTGTAATGAACTATTTTGATTGTCTACATGTGGGAAATACATACCTGAAATTATGCCCCGTATTTTTGAAACACCCTGTATAAAAGGTGACTGGTGGGGTGCAATAGAAACCAAACTGCAAGATGAACATCGAGCCTCGTAGTTTTCCACGCATTCCGTCTTGCTCCGTTTCCTTTTCAATTTGCCTCGAGATTTTCCACACAATAGACATGGAAATATTGGTTGTATCGGGTTATGTTTGTGCATTCAATATCAAATAAGGTACACTGCAGTGTTCAAGAAAGTACATTTGCATTTTATAGCTTTAGTTAGAGTGTAGACATTTCACGCAATCGTTGGGATTTCTTTTAATCCTGTGTACAATTTTGCATTATGTAACTCTTTTTGCTTTACGTTATCCTGATGTTCTTTAATTCTTCCCTTTTTTTTCACTGTCTATTTTTGTCTTATTTATTCAGTCCTTTCTTATATCAATTTTTATATAGGCTATATTTTTCGCCTTTTATTTATTTTATGCTCGACCATGCCGAAATGTAGTAATTATACACCTGGTAGCAGACCTTTAATTATGTCATTAAAGTACACCTACTCATTAAAGGTCAGGTCTTTCAGCCAATGACGACTCAGGTTACAACTGTTCAGCCAATGACAGGTCAGCTTTCTACCGTTATAAAACCGCAAATATCGATTATTCTCGGATATCCAATCGAAAGAGAATTAGCGAAAAGTCACGGAGGCTGGAAATCCAATACTGTCGCAGAAGGTTATGTTCTGTTACTATAATAATTAGCGTTAATTGTAAATAATATTCAAATAAATTCAATTTGTCATCTCGTTTTTCAATGTCTAATTTAATTTTAATGTTATCTCTGTAGGTTCTTATGGCCTAGCAAGGTCAATGTGAACATCTGTTCCTCGGAAAAAATCAATACTTTCGCGTCTGCGCACATCTCACAACATACGGGACATTGGCCAAGGTCAGATACAAAGAAAATTAATAATATCAAGTTAGAAATATGGTCGAGCATAAAAAGTCGTATGAAACTCGCCTATAATGGTAATTAAGAAGCTCGTATGAAAATTATGAAACTCGCTTGTGCTCGTTTCATAAATATCCATACTCGCTTCTTAATTGCCTTCATTATAGGCTCGTTGCATAATGTACTATTATCTTGTATTCTCTTTTTTATGCTTTCTTCTTTTTCCGTTCTCTGCTCATTATAATTCTCTCATTTTTTTGTTTAAATCTTTCTCTATCTTTCCTCTCCTTCTTTATCTATCTATTTTTTGTCTCTATTTTCTCCTTCAGATGTATTCTTCTTCAGCCATCTGATTTTACTTGTCTCTACCCTTCCTGTTCCACTTTCTCTCTCGAAGCCGCTTGCTTCTTTGTATTAAATGTCGTTTGTGATTAGACTCTTTACACCAGATAACGCGCTGTTATCTGTAAATTTAAGAAATCATTACAGACATACAACCTGCCTGCTGCGTGAACTTCGCTCCTTCGTCAGGAATTTGTCTCTTGGATTCCCACAGTCTGGCTCACAACGTTCACACCAGCGCCAAATAAGGCTAAATAAACTTTTTAGCAGAAGAGGAGACGATACTAAGGAATATGCTACTGGAGCTAAATCATATCTGTGAGCAGTATGTGATCAAGACGAAGACCGTGGTGTTCGGAAGAAAACTAGAAAAGGTAAACGTGCGAATTTTAAATAAAACGGTAGAGAGCTTCAAATATAGCCAGTGCCAACGTTTCTGGCGCGTGCTTTTGAGTAAAAAGCCAGTCAGTGAGCACTTGGTGCCAGTGCAGCTGAGAACGGTACCATCAAACACTGACTGCGTCAAAGGCAAGACACTTGCAATTTGCGTTTCTGGGGTGTATCCTTGAGTGCACTGTCCAGTCAGTGGCATGTTGCCACTTCGACTAAGAGTGGTACCACCTCCTAAACAGATATGACGTCAACAATCTGCCAATCACAGTAGTTATCAGCTTTCACGTCCACTGACTCTGGCAAAGATATGATACTCGCTCTCAATTATCCCATTACTTATTTCATACGCTAGAAACGGTGGTTTTGGTTATACTTGGTGTGTAACATGAGCTGCTGCCAGGAAGTCACAAGGAGGATAACAATGGCCAAGGAAATTTTTAATTGAAAGAAGAACATATTCTGCGGATCTCTGGAAAAATAACTGAGGAAGAGACTAGTGAAGTGTTTTGTGCGGAGTGCGGCATTCTATGGGAGTAAAAACATGGATATTACGATGAAGTGAAGAGAAGCGACTAGAAGCAATCGAAATGTGGATATGGAGAAGAATGGAGCGTGTGGAATGGACACACAGAATAAGAAATGAAGCTGTGCTAGAAAGAGTGGATGCAGAAAGAATGATGCTGAAACTAATCAGAAAAAGAAAAGGAATTGAGAAGAAACTGCATACTGAAGGATGCACTGGAATGAATGGTGAAAAGTTCGGGGCAGAAGATGATGGACGATATATATATGACTTGAGCTTGGGCAGATAAGTATGAATGGATGAATTTCTTTTATATCTGAATGTAATTTAAACCTGGACCACGCGCTACTTACCCAACATTATGACGTAAAATGTCTATATTCGACCTAGAAAGGGGAAAAAATTGTAATGTTTTCACAAAAAAAAAGTGTTTGTAAAATCTCTGACGTCAGTCATGAAACCAAGAAAACGAAAGGGGTATGATTAACTTTTTGTCTCGTGGTTTTCGACGCTGTTCGTCTCGCTCCATTCTCTATTTAATGTGCTTTGGCGTACCGGACCCACATCTCCTCCTGCCCACAAATTTTGTCATTTTTTTCAAATCAAAGCCTTCGAAATCGGAGCCTTGACTTTCACGTCTTGCCTTCGGTGCTTTGGGATGAGTTTAGTCGAGTGCCACTCATATTGTACAGTGCAAGAGCTTGGATCCCTTCTCTTGTGGGGACTGCAGTATTCCACTCGATATGTAGGCTTTTAACATATTCGCAGATCTTGACCTCTTGCTACTCCCTCCCTCATGTGGTAGAGATTATGTGACGTCCTTTTTAGTCTTTCTCTTAGTCATCTGTTGAAAATATTGTTTAATAATGTACAAGGATTAAAAAATAAAATTGAAAATAATAAATTAATAAATTTATTAGGTTATAACGACATATTGCTCGTGGAAACACGGCTTCCTAAAAAGTCTGAATTAAAGGTAAATAGATATAAATTCTGGATATTTGAAGGATGTAGAAGTTATAAATTTCGGAGAGAGCAAGGAGATATTGCAGTAATTAACACTAGCGAATGAAGTAATTAGGGGATAATGTTCTTTTTGTGTTTATTGTATTTTTTTGTTTTTTTTTTATTCCGTGTGTATATGCATTTTATGTATTACCTTTATATTTATTATTTTATTATTTATTCCAGTTTCAATAAGTAATTGGATTGAATTGATTAACATATATGTTTCACTGTGTGTTTCTTTTTTCATATCCTACATTTATTTTATTTTTATTATTTTTGTGAAATTTGGTATGAAGTTAGATTAGTTGTAATTGTGGTAATTAATGATAACGGTAGTAATAATAATAGCTGTTGTTTTACTATTTTATTATTAGTAGTATTCTTTTTGTTTTATTTGAAGATTGAAACAGTGCATAGTTATAGCACGAATAGCCGTACGGGCTCGTGCGAAGGATCTTGTGTGCATGAATTTGTATAATAATAATAATAATAATAATAATAATAATAATAATAATGATGCCGTTGAGTTACTATATACAATTGTTAAAAGCGACGCCATTGACATGATAAGATACGAAACCAAAAATTTGTATTCAAAAGTAAAAACATGATACGATGACAAATGTAAAGATGAAAGAAATGTGTTATTTAAAAAATTTAACTTGTGAAAAAAAAAAGATAAATAGGGTTATTTAAACAAAAGAAAATAATATAAAGTTTTAATACAAAACAAAAAACAAGATTTCCTTTCAAATGAATAAAAAGATATAAATAATTGGATTAATAATAATAATAATAATAATAATAAGTTAATAATAATAATAATAATAATAATAATAATAATAATATGAAGTTTGGAAATATATGAAAAGTAGTAAATTATATGCTAACCCCAAAAAAAAAAATATATTAATCAGAAAAGATGGAGGGAGTATTTAGTCTTTCTCTTCAGAATTCTCTAATGTTCTCCGATGGAACGTAGGGAAATCGAAGTGAGGCAAGTGGCCAATAGGCTTGGAGCTCACGTAGCCTGCACTCTTCTTCTCAGCCGCAATTTCCCTTGCAAAGCCAAAGATGCGTTTTCGTTTACCTTTAAAATGTTTTTTCTCCCATTTCCTCCTTCATTAATTCATTCATGTTTTCCGAACTGGCAGTCTACGTCAGCCTCCCTAACATCCTGCCTTATAAGAATACCTAGCGGGTGCTTTCGATATTCCCCCCTCATGTGGCTTCCCTTCCAAATTCTCTAATGTTCCTTCAAGTTGAACGGCCTGGGCTGGCAATCTTCTACTTCACAGTCGATGGAATTGGTGACAGCGAGATCATATTTTTTAGATAGATGAGTCGGAAGATTCGCAATGAGATTACCTTACATTTGCATTACAGTTGTGGAAAACTTCGGAAAAAAACAGATAATCTGTCCAAGAAGAATTGTACCCAAGCCTGGCACAGTATCGTAGTACAATCACGTCCGTTACACCTGGAGAACGCCATTAAGCCTGGATGGTGATAGTGGTGGTGAAGTTGATGTTTGTGACGGAAATAGATTTGATAATGATATTGACATTGGCGATGAAGCTGGTGTAGAATATGGTGATAGTAACCTATTGGTTACTTCCCTCGTGGCCTACACCTCAGACTGTTGGCTAGACGGGAGGATGGCGTACACCTCAGACCGTTTGAGGGGGGAATGTGGGGGGCTGTTGGGTGGAATGGTATACGGACTTAGAGGGATGGCGGGACTGATCGTTAGAGTGATGGGGGTTAGATCGGTTCGGCGTGGGTGTGGTCGTTGAGCTACAACTCATCCCAGGGGCGCACAATAGACCTCAGGTCGCGGTGCATAGAGATGTTCCCTCTCCCGGCCTCATAGAGAAAGTAAAAAAAAAAAACTTATTGGTTATATCGCTAGTATTGCTGATAATGAAGATATGTGATATGATATGATATGTGATATGATATGATATGATATGATATGATATGATGTGATATGATATATGATTATGATATGATATGATATATTTTTATTTTATTGGGTTATTTTACGACGCTGTATCTAGGTTATTTAGCGTCTGAATGAAATGAAGGTGATAATGACGGTGAAATGAGTCCGGGGTCCAGCACCGAAAGTTACCCAGCATTTGCTCGTATTGGGTTGAGGGAAAACCCCGGATATGATATATGATATGTGATGTGATATGTGATGTGATATGATATGATATGTGATGTGATGTGATATGTGATGTGATGTGATATGTGATGTGATGTGATGTGATATGTGATTTGATATGTGATGTGATGTGATATTTATTATATTATAGTTCACAAAGTACATACAAGTAATCATTTAAACCCTTACATTGCACACTTCATAATTTTACACAAAGATATACTATTATTTAAATACAAATTCTACAATTTAAATATTTAATATACCAAAAAGGTTTTATTTTATCATTCACTTGTGCTGATAATGAAGATACTGTTGATAATCATGATGGTGAAAGATTGGACGATGATAATTAAATACTTCGAGTGCGACAGGATTACATTTACCTATTTCTTGTTTGTACTGAAAGAGATGACGTATATTTTGCAGAAACACAGATCAAACTCCTTAAAAAATCGTGTCTTCTTCCATTCACATTACTGGCTATATATGACAAGGGAACTTAACAAAGTACCATTAAATAAATCGTAGGTCTTTGCGGTTACAGTGACTTTTTCAAAACAAACTCTACTCGACCTTTTTAAGTCCAATTAATTTTGGTGTTTCCTGGAATATTGCTTGTTTTTATGGCCACTATTTCTTGCAACACGTTATGTCTGTTACACAAGTAAAGCTATAAAGAAGGATTGTAAGCCGTGTCCTAAAACCAGCATTTTTATATCGTAGAACTGCGCTTTATTTAAGAGAAAGTTCGATTCTCTTTTTACATACCCCTAAAATTCGCTCACAGAATGTTAATAATTGTATATTTATGAATACGTAACCTATTAAGACATTGTGAAGTCCAAATAGATGAATAACGATTACTGCAATGAAGAAATTGAAGGTTATTCAGTAGGCTAATGTTAATTGATAAAAGCGAAATACTGGTTTTAAAATGTTAATTAAACGAACAACACAGTGAAATTCGTAATATAAATATAAGTGTGCCACAAGGTACAGTTTTAGGCCCACTACTATTTTTAATATACATCAATCACTTGCTAAACATTGATATAGGAAACACATCTGGAGATATATTTACATATGCCGATGATACAGCCGTAATTTTTAATGGATCGAATTGGAATGATGCCTACCTATATGCTAATAGAGGTATAAATATAATTAAGAAATGGTTAGATGAAAATTTGCTCTCATTGAACATTCTTTTGGCAGAACATAAATGCCACACTACAGCTGGGTTAAGACACAGTAGGAATTATGGACCAAGACTATACAATTCAGTATTGAAAAATAATCCAGACCTAAGCAATTTACACATTCTCAAGTTTAAAAATAAAGTGAAAATGTTTGTATGATATTTGATAAATTTTATTATAATTTTTTTAAGTGTTACTAGCATTATATGGTACGAATTTTTATTGTATTTATCTGATGCATGTACCCTATAAGATAAAACATTGTAATAAATATAAATATATCATTTTCTTAATTAATAACAGTGTATATCTCCAATAAATGATTCCTTAGCATCGCCTCAGATACACTTGATTGTACTTGTCACTAACTCTTGTCATTAGAAAGTTATTGAAATTTATATTTCCCCCGCCATTCATAAAATATTTTGATATGATACCTTTTGGACAAAAGGAGAGATCTATAACTGAAACTCGATTAATATATTTCAGTATTATTTGTATTTATCCTGGTATAATGAACAGTTTCACTCGTAGACATTTTATTTTTTCAGCATTAACTTCCCATGATTTTACGAGAAGATTGGAAGAGAACGGCAGTTACGTAGACTTTCGGCTCCCCCCTACTACCATTAATGCACAACACAATGTCAATACGGCGGTTGCTGTCGTCTGCGATACAACGAACTTTTCTGTTGATTTTAGAGTTTGGCATTTTTTCCGGTTATTATATGCTTATTTAAGTTGTGTTAACTCTCGCTAGTGGTTTTATATTTTATTTTATCCGTCTTAGTATTTATTTTATTATTGTAAATATTTTTGTTTTATCACTTATTATTATTATTATTATTATTATTATTATTATTATTATTATTATTATTGTTATTGTTATTATTATTAATGGATTATTTTTATTACAATCTTTGTATCATTTCTGTCACGATCATTCTATTATTATTATTATTATTATTATTATTATTATTATTATTTAAATCATCAGCATTGTTATTTGATCCCTGTAAAATTTATGTAGACTACTGGACTGTACCCGAGCACGAGCATTATGCTCATTTCAGGTATCCATTCATATGTATTCAATTCAAATGTAAATTGTAAATAAGTTTGAAAAAAAAATGTACTGCGCTTTTCTCTTGTTATTATAACAGAAATAAGTTTTCATTACCTGCTGAAATCGTAATTTAATTTAAACATTCTATATTATAATTATAAATAACCTAATTAATGCATTCATTAAATAAACAACAGATATGAAGGAGTATCATTTTCTTTAGATACAATGGACATGGAATTAGAAAATGAAGATGTAGATGTGGAAGTATGATTTCGCACTTTATTTAGTACAATGGATTCATGCTCATCGATTTACGTGGAAACACTGACTAAACAAAAGAACGACCATGCGATAAATTTATAGTGATAAATCGAGCTGCAGAAATTATTGTATTGTATTTATTAACATTCCATGGTATTCATACATTGCTTTACAGCTAGAATATGGAACAAGTCAAAAAACTTAATACTATTATAAAGTCTTAATTTATAGTCACAGTCTCTATACTTATACAGGGATATCGTTTTATTTTTACTAACATTTCTAATATTAACCTGCTTATATCTTTGGCTTAAAGGTTGTGAACCGGAAACGCCGTTTCCTAACCCCTTCCACGACTAGAGTTCGATGATACTGGCGTAAGATACAAACAAATCACTTTATTAGGTATAGGAGGGATGAAAAGTAGTTCATCCATTTACGTAAACTAGGAAATATCGTGATTTTGAGTTTGATAATTTTCAGTACAAAAATACAGTACTGTATTAACAATAAGCGTTTTTACTCTCGAACTGAGCTGTCCATTCGGACGTATTCATTATGCAGTGTATATTATACTGTCTACAGCACATTAACGTACAATATAGAGAAAGAAGTTAAATAATTGAAAAATAATCATAATATGGATATTTAAACACATTTTTGAAAATGATGGCCGTTCATTTCTATACAGGTTTCAGTTCTTTTGTGCATATTATCGCACTATAGACTATTCCATCTAATTCCAATTACCAGTTTCGTCTTTCGTACTAGTAACTCATGTTGAAATAATTCTGTACGTACTCTATAAAAGAGTACCTTACGTACTGTAAATTCAATCTTCACTTCTGCCCGATCCGAAAAGATAAAATTATTCAGACATGCTATTTATTGTCCGTTCAAGTGGTTTTGTCGCAGGGTCGTAGAAAGGAGGGAAATCACGTGACAGTTAATTACTTAACGAGGCCTTTTTATTTAAGTTATTTTAAACAGTTGTATAATATTACGTAGATGTCCAATTCCTAACAGAAATTAATGTTTTCAGAAAAGAGCTAAGACAGCCCAGCCACAAAGGGACGGGCAGAAGTGGGTGGGAGAAACCGGGGTGCGAGATAGGCAAACGGACGACAGTACCTGTGCGAGAATATGATTCAATATTGAAAGCGAACATATTTCTGAAACGTACTGTACTCACTAACTCAGTACTGTTTGTGTTTACTATGACCGTAAGGCGACTTTGACTGTATACGCTTGGTTCTGTGTGAAGAACGGTTGGAAGTTTACTAGTAGAGGGGGTGGGAGTGAAGTACATTCAAAACCTCAGTTACAATAAAAATTGAAGTAAAAATAAAATGATGTCCCTGTACATGCGAGATTTACAATATAGTCTACTAGTACAACACAAAGTTTTAGTATTAATTCCATTATTAAGCGTTATTGAATATCATGAATTCACCTACAGAATAGAAGGCGTGAGAAATTAGCTACTTCTTTAATTTGGCCCTAAATAATCTTATGTTTTGAGTTTCATTTTTTTTTATATCGATAGGGAGGCTATTAAAAATGTTTACTGCCATATAACGCACTCCTTTTTGATAGCACGATAGACTTGCCGATGTAGTATGAAAGTAATTTTTTGACGTGTATTTATGCTATGAACTGTTAAATTAGTTACAAAGTTTTCACGATTACATACGAGGAAGATTATTAATGAAAAGATATACTGACAAGCCATGGGCATTATTTGTAGTTTTTTGAAAATAGTCTTACACGATTCCCTAGATTTGGCACCTACTATTATTCTAATTACTCTTTTTTGTAGTAGGAATATACTGTTACTTTCTGTGGAATTTCCCCAGAATATTATTCCAAAACACATTATCGAGTGGAAGTATGCAAAGTATATTGTTTTTAAGGTATTGATATTTACTATCTTTTGCATAGATCTAATAGCAAAACAAGTTGAATTTAGTTTCGGGGTAATTTCTTTAATATCATTTTTCCAATTTAACACATTATCGATTTTTAAGCCATAAATTTGGTTGTTGTTGTTTATAATAGAGATATATTATTAATTATTGCGCTAGAAATTTGCGAGGTTGAATTTGGGCAGGATTTAAATTGAATTATGTTAGTTTTGTTACAATTTAATACCAATTTATTGACTGAGAACCAGTCACATATTTTGAAGAGAATTTTCTCTGTTGAAGATTGGAAAGTGTTGGAGTTATTGGCTGTAATTACTATACTTATGTCATCTGCAAATAATATATAATATTATAATATCGCGATGTATGACTGTGATTGGTTTGAATTAAAAATTTCATCACACTTCATTGGCCGAAAATGGAATGACGTCATATAAACGAAATAGTAAATAGTAAAAAAAAAAAAAATGTAAAAAAATGTAGAAAAATGTAAAAAAATTGTACAAAATTGTAAAAATTGTAGAAAATTACTAAATTGTAAAACTATAAAAATTTGTAAAAATTGTAATTGTAATATTGTAAAATGTTGACATGTTCCACATCTTAAAGCTTCATTGCTCATGTAAGATCTATGGAATAAAGTAAATAAATGAAAAAAAAAAAATAAGATGAAACATCATTCTTGCAGTTACTACAGAGAATAGAACGTCAGATTTGAAGGTTACAGACATAACCGGAAGCGCTGCACATTTTATACAATAGAGTGACACTGTCTGACATTATTAATATTTATTGCCCTTTTCTTGGAGAATACACACACAGATGTTTACTACGACAGAGATTTAACAATGAAGGAATGTGAGAATCTCATTATTGTTAATTCAAAATGAAAATATGAAAATACATTTAAGAAGACGCGGTTGGGTGGAAGTGAATTACTGGCCCAAATATCTAATCATAATCTGCACTGAGAGGAGAAATCTGCACTCACTTTCTCTCCTATATCGAATTATGCACACTATCCCCCTATTATTTATTCGCTCGTTTTCATACTCTCTCTCGCTATCATAATAATAATACTCGATCACAACGCGAAAACACGCTAGAAATTCCACTTCACACATCATCTCTGTATTACTCATCTTTCACTGTTGCTACCTCTCGTCACTGGAACTCTCTGCCGCCTGAAGTCAAGGGCTGCCGAACATTGAAATCTTTCAAATCCAAGTTAGAAAATTATCTTATGACGAGTTGCCAAACTAACTTACTATTATGACAAGTGTTGTATTGCATGTTTCCATGTATTCACATTTTTTATGTTCTAGTGATATTTAACTTATTTTATATTTTTGTTTTCATATTTTCCGATAATGGTATATCTCTAATGTGATAAGTTGAGCTATATATAAAAATAATTTTCCTCACTGTGTATACTTAAAAATATTGTATTCATTGTATGCTTTGTACTGCACTATTTTATTACTACTATTAGTATTATTACTATTAGGCCTGTTATTATTTTATTATTATTATTATTATCATTATTATTATTATTATTATTATTATCATTATTATTACTATTCTTATTTATTATTATTATTATTATTATTATTATTATTATTATTATTATTACCAATAATTGTCTTATTTTTTATACTTTGTATGCCTCATTTATTTTTTACCTGCTGTTCACATTTTATTATGCTTTTTTCTTTCATTCTCTATGTTATATATTATGTCTGATTTCTTTTTACTTGTTGTTTACATTTTATTATTATTACCTTATTCAATTGTGTGTGTACTTTGTAAATTTGTAGTGTTTTTGTAACGCAGTTTTTACTCCTGGTTGAGTGTTAGAGAAGGCCGTATGGCCTTAACTCTTCCAGGTTAAATAAATCATTATTATTATTATTATTATTATTATTATTATTATTATTATTATTATTACTAGCTTAAATTGCCCGGATTTTAAATTTTGGTCTATTTCTAAATAAACTGTTTGTTAGACTTACCGGAGACCTCGTCAAGGGAACTATATAAAACCAAAACGAACCATATTTACTTATGTTTTCTCCTCCCTAGTGACGAATATTAAAGAAAGTGCCACTAATATCCAAAGAAACTGACTAATCGAAATAATTCCATCTCACCTATGAATAGAGTTTTAACAACATTAAGACCTTATGCTACAGGGATATTTAAGATATTTAACATTGTGATTGATGATAATATTTATCGTACCACGGCATTATGCATTATTAAGCCTTTCTGCACACAATATATTTAATTTCCTTCAAGGCCAAACTACAATCTGTAACGGATGGATTCTATCAAATACATGGATTTCAGGGTGTTTTGCAGTAACGGAGACTATACTCATCAGAATTCACTCTCCTGGAGAAGGCAATGTAGAACACTACCACAACAGAAAATCATATTTTTCTATAAACGGCCAAGTCATTAGTGACCATAACTTATTAATAAGAGACGGGTTAACAGTAACAGTAAAATAGGCTCTATATTATTATTGCAATATTATAATATTGTAATATTATCACAAATATTACTATAACTTATAATAATTGCTTAAAATCGAATGGCTATAATAGCAATACGTGGGATAAAAACATCATCTTCTTTCGTTTTTCCAGTTAATATTGCCACTCATATTACGTTTCGCATGAGTTTTTGACACAAATTCTTGTTAGTGCATAATTTTGGTGAGTCAATATTTCGCAATAGCAGGTCTACTATGGTTATTCAATATTAAGTAAATTATGTGGTAGCAATCCTTGTAGTTTGAAAGAATTCTAGAATTGAATTGGATAAAACAGTCTGCTCACTATCTACAAAACTGCATCGAGGAATTCATAATACGGTCCTGGACTGCGTAAAGATACTTATTGCATGAATTATCTAGTTTTAGCCTTCATGATGTGTAACAACAATGTAATTTAATTTCGTGTTAAAATTTCCAAGGCCTCGTGAAAGTCTATGTTGAATACAACAGACAATAATAAAGAACAATTGACTGTAGAAGATTTTGCATTTTAATATAATACATGAATATTTGATCTATTTATTTTTATTTTTTATATATTTAATTAATTTAACTTCCATTTGCACAATTTTAATGTAGCCTATGTTCTTCTCCTGGTTATGAAGGTTAAATGTGAAAACTTTGGCACATATCGGTCAAAGCGTGTAGATTTGTATAGAGAACATACACATATACATACATACATACATACATACATACATACATACATACATTCAATTTTATATATTAAGATAAGGCTAAAATAAGTGGGTAAAAACGAGAAAAAGCTATGTACAACATTGTGTATTGCTGTAGATATGGTATTGATATATATCTTACATGCGTTCAGCATGGCAGTATTAAAGGTTAGTGTAAAATATTTTAGGATGTGCATTAATGCCACGCGCACCATGAGACGTGGGAACAACCCAGAGTGCATTATTCTCATTGTTGTTTATGCAATGAACTCTTCGAACCCAATTTCGTATTTGCAAACAGTATTCTAACCGCTGCACTATTCAATAACGGGAAATATAAGAAGTCATCCTTAATAACAAAGTATTACATTTATACCTAATTAATATTGATGCTAACTGAAAGGGTATAGCCAGCAATAGATTAGCACAAAAGTGACTTTAAAAATATTTAAATAAAAATAATGATAGTCCATGTGGTACGTAAATTACAATTATAAACATTTTAGATTTATAATGGAAAACAATCACACAAATCATCAGTTTTATTGCGTCTGGAGACCGGGAAAAGAGCTTCGTATAAAATGTTTTCTCTGTAACAGCTAAACTAACAATGTTTATATTAAAAATAACAGATAATGTAATCTTAAACAATTTTAATTAATAAAACAGGACGTCAAGATCTATGTCGTGTAGCCGAATGAACTGTGACCATAGAAAAAACCACAATTTTTCTCGTAAATGTTCTTGGAATCACTAATACGAGTATTTTTTTTTATTATTTATTATATTCCATATATCTTACATGAGCAATGAAGCTTTAAGATGTGGAACAAGTCAAAATTTTACAATATTACAATTTTTACAAATTTTTACAATTTTTACAATATTTTACAATTTCCACAGTTTTACAGTTTTGTGATTTTCTACAATTTTTTACAATTTTCTGCAATTTTTTACAATATTTTTGCGAGATATAGTGAGATGAGGTGAGGTCCGAGGATTCGCCAAAAGATTACCCGGCATTTGCCTTTTGGTTGGGGAAAACCTCGGAAAAAACCCAACCAGGTAATCAGATCAAAGGAGTGAAATGAAGTGAGGCCGAGGACTCGCCATAGACCATCCGGCTTCAGTCCCACGGCTGGAGAAAACGATATTACAATAGTAGGGCGAATAGTAGGTCAGTTAGTAATGGTGGAAATGGTAGTTGTAGAAGTAGAAATAGCAGTAGTAGTAGGGGATGTGGTGGAAATAATAGTGAGACGAGTAGCAGTAGTAGAATCAGCGATAGTAATAGTGATAGTTGTAATACAGAGGGTTGTTTCCGATCTCTGGAAACGAATTTGAATATCATGTGAGTCAGGAATCACACAGACAGCTGAACTGCGATGAGAAGTAGTCAGTGATTTCATAATCAGAGTGCACGGTGTATCACAGTAGCAATGCCCAAGAAAATTCAAGTGTTTTTGGGAGGGGTACATAACAACCCTTTCCGATGCCAAAAACAGTTACGTGAAAATCATAGGAGCAAAAAAGGGGTTTCGTTACTTCCAAGAAAGACATCTTCTGTGTATTTAATAAGACTGGCAAAGTTCGAATGGGAGTGGCGTGGTGTTCTGTAGATTTATCAATTCATGCTACAAACTTTCAGGATTTTCTATCGGCTGTAAGCCAAAAGGATTTTAAAAAATCTCGATTCCTTTCCAATTGTCACTGTTTCTCCAAATTTACCAGTGCATTCTGCTGTAGGTCTTGAAGTAGGGTCTTATATTTGATAAGAAGATTTTCTTATTACTCTTTAAAATAGTTTATAGTCAAAGAAAGTGAAGTTGACATTGCTACATTTCAAATTTATCCATAAATGCTCTTAGCTAGTCGATCATATGTCGTGCAATTCTGTAACTCGCACGCACAACGTGCTAACGATATTTGATATCAGTCTCACCTTGTTGATATCCCATTTTTACCTTTAGCTGTTCTGAAGCAGGTCTAGACAGTATTTCTTTACTAAAACCTTCATTGTATTTATTTGTAACATAAAATGTCATGCGTAAGAAAGTGTAATAGAATATAATACAAGTTTTACCTCCCTTCTTAATAAAAAAAATATTTTTCTCTTGTGACTCATCACTAAGAGAAATGATCTGGGTATTATGTTGTTTTTCACTTAAAACGAGCCGCCACTTACTGCAAACGCGAGAGAACTTGCGTCTTGCAAGAACACCATAAAGAAGAGTCCGTTCTACCTGTACTGAGGTTGTATTGATACTTTTAGAACACGAGTTGCCCACCCATGGACATTAGTGATAGTGATAGTGATAGTAATAATGGTAACAATAGCAATAGATAGTAACAGCAGTAATAATAATTATTTATTTATTTAATCTGGCACAGCTAAGGCCAGTAGGCCTTCTCTTCCGCCCAGCCAGACTCTAATTCTAATTAAATACATTTGCTTACATAGTTATTACATTAATATCTAGATCATAAAACAACATGAAAGTAAATAATGAAAATTGGATAACTAATGTTAGTGTGACAATAATAAACATTGGTAAGAAATAGTTATAAAAATAATGATAATAATAATAATGGTAGTAATAATAGTAATAATAATAATAATAATAATAATAATAATAATAATGAGATAATTTAGATATTTATCTGTGATATATATAACCATTAAACATTGAGAAACCTGAAACAGCTATTATTGTTGACAATAATTGTTAGAAAAATATCTCGTTAGCCTATTCTTAAATTGATTTGATGTCTGACAGTCCCTGACATTACTCGGTAGGGAATTCCAAAGTCCAGGAACAACCACAGTGAAAGAAGATGAATATGAGGATGTTCGGTGGGAGGGAATGGATAATATTGAGGAGTGTTGTGATCGTGTGTCTAGGTATGATGGGTGGATAAATTTTGAAAACGAGACGCAAGATAGACAGGAGTGGAGAAATGCAATATGTGAAAGAAAGGGAAAGACAGTGGATTTTCCTACGATCTTCTAGACGGAGCCAGGACAACATTTCGAGGGATGGTGTTACGTGATCAGCCCGGCGAATATTGCAGACGAAACGGACGCACATATTATAGGTCAATTAGCAGATTATAATGGTAGTAATAGTGATATTGGTACCGTAGTATAGCAGCAATAATATCTTAAGTTGAAGCATGCTTATTTACGCGCAAGACATTTTTCCTTGGACGCGGTAAATAAATAATTAGGTGGTTGTCAACACACCCCGGTCGTTACTTACTTCGAGAAACAGTTCTTTATCAATCTTATGCGTGTCTTGAACGCTGTATTGGAAGCAGAAATTAAAAGAAAAGACTGACAGACCGGCACGACGGCTGCTGTTAAGAGATCAGCGGTTCGAACAAATCCATATAAACAGGGTTACGCCACAATGACTATAAACTAGATACCTGCCGGCCAGCATCCAAACTGGGATATTGTTCGACATGGAAATAAACTGTCGTTTGTTTAAGCCTAATTGAACACGTCACAACTACGCCAACTGCTTAGTGCAAAAGCGGTTTAAGCGATCCTAATTTTGTGGAATATTATTTTGCGAATCAATGTAACGTAATCTAAAAGCGTTGTTGGAAACCATCATCTGTACATTATGAGTAGAATTCGAAGTTGAGGAACATTTACTCTGAAGTTAATAGGTACAGAATAATACAGTGTTTACAAAGCAGCGGCAACATAGTTCCTTCCATCATACATACATAATGTTAGTTGGATGGAGCAATACAGATCGAGTAAGGCATCAATTTAATGTTCTTTTTTACAATTCATTTTTATATTTCAATATGTCTAGTGAATTATTAAATAAGTATATAATAAATTTTCAATCTTAAGACATATCAACTTGCAAAAGTTTATTTGCTATTTAATAAGATATATGAACGTTTGCCGTTTGGGGCATCTTCAGATATAACAAAAACATATAATCTGGACCTATAATAATAAATTATGCAACATAAACACAATGTTTGAAAGAAAACTTAACACCCAATTACGCAAAAATCGCATACATACATTGTTCTTTATTCTTGTTATTTGCATAAGTTATTATTATTATTATAGGTTCAGATTATATGTTTTTGTTATATCTGAAGATGCCCCAAACGGCGAAAACGTTCATATATCTTATTAAATAGCAAATAAACATTTGCAAGTTGATATGTCTTAAGATTGAAAATTTATTATATACTTATTTAATAATTTAATGTTCGCCTGAAGGACAAACGTAAACATTACGTTAGTTGGAATACAACGCATTATCTTCTCTAGGTTGTAGAAACGTAATATTATTCTTAGGTCTATAAACAGTTATACAGGGCCATACTATTTACAGATGATGATGATGATGATAATAATAATAATAATAATTATTATTATTATTATTATTATTATTATTATTATTATTATTATTATTATTATTATTATTATTATTATATCAGAACATATACCATTTGTAACTAAGCCTACATAAATTACAAAATAAATAAAAGAAGCAACATAAACACAGTCATTATAAAACATAGCTCACAGAAATAGGATTGTCTGAAACTAATTAGATTAATATAAAATAAATAATATTTAGATAACACACGTAGAAAACAATATGTTCTATTTAATATGAACCTAAGCCCCCTATAAGTAAAACTTGTTACCAAGAAACGAAGATAATACTATACTTAAAATGAAAATAACTGAAGTATTTTACTTAGTAAGAATTTAATATTAGTAAGAAGTCAAAATTAAATCTTTGTAGGTTAACTTGATAACAATAGTAATATACGTTACAAGAGCGGTATGTTGACGTTTTCATGTTCGAGGAAAAGATTGAAAAAGCGAAACGTAGTTGAGCTTTTTTAATTTCCGAGAACATGAAAACAAACATACCGCTCGTGTATCGTACATTATTTTGTGCGAAGATCGTTTATTACATACCTGAAAGACGAATTTCTAATTAGTTGCAATGAAATCTCCATCTTGGTTTCTGTTTAATGACGGCAACTTTAGAAAACAAAAATATCTATACTCCAGCAGGCCGTGATATACGTCTGTCTTTTTTTCCCAGTCTATAAATGCGAACTTAAAACAAACTGTAAGGTTATGTAATGATTTATTTTTCATTTTAATATTTTAACAATATTATTTATATAACATATTGCAGTAATAACATCGGCAACTGGAGTCTTGTTGATTTTTTCACGGCTTCCTTAATGTTACTTGTATCAGGAATACAATAACTTTCGTGGAGTAGTAGACTTTACTTAATTTTTGCAAATATTTAAAAACAATAATTAACATTGCAATTTAGGTGAAATTGCAGTGGTAAGTTTCCAATTCATAATTATTACTATGTTAAACGTCTCTAAAAATAATATGTTAAAAGCCTAAAGCAGTAAAATGAATGTCGCGCTTAAGCGGTAAGAAGAGGGAAATTGTTATGTGTGTTACGTTGGGAATACTGAATGTGGTATTTCACACTTACCGCGTATTGGTTCTGTGCGGAAAACAAGCAAATACGCACGATCTCGCACAAAATAAAGTAAACTAAGAATCAAATTAAGTAAAATGAAGTACCGGTATTACAAATTAACAAGATACTTATTTGAAATAAATAGTATATTAAATATATATGTGAATGGATGGATGGATGGATACACAGACAGATAGACAGACAGATAGGTAGATAGATAGACTAAAAAAAAGAGAAAGTAATATTTTTTTAAGTGAAAATTCTTCAGACAGTGTTCGAGTTGAACGCTGTGAAACAAAATTCTGTGACGGACGTTTTAAGAGAGCTTTGCATGTTGTTGCTATGGGTTCGTATACGTTACTTCGTTGTACAAATAAAGTTGTTGATGTTTGTGATTTTCTACCAATTTACATAAATTAATGCATAAATCAGTGGAGTGGGGTTGCTGCCTGCCAGTGCGTCTTCTGTGTAGTGTTGTAAAGTTACACAGTCGAAACCAGTGAGTGAAATTATAATTTTGAGAAGATTTTTTGCTACAGAAAATATGCTGAAAACAAGGAAGGATGAACGAGAGCTGGCGTCAAAGGATACGTGAAAATGGACAACCAAAAATTGAACTGAAAACGAAAAAAGAGTAGACTGGAACGAGTGCGAGAATTGTAGGGCAAGGAAAAAGGCATTTCCTAACCTCTGAACTGCAGGTCAGTTAAAAACTGTCAACGATTAAGTGAATGTTCCTACACCGCCAACAATAAACGAGTGCAATCCAATAATAATGATTAAATAGGTATTCTCCATATGAAGACTAAATAAAATTAAAGTGCTCATCAAATATTTGAAAATCAATTTATAAACAATTCAGTTTGGTTTTCTGTGCTTTATTTGTCTTATCTTAGTTTAGCTATGATAAACCAGTAGTTCGAATTTTGAATCCTGAAGAATACAGGGTAATTCACGAGAATTTACCGTCATTTACGGAACTTATTTCCGAAGACATTTTGAGCAAAAATGTCATATAAATATGTGTCCTAACCTCAATATTTTCAGAGTTACATTAATTTGAAGTTGTTACTAAAATACCAGCGGACAGCGACGACGACAGCGGAAATGAGGTTCATGAGACGAACAGCGGGATGCTCTTTGCTGGAACACCGTAAAAATGTGGACATATTGCAGGAACTCAAAATGGATCCTATAGTTAATTTTGTTGAACAATATCGACTTCAGTGGAAAAAACATGTCGAAAGGATGGATCGCACTAGATGGCCTAAACAGATTCTTACTTATGTACCAAGAGGAAAGAGGAAATTGGGAAGACCACGAAAGCGCTGGCATGAGACCGTAACAGATCCTGTAGGATCTAATACGTGAGGGATATGATAATGATGATGATGATGATGACTAAAATATCTTTTTTCTTAGTTTTAAGGGTGAAAAAATATTACAAAGAGAGAATGAACTATTCAGAAGTGTCATTTCTTTAATTGGCTAGTGTTCTGAAGCTAAAAATGTGTTGTTAATTGCTTTGTACAGATTTTCTTTTTCAATTTTAACTAAAAATTACACCATTCTTACGCACTTATCATAAAAATTGTTACAAATCATACGACTTTAGGAACTTAATTCTTTATCCTAATTTGTAGTCTGAAAGAATTTTAAAGAGTGGCGTGATTTCTAACAATTGTTACGATAAATGAGTAAGAAAATATAATTTTGTAGTTAAAAGTCGAAAAAAAAATTTGTACGAAGCAACTATGGAATTCACAACACATTTCTAGCTTCAGAATACTAGCTAATTAAAGAAATGATACTTCTGAATAGTTAATTCTTTATCTGTAATATTCTTTTACCCTTAAAACTTAAGAGTAATGGTATTTTACAAACAACTTCAAATTAGTGTAATTCTGAAAATATTGAGATTAGTACAAATGTTTTTATGACATTTTTTCTTCAGAATGTCTTCGGAAATAAGCTCCGTATGGGACTGTAAATCCTCATGATCGCCCTGTATATCGATATAAAAGTGTTAATTTAGGCTTAATTTATTGTCTTTCGTTGTACGAACATTTAACAATTTTACTTACTACACACTTAAAGTTTTGAAATTTGTCACTTGTGCCAAGTGACACACACACACATTATTATTATTATTATTATTATTATTATTATTATTATTATTATTATTACTTTGTTAGATTTCACAGACATTACATTCTTCAATAATCATATTTCCGTGATTTTCAATTCCTTTTTCTGTTCTCAGACGATATAGACCGCTCTTGCTCTATAATTCTCGTACTCTCACCCGGTTTTATGTGTGGCAGCATTTTAAAAGCCTTTTCAAATCATATTTTTCCTGCTTGTTCTCCGCTACCTGTGTTGTCGTGTATAATGTAACCACCGGCTTGCAGCATGCGGGTCTTGCCTTCATTTCTCAGTTGTTCCTTTTGTTGTAATCAACGAGACGTAAAAAATGGAGCCGATACGGTCTTTATATGGTCTGTGCGGGTTCGAATCCCGTGTATAATCTTGATATATCATGTCAGTAAAACGTGTTTGGGTAAGAAGTGTCTCTAGCCTACGAAGTTGGGCATGGAGGACAAGGAAGTGGAATGCCTTCGTTTTTGATTTTGCCACAAGGTGATGCCACAGTCTACTATATACAGTCGTGAAGCTTGAGGTGATTTTTTGCAAATCTCGTGATAAAGCGCTCCAAGCGGTTAGCAACTAGAAACAATAGACTGTCCACGGTCGACTTTGGACTGTGTCGTATTTCCATCGAGTGCTAGCTCGTTGCGTATTTCACATTGATGCTTGTGAAATGTTCGTCATTGGTTGTAATGAAAATGTTAATGGCTAAAATACAATAATTGGAATAATAATATTTTACTAGAGACGTAGAAAAATTAAGTTTGTTTTAGTGAAATTTATTGATCACGTTTTATTTTCAATTCTGGTGGGATTATTATTGCTTAGGCCTACTTTTTTTTTTCAAAGGATATGTTTTTAATTATAGCTGTTAATTTTGTTGTTATTTTTATTTGTTACTTTACTAGAGACGTAGAAAAAGTCTGTTACAATAAAATTTATTGATCACGTTTTATTTCCAATTCTGGTGTGATTATTATTGCTTAACCTCATCCCACTTTGTTAACTACATAAGCCTACACTACAAGTACCGGTACACGTAAGTTACTCCATTAATTCATATTTCCATTATTATTGTTGTAAAGGGAAATACAAATTAATATTTATTGGTTTCATAGTTAATTATCGCTATAATCTTGAATGAGTGAAGCGATTATAGTAAATTTCAGTTCGTTTTGCACAAACAAAAATAATATTAACCTATTTCTTGCAGATATCTTCGAGTTTATGGTGGAATTTAATATACTTCATTAAAAATAATAAATTAACTTTATGCATTTAATTTTTCAATAATGGAAGGAAGGTGTTAATTTTTCCAAAAGAACACAACGAAAGTGTAACATATTTTGACGTCTACTAGGAGAGAGAGATCTGCGATGATGAGGCGATAGTAGCGATCCTAGTGGTGGGCAACTACCCATGTTTGCATTTTTACTACATATTGAGCTTCGCGACTGTATATATAGGACTGTGGTGATACAAATGTGATACTGAACACTCATTTCCGTGCCCTGTAGACAGTGTTTAATAAACATTGTAGCCAGTTTGACTTCAGTGGATTTCTAGTAAAGGATACACCAATTTCTTACACATGATTCACTTACAAATTATTGAATACTGGTTAATATTGTGGGAGGTAAACTTTTAAGATCATAGAAAAATTTAACGCAACATTTTATAATGTTCATATTATATGATTACGACTAACGTGATACATAATATCTGTGCCACTTTTTGCACCATCACTTTCAATGCACAGTAGGATGCATTTCGACCAACATTTCTGTATTTGCTTCAACTCTCCTGATAAACGTTCTTCGGAATAAACGGAAGGGCCGTCCTCTAGCTATTAAGGCTGGTCAACAATAAACCGGAATCGAGAACTGGAAGCGGAGGACGTAAACGTGAAGATTTTTTATTCACAACAAACCGAGAATGGAACAGATTATACATATACAGGAGGTTTTCGGGCTAGTGTTACAAACTTTCAGGGATGATGGAGAAGGGCATATGTATCAATTTGAGATCCGGAAATGACAGAGTCGAAAGTTACAAGCAAAAATATTAAGAATTTAATATTAATATTGTAATTGAGGGGCTGGGTGCAAGAAGGGCATTTTAGAAGATATGCCCTTTTTGAGTAAAACGCTTTATTGCAGCGGTGGCGAAAATGCGATCGTGCGACGAGCCACTGCGTAACCTGCAATGTGCATAGCACCTATGAAGGAAGGCGGACATCCGAAGGGGAAGTGAAGCAACTGTCTGACTCATTAACGGATTTTCATTTTCCTTACGTCTAGCACTTAAAATTGTATACAGTACAAGGCTACAAATTAATGTTTAGTACGTGTAACGAAGAAAGAAATGAACAAGAAAACATAGGACACATTATCAAACCTAAAAGTAATTGTCTTCAGAATGTCTCTGCGACAAAGTTTCAAAATCAGGAATTATGTCACTTACTACCAGTCGTAGTTGATCACGAAGGTATTTGTCTGTCAGTCGTGATCTAAATTTGATTTTTACTATTTTCATTGTTGAAAATAATTTTTCACAAACGAAAGTTGTAGCGAACATGGCTTCAAAAGAGCAAGCGAAAGAACGAAGCTTCTGATATTTATTTTTTGGCAAAGATTTGAAAAGTCCAACATTTGTCAAGTCCTTACTAGCTTTCATTTAACATCACATAGTAAATCTGTGACTTTAAATTGAAGATCTAACCGCATTATCCGTACATCTGCTGAAAAAGGGTCGACGTACAGGGATGATGATGATGATGATGATTATGATGATGATGATGATGTTGATATTAACAATTAACCTTTTAATGTTTAATCAGTAACATGTAGTATGATGCTTTTTTATGTCATACAACCCTTTTCCTCGTAATACTTGTGAACAAATCATACATTTAATATTCTCCGATACGCCACTCGCAGGTCAGAGACAAATACAAATGGAACGGAGTTTGACTCCAGTGAGTGAAAGGGTGTGTTCTCTGATCTGTTATGTATATGATCACCAAGTTGTAGTTCAATACTATTATCGTAGAGGTCAGGAGTGCCCAAAATGTAAAGGCGTGCATAGATCACATTATTACGGTTTGAATTTTCGACATCAATTTTCTAAAAACTTGCATTTTCATATTAATCTGTGTGTTTTTTTTGGAAAGTGGTTGGATTTAATCATAGGTAGGGAGTGTAAAACCTATAAAGTAGGACTTGTTTTGTAAAGCACGTGTGGACTCCAGTGAGCGGTAGGAAGCGCATAGCTATCATTGCGAGCCACAATGTGCTCCTGAGTCACATTTTCGCCACGGCTGCTTTATTGTGTTCTCTGATCTGTTATGCATATGATCACCAAGTTGTAGTTCAATACTATTATCGTAGAGGTCAGGAGTGCCCAAAATGTAAAGGCGTGCATAGATCACATTATTACGGTTTGAATTTTCAATATCAATTTTCTCAAAACTTGCATATGAGAGAAGTGCCTTTCTTGTATCCAACCCCTCAATTACAATTATAATTACAATTAATATTAAATTTAAAAATCAAAGTTCTAAAAGATTAACTGATTAATAAAGGCTAGACAGTTTATTGTAGAAGTTAAGAACAAAGAAAGATTTTTTACTTAAGTAAATATTAAACATAGAATAATAAAGTTATGTAGTGATGAAATTACCGGATATTGAAATATTGCTTGCTAGAATAAGATAACTATTTACAAGAAGCCATGTATGAACGAGTCTCAATTACTGACCAAGTGCCTAGTAAGTTTGCGTTTGAATTCAATTTTATTTCGACAGTCCCTGATGCTAGCAGATAGCGAATTCCAGAGTCTTGGCAGGGCTATTGTGAGAGAGAATGAGTATGAGGAGGTGCGATGGAATTGTATTGTTAGTATTGTTTCATGGCAAGAGCGTGTGTTCAGATTATGGTGGGAAGAAAGGTAAGTGAAGCGAGACGACAGGTACAAAGGAATAGAAGAGTTCAATACTTCGAAGAGAAAGAAAAGTGAATGTACCGTATATTTTTTTCTTATCTGCTTTAAGCCAACCTATTGCTTCCAGGGATGGGGTAATATGATCATATTTGCGAACATTACTTACAAAACGTACACACAAATTATGAGCACGTTGATGATATACGATGATATACGATAACCAAATAGGTTTATGATGGTAACTGAGTGAATCTACATATGTAGTAATCAGAAACGAGAACGGCAAAGTTAAAACTTCCCCAACTTTCAAGTTTCCGTTTCCGGGCTCCGACAAGCTTCTCGTTAATTTTGAGTGATAACATTTAAATGTTTATATTTTAACCATTTTTCCGTTTCGTTCTAGTTGTCGTTTCCGTTCCCGGTTTGTTGTGGAGCAGTACTAAATAGACTACTCTCCGTCCGATTGATTATGTCTCAGGGAAGTTTAAACGGGGGAAATCACGGGAAGTTACTTCCTCAACAGGGATCTCTCTTTAAATTATTTTAAACATTTGTATAATATTATGTAGACTTCCAATTTCATACAAGAAATATTGGTTACTTAAGTATATGAGGGAAATACCTTCGGTCCTATCAGGGCAGAATATGGGACACAGGGTGTGCCGGAAGAACTAAGAGTCTTATCGTGCTGTGAGCCAATTTCTCTGAGACGATACCGATATTATCAGGCTATGAATAGTACTATGTAGGCAGTGACATAGATATCCTATATGTGTAGCAATTCACATGAAAGTCAAGATGGTAAAATACTCGCTAAGAATTATATTTGGTAACCTACGAGCGATTTGTTACAGAGTTAAACAAAGAGAAAGGTTGGGGAAAAATGATGGGTTTATAAACTTCAGAAAGGGCTGCCTGATGTAGGAATGAGTTGGTTGTGGGGGAAAAAGGAGGAAATAATAGAAGAAATGTATGGCGTAATGTGAAGATGCGCTTAATTGATATCGAGAGGCAAGAGATTGAGCTCCAATGTTTGCAAAAATCCTCACTGCATTTACAATCAGACTTCATGCTTTATTGGGGGAGGTGTGACTACATAAATTCTTGTAGTAAAGATGATAGAACAGGTTTAGTGTGGCTAAGATTGGGGGCATGGGAGGGTAATAAAATTGTCACCGAAGAGGGAGACCGCATCTGTCCATTATGTGTGGAAAAGGATTCTTGAGAACATATTTTAGCCCAATGTGAAAAAACAGAACATATCCGGAGAAAATATCTACCACCCTCGATGCTAAGTCGGAATAGGCGTTCGCTTGCATGTCTTGACCTCATGGGGAATAGAGAATACGAACAAAAGATTGGATTGTTCCTCTAGAAGGCGAGACAGATTAGAACTTCAGCTGTTGAAGTTTGTGATACGAACTGACGAAGGGATAATGCTAATTATTGAATTATACACTTTTATGCCTGTTTGTATGTTAGGTTAGGATATATGATATAATGTATTTTAATTGTACCATTTTCATATTAATCTGTGTGTTTTTTTGGAAAGTGGTTGGATGTAATCATAGGTAAGGAGGGTAAAACCTACAAAGTAGCACTTGTATTGTAAAAGACTCGTGCATTGGATTTAAGAGCAAATTCTGATAGTGTAGTGCATCTGTATGTATTCATTCATAGTGTTCATTTATAGTCTTCTGCTCAAGGACAGGTCTTTCACTGAAAACCGAGCATTCTCCAGTCTTTTCTATTTTCTGCTTTCCTCTTTGTCTTCTCATATGATCCATATATCTTAATGTCGTCTGTCATCTGATATCTTCTTCTACACCGAAATCTTCTCCCGTTCAACATTGTTTTCAGTGCATCCTTCAGAAGGCAGTTTGTTCTTAACCAGTGATCCAACCAATTCCTTGTCCTCTTTCTGAGGACATTCTTTCATTCTTTCTTCACTCACTCTTCCCAACACAGCTTTGTTTCTTATTCTCTGTCCATTTCACATGTTCCATTTTTCTTCATATCCACATTTCAAATGTTTCTAGTCGCTCCTCTTCATTTCGTCGTAAAGTCCATGTTTCTGCCCCATACAATGCTACACTCCACATAAAGTACTTCACTAGTCTCTTCCTTAATTCTTTCTCCAGAGGTCTGCAGAAGATGCTCCTTTTTCTATTAAAAGTTTCCCTTGCATTGCTATCCTCCTTTTGACTTCCTGACAGCAGCTCATGTTACTACTTACAGTACACCCCAAGTATTTGAAGCTGTCCATTTGCTCTACTGCCTCATTTACAATTATCAAGTTTACCTTCTTTACTTTTTTTCTTATGACGATGGTCTTCGTCTTGTTGGCATTTATCTTCATTCCATGCTGCTCACAGCTGTCATTTAGCTCTAGTAGCATATCCCTTAGTATCATCTCCTCTTCTGCTAACAACGCCATATCATCAGCAAATTTTATACACTTTATTCTTCTTCCTCCTACCATCACTCCTCTCATGTTCTGAAAACAGTTCTTCACTAAATCCTCCAAGTAGATGTTGAACAAGGTAGGTGATAAAGGGCGTCCTTGTCGTACTCCTCTTCCTATTTCACTTCCTTCTGACATTTATTCTCCTATCCTGACTTTGACTCGTTGTTTCATATAAAGGTTACTGAACAGCCTCCTCTCTTTTCAATCCACGCAAATTTTCTTCAGGATCCCATCAGTTTATTGCAATCCACAATAACACACTGTATTTCTGAATAAATCTATCTATCTACATAGTATTGAGGTTAAACACATTTAGTATATAACAACATATGGGTAGCAATTTTTTCGGATATCGCTGAATTGAGGCATAAGTATGAATCTGTGGTAAACAAAGGAGACGTGGCAGAGGGTTTTTTCTGGGTATTCCAGTTTCCCTCTATCGTTCCACCAACACTTTTCACTATCCGTCATCGCATCTGAAGTCGTTATAGATTGTGTGAATTTCTAAGGTTGGTTGGAGTCACCAATGCTGATAGACTATTAAGGGCTCGGGTGGCTCTTGGGGTTTATCGTATATAATGCGCACAATGGAGTATTCTGAGCCTAAGTGTATGGAGCCATCTTGGGTCGGGCCCTTGAAAGCCATATAGACAGATATCAGATTAACTGGGCCTGAATACACTGCACAAACAATATTAGTGGAAATGGGGTATTTTGAACTACCATTAAATTGACCTTACAACACGTACAATGGGCAATGAAAGCCCGAAACGAAATGCTAATGCTAACTTTTTTCTATTGTTATGTTTTAGGGGTTAAAGGAGAAATGAAGCTTGATGATGACCACATCACCATTCTATATATGGCTCGAAGGAATAGAAAGGTAAACATTACTTTTTACTTTATTTTTACTCCTATTTTAATTACTAGAGACCGGAATTTAAAAGGAAAATTTTCTATAAAAAAGGACAAAAGGGGGGGGGGGAGTTGTAACCAAAAAAAAACCGACTCGAAAAAGGACTATATTACTCCCCACAAAACACATACTTCAGCACATTCATGGATATACATGGCACATACAATCTTACATTTATCTCTTCACAACATAAGGAAAGTGTTGTATTTGATATAGTCAAAAAAAGGATTTAAATAGGACTATATTACTCCCTCAAAAGGGTGCTATTTTAATTGAAAACACACTTCAGCACATTCATAGACACACATAGTACTCATAATCTTACATTTATCGCTTCACAATATAAGGAAAGTGTTGTATTTGATATAGTCAAAAAAAGGGTTGAAATAGGACTATATTACTCCTTCAAAAAGTTGGTATTTTAATTGAAAACACACTTGAGCACATTCATAAATACATATAGGACACACAAGCTTATATTTATCGCTTCACAACATAAGGATAGTGTTGTATTTGATCACATTCAACATTTCAATATGTTTCAATATGATTCTGCCTCTTTGAATGCAGAATGTCTTTATAAACAGAAAATAACGCTCAACATCAACTGAAACCAGAGGTGAAAATTTTCTGAACTCTAAATCAGCACAGTTTATTAGTTTTTCACTGTCTGGAATCAGAAGAAGAACGATATTTGTTTTCGCTTGTTCAGGAAGTTATAGACATATCGAAAAAATATAGGGAAATTATCTAAATATTTGCTATATTGTCAAAAAAAGGGACCAAAATAAGAGATGTTTTTAAAAAGGGAGGGAAGGGAATATGGACTAAAAGAGAGAAGAAAAACGGAAGTCAAAACCACATAATTTGGTCGGTGGAAGATAGTTTCGAACATAGTAATTAATTATTTCATGTTTCATGTTAAAATAGAAAAAGGGATTTCCTTTAAAATCCGATCTCTATTAATTACACAATCGATCCACTATAGCGAGTCCATCTTCTTGTCTGTGAGTAGCATTCGTAGTTTGATTGAAACGTTGAAGAAAAGGAAGTTGAATTTCATTGTCTTTCAATATAAGAAACATGGCACATAATACACGCAAGAATCTCTACCTTACATTTTTTTTTCAGTTAGTCTACATTCGCACAGATGTCGTTAGTTAGGTCTCACAATGGCTGGTAATTTTGCTTGCTATTTTGAACGTCCTCTTTCCCAGTTAATCATACTTTGCGTCATACGCAATCTTTCGAAAGTGGTACTTAAAGCTGAAAAGGCCTAGTCTAACGGTATATCATATTACGATACTTATATATCGCACAGGTTTTATCTTACAGCGAATGAAATCACAACGAAAAGTCTTCAAAATAACCAGTAGCTCATGATACTCACAAACCACGTATCTAAATATAACTTCAGAAGATAATAGTGAATTTGGTACAGTCTGCTGTCGCTCAAGTGTGCTGTACTTGGCCTGGTAGCAGAATGAATATTTATCCAACTTCCGTAAGAAATGGCAGGTTTTCCTTATCTTATGTATGTTCTGTGTTATTTTGAGCGTTATTCTAGTGACGAACCCGCTGTTTTAAGCGAAAAAGATTGTGCGATATTATTATTATTATTATTATTATTATTATTATTATTATTATTATTGTTATTATTATTGTTATTATAATAATTGTCCATGTATTGTGGGTCCCTATCACCACGGCATAGCGCGTCCTCAGGTTGCGGATCGAGGAGACGGCCTCCTGATATGGAGGGTAGCTGTGAATATATTGAATAAGCAGTCGCGGACAGCCGATGAGCGGTGGTCCTCCAGCTTGGGGGTTGGGCGAAGGGCTAACAACCCATCACCGTAAAAACCAGCTTGTTATGAATCCTTCAAATAAGCCTCGGAATAGGACTGATTCTCTGGCACGACCACAGCAAAGGAATAAGGTTTTGAGATTTGGTACTTGGAATGTTACAAGTCTATATAGAACAGGAGGGGTAACATTAGTAGCTAAAGAACTAGCTAGATATAGAATAGACTTTGTGGGAGTACAAGAGGTTAGGTTAGATGGGAATGGCATAACACAAATAGGAGATTACTTGTTGTATTATGGGGAAGGAAACAATAATCACCAATTAGGAACAGGATTCTTTGTTCATAAAAGAATAAAATCAGCAATAAAAAAGATCGAATTTATCAGTGATAGGTTATCGTGTTTAGTATTTAAGGGTAGATGGTGCGATATCTTAGTTATAAATGCTCATGCCCCTACAGAAGAGAAAGACGACCATATAAAGGTTGAAGAGGTGGAGAAGTTCCAATATCTTGGAGCAACAGTAACAAATATAAATGATACTCGGGAGGAAATTAAACACACAATAAATATGGGAAATCCCTGTTATTATTCGATTGAGAAGCTTTTATCATCCAGTCTGCTGTCAAAAAATCTGAAAGTTAGAATTTATAAAATAGTTATATTACCGGTTGTTCTTTATGGTTTTGAAACTTGGACTCTCACTTTGAGAGAGGAACATAGGTTAAGGGTGGTTGAGAATAAGGTGCTTAGGAAATTATTTGGGGCTAAGAGGGATGAAGTGACAGGAGAATGGAGAAAGTTACACAACACAGAACTGCACGCATTGTATTCTTCACCTGACATAATTAGGAACATTAAATCCAGACGTTTGAGATGGGCAGGGCATGTAGCACGTATGGGCGAATTCAAAAATTCATATATAGTGTTAGTTGGGAAGCCGAGACGTAGATGAGAGGATAATATTAAAATGGATTTGAGGGAGGTGGGATATGATGGTAGAGACTGGATTAATCTTGCTCAGGATAGGGACCAATGGTGGGCTTATGTGAGGACGGCAATGAACCTCCGGGTCCCTTAAAAGCCAGTAATTAAGTAAGTGATTTTATGCTATGACGATATCACACGACAAGTCAATGACCGTCAATATATGTGAATAATATGCACTACACAGCTCTGTTCTTCTATTGGATAAATTTCTAGTTTGAAATACGATTTAAAAGCAAAATATTGTTGCTGTCTTTGAATAACTGCAAGTTGGAAGGAATGTTGATCATAGAATTACTAACAATAATGAGAAAGTTGTATGCATGTACTGTAAATTACACAAATTGACTCTATTTTAAGTCTACTGTTAAATATGTCGTTGCCATAGCAACTTTCTTCCTGTAAGGGTACTGAAATGAGAAACAAGCCATCGCAGAACGGCACAAAGAAGCTTTCGCCTGGCGACATAGGACATCAAGCCTTTTGTTCGCCTTGTTACGTGACCAGTTTCTTCTCATGCGTTTCTATTAATTATATCTTCATGTTCGCCTTGTCATTCGTATGTCCACATTATCTATGACACACATCACCGGTAGGACCACAATGTGCTACATGGACACAACCCTTCTGCGTAGTAGTTCTTTTTTATGTGATACCATGAGGTAATTAGGTGCAGTTTTCTTAATATCGGGGCAGTTCGCAAGCGCCTTAACAAACATTTTGAAAAATTGTTTCAACTAGCATTAAAAAACAGATGTGTCGATTTCTTATACCATAGGTCACAGTTAAAATCCTGGGAGACTAATTGAAACTGTTTCTACATGCAAATCTAGTCTTTCAGGTAAAGCTCCCTGTAAAGCAGATCTGAATAATTTCAAGGGAAAAATTGTTCCGGGGCCGGGTATCGATCCTGGGACCTCTGGTTGAACGTACCAGCGCTCTTACCAACTGAGCTACCCGGGAACTCCACCCGACACCATCTCAACTTTTCCCTTTATATCCACACAACTCGCGTGGGCTGACGAAACGCCAGAGACCCACATTGAGTGCACACAAACTCTGTGTCTTGGAATTGTGGTTTTCTGTTAACGTACACAGTGACGTATATATTATGCAAATCTAGTCTTTCAGGTGAAGCTTCCTGTAAAGCAGATTTGAATAATTTCAAGGGAAAAATTGTTCCGGGGCCGGGTATCGATCCCGGGACCTCTGGTTGAACGTACCAGCGCTCTTACCAACTGAGCTACCCGGGAACTCCACCCGACACCATCTCAACTTTTTCCTTTATATCCACACAACTCGCGTGGGCTGACGAAACGCTAGAGACCCACATCGAGTGCACACAATCTCTGTGTGACTTGTAATTGTGGTTTTCTGTTAACGTACACAGTGACGTATATAATGCAAATCTAGTCTTTCAGGTAAAGCTCCCTGTAAAGCAGATTTAAATAATTTCAAGGGAAAAATTGTTCCGGGGCCGAGTATCGATCCCGGGACCTCTGGTTGAACGTACCAGCGCTCTTACCAACTACATTTATGTGTTTTAATAAAAGTTTAAAACACTAACCATTCTTTTGTTTAATAGCTCTGGCGGCGAGGAGTGGGGATGTTTGTTTCCAAATCGAATGTACGACACTGGGAAGGGTTCTTTCTCGTGAGGATGAACATCATTGCAAAAAATTATTGAAAATAGTTTTTCGATAGACTCGTTACTTATGAAAGACCCGGTATTATTCTTAATTATTGTATTATATATGGTAATTTTAGTTTTTCTTTACTGATAGTTTTATTCCATAATATTCCATTTAGGCAAGCAATTTCAAATTTTCCTTTATTATTTCTATTCGCTACTTCGTCTTCATAATTTCCATCTTTATTTATTTTAATTCACAGATGTGTTACTTCTTCACAAGATTCTATAATTTCTCCTCTTTCCAAAATCAAACTTTGTCTTGGTTCACCAGTTTATAATTTTTTTTCTTTCGTATTCAATGCTAATCCCCATTTATTACATGTTTCTATAAATTTTCTTATCATATATGCTACATCATCATTATGTTTGAGTCATTAATAATTAATCATCAGCAAAATGAAAAGTTACACAGGCGGATTGGTAACTAGGCAAACCTGCATTTTACAGTCGATGCGACGGTTAACACACTGAATTGTTCCGGTGCAGGTCCGGGTTCAAATCGCGGCTCTGGATACATACTTTGTTTTCATTATCTATCTGTGTTTCGAGAACGTTCTAGAAAATCATGTTTTCTGTCCGAATGCGTAGAACATTCTAGACATTGAATTTGCCTATAAATAGATGGTTCCAGTCGCTCGTGGTCAGTGCGGTACGTAGCAGTCAATTCGGTCGAAAGTTATACGACGCAGGGGACTGTGTTTACGGTACAGTCTGTAAAACGCCGGTACTGCATAACTTCTCAATCCGCAGGATAAGATTCACCCGGGATACTATTCTATTATTAGTAGACCTCGGATTTTTAGGCTCGAATAGGATAGATTGCAATTATTTTATGTAAAAATGTCTAAATGCATGCAACACGAGAAACTTTCGAGCGATGATATTGCCTAAAACTAGGTGCATTAAAGGAGTATGTTTCAGCCTACGCTAAACTAGCCTAAAGATCCGAGATCAAATCATTATTAGAAATAGATATTCCCATATTTGAACATTTTCTTCTCCAACTTTTGAGGCTAAGAAGAATGAAGTTACAGGATAATGGAGAAAATTACGCAACGCAGAATTGCACGCATTGTACTCTTCATCTATTTACGAACATTAAATCCAGATGTTTGAAATGGGCAAGGTATGTAGCACGTATGGCCGAATCCAGAAATGTATATAGAGTGTTAGTTGGAAGACCTGAGGAAAAAGACTTTTGGGGAGGCCAAGACGTAGATGGGAGGATAATATCAAAATGGATTCGAGGGAAGTGGTATATGATGCTAGGGACTAGATTAATCTTGCAAAAGATAGGGACCGATGGCGGGCATTTGGGAGGGCGGCAATGAACCTCCGGGTTTCCTAAAAGTCATTTGTAAGTAAATAGTAATAATATGATATGATATGATATGATATGATATGATATGATATGATATGATATGATATGATATGATATGATATGATATGATATGTATGATATATTATATTATATATGATACGATATGATATGATATGATATGATATGATATGATATGATATGATATGATATGATATGATATGATATGATGTGATGTGATGTGATATATGATATGATATGATATGATATGATATGATATGATATGATATGATATGATATGATATGATACGATATATTTATTTGTCAGCCAACTTTACAATTCACAGTTATGGTGGACCATCACATTTCTCCTTTTCCATCCACCGTCCCTTTAATACATACCACTCTTTTCTATTAATATATTTATTTGCCAAGTATTTCTTGATTACTTCCTATTCTTTTGTTTTAAGTGAATTGCTATCTATCCTCCCTTATCTATCATCTTCTATTCTCTCTCATACCTAGACTGTGTCCCTCCCATTTCTCGCTTTCGTATGAAATATTGAATATTCCTTTCCTTAATAATTCACATTATTTATTCATTTTCTTCTCTATTCTCAAATCTATCTACTCTTAATCATTCTTTTCCGGCTATTTTCTCCTGAATTAATTGTTTACATTTCCCTTATTTCTATTTTACAACATTTACGTTACTTTTTTTTTCTACTATTTTATCCTCTGATTATTTACGTATTGATCTCTTTCTCTTCATTTCATTCCTAAATTTCCTATTTTATTACCTCTCTTTCCATATATTTATATCTATAATACTCCTGCAGTTATAAAACCCCTGATATTATTCCCAACCCCCAACATTGAAAAACATGAAATATCTAATTCACTTAATTACACTTCCAATTTCTCTCTCTTGCACTTCACATTTGTTCAGATTTTTTTTCATTTTAATTTTCTTTTATATATTGTTTGTATGTATATTTTAGTACACTCTTACACTATCTTCTTACACTTAACATTATTATTATTATTATTATTATTATTATTATTATTATTATTATTATTATTATTATTATTATTATTATAAAAATACTGCAGCTGAAAATTATCAATGTTTTGAAAGAAGCTGAACAAGACAGTGCCTGCTTGCAATGTGGTATAAAACAGATAAAAACAGGTTTCAGGATTAACAATTAATAGTGTTGCCAAAATATTTTAGAGTGGAGAAGAGGGAAGGTATAAAATAAAACGAGAAGAAAATGGAATGACATCATAGGGCAGCCAGCAAGACGGCGGCGTGTCATATATTGTTAGCGGAGCTGCGTGTGTACCCGCCTTCTGCCCTGGCTTTATTTATTGCAGATGCCAAGTTTTCTGAAATGATATAAGGCTAGAATAGTATACTTGTTTTATGAATGAGATCCGCTTATATTGGGCTCTACTAATACGAGATCAACAAAGTCTCGTATTATATATTAAATACACATATACGTGAAACCTCTAATAAATCAATGCTTCCAATATACTTGACATAACTGTCAAATTGTCAACATTTTTAAAAAGTTATCTTCCCCCTCCCCACTTGTATGTATTATTTTTTTCAGACGAGGTATGCAGGATGACAGCTGACAGCCGTTCTCCCTCTTCTTGCGTCGTGAAATATAGTTCAACATGTAGAAAAATAACCACTAAGTAAGTCCGGTAAAGGTTAAATATGCCGAGATCTTTTTATTTTGTTGTTGCGAGTTGATGTACGTTCTTTAATCTGATTGGATGCAGCATTCAAATGCGTACCCATAAGGCGGAGCGAATGAAACAAATGACTGCTATTGTGATCTTCTAATATCCTGTACTTCAGAGTAAGTTTCAGAATTGTTTGAAGCAATGTAAGAAATAGTTGCTGTTGATCAAAATAAATTTTTGAATTTATATAGGCCCCAAGAAATAGGAATGTGAATTTACTCTGATGTTTTTGGCAAGAAACACAATATTTGAACCACCGCACTGTTGTAAATAATTTCTGAACTGGTTTCAGTCTGTTAAACTACCAACCTATAATTTTTTTCATCTAGATGTTCACTCTTCATTCGCTTATATACATATCAAATTATTTACTTACACGTTTATTTCTAGTTTACATCAATAATTCATCCATTCATTCATTAAAGTAATTATTTTTATACCTACCTTTCGTTCATTCATTAACTAATTCACTCTCATTCATTTATTTTACTTTCTTCTTCGTTCACTTTTATTAAGCACTTCATTTGCTTTCTGGATTTTTTGTACCATCCATTGACCCTTTAATTAGCTATCTGATTATTCAATTGCTTCATTGACTTTGTGATTGTGTAATTACATATTCGTCCACATTTATTTTTGTTTCCTCTTGTGATACTTGTATTACTTCCTTATTTATTGGATCAATTATTCATCTGATAATAATATTTCATTTTTTCTTGCATTAGTCCGTAGAGCAACTTATATATGTATGTATTTATCCAGTTATACGTACCTCTCTTAGTCCAGTGAACATAAAACTGTTCCTGTAGATGTAGAAGGCACTTACGTCTTTAATTATACACTCACCTCTATACATTTCAACTAATATTTCAATGAATAAGCCGTGTACTGAATTAAATGTTTATTTGAAATTATATAATTATTTATTTAGTTCATTATTCAAGTATTTATGTAATACATTATTTAGTTATTTATTTTATGCATTATACAATAATTATTTACTAAGTTAATTATTCAATTATTTTCAGTTCATCATTCGGTTTTCTTGATCATTGTTTACTTACTTATTCAGTTCATTATTCAGTTATTTGTTTTGTTAATTGTTTACTTACTTATTCAGTTCATTACTCAGTTATTTGTTTTGTTAATTGTTTACTTACTTATTCAGTTCATTATTCAGTTATTTGTTTTGTTAATTGTTTACTTACTTATTCAGTTCATTATTCAGTTATTTGTTTTGATCATTGTTTACTTAGTTATTCAGTTCATTATTCAGTTATTTGTTTTGTTCATTATTTAGTTACTTATTCAGTTCATTATTTGGATGTTTTGTTCACTATTTACTTACTTATTCAGTTCATTATTCAAGTCCACACCTGTGGAGTAACGGTCAGCGCGTCTGGCTGCGAAACCAGGTGGCCCAGGTTCGATTCCCGATCGGGGCAAGTTACCTGGTTGAGGTTTTTTCCGGTGGTTTCCCTCAACCCAATACGAGCAAATGCTGGGTAACTTTCGGTGCTGGACCCCGGACTCATTTCACCGGCATTATTACCTTCATATCATTCAGACGCTAAATAACCTAGACGTTGATACAGCGTCGTAAAATGACCCAATAAAATAAAAAAATAAATTCATTATTCCGGTATTTGTTTTGTTCATTATTTAGTTACTTATTCAGTTCATTATTCGGTTGTTTTGTTCACTATTTACTTACTTATTCAGTTCATTATTCAGTTATTTGTTTTGTTCATTATTTAGTTACTTATTCAGTTCATTATTCGGTTGTTTTGTTCACTGTTTACTTATTCAGTTCATTATTCAATTATTTATTTTGTTCATTATTTAGCAACTTAATCAGTTAATTAGTTAGTTGTTTGTTTTGTCCACTATTTAGTTACTTATTCACTTAATTATTCAGTTACTTGTTTTGTTCATTATGTACTTATTTATTCAGTTCATTATTCAGTTATTTGTTTTTGTCCATTATTTAGTTACTTATTCAGTTTATTTATTTATTATATATTTATTTATGCATTTATTTTATTTATTATAGCTATTGATTTTAATTGATTTATTTTTCTTTAATTCTTTTAATTAATATATTTTTATTTATTTAATTAATTAATATATTTATTTATTAAATTTTCATGGATTTATTTACTCAATTTTCATACACTTATTCACATATTTGTATGCACACTAGACCTATATGTACATAAATTGTTGATTAATTTTTGTGTCGGTGAAGGCAGAAATTGTTCCGTTTGTTGATAGCCTAATTTGTGCCGGGATGGAGTATTAAGAATTAATAAACAAGTAGCCTAGTCCACTAGTTGGGCAGAGGGTTGGTCGTGATCTGTTTGAAAACATTGTTTTAATATTTTCTTCAGTAAACTAAAAAAAAAAAAGTATTCGGAAAAAGAAAGGGAAATAAAAACATTTCCGTGATCGAACCTCCGCCTTCTAGAACACTACTACGCCATGAAGCTGCTGATTCTATCTAACAATTCTCCGAAGCAACCAGCTTCGTTGTCTCTGCTGGTGACCGGCACACCTGGCCTGAATTAGCAAGATAACTTACGCGTTGCTATGGTAAACAGACAAAAGAATTATTTTCATCCGTGAAACCTCAAATAGCTTGTTTTTTTAGCTTATTGAATTTCATGCGTTGAAACCAGCATAATTCTGGCACCGCGTGTTTGTGTTAATAATTTACATACGTTTTAGTCTCCGAACGGCTAGATTAAGGACAATGCAATGGGTGTCTCTTATCGGGACACGCCCACTTCATTATTCATAATTTCACCTTGCATCTCCTCATGTGTGGTTTACAAGCACATTTTGTTTTTATTGTAGGTGCAAAGATTGGAAAAAACTTCTCGTGGCGGATCAACGGTACATAATTCAGGTTTTGTTATCAAAGTTAGGATGTAATTTCAAGTCATCCACATTTTTATCTACGCGATCGAAATCTTTAAAAAAATATACAGGAAAATCAGACTTAACAACTAATATAGCCTGAAAGTACATAAAACTGCGAAACTGTTTTCGTAGCTATTAAATTTCTAAAATTACTACCTTCCCCATCTTGTGAGATTTCTAATATGGCAAAGAATAATGGAAATAAGATTACAATCGAATAGAACATGATAAGAAATAAAGAATTTTATGCTATAGTTATCAATATAAAATGTAATATGATAATTGCACTTTCACTACGTCATACTACTTATGACCAATAAAACGGTACGGAACTATGTGTTTCAAACAATAATGGTTCCTTATTCTACAATTTTTATCACTTCCCTAGTATTTGTTTTTTATCACCTCTCTAGCATTTGTTTGTTTTTATCACCTCCCTAGAATTTTTTTATTTCTGTCAACATTGTACTTCAAATAATTGTACCTTTTAAAATGATTCATGTTTATTTGATCATCCTTAATTAAAACTTTTCTATCATTTATCTTGTTTAGGGGAGAGTCGGGTAGTATCGGACATCGAGAAATATCGGACAGTGAGTTTCTTTCATCTACCACACGATGATAGTACCTGATTGACATGGTTACGTTTCTGTGATGTCGCATAGAGAAACGCAACCATGTCACTCAGGTACTACCATATGGTGGTAGATGAAAGAAACGCACTGTCCGATACTACCCGATGTCCGATACTACCCGACTCTCCCCTATATAATTTAGGTTACGTTATAGCTTCTGCTGTGTGAGATTATGGATCAGGAGCGGAACCAATCTCTAAACGGGAACGCTTAAGACTGATTCACAATAAACCGGGAACGGAAACGATAACGAGAATGAGAACGGAAATATTGTTAAAATAAATGTATTTAAATGTGAGCATTCACAATAGTCGATTGTCAATGCTCACAATTAAATAGCCTACATTTATTTTAACAATATTTCCGTTCTCGTTCTCGTTATCGTTTCCGTTACAGGTTTATTGTGAACCAGCCTTTAATATTCATCCGTTACTTTATCAAGGCCGTGCTGTGTTCGGCGGAGAAGAAAGGGGATGAAGAGAAATCATATGGCTCCCCGTGAGAGAGTAGAATCCGCTCTTGCTGCCCAGCCCTGTTATGGATAGTCACGTATCAGAGATTGTTTAATAAACACGGCTTTCTTTTAACCTCTTTCCTTACTATATATTTTACCAGTTTTGTGAAAAAAAGTGTCATATTTTTTTATTTTCGTAAAGAGGTCATTTAATATTGCAGAATCACTCTACATCACTAATTTTCTTACATACTTAAAAATCACTATGAAATAGACAATGGGACTCAAACGAGTTAACTCGGGTTAATAAATTTTCACACATGTTAGCAACCCGAGTTAACTCGGGATAATAAGGGAAGTGGTTAAAAACTTCCCAGTCTAAATAACTAATTATTTAAATTGAATTCAATTCAAACAAAAAATACGTCAGTTTAGTTAGATATTGAGGGGGAAGACAGAAACCAGACTTAATTGCATTTTAGATTTCACCCCCCAACCCCAGCCACCTCCACTTTGAATTTTCAAATGGCACCCCTATATTTTTATACATAAACATGAAAGAGCATTCAATTGTTTATACATCTCATTAATTTATTTCACATCTTTTGTTTTATATCGTTCCCTGGCAACCTCGATTGTTCTTACTGTTGATTAGAGCTGAAGTTACAAATACCATTGAACATTGTTTATAATAGTTATGTTCGTGTATTAAACTATTGTAAAATGGTGTATACCTTTCAAGAGAGAACAGAAATCATATATAATTATGGAGCTGAAAACTGTTGTCCAAAAAAATATGTAATTGTTAAGATGCAATCCATGTATTGTGGGTCCCTATCACCACGGCATGGTGCGTCCTCAGGTTGCGGATCGAGGAGACGGCCTCTAGATATGGAGGATAGCTGCGAATATATTGAATAAGCAGTCGCGGACAGCCGATGAGAGGTTATCCTCCAGCTTGGGGATTGGGCGAAGGGCTAACAACCCATCACCGTAAAAAAACAGCTTGTTACGAATCCTTCAAATAAGCCACGGAATGGGACTGATTCTCTGGCACGAAAGTCCAGGATAACAGAGAGGGTTTGGAATTGAACGGGTTACATCAGCTGCTTGTCTATGCGGATGACGTGAATATGTTAGGAGAAAATCCACAAACGATTAGGGAAAACACGGGAATTTTACGTCAAGCAAGTAAAGAAATAGGTTTGGAAGTAAATCCCGAAAAGACAAAGTATATGATTATATCTCGTGACGAGAATATTGTACGAAATGGAAATATAAAAATTGGAAATTTATCTTTTGAAGAGGTGGAGAAGTTAAAATATCTTGGAGCAACAGTAACAAATATAAATGATACTCGGGAGGAAATTAAACACAGAATAAATATGGGAAATGCCTGTTATTATTCGGTTGAGAAGCTTTTATCATCCAGTCTGCTGTCAAAATATCTGAAAGTTAGAATTTATAAAACAGTTATATTACCGGTTTTTTCTTTATGGTTGTGAAACTTGGACTCTCACTTTGAGAGAGGACCATAGGTTAAGGGTGTTTGAGAATAAGGTGCTCAGGAAAATATTTGGGGCTAAGAGGGGTGAAGTTACAGGAGAATGGAGAAATTTACACAACACAGAACTGCACGCATTGTATTCTTCACCTGATATAATTAGGAACATTAAATCCAGACGTTTGAGATGGGCATTGCATGTAGCATGTATGGGCGAATCCAGAAATGCATATAGAGTGTTAGTTGGGAGGCCGGAGGGAAAAAGACCTTTAGGGAGACCGATAATATTAAAATGGATTTGAGGGAGGTTGGATATGATGATAGAGAATGGATTAATCTTGCTCAGGATAGGGACCAATGGCAGGCTTATGTTAGGGCGGCAATGAACCTCCGGGTTCCTTAAAAGCAAGTGAGTAAGTAAGTAAGTTAAGATGCAATAAAAAAAAGCATTCACCTACTGGTAAGTAAGACTGATATATTTAATAAGTAGTTTTATTTCAACAATAGGCTGAACAAAAATTACTGAAAATTAGTATAATCTTATCATATCAAATATTTGAAAATGTAATTAGTTGATTTGTATAGAGTTGTTAGTTGCTAAATTTCTAGCCATAACAAAATATTTTGTTTTATTGCAATTAATTTCTACCTGTTCCTCTTAAAGCACTCCGGTATATAATAAGTAAATCCAGATCATTGGCATAAGCTAATGTATTACTTTTATTTCGTAGTTTTGCAACATGTGATGTTGAGACAGTTCTTTCTACTTTCTATATTATTAAATTGAATTAGGCCGGGGAGAAAGAATCAACTTGTTTAACAACTGAATTTACTTGAAATTAATTTTAAAGTGTTCTCCCAACAGTGATTTTGTGTGTTGAATCATTAATGCATATTTTTGACTAACCTTATCAATTTCTTTGCTACTTCAAACCCTTTCATGCAGTTCTGCAGATATTTTTTTAAGACTGTCGAATGCCTTTTCCAAATCAATAAACATGTCATAATAGAAATACAACGTTAGTAGAACATGCAAGATACTGTCTCACAAATTATACACGTATTGTAAGAAATGTAACAAGAAATGATTCGCTGAATAAATTTAAATCATTTGTGGGTCTCCAGATTTACTTATATTATAAAAGAACAATAATTTTTCTACTTGTAGGCCTAAGAATGTGGTACATTCTCGGTTACTGTTATTTCTCTATTTTATAGTTGTGTGATGATAACGGGGATGATGATGATGATGATGATGATGATGATGATGATGATGATGATGATATAGCTATTGATGATACTTTAAAATACACAGAACAAGTCTTTTTGGAGCAGTAGATTTCTATCAGCAAAACCATTTTAGCGAAAAGATTTGATATTGTGATTGTATTATTTTAAAATACTAAATATATAAATGGGACACACGGTGGCTAAGCACTTACGCTGCAAAGCCGAAGGTCACGGGTTAGATTCCCAATGGGGTTATGGATTTTTTCAATTGACCTAACCTTTCTACCTGGACTATCGCCCTGGTGTTGCACAGCCTCTAACATAAGTGAGTACCAGACAGTTTTGCTCGGGGGTAAAGGTGGAAAACACGTAGAACTGACATTTCTGCTGCTATTAATGACGATTGTCTGCAAAGTTGGGAGTCTTAACTTCCAACTATGCTCAAAGGCCTTCATTTCCTCTAATAGGGTTAACCTTACTTTATTCTTAGATGTAATGATTTTGTTAACCACAACCTGAAGGTTATGCACGCAAAAAAGAAGCTAACTGAAAACAAAGATATGAAACCTATAGATATAACAAATGATTATCCTTCCTATCGTATTCACCATAACAGGAATCGTCCATCAAACATATACTGAGCAGATGCGAATGTTAGATGTGTACGGCATACTCCGTATCACTTCTATCACATCGTTAGAAAATTTTCATTTCTCTTAGAGCAGTAAATTTGAATAGCCTATGCATGTGTGTACATATGTTGAAAGTGTCGTGGATCATTTAACTGTTACGGTGGTACTATTCAACCAAATTATTACAGTAACGTTTGTAGAAAAACTTTATAGTGCATCGATGTGTTTCCAAAAAAATGCAAAACATGCGGAAAACACAATAATATTAAAATTCACACCAACTTAATATGAACAAAAGGTACAATATCAAAGATTATAGTACTCACTTACTTACAAATGGCTTTTAAGATACCCGCAGGTTCATTGCCCCCCTCACATAAGCCCGTCATCGATCCCTATCCTGTGCAAGATTAATCCAGTTTCTATCATCATGTCCCACCTCCCTCAAATCCATTTTAATATTATCCTCCCATCTAAGTCTCGGCCTCCCCAAAGGTCTTTTTCCCTCCGGCCACCCTAACTAACACTCTATATGCATTTCTGTATTCGCCCATATGTGCTACATGACCTGCACATCTCCAACGTCTGGATTTAATGTCCCTAATTAATTCAGGAGAAGAATACAATGCGTGCAGTTCTGTGTTGTGTAACTTTCTCCATTCTCCTGTAACATCATCCCTCTTAGCCCCAAATATTTTCCTAAGAATCTTATTCTCAAACACCCTTAATCTCTGTTCCTCTCTCAAAGTGAGAGGCCAAGTTTCACAACCACACAGAACAACCGGTAATATAAGTGTTTTATAAATTCTAACTTTCTATTTTTTTGACAGCAGACTAGATGACAAAAGCTTCTCAACCGAATAATAACAGGCATTTCCCATATTTATTCTGCGTTTAATTTTCTCCAGAGTGTCGTTTATAGGCTATTTGTTACTGTTACTCCAGAGATATTTTAATTTTTCCACCTCTTCAAAGGATAAATCTCCAATTTTTATAGTCCCATTTCGTACAATATTCTGGTCACGAGACATAATCATATACTTTGTAAATACTATAGTACAGCAATACAAAAAGATAAAACTTAGCAGTATTTCACCAGTCAGTCCACATCAGACTTTCTACGTTCGTTATGCGAAACGTTTTCATGCACAACAAACTGTAAATGGTAAAATGTTTGTCAAGTGTTTTGTAAATGTTAGGTATCTTTCAAAGTTTACATCATATAGGCTAAATCTTTATGTACGTTTTCAAATATATTTCGTAAATATTTATATATACTCCGAATACTTGGAGGTATTATTCATTTTTAGAAACCTTGAGAATTTTTAGATTGTCTCGTAAATTTTTAGGCAATTTATGAATTTATAGACTTCTTATAAATTATTGGAAAACTTTTAGGGGCCGTATAAATTTTGTTGTAACGAACATCTTTTTCGGAATATTTTAAATTTTTACACATCTCATGAGTTATTAAGAATTTTTAAGAAGAATTTTTAAATTTTTGGGCATGTTATAAAGTTGTGAACTCAGAACTATGGAAGATAACAAATCAGAAAGAAATCACAATAGAAATCAAAAGACGAAAGTGGAATTGGATAGGGCATACAATCAGGAAAGGAGATGGAGCAGTAGAAATAATGGCTTTGGATTGGAACCCCCAGGGTAGTAAAACAAGAGGAAGGCCAAAAAATACATGGAAGAGAACAGTTTTGGAGGAAATTGCTAGGGACGGGAAAACATGGAGCGAATTGAAGAAGTGGCTACAAATAGGGTCCGTTGGGGGCACTTTGTGAATGCCCTATGCTCCTCATGAGGAGATACAGGAGTTTGATTGATTGATTGATTGATTGATTGATTATAAAGTTGTGGACATGTAATGTGCTGTAAAAAGTGTTTAGTCGAATGATTAATGTTTGGATTCTTGCTAATTCTTAGGTACAGCATATTCTAAATTTTTTAACGTCTTATAAATTTATTATTAGTAATTTTAAGGTATTTTTTTATTTTCGGGCATGTTGTAAAGTTTCAGATTTAAATTAATACAAACAATTTTACTCATATTTTTGGGTATTGTAAATTTTTAGCCATCTTTTAAATTTCTACACGTCTAATACATCACTGGATAAATTCTTTGACGTATTTGGTTAATTTTGAGTTGTCTTGTAACTTATATACGAGTAAATCTTGTAAAATATTAAGATATTTCTTTGAAATCTCGTACAGTTTTCGATATTTCTTAAAATATTGGGAAAATATATTGCGCCACCTTGTTAATTCTTATGTGTCTTGTAAACTTGTAGGCATATTGTAAAGTTTTAGACGTCTTTTAAATTATTGTGAAAATGTGTGTAGACATCTTGTTAATATTGTTACGTGTCTTGAAATTTTTAGGCACACTGTTACATTTTAGACGTTTTCTTTTTTAATTATTGGGAAATTTTTTCGGACATCTTATTAATTGTTAGATATGTTATTAATTTTAATGATAACGAGGAAGTGTAAGATCTTTAAAAACCTTAAAGGTCGGCAACTATACAGGGTGTTTGAAAAAGTATTCAATATTTTAAGAGGTGATAGTATGCACCAGAACAAGAAAACAGTGTCTAATAAACATGGGTCCTACGACAAATACTTTCTGAGATCTGAACACTTGTTCATAGGAGGTGCTCAATGTGATGTCCATTCATGGCAATGCTTTCTTCTGCCCTGCAATACAGCAGACTACCAGATAATTATACCGTAGTTGTCACCGCTGGCATGGAATAATGATACGTCGCAAGGAATACTGAAAACAAAAGTTTGGTTGCGGCTATGAGCGGGATTCAGCAGAGATGAAGATGATGTGAATTTTCGTAATCAGCATGTGTGAGTGATGAAAATCCCCATGCAGTTGAAGAACCAAGACATCAGCACCGATTCTCAATCAATGTATGGGCAGGCGTTCTTGGTGATAGATTAAAAGGGCCATACGTACTACCACAGAGATTAACTGGGGCTCGTTATCAGGACTTCCTTATTAATGTATTAACAACAAATTTCAAAGAGTGCGCGATTCCTTACGCCAAAGGGTACACGAATGCATTGTCATCAGAGTGCTGCACTGGAGTTAAATCGCTCGCTTGAACTCGGTCGAGTGTCGCACCCTCGAGTGAGAGACGATCGGTCGTGATACGCTCTTAATAAATAGAAGCACAGTACAAGGTCATCTCACCGACATGTCTTATCTTGTATGGAAGGCGACAGATAAGATACACATATGTTTTGCTCACACGGTAAAAATAAGGCTTTATTTTCTGCGTTTATGACAAACGTTTAATGGAACAGTCAATGGAACGTACCAAAACAGGAACATGAAGTTATAAATAAAATAGTATGAAAAACTACGATATACAGTTATTATTGCGAATTAATAATTTTTCAATATTTGATTTACCACATATATAATATGATAGGTCCATACATAGTGTTCCGCCTATATACTGCGACAATGTAGAAACGTTTTACAAAATATTATTGATATTGCAGTAGATTAATAACAATATTAGTACAGAGATAATGTCACAGAAAATATAATAAAACGAATAATCATGCTGCACAACTGTTACAGACGCAAAGATTGATACACTAATTATTAGAGATTATTATTATTATTATTATTATTATTATTACTAGAAAACTTGATACAGTTCTTGCACTATCGTGATTGTGTTCTCCGTTTATAATAATTATATTTACATCCAATAACATCTATCAGATGTGGCAAAAACAAAATCACTCCTGTGGGGGGGGGGGGAAATTACCTACATCATTTATATTACATTTTAAAGCAGGTTTTATAGTTGTATTATGGAGAAGTTAGTTAAACACTGCAAAGTTTGAAATGATAAACATCTATGATGTTACTACACAGTTCATCACTGTAACAAGAACGGCTTATACCGTCCGAGGATTTATCGCTCGTGACAATTTTACCCATCATGCATGTGCGCTACCTACCGGATTATGCTATGAACTACTTGGCGCTCGAGTGAAAACATCCGATGCAGACCTCTGATTGCCATAAATGGACGTCATATTGAGCACCTCTTATGAACAAGTGTTCTGATCTCGGAAAATATGTGTTGTAGGACCCATGTTTATTAGACATTATTTCCTTGTTTCGATGCATACTATCACCTCTTAAAATATTTGTATATTTTTTAACACCCTGTATAAGTTACAAGACTGAAACCTAGGATGTAAAATGCGTAGAAAGAGAAGATATTTAACGTTATATAATTTGTTTTATTATTAATATAATACAGTAACTTTGATTGCAGATTTAGATAATGCATGTGTGAATGAACGTATTTAAGCCCTCGCCTCTTCTAAACGTTAGGAGATGAACTAGATACATTAGCTGTAAAATACTTGAAATTTTACGGACCTTTAGAATCTGTTTTCATATTCGCTGTAGCTCAAATACCTGCAAAGTCAATTATCATGTTAATGAACTGAGTAAGATAGGCACAACATATGCTTCCTTGTTATCTAATGAATGGCACTTTATAATCATATGCTGTGACGCAACACCATCAATATGTCTGATTCAAAAGATCATTAAAGTGAAGTATAGTTACGATGTAAAATTTATGTATTCTCTAACATACATATAACAAATACGGTTTATTTATTCTTTCTAACATACGGAAAGACTGTTTTGCAACTGTTGTTGCACTAGAAAGGTTTTTACTTCTCATTGTTCTCCCATGTTTATCTTTTACATCAGACCCCTTCAAATTTTCCCTTTTCTTCTTTTCCTCTTCACCCCATCATTCTTTCCTTCCTTCATCAACTTCTTCTGTAATCCTTTTCCTAATTTTCTTCATATTTTTTCCTCTTTCCGTAATTTCTCTCTTCTACCTTTCTTCTCGTATTTCTCTCCTTCTCTTCCTTCCGCTACATCTTTTAACCTCATTTCTCTCCTTCTAATCATTCTTCCCTCTATCCTTATCCTATTTCCTATCTCGCCCTTTTATTTCTTCTCCATCTTCTTATCTTTCTATATCTTTTTAACGTTAAACATTTATGATCGAAGTTCAAATGAATAAAACGTTACGAAAATGTCTGCATTGATGTCGTGTTTGCTAGACGGATGGACTTATTTTCTTCCATTAATTAATTACTTATTCTTCTTATCATAGACCCATATTAACGGCTCTCTGTATTCAGATGAACAGTAATTCCGTTGTAAATAATCGTTAATACTTATAAATGGCTATGGAGGAGGTTCATTGCCGCCCTCACATAAGCCCGCGATCGGTCCCTATCCTGTGCAAGATTAATCCAGTCCCTATCATCATATCCCACCTCCCTCAAATCAATTTTAATATTATCCTGTCTACGCCTCGGCCTCTCCAAAGATCTTTTTTCCTTCGGTCTTCCAGCTAACACTTTATAAGTATTTCTGGATTCACCCATACGTGCTACATGCCTTGCCCATCTCAAACGTCTGGATTTAATGTTCTTAATGATGTCAGGTGAAGAATACAGTGTGTGCAATTCTGCGTTGTGTAACTTTCTCCATTCTCTTATAACTTAATTCCTCTTAGCACCAAATATTTTCCTAAGCATCTTATTCTCGAATACCCTTAATCTCTGTTCCTCTCTCAAAGTGAGAGTCCAAGTTTCATAACCATACAGCTATCACCGCGGCCTGGCGCGTCCTCAGGTTGTGGATAGAGGAGACGGCCTCCAGATATGGAGGGTAGCAGTGAATATATTGAATAAGCAGTCGCGGACAGCCGATGAGGGGTGGTCCTCCAGCTTGGGGGTTGGGCGAAGTGATAACAACCCATCAGTAAAAAAAAAAGCGCTCGTAACGAAACCCCAACATAAGCCTCGGAAGTATCGATCAAATTCCAGCACAGTCAATACAAGAGGTTGGAAGTACATCATCTAGTGAAATTTATAAGCTTGTACTTGCCATTTGGGAAAAGGAAATTGTACCAGAACAATGGAAAGAGTTCATAATTGTACCTATCTTTAAGATAGGTACCATTATGTGTGGCCCCCAGGTCCTTACCCCCTGTGATTTTTATCTGTGGGATGTTTGCTGCTACTCTTCAAGATCTGCGACATCGAATTGTTGGGACCGTGAATTCCATAATTAGGGATCAGTTGATTCTTGTGTGGCAAGAAATGGACTACCTCTTCCAATCCAGCGCCCCGGAATGGTGTCGTTCGGATAATGCTCCACTAAAAAAAGTTCATACACTTTCTTTACAGAAACGGCGCAAAAAACATTCACCTTCGGTGAGTTCTTGCATGTTCGACGACTACGCAAGGATTTTCAGTCCCTCAAATTCGGACTGGCGAGTAACTGCAGCGGACAGACCGTTGCTGTATCCGCTTTGCTTATGGCCCCGGATCGAGCATCGCGTGTAACCAAACGTTAAAAAAAATTGAACCTTACTCTATCCATTGATGTACGGTAAATGCTTCTAGTGTTTATACTTCATTTAAAATAAATATTTGAAATCTACTCTTTCTTTTTGAATGACAAAGAGAATACTGTTAGAGCCAATCCTCATATAAAATGAGGAAACAGTATACAGAAGAATTACTTTGTAGATATAGACGCGGAAATATTACTAGAATTAATTTCCTACAGAGAATGGCTACTATTATCCAAGAAAGTGATCTAGGGTGGTATTCATAGACATTTCGCAGCACGCCCTACGAGCGTACTAAGCTAGCCACGGCTATCCACTGGTTATAAGTACAGAATTCAAATCATATCCTATCGCTAACACTGGTTTATGAATACGAAAAACGCTGATCATCCACCGAAAACAAGCGCTAAAAATGTCTATGAATACGGCCCCTAGATATTAAACAATCCATTACTGGTATGGAACAAATATTTTAAACTCTGACAAGTACCAAGTTATCGGTACGAACATTTTAAACTCTGACAAGAACCAATTTATCGGTACGAGCATTTTAAACTCTGACAAGTACCAAGTTATCGGTACGAGCATTTTAAACTCTGACAAGAACCAATTTATCGGTACACGCATTTTAAACTCTGACAAGTACCAATTTATCGGTACGAGCATTTTAAACTCTGACAAGTACCAATTTATCGGTACGAGCATTTTAAACTCTGACAAGTACCAAGTTATCGGTAGGAGCATTTTAAACTCTGACAAGTACCAAGTTATCGGTACGAGCATTTTAAACTCTGACAAGTACCAATTTATCGGTACGAGCATTTTAAACTCTGACAAGTACCAATTTATCGGTACGAGCATTTTAAACTCTGACAAGTACCAATTTATCGGTACGAGCATTTTTACGAGAGCAGCATTTTAAACCATACCTGTCAATGTAAGGAGTCCTACGTCTCTACAAAATGGTAAGGGAAATATTGCTGCGGCTCGTGTTAAAGTGACCGCCGCGCTCAACTGATGCACTCAGTTCAGGTAAAATTTTCTCTTGCGCTCAACCGATGAACCCCCGATCTGACTCGGGTCTTTGGTATGTAAAGTAATTGCTGGCCACAAATTTCATAGGGCCTACCCGAAATCGAACTCAGAGATGTAGCCTATTGTTGAGAAGCTGCGGCTGGCTATGTATACAAATCCACAGACAGACGAAGGTGTTTATTCAATGTCTGGCTGACACCTGATTTCTCCTCTATAATCTACAAGAGTACACGAAATTAAAAAAGGACACATGTTCATGATGTCACGTGCCAAATCGTGAGAGGTTAGACTGGAGTCATGGACAAATGGCCTTTCACAACTCAGGGATATTTAACCATGAAGTCTCTCACACTGACCGCGGGCGTTACGTAAGCCTCGCGCATTCCTATCGCGGCACTACAGGGCCACTCGGCAGGCTAATGAACAATTGTGCTGCAATTAGGTGTCTTTCGACGTGTGGTGATTTTTTTGCTTAACAGATAATTTTCAGCTCCGCTGAACTTGCGGCGAATTGTTCGTTATTTCTGTGACAACGGAAAGAAATCCGCTGAGAAGAAGTTAAATTTTGTGGAGGGGGGATAAAGCACGTGGTAAGTGGGAAAGTATAAACAAGAACTTAACGACAGGTAAAGAATAAAAATAGAGGAAAAGAAGGTTAGAAGTGAAGAAAGGAGAGCTGAGACAAAAGAGAATGGAGAAGAAAGAGGAATGAAAGATAATGACGTAAGACATGCAAAAGGGAAGACGTCAGCAAGAAGCAGGATCAGAGATAAGTATGAATTAAACCTAAATAACAAAGAAATAAAGTTAATGTATACATATTTGGCCCTCGGTTGTACAATGTTTTAACTAAATTACACCCAGAACTTCTAACATGTAACCCACTAACATATAACAAGAAAATTAGAAACGTGTTAATATCTTCAATTTGATTAAGTAAATTTATAGCCTATGTGTATGAATTAATCAACCTACATTATATTTGTATTCTATAATTTTGAAATATATATTAGTCCTACTTTTCACGTGCGATATTATTCTTCTATAGTGTTAATATTATATTATATAATTCCATTGCCGCTGTAATTATATTTTAGTTGCTATTTCATTTTACTTATTTATTTATATTATTATTATTATTATTTTTTTTTATTTTAATATTATATCTGAACTGCGACCGAGCACGAGCGCAGCTCATTCGGTCTCAAATTTTGTTAATACTACTGTATCTCCTTTTTATATTGCTTGTATTATTTTATTTGTATTTCTCTTTGTTTGTTTTGTAATTATATTTCTTTATTCTGTATATTTGAAATAAATAAAATTTAAATTGAAATTGGAAAAAAAAATATGGGAAAATGGAAGGAGGAAGATAGGATAAAATAAAAGAATGAAAGGTGAAAAAGAAATAAGAAAAACTGAGAAAAGGAAAAAAGTCGATGCTTTTTAAATTGCAGTTTAAGGGAACGCTTATGCGATTTTTAAACCTTCTACAGTTTTCATTTAAAATTTATGAATTTTAAACTACATAAGCATGCCTACAGGGTTGTTTCCGATTAATGATAACGAATTTGAATGACGTCATGTGCGTCAGGAATCACACAGACAGCTGAATTGCTGCGAGAGGTGACAGAGCAGTAGTGAGTGATTTCATAATCAGAATGCACGGTGTATCGCAGTATCTTGATTTTCACCATTATTTCACCGTAGTTTCCCCTTAAAACATTTGTAAAAATTCATTTCTTGCTTAAATTTTAAAATATGTTTATATATTATGTTGAATCCCCTGCTGAGCACGAATCTCTCATTCAGGAGTGGGCTAGTTTATATTATATATTATATTATATTATATTATATTATATTATACTATATTATATTATATTATATTATATTATATTATATTATATTATATTATATTATATTATATTATATTATATATTATATTATATTATACTATATTATATTATATTATATTATATTATATTATATTATATTATATATTAACTTGTATTCATTTGAAATTTACTAGCAATAAAATAAATAAATAAATTTTACACAGTAATTAATAAAGTTGGATAAATTGAAAAAATGTACACACAAGCGCGCCCGAAATTACCACTAAAACGAATTTTCCACCTAAGAAAGGAAGCAGCAATATAACACACATGTTGCATTTCAAAGATATGTTTCGAATTTTGCTTGAAAAATGTAGGCCCTAGACACAGCATGGCATACAGAGCGCGTCAATATCGGCAGAGTGGACAGAAAACTATAGTAATAATGATAAATACAGAGTGGAAATGAATCAACCCTGCAAATTGAAAGGGACGATAGGGTACACTTAAATGAATAGAAAACCTATATTACGTTTTGTGATTAAATGCACGGTTAATTAGAAAATTGATTTGGAAGCTTTAGCAGTCTGGCGACATCGCTGATAGGACAGTCGTCTGTCTTCTCGCAATAAAGATGTAAGAGGTCAATGAACTCAGGTCTGTCTCTGTACGCTAGCCTTCCTCTCTCGCTACGACGTGCTGCTCGCATCGCTCAGTGGCTTCAAATTAATGGTTTTTAATTAAATTTACACGAAAACCGTCACGCTATTGAAATACGCCAGTGGGATAAATTATTCTTTATTATATTTCCTATCGATATGGACAAAAATCACGATCCTACTCGCAATAGTTACAGTCCGCATCACCGTTTTTGGCGTGTGAAATAAGTAATGGGAACGTTAAATGCTAGTGTCTTACCTTTACCCTGGTCAATCTGACAATTGTGTTTGGCAAATGGCTCATGTAACGTGTATAGGAAGTGGTACCATTTTCTGCTGTACTAGCAACATGCTCACAAACTGGGTACAATACTCTAGGGCACATGCCAAAAACGCTGGCGCCAGCTGTACCGATTAAGAGGATGTTAAACATTTGAAAAAAATTAGGAAATTATGAACTTTCCACCAATATTGTATTACACTTTTTTTTGTTGCATACAACATGAACTATTCGCTCTGAAAATCTTCAAGGTTATTTCACTTACTCTCTGTATAGTGGTGATGATGTAAGTGGACGTGGTAAGGCAGTGATGATGTTAATGATGAATTTGGTAGCAGTGGTTGTAATAATTGTGATGATGATGTCAGTATTATTAGTACTATTATAGGCAAAGCCGAGCAATTTATCTTTGTGCAGCGATATTTCGAGTTTAATGGGTAATTATGAAATACAGTACCGGTGATAGGATTGCCAGTCTCAAAATTACATGAACTCCCTGTGTAGCAGGAGTTCACTATTTGGTGCTGATATTAAAGCACAGCCAATGTTGCTGCAGCCCTGCAAACTTTTATAGCCGAAACCTCTCGATAAACAGCACGTAATGAACCTTCGGAATGCTCGTTGTCGATATCGGAACTCCTTCAGGGCCCTGACCTGCGATAATTTTAACTGGAGACAGATGAAATTGCGTTTGTGTAAATAAAAGCTGCAACCTGCGTGCGTACCTATTTTTATACTTCAGAAGAAAAACAAAGTTATGGGTTTTTTAGTTAAAACAGGAAACTCGAGTTGTAACCATGGTAACGTATAGACTATAGCGTATACCTTGTACAGTCAGCCATCTACACGAATAATAATTCTGTAACCAAACTTTTTCTAGTAAGTTTCGCTTTTCCAAAAATAATTGGTGTTAACGTGTATAATTAATCATCCTGAGACCGAAAATCGCTTTTTTTAATTTTTTTTTTTACTATATGACGAGATTATCTGTTTTAAAATAACAATGATTTTTATATCATTACCTCCTCAGATGAATATACGAGTAATAAAGATAAAACAAATGACTCTGTATTTATTTAAGGCGGCCTTGGAGAACAGTAATTTAACAACCCTTTTTATACGGATGATATTCATTTGTGTTTATAATATACTATATATATATATATATATATATATATATATATATATATAATTTGAACTGGTAATGGAAATTACGGGAAAACGACTGAACGGATTTTAATAAATGATCCCTCATTTTGAAGCTTGGAACCCAAAGTTTTTCAGAAAAATAGTAATTTTTAGTGAAATGTCAATTTTCCTACATCATTTTCCTATTTTCCAAAATCCATCTGTCGTCAGTTTTGAGAAATAGAATAAAACAAAACACAAACACACTACAATAAACAATATCACACGAAGGCTATGACCTGCAGGATTGCTAACATATTTAGAATTCAGATGGCTGACATAATGCCAATATGTCGAGCTTCATTTGTGTAAATTTTTTCTGAACGTTTCTGTAATATTGGTTATTAAAAACTTCATGAATTACTAAAAAGAAGATTCTCTGGTGTGTAATTTTCTGAATACAGCTGTCTGTGTATTGGATATTAAAAACTACAATACTTAAGAATGTTTGATGACATTATTACCATTAAAATGAAATATTATTATAGTGAATGCCATGATGTATTTGTCACCAATTATACAGATTAATGCTTTATTGATGATATGAAAGCGAAACTTTTTGGGGTTATATAAGTAGGCGTAGAGAATATCTGATGTTAGATCTTCATTTCCATAATATTTACTGAGTGACGGCTATATAGTAGTCTATACAAAACTTACGTAAGATAACAATATTGTTATTAAAGTGAAATATTTTTTATAGTTATTAATCAAGTGGTATAGGTATTTTCCATATATTTAATGGCGGTATGGTATAGATACTTAAAGCAGAAAGCTAGAATCTATAAAACAGTTATGCTACCGGTTGTTCTTTATGGTTGTGAAACTTGGATTTTCACTTTGAGAGAGGAACAGAGATTAAGGGTGTTCGAAAATAAGATGCTTAGGAAAATATTTGGGGCTAAGAAGGATGAAGTCAGAGGAGAATGGAGAAAGTTACACAACGCAGAACTGCACGCATTGTATACTTCACCTAACATAATTAGGAACATTATATCCAGACATTTGAGATGGCAGCGCATGTAGCACGTATGGATTAATCTAGAAATGGTATAGGGTGTTAGTTGGAAGACCTGAAGGGAAAAGACCTTGAGGGAGGAAGACGTAGATGGGAGGATAATATTAAAATCGATTTGAGAAAGGTGGGAAATGATGGTAGAGATTGGATTAATCTTACTTAGGATAGGGATTTCCAAAATGTCTGGTATTATTCATTGGAAATAAATTAAAAAAATTTAATTTGAATTGTAATGAACTTAGTTTGTAGCATTTGCTGCACAAGCCACTAGTATTATTATAAACAGAGAGTCTTTGTGTGTTTGTATGAGGTGATCTCAGGAAACGATTTAATAGATTTGAATAATTCTTTTATCATTGGAAAGTGTAGTTCCTTTAGATGGACGTAAGCTTTATGTTATTATAGAAGTTCATGAGTGAATCGAGGATTGGGCACAAATGCATATAAGGTAGGACTATACAAAACCTTACGCACAGAAAACTTTATATACTGTCGAAATTAATAATTAGCAATATGTACTGTAGTTAAATTTAATGCTATTTGAAGGTAACGTACTGAAATTTGATGTCAGATTTGCGTTGCGTTTTTTTTATGAAAGAATGAAAGTAAGAGATGGAATAATTTTACAAATATACACGCGACACATATTAATTATTCAGTAACATAACAGTACATATTTTTATTGCTTAATTACGTATTTTGGTGAGCTACGCAATGTATACTTAATAGTAACAATTCTATGTAGTGCACAACACTCCATATTGAATAATTGACAAACCAACATCTTAGCATGACTTGTGGCTTGTAGGCCATCTCAAACCCCGAACTCCACCCCTCCCAGCGCGAGATCTTTATATACTCGGCGATTCCCGGTCGGGGCAAGTTACCTGGTTGAGGGTTTTTCCGGGGTTTTCCCTCAACCCAATATGAGTAAATGCTGGGTAACTTTCGGTGCTGGACCCCGGACTCATTTCACCGGCATTGTCACCTTCATCTCATTCAGACGCTAAATAACCTGAGATGCTGATAAAGCGTCCTAAAATAACCTACCAAAAATAAAAAAAATTATATACTCGGTCAGTTATGGCCGAATGCTACAATAAATCGATTAGCAACATAGTATCTCATAACGTCATACAATGAAGTAATTACATAATTAAAAATATGACTATTTGGTGTAGGGAGCATCCGTTTTCGTTGCAAGAACAATTCAAATAACAACAAATTAAGAACTTAGATTCAGTGCCCAAAACTTTGTAAAATATTTTCCTTTTGAAGATAAAATATTAGAACTAAATTTAGAGCCTTATCTATGTCTTATTTCTGAAAACGACTTTTTCATTGGAATTCTCAGTTTGCCCGGAATGGCTGTAAAGCTCCCACGAAAAAGAAAAAAAGAACCTACTCATTCAGTCACAAATTCACTTTCTCTCTAACTCGCTAACTCACAAACAAGCGTTCTGATGGGGGCAGATAAAAAAGTTAAATTTTTTTCTTCCACCATGTTAATAATGTCAAAAGAACTCCTTATACAAATTTTGGCCACTCGACCGCAATTACGAGGCCGTCCAGAAAGTAATTTTCCCTGGGGTCGTTTATAGAAAAAAGCACAATTTCATGCATATATTTATTGAAACAGATACAGCAATTTTAGCTCTATTTGTCAACATATCCCCTACTGGAATTGAGACATTTGTCATAACATGGGATCAATTTTTGTTTCGTAGAAGTCAGCCGCCTCAGTCCGGAACCAGAGTTTGACTACGTCTGCACCTCTCTTTGTCGATCCTATGATATGAGAAATGTCTCAGTTCCGATGGAAAATATGTTGGAAAATAGCTCAACAAGTTATGTCCGTTCTAATGAATTTGTCCAATGAAATTGTGTTTTTTCTTTCTGTTAACGGCCCCTGGCGAATAAATTTTTTACGGCCCTCGTAATTGCGGACGAGTGGCCAAAATTTGTATAACTTAAGCACTTCTTTTGACATTATTAACATGATGGAAGAAAAAAAAATAACTTTTTTATCTGCCCCCATCAGAACGTTTGCTTGTCAGTCATTTACTCATTATTGATTACAAGTTAAATAATTCAATGACGGACTTAACTTTCCACTCACTAAGTCATTTAGGGTGCTATTCATAGACATTTCGCAGCCGCGCTACGAGCGTACTAAGCTAGCCCCGGCTATCCACTGGTTACTAGTACAGAATTCAAATCATATCCTTTCGCTAACACTGGTTTATGAATACGAAAAACGCTGATCATCCACCGAAAGCCCGTGCTAAAAAGTCTATGAATACTACCCTAAGTCACTTAGGAACTTAGGCCTACTCGTTAAGTGACAAACTTATTTACTCACAAACTGAAATGTTATGAAACTAGTTCTTATATTCTCTATGAACTCACTTGTTCACGTAACTACTCAGAACCGACTCACTAGCCATCTGTTGGCTTGCGCATGCGCTCCATTAGAGCACCGCGGAGTTTCCAATTGATAGGGTGGCGTTCTACAGCTGACTCCTGCATTTCCTTGATCATTGCATCTAATTCCACTCGTTCGAGAGGTCTGACAGCAGTTGCCATGGAACTGGGGATTCCAGCAGAGGCGATTACTAAGTAGGAAGCAATTCTATAAGATAAAGCGATCTTATGAGGCGAAGAGGGAGAAATTTGTACGCTAGATGACGCCAGATGTCTTTCTATCTTGCTTAAGTGTCTGCGTTTCCGTCTACAAATCAAGGGGAACTGAATTTAATTCCTGGAAGTGAAGTTTAGATTTAAGAATGTAGTTTATTGCCATTGAGACCGTAAGTTTATAATATTACTTACTTACTTACTGGCTTTTAAGGAACCCGGAGGTTCATTGCCGCCCTCACATAAGCCCGCCATTGGTCCCTATCCTGAGCAAGATTAATCCAGTCTCTACCATCATATCCCACCTCCCTCAAATTCATTTCAATATTATCTTCCCACCTACGTCTCGGCCTCCCTAAAGGTCTTTTTCCCTCCGGCCTCCCAACTAACACTCTATATGCATTTCTGCGTTCGCCCATACGTGCTACATGTCCTGCCCATCTCAAACGTTCGGATTTTATGTTCCTAATTATGTCAGGTGAAGAATACAATGCGTGAAGCTCTCCGTTGTGTAACTTTCTCCATTCTCCTGTAACTTCATCCCTCTTAGCCCCAAATATTTTCCTAAGAACCTTATTCTCAAACACCCTTAATCTCTGTTCCTGTCTCAAAGTGAGAGTCCAAGTTTCACAACCATACAGAACAGCCGGTAATATAACTGTTTTATAAATTCTAACTTTCAGATTTTTTGACAGAAGACTAGATGACAAAAGCTTCTCAACCGAATAATAATACGCATTTCCCATATTTATTCTGCGTTTAATTTCTTCCCGAGTGTCATTTATATGTGTTACTGTTGCTCCAAGATATTTGAATTTTTCCACCTCTTCGAAAGATAAATCTCCAATTTTTATAGTTCCATTTCGTACAATATTCTGGTCACGAGACATAATCATATACTTAGTCTTTTCGGGATTTACTTCCAACCCTATCGCTTTACTTGCTTCAACTGGAATTTACGCGTTTTCCCTAATCGTTTGTAGATTTTCTCCTAGCATATTCACGTCATCCGCATAGACAAGAAGCTGATGTAACCCATTCAACTCCAAACCCTGTCTATTATCCGGAACTTTCCTAATGGCATATTCTAAAGCGAAGTTAAAAAGTAAAGGTGATAGTGCATCTCCCTGCTTTAGCCCGCAGTGAATTGGAAAAGCATCAGATAGAAAATGGCCTATACGGACTCTGCTGTAAGTTTCACTAAGACACATTTTAATTAATTGAACTAGTTTCTTGGGAATACCAAATTCAATAAGAATATTATATAAAACTTCTCTCTTAACCGAGTCATACGCCTTTTTGAAATCTATGAATAACTGATGTACTGTACCCTTATACTCCCATTTTTTCTCCAATATCTGTGGAATACAAAAAATCTGATCAATAGTCGATCTATTGCGCCTAAAACCACACTGATGATCCCCAATAATTTCATCTACATATGGAGTTAATCTTCTCAAAAGGATATTCGACAAAATTTTGTACGACGTCAGCAAAAGTGATATTCCTCGAAAGTTACTACAGTTAGTCTTGTCCCCCTTCTTAAAAATAGGTACGATTATGGACTCCTTCCATTGTTCTGGTACAATTTCCTTTTCCCAAATTGCAAAGTTTATAATATTATTTTCATTTATTTTTATTTGGTATATTCGTCATCGATGATTTTACACCATGCCAGTAAACGACCTTCTAAAACCGTATCTTAATATATAAAATTTAATGTGAGTATGTATGCATGTATGTATGTATGTATGTATGTATGTATGTATGTATGTATGTATGTATGTATGTATGTATGTATATGTTCTCTATACAAATCTACACGCTTTGACCGATATGTGCCAAAGTTTGCACATTTAACCTTTATAACCAGGAGAAGAACATAGGCTACATTAAAATTGTGCAAATGGAAGTTAAATTAATTAAATATATAAAAAATAGAAATAAATAGATCAAATATTCATGTATTATATTAAAATGCAAAATCTTCTACAGTCAGTTGTTCTTTATTATTGTCTGTTGTATTCAACATAGACTTTCACGAGGCCTTGGAAATTTTGACACGAAATTAAATTACATTGTTGTTACACATCATGAAGGCTAAAACTAGATAATTCATGCAATAAGTATCTTTACGCAGTCCAGGACCGTATTATGAATTCCTCGATGCAGTTTTGTAGATAGTAAGCAGAGTGTTTTATCCAATGGAATTCTAGAATTCTTTCAAACTACAAGGATTGCTACCACATAATTTACTTAATATTGAATAGCCATAGTAGACCTACTATTGCGAAATACTGACTCACCAAAATTATGCACTAACAAGAATTTGTGTCAAAAACTCATGCGAAACGTAATATGAGTGGCAATATTAACTGGAAAAACGAAAGAAGGTGATGTTTTTATCCCACGTATTGCTATTATAGCCATTCGATTTTAAGCAATTATTATAAGTTATAGTAATATTTGTGATAATATTACAATATTATAATATTGCAATAATAATATAGAGCCTATTTTACTGTTACTGTTAACCCGTCTCTTATTAATAAGTTATGGTCACTAATGACTTGGCCGTTTATAGAAAAATATGATTTTCTGTTGTGGTAGTGTTCTACATTGCCTTCTCCAGGAGAGTGAATTCTGATGAGTATAGTCTCCGTTACTGCAAAACACCCTGAAATCCATGCATTTGATAGAATCCATCCGTTACAGATTGTAGTTTGGCCTTGAAGGAAATTAAATATATTGTGTGCAGAAAGGCTTAATAATGCATAATGCCGTGGTACGATAAATATGATCATCAATCACAATGTTAAATATCTTAAATATCCCTGTAGCATAAGGTCTTAATGTTGTTAAAACTCTATCCATAGGTGAGATGAAATTATTTCAATTAGTCAGTTTCTTTGGATATTAGTGGCACTTTCTTTAATATTCGTCACTAGGGAGGAGAAAACATAAGTAAATATGGTTCGTTTTGGTTTTATATAGTTCCCTTGCCGAGGTCTTCGATAAGTCTAACAAACAGTTTATTTATAAATAGACCAAAATTTGAAACCCGGGCAACGCCGGGTAATTTAAGCTAGTAATATTATAATTTTCATATCTACGTTATTATTATTGTACTTGTTAAAGTCCTTGTGGGCGGTTCAGTTCAACATAACATGCATTGATTTCACATGTTGTGTTTTGGAAGAGTCTTAGCCGCAATGGAGGTGAGTGTACCGTGCCGTATGTTGCAAGAGCCTTGTTACAGGCTCTCCAAGTCTCTGTAATGATAACTTGTCGTGGCAGACGCAGGCTAATGCTCGCTGCATGTTACATTCGACAGATAAACTTCATTGCATTCTTTCTGTGCTCCGTATTTTAATAAAGTATGCAGATCGGCCCCTTCCAAGAAGATCCCATTGCGGCCTTCCAAGTACACTCGCTTCTTAGTATTCAGCTTGCACTGAAATGCGATCCAAACTGTGACGTAACATTTACATGAAGGCTCGATTTCCACAAAACTGCGTAAGCAGTCATAACTCAGCAGAGCAACTAGCATAAATGACATGCCAGAATATTACATCAAATGTGAGGCTATTTGCAGACGACTGCATTATCTATAGAAAGATTAGAAATAATTCAGATGAGAATGCTATTCAAACAGACTTGAATAATAGTAATATGTGTTACACGAGCGGTATGTTGAAGTTTTCATGTTCGAGGAAAAGTTTGAAAAAGCGAAACGTAGTTGAGCTTTTTTAATTTCCAATAATTGAAATAAAACATACCGCTCGTGTATCGTACATTATTTTGTGCGAAGATCGTTTATTACATACCTGAAAGAGGAATTTCTAATTAGTTGCAATGAAATCTCCATCTTGGTTTCTGTTCAATGACGGAAAATTTGCAAAACAAAAATATCTATCTCCAACATCGTTGCTTTAAAATGTTGTCTGTGTTTACTATACTCCAGCAGGCCGTGATACACGTCTATCTTTTTTTTTTTTTTGCCCAGTCTATAAATGCGAACTTAAAACAAACGGTAAGGTTATGTAATGATTTATTTTTCATTTTAATATTTTAACAATATTATTTATATAACATATTGCAGTAATAACATCGGCAAGTTTGTTGATTTTTTCACGGCTTCCTTAATGTTACTTCCATCACGAATGCAGAAACTTTAGTGGAGTTGTGAGTTTACTTAATTTTTGCAAATATTTAAAAACAATAATTAACATTGCAATTTAGATGAAATTGCAGTGTTAAGTTTCCAATTTATAATTATTACTATATTGAACGTCTCAAAAAATAATATGTTAAAAGCCTAAAGCAGTAAAATCAATATGCCACTTAAGAGGTAAGAAGAGGGAAATTGTTATGTGTGTTAGGTTGGGAATACTGAATGTGGAATTTTAGACTTTCCGCGGATTGGTTTTGTGCGGAAACCAAGCAAATACGCACGATCTCGCACAAAATTTATAACTGGGCGTTAATGCATAGGATGAAAATAAATGGTTCTAAAAGTAAATCTATAACATTTTGTAAAACCCGAGAGGAAACTAGTCTTAATTACGAACTCTGTGGTATTGTAATTCCGCAAGAATAATGTTGTAAATACCTAGGAGTGTATTTAAACTCCAAACTTTCTTGGGGAGAGCATGTTGACAATGTCACGAGTAAAGCATGGAGGGCATTTCACTTTATTATGAGAATCTTGAAAAAGGCTAGCCCCAAATCGAGGGAAATAGCATATCTAACGTTAGTGCGACCGTTAATGGAATACGGAACTACATGTTGGGATCCCTATAGAATATATCAGATAAATTCTTTAGAAAGAATCCAGTGTAGGCCAGCTAAATTTGTTAAAGGTAAAAGAGAAGATGGAAACGATACGATAAAAGAACTTAAATGGGAAACTTTGGAAAACAGACGTAGGAAAACTAGAATAACATCATTGTATAGAGCACATCTAGGTCAAAAAGCATGGGTAGACATAACGACTCGGTTAGAAAAGCCAACGTACTATGGTAGGAACGATCATGATTTTAAAATCAAATGTAGGAAACAGACCTCATTTTGAAATAGAACTATAAATGATTGGAATGACCCACCTGCAGCGGTCTTTGAGGGCTGTCCTTCCTTAAGGAAATTCAAGAACAACTTAAAAAGTTGTGTATAAAGTGCAAATTAAAATTAAGGTGACATTTAACATTTATTTGTTTAAGGTGACATGTATTTATTTAGCCTGACGAGTTACTCCCTTGGTTTGAATTGTAAATTATTTAAAAATAGCGTGTAAGAGGGCCTTAGACTATAAATGTTTAGTTTAAATGTAGTTCTGTTTATAAGAATGAATAAGTGTGTAATTGTTTGTCTTATTTGAACTGTTGTATCAGTGAAGCGAGGTGAGTCAGTGAAGTTATGGTTTTACAGTGCAGTGAATAGTTCCAATCAGTCATAATTTATAGCGTAAATGAAATGTGTTCTAAAGTGTCAGTGAAATGTGTCCTAAAGTGTCAGTGAAATGCGTCATAGTGCCACTACTGTGAGTGAGATGAGAGTAAGGTGAAAGACTATTATCAGTACCAATGTGAAACTTATGTAGGGCCTATATATATGTAGGTTGTATTGTACAATTAGGTTCACTTATTAATTAGGTTATTTTATGTAGCCTATTATTATTAATTACAATTCTTGTGTTAAATTGTATTGTGTATTCTTATTGTATTGTGTATATAATTTTATTGTGTATTGTATAATTTTATTGTGTATTGTTTATATTGTGTATAAGTTACCACTGCCACCGGGTGCTTGCCCACTTGCAGTGTAAATAAATACATACATAAATTATGTATAGCTCTGGCTAAGGCAATCAAATATCCATTTTTTCTGGACGATTCAGTGGTTTCTCTCATCCGCCTATCAAAATATAAGAATCGGGTTCTTTTCCTATCTAGTATGGTGATTACTAGGCAACGCATTTGTCCCTGGGCGTACAGAGATAAGGTTAGCTGTTCATAGACTATATTGACGTGACGTCATATTTCACGAGTTCCACAGCATCTTGTTCGTGCTGAAAGTGACGTTCTATTCATGAGTCAAAATTACACCTGTTAGAATGCATTATAGTGACTATTACATTTTTACTACGTCATACTACTTTTGACCAATAAAACGGTACGAAAGGACGTGTTTCATGGTTGTTTATCGCCACAATTTTATCACTTCCCTAGCATTTCTTTGTTTTATCACTTCTCTGGTATTTATTTCTTGTTTTATTTTAGTAGGTTATTTTACGACGCTGTATCAACATCTCACGTTATTTAGCGTCTGAATGAAATGAAGGTGATAATGCCGGTGAAATGAGTCCGGGGTCCAGCACCGAAAGTTACCCACCATTTGTTCGTATTGGGTTGAGGGAAAACACCGGAAAAAACCTCAACCAGGTAACTTGCCCCGAGTGGAATTAGAACCCATGCCACCTGGTTTCGCGGCCAGACGCGCTGACCGTTACTCCACAGGTGTGGATCCGTAAATGTTACTACAGTGCTAATACATGTCTAAATGAATAAGTTTGGACTATTATTCACTGAAGATTTAGAAATCTGTATTAGAAAGAGTAGTTTTCTTAAATTTAACTTTAACTAGGCATGTGTTATTAATGGAATGAACATTTTCAACAGCGATTATGTTCTAGTTCTTGGTGCTCTATTGGGCAATAAACTTGAATTTAATAAACATGTTTAAGAGAAACAATAATAAAACTAAATGAAAAATCTGTCATTACTCATAAATGATTCTTTTTCTACACTAGATTTGCTCTTAATACAATTTAATGTCCACACCTGTGGAGTAACGGCTAGCGCGTCTGGTCGCGAAACCAGATGGCCCGGGTTCGAATCCCGGTAAGGGAAAGTTACCTGGTTGAGGTTTTTTCCGGAGTTTTCCCCAACCTCATTATGAGCAAATGCTGGGTAACTATCGGTGCTGGACTCCGGACTCATTTCACCGGCATTATCACCTTCACTTCATTCAGACGCTAAAGAACCTGAGACGTTGATATAGTATCATAAAATAACCCACCTAAAAATAGAATTTAGTTCAGCGGCTCTCAACCTATTTAATGGCGTGCCAGTAATTTTAACTTACGAAATTTGCTGTACCACTACTAACTAAATTTACTATGGGAAAACGTCATGTGTCGCTTCCAAGGTCATAATAAACGCTTCTGTGCTACAATATCAATAATAATACAAGAGTTAGGTTGTCTGTATTTAATAAGTTTAAAGGTATCCATGTTATGTAAAGGAAAAATTATTTAGTTATGTGAAAGATGGGGTGAAGATGAATGAGAAAATTAGTATAAATAGCTATTAGTATATCTGAGAATAAGAGAAGTCAAGTAGTTTGATAAAGTGTGATAAATTAGAAGGAGGGATAAGTGAAAGTGAAGGGACATGAAAGACATAGTTAAGATCAGGTATTAAGGTCACGATTCGTCTGTTTTTTATACTGTAAATAATGTAAGTAAGGGAATATTGACCCGAATACAGAAATGGTCAGCAGGACGGAATATATTCAGAGAAATACATATAGGCCTGTGATATCATATATCATATCCAGGCAGGGCATTTTCGTTGCCAAACGTACAGCGGATCGAGTAGTTTCTTCTGGTAGCTACATCAATTACGTCACGTGGATGCATAAGTAAGGCCGAATTGCAAGCACGTACGCATGAGGTCATTAAATAATAATGATGTAATGTAATAGAAATATGCCCCTGTAACGTCATATGACGTAGAAAGAATATTCTCTTAGTTTAAACAAATTTTATGTGATGTTCGTAAAAGATTTGCATTTCATAACCTCAGAGTATATGTTTCCGTTCACTGCAACAGAATAGGTTTTGATAAACGAATTATTTCTACATATTGTGTAAAATGTATGTATATTGATTTTTGGTAGTATTACTTTGTTCCTGTAACGTCATGCGACGTAGGAAGAACATTTTTTTTAGCTTAAAAATGTTTACTGGCAGTTATAGTAAAATATATGAATTTCATAATCTCAGAATATATGTTTTTGTTTACCGTAACGGAGTTGATTTCGTTAAATGAATTAAATATATAGGCTATATTACTGTCTATATAGAGTATTTACAGTTAATATGTATCATGTTTACTATTATATTGTATATACTAGTTCGGTATTATTATCGATATAATTATATTTTCTGTAATCTGTAGTACTAATATTTTGTAGAACGCTAGTTTCGCAATGTTAGTGCATTTAGCCTATATGGTCAAATAGTAGCTGGACAGACCACTTCAATTTAGTAGCAATCCCACTTACAGTTGTCATGCTGTATTATTATTATTATTATTATTATTATTATTATTATTATTATTATTATTATATACAGAAGCTAAGTTATACTTTTCGCAGCGTCCTGACGACGTAAGCATTTAGGGTCAGAGTTTAAACCTTAAAACTCCAGGATATACTAACCGATAACTTTCATAACTTATTTGGGAACGAAAATGCTCTGCCTGATCATATCATATCATATCATATCATATCATATCATATCATATCATATCATATCATATCATATCATATCATATCATATCATATCATATCATATATCATATCATATATCATATCATATCATATGAAGAGTCCACTGCAAAAATGATGGATGTCATTTGGAATACATTTTGAGGAGAAGCAATTGAAAGTTTGAAATGCTTAGTGCTCAAAGCTTAACTGTGATTTTCCGTTCATTACTGGACAATGACTATCAGTGTTAATGCCATATAACTCTCTATATACATTCTATATCTCTTAAGCTATGCATCATATATCATATCATATCATATCATATCATATCATATCATATCATATCATATCATATCATATCATATCATATCATATCATATCATATCATATCATATCTCGTTCTATAGTGTCAGTGAAAAGTGTGCTAAAGTGTCAGTGAAATGCGTCATAGTGCCACTACAGTGAGTGAGATAAGAGTAAAGTGAAAGACTATTGAAACTTATGTAGGGCTTATACATAATAATGTAGGTTGTAATGTAAAATTAGGTATTTTATTTATGTTTTATTATTATTGTGTTAAATTATATTGTGTGTTCTTTTTGTATTGTGTATAAAATTGTAGGCCTATTGTGTATTGTATAATTGTATTGTGTATTGTAATTTTATTGTGTATTGTTTATATTGTGTATACCACTGCCACCGGGTGCATGCCCACTTGCAGTGTAAATAAATAAATAAATACATACATATCATATCATATCATATCATATCATATCATATCATATCATATCATATATCATATCATATATCACATCATATCACATATCATATCATATATATCATATATCATATCATATATCATATCATATATCATATCATATCATATCATATATCATATCATATCATATCATATATCATATCATATCATATCACATATCATATATATCATATCATATATATCATATCAATACCAATAATAATTGCTTTATTTAGGCGTGTTTAATTAAGAAACAGTTATTCTTAGAATTTATGCAACGGGCTGTTCCA